>NW_023416346.1:101069808-102383619 GCF_014108235.1 Myotis myotis | reverse complement strand
AGACTGAAGAGGCTGCAAATCTGTAGGTGAGATCAGCATACCTGGGACTGAGAGAGGAGGCCCAAAAGGCACTGGCTGTGGAGACTGGGGAGTGGGTGCAGCAGTGGAAGCCTGGGGCTGAAGTACCTGGATAGAGTAGTGCTAGCACCCCATCATCATGCAGCCTACACTGGAGGGATCTGAAGGACACAACATTGAACTTAGAGATACTCCTGCTGGTGAGCAGAAAGAGGATTGGACAGTAGATGCAGGAAGGAGGATCAGCCCTGCCCACCTGGAATGCAGGAGAGGTCTCCTCTTTCTCACTGGCAAAACAGCTGCTTCTGACCTGACTTGTAGTAACCTGAAACAAGAAGGAACAGCCCAGGGCAGGAAATATGTGCCCCTGCAGGTGGCAGCGAGGAGGTGCCAGCAAACCAGGCACAGTTGTGTCACTGGAAGGAGAAGGGCCTGCCCCCACCTCCTACAAGCTACTGGCACCACCCCCACCACAGTCTGACCCAACCATCTCAGCCAAGATCAGGATACCTCTGCAGAGCCCAGCTCTATGCGGGGAGGGAGAACAGCTCAGAAGAGGGACACCCAAGATGTGAAACTCAAGAGAGACACAGCCTCTGGGTTAAGGAGTCCCCACCTGCTGGACTACTGGGGGCTTCAGCCTACGGGACTCAATCAGGTAGGTTGTCCAGGGCAAGAAAGGGATAGTGACTCACATTGACCTGCACCAGAAAAGCTCTGAAGAGGCCCAGGATAGACATACTAAGGGATCAGATTCAACAACAGAACAAAATCCAGTGAGCTCCAGAAAGAGCAGATTCAAAGGTTTTTGTGTGAGTGTATGTGGTTTTGTTGTTGTTATTGTTGTGTGTGTGGCTTTGCTTTTGTTGTTTATTTCCCCCCCATTTTCTTCTCTTTTTTCTTGTGTATCTCTAATGTCTCTTTCCTTTGATTCTATTATCTTTTTGTCTTTTATTGTTATTAATTTTTATCATCTTTTCTCCTTTTTTCCATTTTACTTTTCCTATCTCTATCTTAATATATCTATTATTACTGTTTTAAATTCATTATATTTTTTAATTTTCTGTTTCTTTTTTTTATTTTTATGCTCATTATTTTAGCTTCCTTCTTGCTTCCATATTACCTTTTCTCCTCCCCTCCTCCTCCTCCTCCTCCTCCTCCTCCTCCTCCTCCTCCTCCTCCTCCTCCTCCTCCTCCTCCTCCTCCTTCTTCTTCTTCTTCTTCTTCTTCTTCTTCTTCTTCTTCTTCTTCTTCTTCTTCTTCCCTTTTTCTTTATATCCCCTCTAAGTATTTGGTATTGTGTCTTTTAGTATTCTTTTTATTTTTTCTTTGCTTTGCTTTTAATTCTTTTTCCTTCTTAGTCTTTCCTGTAATTGTTGCTTTACATGGCTTGATTTTCATGGTGTTTTTGGTATGGTCCTGTTGTGTCTTGCTCTGTTCTGTCAGCACCTGTATAGCAGCTGGCACAGCCGTGGGCAAACTACGGCCCGCGGGCCGGATCCGGCCCATTTGAAATGAATAAAACTATTGAAAAAAAAGACCGTACCCTTTTATGTAATGATGTTTACTTTGAATTTATATTAGTTCACACAAACACTCCATCCATGCTTTTGTTCCGGCCCTCCGGTCCAGTTTAAGAACCCATTGTGGCCCTCGAGTCAAAAAGTTTGCCCACCCCTGACTGCTGCTGGCACAATGAGGTTGAAGTTAAGCTTCACTGGCAGCAAGTCTAAGGGGAGATCCCTCCCACAAATGGGACATCAACATTCAAGTCCCAATTACAACAAGAGAGTCCAAATAATGCATTAGAGGAACTAATGTCAAGGGGCATTCCTAGAGAATCCAGTTCAGGTGAACAAAAAGACTTCATCACTGGACTCCTCAAGACACTTTCTACAAAAGGCCATCCCACAAAGATTGGGAGGCATAACAGTTCTATAGAATACATAGAAGCAAAAAGAAAGAGACAGATAAAATGGGGAGACGAAGAAACAACCCCTTAATGAAAGAAAAGGAGGAATCTCCAGAAAAAAAAATCCTAAATAAAATGGAAGCCATCAACCTATCAGACAGAACTTAAAACTGCTCTCTATTAATCTTTATTATGACTGGAAAAAGTTGTCTACAGGAAGTTTCATTTGTTTTCTAAATCTAGACTTGAAAACGTTGGACACAGATAAGCTGAACCTTGAACATCATTTATCTTTCAAATCCTTTGAAAATAATTTTTGACTGCTATATTTGAGATGCTAATCCATTTTCAGGCACATCCTGTTTTAAGAGAACACTCTATAAGAAGATCAAGATTTATGAACCTCAACATTTTGGAGGATGACGGTGCCCATTACAGAGTGCTTCTTTGCTTTTACAAACAATTCAGACTTCTTTTAAGTTGGAGTTTCTAAGAGTTTCCAGGTGGTACATATCACTACACACAATATTAACATCTACACAGAGAGAGATTGGTAACGTACAGTAGAACCACGGCCAAATGAAGATCAAATTGAAAATAAAGCAATTCTAAAATGATTGTGGAAGTAAAGGAGAAGATACAGATTTAAAGAAGTCCTTTTTTTAGTACAACTTTGAAGGAATACATCTGTAGCATAAAGTGCATTGCACTTAAAGTGAAGTTTATTTGGGAGTACAGTGAACTCCTAATAATAGAACTCATCTATCTAACAAATTACCCCCAAAAAAGATCATGTCAATTTGCTATTCAAAAATGCCCCTTTATACTTGATTCATATTTTTCATTAGTACTACATGGCCACAATCATTTTAAAAAAAACACTTTTTTTAAATTGAGGTAATATTGATTTATAACATTATATAATTTTCAGGTGTACAACATTATATACATTACAGAATGCTCACCACCAAAGGTCTAGTTTCCCCACAATCTTGTCGAAAGAGTACATCATGGTTAGTTTGTGTTTTGTTTTGTTTTGTTTTTCCTTTTTCTTACATGTCCTAGGGTAAGTTGCAAAACTATTGCATTCACAATGTGAATGGGGCCTTATAAGTAAGCAAATGTTGATCTTTTTTAGTAACACCTGGAAAGCCTGGCTGTGTAAGCCTATCTCAGAAATGGAAAAAGGAATGATATCCTCTGAAAATGTGAAATATCATGGGTGTTCAATATATATTTATAATTAGGACTGAGGGGGCTCAGTAGAGCCTGGAGTGGTATACCAAAGCTATGGCTCAAGCCATAGAATCCTAAATAGCCTCTTTCAATTTTATTTTTTAAATTAAATTTATTAGGGTGACATTGGTTAATAAAGTTGTATGGGCTTTAAGGGGTACAATTCTATAATACATCATTTGTATATTATATTGTGGGTTCACCACTCCAAGTCAAGTCTCCTCCTATCATCATTTCTACCCCCTTTCCCCTCTTATACCTCCTCCCCAACCCCCTCTTCCCTCTAGTAATCACTATACTGTTGTCTGTGTCTATGACAACATTATAGTAATTATTCTTTGTTTAATCCCTTTGATGGGGCTTTGAAGTGCTTCTGCTGCCCCACCACATCCATCCCTTTTTCTCCTTCACTTTCTGGGTGGTCGGTAGTAGGTATATGTAGCCATAGGAGCATCTTGGCAGAATGTAACAGAGCCTAGATGGACAGCCACCCAGTCCACCCCCAACATCATTTCAGTTCTATACACCTAAGGGAAATTACCTTCTTTTAAAATGAAATATGTATGTGAAAAGAAAACTATTGCAAATTATTTATTCAGGGAAAAAAGTCTGAACATCTCTAATATATAAGGCCAAAGACATGGGATGAAGTCTGATTATCTTATAGTAGAATGAAGAAACAATGACTAAAATGTGAGTTAGAGGAACGTTTGAGACCATTTACTTCTAGTCCAATCTCTTAATTTTGCATATGGGGAAACTGAAGCCAAGAGAGAGGAAGTAACTTACCAAAAGCCTTAAAGCTAGTTTAGTACAGCCATGAGCTGCTTAACAATGGGGTTATGTTCTGAGAAATGCATCCTTAGGCAATTTCATCCTTGTGCGAACATCACAGAGTGCACTTACACAAACCTAGGTGGTAGAGCCTACTACATACCTAGGCTATATGGTTTAGCCTATTGCTTCTAGGCTACAAATCTGCACAGCACGTTACACTGAATACTTTAAGCAACTATAACACAATGTTATCTGTGCATCTAAATGTATTTAAATATAGAAAACCTACAGTAAAAATATAGTATATAAGATTTAAAATGGTACATTTCTATAGGGTATTTACCATGAGTGGAACTTGCAGGACTGGAAGTTGCTCTGGGTGAGTCAGCAAGTGAGTGTTGAATGAATATGAAGGCCTAGGACATTCCTGTACACTGCAGACCTTATAAATACTGTGCATCTAGGCTGCACTAAATATATAAAACAACAGGAGATTAAATAAAACATGATAAAATCATGCAAACAATAGACACAGTGAACATGAGATGTATGAGGTTGCTGCTGGCTTAACATGGCATATGGTTTTACAGCACTTTTTTCTTAGTAAAAAGAGTACACTATAAAATAACAATAAAAGGCATAGTATAATAAATACATAAACCAGTAACATAATCATTTACTAGCATTATCAAGTACATAATAGTATCGCTATGATTTTTTATGACTGACAGTGCAGTAAGTTTGTTTACACCAGCATTACCATGAACATGTGAGTAATGCATTGTACTATGACATTACCATGGCTATGGAGTCACTAGGCTATAGGAATTTTTCACCTCCATTATAAACTCATGGGACCTCTATCATATACGTGGTCTGTTATTTACCAAAATGTCATTAGGTGGTGCATGACTATATTTATGAGTGTGGGTTTGGCATCAGAGGAACATGGATTTGAATCCTGGTTCCTCCACTTGTTATCTGTTACTCTTGACAAGTTATTTCAGCCTCTCTAGTTATCCATTCCTTTGTTTATTAAATGGGAATGATGATAGAACCTAGTCTACAGAATTTTTGTCAGAATGACTATGAGGAAATCCATATGAAACACTCAACAAAGTGTGTGACACTCAATAAAAGACAGCATTACTATTGCGTAATTAAGAACAGAGCCAGGATTAGGACCCAGGTTTCTTAATGCCAGGTCCCTGCTCCCTTCACCATGACTACAACAGCAGATGTGCTACAAAATCTTTAGTAAACTTGAACATATATTTTCTAATTTTACCCCATCAATCACACCACAGTCCCTGTCTCATTCTAGGTGTTAGTGGTTTTAGATATTTTAACGCACAAGTTGAGAAGTGATTTAGTTGTAATTATTCAATTATATTAAAAGAGATAAATCTGAATATTCAGATTCAGTTTAAGTTTTATATCCAACATATGAGTGAAATTATATGGTGCTTGACTTTTCCTGTCTGACTTATTTCACTTAGCATGATATTCTCAAGATCCAAAAAGACATACAAAAACTCATGGATACAGACAACAGTATGCTGATTATCAGAGGGAAGGGCGTTTAGGAGCAGTAAAGGATAAAGGGGGTCAAATATATGGTATCAGAAGGAGATTTGACTTTGGGTGGTGAACACACATTACAATATGAAGATCATGTATCATTGAAATGTACACTTGAAACATATATAATCTTTAGAAAACCACTTGAATATTAGACATAGACAAGAAAATAAAAGCTGACTGTTCTTCAGGTCCATGTCAACAGTTGACTGAGGAAAATTATATCAGAGATTTGAAAGAATATCTAATAGCATTACGGTTGAGTAATTTTGGATATCATATTAAAGGTTTTAGTTTTATTTAATTTTAAAATAACTTTTATAGATTTTTATTTCATTAGAGAAAGAAACAGAGAACCAAAAACAAAAAAGGAAAACAAAACCAAGATTCTTACCCAGCCCATATCCAGAGTGGATCCTGTTATAGGTGTGATTGAGTGTACTTTGGGGCTCATTATACAAAGAATCAATAAACATGAAGAGTTTTGCAAGAAATTGTACACTTGAAACATATATAATCTTATTAACTAATTTCACTCTAATAAATTTAATAAGAAGAACTATCCATCTTCAGTCCCAAGAGAAACAACACAGCATACTTTCCAAGTTACACTTTATCAAGTAAACTGTTTTTAAATTCCTGAAATTTAGTCATGAGGCACAGGAAATTTAGGAGACGTGAAATTTAAGCTTTTGTTGTTGAAAAAGCATTTGTTATGGATTCCACCACTATCTTTATTTATAGGCTCTGGCCCATATTCTAATAGTGATCGGTGCATCACAAGCTGAAATAGAAACTTCATGGAAATACTCTAAATCTTTAAGGTAATTGGGTATTAGGACTTGACAAGGAAGATCCAAACAGATGCAGTGGCTCTTGCACAGGAGGTCTGATCAAAGGGAACTTGAATAGTACTGCTTGTGCCATAACTTGAATAGACAATAAATATTTGACCAGCAATTCTATTTGTGGTAAGAGAATCTACTTGGATGCATATCAAGATTGTACTAAATATTTAAATAAAATTTTGTAAAAAAAAAAAAAAAAGTCCTTGACTAGTTTTTCTTTTTATGTTGCAGTACAAGCGAAAAGAACATTTTGCAGATATTTTCTATAAAAACCTCAACCTCTGGATAGAAACCTCCTTAAAAAATATCGCAATTTAATCACAGTGATGGGAACTCTTTCCCTATTGATCCTTCATATATCCAAATGCCTGTCTCAATGAGCGATATATAAAAGATAATGAATGCTCCTATAGCAATAAAAATAATTTTTAGAAAGAACATTAAAATAATTCAGATGTATACATATGCAAAGTATTTGGGAAAGTGCCTAGAATGTAGTAAGCACTATAAATGTTTGTTAAATAAATAAATGAAATAAGCATTTAATGTCATTGGAAAAATCCAAAACAAACAAACAAAAAAAATATGTAAATAGCATGTATAACATCATCCCATTTGTGTATAGAGAGAAGTCTAGGTATATGTGTATAAGTATCTGCAACCTCTAGAAGAGTGCACACAAAATGGAAGCAATCATTATCTTTGAATGATATGATTTTATAAATAGTTTTTTCCTTTATGCATTAAATATTTTTCTACATTTTTTGAGATAATTTATTCACCACCACTCTAATATTACCCTTCTATGCATGTGAAACTGTTGTTTGCTGTGTTCTTTCAAATATATTTCTATGCAAATATACACATAGACTCACTTGCTTTAGGGGTATAGAAACTTTCCAATTTTTTTTATTTGTTTACCTTTATTGATTAAGGTATTACAAATATGTCCTTATCCCCCCATTTTCCCCCCACCCCACAATTCTGCCCTCACCTCACCCCCTGTTATCTGCGTCCATTGCTTATGCTTATATGCATGCATACAATTCCTTTGGTTGATCTCTCCCCCTCACCCCCACCCTCCAATACCTTCCCTCTGAGGTTTGACCATCTGATTGATGCTTCTCTGTCTCTGGATCTGTTTTCATTCATCAGTTTATGTTGTTCATTATAATCCACAAATGAGTGAGATCATGTGATATTTACCTTTCTCTGACTTACTTATTTCACTTAGCATAATGATCTCCAGCTCCATCCATACTATTGCAAATGGTAAAAATTCCTTCTTTGTACCCCAGCGTAGTATTCCATTGTGTAGATGTACCACCGTTTTCTAATCCATTCATCTACTGATGGGCACTTAGGCTGTTTCCAAATCTTAGCTATGGTAAATTGCACTGTTATGAACATAGGGGTGCATATATCCTTTCTGATTGGTGTTTCTGGCTTCTTGGGATATATTCCTAGAAGTGGGCTCACTGGGTCAAATGGGAGTTCCATTTTTAGTTTTTTGAGGAAACTCCATAGTGTTCTCCACAGTGGCTGCACCAGTCTGCATTCCCACTAGCAGTGCAAGAGGGTTCCTTTTTCTCCACATCCTTGCCAGCACTTGTCATTTGTTCTTTTGTTGATGATAGCCATTCTGACAGGTGTGAGATGGTACCTCATTGTCGTTTTGATTTGTATCTATCAGACGATTAGTGACTTTGAGCATGTTTTCATATGTCTCTTGGTCTTCATTATATTTTTTTCAAAAGTATCTATTTAGGTCCATTGCCCATTTTTTGATTGGATTGTTTGTCTTCCTTTTGTTAAGTTGTATGAGTTGCCTGTAAATGTTGGAGATTAAACCCTTATCAGAGATATCATTGGCAAATATGTTCTCCCATGCAGTGGGCTTTCTTGTTGTTTTTTGATGGTTTCTTTTCCTGTGCAGAAGCTTTTTATTTTGATGTAGTCCCATTTGTTTATTTTCTTTTCAGTTTCCATTGGCCTAGGAGCTGTATAAGATATAGCTTTGGCATATATCTGAGATTTTGTTGCCTGTGGAATCCTCTAATATTTTTATGGTTTCCCATCTTACATTTAAGTCCTTTATCCATTTTGAGTTTATTTTTGTGTATGGTGTAAGTTGGTGGTCTAGTTTCTTTTTTTTCTTTCTTTTTTTTTTTTTTTGCCCGACCAAATTTCCCAACACCATTTATTGAAGAGACTCTCTTGACTCCATTGTATATTCTTGCCTCCTTTGTCAAATATTAATTGAGCATATTGGTTCAGATTGATTTCTGGGTTTTCTATTCTATTCCATTGGTCTATACGTCTGTTCTTGTGCTAGTACCAGGCAGTGTTGAGAACAGTGGCTTTGTAATACATCTTGATATCTGGTATTGATATCTCTCCTACTTTGTTCTTCTTTCTCAAGATCACTGCATATATTCAGGGTCTTTTTTAATTCAAGATGAATTTTTGGAGAATTCTTTCTAGATCTGTGAAATATGCTGTTGGTATTTTAACGGGAAGTGCATTGAATCTATAGATTGCTTTGGGTAGTATGAACATGTTAATGATATTGATTCTACCAATCTATGAACACCGTATGATCGTCCATTTGTTTATGTCTTCCTCTATCTCCTTTTTTAACGTCCTATAGTTTTCTGAGTAGAGGTCTTTTACCTCTTTAGTTAAGTTTATTCCTAGGTAGCTTAATTTTTTGGTGCAATGGTAAATGGGATTGTTTTTTAATCTCTCTTTCTGTAAGTTCACTATTGGTGTATAAAAATGCCATAGATTTCTTGGTGTTAATTTTGTATCCTGCTACGTTGCCAAATTCATTTATTAAGCCAAATAATTTTGTGATGGAGTCTTTAGGGTTTTCTATGTACAGTATCATGTCATCTGTGAATAATGACAATTTTACTTCTTCTTTTCCAATTTGGATGCCTTTTATTTCTTCTTCTTGTCTGATCACTTTAGCTAGCACTTCCAGTATATGTTGAACAGGAGTGGTGAATGTGGACATCCTTGTCTCGTCCCTGTTCTTAAGGGAAATAGTTTTAGTTTTTGCCCATTGAGTATGATGTTGGCTGTAGGTTTGTCATATAAGGCTTTTATTAAGTTGAGGTATGATACTTCTATTCCCTCTTTGCTGAGCATTTTTATCAGAAAAGGGTGTTGGACTTTATCAAATGCCTTTTCTGCATCAATTGATATGATTATGTGATTTTTGTCTCTCACTTTGTTTATGTGATGTATCACGTTTATTGATTTGCAGATATTGTACCAGACTTGCAGCCCTGGAATAAATCCCACTTGGTCATGGTGTATGATCTTTCTAATGTAATGCTGGATCCGGTTTGCAAGAATTTTGTTGAGGATTTTAGCATCTACGTTCATCAGGGATATTGGCCTGTAATTCTCTTTCTTTGTGGTGTCTTTATTTGGTTTTGGGATTAGGGCAATGCTAGCTTCATAGAAAGAGCTTGAAAGTGCTCCCTCCTCTTGAATTTTTTGGAATAGTCTGAAAAAGATTGGTTTTAGTTCTTCTTTGAATGTTCCGTAAAACTCCCCTGTGAAGCCATCTGATCTAGGGCTTTTGTTTGCTGGAAGCTTTTTGATTACTGTTTCAATTTCATCAGTAGTTATTGGCCTATTCAGGTTTTTTGATTCCTCCTGATTGAGTTTTGGAAGCTTGTATTTTCCTAGGAATGTGTCCCTTTCATCAAGGTTGTCCAGTTTGTTGGAGTAGAGTAGTTTGTAGTATTTTTTTACAATCCTTTGTATATCTGTGGGGTCAGTTGTTGCTTCACCTCTTTCATTTCTGATTTTGTTTATTTGGGTCCTCTCTCTTTGCTGCTTGGTGAGCCTGGCTAGAGGTTCATCAATCTTATTTATCCTTTCAAAGCACCAGCTCTTGGTTTCATTGATCTTTTGTATTGTTTTTTTGGTCTCTATGTCGTTTATTTCTGCTCTGATCTTTATTATCTCCTTCCTTATGCTCACTCTGGGCTTTTCTTGTTGCTCTCTTTCTAATTCTTTGAGTTGTAGAGTTAGATGATTTACCATCATTTTTTCTTGTTTTTTTGAGGTAGGCCTGTAGAGCTATAAACTTCCCTCTCAGGACTGCTTTCATTGTGTCCTATAGATTATGGATTGTTGTGCTTTTATTGTCATTAGTTTCCAGGGTGTTTTTAATTTCTTCTTTGGTCTCATTGGTAACCCAATCATTAGTTAGTAGTATGCTATTCAGCTTCCAAGTGTTTGAGTTTTTTGGATTGTTTTTATAGTAGTTTATTTCTAATATTATGCCATTGTGGTCTGTGAAGATGCTTGGTATGATTTCAATCTTCTTGAATTTGGGTAGACTTTGCTTGTGACCCAATATGTGGTCTATTTTTGAAAATGTCCCATGTGCACTTTAGAAGAACGTATATTCTGTGGCTTTGGGGTGAAATGTTCTGAAGATGTCAATTAAGTCCATCTGATCTAGTGAGTCATTTAGGATTGCTGTTTCTTTGCTGATTTTTTAAAGGATTTATCCAATGGTGTCAGTGGAGTATTAAAGTCCACTACTATGACTGTATTGCTTTTGATGTCTCCCTTGATATCTTCCAGAAGTTTTTTGTTTTTGTTTTTGTTTTTAATGTATTTGGGTTCTCCTGTATTGCGTTCATATATGTTTACCAGAGTTATTCCTTCTTGTTAAATTTCTCCCTTTAGTATTGTGTAGTGGCCTTACTTATCTCTTGTTGTGGCCTTTACTTTGAGGTCTATTTTCTCAGATATAAGTATTGCAACCCCAGCTTTTTTCTCATTTCCATTTGCCAAAAAATTTTTTTCTATCCCTTCACTATCAGTCTGTGTGAATCCTTTGTTTTAAGGTGTGTCTCTTGCAGACAGCAAATATATGGGTCATCCAGTTAGTTTTAATGTTACTATTGATAAGTACTTGTTTGTCCTCATTTTTATTCTTTTCTTTTTGGATTATTCCAAATATTTTTTTATCTTTAATTTCTTTATTGATTAAGGTATTACAAATGTGTTCTCATCCCCCCATTAATCCCCAACCTCCCCTCCCCACTCATGCTCTCAACCCCTGTTGTCCATGTCCATTGGTTTGGCTTATATGCATGCATACAAGTCCTTTAGTTGATCTCTACCCCTTACCCCCACCCTCCCCTACTTTCCCTCTGGAGATTGATAGTCTGCTCGCCGTTTCTTTGTCTTTGGATCTGTCCCTGTTCATCAGTCTATGTTGTTCTTTATATTCCACAAATGAGTGAGATCATGTGGGCATTTAGGCTGTTTCCAAAACTTAGCTATTGCAAATTGTGCTGCTATGAACATAGGGGTGCATATATCCTTTCTGATTGGTGTTTCTGGCTTCTTGGGATATATTCCTTGAAGTGGGCTCACTGGGTCAAATGGGAGTTCCATTTTTAGTTTTTTGAGGAAACTCCATAGTGTTCTCCACAGTGGCTGCACCAGTCTGCATTCCCACCAGCAGTGCATGAGGGTCCCTTTTTCTCCAAATCTTCTCCAACACTTGTTGTTTGTTGATTTCTTGATGACAGCCATTTTGACAGGTGTGAGACGATATCGCATTGTCATTTTGATTTGCATCTCTCATATAATTAGTGACTTTGAGCATGTTTTCATATGTCTTTTGGCCTTCTGTATGTCCTCTTTTGAAAAGTGTCTATTTAGATCCGTTGCCCATTTTTTCATTGGATTGTTTATCTTCCTTTTCTTAAGTAGCATGAGTTCCCTGTAAATGTTGGAGATTAAACCCTTATCGGTGATATCGTTGGCAAATATGTTCTTGCATGCAGTGGGATTTCTTGTTGTTTTGTTGATGGTTTCCTTTGCTGTGCAAAAGCTTTTTATTTTAATGTAGTACCATTTGTTTATTTTCTGTTTAGTTTCCATTGCCCTAGGAGCAATGTCATAGAAGAAGTTCCTTTGGCATATGTTTGCAATTTCGCTGCTTGTGGATTCCTCTAGTATTTTTATGGTTTCCAATCTTACGTTTAAGTCCTTTATCCATTTTGAGTTTATTTTTGTGTATGGTGTGAGTTGGTGGTCTGGTTTCACCTTTTTGCATGTATCTGTCCAATTTTCCCAACACCATTTATTGAAGAGACTGTCTTGACTCCATTGTATGCTCTTGCCTCCTTTGTCGAATATTAATTGTGCATAGAGGTTTGGGTCGATTTCTGGGTTCTCTGTTCTATTCCATTGATCTATATGTCTGTTCTTGTGCCAGTACCAAGCTTTTTTTAAGAAGAGTGGCTTTGTAATACAGCTTGATATCTGGTATTGATATCCCTACTTTGTTCTTTTTTCTCAGGATTTCTGCAGCTATTCGAGGTCTTTTTTATTCCAGATGAATTTTTGGAACATTCGTTCTAGATCTGTGAATTATGCCATTGGTAATTTAATGGGGATTGCACTGAATCTATAGATTGCTTTGGGTAGTATGGACATTTTGATGATGTTGATTCTACCAATCCATGAACACAGTATGTTCTTCCATCTGTTTATGTCTTCCTCTATCCCGTTTTTCAGTGTCCTGTAGTTTTTTGCATATAAGTCTTTTACCTCCTTAGTTAAGTTTATTCCTAGGTATCTTAATTTTTTTGGTGCGATGGTAAATGGGATTTCTTTTTTAGTCTCACTTTCTGTAAGTTCACTATTGGTGTTAAGAAATGCCATAGATTTCTTGGCATTAATTTTGTATCCTGCTACATTGCCAAATTCATTTATTATGTCTAATAAATTTTTGATGGAGTCTTTAGGGTTTCCTATGTACAGTATCATGTCATCTGCAAATAAGGACAGTTTTACTTCTTCTTTTCCAATTTGGATGCCTGTTATTTCTTCTTCTTGTCTGATCACAATGGCTAGTATTTCCAGTACTATGTTGAACAGGAGTGTTGAGAGGGAGCATCCCTGCCTTATTCCTGTTCTTAGGGGAAATGGTTTTAGTTTTTGCCCATTGATTATGATGTTGGCTGTGGGTTTGTCATATATAACTTCTATTATGTTGAGGTATGATCCTTCTATTCCTACCTTCCTGAGAGTTTTTATCAAGAAAGGGTGTTGGTTATTGTCAAATGCTTTTTCTGCGTCAATTGATATGACTATGTGATTTTTCTCTCTCAATTTGTTTATGTGATGTATTACGTTTATTGATTTGCGGATATCGTACCATCCTTGCATCCCCGGGATAAATCCTACTTGGTCAGGGTGTATGATATTTCTGATGTACTGCTGGATCCGATTTTCTGGAATTTTGTTGAGGATTATGGCATCTATGTTCATGAGGGATATTGGCCTATAATTCTCTTTCATTGTGTTGTCTTTATCTGGTTTTGTTATTAGGGTGATGCTGGCTTCATAGAATGAGCTGGGAAGTGTTCCTTCCTCTTGAATTTTTTGGAATAGTCTGAGGAGGATAAGTTTTAATTCTTCCTTGAATGTTTTGTAAAAACTCCCCTGTGAAGCCATCTGGCCCTGGGCTTTTGTTTGCTGGGAGCTTTTTGATGACTGCTTCAATTTCTTCCATAGTTATTGTCCTATTGATATTTTTAGAATCTACCAGATTGAGTTTTGGAAGTTTGTATTTTTCTAGGAATATGTCCATTTCCTCCAGGTTGTCTAGTTGGTTAGAGTACATTTGTTCATAGTATTTTTTAACAATTCTTTGAATTTCTGTGGGGTCTGTTGTTATTTCACCTCTTTTATTTCTGATTTTGCTATTTGAGTCCTCTCTCTTTGCTTCTTGGTGAGCCTGTCTACAGGCTCATTAATCTTGTTTATCCTTTTAAAGAACCAGCTCTTGGTTTCATTGATCTTTTGTATTGTTTTTTTGGTCTCTATGTCGTTTATTTCTGCTCTGATCTTTATTATCTCCTTCCTTATGCTCACTCTGGGCTTTTCTTGTTGCTGTCTTTCTAATTCTTTGAGTTGTAGAGTTAGATGATTTACTATCATTGTTTCTTGTTTTTTGAGGTAGGCCTGTAGAGCTATAGACTTCCCTCTCAGGACTGCTTTCATTGTGTCCCATAGATTATGGATTGTTGTGCTTTTATTGTCATTAGTTTCCAGGGTGTTTTTAATTTCTTCTTTGGTCTCATTGGTAACCCAATCATTAGTTAGTAGTATGCTATTCAGCTTCCAAGTGTTTGAGTTTTTTGGATTGTTTTTATGGTAGTTTATTTCTAATATTATGCCATTGTGGTCTGTGAAGATGCTTGGTATGATTTCAATCTTCTTGAATTTGGGTAGACTTTGCTTGTGACCCAATATGTGGTCTATTTTTGAAAATGTCCCATGTGCACTTTAGAAGAACGTATATTCTGTGGCTTTGGGGTGAAATGTTCTGAAGATGTCAATTAAGTCCATCTGATCTAGTGAGTCATTTAGGATTGCTTTTTCTTTGCTAATTTTTTAAAGGATTTATCCAGTGATGTCAGTGGTGTGTTTAAGTCCCCTACTATGATTGTGTTGTTGTTGATCTTTC
Source organism: Myotis myotis (assembly GCF_014108235.1). Classification (NCBI taxonomy): domain Eukaryota; kingdom Metazoa; phylum Chordata; class Mammalia; order Chiroptera; family Vespertilionidae; genus Myotis; species Myotis myotis. The sequence continues at coordinate 102,368,726 of NW_023416346.1, read as the reverse complement.
CATTGATATCTTCTAGGATTTTTTTTTTTTATGTATTTGGGTGCTCCTGCATTGGGTTCCTATATGTTAATCAGGGTTCTATCCTCTTGTTGTATCGATCCTTTAGTATTATGAAGTGGCCTTCCTTATCTCCTGTTATGGCCTTCACTTTGAGGTCTATTTTGTCTGATATAAGTATTGCTACCCCAGCTTTTTTTCATTTCCATTTGCCTGAAAGATATTTTTCCATCCTTTCACTTTTAGTCTGTGTGAGTCCCTTGTTCTGAGGTGGGTCAGTTATAGACAGCATATATATGGGTCATGTCTTTTTATCCATTGAGCCACTCGATGTCTTTTTATTGGAGCATTTTATGTTTACATTTAAAGTTATTATTGAAAGGTACTTGCTTGTAGTAATTTCTATATTTGTGCCTGTGTTCTTTATTCCCTTTTTATTCTTCTTTTTATAGCATTCCCTTTAGCATTTCTTGCATTGCTGGCTTGGTAGTGATAACTTCCCTTAGCCTTTTCTTTTTTTTTACTGCAAAGCTCCTGAGATCCCCTTCAATTTTGATTGATAGTCTTCCTGGATAGATTATTCTTGGATTCTGTCTTTTGCTTTGCAACACTTTGTATACCTCCTTCCATCCCTTCTAGCGTGATGTGTTTCTGTTGAGAAATCATTTGCTAATCTGATGGGGTTCCTTTGTAGGTAACTCTGTCTCTCTCTTGCAGCCTTTAAGATTCTCTCTTTGTTGTGAATATTCACCATTGTTATTATGACATGTCTTGCTGTGGGTCTTTTGGTATTCCTCTTGCTTGGGATTCTCTGTACTTGTGTAACTTCTTTATTCCCCAAATCTGGGCAGTTTTCTGTCCTTAATACTTCAAATTGATTTTCTAATCCTTGCTGCTCTACTTGTCCTTCTGGCAGCCCTATTATGCGTATGTTACTTCGTTTCATGTTGTCCCAAAGCTCCCTTAGGCTCTCCTCCTGCTTTTTAATTTTTTTCTCCAGTTGCTGTTCAGATTGAGCTTGTTTCTCTACCTTATCTTCTAACTCACTAATTCGGTCTCTGCTTCTTCTAGTCTACTGTTGAAAACTTCCATGGTGTTTTTGATTGTAGCTATATCACTTTTCATTTCTTCCTGATTCTTGCATAGGTTGTTGATTTTCTCATCAATCCGGTGAATGAATTGTACAACAATTACTCTGAATTCTTTTTCTGTCATGTTGCATGCTTCAATTTCATTAATTTCCTTTCTTGGTGGCGACTCATTTTCTTTCATCTCCCCATTCTGACTATCTCCAGATGGTTCAATCATCGAGTTTCATGGGCCTAGGCCATGTGCAGTGGGAGTTTCGCACCACCCTGGTGTCACTGAAGAGCTCTGACACTAAGATGTGTGGTTGTGGTGTGTTGTTGCGAACCAGGCTTACTCAGAGTCAGAGTTACCAGTGCTCAATGTGGCCTCATGTGCGCACTTAGAATCAGGGACCCCGCCTGCACTGTGCTGAAACAGAGACCCCCCTGGAGTGTGTTGAAAATCAGAGCCCCCTGGCGTGTGCAGGAGTCAGAGTTCCCCAAGAATCCAGTATCAGAGTCTCTGTTGCTTTGCGCGGCCTCGCATTGAGAATCAGTGTCCCTGTGTGCACATGCACCAAGAATTGGAGTCACTGGCTCTTAGTGTGAATGCACAGAGAATCAGGGATCCCAGGCGCAGGTGATAAGAAACACAGTCAAGTCACTGGATATTGGTGCTGCCTCCCGCCTGGAGAATTGGGGTTGCGGGGCCTGTGCTGAGGGAAACAAGTTCCCAGTGTTTGCGCATTAGCTCCCAGGCTAAGGTTCCTACAGCCCGTGCTGCGGGGGACAAGTTCCCAGTTTTTGAGCGCTTCCAGGCGAAGGTTCCAGTAGCAGCACTGAGGCCCGGGTGAGGGGGGTGTCTATCAGTTACTACGGCACTGCCCACAAGCCTGCGAGGAGGGGGATGGTCTCTGTTACTCACAGAGATCTGCTGCGGGGATGTCTGGATTCTTGGTGTCCCTGGGTCTGTAGCTGTGGTCGCAGGTCTCTGTCCCCAGTGGCTGCATGGTTCTGGTTTGCTTCTGAGACCAGACTGGGTGGTGCTGAGACCAGGATCCTAATCTCAAGAGGCTCTGTTTCTCAAGATGGTGTGGTCTCTGTGCCCACGCTGACTACCCAGCAGTGTCCGTACTGGGAGCGGGACTCCGCCGCCTAAGACTGCCCGGTTTAGCAGCCCCTTAGAAGACCTGCAGAATCTAACTGTCCCTAGCTCATACACACACACACCACACAGTCCACACACTCCTCTATCACTCCCTCATGCTCTCACACTCTCTCCCTCCCTACCTTCCTGCTGGTCGCCATCCATCATTTTTATTCTTAATGTTTGTGTTTCTTCTTGCCTTTCTGTTTCTTCTTTTTACAGCAGTCCCTTTAGCATTTCTTGCATTGCTGGCTTGGTGGTAATAAACTCTCTTAGCCCTTTATGTCTGTGAAGCTCCTGATTCCACCTTCAATTTTGAATGATAGCCTTGCTGGGTATAGGATTCTTGGACTCATTCCCTTGCTTTGCATCACTTTGTATATTTCATTCCATTCCATTCTGTCCTGGTGTATTTTTGATGAGAAATCAGTTGATATTCTAATAGGAAACCCCTTGTAGGTAATTTTCTGTCTTTCTTTGGAAGCCTTTAAGATTCTTACTTTGTCATTGATGTTTGCCAGTTTAATTATGATGTGTCTTGGTGTCAGTCTTCTGGGTTTCATCTTGTTTGAGACTCTATGTGCTTCTTGGACTTGCATAGTTTTTTTCTTGCCAATGTCAGAGAAGTTTTCTGTCATTATTTCTTCAAACAGGTTTTCTATTCCTTGCTTTGCTTACTGTCCTTCTGATACACTTATTATGCAGATGTTGGTTCATTTAGTGTTGTCCCAAAGCTCCCTTAGGCTCTCCTCTTGTGTTTTAAATTTTCTTTCCAGTTTCTGCTGTGTGTCTGTGTTTTTTCCTACTTTGTCTTCTAAATCGCTGATGTGGTCCTCAGCCTCTTCTAGTCTACTGTTTAAGCCTTCCATTGTGTTCTTTATTGCAGCTATGTCGTTCTTCATTTCTTCTCGGTTCCTTTTCATGTTGGTGGCATTCTCATTCAGCTCGTTATAATTCTCGTTGAGTTGTGTGTATTTGTCATCCAGCTGTTTGAGCATCCTTATAACCATTACGCTGAATTCTTTCTCTGACATGTTACTTGCCTCCATTTTATTTAATGCCCTTCCTGGTGATTCCTCTTTTTCTTTCCTTGGAGGATTGCTTTTTTTTGTCCCGTGTTTTGCTGTAATGTTTCTGTGTACTAGATGCCATTGCTTTGCTACCCAGATTCTTTTGGGGATGGTGCTACTGGTGTGATCTCTTAGGGTCTCCTGGGCTTGGTAATCTAGCATAGCTCCCTAATTGAGCTATTTGGGTTCTCTTGATGTTGGCCTGTGAGCTGGAAAGACGCAACCTTGGTGTCTAGAAGTCAGCAGCGGAGGAGGGGGGTGCCCCAATTTTTGCTGCCTTGCGCCCTTGGTTGAAAGCACGCATGCCCAGTGGGAACTCACAGTAGCACCCAGGAGCTGTCTGTCAGGGTGGTGGGTCTCAGGAAGCCTGCACTCCTGAAAAGCACAACTGTGGTGTCCAGAGTTCTGTAGCTGTGGGGTGGGCAGACTCAGGTTTCCCTGTTGCCTCGATGGTTTGATACACACACCCCCAGTGGCAGCCCACAGGGACACCTGCGGTGCATTTTCCCAGCACGGTGTACTGATGCACTCTGAAGCGCCCTGGCACTGAAGCTACATGGTTGAGGTGTCTGGGGGCAGGTATCCAGGAAGAGGGACTTCAGAATTTGTACTTCCCAGCAGTGTGTCTCTGTTTGTATAAGTGTTTGTCCAGTGGGGGCTCACAGTGGCACCCAAGAGCAGCTGTGGAGCGGTGGGATTAGGAGGCCTGCATGCTGGAAAAGCTCAACTGTAATGTCCAGAGTTCTGCAGCTGTGGGGAGGGAAGACTCAGTTTTTGCCGCTGCATCCATGGTTGAATATGCATGCTCCCAGTGGCAGCTCACAGGGGCACCTGCGGTTTGTTTGCCAGCACGGTGCACTGACGTACTCTGAAGGGCCCTGGTACTGAAGCCATGTGATTGAGGTGCCTTTGGGCAGGTATCCACCTTCCCTTCTCCTCCTGTTTTTTAAGATTTTTTTTTTAGATGCTCCTCTGCTTGGGTATTTTTTCCTACCTTGTCTTCTGGCTCACTAATGTGGTCCTCTGCTTCTTCTAGTCTACTGTTGATGCTTTATATTGAGTTCTTTATTGCAGCAATGCCATTTTTCATTTCTTCTTGGTTCTTCATTTCCTCTTGGTTCTTACACATATTGTTGAATTTGTCTCCCAACCTTTTCCGTGACCTTATGACCATTTCTCTGAATTCTTTCTCTGACATATCGCTTGCCTCCATTTCATTTACTTCCTTTTCCGGCAATGACTCTTTTTCTTTCGTATGTGGGCTGCTGTTTCTTTGTCTCCCCATGATCTCTCCTCTCCTGGTGACTGGTTATGTAGCTCTCTCTCTCCTGCATTGACTTTCTCTGAGCGAAATCTGACCTTTCCGTGAGAAGATGTAGAGCTCTTCTGCGTCCATGTATTCATGCTGCTTGAGACCCGGTGTTAGTGTCTTCATATGCATTTTAAAATCAACTCCTCAAGTTCCATATACGAACACACATATAAATCTTTCTTGTGATTCTGATTGGAATTGCATCCAATTCTATTTCTCTTTCCCACCCATGAACATCATAAATCACTTCATTTATTTACAGTTTACACATGCTTTTCAACAATCTTATGCTTTGGGGTAGAGACTGATAATGATCACGGAATATCTACATTCACCTCTACTGTTAAGAGCCAGTTTCCCTCTTCCATCCATTTCTCCTCTTTCCATGACTAATAAGATAAATATTCTAGATGGCATTGTTACAATTCAGAATATTCCAAAGATTCTGAGTCATCTAATGAAGGAAAATGGTATGAGAGGGCCACCTGACTCACATGAACTGTAATTGGAGCAAGAAATAAATGTGTTTTGTCACAAACACAGTATACCCTAGTATTACCCTAATTCAAAAGTCTTTCCAATCTTTAATTTATTCCAGGATATCTTATAGTGATTTTTAATTTTATTTTATAATGCTGGTATATAAGATACAGATTAATTTTATATTTTGATCATATTCTAACATCCTTGCTAAACTCTCTTATTAATAATTTATCCATAGATTATTTTTTTTCTATGTATGTAATTAAATAATATGTGACTAATGACAGTCCTAGTTCTTTCTTTTAATCCTTATAATGTTTTTTTATTGCCTTACTGCACTGCCTAGGGCCTCCCTCCAATACAATGCTGAAAAGAAGTGGTGATAGCAGACATACTTCTATTTTTCCCAGCTGTAAGAAAGGAATGATTAAAATTATACATTCCCCAGCTAGCATGGCTCAGTGCTTTAACATCGACCTATGAAATAGGAGGTCACAGTTTGATTCCCAGTCAGGGCACATGCCTGGCTTACAGGCTTGGTATCCTGTGTGGGGAGTGCAGGAGGCAGTGGATCAATGATTCTCTCTCATCATTGATCTTTATCTCTCTCTTCCTCTCCTTTCCTCTCTGAAATCAATAAAAATATATTTTTTAAAAGATATACATTAAGTTCAATGTTTATTGTATTAAGCAGTTATGCTTAACCAACCCTGAACCATATAACTTTCCACATAACAGCTAAGGAAATTATTAGTAAAATAATATCAATATCCCATGTGGTTGTTCTTTGCCTCCTTACACCATTTTAAGTGAGAACTTAGATACCATTAATATAAGCTCAAGGTGAGCAATATACAGTGGGAAAAGTAAAGATTTTAGTCAGACAGAATTAGAATACACTGCTGTCTCTCTAACCTCTAAGGTGGTGTGACTTTGGGCAAATTCATGTTTCTGAGTTTTAATTTTCTTATCTTGTAAAACAGTAATAATAATACTTGCTTCATAATGTTGCTATGATTACATTAAATAATGAGATGTAATTAATATAAATGTCTGGTCTTTGTAGATCCCAAATAAGTGTTAGTTCAAAAAACACATATGATTCAATGAATATTCATTTCTTCCTCAGAAAAATTTAAAATGTCAAGAATTCTATAAATAGGAAATCTCTGAATGAAGGGCTCCCAGCTTTACACAGCTCTGAAGAAATTTGGTTTCTTTGCTGATGATTGTCATCAGTGGATGATGGGTTGTTCACATTTAGAAATATAATTTAATGTCACCCAAAGCAGCACTTTGTTAAATTTATGTTATATGCAGTATATGTTCTCACTTTGAGAGCTATTGTTAATCTCAGGTGCCTCTTCTCTATCTGCAAATATTTATAAAACTAAACTATCAATAGATATTGTTCAATGTTTAATTACATTACCCTGCAGTTACTTTAATCCACTGTGTATTCAGGTGTATTCTAATTCAATTCTCTCTCTCTCTCTCTCTCTCTCTCTCTCTCTCTCTCTCTCTTTCTCTCCCTCTCTCTCTCTCTCATCTCTATCTCTCTCCATATAGTGTTTACCTTTGAATGAACAGAATTATCATATTTTGTGGGAAGACTTGATGATGTCACATTTGTTTCGAATGATAAAAGTTCCAATAAATCAATTTGAGCTTCCCAAGCTTTCTATGAGAATAAAGCAATAGAAACAAGGTCCCTATTAAAAAAAAAAAAAGGCAAAGCATAAAGAAGCGCATGTTGAGGAGAAATAGAAAAGAAGGGGTAAGGAGAAAATCAAGGTTTCAATGAAATCATCTAAATCTAATGTTTACTCCTCTCAGTTTTCTGTCTCCTGCTGAGTCTGTCATTGAGTTTAGAGAGATTTGCTAAACGTCAGTGGTTTACACCTGAAAAACTTTATTGTTGGGCCATTTTCTTTTTCTTTTAATTTAATTCATTGGTGTGATATTGGTTAATAAAACCATACAGTTTTCAAGTGTACAATTCAATAAAATACCATCTACACACTGCACTGTGCATTCATCACCCAAAGCCAAGTCTTATTCCATCCTCATTTATTCCCCTTTACCTTCATCTACCTCCACCAACCCCCTTTCCCTCTGGCTATCACCACACTGTTGTCCTTCTCTCTCTCTCTCTCTCTCTCTCTCTCTCTCTCTCTATATATATATATATATATATATATATATATATATATATATCCTATCTAATAATAAACAAACATGGTAATTGACTGTACCTTCACTATGCTTCCCATTGGCTAATCAGGGCGATATGCAAATTAACTTCCAACAAAGATGGTGGTTAATTTGCATATGTAGGCACAATGCTGGGAGACGAAAGAGGAAGGAAGGAAGAAGCCGCCTGCCGCTGATGGTGATCGGAAACCCAGGCGGCAGGCAAGAGCCGGGTGGCAGGGCCCTGCCTCCCGGCCCAATCTGAGAACTGGAGCTGCCTTTGCCCCGCCCCCAGCCATGATCGGCGAACCAGAGCACCTTTGCCCAGCCCCCTGTCGGTGATCGTAGAAGCCGTGCGGGGCAGGGAAGAGGCAGCGCTGGTGGCCGCCTCTTCCCTGCCCCCCTCCCCCACCACCAGTGATTGGTGATTGGAGAAGTTGGGTGGGGCAGGGAAGAGGAGGCCCTGACCCCTACATAGATCACGAGCACCTTTCAAACTGCGTGGGTAAAACCCCATGAGACCGGGTCCTGGCAGCCACGTAGATCACGAGCACCTTTCAAACTGCAAACCCCATGAGACCGGGTCCTGACCACCACGTAGATCACAAGCACCTTTCAAACTGAAAACCCAATAAGACCGGGTCCTGGCCGCCACATAGATCATGAGCACTTTTCAAATTGCGAGGGTAAAACCCCCCTGAGACCAGGTCCTGGCCACCACGTAGATCTCGAGCACCTTTCAAGCTGCAAACCCCATGAGACTGGGTCCTGACCTCCACATAGATCAGAAGCACCTTTCAAACTGCGTGAGTAAAACCTCCTGAGACTGGGTCCTGATGGCTACATGCCACGATCACCTTTCAAACTGCGCGGGTAAAACCAGTGAGACCAGGTCCTGGCCGCTACATGCCGCCACATAGATTGCAAGCACCTTTCAAACTGTGCGGGTAAAACCCCCTGAGACCGGGTCTGGCCACCACGTATATCGCAAGCACCTTTCAAACTGCGCGGGTAAAACCCCCTGAGACCGGGTCTGGCCACCACGTATATCGCAAGCACCTTTCAAACTACAAACCCCATGAGACCGGGTCCTGACCTCCACGTAGATCGAGAGCACCTTTCAAACTGCATGGGTAAAACCCGTGAGACCGGGTCCTGGCCTCTACGTGCTGCCATGGGTGGCCAGCAGCCGCCTCTTCCCTGCCCACCCCCCCACTTCCCACGGTGATTGGAGAAATATCTGTGTGTTTTTTTTTCAAAGTACCTGTTTTTTTTTAATAATTTCTTGACATGGTAAAAGAATTTTACATTACGATCCAAGGGTGGTGGGGTGAGGAGAAGGAGCAGCAGAAAAATCCAACAAACAAAAAGGGAAACAGAAATGCATGGTGGAAGGGATTTGAAGGGTGGGTAGGGGCATTGCCCAACTAAAATGCAATTGGTTTGTTACTGAGTACTATTCATGGGAAGACAGTATCCTGACTCCTTCTCTATACAGCATATTGGGAGTAAAAATGATGCATCCAGGTGGAAATATGATTAGGGGTTGGAAGACAGACAGGGAAAGAAGAAGTCAGGAATAGATACTGAGAGAGTTACTGGCTGGCTGGCTGCAAATACTGACTCTCCAATAGTGATAGAATAAAAAAGTGGGGGATATCTCTGGAAGATTCAAGAGATAGGGGGCAACTCTTCTATGGTTTTGACTTGCCCAGCAGATTTCCACATACACACGTGTACACACCTATTTTTGTATGCACACACATATACACATAATTGACTGCCCTCCCTGGAAGCACCGAAGAAGAAGAAGCCACCAGAAGAAGAAGCCGCCCACCTTTGGTCCAGGTGCCAGTGCCTGCAGCTGGCTGCAGCCCAGGAGACGGACAAGCCACCCACCTGAGGTCCCAGGCTGCAGCCACCTGGAGAAGCTGCCAGCCCTGTGGTCCAGGGCACCAGCGCCTGTGGCCAAGGAAATAGGTTCCCTCTTCTCCTACTGCAGTCATTACTTCAATATTCCCCTTCTGAATTTCTCTCCTGTGCTGCAACCCAACTCCACTTTTCATTGGAAGGATATGGAACAGAGAGAGCAGTGTTAAAAGCTTACATTTTTAAGCCGGTAAGGTTGGTACTTAAATATATAAATGGAAAACTAGAGTTCTTAAGGTAACAAAGGCTACAAAGGACAGGGACAGTGTATGACCTATTATATCCAGCAATCCATATGGGGACTGAAAACTTTGCAATGATGACAATTAGTGAAGATATGAATCAACTAAAATAGTTGACAGGGACAATTCTTCCATCTTTGAAAATATCTACATCAAATCTGTTTAAATAGATTTTCATCTGCATAATATAACACATTCTGAGAAGACCACCACCACCACCAATGTGGTCAGTGTTGTGCCGATAAATGTTTAATAACTGAGGGACCCTCCCCAACCCCAGTGCACAAATTTTTGTGTACCGGGCTACTAATATATATATATATATATATATATATATATATATATATATATATATATATATATATCTTAATATCTTCAGTTTTTTCATGCATTCCCTTCCCTTTCAAAGTTGTAAGTCTATTCTGTGTATCTATGCTTCTGTTTCTATTTTGTTTGTTAAATCATTTTGATTGGATTCTACATATAAGTGAGATCATATGGTATTTGTCTTTCTCTGACTGGCTTATTTCACTCAGCACAAAAATTTCCAGGTCCATCCATGCTGTCGCAAAAGATAAGATTTATTATTTTCTTATGGCCAAGTAGTATTCCATTGTGTAAATGCACAACAGCTTTTTTATCCACTTATCTACTGATGGGCACTTGGGCAATTTCCAGATTTTGGCTATTGTAAATAATACTGTAATGAAGATAGCAGTGAATATATTCTTTTGAATTAGTGTTTTGGGTTTCTTCAGATATATTCCCAGAAATGGGATTACTGGGTAAAAAAGTAGTTCAATTTTAATTTTTTGAGGAAACGTCATACTATTTTCCACAGTGGCTCCACCAGTCTGCATTCCCACCAACAGTGCACCAGGATCCCCTTTTCTCCAAATCCTCATCAATACTTGTTGTTTGTTGATTTATTGATGATAGCCATTCTGGCAGGTGTGAGGAGATAGCTTATTGTGGTTTTTATTTGCATTTTTCTGATGGTTAGTTCCTTTGAGCTTCTTTTCATATATCTATTGGCCATCAGTATGTCCTCTTTGGAGAAGTGTCTATTCAAATCCTTTGTCCGTTTTTAAATTAAGCTGTTTGTCTTCTTGGTGTTGAGTTGTATAAGTTCTTTATATATTTTGTAAATTAACCCCTTATCAGATGTATCACTGATGAATATGTTCTTCCATGCATTGGGTTACTTTTACAGTTTGTTGATAGTTTCTTTTGCTGTACAGAAGCTTTTTAGTTTCATGTAGTCCTATTTGTTTATTTTTTTCCTTTCTTTCCCTTGCCTAAGGAGATATATAGACAAACATATTGCTATGAGAGATGTCTAAGATTTTACTGCCTATGTTTTCTTCTAAATTTTTTACAGTTTCATGAATTACATATAAGTTTTTAATCCACTTTGAGTTTATTCTTATGTCTGATGTAAGTTGTTGGTCTAGTTTCATTTTTGCATGTCTGTTCAATTTTCCCAAAACCACTTATTGAAGAGTCTATTTTTACTCCATTGTATGTTCTTGCCTCCTTTGTCAAATATTAATTGACCATAAAGGCCTAGATTTATTGCTGGTTTCTCTGTTCTTTTCCATTAATCCAAGTGCCTGTTCTTATGCCAGTACCAGGCTGCTTTTGATTACAAGGCCTTGTAGTATAGTTTTATATCAGTTAGTGTGATACTTCCAACTTTTTCTTCTTTCTCAAGATTTGAGGCTACTCAGGGTCTTTTGTGGTTCCACATAAATTTTTGGAATAGTTTGTCCAAGATCTGTGAACTATGCCATTGGTATTTTAATAGGAATTGCATTGAATATATAGATTACTTTGGGTAGTGTGGATATTTTAATTATATTAATTCTTCCAATCCATGAACACGGTATATGCTTTCACTTATTTGTATCTTCCTCAATTTCTTTCTTCGGTATTCTATAATTTTCCAAGTACAGGTCTTTTATCATCTTGGTTAAATTTTTTTCAATGTAACTTATTTTTCATTTTTGCTGTAATACTAAGTGGTATTTTCTTAATTTCTCTTTCTTATATACTTTATTATTGGTGAATAAAAATACCACTGATTTCTGAATATTAATTTTGTATCCTGCTGCTTTACCAAATTCGTTTATCAGTTGTAGCAGTTTTTTGGTGGAGTCTTCAGGGATTTCTTATGTACAGTAGCATATCACCTGCAAAAGATGACAGCCTTACTACTTCCTTTTTCAATTTGGATGCCTTTTATTTCTTCTTCCTGTCTGATCACTGTAAGATTCCAGTACTAGCCTATCTAATAAAAGAGTAATATGCAAATTAACCATCACTCCATCACTCAGACACAAAGATGGCGGCACCCATAGCAACAAGATGGCGGCGCCTAGTCCCCTCAGCCCCACCACTGAAGTGTCCAGGCCTGTCACTGCTCTGGCGGGCTGACGCAGCCTTGCCGCTCGGCTGCTGCTGTCACCGCCGCAGTGTCTGGGCCTGTGGACCCAGCCTGGGGCCGCAGAGGCGAGCAGCAAAGCACGACCCGCCCACTCCAGCAGGCCTATGTAGCCTCGCCGTTCTGCCGCTGCCACTGTCACCTCCGCCACAGTGTCTAGGCCTGGCAACCCTCCATGAGACTGAATGCTGCATCCAGGGGGCACACGCAAGTGGGTGGGGACTTGACTCTGGGTCTTCTGGCTCAGGGGAACTTGATGCTATGTCCCCGTTTGGGCTGGCCAGCAGGTGGACATCCCCTGAGGGGTCCCAGACTGCGAGAGGGCACAGGCCGGGCTGAGGGACCCCCCTCAAGTGCACAAATTTTTGTGCACCAGGCCACTAGTCTATATAATAAAAGCCTAAGCGGCCCTTATGGTGGAACAACCAGAACAACCTGTCACTATGATGCACACTGACCACAAGGGGGCATATGTTCAATGCATGAGCTGCCCCCAGGTGGTCAGTGTGCTCCCACAGGGGGAGCACTGCTCAGCCAGAGGCCAGGCTCACAGCTGGTAAGCACAGCGGTGGTGGTGGGAGCCTCTCCTGCCTCTGCAGCAGTGCTGAGGAGCAGTGAGCTGAGGCAGTAAGGAGCAGCGAGCAGGTGTGGTAAGGAGCAAGGGGTCCCGGACTGCCAGAGGGTGCAGGCTGGACTGAGGGACCCCTCCAGTGCACAAATTTTGTGCACTGGACCTCTAATGTTGAATAAGAGTGGTGAAAGTGGAAATCCTGATCTTGTTCCTCATCTTAGAAGAAACACTTTTAATTTTTGCCCATTGAGTACAATGCTGTCTATGGATTTGTCATATATGGCCTTTATTATGTTGATGTATGATCCCTCTATTCTCATCTTGCTGAGAGTTTTTATCATAAATGAGTGCTGGGTTTTATCAAATGCTTTTTCTGCATCTATTGATATGATCTTGTGGTTTCTATCATTTCTTTTATTTATGTAATGTATTGCATTTATTGATTTGCAAATGTTGTACCAATCTTGCATTCCCAGAATAAACCCCACTTGATCATGCTGTATAATCTTTTTAATGTATTTCTGGATCCAGTTTGCTAATAGTTGTTGAGGATTTTAGCATCCATGATCATCAGGAATATTAGCCCATTATTTTCTTTCTTTGTAGTGTCCCTATTTGATTTTAAATTAGCATAATGCTGACCCCATAAAATAAGCTTGGGAGACTTCCCTTCTCTTAAAATTTTTTTGAATAGTTTGAGAATAGTTTCTTTGAATGTTTGATAAAACTCACCTGTGAAGCCATCCTACCTAGGACTTTTGTTTGCTGGGAGTGAGTTATTATTATTATTATTATTATTATTATTGCTTCTATTTCATAAGTTAAAATTGGTCTGTTCAGATTTTTTTTTATTCTTCCTGATTCAGTTTTGGAAGATTGTATGTTCATAGGAATTTATCCATTTCACCCAAGCAGTCCAATTTGTTGGCATGTAGTTGTTCCTAGTATTTTTTTATGGTCCTTTTTATTTCTGTGGAGTCAGTTTTTACTTTTTCTCATTCATTTCTGATTTTATTTATTTGGGTCCTCTCTCTTCTTTTCTTGATGAGTCTGGTAAAAAGTTTTCCAATCTTGTTTATCTTTTCAAAAAACCAGCTCTTGATCTCATTGATATTTTGTATTTTTTTAGACTCTAGTTTGTTTATTTTTGCTCTGATCTTTATTATTTTCTTCCTTCTACTCACTTTGGGCTTTTTGTATTCTTCTTCTTTTTTTTTCTTTTAGTTCCTTTAGTGAAAGGTTAGATTGTTTATATGAGATATTTCTTATTTGTTGAGGTAGGCCTCTAATGTCATACATTCTCCTCTCAGGGTTGCTTTGGCTCTGTCTCATAGATTGTTGTTGTGTTTTCATTTTCATTTGTCTCAAGGTATCTTTTTTTTCCTTCCTTGATCTCATTGCTAATGTATTTGTTGTTTGCTAACATGTTATTTAGCCTCCATGTATTTTTCTTTTTCTTTTTTGTAATTGATTTCAAGTTTCATACCATTGTGGTCAGAGAAGATATTTGATATTATTTCAGTATTCTTAAATTTATTGAGGCGTTTTTTTCTGTCCTAACATATGGTCTATCCTAGAAACTGTTCTGTGTGCACTTGAAAAAAAAAATGTATATTCTATTGCTTTGGAATGCAATTCTCTGACAATATCAATGAAGCCATCTGATCTAGTGTTTTCATTTAAGGCTGCTGTTTCCTTGTTGATTTTCTGTCTGGAAGATCTATCCACTGATCTCAGTGGGGTTGTAAAGTCCCACTGTTATGACTGTATTTCTGTTGATTTCTCTCTTTATGTACATGAAAATTTGCTTTATATATTTAAGTATTCCTATGTTTGGTGCATAAATGATTATAGGGTTATAGCCTCTTGTTGAATTGCTCTCTTTATCATTATAAAATGTCCTTCTTAATCTCTTATTATAACCTTTGTTTAAAGTCTATTTTGTCTGATACAAATTTTGCTACCATAACTTCTTTTTTATTTCTATTTGCATAAAATATCTTTTTCACCACTTTACTCTTAGTCTCTGTGTGTTTGTTATTCTGAGGTGGGTCTCTTGTAGACAATATATATATTATCCATTCAACTATCCTATGTCTTGATTGGGACATTTAAGCCTTTTACATTTAGAGTGATAAATGTTAAGTTCTTATTTGTTGTCATTTTATTCTTTACGAGAGGCCCGATGCATGAAATTTATGCAAAGGGCTCGACCCTCACAGCCTGGGCTACCCCGGCTAGCCCTTGCAGCCTTGGCTGGCCCTCGCAGCCCCTTATAGCATCAGCCGGCTCTCACAGCCCCGGCTTTGTCTGGAAGGTCGTCCAGATGGTCATCTGGATGGTTGTTCTGCTGTTCAGTCTAATTAGCACATTAGCTCTTTATTATATAGGATAACAACTGTTCCCCCTTTTTTTCTCCTTTCCTCTCCTTAAAAAAACCCTTAACATTTTTTGTAATACTGGTTTGGTGGTAATGAACTTCTTTAGCTTTTTCTTGTCTGGAAGCTCTTATTTCCTTCAATTTTAGATCATATCCTTGCTGGGTAAAGTAGTCTTGCTTTTATATCCTTGCTTTTCTTTATTTTTACAAATATTTTATATATTGATTGATTTTAGAGAGTGAGGAAGAGAGAAGAGAGAGAGAGAGAGAGAGAGAGAGAGAGAGAGAGAGAGAGAAACATTGATTTGTTTTTCCACCTATTTATGCATTCAATGGTTATTTTTTGTGTGCCCTGACCAGGGATCAAACTTGAAATATTGGCATATTGGGATGATGCTCTAACCAAATGAGCTATCTTGCTAAGTCTGGTCCTTGCTTTTCATTACTTTGAATATTTCATGCCAATCTCTTCTGGCCTAGATATTTCTGTTGAGAAATCAGCTGACAGTCTCATGGGAGCTCCCTTGTAGGTCCTTCTCTTGGTACTTTTAGTATTTTATTTTATTTTTTATTTTTTTGGTACTTTTAGGATTTTATCTTTGTCTTTAACCTTGCCATTTTAATTATGTTGTTTCTTGATGTGGACTTCTTTGGGTTCATCTTGTTTGGGACTCTCTGTGTCCATGGGACTTCCTTGATCTGGGTGTCTTTTTTCATTACTAGTCATCATTTCTTCAAATAGGTTCTCAATCCTTTGCTCTCTCTTCTTTTTCTGGTACCTCTATGATGCATATGTTGTTATGCTTCATGTTATCCAAAAGGTCTCTTATCTACCCTCATTTTTTTAAGTTATTCTTTTTGCTACTCTGGTTAGGTTTTGTTTTTTTTATTGCATTGTCTTCCAAATCACAGATTTGATCCTCT
Organism: Myotis myotis; assembly: GCF_014108235.1. Lineage (NCBI taxonomy): Eukaryota > Metazoa > Chordata > Mammalia > Chiroptera > Vespertilionidae > Myotis > Myotis myotis. The sequence goes on along the minus strand of NW_023416346.1, from coordinate 102,352,968 downwards.
GCTTCATCTAACCTACTGTTTATTCCTTCTAGTGTATATTCTTCATTTCAGGTAATGGATTCTTCATTTCTGACTGGTGCTTTTTAGTGGTCTATAAGTCCTCTTTTATGCTTACTATCTCTTTGTTAAGGTCTTAATGAGTTCATTTCTTCTTTTTCTACATTTCTTAAACATCCTTATAACCATTGTTTTGAACCCTGTATCTGGTATATTGCTTACCTTTAAGACATTTAGTTGTTGTTTTTCTGGTGATTTTTCCTGATTTTTCATTTAGGGGATATTTATTTGTCTCTTCATTTGGCTTTCTCTCTGCATTTGTTTGTAGATCTTCTATGTCTCCCAGTCTTGGTAGGGTGACCTTATGTAATAGATTTATTGTGGGACCCAGTGGTGCAGTCTCTTTTATCACCTGAGCTTGGTGCTCCAGGACTGCCTTTTGTGTGGTTTGTGTGATCCCTCCTGTTGTAGTTGAATCTTTATTGCTGTTGGCTTGTGCATGTGTGGGGTCAATCATCAGTCTGGCTGACTGTAAAGACTGACCCTGATCACAGTGTATGAGCTGCTGTGCAGGTGCTGATCACACAGAGTGGAATTCACCTCAGTAGGTTTTGGTGCCTTCAGAGATCTCCCTTTGGATGTGCTGCTTGTAGAACTAATTGGATCCTGCTATGATGTTGTCTAAAGCTCACTACTGAGGTGTTGGTTCTGGGGGATCTTTGGAGAGACTCTGGTGCAAGTCAGTGTCAGAAACTGCCTGTGACTTGCCATGAACAACCTATTTGGAGCTACACAATGATCCACAATTTGTGGATACATCTGCTAGGCCTGTGTGTGCCTGGAAAGGCCAAGCTGTGCACCAAGGCTGGTTTCTACCAGCACTGAACCTGAGGGCAAGTCAGTAAATAGTCCCAAGGCACACTGAGATCTGCCTTCACCTGTCTCCCCCTGGTAACTCCCTTGGACAATTACTGTTAGCTGCCTATTAGGCTCAGTGCCTCTGGTGGTATTCAAGTTGCATGAAGAAGGTTCTCAGTGAGTCATCCAGTAGAGACAAGTGGTGTCCACTAAATTGATACACATTCAAACTTAGTGCCAGTGCTGCATCTGAGACCACTTGGCAAAAGTTCCAGGGTATATGCTGCCCCCACAAGGTGCCCATAGCCTTATGTGTTGGAGTGGGGTCTCAGGGTAAGGCCAGTAGAGTTTATCAGGCCCAAACCTATGAAGATTTGGCCATGTGAAGAGGGGTGCTCTGCATTGGTTGGGTTTGCAAGGGAAAAATGGCCCCTGTCCTAGAGCCACACAACTCAGTCTTTCCCAGATTATAACAAAAGCCTGAGTTCAGCAGGGCAGGAATGTGGGAAATTGGGAGGGTGGGGCTGGATCTCCAATGATGGGGAGCACCAGTTAGGCTTGGGGGAAGGAGGAAGAAGTGGCCCCCACACCATAGCCACACAACTCAATCACTGACACACCCTGAGTCTGCCTGGATCTCTACAGCCCTGTCCAGGAAGCTGACTCCTCATCATGGCTCAAACTCTGCAGGCAGATGTACAGGGATTCCAGAGGGTGGGACTATTGCATTACCCCAGGATGACACTATAAGGAGGTGAGTACTTCACCAAGAAATATGTCATCTGCAGCATGGGAGAGGGACTCAGCACAGGGATCCTAACAGCTGTACCTTCAGCTCTTTTCCAAGAGTCAAACTCCAGTCTCTCCTCAATGTGACTCTAGTCTGCTCTGTCCTCCCTCTGTTGGAGCCCAAGGTAAGTGATGGAAAATTAGTTTTTGTGTATTAGCCCTTTAAGAGTATGCTTGTATCTGTAGCAGACTGCTGCCTTTCTCTGGCAGGCAGAATCCTCACTGATTTTCACATGCAGATGTTATATGGGCACCTCTTCTCAACTCTGGTGCTCTGGGTTGGGGAGCCTGGCATGGTGTTGAGATCCCACACTTTTCAGGGGGAACCTCCCCCAGCTGAGATATTCCTCAGGATTCTCAGCTGCCACTTGTGGGTGTGGGGCCAGCTCTTTTTTCATCTTCACCATACCTACCAGTCTCATGGCTTCTTCTGTAAATCCTTGGTATAAGATTTATCTTCAGCTAGCCTTTGGTTGGTTACTCATGTTGACTATTCTATATTTTAGTTGTAATTCCAATTTGGTCTTGGGAAGAGGTGAGTGTAGCTTTCATTTACTTCTCCACCATCTTGGATCTCAAACTCTGATTATACTTCTTAAATTTCTCTTTACTATGTATCATCTTTTCTTCTCAACTGTCACTGCTCTTGTCCAAAACATCATCATTACTCAGCTGAATCTATGCATTAGCCTGCTTAGTGGATTTGTCTGCTTGCTTCCATTTTAGGTCCCCTGCAATTTTTCAGTAGAGTGCTAGCAGGACAACTCTTCTAAAATGAAAAATGATCACATCATTTCTCTGCTTGAAATCTTTAAATATCTTTATAATAACCACTGCTACTCCTGTGCAATCTATGCCCCAACCATTCAAAATTATTTTCAGTTCTTTGAAGATGCCATGTTCTCTCTTGCCTGTGTATTTGCACATGCCATTCCTAATTTCTTGATTGCTTTCCTCTGTCTGGATGTATCTTACATTAAGACTCTTCTTAAGCATTACCTCTTCCATAAGCCTTCTTTGTCATGCCCAGTCCAGATTAAGTGCCAGGTTAAAATATATTATCTATAGCAGTATTAAATTGGCTAATATTGTCATCACTTATTTTTACAGGTCTGTCCATACAATAGACTAGTGAGCTTTTTGAGGACAGAGACTGTGTCTTAGTAATCTTAGAACTTCTGAATTATAATTTCTTAACTCTTTTGTGTGTGTTTTTTGTGTGTTTTAGAATAATATATCTGCTGTTCTCAGCAAAGCTTCAGTTCTAGATTTTCTGTGAATCTGGCATTCTACAATTCTTCTATTGAAACCCAAAGTCACTTAATTGCCATCCTCTGAAACAAGTTGCCCAGAACTCAGAATACACAGTGTTTCTCATTTCTTTATTTTTAATTGAACTTATTGGAGTGACAATGGTTAAGAAAATTATACAGGTTTCAGTGCACAATTCCATAACACATCATCTGTACACTGTATTGTGTGTTCACCACACCAAGTCAAGTCTCCTTTCATCACCATTCATCCCTCCTATAACCTTCCCTCCTTTCTTGAAGTGAGGAAGAGAAAATACCTTCAAACTGTGAGAAGAAATCCAAATTAGTATCTCAATAAATGATCCTACAACAGAGTAAAGATGCTATTTTAAGGACAATAAAGTTCCACTACTAGAAAAAAGTCTTGAGAGTGTCTATTTTTTTCTGTTCTCTTTGCCTAAAGCAACTCAAATTTTTCCATTGCTTTCTCTAAATTACAAAATACACTTGGTAATAATTTAAATAAATTGTACATTCTGAATTCAGTTCAAAATTGAGTGAGTAATTATAATGAAATAAAGACTTTTCTAAATTAAAATAATAGTAATAGAAATACAGTTTGTTTATACCATGTGGGGGGCTGATTCTAACATAATTTTTGATTAGCAAATCATAGAATTTTAAAGCTAAAAAGATCATCCCCTTTTCAAATAAGGAAACATCTCAGCATTGGCATGATGTCAAGAAAAATTACTGTGTACACTTGTAATTTGTAAAAATACAGGATTCTAACTTCTACACATTCTGCCATATAATTTAGATTATTTGGCCTTCAGGAGAAGATAGCCTCTAAAAATTGATCATCAACAAAATACTTCCAAATTCCAATAGAAGCTTTCAGCATGCACCACATTAAGTTGAGTCAATGAGCTGAGGGCAGTACACATGGTCCCTAACTTACAATGGTTCAACTTAATGATTGTTTGACTTTATGATGGTACAAAATTGATACACATTCAGTGGAATCTGTATTTTGAATTTGGATCTTTTACTGGGTTACCACTAAATGGTAGATACTCTCTCATGATGCCAGGCAGCAGCAGAGAGCAGCAGCTCCAAGTCAGCCATGCAATCATGAGGGTAATCAACTAATATTCTGTACTGTTACCAGGATTTTTTGGATATTATGTTTTGTGGTTTTGCATCCCATCATGTCTTCAAAATGCCCATGTGTGTCTTCTGCTTATGGTGAGAAGATAAGGAAGGCAATCACTCTTGAGATTATGTTCCAGATAATTGCCCAACTATAGTGTAATTTAAAGGTTCTGAGCATGTTTAATGTAGGCTAAGCTAAGCTATAAGTTTGGCAGGTTAAGTGTATTAAATGCATTTTGACTTAAATATATTTTCAATTTATGATGGATTTATCAGGATGTAACCCCATCATAAGTTGAAGAGCATCAGAATATTACAAATAGTGTTTTCACTCTACTTGAACATACTGAGAAGTAGTTATGTTATACCTACTGAAATGGGAGTTTTGATTTCTGGACAATCTCAATCTGAGAGCATGTGAGAAGTCAGAGGAAATATCTAACAATGAAATAAATGAGGTCAATAAGAAAAACATAAGTAAAGCAATCTTCTCTTCAGAATGTGAAGTTCTGAAAGGCAGGTTTAATTTTTATTAATTCAATTTTATTATTTATTAAAATTAGTAATTACCTAGTAGCTAACACTTCCATAGCACATACTCTGTGGCAGGCATTTTTAGGTGCTTCATATGCATTCATTCAAATCAGTAAAGTAGGCACTATTATAATTCCCATTATTACAGATGAGGAGGAGGAGACTGAGGCACAGAGAGGTTAAATAACTTGCCACATATCACACAGCTAAGTGCTAAAACCAAGGTTTAAACCTAAGCAATCTGGGGGAAGGTTGGTTATTGAATTTTACAATAGCAATAAATAAATCTAAATGCCTAGTACACACTGACTGCTCCTTTTCCCTTACCACACTTACATTGTCTCCTTAATTTGGTGGTAGTTCATGGGGATAAAATAAAAAGAGAGAGAAGTTAAATGGTTGATTTTGATGCAAATATCTCTCACTTATTTAAAGCACAACACACCACACAATTTTAGTAGCTTCATTTCTATAGATTTTTTTACCCAACAACTTTAGAATAGAAATTCCATGATAAGCGATCTATAACCTCAGTGTAGCAGAGTTTTCTTATGTGACCTCCATTAAGTGAAAATAACACATTTTATATTTAGAATCTTCTAGTCTAATAATGTAGGTTGCTGAGAAAGAGTTTTATAGGTTTAGTTTTCACTAGCACAGAGTAGTACAGAGTATACTAACACCATCAGATAAATGAATGCCTACTCTAATATTTCAACAAAATTAAATGAATCCCATTTGAAGTGTGTCATCTTGCCCAGGAAAACTGGGCTCTAACAGGAAAACTGGACCAATCAGGCACAGGTTGCTTGCTCAGGAGGCTGGATTATATTCAGGAAGGAGACAGATCACATCTTTCTTCACCTCATGCAAGAGATATGGCCCTGTTCAATTCTTAAAAGATACTGGGGAATGAGCAAAAGAATAAAATTTGAGCTAAGTAGCACAACTTGAGCTTAATTGGTGGTGTCAAAAGAAGAGTATGAAGATCATATTTTTAAAGGCTCTAAACTCTAATCTGAAATAATTTGGCTATAGTATGCAACCAGTGGTGCCAATTTATCATTTAAAGGTATAATCTCAGTATGCAACTCAAACTACTTATTCTGCCTGATATAATGATGTAGCCTGGTTGCAACATTCAGGACAAACAGTCCATTCTAATGCCGTCTGAAGGGAATACCTGAGTCCAGGTACCTAAATGCTGCCAGCACAGTGATAAATGGCTAAATAACTTTCTTCTGACATTAATGGCAGCAGTGACTCAACAGTGTGAAGTGTTGTTTAGCAGAGGAAATAGTGAATGTTAATGATATACTGTAAACATGTGCTGGAAAAAATGCTGAGGACAGGTGCTAACAATTTTCTGTGTGGAAAAATCAAATATAGCTATAATGATATGTGATAGAACAGCAGATGTTTCCCAGAACAAGTACCACTTTCATCACTAAAGCTTTCCTTTTTTTTTTTAGACCACTTTCATTGACCCATAGAAATATTGCTTTGTTTGGGGTTTAATAAAAACGGAGGTAATTAAAGAGTAACACAAAGTGAGATTTCATTGAAATATGTTTTACTTCTGTACTTGATTTGCTAGCAGAAGGAAAACTGTTCATTCTTTAATTAGGTTCAAATGTGAATGTCATTATATTATTGCTTTATAAGGCTTTGAGATTTCCTATTTATGACCAAGTGATGAAAACGGTCATATTATTTTTATATTAAAATAGTTCTGCCTATGAGATACATATTTTCTTTTCCAAAAACATTCATTTTATGAATATTTAAAATGAACTGACATTCTTATGAGAATGAATGCCATTGAGTCTCATATAGTCTTCCATTATATAAGAAGTACATGCAAAAGATCTAAGCTAATGACATAAGGGTCCTTATTTACAGACCTCTGTGCCTATAAGAAAGAAGGGAGAACTAAGTGAAATGCGGGGAAATATGTATCTGCAAAGGTATAGGATTGGTAGAATAGAAACACTGGGATTGTATAAGTAAGTTTCCATCAAGAGTGGCTTTTATGAATGCTTGGGGTAAGCCTTCCCACTTCACTGGGACTAGGGAAGTATCATGTTCTGTCAAAAGGAAGTAATCCAAGAAGAAAGGAAATATAACACGGTTGATTTTTTCCTCTAATAGTGTTAGGTACTGTGAGTAGGATACTACAGAGTTATCTAAGGAACTCAGAATATAGATAAAAATGTGCTAGAAGTAACATGGTGGCTAATAGGAGAGCAGGGAGGGAGTGTAAGTGAGTAAAGGAGTGAGAGAGGAGTATGTGGATGTGTGTGGTGTGTGTGGGTGAGTGAGAGACAGTTAGATATTGCAAAACACTCAGGGATTGGCAGATAAGGCTCTTCTAGATGGGGAGCCCCTGCTACCACTATAGACACTCCCAGGCCAGGAGTGGCTTTCGCGAGGAGCCCACACCATCTTGTAGAGGGGAGCAGTGGAGGCCAGGAGAGCTGCCACACCAACACGCAGACTGGCCTTGGACATGACCCCAGACCCGTGAAGGGAGCCGCTTGCCAGCCATAACCTGAGTGGGATCATCACTGTACCCTGGCAGTGAGTAGTGTAGTACCTTGCCGTGGGATCCCAGATGTCTGCAGTGAGCACTCACCAGAGAGATCTCCTATACCTGCCCACCAGGACCCAGTGTCCAAGGATCCTACACTCCAGGACCCCCACAGTGAGTCCAAACCAGGAGGACCACAGCCCCACCCCAGATCCCAGAACCATTCTTTCAGTCTGACTTAGAGCCACCGAGCATCCACTCCACCCTGGGCCTGGGACAGTGCTTCTGGAGCAACCCAGAGCAGCCTGGCACACATCCCACTCTGGGCCACAGGAGAGCACTGACTTTGTGATCCAGAGAAACCTGGTTCCCGCTCCACCCCAGGCCCAGTACAGTGCTGCTGGGATGACCTGGAGCAACCTGGTGCACATGAAACTCAGGACCACAGGAGATCACTGAATTTATGACCCAGAACAGCCTGGTGCTATTCCACCCCAGGGCCAGGGACAGTGCTGCTAGGGCAACCTGGAGCAACCCAGCATGGCCACACTCAGGGCTGCAGGAGAGTGCTGCCTTTGCAACCCAGAGCAATCCAGCACCCATTCCACCCTGGCCCTAGGACAGTGGTGCTGGGGTGACCTGGACCAACCCAGTGCACCCAGCCACAGGACACAGGACCACACTACAAATGCACTGATAGAGGGATCTAGGGCACCACCTTACCATGGGTGCTGGGCCACAAAGAGAATTGCATCCCAGAGGGCTTCGGGTCCTCACAGGGAGTCAAACACCAGAGGAACTGTGCATGCACCCCTGCCACCTGAGCATCTGAAGCAGACAACTGAGGGACCAGATAAGTGAGAGAAGGGGATACAACTCATAGCAGAAACAATAAAGGCATGAAACTCAAGGCAGACTCAGCCTCTGGGCTCATGATTTCCAAACCATTGGACCTATGAGCCTTCAACCTCTCAGACCCCAAACAAGGTGCCTAGGGCCAGAAAGAGAGAACGAAAATAGAAAGAAAAAGAAACAATCCACAAAGGAAAGAAAAGGAGGACTTGCCAGAAAATGAACTAAATGATATGGAGGCAAGCAATATGTCAGAGAAAGTATTCTGAGTAATGGTTATAAAGATACCATCTGGATGAGAAATTCATCACCATGTGTAAGAATCAAGAGGAAATGAAGAATGACATAGCTTAAAGAAAGAACACAATGTAAGATTTCAACAGTAGACTAGAAGAAGAGGAGGACCGAATCAGCGAGTTAAAGACAGGGAAGTAAAACACAAACATTCTGAACAGCAATTGGAAAAATTATTAAAAAGCAGGATGAAACTTTAAGGGAATTTTGGGACAACATGAAATGAAGCAACATCCACATAATAGGGGTGCCAGAAGGTCAAGAAAGGAGCAAGGAACAGAAAACCTATTTGGCCCTGGCTGGATTGACTCAGTGGATAGAGTGTCAGCCTGTGGACTGAAGGGTCCCAGGTTTGATTCCATTCAAGGGTACATGCCCAGGTTGCAGGTTCAATCCCCAGTGGGGGAGGCATGCAAGAGCCAGCCAATCAATGATTCTCTCTCATCATTGATGCTTCTATCTCTCACTCTGCCTCTCCCTTCCTCTCTAAAATCAATAAAAATATATATTTTTAAAAAGAAATATTTTTGAAGAAAATATTTGAAGAAATAATGACAGAAAACTTCCCTGACTTGGGGAAGAAAAAAGTCACACGAGCACAGAGTCCCAAACAAGATGAACCCAAAAAGAACCACATGAAGACTCTTCGTAATTACAATGGAAAACAGTAACAACAAAGAAAGCATCTTAAGGGCTATAAGAGAGAGACAGAAAGTTACCTACAAGGGATCTACCATTAGACTATAAAATGGTTTATCAACAGAAATGCATCAGGCCAGAAGGGAATAGAATGAAGTATACAAAGTGAGGCAAAACAAGGGAATGAACTCAAGAGTACTCTATCCAGCAAGGCTATCAATCAAAATTGAAGGTGAAATCAGGAGCTTCGTAGATAAAAAAGACTAAGGGAGTTTATTACCACAAACCCACTAATGCAAGAAATTATAAAGGGACTGTTGTAAAAAGAAAAAAAATAGAAAGGGAAGAAGGAATACAGGCATAAAGAATAAAATGGCAATAAACAAGTACCTATAAATAATAACCTTAAATGTAAATGAATTAATGACCCAATCAAAAGACATAGGGTGGCTGAATGGATAAGAAATAATGATGCAAATATATGCTGCCTACAAGAGACCCACCTTGGAACAAGGGACTCAAATGGAAATGAAAAAAAGCTGGGGTAGCAGTACTGATATCTGACAAAATAGACCTCAAAATGAAGGCCATAATAAGACATAAAGAGGGCCACTTCATAATACTAAAGGGTTCAATTAACAAGAGGATATAACTCTAGTAAACATATATGCACCCAATACAGGAGCACCAAATACAGTAAAAAAAACTTCTGGAAGATATCAAGGGAGAGATCAACAGCAATATAATCATAATATGGGACTTTAATAACCCAATGACATCACTGGATAAACCTTCTATACAAAAAATCAACAAAGAAACAACAATCCTAAATGACTCACTAGATCAGAAGGAACTAATTGACATCTTAAGAACATTTCACCCAAAAGCAATGAAATATAATATATATTCTTCTTGAGTTCACCTGGGACATTTTCAAAGATAGACCACATATTAGAACACAGGCTAAGTCTTTGCAAATTCAAGAAGATAGAAATCATATCAAGCATCTTATCAGATCACAATAGCATAAAATTAGAAATCAATTACAATAAAAACAATAAAAATCAAACACTTGTAGGCTAAATAGAATGGTATTAAACAATGATAGGGTTGCCAAAGAAATCAAAGAAGAAATAAAATACATCCTGGAAACAAATGGCAGTGAAAACACAACAATCCAAAACCTATGGGACACAGTGAAATCAGTCCTGAGAGAAAAGGTCATAGCACTACAGGCCTACCTAAACAAAAACAAAAACAAAAATAAACAAACAAACAAAAAACACAAGAAAATCTGGTAATAAATTACCTAACCCTACAACTTAAAGAATTAGAAAGAGAGCAACAAGGAAAGCCCAGAGTAAGTAGAAGAAAGAAAATTATAAAGATCATTGTGGAAATAAATGACATAGAGACCAAACAAACAAACAAAATCCACAAAAACATTACAAAAGATCAATAGAACCAATAGCTGGTTCTTTGAAAGGATAAGCAAGATTGATGACTCTAGCCAGGCTCACCAAGAAGCCAAGAGAGAGAAACCAAATAAACAAAATCAGAAATGAAAGAGGTGAAATAACAATTGACTTCACAAAAATACAAAGGATTATTAAAAAAAATACTATGAAAAACTCTATTCCAAAAAACTGGACAATATAGATGAAATAGACATATTTGTAGAATAATACTATAACTACTGAGAAAATTGAAGCAGTAATCAAAAAACTTCCAGAAAACAAAAGCTCTGTTCTGGATGGCTTGACAGGGGAATTCCCCAACTCCCCCCCCCCCCCGTGGTTTTTCTTTTTATTGTTTAAGGTATTACAAATAGTCATACGTATGTCTTCTTTTTTCTCCCCCATTGATCTACCCCCAGCCTCCCCTACACCCCGGCACTTGCCCTCACCCCCCACCCAATGTCTTGGCGTCTGTTGGCTGTGCTTATGTGCATGCATACAAGTCCTTCGATTGATCTCTTATCCCCCCAACCCTCCCCTACCTTCCCATTGTAGTTTGAAAGTCTGTTCAATGCTTCTTTGCCTCTGTTTTTGTTCAACAGTTTATAATGTTCTTTATTATCCATAAATGAGTGAGATCATGTGGTATTTATCTTTCACTGACTGGCTTATTTCATTTAGCATAATGCTCTCCAGTTCCATCCATGCTGTTGCAAATGGTAAGAATTTCTTCTTTTTTACAGCAGCATAGTATTCCATTGTGTAGATGTACCACCATTTTCTAATCCATTCATCTGCTGATGGGCATTTAGGCTGTTTCCAAAACTTAGCTATTGTAAACTGTGCTGCTATGAACATAGTGATGCATATATCTTTTCTGATTGGTGTTTCTGCTTTCCTGGGATATATTCCTAGGGATATATTCCTATATTACTGGGTCAAATGGGAGTTCCATTTTTAATATTTTGAGGAAATGCCATACTCTTTTCCACAGTGGCTGCACCAGTCTACATTGCCACCAGCAGTGAAGGAGGGTTCCTTTTTCTCCGCATCCTCTCCAGCACTTGTTTATTGATTTGTTGATGATAGCCATTCTGACAGGTGTGAGATGGTACCACATTGTTGTTTTCATTTGCTTCTCTTGGATGATTAGTGACTTGAAGCATGTTTGCCTTCTGAAGAGGCTTGCCTTCTCTGCTGCAGTCGGAGTGAAGGCCTGGGTTCTGGGTGCCAGAGGAAAACCAGTGCCAGCAGCCAGGGGAAGGAAGGCCTATTGCACGAATCTCTTTGTGCAAGGGGCCTCTAGTGTTTTCATATGTCTCTTGGCTTTCTGAATGTCCTCTTTCAAAAAGTGTCGATTTAGGTCCTTTGCCTATTTTTTGATTGGATTGTTTATCTTCCTTTTGTTAAGTTTTATGAGTTCCCTGTAAATATTGGAGATTAAAACCTCATCAGAGATAATATTGGCAAATATGTTCTCCCATGCAGTGGGCTTTCTTGTTATTTTGTTGATGGTTTCTTTTGCTGTGCAGAAACCTTTTATATTGATGTAGACCCATTTGTTTTTCTCTTTAGTTTCCATTGCCCTAGGAGCTGTATCGGTAAAGATATTGCTACGACAAATGTCTGCTATTTTGCTGCCTATGGCTTCTTCTAAGATTTTTATGGTTTCACATCTTACGTTTAAATCCCTTATCCATTTTGAGTTTATTTTTGTGTATGGTGTAAGTTGGTGGTCTAGTTTCATTTTGTTGCAAGTATCTGTCCAGTTTTCCCAACACCATTTATTGAAGAGACTGTCTTGTCTCCATTGTATGCTCTTGCCTCCTTTGTCAAATATTAATTACGTATAATGGCTTGGGTCAATTTCTGGGTTCTCTGTTCTGTTCCACTGGTCTATATGTCTGTTCTTGTGCCAGTACCAGGCAGTTTTGAGAACATTGGCTTTGTAGTATAACTTGATATCTGGGATTAGGATCCCTCCAACATTGTTCTTCTTTCTCAAGATTGCTGCAGTTATTTGAGGTCTATTTTTATTCCAGATGAATTTTTGAAGAATTTGTTCTTGGTTTTTGAAGTATGCTGTTGGTATTTTAATGGTGATTGCATTGAATTTATAGATTGCTTTGGGTAGTATGGATATTTTAATGATGTTGATTCTACTAATCCATGAACATGGTATAGTCTTTCATTTGTTCATGTCTTCCTCTATCTCTTTTTTTAGCGTCCTGAAATTTTCTGAGTACACGTCCTTTGTCTTTTTGTTTAAGTTTATTCCGAGGTATCTTAACTATTTTGTTGCAATGATAAATGGGATTGCTTTCTTAATTTCTCTTTCTGTGAGTTCATTACTGGTATATAGAAAAGCTATAGACTTCTGGGTGTTAATTTTGTATCCTGCTACATTGCTGAATTCATTTATTAAGTCTAGTAGTTTTTTGATGGAGTCTTTGGGGTTTTATACGTACAATATGTCATCTGCAAATACAGACAATTTTACTTCTTTTCCAGTTTAGATTCCTTTTTTTTTTCCTTTTTCTTGTCTGATCGCAATGGCCAGTACTTCCAGTACTATGTCGAACAGGAGTGGTGAGAGTGGGCATCCCTTTCTTGTTCCTGTTCTTAGGGGAAATGGTTTAAGTTTTTGCCCATTAAGTATGATGTTGGCTGTGGGTTTGTCATATATGGATTTTATTATGTTGAGATATGACCTTTCTATTCCCACCTTGCTGAGAGTTTTTATCAAGAAAGGGTGTTAGATTTTGTCAATTGTTTTTTCTGCATCAATAGATATGATTACTAGTATATGGTTTTTATCTCTCAGTTTGTTTATGTGGTGTATCATATTTATTTTTTGCAGATATTGTACCATCCTTGCATCCCTGGAATAAATCCCACTTGGTCATGGTGTATGATCTTTCTAATATAATGCTGGATTCGATTTGCTAGAATTTTGTTGAGGATTTTGGCATCTATGTTCATGAGGGATATCGGCCTGTAATTCTCTTTCTTTGTATTGCCTTTATCTGGTTTTGGGATTAGGGTAATGCTAGCTTCATAGAAAGAGCTTGGAGGTGCTCCTTCCTCTTGAATTTTTTGGAATAGTCTGAGGAAGATAGGTTTTATTTCTTCTTTGAATGTTTGATAAAACTCCCCTGTGAAGCTGTCTGGTCCAGGGCTTTTGTTTGTTGGAAGTTGGGGTTTTTTTGTTTGTTTGTTTGTTTTGTTTTTAATTACTGCTTCAAATTCCTCCATAGTTATTGGCCTATTCAGATTTTTTTTCTCTTGGTTGAGTTTTGAAAGTCATAATTTTTTAGGAATATGTTCATTTCTTCTAGGTTAACCAGTTTATTGGAGTAGAGTTGCTCATAGTATTTTTTTTATGATTCTTTGTATTTCTGTGGGGTATGTTGTTATTTCACCTCTTTCGTTTCTGATTTTATTTGGGTCCTTTCTCTTTGCGTCTTGGTGAACCTGGCTAGAGGTTCATCAATCTTGTTTATCCTTTCAAAGAACCAGCTCTTGGTTTCATTGATCTTTTGTATTGTTTTTTGTTGTTGTTGTTGTTGTTTTGTCTCTATGTCATTTATTTCTGCTGTGAGCTCTATTATTTCCTTCTTTCTGCTCACTCTGGGCTTTTCTTGTTGCCCTCTTTCTAATTCTTCAGGTTGCAGAGTTAGATGGTTTATTAGCAGTTTTTCTTGTTTATTGAGGTAGGCCTGTAATGCTATAAACTTCCCGCTCAGGACTGCTTTCACTGTGTCCCAAAGATTTTGGATTATTGTGTTTTCATTGTTGTTTGTTTCCAGGATGTTTTTAATTTCTTCTTTGATCTCTTTGGTAAACCAATCATTTTTTATTAGTATGCTTTTCAGCCTGCAAGTGTTTGAATTTTTGTGATTGTTTTTACTGTAGTTGATTAATTTTATGCCATTGTGATCTAAGAAAATGCTTGATATGATTTCAATCCTCTTGAATTTGGAGAGACTTTGCCTGTGTCCCAATATGTGGTCTATCTTTGAAAATGTCCCATGTGCACTTGAGAAGAATGTATATTCTGTAGTTTTGGCATGGAATGTTCTAAAGATGTCAATTAAGTCCATCTGATCTAGTGAGTCATTTAGAATGAATGTTTCTTTGCTAATGTTTTGTCTAGAGGATTTATGCAGTGATGTTAATGAAGTATTAAAGTCCCCTACTATGATTGTATTGCTGTAATTCTCTTCCCTTATATCTTACAGAAGTTTTTTTATGTATTTGGGTGCTCCTGCATTGGGTGCATAAATATTTACCAAAGTTATATCCTTTTGTTGTATTGATCTTTTTAGAATTCTGAAGTGACCTTTCTTGTATTTCATTATGGTCTTCACTTTGAGGTCTATTTGGTCAAATATAAGTATTGCTACCTCCACTTTTTAAAAAAATATATCTTTATTTATTTCAGAGAGGAAGGGAGAAGGAAAGAGATAGAAACATCAATGATAAGAGAGAATCATTGATTGGCTGCTTCCTGCATGTCCCCATACTGGGGATCAAGCCCGCAACCTAGGTATGTTCCCTTGACAAAGAATCAAACCTGGGACTCTTCAGTCTGCAGGCTGATGCTCTATCCGCTGAGCCAAACCATCCAGCCCCCCCCCCCCCACACACACACACACTTTTTTTTCATTTCCACTTGGCTAAAAGATGTTTTTTCCATTCCTTCACTTTCAGTCTGTGTGAGTCCCTTGTTCTGAGGTGGGTCTCCTGTATACAACATATATATGGGTCATGTTTTCTTTTCCATTCAGTCACTTGATGTCTTTCGATTGGAGCATTTAATCCATTTACGTTTAATGTTATTATTGCTAGGTACTTGTTTGTAGCCATTTCTGTACTTTATGCCTGTGTTCCTTACTCCCTTTATATTTCTTCTTTTTACAGCATTCCCTTTAGCATTTCTTGCATTGCTGGCTTGGTAGTGATAAACTCCCTTAGCCTTTTTTGTCTGCAAAGCTCCTGATTTCCCCTTCAATTTTGATTGATAGTCTTGCTGGATAGAATATTCTTGGATTCAATCATTTGCTTTGAATCACTTTGTATACTTCATTCCATTCCCTTCTAGCTTAATGTGTTTCTGTTGAGAAATCATTTGATAATCTGATGGGGGACCTTTGGAAGGTAACTGTCTCTCTCTTGCAGCCTTTAAGATTCTCTCTTTGTCGTTAACATTTGCCATTGTAATTATTGCATGTCTTGGTGTGGGTCTTTTGGGATTAATCTTGCTTGGGACTCTCCTTACTTGTGTAACTTTTTTCTTCCCCATAACAGGGAAGTTTTCTGTCATTATTTCTTCAAATAGATTTTCTAATCTTTGCTGCTTTTCTTGTCCGTCTGGAAGCCGTTTGTTACTTTGTTTAGTGTTGTCCCAAAGCTCCCTTAGGCTCTCCTACTGCTTTTTATTTTTTTTTCTCCAGTTGTTGTTCAGATTGGGCTTGTTTCTCTACCTTATCTTCTAACTCATTAATTAATTCCTCTGTTTCTTCTAGTCTACTGTTGAAACCTTCCATGGTGTTTTTCATTGTAGCAATATCACTTTTGATTTCTTCCTGATTTTTGCATAGGTTTTTGATTTTCTTGTCCATCCACTGTATGAACCGTATGACCATTACTCTGAATTCTTTTTCTGTCATGTGGCATGCCTCCATTTCACTTATTTTTTTTTTTTGGATGATTTCTCTTTTTCTTTCCTCTGGGGATTTTTTCGTTGTCTCCCCATTCTAACTATCAGCAGAAGCTTCAAATGCTGAGTTGCAGCATCCTGGGCAGTGTGCAGTGGGAACTTCACACCACCCGAGTGTCACTGAAGAGCTCCGATACCAAGATGTGTGGCTGCCATGGGTTGGCAGGAGCCATGCTTGCCCAGGATCAGTCAACGGCACTTAGTGCGACCTCATGCACACACCTAGAATCAGGGACCCTGCCTGTGCCACGCTGACAAAGAGACCCCACTGGCATGTGCTCAAAATCAGCATTCCCTAGTGCGTGCTATGAGTCAGAGTCCTCCTGAGCCCATGCCACGAATCGAGTGTCAGAGTCTCTGTTGCTTGGTGTAGCCTCACGCCGAGAATCAGGATCTCTGTGTGTGCATGAGCCGAGAATTTGAGTCACTGGCTCTTAGTGTGCGTGCACTGGGAATCAGGGGTCCCAGGCATGCGTGATGAGAAGCAGAGGCAAGTCACTGGTGCTCACTGCTTCCTCTCGCACTGAGAATCAGGGTCCCTGGTCTGCTTGGGGGACCAGGTTGCACAGCCGCCCTGTTTCAGCAGGAGGTGCATTCCTGAACTGCAGAAAACAGACTTACGTGTGCGCTTTCCCATGCTCAAATTCAGGTAGCGCAGCCACCCTGTGTGGGGCCGTGGGGTCTGGTCACACAAGTGCGCTCTGTGAGAAACAGCTTCCCAGTGTCTGCATGCCCAGGCTCAAATTCAGGTAGCGGAGCCACCCTCTGTGGGTGAGGGGTCTGGTCATGCGATTGCATGCTATAGGAAACAGATTCCCAGTTTCCATGCACCCAGGCTCGAATTCAGGTAGCAGAGCTGCCTTGTGTGGGCGTGGGGACTGGTCACGGGAGTGCACGCTGCGGGAAACAGCCTCCTAGTGTCTGTGCACCTAGGCTCAAATTCAAGTAGCAGAGCCACCCTGTGTGGGCAGGATGCCTGCTTGCGCGGGGTGGGCCTAGCAGTTCCTATGGTGCTGCAGCAAGCCTGCAGGGAGGGGGTTGGGCTCTGTGACTCATGGAAATCTATGGTTGGGAGATCTGGATTCTTGGTGTCTGTGGGTCTGCAGCTGTGGTCACAGGTCTCTGTTCCTAGTGGCTGTAGTGTCCTGGTTTGTGCCTGAGACCAGATTGGGTGGTGATGAAGCTAGGATCCTAGTCTCAAGCAGTTCTGTTTTTCAAGATGGCATGGTCTCTGTGCCCATGCTGGTCACTCCCAGAGTGTTCGCTGTGGCAGTGGGGTTTCGCCATCTAAGACTGCCCGGTTTAGCAGCCCCTGGAAGACCTATAGGATCTAACTGTTACTAATTCGGACACACACACACACACACACACACACACACACACACACACCATACACGTCCACACACTCCTCTATCACTCCTTCACTCTCTCACACTCTCTCCCTCCCTACCTTCTTGCTGGTAGCTATCCTTTTTTCCCCCACAGGGGAGTTTTACCAAACATTCAAAGAAGAAATAAAAATGATCCTCCTTAGACTATTCAAAAAAAAATTAAAGAGGACAAAACACTTCCAAGCTCTTTCTAAGAAGCCAGAATTACAATAATTCCTAAACCAGATAAAGGCACTAAAAAGAAAGAAAATTATAGGCCAATATCCCTAATGAACATCGATGCTAAAGTCCTCAACAAAATATTAGCAAATTGCATCCAACAATAGATTACAAAGATCACACACCAAGACCAAGTGGGATTTATTCCATGGATGCAAGGCTGGTACAATATCCACAAAACAATAAACATGTTACATCACATAAACAAATTGAAGGACAAAAATCACATGATGATATCAATAGATGCAGAAAAAGCATTTAACAAAATCCAACACCATTTCTTGATAAAAACTCTCAGCAAAGTAGGAATTGAGGGATCATAACTCAACATAACAAAAGCCTTATATGACAAACCTACAGCCAACATCATACTCAATGGGAAAAAGCTAAAACCAATTCCCCTAAGAATAGAAAAAAGACAGGGATGCCCACTTTCACCACTACTGTTCGACACAGTACTGGAAGTTCTAGCCATAAAGATCAGACAAGAAGAAATAAAAGGCATCCAAACTGGAAAAGAAGAACTAAAACTGTCATTACTCGCAGATATCATGGTATTGTACATAGAAAACCCTGAAGATTCTATGAAAAAATACTATTTAATAAATGAATTTGGCAACATAGCAGGATACAAAATTAACACCCCAAAAATCTATGGCTTTTTTTATACACCAATAATGAACTCAAAGAAAGATAAACTAAAAAATCCCATTTACTATTGCAACAACAAAAAATTAAGATACCTAGAAATAAACTTAACTAAGGAGGTAAAATACCTATATGCGGAAGTGAATTGTCTGGCATCAGGGGAAAAGCTGGGACGGGGGGACGGGGGGGGGCGGGGGGGGCAGGCAGCAGCTTTCTGCCAAACAAATGTGTTGGCAGAAGCCATTTTTTCCTTTTTTTTTTCTTTTTTATGTTGTTAATCCTTACTGGAGAATATTTTTTTCCATTGATTTTTATTTTTTTCCATTGATTTTTAGAGAGTGGAGGGAGGGAGAGAGACAGAGAAACACCAATGTGAGAGAGACACATTGATTGGTTGCCTCTTGCATGTGGGGTCAAACCTGCAACTCAGGTACATTGACCAGGAGTTGATTCCATGACCCTTCAGTGCGAGGACCAACACTCTACCCACTGAGCAACATTGGCCAGGGCCCATTGTTCCTTTTCTGAACTCTCCCTCAACAATGCCTGCAGGTTGGCCCCATATCTGAGTCTCCATCAACCTGGCTCACACTGTTCACCTCACCCTGGTGATTCCCTGAGACCCTAGTGCATCCAACTTTCAGGCCCACTCAAGCTGTTTCCAGTGGCTAAAACTATGATCCATAAAAGGGAAGATTGATAAATTAGGTATCATTAAAATGAAAAACATTTGCTCCGTTAATGATCCTGTTAAGAGGGTGGAAAGACAAGATATCCAACAAGGAGTTAGTATTTAGAATATGTAAACAACTTTCAAAAATCAACAGTAAAAACAATTGATCCAGTCAGAAAATGGGCACAAGATGTGAAGTGACATTTCACTGTAGAGGACACATGGATAGCAAGTAATCACATAAAAACATGTTCAACCTCATTAGCCATTAGGCAAATGCAAATTAAAGGTACAATGAGATATCACTACATGACTATCATAATAGATAAAATAAAAAAATAATGAAAATGCCAAATGCTATTCATGATGTGAAGAAACTAGACCACTCATCCATTGCTGGTGAGGATGTAAAATTGTACAGCCATTCTGGAAAATGTTTTGACAACATCTTAGAAAACTAAGCACACAATTACTGTACAATTCAGCAATTGCACTCTTGAGAATATTATCCCAGATAAATGAAAACTTATGTTTACACAAAACCTGTGCACTAATTGACTGTGCATAGCAGCTTTAGTTGTAATAACCAAAAACTAGAAACAATGCAGATGTCCCTCAATGAGTGAATGGCTAAACAAACGGTAGTACATCCATATCATGGAATACTATTCAGGAATAAAAAATAATGAAATACTTATGCACAAACTACTGGATGGTGTCCAGGGAATTGTGCTGATTGACAAAAGCAAGTTCCCAAAAGATTACAAACTGTATTATTCATTCTATTTATATAACATACTTTAAATGACAAGATTATAAAAATGGACATGAGACCAGTGGTTTCCATGGTACAGGGACAGGGGGGTGATAGATACACTATGCTATACAAGGGATCCTTGTGCTGATGGAATTAGTCTGTACTTTGTATTAATTTCAATATTCTGTTTAATATATAATAGTAAAGTTTTACAAGTATTGTCATTGGGGGAAACTGGGTAGAGTACATAGGATATTTCTGTATTGTTTCTTATAGCTTCATATGAACCCATAATTACCTAAAAATAAACATTTTATTTTTTAGGAAAATAGTGTAATCAATGGTTAAAATTACAGGCTGTAACGCAGACTATCTGGGTTTAAATTTATATATATATATAGTTAATCCTCACCAGAGGATATTTTTTCATTGCTTTTTCAGAGAGAGTGGAAGACAGGGAAGTAGGGAGGGAAGAGAGAGAGAGAGAAAAACATCCATGCTAGAGACATATTGATCGTTTGCCGGTGAGCAAACCCACAACCAAGGTATGTGCCCTTGATCGGAATCAAACCAGTAACCCTTCAGTGCACAGGCTGACGCTCTAACCACCGGCCAGGGCTGGGTTCAAATCTTGAATCTATATCCTGTCATCTGATATAACTTTATTTATACTCCCTGTACCTTAATTTCATCTTTAAAATAGGAATAATAATAGAATTTACCTTATAAGGAGTTACTTACACAGTTTAAATAAATTAATTCCTGTAAAGTACATAAAACAGTGCTTTCCACAAATTTATGCTCAATAAATGTCAGCCTTATTTACTATGATGATTATGGTTGTATGTATGCTCATGCTTATGAAAAATGTAAACTTTGCATGGGATGGAAATATATCAACTGCAATATAAGGACTATTTTAGGAGCTAGAAATGAGAATGAGATGAAAGGTAAAACCTCATCTGCACATATTTTAAATCTTTAAGAAATAGCAGTGAAGCAAAGATTGCAAGTATTCAGTAGAAAAAGTTGGTTTTCAATTATTCTTTATCTTGTTGTATGGTTATATGATTTACAAATTTATATTTTATTATTAAAGGCAGGTAAATATATTTTATCTTTGTCTTATATATTTTATATTATGTATTTATTGTAAATTATTTTATTATTGTTGTAGGAGGAATTTGTAGTTCTCTTATATTTGTTTTACAAGGACATTTCATATAATTTAGAAATAACACATTCTCTAATGAACTCATTGCATAAGTATGTCTTCAACATTTTTCAGAAATAAACTCTTTTCAGTGCAATCTCTTGATTTTCAATTACTTTATAACACAGAGTACCCTAACAAAATTTTACTTTTTATTAATGACTAAAGAAAATATTATGAAATTATTTTATTTTTGTGCTAGAAATCATTAATATTTCCTGGCATAATTAAATTTTTCTAAAGAATATAAATTACTCTCTGAATTCCCTCAATTGTGATATTTTTTGACACAGTTGTTGACCTCTCCAGTTTCTCCAATCTTGTCAACCGTCACTCTCAGTTGGAGGCATCTCTCATTTCTCTTTCATCCACACCTATAATGTTCTCCTTTGTATAGCAAGATATTAAGGTTGATTAAAAAAAAAAACTAAACAGATCAGAAATCCTATTTAATATCTTAGACATCATTCAAAGTTAATGGCCTCACTGTCCCAGCATATATCTCCTCACCCCCCACCCCATATGCCAGAAAAGTGTTTTATAGGATTCTCTCACCTCTGGAACATTGATGGCACTAACCACCATGTTTTCTATCCTGATCAATATTATTTAAAATTTGTTGCAATCTACCTAAGTTACAGTATACCATTCATTAAAATATATTTTAGTCTCTTAAAGTTTGTTTTTTTTTTTTCATTTAATTGGATCCTTAAATGAATGATTATCTACTTATATTTTTATATTGGAAATTCAGCGAGCTAAACAGAAAACGCTGTGATCAAAGAACCGAATTTGGAATCTTTCAAAAGCTGGTGGCTGCGGGAGGACTTGGGTCTCTCAAATTCTTGTGGCCCCAAATGAACTTAGGGGTTAGCTTATAAAGGCAAAACAAAACAAAACAAAACAAAACACAACAACAACAACAACCCATGTGCAGTGTGCTTAGCAGACATCTTGCAGAAAGCTTGTAGCCTTGAGCACAGCTCAGATAACCAGAAGACACCTGGCATAGGAGGAACCAAGGATGGACCAGACCCACACGCCTGCAGAGTGGCATGGTGGCATGCAGGACCAGATAATTAGAAGGGGGCAGTGATTAGACTATAGGCTAACAAGAATATGCATTAGGTTACTGGCAGATTCAAATTGCTAGCCCCTCTCCCAAAATGTCTTATTTTCCCCATTATTTGATCAAGCATGTTTAAAGAAGCTAGAAATAGCAGAGTTACTTCTATCAGGGAGGCTATCTGGTTTAGTTACTTCCTGGAATTAACAGAACAAAGAACCATCTGTGTTTAGTTGAAAATTTTAAACTGCAGTTCTTACAAAATGGAAGTTACAGGAACAAGATGGAGTGCCTATGGTTCAGATGGAGGGGGAGGGACAGGATGGAGTCAGTCCTTTCAAGGTCCATTGTTCAGTATTAGCCCAAATATAATATATTCATATGTCAATGATATAATTGTACTTATTGATCCAATTCACTCTTGTTCAATTCATATTCATGTAGTGTCTACTAAAGGCGAGGCATTTTTCAAGGTACTGAATGTACAGAAATAATTGACATAATCCCTGCAATACATATGTTTACCATTTTGGACATTAAGTATTATAAAATTTGATCATTTTAAATTGATAATTTAAAAATAGGAAATTGCAATTATATTTATTGTTTGACTTAAAGTGCTGAAATTGTTACTACATATCTCATTAAAAATAAGTAAATAAATTTTAGATAATATATTTTGATTAACTCAGAATACTGTAAAGAAAGTACTATGTAAGAAAAATCTATTTAAAATTGAACTATACAAAATCTATTGCCTTAGTTACAGGACTCTCTTATGCTTAATAAGTAGTGCAAAAAAGTAAGAGTGATAAATCTGTTTATCCATGCAATCTTGTAATTCATGTATGTTACAGGAAATATTATTTGTTTATTTACTTTTAGAAGTGTTAATGGATCACTTAGCATATAAAATGAGCCACTGGCCTTGTAGTAATTTGATCCACCACTGTTTCTATCTAAATCTGTCTTCTCTCTCTCTCTCATAACTTTTTTTGCAATGCAGAAAACCTCACTCATGAGTCTATTTGCTCCATTAGCAGACTTGCAAATTATAAATAAAGCATACAACTGTAGATTTCTATTCAAAACCAATGAGAAGATTTGTTCTTATACACTGTCTTAGTCAGTTTTGGCTGTTGTAACAAAAATAACCATAAACAGTTTCTTAAAAAATAAACAGTTATTTCTCACAGCTTGGAGGATGGAAGTCTGTGACTGGGGAGCCAGCATAGTCAGGTTCTGGTGAGGTCCCTCTTCCAGGTTGAAGACTGCTGTTTCCTCAGAATTTTAACATCATAACAAAGACTTTTGTATTAATATATAAGAATCATTGGACGTTTTTAAGTATAAAAGTGGAATGGTTAATTTGAATTCTACATAACTTTCTTAGAAAGTAGAGTGGGGAATGAATTTAAAAAGCACCACATGAGAAGAAAAGATAATTTTGAGGGCTAAATCCAGGCCAGAGTTGATGAGGACCTGACTAGAACAACAGTACTTGACTATGAAAGGGTGGATGCCAGAAATATTTGGGCAATGATATTAACACAACTTGGTGATTAGTAAGGAGTATAATTAGTAAGGAGTTGTTTAGGTTATCCATTAGCACATAGCAAATTGGCCCAAAACTTAGCAGCTAGAAACAACAGCAAACATTCATTATCTCGTATAGTGTCTGTGGGTCAGGATTCTGGATCTGCTTACCTAGGTGGTTCAGGCTCTGGTATTCACTTCTGCAGTTGCAGTCACGATGTCAGCTAGTGCTGCATGTCAACTGGCTTGACTGTGGTTAAAGTATCTGCTTCCAAGATAGCTCACTCACCTGGCTACTGGCAGGAGATCTGTTTCTAGATGGTTCTGGCAGGAGGACTCACCTCCTTGCCAATGAACATCTCCGTAGGGTCACTTGAGTGTCCTCAGGAAACAGCAGCTGCCTTGCCCTACAACCAGCTATCCAGGGAAAAGGAAAAGATATAAGCTGAAAATCTGCTTTGAAGTCAAATACAGTCTTTATGCAATATCATATTGGTTACATAGGTGGGAAATGACTACGCACAGTCACCTATAGCATGAGGCAAGACTAATAGCAGATACAGTGGTAAATAATAGAGCCCACATTCTTGTCTTTAGTGTTTAGCTAGATTATGGTGTCATCTATATAATAACAAAAAGGAGCAAGTTATTGGGGTTTGTTTGGGGTCTGTGTATATGTGTGTCTGTGTTTAGAAAGTAGAAGGTAATGAGTTCAGTTTTGGAAATTATCCAGAAAGTGCTAGGTCATATGCTTTGGAAGTGCAATAATATGTTTAGTGATGAAGAAATAGATTTAAGAACCACTAGCATTTAAATGGCATTTTAAATCTTAATATCAAGAAAGTTCATCCCAGTAGAGCATAAAAATGAGGTGAACAAAAACAACATTGTTTTAAAAAAAATGAGCAAAGTAGTAGGTCATGAAAATATTAAGCAAGGTGATCAGAGTGGTAGACATAATAAAGATTGGCACTATAAAAATAAAGGAAATAAATAGTTTAAGGAAGTGAGTAGTCATCAGTCAAACAAAAGTATCCAGAGAACTAGAATATACTCATTGGAGCCCTAGCCAGTTTGGCTCAGATGATAGTGTTGGCCTGTGGACTGAGGGGTCTCGGGTTTGAATCCAGTAAAGGGCGCATGCCCAGGTTGCAGGCGCAATCCCCACTAGGGGGCGTGCAGGAAGCAGCAATCAATGATTCTCTTTCATCATTGATGTTTCTATATCTCCCTCTCCCTTCCTCTCTGAAATCAAGAAAAATATATTTAAAATAAATAAAATAAAACATACTCTTGGATTTAGCAATATTTATGCCACTAATGATGTTGCCACTGCAATTTCAAGTGTGGGAGCGGAGAAGCAGAAAACATATAACAAAAGGTTAAGTACATATAATTAAATAAAACTGTGTTTAATTCTATACCAGTTATGTTTCATTTTGGAAACAGAAACCCTTCAGATTACTTAAGACAGAGTAAATTTAATATTGGGAATGATTACACAGGTGATGGGATTGCTGAAAAAACAGGTAGGAGATGACGAGGTAACTCCCAGATTAACAATCTCTAAAGTTGCTTTGGCTGAAGGGATGAAGGAAAGGGGGCGGGGGGAGGCGGTTACTGACATCCAGAAACCAGGGTCTCCTGGGGGAAATTGGAATCAATTCTTATAAGTACTGAGGAGAAGCAACTGCTGCTGAAAATGCCCCATTGGCAGACAGAGTGAGTGAGAAATACCCTTTTACCTTCTCCCACTGATAGTGCCTAACCATTGGCAGAATACAGTAGATGCCAGCTGACCCAGGAATGTGGGAGAAATATTTTTTCCTGGGGTCAATGTGATACAAAATGGAAAAAGAAGAGGAAAGTATTTGAGAGCAAATAGAGGAAAGACTGACACAGATTTTTAACAACTTGTCAACCTTGTAAAAAACAAACCAAATTAGAAGCTCCTTGTGAGAACGTTCGTAGAACTATATTCATAATGAAAAATGAACTTCGCTTAAAATATTTCAAAGACCGAGGCCTATGTTCTAGGTAAAATATCCATAAATTGAAGAACTTTTATCTCAGCATTTTTAACGTAGAAAGATTTAGCTTGACTTGAAATAATTGGGCTTGTCATTATCTCTCATAATACATGAAGTCATCAAGAATTCCCTGCACAGAGTACACTTATGAAAGGTTTAGAATTTGTTTTATTTCTAATTAAATACTTTCTCTTTTGATTCAGTGAATTTTCATTTTTGAAGATATGGAATAGTAATAAAATGAGATACATTCAGAAATTCACCATAGTCATAAGACAGAACAGCAGGTAAAATATAATTTTATCATTTAAGTCAGGGGTCCTCAAACTACGGCCCGCGGGCCACATGCAAATACAAATATTGTATTTGTTCCCATTTTGTTTTTTTACTTCAAAATAAGATATGTGCAGTGTGCATAGGAATTTGTTCATAGTTTTCTTTAAACTATAGTCCGGCCCTCCAACGGTCTGAGGGACAGTGAACTGGCCCCCTGTTTAAAAAGTTTGAGGGCCCCTGATTTAAGTTATTATAGGTACTTGCTCATCAAAATGTTAAATATTATTGATCTAGTAAAATAGATAGCAGTATACAATTAGAGTGTGTATTGTAGAAGTTCTCACAGTATCCATTCCCTTCTCCCTGAACCCTAACAGACTTTTTATTTTTTTAAATATATTTTTATTGATTTCAGAAAGGAAGGGAGGGAGGCAGGGAGGCAGGGAGGGAGGGAGAGAGAGAGTGAGATAGAGAGAGAGAGATCAATGATGAGAGAGAACCATTGATTGTCTGCCTCCTGCATGCCCCACACTGGGGATGGAGCCTGCAACCCAGGCCTATGCCCTGATGGGAATCAAACCGTGACCTCCTGAGTCATAGGTCAACATTCAACCACTGAGCCACGCCGGCTGGGCCTACAAGAATCTTGATTTAGATCAAACATTCAATAATCTCATTCCATGTGCCTCAGAGAAATCTGACCCCACAAATATTATTGGTGTGAGAGCCTGAATGGCTTAAGCCAATGAATTCATACTACATCTTGGAAACTGGACAGAAGTGGGCAAGTGATTTAAGTGGGTAATCTGTGTGTGGGGGTGGATTAAAAGTTTCTTGGAGTGCTGCAGCACAAGAGCTATTTCATACCTTCTGCAAATTGTTATATGTTGTTGTGGAGCCCAAAACTGCTGCAGTTATCTTGCTGCCAGACCAAGAGAGAACAAGGGGTTGGTTAATGTCAAGATTATTTCAAGAAGATGAAGCAAAAGTTATTGGCATAAGCCAAATCTGAAGCCTGACTTACAATTTTATCACCAGTTATATGGGAAACTAAAATTCTTTTTAAAAATATATTTTTATTGATTTCAGAGAGGAAGGGAAAGGGAGAAAGATATAGAAACATCAATGATGGGAGGGAATCATTGATCAGCTGCCTCCTGCATGGCCCCTACTGGGAATCAAACCTGCAACCTGGGCATGTGTCCTTGACTGGAATAGAACTCAGGACCCTTCAGACCGTAGGCCAATGCTCTATCCACTAAGCCAAACCAGCTAAGGCTAAAATTATTTATTATTCAGGTAAGTTTAAGTGGTATTTTCTTTCACTAGCTGCCAAAAGCAGTTAACATCAATGTACAAAGTATGTGTGAATATATAAATATGCATATATATGTATTAGTTATTATTTACATACTATTCATATGTACTCATATATATAATTTTAAGCATTTCAAATATGAATAAATATTTTTAAATTCCTATAAAACAATCTATATGCTATATCTATCCATCACCTCATGTAACAATATACCTGATGTATTAACTTTTTTGGAAATGAATAATTTTAACTCAGTAAAATTATTTGCACTCTTTCACTTTATATTTTACTTTTTTGCATCAAAATTATAGTTTTATGTAACCTGTGACCCCACACTTAAACAACCTCACCTACCATCAAAATCTCATAAGAGAGTGAGGGATACACATGTTAAAAATCAGTGAACCTACACTGACATTGTTATTATACAAAGTTCATAGTTTACAATAGGGTTCACTCTTGGTACTGTACTTTCTTTGGATTTTGACAAATGTATGATGATATGTACCAACCATTTTAGTATTATATAGAATAATTTTAATGCCCTTTAAATCCTCTGTGCTATGTCTATTCAACCAGCCCTCCCCCTAACCCTGGACACTGCTAATCTTTTTACTGTCTCCACAGTTTTCCCAGAATGTAGTTAATATTATATAGTATGTAGGCTTTCCAGATTGGCTTCTTTCACTTCATAATGTTAATTTAAGTTTTCTCCATGTCTTTTCATAGCTTGGTAGCTCATTTCTTTTTAAGTACTGAATAATTTCCATTCTCTGGATGTTCCACAATATTTTTTAAATGGAATTTATTGGGGTGATATTGGTTAATAAAATTATGTAGGTTTCAAGTGTAGAGTTCTATAATTCATCATCTGTATATTGCATTGTGTGTTCATCAGCCAAGTTAAGTCTCCTTCCATCACCATTTATCCCCCCTTTATCCTCTTTTATGTCCCCCCACACCCATTTCCCTCTGATAATCACCATACTGTTGTGTGTGTCTATGAGGTTTTTTGTTGTTGTTTCTTAATCGCTTCAGCTTTTTTTCACCCAGCCCCCAAACCGCCTCCCATCTGACAGCTGTCAGTCTGTTCTGTGTCTATGTGTCTGTTTCTCTTTTGTTTGTTAGTTTATTTTTCATTAGATTCTACATAGAATTGAAGTCATATGGTATTTGTCTTTCTCTGACTGATCATTTCACTTGGTATAATACTTTCCAGATCCATCCATGCTGTAGCTAAAGGTAAGATTCCCTTCTTTTTTATAGCCAGGTAGTATTCCATTGTGTAAATGTACCACTGATTTTTTACCCAGTCATCTATGGATGGGCACTTGGGCTGCTTCCATATCTTGGCTATTGTAAATAACGCTGCAATGAACATAAGAATACATGTATTCTTTTGAATTAGTGTTTAGGTTTTCTTCAGATATATCCCCCAAAGTGGAATCGAATCGCTGGGTTATATGGCAGTTTCATTTTTAATTTTTTAAGTAACTCCATACTGCTTTCCATAGTGTTTGCACCAATCTGCATTCCCACAACAGTGTATGAAAGCTCTTTTTTTCCCTCCACATTTTCACCAACACTTGTTTGTTGATTTATTGATGATAGTTATTTTGACAGGTATGAGGTGATATCTCATTGTGGATTAGTGTTGTTGAGCATCTTTTCATTTGTCTATTGGCCATCTGTATGTCTTTAGAGATGTCTATTTAGGTCCTTTGCCCCTTTTTAAATTGTATATTGTGTGTGTGTGTGTATGTGTGCTGGAGGGGGTGAGCTGTATAAGTTCTTTATAAATTTTGGATATTAACCCCTTATTAGATGTATCATTGACAAATATATTCTCCTATTCAGTGGGTTGTCTTTTCGTTTTGTTGGTGGTTTCCTTTGCTGTGCAAAAACTTTTTAGTTTGATGTAGTCCCATTTGCTTATTTTTTCTTGTGTTTCCTTTGCCTGAGGAGATACATAAGAAAAAGTATTACTAAGAGAGATGTCTGAGATATTACTGCCTATGTTTTCTTCTAGGATTTTTATGGTTTCAAGTTTTACATTTAAGTGTTTAATACATTTTAAATTTTTTTTGTGTGTATGTATGGTTTAAGAAGGTTGTCTAGTTTCATTTTTTTTTTGCATACACCCTTCCAATTTTCCCAAGATCATTTCTTGAAGAGACTGTCTTTACTGCATTGTATGCTCTTGCATACATTGTCAAATATTAATTGACCATAAAATCATGGATTGATTTCTGGGGTCTCTGTTCTGTTCCATTGATCTATATGCTTATTCTTGTGCCAGTCCCAGGATGTTTTGATTATTGTGTCTTTGCCATATAATTTGATATACAGTATCGTGATACTTCCAACTTTGTTCTTTCTCAAAATTGCTGAGGCTATTCAGGGTCTTTTTTGGTTACACATACATTTTTGGAATGTTTGTTCTAGATCTGTGAAATATGCCATTGGTATTTTATAAGAATTGTGCTAAATCTATAGAACCAAGATGGCAGCATAGGTAAATGCCGGAACTCACCACCTCCCACAACCACATCAAAATTACAACTAAAATACATAACAACCATCATTCAGAATTGCCTAAAATCTGGCTGAATGGAAGTCCTGTAACTAGAGAAGTAAATAAAGTATATCGAGACTGGTAGGAGGGGCAGAGGTACTGAACAGGCTGGACCGACCTGTGGTGTGTTTTTAATTGGGAGGGATATCCCAGCTGCAGAGGCCTCCCATAAGGAGCAAAGGGTCCCAGCCCCACAACAGACCCCCCAGCCCAGGGTTCCAGTGCTGAGAAGAGAAGTCTCTGTAACTTCAGGCTGTAAAAACCATTGGGGATTGTGACTGAGTGGCATGGAGGCTGCTGGAGACCCAGGCATTCCTCTTAAAGGGCCAGTACATGGACTTACTCACACTTGATCACTCTGGGCTCTAACGCTGTGGCAGTGGCTTAAAAGGAACCTGGGACATTGAGGGAGGAACTGGATTGTCTAGCATCAGGACAGGAACTCAGGTCAGCTTTCTCCCTTACAGAGTTGCTCTCAGGGGTCACTGTGCCTGTGCTGGGGCCTCCCCTGTTGCAGAGCTGACTGGCAGCTATAGCTGAGTTTCCATCAGCTTAGCTCATACTGGTTGCTCTACCCTGGTGATTCCCTGAGACCCTGGCCCATCCAATTTGCAGTCCCACCCAAACTGTTTGCAGTAGCTTTTCCATATGAATGGCTTGTCCTGGATCAGGCTTCAGACTTTGATAAAATCCCTCAAACAAGCAGAAGCTGGCCTCAGCATTCCCCATTCCTATCAATAAGAGGCCCAAGAACAGTCACTAGCACTAGCCTGCCTTGCTTCACAGCTAGGTTTCCCCTAGGTACTTTCAAGCTCAATACAAATAGCAACCATTTGCAGATCTCACTATAGCTCCTGCTGGGTGGCCCCAGAGTCAGTGCACCCAGTAGACAGCTTCAGACCATACCAGATTAAAAGTCTACACATCCACTAACAACACACTCAAGGGGCAGACTCAGTGAACACCAAAGCCACACTGAAGCAAGTCCTGCACCATAGGGGTGTCTCCTGCACAGCAGCTCTTCTACTGCAGTCACAGCTTATCCTCACAGCCAATTGGCCTGGAAATCAATTCCTTCCAGAGACAGCAATCAAGTCTCAACTATAATAAGACCGTGCACACAGCCCACAAGGGCACACCTAGAGTGCTCAGTCCAGGTGCCTGGAGAGGCTGAGCCACTGGGACCTACAGTACACATACTATACAAGGCCACTCTACCAATTCCAGGAGACATAGCAGTCTGTCTAATACAGAGAAATAAATACAAGGAAGCAGCCAAAGTGCAAATATAAAGAAACATGTCACAAATGAAAGAACAGAAGTAATCTAAAAAAAAACAAAACAAAGCAAAAACAAAATTAATGAAATGGAAGTAAGCAACCTGCCAGACACAGAGTTCTAAACAATGGTTATAAGGTTGCTCAAGGATCTTAATGAGAGCTTCAAGAGACTTAGTGACAGTTTCAAGGATCTTAGTGAGAATTTCAAAGACAAGGAAAATTACCAGTCAGAAATTAAGCATAAACTAATGAAATAAAGAATAATTTACAGGGTTTCAACAGTAGAGTAGAGGATTCTGAGAATCAAATCAGTGATTTGGAATATGAGGAAGCAAAAAACACCCAATCCAAAGAGCAAAAAATATCCAAACATATTTAGACAGTGTAAGGAGCCTCTGAGACAAATTCAAGTGTATCAATATTCACATTATGGGGGTGGGGGAGGGGAGTGCCAGAGGAGAAGAGAGATAGTAGGATATTGAAAACCTATTTGAATAAATAATGACAGAAAACTTACCCAACATGATGAAAGAAATGGACTTACAAGTCCAGGAAGCACAAAGTCCAAAACAAGAGGAACCCAAAGAGGCCCACACCAAGACACATCATAATTAAAATGCCAATGGTTAAAGACAAAGAGAATTTTAAAGGCAGCAAGAGAAAAGCAATTAGTTACTTACAAGGGACAGCCCATACAATTGTCAGCTGATTTCTCAACACAAACTTTGCAGGCCAGAAGGGAGTGACAAGAAATAGTCCAAGTGATAAAAATCAAGAATCTACAACCAAGATTACTCTACCCAGCAAAGCTCTCATTTAGAATTGAAGGTCAGATAAAGAGCTTCACAGATAAGAGAAAGCTGAAGGAGTTCATCACCACCAAACCAGTATTTCATAAAATGTTGAAGGGTATACTTTAAAAAATATTTTATTGACTTCAGAGGGAAAGGGAGAGGGAGAGAGATATAGAAACATCAATGATGAGAGAGAATCACTGATTGGCTGCTTCCTGTACGCCCCCTACTGTGTATCGAGCCCGCAACTTGGGCATGTGCCTTTGATCAGAATTGAACCCGGGACCCTTCAGTCCACAGGTCAATGCTCTATCCCCTGATTCAAACTAGCTAGGGCTAAAGGGTTTTGTTTGTTTTTTTAAGAAGAAGAAGAAAAATATGAGTAATAAAATTGCAATAAATACATATCTGTCAGCAATTGAATCTAAAAATCAAAATAAACGAAGAAGGAATCTAATGAACAAAATAAACTGGTGAATAGAAGAGAACCAGAGGCATGAAAAACAGTTTTTTTTTAATAAGATGGCAACCAGCAAGAAGGTAGGGAGGGAGAGTGTGTGAGAGAGTGAGGGAGAGATAGAGAAGTGTGTGGGCGTGTGGTGTGTGTGTGTGTGTGTGTGTGTGTGTGTGTGTGTGTGTGTGTGAGCTAGGGACAATGAGATCCTGCAGGACTTTTTGGGGGCTGCCAGACTGGGCAGTCTTAGACTGTGAAACCCCGATGCCAACAAAAACACTCTGGGGCAGGGGTCCTCAAACTTTTTAAACAGGGGGCCAGTTCACTGTCCCTCAGACCATTGGAGGGCCGGACTATAGTTCAAAAAAAACTATGAACAAATTCCTATGCACATTGCACATATCTTATTTTGAAGTAAAAAACAAAAAGGGAACAAATACAATATTTGTATTTGCATGTGGCCTGTGGGCCATAGTTTGAGGACCCCTGCTCTGGGGCATGCAGAGCTGGCACAGAAATCATGCCATCTTGAAAAGCAGAACTTCTCGTGACTAGATTCCTAGCCTCATCACCACCCAATCTGGTCTTAGATGCAAACCTGGACCCTACAGCCACTTGGGCCAAAGATCTGCTACCACAGCTGCAGACCCATGGACACCAATTCTCCAGACTTCCCGGCTGCAGACTTATGTGACTCAGAGCCCACCCCCCTCCCCACCGACTTGCTGCAGTGGCATAGGACCTGCTAGATCTGCTCCGCATGAGCAGGCCTCCTGTAGACACAAGGCAGCTGTGCAACTTAACTTTGACTCTGGATGCGCGCACACAGGAAGTCCATTTCTCGCAGCATGTGACCAGGCCTCCCACCGAAACAAGGTGGCTGTGCTACCTGACATTGACTTTGGGCACATGGACCCGGAGAGTCTGTTTCCTACAGCGTGTGCTGACCAGGCCTCCCACCGACACAAGGTGACTGTGCAACCTGGCACCCCAAGCAGACCAGGGACCCTGATTCTCCACACAAGAGGCTGCACTGAGCACCAGTGACTTCACTCTTGGTGTGCACACGTGGGGACTCTGTTTCTCATTGTGTATGCATGGGAACCCTGATTCTCAGTGCTCGCACATTGAGCACCAATGATTATAATTCTCAGTGCACAGGCACACAGGGACCCTGATTCTTGGCGCAAGACCGCACTGAGCAACAGAGACTCTGATACTGGATTCTCAGCATGCGCACACAGGAACTCTGACTACTGGTGCACACAATGAAGCTCTGATTTTCTGTGCAAGCCCGTGGGGACTCTTTCTCAGCACTGCACATGTGGGCCCCCTGATTCTAGGTGTGTGCATGAGGCCGCACTGAATGCCAGTGACTCTGATTCTTGGCACGTGTGGCTCCCACTGACACACGGCAACCATATGACTTGGCATTGTAGCTCTTCAGTGACACTTGGGTAGTGTGACACTCCCACGGCACACAGCTCTGGCCTCTGAAAGAAGGTTCAGCGTTTGGACCTTCTGGTGGTAACTAGAATGAGGAGACAACAAAACAATCCCCAGAGGAAAGAAAAATAGGAATCACCAAGAAAAAAAAAATAAGTGAAACAGAGGCATGCAATATGACAGAAAAAGAATTCAGAGTAATGGTCATACAGTTCATACACTGGATGGACGAGAAAATCAAAAACCTATGCAAAAATCAGGAAGAAATCAAAAGTGATATAGGTACAATCAAAAACGCTATGGAAAGTTTCAACAGTAGACTAGAAGAAGCGGAGAACTGAATTAGAGAGTGAGAAGATAAGGTAGAGAAACAAGCCCAAATCTGAACAGCACCTGGAGAAAAAAAATTAAAAAGCAGGAGGAGAACCGAAGGGAGCTTTAGAACAACAGGAAACTACATATGTACAATAGGGGTGCCAGAAAGACAAGAAGAGCAGCAAGAATTAGAGAAACTATTTTAAGAAATAATGACAGAAAACTTGGGGAAGAAAAAAGGCACACAAGTACAGAGAGTCCCAAGCAAGATGAACCCCAAAAGACCCACACCAAGACATGTCATAATTGCAGTGACAAATGTTAAAGGCTGCAAGACAGAGACAGTTACCTACAAAGGATCCCCCATCAGATTATCAAATGATTTCTCAATAGAAACACATCAAGCTAGAAGGGAATGGAAGGAAGTATACAAAGTGATTCAAAGCAAAGGACTGAGTCCAAGAATACTCTATCCAGCAAGACTATTAATAAAAATTGAAGGGGAAATCAGGAGCTTTGCAGACACAAAAAGTTAAGGGAGTTTATCACTACCAAGCCAGCACTGCAAGAAATGCTAAAGGGAATGCCGTAAAAAGAAGAAATATAAATGGAAGAAGGAACACAGACATAAAGTACAGAAATGGCTACAAACAAGTACCTATCAATAATAACATTAAATGTAAATGGATTAAATGCTCCCATCAAAAGACATAAAGTGACTGAATGGATAAGAAAACATGATCCATATGTATGCTGTCTACAGGAGACCCACCTCAGAACAAGGGACTCATACAGACTGAAAGTGAAGGGATGGAAAAACATCTTTTAGGCAAATGGAAATGAAAAAAAAGTTGGGGTAGCAATACTTATATCTGAAAAAATAGACCGCAAAGTGAAGACCATAACAAGAGACAAGGAAGGCCACTTCATAATTCTAAAGGGAACAATACAACAAGAGGATATAACTCTGGTAAACATATATGCACCCAATGCAGGAGCACCCAAATACATAAAAAAAACTTCTGGAAGATATCAGAGGAGAGATTGACAGCAATACAATCATAGTAGGAGACTTTAATACCTTATTAACATCACTGCATAAATCCTCTAGACAAAAAATTAGCAAAGAAACAGTAATCCTAAATTACTCACTAGATCAGATGGACTTAATTGACATCTTTAGAACACTCTACTCCAAAACCACAGATATACATTCTTCTCAAGTACACATGGGATATTTTCAAAGACAGACCGCATATTGGGACACAGGCAAAGTCTCTTCAAATTCAAGAAGATTTAAATCATATCAAGCATCTCCTCCGATCACAATGGCATAAAATTAGAAATCAACTACAATAAAAACAATCACAAAAATTCAAACACTTGGAGGTGGAATAGCATATTATTAAAAATGAGTGGGTCGCCCTGACCGGTTTGGCTCAATGGATAGAGCGTCAGCCTGTGGACTGAAAGGTCCCAGGTTCGATTCCGTTCAAGGGCATGTACCTTGGTTGCGGGCACATCTCCAGTGGGGGGTGTGCAGGAGGCAGCTGATCGATGTTTCTCTCTCATTGATGTTTCTAGCTCTATATCCCTCTCCCTTTCTCTCTGTAAAAGAATCAATAAAATATATTTTAAAAAATAAAAATTAAAAAACAAATAAAAATGAGTGGGTTACCAAAGAGATCAAAGAAGAAATAGAAAACATCCTGGAAATAAACAACAATGAAAACAAAACAATATAAAATCTTTGGGACACAGTGAAAGCAGTCCTGAGAGGGAAGTTCATAGCATTACAGGACTACCTCAAAAAACAAGAAAAAAATGGTAAGTAAACAATCTAATTCTGCAACTTGAAGAATTAGAAAGAGAGCAACAAGAAAAGCCAAGAGTAAGCAGAAGGAAGGAATTAATAAAGATCAGAGTGGAAATAAATGACATAGAGACAAAGAAACAAACAAACAACAACAATAACCAAAAAAACACAAACAAACAAAAAAAAAAAAAAAAAAAAACAGTGTAAAAGATTAATGAAACCAAGAGCTGGTTCTTTGAAAGGATAAACAAGATTGATACACCTCTAGCCAGGCTCACCAGGAAGTAAAGAGAGAGTACCTAAATAAACAAAATCAGAAATGAAAGAGGTGAAATAACAACAGACCCCACAGTAATATAAAGAATCATAAAAAATACTATGAGCAACTCTATTTCAACAAACTAGTCAACCTAGAAGAAATGGACATATTCCAACAAACTAGTCAACCTAGAAGAAATGGAAGGAAGAAAAATACGATCTTCCAAAAACTCAACCAGGAGGAATAAAAAAAAAAAAAATCTGAATAGGCCAGTAACTATGGAGTACATTGAACCAGTAATCAAAAAATTTCCAATAAACAAAAGCCCTGAACCAGATGGCTTCACAGGGGAGTTTTATCAAACATTCAAAGAAGAAATAAAATCTATCTTCCTCAGACTATTCCAAAAAATTAAAGGGGAAGGAACACTTCTAAGCTCTTTCTATGAAGCCAGCATTACCCTAATTTCAAAACCAGATAAAGACAATATAAAGAAAGAGAATTATAGGCCAATATCCCTCATGAACATACATGCCAAAATTTTCAACAAAATTCTAGAAAATTGAATCTAGGCTTATATTAGAAAGATCATGTGTTGTGTCCAAGTGGGATTTATTCCAAGGATGCAAGGATGGTACAATATATGCAAATCAATAAAGTGATACACCACATAAACAAATTGAAAGACAAAATTCACATGATCATATCCATAGGTGCTGAAAAAACATATGGAAAAATCTAACTCCCATTTTTGATAAAAACTATAAGCAAAGTGGGAATAGAGAGATTATATCTCAACATGATAAAGGCCATATATGACAAACTTATAGCCAACATCATACTCAATGGGCAAAAACTAAAACCATTTCCTCTAAGAACAGGAAAAAGACAAGGATGTATGCTTGTATCACTCTTATTCAACATAGTACTGGAAGTGCTAGCCACAGCCATCAGACAATAAGAAAACATAAAAGGCATCCAAATTGTAAAGGAGGATTAAAACTCTCATTATTGCAAAAGATATGATATTGTACATAGAAAACCCTAAAGACTCCACCAAAAAATTACTAGATTTAATAAATGTAGCAGGATACAAAACTAATACACAGAAATGGATGACATTTTTATATAACAATAATGAAATTCTCAGAAAGAGAAACTAATCAAACAATCCCATGTAATATTGCAACAAAAAATTTAAGATACTTAGGAATAAACTTATCCAAGAAGGTGAAAGTCTCGAACTCAGAAAACTACAGGACGTTGAAAAAAGAGATACAGGGAGATATAAACAAGTAGAAGAATATACTGTGTTCATGGATTGGTGAAATTAACATTATTAAGATATCCATGCTACCCAAAGCAATCTACAGATTCAATGCAATCCCTATTAAAATTCCAATGGCATTTTTCACAGAACTAGAATAAATACTCCAAAAATGTATATGCAACCAAAAAAGACCCTGAATAGCTGCAGCAATCTTGAGAAAGAAGTACAAAGTTGGAGGGATCACAATACCAGATATTAATTTATACTACAATGCCACTGTAATCCAAACACCCTGGAACTGGCTAAAGAAGAGTCATATAGATCAGTGGAATGGAAGAGATCCCAGAAATTGACCCGAGCCATTATGCTCAAATACTCAACAAGGGATACAAAAGCATACAATAGAGTCAACACAGTCTCTTCAGGAAATGGTGTTGGGAAAATTGGACAGATACATGCAAAAAAAATGAAACTAGACCACCAACTTACACAATACACAAGAATAAACTCAAAATGGATAAAATACTTAAATGTAAGTCGTGAAACCATAAAAATCCAAGAAGAAACCGTAGACATCAAAATCTCAGACATGTCTCTTAGCGTTTTGTATACATCTCCTAGGACAATGGAAACTAAGGAGAAAATAAACAACTTGGACCACATCAAAATAAAAAGCTTATGCACAACAAAAGAACCGTCAACAAAATGAAAAGCGATCCCACTCCATGGGCGAACATACATATGATAAAAGTTTAAGATCCAAAATATATAAGGAATTCATACAACTTAATAAAAGAAGACAAACAATCCAATTAAAAATGGGCAAAGGACCTAAATAGTAGACACTTCTGGCCAAGAGACATATGAAAAAATGCTCAAAGTCACTAATCATCAGAGAGATGCAAATTAAAATGACAATGAGGTGTCACCTCACACCTATCAGAATAGCTATCATCAAAAATTCAACAAATGACAAGTGCTGGTGAGGAGGTCGAGAAAAGGGAACCCTAGTATACTGTTTGTGGGAATGCAGACTGATGCAGCCATTATGGAAAACAGAATGGAGTTTCCTCAAAAAATTAAATATGGAATTGGCATTTACCCCAGTGATCCCACTTCTAGGAATATATCCTAAGAAACCTGAAACACCAATCAGAAAGAATGTATGCACACCTATGATCATAATGGCACAATTTACAACAGCTAAGATATGGAAACAACCCAAGTGCCCATCAGCAGATAGTGGATAAAAGAAACCTGGGTACATTTACTAGTATACCATGGAATACTATGCAGCAGTGAAAAAGACGGATCTCTTACCCACTGATACTGCATGGAGGGACCTGAAGAGTGTTGTGCTAAGCAAAATAAGCCAGTTAGAGAATGACAAGTATCACTCACATGTGGAATCTAATAAATAAAATAGATCTAATGCCAGGAATTCCCACAAGAGGTCACAGAATGCATGGAATTCACAACAACCACACCTTTGAAAAGCTGACACTATAAACCCAAAGCTAACACATTTGAAAGGATAAAGTTGATGGTGCACAGGCAGGCTAAATAGCCATCTCAGATGGTGATTAAAGAAAATTTAATTTACTTAAGGGAAGGTGTTGGGGGTTGGGATATCCAAAAGGAAGGGCTACACAACACCAAGCCAAAGGGTATTGGGTTCATGATGGCAGCAAAAATATACTTAGGACAGTAAAACAAAGAAGGGCATAGAAGAAGCATCAGGAAAGCTTAGGCTAGGCTGCTTTGGCTCACTGAGAAGTCAGAGAAAAGGGGCCTTGGAGACAGGTTCAGGGGGTTAGCCCTGGACAAGCTGCCACTGCCCATTGCTCCTCTGGTTTCAAGTCTCATGGGATCCCTTAGAGCATCGGTTCTCAACCTGTGGGTCGCGATCCCTTTGGCAGTCGAATGACCCTTTCACAGGGGTCGCCTAAGACCATCCTGCATATCAGATATTTACATTAGGATTCATAACAGTAGCAACATTACAGTTTTGAAGTAGCAACGAATATAATTTTATGGTTGGGTCACAACATGAGGAACTGTATTTAAAGGGCCAGATGGTTGAGAACCACTGCCTTAGAGGTTAGGGGATGCATGCCTGTGGGGGAATGACACAGACACACACTGAGTCCTTTGTTGTCTCAGGGGAAGGTCTCAATAGAATATCCATCAGCTTTCCAAGTGTGCTCTTTCAGGGTCGTGGTCTCCACTGATTGGTTGGTGCCAGGGCAGGGGGTCATTAGTTAATGTAGCTGTTCCTGAGGCAACCAAGGTGCCACTTGTCTGGTTTTGCTGATTTTCTGGGCCTGGAGCTGAAATACAACTGAGCCCTAGATGTTATCTTTAGAGAGAAAAAGGTCAGGGGGTCTAAACTGCCTGACCAGTGGTATGCCAGGGGTGGATAGGTTACCCTGGGGGTGACATTCTTGTTTTCCCAGTTTTGCCCCTTGCTAAGCATCTGGGGCTTTCTGCCCTGATAAGTTTCTGTGCCTGGCCCATCGTCCTTGCTCTGGGGGTCTAACAATTTTCCTAGTTCATCTTTTGTTCTCTATGATGCAAAAAAATATCAGCTGAGTTCACAGTATCCAAAGAAGAAGAAATAATCTCATATTTCTCCAAG
Source organism: Myotis myotis (assembly GCF_014108235.1). Lineage (NCBI taxonomy): Eukaryota > Metazoa > Chordata > Mammalia > Chiroptera > Vespertilionidae > Myotis > Myotis myotis. The sequence goes on along the minus strand of NW_023416346.1, from coordinate 102,312,914 downwards.
TAAAGTGTTTGAGATTCCATGGTAAGAGCTCAAGGGGACATCCTTTATAAGGATCCTATTTAGAACAGACCAAACTATACAGGGAGGAGACAAAGCGAGCAACGGTGTTAAGGCTGGCAAGGGAGAAAGGACAACAAGGGCATTCATACCCAATCAAAAGACCTGATTAAGCTCAAGGAAGGAAGCAGCTCATTTTATAAACAGAAGAACCAGAATTATGAGAATTGAGTTCCGGAGAAACCAAGATGGCGGCATAGGTTAACGCTGGAGATTGCTGCCTCGAACAACCACTTCAAAAAACAACTAAAAGACGGAACGGACATCATCCAGAACCACAGGAAGGCTGGCTGAGTGGAATTTCTACAACTAGGAGGAAAGAGAATATCATACCCAGACTCAGAGGAGGCGCAGTGCTGAAGTAAAATACTAAGGTGCGGAGTGCACGCGGAGCGGGCTGGCGGTGGAGGGCACGGTTGTTGTTTTCAATCAGGAGGGAGTTTCAGACTCTGAGCTCCAGATCTGGGCGAGTCTCTAGGGACCCAGACTCAAACGGGAGAAGCGGGACTGTCTGGCTTCGGTCGGAACTCGAAGGCAGCTTTCTCTCCGAGGTTTGCAGTGGTTGCTGGGACTCTGTGAGGCAGAGCCCCTAGGGATGGAACTGAGAGCAGCCATAACTGCTCGCTCTGGCCTGCCCTGTAGATCCCCAGGGACCTACCCTGCCCAAGCCCTGCCCAGAGCCATTTGCTGGATAGCCTCAGGCAAACGCTAGATTAGCACCGCCCTAGAGATCCAGCACAGAAGCTCTCCCACTGCAGACACAGCGGACTCTCATAGCCAGTTAGCCTGGAGGTCAAATCACCCCCAGTATTGCCAACAACAATCAAGGCTTAACTACAACAAGACTGCGCACAAAGACCACTAGGGGGTGCACCAAGAAAGCATAAAAAATGTGGAGACAAAGAAACAGGCCAAAACTGTCAATGGAGGATATTGAGTTCAGAACCACACTTTTAAGGTCTCTTAAGAACTGTCTAGAAGCCGCCGAGAAATGTAGTGAGATCCTCAAGAAATCTAATGAGACCCTCGATGTTATGATAAAGAACCAACTAGAAATTAAGCATACACGGACTGAAATAACGAATACTATACAGACTCCCAACAGCAGACCAGAGGAGAGCAAGAATCAAGTCAAAGATTTGAAATGCGAAGAAGCAAAAAACACCCAACCAGAAAAGCAAAATGAAAAAAGAATCCGAAAATACGAAGATAGTGTAAGGAGCCTCTGGGACAGCTTCAAGCGTACCAACATCAGAATTATAGGGGTGCCAGAAGATGAGAGAGAGCAAGATATTGAAAACCTATTTGAAGAAATAATGACAGAAAACTTCCCCCACCTGGTGAAAGAAATAGACTTACAGGTCTAGGAAGCGCAGAGAACCCCAAACAAAAGGAATCCAAAGAGGACCACACCAAGACACATCATAATTAAAATGCCAAGAGCAAAAGACAAAGAGAGAATCTTAAAAGCAGCAAGAGAAAGAAACTCAGTTACCTACAAGGGAATACCCAGATGACTGTCAGCTGATTTCTCAACAGAAACTTTGCAGGCCAGAAGGGAATGGCAAGAAATATTCAAAGTGATGAATACCAAGAACCTACAACCAAGATTACTTTATCCAGCAAAGCTATCACTCAGAATGGAAGGTCAGATAAAGAGCTTCACAGATAAGGAAAAGCTAAAGGAGTTCATCACCACCAAACCAGTATTATATGAAATGCTGAAAGGTATCCTTTAAGAAGAGGAAGTAGAAGAAAAAGGTAAAGATACAAATTATGAACAACAAACATGCATCTATCAACAAGTGAATCTAAGAATCAAGTGAATAAATAATCTGGTGATCATAATAGAATCAGGGACATAGAAAGGGAATGGACTGACTATTCTTGGGGGGGAAAGGGGTGTGGGAGATGCGGGAAGAGACTGGACAAAAATCGTGCACCTATGGATGAGGACAGTGGGTGGGGAGTGAGGGTGGAGGGTGGGGCGGGAACTGGGAGGAGGGGAGTTATGGGGGGAATAAAGAGGAACAAATGTAATAATCTGAACAATAAAGATTTAATTAAAAAAAATAAATAATAAAAAAAGAATTATGAGAATAAAATGGTTCTGTGGGAAGGAAATATCTAGTGAAGCATAAATACAATTATTTTATGACAAGTTTTATCATCTGAACTATTCCATGGCAAAGAAATTTTATGAAAATGGATTCATACATTTCTAGCAGTCATATTATTAACAATGTAAAAGCTAATACCCATTTTTTTTGACAGTGAATAAGTGAAGTTACAATAAGAAGTGTCCAAACTCAGCAAGACTAAATGGTATTGTACTTGCTCAGTCCCTTACTTCCCTCTATTTCTATTTCCTCAAAACTTTCTTTCGATCTGGTGTATTTTGAGGATACTTGTTCAGGTGTTTTAGGGGGTTGTTTTGTTTTGTATTAGTGCAGGGCAATGAGCAAGGGAGTAAATGTTACTTAAAAGCAAGATCAAAGAAATTCTGTGAAGTGAGTTCCTGTAAGGCAAATACCAATGTTGCCAGTGAAAAGGAGTTGTTTTGCAGTGTTGTGAGAAAAGAATTTCAAAGGCACAGGTGTGGAGAAGTTTAAAGGTGATGGCAATATATTTTTGTGAGTTAAGAACCTAGAGTCTTGTTGATCCTCCATATATCTTCTTCATCCAGGTAAAGAATAAAGCATCATTTAAACTATCCAAACCAAATTTCTAACATTTCTCGTGTCTGGATGGGGCCCTCTTCCCAGCCAATTATATTAAGTTTTCATGCCCTCTATCCAATCTCATTAGCTTTCCAGTTGTTCCCAGGCCAGGTCCTGCCCCTCTATTTTGTCACCCTGACTTTCATTGTGCATGTCCCAAAGTTCCATCACATTATGTAGTTTCTATTGCTCATGTACCCAGCAGAGGAATTTCTTCCTCTACCTCTGCACAGGGCCTTTAGCACCCTTGGGGAGATTTTCCTGTCTGTTCCAAGTTTTCTGGAATATGTGAATGAGTCTGTTTACCAGTAAACTTAGATGGAATGCTTTCCTACTACTTGCTTTGGCTTCCCACTTTATTAGGATTATTTAGTTCCCTTTTGCTTTGTTCCTTATATTAACAACTAGCTATCTTCCTTATATTAGTAGGAACTAGCTACCTATGCTGGCACTAATCATTTAGTTCTTAGACATGTATGCAATAATTTTTATTTCAAGCAGATCAGAGTCCTGCAGCAGCCAGAATGCTGTGTACTTTCCATTCAGACTCCTGTTCCTGATGGCGTGCCCCATGGCAGCCTTTGGCCCTGGGAACAAGAGAGTCAGAAGCCAGAAACAAACTACTCTCCCAGCTTCTCACTTTGTTCTTAGCAGGTGAGTTGGCTTGGACCAATGGAGGATTAAGTTCCGAGGTGGTAAAGACCACCTGCTTTTATTGATTATCACCCTTTGAGGATTTCAGAAGGCTTCTGGGGCATTGCCCATTAGCCAGGTCCTTCCAATAACACCCTCTCACTCTCTAATGCAAATGTGACAAGGTAATCCAACTCAACAAAATTAGCCTGCTTTCCAATCCAAGTCTTAACCCTAAACTACCACATTAACCTGTGTAGGCACTGCTATGCATAAAATATAGTTAACTAATATTTATTTTTTTGTGTGCAAGGTGTCAGTTTGCCTTCGGATATAACTTTCTTTTCAAATACCTTAAACTACTTCCAAAGGGCATGAGGGCAACTTTCTGAGTGCTGTTAATGTTCTATTTCTTAATCTGGCTACTGGTTACAAAAGCATGTTCATTTTGTGACTACTAATAGAACTGCATACTTATGTTTTCTGAGTGTACATATTTCAATAAAAAGTTTTAAATACTTAAAAAAAAAACAGAAAGGCTGCTTAGCAGTGGTTAATAGTTGTAGTTTGGAAGGCCCATGTTAGAATTTTAGCTCTGCCACTTACCAATTATGAAACCTTGGGCAAGACTTTTAACTTCTCTTAGCTTCATTTGGCCCAACTATAAGTGGGAATAACAACCACAACAAAAACAAAAATGTCACTTCTTTTGAAGAGGTTCATTGTGAGAATTAAATGAGAAAATAGGGCGCCTGGTATAAACACTAAATAAATGGTAATTAATTTTGAGGCAGGATCAAATTCTGAGATAGCTAACTTTTCTGCTTCTGTGAGAACTTCCATCTGCTGAATTGTTGCTTTTCAAAATATATGGAGACATATTTTGCCCAAAGGAATAAGGCCACAAAGGTACCCCAAAGGAACAGTTATTTGAGTTTCTAAATAATTTTTTAAAAACTCTTAGAACAGATAATAGCTTTGAAAGTCAAGGAATTTTTTAAAAATGAAAGTATAGCTCACATAAAATAGTATATTAGTTTTAGGTGTACAACAGTGATGATTCTACATTTACATACCATATGATGTGATCATGATGATAAGTCTAATAACCATCTCTCACTGCACAAAGTTATTACAATATTTTACTATATTCCTTATGCTTTGCATTATATCTCTGTGTTTTACTTATTTTACACCTGGAGTTTGTACCTCTTATTTCCCTACACCTTTTCCCACTATTGCTAGGTCTGATCAAATAATTGAGTTGATACTCCCTCCCCTGGAATTGATCTTTAAGCCACTTCTCAATGGACATTCCCTTTTGCTTAGACCATATTCCACTTGCTAGGACCACATTCTGCTTGCTAAGACCATTTTCTCTCCACTCTGGACTTTCCCAGAATCTAGACCTGCACATAGAATTCTCTGCCCAGAAAAAGCCCACCTAGAGTCCTTTAAAAACTTCGGACTCCCTGTCTTTGGGTGCTGGTACCATTTTGGGGCTCAGCCCATCAGGTATTCAGATGACCTAATCCTATCTAATAAAAGAGAAACATGGTAATTGGCGTACGACCACTACCCTTCCCATTGGCTAATCAGCAAGATATGCAAATTAACTGCCAGCCAAGATGGCGGCCAACAGCCAGGCAGCTTAAAGTGAACATGAATGAGGCTTGCTTGTTTTAGTGACGGCAGACTCCAACATTCCCCGCCTGCCTTGCCGGCCTCTGAGCTGGCAGTTTGAAACATTGTAACAAATACAGAAGCTAAACAAAACCCCAGAAACCTGCTTTCAGCGAGCCAGGATCTCAGAGCTGGAGTTGATACAGAGTTTCGATTATAGAACCCAAACGAACCAGATACCTGCTTTCAGCAGCAGAGGTCTCAGAGGTGGAGCCAGAGCTAAAGCTGGCCCAGAATAAAAAAAAAAAGAAAGGAAAAAAGGAGCGGTTGGGAGCTTTAGTCAACCAACAGCCTGAAAACAGCACTCAGCCCCTCACCCAGGCTGGTCAGGCACCCAAGTGAGGACCCCCACCCTGATCCAGGACACACTTCAGGGTAAACCAGCTGGCTACCACCCATGCACCAGGCCTCTATGCTATATAGTAAAAGGGTAATATGCCTCCCGGCAATGGGATCAGCGTGACAGGGGGCAGCGCCCAAACCCCCTGATCGGTCCTGCTCTGTGTGTGACAGGGTGCAGTACCCCAACCCCCCCCCCCACGGGCCCTGCTCTGTGTGTGAGGGGGGAGAGCCATAACCTCCCCATCAGCGCTGCCCTGAGTGTGAGAGTGGCAGCGCCCCAACCCCCTGATCGGCCCTGCTCTGTGGGTGATAGAGGGCGGAGCCCCAACCCCCGCCACACACACGGGCCCTGCTCTGTGTGTGACGGGGTAGAGCCATAATCTCCCCATCTGCCCTGCCCTGAGAGTGAGAGTGGCGTTGCCCCAACCCCCTGATTGGCCCTGCTCTGTGGGTGATAGAGGGTGGCGCCCCAACCTCCTGATCTGCCCTGCTCTGTGTGTGACAAGGGGCAGTGCCCCAACTCCCCTATCGGCCATACTCTGTGAGTGACAGGGGGGAGCTCCTCAACTCCCTGATGTGCCCTGCTCTGTGTGTGACAGGGGGTGGTGCCACAACCTCCCCATCGACCCTGCCTTGAGTGTGGCAGGGGGCGGTGCCCCAACCCCCCAATTGGCCCTACCCTGAGCGTGACTGAGGGTGGCACCGCAACCTCCTGATCCGCCCTGTTCTGTGCATGACAGGGAGCGGTGCCCCAACTCCCCAATCAGCCCTGCTCTGAGCCCGGCCAGGGGCTGCACCTAGGGATTGGGCCTGCCCTCTGCCACCCGGGAGCAGGCCTAAGCCAGCAGGGCGTTATCTCCCGAGGGGCCCCAGACTGCGAGAGGGCACAGGCCGGGCTGAGGGACCCACCCATCCCCCCCGAGTGCACAAATTTTTGTGCACCGGGCCTCTAGTCCTATCTAATAAAAGAGAAACATGGTAAATAGCCGTACGTCCACTACCCTTCCCATTGGCTTATCAGGGCAATATGCAAATTAACTGCCAGCCAAGACGGCGGCCGGCAGCCAGACAGCTTGAAGTGAACATGAGGTTTGCTTGCTTCAGTGACAGAGGACTCCAACGTTCCCCGCCTGCTGCTGCCGGCCTCTGAGTGTGCAGTTTGAAACATTGTTACAAATATAGAAGCTGAACAAAACCCCAGAAACCTGCTTTCAGCCAGCCAGGATCTCAGAGCTGGAGTTGAAACAGTGTTTCGATTATAGAACCCAAACAAACCAGATACCTGCTTTCAGCAGCAGAGGCCAAGGAACTGGAGCCAAGCCTCAGAGCTAAACCTGGACCAGAATAAAAAAAGAAAAAAAGGAGCGGTTGGGAGCTTCAGTCACCCGCCAGCCTGAAAAAAGCTCTCAACCCCTTACCCAGTCTGGCCAGGCACCCCAGTGGGGACCCCCACCCTGAAGGGTGCGTGACCAGCTGCAAACAGCCATCATCCCCTCACCCAGGCTGGCCAGGCACCCCAGTGGGGACCCCCACCCTGATCCAGGACACCCTTCAGGGCAAACCAGCCGGCCCCCACCCGTGCACCAAGCCTCTATCCTATATAGTGAAAGGGTAATATGCCTCCCAGTACCGGGATCAGTGTAGCCGCGAGGCCTCCCGGCACCAGGATCAGCATGACAGGGGGCTGCGCCCAAACCCCCTGATGGCCCTGCGGCTCTGTGTGTGACAGGGGGTGCGGCCACAACCTCCCTATCCGCCCTGCTCTGTTCGTGACAGGGGAAGGCACCCCAACCCTGTGATCGGCCCTGCTCTGTGCCTGATATGGGGGAGCTCCCCAACCCCCTGATCGCCCTGTGGCTCTGTGTGTGACAGCGTGCGGAGCCCCAACCTCCCCCCCCCCCCACGGGTCCTGCTCTGTGTGTGACGGGGTAGAGCTATAACCTCCCCATCGGCCCTGCCCTGAGTGTGACAGGGTGCAGTGCCCCAACCCCCTGCTCTGCCCTGCTCTGTGTGTGACAGGGGGCAGTGCCCCAACTCCCCTATCGGCCCTACTCTGTGAGTGACAGGGGGCAGCGCCCTAACCCCCTGATTGGCCCTGCTCTGTGCGTGACAGGGGGTGGTGCCACAACCTCCCCATCGACCCTGCCTTGAGTGTGACAGGGGGCAATGCCCCAACCCCCGAATCGGCCCTACCCTGAGCGTGACTGAGGGTGGCATCACAACCTCCCAATCTGCCCTGCTCTGTGCATGACAGGGGGCGGTGCCCCAACTCCCCAATCAGCCCTGCTCTGAGCCCGGCCAGGGGCTGCACCTAGGGATTGGGCCTGCCCTCTGCCACCCGGGAGCAGGCCTAAGCCAGCAGGGCATTATCTCCCGAGGGGTCCCAGATTGCGAGAGGGCACAGACCGGGCTGAGGGACCCCCCTCCCTCCCCCTGAGTGCACAAATTTTTGTGCACTGGGCCTCTAGTCCTATCTAATAAAAGAGTAATATGCAAATTAACCATCACTCCAATACACAAGATGGCTGCCCCCATGTGATCAAAGATGGCCACCCCCATGTGGACACAAGATGGCTGCCACAAGGTGGCCAGCAGGAAGGGGAGTTGGGAGGAACCAGGCCTGAAAGGGGGGGCAGTTGGGAGTGATCAGGCCTGCAGGGGAGGACAATTAGGGGCAACCAGGATGGCAGGGGAGGGTAGTTAGGAGCTATCTGATCAGCAGGGGAGCAGCTAGGCGTTGATCAGGCTGGCAGGGGAGTGGTTAGGGGGTGATCAGGCTGGCAGGCAGAAGCGGTTAGGGGAAACAGGCAGGCAGGCAGGTGAGCGGTTGGAAACCAGCAGTCCTGGATTGTGAGAGGGATGTCCGACTGCCCATTTAGGCCCAATCCTGGACATCCTTCGAGGGGTTTTAGATTGGAGAGGGTGCAGGCTGCACTGAGGGACACACACCCCCCATGCATGAATTTTGTGCACTGAGCCTCTAGTAAATTTATAATCCCTTACCACTTTGGCCTCATGCATTTCTCTTTCAGCGACCCTAATAACTACCCCCTCTACTATTCTCTGTATCTGTGAGTTTTTTGGTTTGGTTTGGTTTGGTTCATTCATTTGTTTTGTTTTAGATTCTACATATAAAATAACTCATGTAATATTTGTCTTTCTCTGCATGACTTATTTCATTTGGCATAATACCCTCTAGGTTCATCTAAGTTATTGCAAATGACAAGATTTCATTCTTTTTATTGCTGAAAAAATAGTCCATTGTGTATATATATATATATATATATATATATATATATATATATATATCATCTTCTTTATCCATTTATCTATCAATGGACTCCTAGGTTGCTTTAATATCTTGACTATTATAAATAATGCTGCAATAAACATAGGGATATATATATATATATATATATATATATATATATATATTCATTTTCTTCAGATAAAACCCAGAAGTGGAATTACTGGAGTGTATGATAGTTCTAGTTTTAATTTTTAAAAGAATCTCCATACTGTTTTCAATAGTGGCTGCACCAATCAACAAAACAAAAAGACAACCTACTGAATGGGAGAATATATTTGCAAATGACATATCTGTTAAGGGGTTAATGTCCCAAATATATAAAGAACACATACAACTCAATATAAAGAAAAACAAATCTCTTTAAAACTAAACAAAAAAAGACTAGAGAACCTGAGTATATATTTCTCCAAAAAAGATATACAGATGGCCAACAGACATATGAAAAGATGATACCATATGATTTCACTTACATGTGGAATATAATGAACAAAATAAACAAACTAAAGAAAATAGAAACAGATTCATAGATACAAAGAACACACTGACAGCTGTGTTTTAATAAGCCCTCCAAGTAATTCTAATGAAGGCTCAAGTTTGAGATATACTGGCATATAGTATTAGTATAGATTTGGGAAGCCTACATAATGAAGTTAGAACTAGATTTTCCACCCAAAATGACCTAAAGCCAATTGGTGAGGAGCAAAGAGAAAATTAGGCCACCATAATAAAATACCACAGACTGTGTGGTTTAAGCACGAGGTATTTATTTTGTCACAGTTCTAGAGGCTGGAAAGTGTAAGATCAAGGTTCCAGCATGGTCTAATTTCTGGTAGGACTCTCTTACTGGTTTGTAGACAGTGGCTTTGTTCTCCCATGGCCTCAAATTGCAAGGGTAGGGGAGAAAGTGAGCTCTCTGGTATCTCTTTTTATAAGGACACTTATTCTATTGGATCAGGGCACCAACCTTATGACCTCATTTAACATTAATTATCTCCATCAAGGCCCTATCATCAAATAAAATCACATTCAGAGTTGGGGCTTCAACATATGAACTTCGGGGGGAACACAAACATTCAGTCTATATCAGGAGTTTAACAAATTAATCATTGGTCTAGGACAGTGGTCAGCAAACCGTGGCTTGCAAGCCACATGCGGCTCTTTGGCCCCTTGAGTGTGGCTCTTCCACAAAATACCACGTGCGGGCGCACGCGTACAGTGCGATTGAAACTTCGTGGCCTGTGCGCTGAACTCAGTTTTCTGCCTGGGCGAGTCTATTTTGAAGAAGTGGTTTGGAAGTGGGGGGTGTCGTTCTGGCGACGGGAGATGCGGTGCAGGTGGGCCGCGGGATACACAGCGAGGGGGAGGCGCACACGATTCATGCAGGAGTTGAGTGAGCCAGTCAGTCAGCAGTCTCATGTGCAGTGGTTAGTGCTAGTCACTTCCCCAATTCAGGCGTGGGTGGCAAAAGTACCTACTCAAAGCATAAAGTTACCTGTATTTTTCCAACCAGCTGCAAATCCTACAGGTATTTTTGTCATCAATTTAAGAATTATAATTATTTTGTGTTGGTGGTTTTATTATTATAAAATGAAACATTATTTTAGGTGCCCTGTTTGACATGGCTACAAAGAAGAAGCAAAGAAAAACAAAAGACGAAAACCGTGAATTTAAAGTTGAATGGATCGAAACTTTTGCATTTATTCAAAACTTAAATGGCCTTCCGACCTGTCTTATTTGTCAGGAAAAATTGGCACATAACAAGAAATCAAATTTGGAGGGACACTTTGCAACTAAACACGTGTCATTTAGTACTAAATATCCTGTCGGTGATGCAAGGAAGAAAGCAGTTGAGGAACTTCAGAAGAGTCAAGAAAAATCAAGTTCTGTATTTAATTACTGGATGCAATCTTCCAATAATGTTAATATTGTAAGTTTTGTGGTTTTTCAAGAGATTGCTAAGAGAGGAAAACCATACACAGACGGCAAATACATAAAAAGTTGTTTTATAAATGCATCCGAAGAGCTATTTCAGGATTTTAAGAACAAAGCAGATATTCTAAAAAAAATTAAAGAGTTACCATTGTCTGCTAAAACAGTGAAAGATAGAACAGTCAAAATGTCTTTGAATATAACTAACCAGCAAGTCAAAGATCTTAAATTGGTTTCAGCTTTATCAATAGCAGTTGACGAGTCTTGTGACAGAAATGATACAGCGCAAGTTTCACCTTTTGTACGATTTATTTTACCTACAGGTCCTAAAGAAGAACATTTAGGATTATTGCCACTCAAAGGTCAAATACGTGGAGAGTATATAGCAAATGCTGTAATTGAGTGCATTGAAAAAACATCATATTCCACTCGGTAAAATTGTCTCAATTTCAACAGATGGGTCGAAAAGTATGACCGGCATAAGAAACGGGTTTGTTGCTATTTTGAAAGAAAAAATTAATCACAAGATACTTACCATTGCATCATTCATCAAGAAGCGCTTTGTGCGCAGACATTTCCAGAAGAAATTTGCAAAGTTATGGAATTAGTGATTAAGATTATCAACTCCATTATAGCTAAAGCTCTTAATCATCACCAATTTAAAGAATTTTTAGTTGCAATGGAGAGTGAGTACGCAGATCTTCTGCTGCATAACAAGGTACGTTGGTTATCAAGAGGAAAGGTTTTGAAACGTTTCGCTTCCTTATTAACAGAAATCAAAGCATTTCTCTTTGAGAAGGGCGTTCACTATCCAGAACTAATGAACGATCAGTGGATCCAAAATTTTTGTTTCATGGTAGACATTATGTCTCATCTAAATCAGCTTAATCGTAAACTACAGGGGAAAGGAAACACAGTTTTTTCGATGTTAGAAGTTATTTCATTCGAAAACAAATTATCTCTTTTTGCTCAAGATTTTGAAAGAGAAACTTTGATTCACTTTCCAAGCCTGTTGAAACATTGCCAAGAAAATAATTCTGATATTGACATTTGCTATTTCAAAACAACACTTTTAAATATGAGGGAAGCTTTTCTCAACAGGTTTCAGGAATTCAGAAACAGCAAAGCTACGTTAGCCTTTGTTAAAAAACCTCTCAATTCTACTGTAACAGAATTAAGTTTTTCTCTCTTTAATATTGACATTGGCAACTTTGAAATGCAATTGCTGGATTTAAAAAACAAAGAACTGTGGAGCTCGAAATTTGAACGTCTTTGTGCTGATATAGAAATATTGGAGAAAAACAAATGTGAACTTAGTTCACAGCACAAGTGGTCTGCTTTAAAAGACCTGGAGAAGGAAGATATGTTGATTTTTAACACCTGGAATAGTAATCCTGACTCATATAATCAACTGAAAAAACTAGCATTTGCTGTTCTTTCCTTATTCAGGTCTACATATTTATGTGAACAATCATTTTCAAGCATGAACCTTATCAAGAGTGAATTGAGAAGTTGTCTTATTGATGAGAACCTGGAATCGTGCCTAAAATTAAAAACAACAACATACAAACCTGACTTACCCAAACTTTCCAAGGAGATGCAATGCCATTGTTCACATTAGTGTTTGTCAGTCATTGTCATGATTTAATTTTATGGATATTGTAAGGTAAATTGTAAGGAATTTAATTTTATCAATAAATAATACTGTTATTAAGTATGATATCAAGTTTTATTCAACTTACCTATAGTTTAACTAAGACTTAAAACTTTAAGTAAAGTTTATTAAGTTAATTTTAGGGAACTTTGTAGAGTGAAAGAAGATGTATTGTCGAGGATTGAGAAAGGTATGTTGAGATGGTTTGGACATATAGAGAGGATGAACGAAAGGAGATAGACGAAACAAGTATACAAGACGAGTGTGGATGGGAGAATTGGAAGGGGTTGACCTCAGCGAAAGTACCTCAATCAGATTGAGGACGTTTTTAGCAAAGGCCAGCTTAGGAGTACCCTAATTAAGTTAATAACAATGTACCTACCTATATAGTTTAAGTTTAAAAAATTGGGCTCTCAAAAGAAATTTCAATCGTTGTACTGTTGATATTTGGCTCTGTTGACTAATGAGTTTGCCAACCACTGGTCTAGGACAAGAGGTTGTCTGCCCTATCACCCCCTTCTTTGTTAAAACCTGGCTGGGGGTGTTGGTGGAGAGAGTGGAGTAAGATAGAAAAAATGTATTTGGGAGAGTGGAGGAATCAGATCATGGCTTTCCAAGATGTAGCCCAGCAGGATTGCAAGTCTTGTAGAGAGGCCTCAGGTACAGTATGGCACAGGATCACTAGAGTAATAATGACTGTGAAATATCTTTTTTTAAAATTTTTTATTTATTATTTTTATTTTTTTTATTATTAGTTAAGGTATTACAAATGTGTCCTCATCCCCCCCATTAACCCCCAACCTCCCCCTCCCCCCCCCCCCGCCCCACACACTCATGCTCCCATCCCCCTGTTGTCCATGTCCATTGGTTTGGCTTATATACATGTATACAAGTCCTTCGGTTGATCTCTTCCCCTTACCCCCGCCCTCCCCTACTTTCCTTCTGGGGATTGATAGCCTGATCGCTGTTTCTCAGTCTTTGGGTCTGTCCCTTTTCATCAGTCTATGTTGTTCTCTATAATCCACAAATGAGTGAGATCATGTGGTATTTATCTTTCTCTGTCTGGCTTATTTCACTTAGCATAATGCTCTCCAGTTCCATCCATGCTGTTGCAAAAGGCAAGAGTTCCTTTTTTTTTACCGCATCATAGTATTCCATTGTGTATATGTACCACAGTTTTCTAATCCATTCATCTGCTGATGGGCACTTAGGCTGTTTCCAAATCTTAGCTATGGTGAATTGTGCTGCTATGAACATAGGGGTGCATATATCCTTTCTGATTGGCGTTTCTGGTTTCTTGGGATATATTCCTAGTAGTGGGATCACTGGGTCAAATGGGAGTTCCATTTTTAGTTTTTTGAGGTAGCTCCATACTGTTCTCCACAGTGGCTGCACCAGTCTGCATTCCCGACTGTGAAATACCTTAGCAGATTGGCCAAAGACTGTCAAATGACAAAACTAAAACAATTTAGTAATGAGTTTGATGTCTTTTATTTAAGGGAAAATAATCTAAAAATTAGGGGAATTCAGTGCCTCACAAGCAGTGAAACACAGTTCTTGTGGGATTTGGGGCAAGAACATGTTTATATAGCACTAGAAGAGGCAGCATAAAAACAGGGCATAATTGGCAAGGAGGTTGGGGATTTCCTTGTAAGGCTAAGAGCGGTTCTCAACCTGTGGGTCGCGACCCCTTTGGCGGTCGAACGACCCTTTCACAGGGGTTGCCTAAGACCATCCTGCATATCAGATATTTACATTATGATTCATAACAGTAGCAACATTGTAGTTATGAAGTAGCAATGAAAATAATTTTATGGTTGGGTCACAACATGAGGAACTGTATTTAAAGGGCCAGAAGGTTGAGAACCACTGGGCTAGCAGGTCCTGTTTTCCAGGGCAAGTTAAGCCAGCTAAGTTGGAGGATTGTGATTTATGTATGTTAAAGTTCTTTAACAAGCGTTTCCTAGAAGTGCAGGCTGACTTAGGTTTAGATTTGTGACTTGGTCCTAATAACTGAGGTGGCCTCTATTTGGTGGGTCCCAATATATAAATTAACTTTATCAGGACACAGCTTTTTTGCTCCTGGAGGTAGAGAGAAAGAGACTGAGAGTTCATATGTTTTACTCATCCAACACATATACACAGGGTACACATAAGGCCTAAGAGGAAGCCATTGAACATGATGGGGCCCCACAGTTGGGAAGAGAAGGATACACTGTGAAGGGGCCTGGCAGCAAAATAAAGTGGCACCGCCAGCATTCAGATCACAATAGTGAGAAGGGATGTGTGAGCGAATATACCTGAGGATTAGTCCCTCAAACTTCTCAGTGGAAGCCGGCATTACAGAGACATACACAGAGAACCAGTTACCCTCCCACAGCATGATAATGTAAGTTCTACCACACCTAGACCTTATAACATATTTCAAGAAAAAGTGAAGAAGGAAGTGGGATGAATACTTAATTTACTATGCTCAAATCCTAAATCAAAAGAGTTTGGTAAAAACCAGATTACTTTTTATGCTAGTAGGCAAAAGAACTCAGAGGCATAAAAATGAGTCATAGCAAAAAAAAAAAAAAAAAAAAAAAAAAAAAAAAAAAAAAAAAAAAAATTGCACACTTGAATTTATTGCTGGAAATGATCAAATGTTAAAATATTATTACTATTAGTAGTAGTAGCAGCAGCAGTAGCAGCAACAGAACTCCCATATACATAAAGGCAAAGAAATGCTGGGCTTCACATGCAATTGAAATGGATGCCACACAAATACATAGAACAAATCACCGGTGGTTTTTGTCAAAAGAATAATAGAATTTGAACAGGAAATTGCAACAGTTTCCTCTCAGTTTTGCTTCTCACCTGGGATGTGATCAGCAATGTCAGTTTTTTGCTTCATTATTTTTTAGATTACCAGCCACTATCAGATGCATATACCTGATACAACAAACACATTTGTTATTTTCTAGTCACATATATATTTTCTAGTCATAAATTATATATATAATTTATGTAACTTAATGAAAGAGCATCATATAGTGTAATGATTTCTAAGACATTAGGCTTGAGTTCTCAACCATATCATAAAATCCATCAGTATTCTTTAGTCTTGTTCAATCTCCTTTGAAGGCCTTCCAAAGCTTACCAAGCCTTTACAATTTTGGGTGTGAAGTCATTTTGGACTTAATCTCAGCCCATAGTCCAAGCTACTGAAGACTTGATTGGCTTCTACACATTTATACTTTATTATTGGCAAAACAACCATCAAAATGGAATAGGAAATTATATTTGGATTTTCTTATTATGAACCAGTTTTTTGAAAAATTTATTTGGAAATAAATTCATACTTAAAGATAAGCAAAATAATAAAATAAAAATAATGCAAAGGCTACCTGGATACCCTTTACTCAGATTTATCTATTGTTAATATTTTACCCCTTTTGTTTTATGTTTGTATGCTCTCTCTCAATAGATAAATTGGTAGATATACATATAGATAGTTTAATATTTTGATCCATTCAAGGGTAAGTCATATGCACCATGGTAATAAAAATATGTACTATACTTTTATCTAATGTATATTTCAAATTCCAATTTTGCCAATTGACCCCAAAGTGTCCTTTATAACATTGCTTCTCTCTAATTGAAGAGTCAGTCTTATGTGTAATATCATATATAGTTGTGATATTTTATTATGCTCCTTTAATCTAAAAGTTGCACAGCCTTTTTTTTTTTTTTAACTTTTGATCATGTAGTCAAGGTGTTGCCTGATTTCTCCCTGATATAATTACTATTTTTCTCCCATCACTATTAAGCAGTCTGTGGGGAATCACTTTAAGACCATGCACATATCCTACATCCTACTCTTTATCATAATTTCTCTCAAGATCTAGCTTCCATTGATGATTTTTTTTTACAGTGAAACATTTTTATATTTAGAATTAGTCAATGAACTCAGTGTAGATGATCCCAATTTTGTTGGTAACATCCAAAGCATCATAGTCAGGCGCCAGTCAAATATATGCCCTTTTCTCTCCATCAGGCCTGAGTAGGGTGTTGACCTTGGTTATGTCAATGTCATAGAGCTTCTTCACAGCTGTCTGACCTGGTACTTGTTGGCCATGGCGTCCGCACTGAAAATGTGTATTGCTATCTTCTATCTTCTTCATTGCTGACTCAGTAGTCGGAGGGAACTTGATGATGGCTTAGTGGTCAGCTCCTTTCTCCTGGGAGGGGGGCACTCTTCTCAGGATATTTGGGCTGCTTTTGAAGTCACAGTGTCTTGGGCCTTCAAAGGGCGGGTAATGTGAAGACCTATTTTTGTGGCTGTGAATGCTTTTCAGCATTGATTTCTTTGCCTTCAAAGCCTTGGCTTTGGCTTTGGGTGGGGAAGGAGCTTCCTTCTTCACTTTCAGTGCTATCTTTGTGAAAAGGATCCATCAATGATTCTTGCATAATCCAAACTTTACTATGACTGTTGTAAAATTATTTTTCAGCTACAATACTCTCTCTACATTAACCAGTTAATCCTCAACATTCTACTTTAAGAAAGAGTCCTGCCCTAGCCAATTTGGCTCAGTGGATAGTGTCTGCCTGTGGACTGAAAGGTCCCGGGTTTGATTCCAGTCAAGGGCACATGCATAGGTTGCAGGCTCAATACCCAGTAGGAGGTGTGCAGGAGGCAGCCAATCGGTGATTCTCTCTCATCATTGATATTTCTATTTCTGTGTCCCTCTCCCTTCCTCTCTGAAATCAATAAAAATATATTGTAAAAAAAAAGAAAGTCCTTATCCCATTTTTATTTATATACTTATTATTTTCAGTTGAACTCATGACTCAGTAGTCAGAGGGAACTTGATGATGGCTTAGTTGTCAGCTCCTTTCTCCTGGGAGGGGGGCACTCTTCTCAGGATATTTGGGCTGCTTATTTTCAGTTGAACTCATGAAATCTTATTTTTATCAATGTTTTACTTAATTACATAATTGTCTCAGATTTGGCCAGTGGGAGCCTTTTCAAACATCCTCGTGACACACTCACAATAAAATAAAAATATCCTGTATAATAAAGAGCTAATATGCAAATGATAGTCACACCCTCACGTCGTCATGCCATAACAGCTCAGACAGTCAACAATGGGGAGAGAGGAATGGGGACCAGCCAGGCACAAATGAGCTCGTGAGAGAGGAATGGGGACCAACCAGGCTTCAGCCTGGGAGAGGGACAAACCACCCGCCCTGTGGTCCCAGGTGCCAGCAACTGTACCTGCGCCTGTATCCCTCTAGAGGGACAAGCTGCACGTCTCATGGTCCCGGGCCCCAGTACCTGTTGCTGTGGCCTGGATGAAGCTGTCTGCCCATGGTCCCCTGTGGCTGCGGTCGGACCGGGTGAAGCTGGCCCAGGTCCTGGGTGCCTGTGGCCAGCCAGAGGGAGGGAGTCCTGGGTCCCAGGTGCAGGGTGAGGCAGAGGCAGTTAGGGGTGATCAGGCAGGCAGAGGTGGTTAGGGATGATCAGGCAAGCAGGCAGAGGGGTTAGGGGCAATCAGGCAGGCAGGCAGGCTAGCAGTTAGGAGCCAGCAGTTCCAGATTGCAAGAGGTAGACAGACATGCCCTGAAGGGTCCCAGATTGGAGAGGGTGCAGGCTGAGCTGAGGGACGCCCCCCCTCGTGCACAAATTTCTTGCACCGGGCCTGTAGGTGTTATTATAATTTTGGTATAACACGATGTTCCATGTTTATTTTGTTTCTACCCCACCATAGCTCTAAAATCAGCCATTTTCCCAAATATCTCTGAGAAACCGTGTTTTGTTGCTGTAATTGTTGTTACATGTTTTGAAAGAGTCTTAAGGTCTCAGGATTTAGTCATTGTATTGTCAAAACATTTTCTTCCACCTTGTCACATTTTAATAACATTTCAGTAAGAATAAGTCTCTCCTGCTAAGAGGGAAGAGACATTAACTTTGAAATTTCTCACTAAAAACTTTTCTTTTCACTACATTACATAGACTGAGTTAGTACCATATCTAATTTGTAGTTGCAAGATTGTTTGTGTCAAAACAGACCAAGAGTTAGCCTGGCTGGGTTGCTCAGTTGGTTGGAGTGTCATCCATACACCAAAAGGTTGTGGGTATGATTCCCAGTTAGGGCACATACATGGGTTGTGGGTTTGATCTCTGGTCAAGGTGCATATGGGAGGCACCCAATTGATCTTTCTCTCTCACATCGATGCTTCTCTCTCTCTCTCTAAAAACCAATAAAAAAACATACTTTTGGGTGAGGATTAAAAAAATTAAAAATAGACAAAATATCTATTCTACTTTCAGTTTGACGACCTGCATAGTTTTTTTTCATGCCTTTGAATATAATTAAACATATATATTCAGCAATGTACAAAATGCAAGAACACAGGAGCTGAATTAAACTATTTCCTGTTTTCTCCAAAGTATATAGGATAAGTTTTAAAATCTTGGAAGGAAAGAAGACAAAAGCAGATGAGAGACTTTACTTTCTAATGTTTACATATCTTTTTCAATTCAACCTTTACACAAATAAATAAATGAGTAACCTGAATATTTTGTGGTACTGCCTGAAGCTCCAGGTGTATTGTACATAACGGTACTGGAAAAGAAAGACTTGTTACAAGCCAAAGCCCTAGTCAAGTAAAGATTCTGTATAAAACCACTTGGTTATAGCAAACCCTTTTTCCTGGAGCAATCTAATAGGAGGTGAGGATGGTAGCACATCACTTATAGGAAGGCAGAACAAGTGTGATTTGGTTGATGAAGTGCCCTAACCATAGCATTTCTGGCTCTAAGAATAGTCCAGCTAACAATAACTATCACTTCTGAAGCTATGAGAAGCTGAGAAAATGAATATGAGCTCTTTGCCACATAGAGATGAGGAAGTTCCACTTCTAGGGAAACATTTTTCTCTGTCTGGGAAGAGAATTGCTAGGCTATTCAGAAAGCAATGAAAAAGGAAAGGTTTGAAAGTTGCATGCACACTGACGTGTGCTCTGGCAAGGTCCAGCCTTTTTTAATCTTAGAGTTGAATGCAGTGTCATTCACATGAAATTAAAATTTCAAAGAATTAATTAGCTATGTGGTAGAGAGTGTGTTTCAATCAAAAAAGATTATTGCCATCTGGTTGAGAGCATTTTCTTTATAAATTTCTATTTTTTGGTTCAGGACTTTTTGTGTAAAACAATGCAAGATGGAATTCATAAGGGGAAAAAAGCCCTGCAACATTTGAAGGTGTTGTTTCTCATGATACCAACATCTTTTTACCTATGAGAGACAGCAATATGTCTCAAAGCAACTTCAAACCTAAGAAGTTATACCTTCAAGCATTAACTTGAATATTCAATTGTGACATTACATCTACTATAGAGGCCCTGAATGATTATGGAAGTCTAGTAGCTGGTTCTCTGCAGCTCTGCATGAGATGTGTTTTGCATTAATTTCCAGAATAAATTATATTTGTTCAGGATGAAAAAATTTAACCCTCATCATTTTCTTCCTTGGAGCATTGTTTAAACAACTATGTCTTAGCTAGGGTCTGACAGGAACTGGCATAGTAGAAAACAAATCCTTCATGGCAAGATTCATGGACACCTATCATATGAATTGACATTTCATAACTACAGACTGCTTTGGGGCCCTACAGCATTTCCAACTACCTGCTGAGTGTCTCCATGTAAATACTCCACAGATACCTCACCTTACCTTAGTAAGTCCAAAAATGAGTTTTTCTTCCCACTGAAGCTTACTTATCCTTCTGACATCCTCCTGGCCTAGTAGTAACTTTCAATATCTCAGTTCATCTTAGATTTTGCTTTTAATCTCACATTTAGTCAGAATACACATTTTGAGTATTCTTCCTTTGTAGTGTCTCTAGCATTTAACTCATGCTTTCAGTCTCCATTGCCATTAACTTGGCTTAGATATTACTTCATCTGTAGATAAATGCCACTCCCAAATACAGATTTCATATCCACTCCTGTGCCCCAGGAGGAAAGCTCTTGGATTGATACTCCCTTTTATCCTCCACCAAACTCACAGGAAGCTAAAATATTATGAAAGTCCCCATGGAAATATAGATCATGCTTTCATGCTTCCTATAGTACACGGTGATATTAGGTTATTCCCTCTGGGAAGAAAGGCCAGAAGACTGTCTCCAAAGAGGTCCACAGGATGGTGTTCTTGGTGTGTCAGATGAGGATTCTCTGTTTCCTCCATTCATTTAACTATTTTCGATTCTCTTCCCTAAGTAACGAATGAGTCTATTCAAATTATACAAAAAGTTAAGCTTGCTACATGATCAATATTAAAGAAAGATTATATTGTCTTAAGGACGGTCCACTCTGAAGAATCCAAAAGATGTAAGACTACTCTCTCAGTTAACTATAAGGAGCCCTATTAACGCACAGGAAGTCTGATTCAGTCAGTTATATTTGGGTGCCTAACAATCACTGATAGACTCTGGACAGCCACTCATCCAAAAATTACGTGTCAGGAAAAATGATTTATAAACACTTATGGATATGAAATAAAGTTATTACTCATATAATAATTAGAAAAAAGATTCCCCCAAAAGATGGACTCAGGTTCAAAGCTCAGTGAAACAAGAATGAGTGGCTTTGGGTTTTTATCTTGGTTAGAGGGTGGGGTTGAGGTGGAGGGAACAAGTTTTAAATTTTTGGGAGTGTCAAGGGCCATAGGGAATGTGGCCATTCTTATCAGATTGCTCAGATGTGGGACAAAGTGAAACGAGAGGGACAGGGACCTAAATTTGTCATTGGTCAACATCAAAACTATGGTTTTATAATTGATCACAACTTACCCCTGATGGTTATCTGATGACTAAAATGTTCCAAATTTTATTTAATAAAATTTACTTAAGAGCTCAATAACTAAGTACCATATTATAATTAGTATGAATATATTTTGAAATCAATTTCTAATCAAATCACCTCAGGCTGAAGGGGACAACCAAAAAAAAAAAAAAAAAAAAAGTCACTGGGAGCCCATGAAATTTGTTTAAATATTCTACTAATATTGTTGACCACTTTAATTTTTATCTCATTTCTAGAATGATTTTAATAGAGACCAAATATTTGGGCAACTTGTGGCTTAGTCAAGTTGACACATAAAATTAATCATCACATTGCACAAATAAATCTATGCAATACCAATGACATTTTATGCAGAAATAGAAAAAATTCCTAAAATTCATATGGAATTTCAAAGAAACCAACAAGAAACAATTTTGAAAAAGAAGTAATGACGGAAGCCGGTCCATCCTTGCTGCTTGACACAGTCGCTGCAGGAAAGAAACATCTGCACAGCATATGTTTCAAGGGACCTGGCATATATAGCATACTGTTCTTAATATGTTTGCTCCCCTTAGCGCTGTGTGTTTTAACCAAGGTCACCTCTCCAAGAAAGGTTGTTTCCCCAGGTAGGAATTTTTCCCTGAAGTCAGGGAGGGGATGCCTCTCCTAGAAAGGTTGTTTCCCCAGGTAGGAATTTTTCCCTGAAGTCAGGGAGGGGATGAAACTCCTTAACTAAGTGCCAGGCGGGTAGTTAATCACTACAAACAATCATGCTTAAGCTACATAATCTTTACTCCCTGGAATGGAGATAAGAAACGCCCTAACCTTTGTAATAGAAATTGACAGGATTAAAATCAACTGGGATAAATACGGATGTAACAAGACAATAAACAGCAGAACTTTGCTGGAGATCCAGACCAGAACTTGGCTGGAGATCCTGGCTGGAGATCCTGGCTAGGCTGCTGATCAACTGAACGCTGTCTCCGTGTCATTCCTTCTTCGCCGACTCCGTCTATGCCTTTGGGAACCCCTGGACCTGCTGGGGTTGGACCCCGGCAAAGTAAGTTGGAGGTCTCACATTTCTTGATTTCAAAACTCACTACAAAGCTACAGTAATCAAAATAGTCTTGTATTGTCACAAACACAGACATATACCAATAGAGAACCCCAAAATAAACTACCATGTATATGGCCAAAGCAGAATGGAGAAAGTAGTCTCTTCAACACATGCTGTTAGGAAAACTGTATAGCTACATGCAAATGAATGAACTTGAACACTTCCCTTACATGATAGACAAAAATTAACTCAAAATGGTATAAAAACCTAAACATAAGAGCTAAACATTTAAAACATAAGGAAAAAATTTATGACATTGGAGTTGGGAATTATTTCTTGAATATGACATCAAAAGCATGGACAATAAAAGAAAACAGTAAACTAATGGTACTACATCAAAAACTTAAAAACTGCTTATCAAAAGAAACAACGGAGTGAAAAGGCAACCTATGGAAGGGGAGAAACTATTTGCAAATCATGTATCTGATAAGGGGTGTGGACAAAAAGGGACCACATGCTAACCTGACTAGCTCAAGGAAGGCCTGGGTGGCCGCCTTGAAAACTCACAAAGGATGGTCTGACAATAGGGTGGTGAAGGCCTGGGGTGGAGGGGAGGGGCCAGGGGCGGGCTATAAGGTGTCAGTGGGGTAAAAAAAGGAGGCATATATAATACTTTCAACAATAATGAAAAAAAGGATGGTCTGAAATTAAAACTTTTTAAACTAAAAAGCTGTTTATGGTGGGTAGTCACGTCCTCGACCAGTGTCTTCCCTGACAGAGGTCAATCTTTACCTTAACTGAGCCTGTCTATTGTCTTTCTGCATCTACAATAACATATTGTTGGAATGTCAAAGTAATTTTCTTTTCTCCAGATCCCTCAAAGCACAGGCACAGCTCTGCCAAGACCACAAATCCCCTCATTGTTATTGAGTTAATTGTTGACTGTTAACTATCCTGTACCCACCTAGGTAAAAGAAGTATGTGTCTATCATTTTACTTTTTAACCAATCCCAGAGGTTTCCCCACTTTGCTTTCTCCCACCTCCTTAATCTATCACCAATGGAGTTCATGTAATCCACTTACATCTCCTCCCTTGATTGTAATGTATAAAACAAGGTGCAAAACTGCCATTCTCCAGAGTATTATCTCAATCCATTGAGATTCTGCTTCCCAACATTTGTCGACAGTTTGACTCAAACAAACTCACAAAAATCCTTCACAGGTTTGAATGTTTCTTATGTTGACAGAGGTTAATATCTAGAATATATAAAGAACTCATATAAGCAACCAAAGGACTTGTATGCATGCATATAAGCATAACCAATGGACACAGACACCAGGGGGGTGAGGGCATGAGTGGGGTGAGTGATGGGGGGGAGGGCAATGGGGAGATAAGGACACATATGTAATACCTTAATTAATAAAGAAAAAAAAAACCAAATAATTAAATAATGCCATTAAAATATGGGGGAAAGACCTAAATACACATTTCTCCAAAGAAGATATAAATAGCCAATAAGAATTTGAAAGAATGTTCAACATCACTAATCATTAGAAAAATGCAAACCAAAACCACAATGATATATCACCTTGTTAGAATGGCCACTATCAAAAATAAACAAACAGTAAATAGCAAGTGTTGCCAAGAATGTGGAGAAATTGGCACCCTTGTGAACTGTTGATGGTAATGTAAAATGGTGCAGCTGCTATGAAAATAGAATTGAGATTTAAAAAAATAATAATAAAAATAGAACTACTTTATAATTCAGCAATCCTATGTATGGGTATTTACTTATTTAAATAATTAAAAACAATATCTCAAAGATATATTTGCACACCCATTGAAGCATTATTTATAATAGTCAAGAGATGAAAGCAACCCAAATTCTCATGGACATATGAATGTATAAGTAAAATGTAATATATATTATTCAGCCAAAAAAAAAGACTGAAATCTCATCACATGTACAGCATGGATGAACCTTGATTACATTATGCTAAGTAAATAATCCAGTCACAAAGAGACCAATTTGTATGACTCCATATATATGAGATATCTAAAGTAGTCAAATTCATATAAATAGAAAATTAGTAGAAAGCCACTGGTGGGCTGGGGAAAAGGTGAAATGAAAAATTATTATTTATGGGTTCAAAGTTCCAGTTTTTCAAGATGAAAAAGTTGTGAAGATTTGTTTTATAACAACATGACTATACTTAAGACAACTGAACTGTACACTTAAAAATGGTTAAGATGGAAAAATTTTTATGTTCTATTTTTCAAAGTAATTTAGGTAAAAATTTTAAAGGAGCTTATTTTATGATGAGTTACTATGTAGGTGCACGGTGTCTTGGCAACCCCTCAGGAGCCCAGATATTATTGGTAGATTGTATAAATTATACTGGGAAGAGGTACCCTTTGGAGAAGAGAGGGACAGTAAAGTTATAATCCTATTGGAGCTTTAAGTTTAATTTTGTGATTCATGGATAATATTAGAATTAATGGATTTACAAAATGTTTATGTGGTTATAATCTGAGACCATATTTTATTGGGGGTATAGTATTTTAAAGAGGAGTTGGCATATAACTTGGTGATAATTGAACATTTGGGGATCATTATAAGGTAATTGAGTGAACAAAAATATCTTTAATAAAAGTTTCTATAAAGGTTGGCAGGATAGTCAGTAATTAAAGAAGGGATGGACAATGTGGGGGGGGGGGTCAATGGAAATTTCAACAACTTGGAGTGCAAGAGGAAAGGGAGGAGGAAAGGGGGTGATATGGACTGAATATATGTGTACTCCTCGCAAATTCATATGATGAAACAATGTGGTAGGAGTTGGTGCCTGTGAGAGGTGGTTATGTCATGAGGGAGGAGCCCACAAGAATGGGATTATGTCCCTGCGAGATCCTTCACCCCTTTATTCATGAGAAGATGTCTGTAAATGCAAAAGAAGGCTCTCACCAGACACTGAGTCTGCAGGCACCGTGATCGTGGACTTCCCAGCCTCCTGCACTATAAAAAATAAATCAATATTTTTGTTTATATGCCACCCAATTCATGGTATTTTATTATAGCAGCCCTAATGGTCTAATACAAAAGAAAACTTTAAGGTCTACTTTTGGAGAGGTTTAAGGAATGGCAAAATTATTAGAGGTAAGCAGGTGAAGGGAGAGAGGGGTGATACCTGTGGGGGACCAATTCAGAGGATGGTGATATGGGAGTTGCCCTTGCAATTAAATCCAGTTATTGAGATGGATCTGCAAGTTGCATTGCAGTCATAATCAGGGATGAATCTGGAAGCTGGGCTGAGGTCATGAGGGATGTGAGAGTAATCTTACTCAAATTTGGAATATAATAATTTTGAGCTAAATTTATAAATTTTAGATATAAAACCTTATTAATCAGAATGTCACAAGTAGAAATGACTGCCATGTGATAATGGCGTGGATGCACAATGGGCCATCATTTTGACAGTGGCAGGTATAGCACATTGTAGATATAAGACCTATGGTCATTCTTAGTATTTTAAAACAACTTTGTTAATAATATTAATACATAAAAATAAACTTAGAGAATTCATATAGGAAAAGTCTGTCAACTTTTGGGTTTTTTGTTTTAAAGTGCAACATCATTTGAAATTTAAAAAATTGTTAATTGAAGAATTTAAACAGCATTTACATTGTTAAAAATTATTTTAGATTCTAGGAAGTTATAACCCCCCCCCCCCGCAAAATATTCAGTAAAACAAATAATGTTAAATAGCAATAGTCCCAAAGATGTCCAATTGAATACTGCAGAATTTGGTGGGATTTCCTCCCCCTCCTCCACCATGGGTGTAGTGTCTGAGGTCCAATCGATAACTCAAAGTAAGCAGAGTCAAACAGAAAATAGTTAGTCAAATGGTACAATGGCATAGGTTTGAAGACCTGAGGACACAGAAGGCCACAAATAGGCATAGATATTATTTGGGGATTACATTTAATATCTACACAATCAGGAGTATGTTGGAAAATATTCGATAGGAAAGCACTGTGATGTGCCCATTTTAATTCTTAACTTTTGTTAGAAATGACCATTAATATTGGTTACTATGCTTTTTTTAAAGTTTTGAAAAATATGTTTTTATTGATTTTTAGGGAGAGAGGAAGGGGGAGGGATAGTGATAGAAACATCTATGAGACAGAAATATCATGAATCAGCTGCTTTCTGCACGCCCCCTACTGGGTATGCAACCTGCCATGTGGGCATGTGCCCTGACTAGGAATTGAACCAGTGACCTCTTGGTTACTGGGTCGACGCCTAACCACTGAGCCACACTGGCTGGGCTAATTATGCATTTTATATTGCAGATGAATCTTGCAGTAGTCAAGTCAACATTATTGGAATATCAATAATAAAGGTCAAGCCTCTTTGGTATTTGTAATTAGAAGATCTTGTTTAATGGTATTCACCTTTGCTCTAGATCTGGTCTCTGTTTCCAACATGGAAATGTTATTGAGTCTTTTGTTCAAGATCCTAGAATTTTGTATTTTGTCAGAATGTGAGTTGAAATATGCATCATTTTTTTACTGTGTATAAAATATTATAAGGCTATATATTTGTAATGCTCTTTTTATAGGTGACCAACGCATTAGCACAGCTCAGGAGTCAATAAAAGTCAGTATGTCCCATTCCTGCAAGAGGCTGATGGCTTCAGAGAGGAATAACCTCCTCTAACACCATAGTTTTGGTAAGATACAAGACAAGAACAAACCATTTCCTCCTACAAAGAAAAATGTCAGATGGTCCAGGTGTGGCTTTATCATAAAAGTGGCATTTTTATTTTAGCCAGGAGGCTCCTGTGGCTGTGTCAAGTTGGTAGGGCACTGCCCTCATGACTCAAGGCATAATGGTCAACTAGGTCCAAAGGGTGACTGGTTTAAGACCATAAATCATCATCAGAGTGCAATAAGGCTTAATATGTGGCCAGCAACTATATAACTATATTTTTAAAATCTGAACCCAAGATAGAGGAAGGGGTTTGGGGAGGGGAGAGAGAGAGAGAGAGAATATCAATGTGAGAGAGAAACATCACCTATTTACCAGGTTTCAGGTTTAACTCTCACAGTGAAGAGAGAGTATGTAGGTACTGTCCATAACTGAAATGAGTATAAACCTCCTTTATATCTTACAACATCTGGAGGATAGTCCTGTTCACGAGCAGATGATGAATCGACTCAAAGTTCAGAGAAAGGTACAAAATATTAATGTTTGTGTTGCCTTCAGTTCATTTAGATTCACCTCATATGGGCACCTGGAATTCCCTTTCCCTTTGGTTTCTCTCCCTCCTCATTTTTTAACCCTCTTCCTCCCCCACACTTCCAACTCCAATCTCATGGTCATGGGAACAGTCATTCTTGTCTCCATTTTGGGAGGATTTTGGTAGATGGTCATAAGCCTATGTATGGAGAAGTTTAGGGTTTTCAAATTATCTTAAAAAAGAGCTACAGCAAATAAGCTAATGGGTTTACTGTACAAAATGAGGATTTTCAGATCTTTTACCTTAACAGTTTGCTAGTATGAAAGTTTTCTGGATTATATTACACAAAACAGCCACTGTTAACATTTGACATTTTGATTAATTTCCATTTATTCAATAGTCTTTGCATGTGTGTGTGTGTGTGTGTGCGTGTGTGTGTGTACAAACATACATATCTAAACAGAGTTCAAAATAATTTTTCCTTGTTTCAAGTATAAATGCTTTCCAAATATAACCAAGTCTTTTCTTATATTCAGTAGGGAGGGAGTGATTTGATGTTTATTTATCTCTTGTTTCTTATTTCTCATCTAAAAATAAATTTTATAGCCAATTTCTATATATATTTTTTAAAAAAGCACAGTTCTTCAAGAACATTACCACTAGAGCAGTGATGGCAAACCTTTTGAGCTCGGCGTGTCAGCATTATCAAAAACCCTAACTTAACTCTGGTGCCATGTCACATATAGAAATTTTTTGATACTTGCAACCATAGTAAAACAAAGACTTATATTTTTGATATTTATTTTATATATTTCAATGCCATTTAACAAGAAAAATCAACCAAAAAAATGAGTTCGCATGTCACCTCTGACACACATGTCATAGGTTCGCCATTACTGCACTAGAGAGTGGCATCATGGTCTCAAGGGGTTGCCAATGGAACACAGTGCGTTTGCTTCTACAATTACTGCTTCTCACCCAGCTAAACATTCTAAACATTTGAGGATAAACATGTAAAACTCTGTAGGTAATTGCCAACATCACTATCTAACTAACACTAGTGAGTAATTTTATTGGCCATTCCAAGGACTACTTTCTTTTTTTAAAATACATTTTATTGATTTTTTACAGAGTGGAAGGAAGAGGGATAGAGAGTTAGAAACATCGATGTGAGAGAAACATCGATCAGCTGCCTCCTGCACACTCCCTACTGGGTATATGCCCTTGACCAGAATTGAACGTGGGACCCTTGCGTCCGCAGGCCGACGCTCTATCCATTGAGCCAAACCAGTTAGGGCCCAATGACTACTCTCAATACCAGAGAAGACTGAGACCTCTGCATTAACTGATCCAATTCCCTTCCCTCAGATCTCCTTGTTTTAAGTAACTGCTAGACACATCTACAAATCAGAAGTGCTAAATAAATAACCCATTGTTTACTATAAACACTAACAATTGCTAAACGGGGTGTTTAATACTTTCTGAGATAATGCCTTAATTTAGACATAAAATTTTCAGAAATATTGAAATAATGAAAAAATGCTTTTCAGAAGAGTGGAAGAATCAGAAACATATGAACATATACACAAAATGGTATATTTTATATAGCCTTTTAAAATTTTATCTTTATTGTTGAAAGCATTACAGATATCCCTCCCCCCCCCCATTGAACCCCTTCTCCTCTAAGAAATAATATATGCACCACTGTAGCCTTCTTTATAAATAAAGTCACTATGTTAGTACAGAAAAGAAATATTGTATGCATAATTGACTTGGTACATAAAAGAATCATGTTTAATTTATTCAGAGATATGAAGACTCAGAAAAATATATCAGGACATTTATGGAAAATATTTCTATAATAAAAAGATTACTTTTTATTCTATTTGGTTTTGGGGGAGATAGAAAAAGGGTTTTATACTTTTGATCACAATTATTTTTATTTGCCTTAAAGCCTTCACAACATATCTTGATTTTTGAGTTGGGGATATTTTTTGCAGGAGTTAAATAAAATTAACATAGTGACAAGGTAACAAAAGCTGTAGAATAAATATTAGTTTACTTATGTGTGTGTTTTCCTATACACATTAATTGATCTTTCCTTTTTTACATATGTTTAGGATTAGCTTCCAAACAGTATACTGTATTACACAAATACCATTAAGAAGAACAATACTTACCAAAGCTATTAAGGCAGTCATACATCTGTTTTGTAATGACAATGATATTCTACTTCATAAAAATAATCAATATGTCATCAAATTATTTCAGAATCATAAACAGGATTATTCCACAATGGTTTTAATTTATTTAAATACCTACTAACTAATATAAGAACTCACTAATGATTTATTTATTATAATGGATGTATTATGAAATAAGTTGTTATTTCTACATGATTACCAAACAAATTTGTTATGATAACTTATTTTTCATCAAGGTTTAGTGCAGTGCTACTGATATATCACTGATATATATAAAGAAGATAATGAAAGAGTTTTCTGGACATCAGTGTCAAAAACACTAAAGGAGTCATATTATCCTTTACTAGAGACCCAGTGCATGAAATTTGTGCACTCAGTGGGGTCCATTAGCTCTGCCTGCACTCTCTTGCTGTCTGGGAGCCTTCGGGGGATGCCTGACTGCCAGTTTAGCAATGCCACAGAGGCAGGAAAGTCTCCTACCACCACTGCTGTCCTTGCCAGCCATGAGCCCGGCTTCTGGCTGAGTGGTGCTGCCCCTATGGGAGTGCACTGACCACTAGGGGACAGCTCCTGTGTTGAGCATCTACCCCCTGGTGGTCAGTGCACGTCATAGTGACCAGTCATTCCACCATTTGGTCAATTTGCATATTAGCCTTTTATTATATACGACTAGAGGCCTGGTGCATGAAATTCATGCACGAGGGCGGGGGCTGCAGCCTCTCTAATCCAGGACCCCTCGGGGGATGTCTGACTGCCGGTTTAAGCCCAATCCCCAGGGGATTGGGCTTAAACCGGCAGTTGGACATCCCTCTCACAATCCTGGACTGCTGGCTTCTAATCACTCACCTGCCTGCCTACCTGGTTGTCCCTAACTGCCTCCCTGCAGGCCTGATCACCCCTCTCTGCCTCTGTGTGCTGGCCTGGTCGATCCCCAACTGTCCCCTCCCTGCTATCCTGGTCACTCCTAACTGCTTCCCCCCGCCGGCCTGCTGTTCAGTCATTTGGTCGTCCCTCACTAACCCCCCTGCTGGCCTGGTTGAAGGCAGCCATCTTGTGAGGGTGTGAGGTTAATTTGCATATCACCTCTTTATTATATCCACTAGGGGCCCGGTGCATGAAATTCGTGCACTGGGTGGGGGGGAGTGTCCCTCAGCCCAGCCTGCCCCCTCTCACATACTGGGAGCCCTCAGGCGTTGACCCCCATCACCCTCCAATCGCAGGATCGGCCCCTTGCCCAGGCCTAATGCCTTTGGCCAAAGCATTAGGCCTGGGCAGGGGATCCCCAGCTCCCCACAGTTGCAGGCTCCGCCCCTTCCCAGGCCTAAGGCCTCTCGCTGAGGCATCCGGCCGGGCAGCGGGGACCCGCAGCTACAGCGGCGCCACCATCGCGTGGGCTCCGCCCCTGGCCCCGCAGGATGCCTCTGGCTGAGGCGTCCGGCCCGGGCAGTGGGACCCGCAGCGGCAGCGGCCCTGCGATTGCTGGCTCCGCTTTAGGCCTAGGCAAGGGACCCCTAGCTCCCAGGACTGCCAGCTTCGACCTTGCCCAGCTCCCATCGCTGGCTCCATCCCTACTTCCTGCTATCACTGGCCAGGGCGGCAAAGGCGCCCAATTCTCCAATCATGGCTGGGGGGCAGGGCAAAGGCAGCCCTGGGGGCCGCCTTTGCCCTGCCCCCCGACTCTTAGCTCCCCCCTGGGTTTCTGATCACTGTCAGTGGCAGGCGGCTTCTTCCTGCTTTCCCTTTCGCCTCCCTGCATTGTGCCTACATATGCAAATTAACTGCCATCTTAGTTGGCAGTTAATTTGCATATTGCCCTGATTAGCCAATGAAAAGGGTAGTGGTCATACGCCAATTACCATGTTTCTCTTTTATTAGTGTAGATACTTATAATAGGGTAACATGCAAATTGGTTGGGATGCTGTCACATAATGACTAATCAGCGGGAGGGTGGGGCAGCGAGCTACAAGCGGTGGAGAGCTACAGGAGGGTGGGGCAGTGAGCTACGTGCAGCGAAGAGCTAAGAGTGGTGGTGGGCAGGGAGGCCAGCTGAGGCAAGCGGCAGTGAGCTAATTATGCACAGATTTGAGTGCAGGGCCACTAGTAGGATAATAAAAGCCTAATGTGTTAAGTGTCTGACCATTCATTCAACCATTTGACCAGTCGCTATAATGTACACTGACCACCAGGGGGCAGTTGCTCCGACTGTTAGGTTAGCTTGCTGCTGAGGTCCAGCCAATAGGGACTGGGCAAGATGGCTTGGACATGCCCTGGAGCCTTCCCATGGTCCCTCCCCAGCTCGATTGTGCACCAGTGGGGTCCTTCAGCCTTGCCTGCGCCCTCTCACAATCCGGGACTCCTCAGGGGATGTTGGAGAGATGGTTTTGGACCAATCCCTGCAGGCCAGGCTGAGGGACCCCACCGGTGCAGAGTTGTGTACCAAGCCTCTAGTCCTTAAATATGATCTCTCCTATCTAAAGGACTTCCTTTTCAAATCTTTTGTATAGCAAAGGCTGGAGGAATATATGAAAGAGGTTGTCTAGAAATTCAATGTACAAATAATGTGTTGTAGATTGTGCACCTGAAACGTGTATATTTTGTTAACCAGTGTCACCCCAATAAATTCAATAAAAAGAAAAAACTCAATTCACTTAACAGTTAATTGATATGGATATGTGTCTATATACTAAACATAAATACCCATATCAATTAAAAATAATAACTCACTGTGAGTCTGGTAAAGGTAACCTTAATTTTACTTATATTTTCTTATATCTTAATTGATGGCTGTGATTACAGTTGGTCTATGGTAGCTGCTTTCTTGTTTGCTTGCATGAATGTATGTAGTTCCTTCTATTCCAACACCTCAATTCCTTGTCTTCTTCAATATAGTTAATGATTTTAATGCCTTGCAAAATGAATAATGACTTGAATACCTGTATTTCTAATCTACATAAAATAAATTTTGTTATAGATCTCAAAAAATAAATTCTATACCTAGTCAAGTAGACAAAAGAGATTAAAACTTTAAAAATGTTTTAATCCTTACCTGAGGATATATTTTTATTGATTTTCAGAAAGAGAAAAAAAGAAACATCGATATCAGAAAGAAACATTGATTGGTTGCCTCCCACAGGCGCCCTGACCAGGGATCGAACCCACAACCTTTTTCTGTACAGGGCAATGCGCCAACCAGCTGAGACACCTGTCCATGGCAAGAAAGATTAAAACTTTAAATATACATGTTTTATTATCTCTTTTCAAAGATGATGCTTCAGAGCATTGTTTTATTTCCAGCTACTAAAATTCAATTAATTCGTAGTCTTTTTTAATATGCTTTGATGATAAAAATAAAAATATACATTTCGGTTGCTTGTCTTTATGGCTGGTGAAGAATTCTACCAGTGGCCTGCATGGTGTGAGGAGGAAGGTCTCTCGGCAAGGCTAATAATTGTCTCAAAAGAGGCCTTGGGTTTTGTTGTTCCCTTTTTTTGAAATGATGGGTGGGTTATAGAGTTATTAGTTATTACAGCATAATGTAATAATTATGAGTGTAAGGTCATATAGTCATGATGATATTAGCACAGAAAGGGATCATAAAATATCATGTTGTTTGTTTTAAGATGAGAGCACTGAGGTTCCTAATATTTGAAAAAAATATGAGCAGACATTTTTGGCATTTCTTCAGGATCTTTGGTTACTTAAGGGCTTTTTTAGAATCGGTCTCCAAGTTCTCAAATTGTTCAGAGCCCTAATGATCTTGGGTAGCTTTAGAGTCTTATAGATCATTCTGGAATCTAGCAGTGTGAACTAATAAGACATTGCCATGTGTACCACAAGGTTTTCAAAGCTATCCATTAGCTTCATGTTATTTGATGGTAAGGATTTACAAACTCTAATGTTGACACACCCCAAGGGCATCAGAAATAATTCACTTGTTTAGAACTATGTCATTGTATCATGAAATAATAAGATCCTATGCCAATCAAAAAAACTTTGGCCCTTCCATCTCCAACCCTGGAAATTGGAGTAATTCTAAAAAGTGTAACTTGCTGGACTCCTCAATGAATCCTTGGACAGCACACAAATACTACACTAGTTAAATTTTAGTTTCTCAGAATGAATTATCTCTATTTTCAGTATTAAGAATCCCTATTTCTGATCTCCCAGCTAGGGTCATGGGACTCAACTCAAAAATGGTGAATTTAGGATTTCACTTTCTTTCACTTTTGTCTAACCACTATCCTGTATCCTTTCAAAAGGCAGGGTACTACTTTAATTAGCTTGTGTTGAAAGACAAGAAACTACACTCTATATGTCTATTTAAAGCCATACCAAAATGCATAAAATAGTTCATTCTTTATTTGACAGCTTTAGAAAAGCTGTCTCCTTAGGAACCATCACTGTAATTGATATTCAGGTGTAGGTATCAGTTTGAACAAATCAGGAGATAACTCTCATATTTTACAGGATACCTGTTAAGTAAGACTGCGCAAAATAACTTCCAATGTAAATATATGAAAGTTTAGGTATTTTTGGTAGATTTGAACTTTTTTTGATGTCAAAGTAGAAATGTTAATTATGTCATGGTATGCATTAAAAAATTTATGTATTTGATTACTTTTGAAGTAAAAGTTATTCAAGAATGTTTTATTTTATATTGTATATGCTTTCTGTAGAAACATATCAATTGCAGATATTTTAGAAACATTTTTAGCATAAAAATACATGATTTCAATGGAAACTGGAATGAACATACCATTTCAAGATTATTGTAAAGTGAAAAATTTTCAGGGTTTGAATAAATTCAGATATATGGAGAAATTTTTAAGGACACTATTAAACCAAAAAAGTTGGTCATGTAGTGATAATATGTCAACAAATTTAAAATAAAAACATTTAAAATAAATAAATAAGTTATGCATTATGTAGACATCTCAATTTGCCATTTGACTAAATTTGTTATTCCAGATTAATACAATTCAACAGCAATTTATTGAATATATATGTAGAATGTTTTCTGTATCTCTTTCTCAATTCTAAATAACTTGATCCTATTTTTTTTCTTGCTTCCAGGGCCCTATCATCTTCTTAGGTTAAAATATTTTATAAAATCATATTTTCATACTAGTATCACTGTCCTAAAATAGCTCTACTTTAGACAGGCATGGATCAGGATATACAGACAAAGCAGGCAAAGACCCAAGATGAGGTAAGAAATAAAATAAATTTGCTGAAAGCTCTTAGGAAGAAGTGGCTATTTCATATACTTTATTATAGTCAGAAAGAAAGCCATCAGTAAATGATACTGCATTATTATAATACTAGAGGTCTGGTGCATGAGATTCGTGCACTGGGCGGGGGGGGGGGGTGGCGGGGTCCCTCAGCCCAGCCTGTTTTCTCTCATAGTCCAAGACCCCTCAGAGGATGTCTGCCTGCCGGCTTAGGCCTGATACCCTGGGGACTGGGCCTAAGCTGGCAGTCAGACATTCCTCTCACAGACTGGGGCTCTTGCAGTCTGGGACCCCTCACTCTTTACCTGCCTGCCTGCAGTAGAGGTGGAGAGGCTCCCGTCACCAACGCTGCGCTCACCAGCCATGAGTATGGCTTCTGGCTGAGCGATGCTACCCCTGTGGGAGCGTACTGACCACTTGGGGGCAGCTCCTGCATTGAGTGTCTGCCCCCTGGTGGTCAGTGCACATCATAGTGACCAGTAATTCTGCTGTTTGGTCAATTTGCATATTAGACTTTTATTACATAGGACTGGGGCCCAGTGTACCTTGAAAGGAACTGTGGGCCGCAAGGCTGTGGTGGGCACAGGGGCGGGTCTCGGCCCATCCTCCATACCCTGCCCAGCCCCTCCCATGATAGCCCCTGGTCCCCTGTCTGGCAGCAGCCTTGTTCCCCGCCACCGTGGCCCTGCTCACACCCACAGATGATGCAGAGCGATTGGGGCTGGTGCCAGCAGTGGGTGTGAGCAGGGCCGGGGCCATCAGTGGGTGTGAGTGGTGGCTGCTGCCCCAATCACCCCTCAGGAGCAGGGAGAGGTGGAGAAGCCCTCAGGGGCAATCGGTGCCAGCAGCCACTGCTCACACCCACTGACGGTGCCAAACAATTTGGACAGGTGCAAGCAGTGGCTCTGGTGCTGGCTGTGGGTGTAATTGGGGCTGGCTCTGGCAGAGAGTGTGAGCGGGGCCATCACCAGCAGCGGATGCAAGCAGCAGCTGCTGGTCCCAAGCACCTCTCAGGAGTAGGGGGAGGTGGAGAAGCCCTGAGGGGAGATTGGGGCCAGCAGCTGCCACTTGCATCCACTGATGGCGCTGAGCAATCGGGACCAGTTCTGGGCACTGGCTGCCGGTGTAAGCGGGACCAGCGTTGGCAGCAGGTGCAAGTGGGGCCATCGCTGGCAGTGGGTGTGAGCGGCAGCTACTGGCCCCAATCACCCCTCAGGAGCAGTGGGAGGTGGTGAAGCCCTGAGGGGCGATTGGGGATGGTACCGGGCACCAGCAGTGGGTGCAAATGGCAGCTCCAGCTCCAGCAGCAGGTGTGAGCACCCAGTGGGACCGCGGCTCATGGAAGCAAAGAATTTTCAGTAACCACCAGAGGCTCACCCCATGACAGTGACCAGCACGTGACCCCGCTCACCTGCTCCACCATCCTGCTGCAGCCAATGCTGGCCATGTTCCGCACTCTGCTACCTGCTGCCAATGCCTGCCATGTTCCGCGTGCGCCCCCTGGTGCGCACGTCATAGCAACCAATTATTTGGTTATTCAGTTGTTCTGCTGTTCAGTCTATTTGCATATTAGGATGTTATTAGATAGGACTAAGGGCCCAGGCTATTTTCCCAATAGCCTGATGAGATCAGAATATCATTTCTCCTTATCACCCTCAGTTTACAGATAAGGAAACTGTGTTTTTTTTCCAGACACTTTTCTATGTGAATTTTAAAACTCACTTAATTCACTCCCAAGAAAAACCACATTCAGATTATGATTGGAACTCAGCTAACTTGAAAATTACTGACTTGCTATTCCTAGTATAGAGAAAGAGTACCACTATGTGAATATATATATATATATATTATATGCAGCCTGATTTTTAATAGTACAAAAATTGGAAGTGATCTGAATAAACCATCAATAGAGGGATATATTTTGGTATGTCCAAACCACAGATATTGTAATTTTAGTAAACATAATGCATTGTATCACTATATCTTGACCCAGAAACATGTCCAAGACACTTTATTAAGTGCAAATACAATTTAAAGTGTAATGTGTGTAGTATTACCCCATGTTTCTAAGTGAAGGGTGTGGAAAAGCACATACTAGACTGAGTACATTGGTTATCTCAGGGGAGTGCACATAAAGAGGAGTTGGGAGATGATTATTGTTTATTGCTTATATATTTCATTTTATACATATTCTAATGATCATATGTTATATTTGTTATAAAAAGGAATAAATCATAATGTATTTTTAGAAACTAAAAGAAACATCAGAATATTATAGTAATTTTCTCTAAGTGGTAAATCATGGTTGTTTGTATTTTGCACATCTTTTTAATTTTGTAGCATGAATAAAAGTTATTTTACTGAGGAAATAATACCTACCTCACAGGGTTGTTGTAAAGGTTAAATGAATAATAAATGTAAAGCCTGTGATAGATAGCAG
This sequence comes from Myotis myotis, assembly GCF_014108235.1. Classification (NCBI taxonomy): domain Eukaryota; kingdom Metazoa; phylum Chordata; class Mammalia; order Chiroptera; family Vespertilionidae; genus Myotis; species Myotis myotis. Next base: position 102,275,587 of record NW_023416346.1, on the reverse strand, counting down.
ACACTTAATGATGATAGCTGCTTTGGTCATAAGGGTAATAGCTCAGAAGAGAAATAATTTGTATTTAGTTGCAGAGATAAGCAAGGTGACATTTAAGATGGGCTTTGAAGAATGGGTAAAATTTCCACAAGTGAATGTGTGGTAATGGGCAAGGGGATGATAAACATAGGATATGTTTAGGGAAATTGATTGCAAGAAATGTGTTTTCAAAAATTGATATTAAAGAAAAAAAAAAAAGGAGATGATCGATGGTAACTTGAAAAAAATTACTGGGTCCAGGAAATGTGTTTTAAGATAGGGTGAGATCTAAGAATGTTTGCAAGAAGAAGAGAAACAGAGATCAAAGATAAAATTTGAGAATCAATAACTCATTGTTGAAACACGTTATGGAGAATACAGGTAGGGATGGAATCAGGGCATGATTAGAGGTATAGCTTTGGCAAAAATGGGTAGACTTTATTAAAGACAGATTAAAAAGAAAGCAGGATGTAAAGTAGTTTTAAGAATCAGAGCTATTTCATATTAGAAATCTTTTTCTTTTTTTTTTCAAAAATGAAGAGGCAAGAAAAGAATAAGAAGGCCAGGGTAGGGTTGGATACTTGGAAGGAAATCAAGTAATCTTGGAACAATTACAATGGAGAAGACCATAGAGTTATTAGGGACTAGAGGCCCAGTGCACTAAATTCGTGCATGGGTAGAGTCCCTAGGCCTGGCTGGTGATCAGGGACAATCAGGGCCTTCCAGCTGCTGGCCAGGACTTTCCTTCTGGCTGACAGCGGGGCCTCCCATCCCCGGCTGCCTGCTGGGGCCTTCCTTCATTCTGCGCCGCCCCCTGGTGGTCAGTGTACATCATAGTGAGCGATCGAACTCCAGGACTTCTGGTCAAACTCCTGAGGGGACACTTTGCATATTAGCCTTTTATATATATATAGATGCTTAAAGGAGTTGTTTATCAGCAGCAAAAACCTAGCTGAGATCAAAGCACATAATCAGCATGGTAAAAAGTAAGAGTGAATGACAAGCATCATCCACAGCTGGGAATTAGTGTGGCAGAGACTGCTGCTGGTGGTCCTGCAATATCTACTCTCCCCTTTCTCTATAGTAATAGAACCCATGATTTTTAGCTGGACACATGGATACCCAGAATAAAGCTACCTTTAATAGTTTTCTTTAAATTAGGGATGGCCATATGACTCTTAGCTGACTAATGAGATGGGAGCAGGAGTGATGTACACAAATTTCAGGTTGTGTCTCTTAAAAAATGGTATCTCTTCCCTTCCTTTAAAGCAGGTACTAACTGGAGTGAAGATATAAGGTGGGCCATTTTGGACTATGTGGATGAGAAGAGCATTATAAAAATGATACACCATAAAGATATAAATAATTTTGACACTGCAGAACTTCACAGAGCAAGGCATATTTAACTTAAGGGGAGTGATGTCACCAAATGCCCATGTATGTCTTTCCTGACTTTGTTCTCCCTTCTTCAGAAGGAAAACTAGCAACTACTCACAAATGAAGAACCACTGAAAGAATAATCAAACATGGAAGTTAGGCTGAAGCACCCCCTGCATCACAGAAAACAAAACAGACTGCATAAGAAGGGTAAGAGAAACTGCTACAAGTTGACCACATTGCTTCTCCTCCAGGCCAGTGCAGCATCATGTGGTTTTTTCTCCCATGAGCCACTGGTTTCTTCAGTGGAAAAAAAGAACCCAGAGATGACAACAGAACTCCCTAGCATTGTGGAAGGCCCTATTCTGACCTCACCACACTGGGAATTGCAGGGGACTCTGTAGGGTTCAATCACTAGGAATCTTACTGTGACATAGAAGGATAGAGGGACTTGTAACAACCAGTAAACAGATCTTGACCAACCAAGTTCATACCTGCAGACCCCAAGTAGTAATCCCAACCAACAGCTTGAATCATCTGCTGAACCAAGTCAGTACCACACTCTGACCAGGGAACATGATGAGATGCAATTCTACCTGATTCTGATCCTCAAATGAGGAGTTTTGCCAGCCCTAGAGCCACACCCAAGCAATGACCTGACTCATAGCCCCACTCACTGAGGAGAATGTCTCCCAGCTATATATGACCAGAGGGGCTGGCAGGAACACCTGGAAACTGTGTGGCCCATCAGGACTCCAGCTGAAAGGTGGGTAGGCAGAACTGATTACCCTCAGAGTAAAGCCACTATGAGGAGAGGAAAGTTTCCCCACTATGCACAGACAGGGGGAATGATTCATAGGGAATGCTGAGGGTAGCTCCTAACCCTGTCCAACTGCAGAGCTTGTTAGGGAAATTGAGAGTTGCTTGGCGCTATCCCTCCTTTTCCCACCCATGCAAGGGAGCTGAGACACAGCCTCACACATGTGGCTCCTGGCCCCATCTAATCAGAAGGGTTGACAAGCAGTGCAGCTCTGTGACACTCAAGCCAAGGGAAGGGCATACAGAGCTGATAGTTTGCAGCACAAAATCAATAGTCCTGTTTGTCTAGGGAACATCAAGTGCATGTTGGCTTGAATTAAACCAATAAACAAAGAGCTTTACTGGCTTTAGAGCTACTTCTGTAGTTGTGCCCAGGCTGGGAATCTAATTCATAACCTTGCTCATCACTGAATACAGCATTCTGTCTGACCAGGGAACCTAACAAGGGCATATGGGAAGCTGCATCCAACAGCCGTACTTGCAGTGAAATTTGAACAGAGAGCACAGCATGTGGTTTTCCCCATTTGCAGAGCAAACTGGTGGCCTGACCTGACTATGGAATTCAGTGCAAACTCTTGCTGGATTTGGATCCCCAAACAATAAACTCATATGAGCCCTGGGTACCATCTTGCTTCCATGACAGAGCAGGGAAGCTAATTCATAGTACCATGTACAATTAAATATAGTACTCAATCCTGACCACCTAGTAAGACTGACCGGAGAATGCAAGCAACTGTCAAGTCATCCTACAGCCTCACTTGGGTAGGGAACCAAGCCATCAATCCTATCTAACTGTTCTCAGCCAGTGGAATAAACCCCAATCCCAAACCTCAGAGCTCAGTTGACATGCCCCAAAATAGACCATAATAGCAGGCTCCACCTGCCCAAGGGCATTACCAACAGACATGCTTAGTAACACAAACTCAGATGACTGTTGAAATCTATCTCTGCCAAAGCAAACCTGTAAAGTCTGGAAGAGGTTCCCTATTACTCAAATGCTCAGATACCAATATAAAGAATCAAGGATCAAGAAAGAACAGGTAAATTTGACACCACCAGAAACAACTAATAAAGCTTTAATAACTGGTCTTAAAATAGAAATCTATGAACTGTCAGGCAAAGAAGTTTAGTGAACTACAAAGAACACACAACTAAATGAAATTAAGAAAACAAGACATGAACACAATGAGAAGTTTGGCAAAGCAATCCTATCTAATAAAAGAGAAACATGGTAATTAGCATACGTCTGCTACCCTTCCCATTGGCTAATCAGGGAGATATACAAATTAACTGCCAGCTAAGATGGTGGCCGGCAGCCAGCCAGCTTGAAACTAACATGAGGCTTGCTTGCTTCAGTGATGGAGGACTCCAACGTTCCCCGCCTGCCTTGCCGGCCTCTGAGCCTGCAGTTTGAAACATAGTTACAAATATAGAAGCTAAACAAAACCCCAGAAACCTGCTTTCAGCGAGCCGGGATCTCAGAGCTGGAGTTGATACAGTGTTTCGATTATAGAATACAAACAAACCAGATACCTGCTTTCAGCCGCAGAGGCCTCAGAGCTGGAATCAGAGCTAAAGCTGGCCCAGAACAAAAAAAAAAAAGAAAAAAAGGAGCAGTTGGGAGCTTCAGTCACCCACCAGCCTGAAAGCAGCCCTCAGCCCCTCACCCAGACTGGCCAGGCACCCTAGTGGGGACCCCCACCCTGAAGGGTGCGTGACCAGCTGCAAACAGCCATCATCCCCTCACCCAGGCTGGCCAGGCACCCCAGTGGGGACCCCCACCCTGATCCAGGACAACCTTCAGGGCAAGCCAGCCGCCCCCCCCCCCATGCACCAGGCCTCTATCCTATATAGTAAAAGGGCAATATGCCTCCCAGCACCAGGATCAGCGGAGCCACGAGGCCTCCTGGCACCGGGATCAGTGTGACAGGGGGCAGCACCCAAACCCCCTGACCGCCCTGCGGCTCTGTGTGTGACGGGGGTGGGGCCACAACCTCCCTATCTGCCCTGCTCTGTTTGTGACAGGGGAAGGTGCCCCAACCCCCTGATCAGCCCTGCTCTGTGCCTGATAGGTGGGAGCTCCCCAACCCCCTGATCGCCCTGTGGCTCTGTGTGTGACAGGGTGCGGCACCCCAACGCCCCCCCCCCCATGGGCCCTGCTATGTGTGTGATGGGGTAGAGCCATAACCTCCCCATCGGCCCTGCCCTGAGTGTGACAGGGGGCGGTGCCCCAACTCCCCTATGGGCCCTACTCTGTGAGTGACAGGGGGAGCTCCCCAACCCCTGATGGGCCCTGCTCTGTGCATGACAGGGGGTGGTGCTGCAACCTGCCCATCGACCATGCCTTGAGTGTGACAGGGGGCGGTGCCCCAAACCCCCAATCGGCCCTACCCTGAGCATGACTGAGGGTGACATCGCAACCTCCCGATCCGCCCTGCTCTGTGCATGAAAGGGTCGGCGCCCCAACTCTCCAATCGGCCCTGCTCTGAGCCCGACCAGGGGCTGCACCTAGGGATTGGGCCTGCCCTCTGCCACCCAGGAGCAGGCCTCAGCCAGCAGGTCATTATCTCCCGAGGGGTCCCAGACTGTGAGAGGGCACAGGCCTGGCTGAGGGACCCCCTCTTCCCACCAAGTGCACAAATTTTTGTGCACCAGACCTCTAGTATATATATAAAAGCCTAAGCGACCTTTATGACCAAATGACTGGAAAGACCAGTTGACCAGTTACTATGACATTCACTGACCACCAGGGGGCAGATTCTCAATGCAGGAGCTACCCCCTGGTGGTCAGGGTGCTCCCACATGGGATTCCTGCTCAGCCAGAAGCTGGGCTCACAGCTGGCGAGCACCACTGTGGCAGCACAAGCCTCTCCCACCTCTGTACCAGTGCTACCACACAGAAGCAGGCACAGCAGGGCCAAGATGAGTGGGAATGGCGCAGCACCTGGCCACCTGCCACTTAGCACACTGCTACATCCCTCGTACCCCATAAGTCTGCAGTTACAATCTCCAGAGAATGGTTGAAAAGCAGACACTCAGAGTAACCAGGATGAGCATGATATTGCCGCTGGGCTCTTGGAACTCTGCCTTGGGCATCAAGATCAAATCTCATCCCTTACCACTGATTGCCCCGGAGCTACAGAGGAAGGCAGCAATATAACAGTGGCCACAAGGTGGCAACTGACAACCAGGATAAAAGTCAAAGAGAGATGGATCTGAAGGGTGGGGGCATGGGCGAGAGAGCACCCCTGCCCCCCAAGATCCCCAACTTTGTATTGTTCAACTCAGAGCATCACTTATCCGGCTCTGAGTGGTGGAAAGCATCCACCAAGGCCCAAGGCATCCACTGGGGTCCTCCTGGCTGGCAAGGCATGACCCTGGCTGCAGAAGGGACATTTGGAAATATTTTTTCAGGAAGCTATGGGGAGAAGGACAGACTCCCCATGCAACTTCCCGGCGGCTCACAGGGACGTGGAAACTCCCCGGGCAAGTGGCACAGGCTCCTGATTTCCTTTCAATGTGCACGAATCCATGCACCAGGCCACTAGTAGAAACCATAAAAAACAAACAAACAAAAACAAACAGTAACCTAGAGTTGAAAAATACAGTCATGTGTCACTCTATGATGGGAATACATTCTGTATTATACTTTCAAAAAGAAGAGGCAGTGTTGCTTTTGCCCCAGTTGTCTTACAGGATGTTTAGTGAAATAGTCTTTTCAGTTTTATTTAAATCCCTCCTGCTCCCCATAGGCCTCAAACATGAGTATTTTAGGGTCCAACCTAAGAAACAAATAAAAATTGGAACCATGATATTAGACTCAGAATTGTTCTTTCCTGTCAAGGATTAAGGATTCATTCTCAATCAAATGTTGCCCAGTCCTCTTTTCCTGTAGACAACAGAATTACCCAAGAGATAATTGGGCTCCTTTGCAAATATACATCTGTCAGCCAGTCTCACCATTTCACTAAATATGCTCAGAAAAATCTGAATTGCAGCTTAATTTTAAAATCTGATCTATCTCTTCTCACCTTTGCATATAGTCTGGAGTGGAAGCAGTAATTGGAGTTGAAAGCAGCTCTGAAATGGAAGGACATAACCAAAACAGATGATGCCAGGGTCAGAAGGGCAAGCTAAGCCTAAAACCATGCAGGATATCTGACACCCAAATTTCCAGGAAGATAAAGAAGTGTACTATTGCCAGGAAGGGCCAAAGACAGGTTTTGAAGACAGAGAAAAGACAGTGCCAAGAAGTCTGACATAAGAGACATGCGCACAAGTACAGGCGAGTCCAACTCAAACAGGGAGGATCCAAAACAATTGTCTAACATCAGTTAATGTTTGCTGCTTCCTTTTGAGATACAATGAGGGAAAGACCAGTTTTTTTTTTGTTTGTTTGTTTGTTTTATTTTTAAAAATTACATTAGCACCTTTTTCCAATATGAAAGCACTTAACATATCTAGCCTGCAGATGTAGTCCCTTATTCAATCTGGGCCGCCACAAAGACAGACAGAAAGCGCAGGGATATTTTTCTTTCGCATCCCAGTGCAAACCAAAAGAACAACAGGTTGTTCAAGGTCTATCAGTGGATGCAGAAGACCAGTTTTATTAAGATATATTTGACATGACATTGTATAAGTTTAAGGTGTACCACATTTTGAACTGCTGTGCTTATATATTGCAAAATGATTACCACCACAGTGTTAGCCAAGAACACTGTGTCCCTTTTTATTTATTTAAATTTTATTTTATATGTTAATATGGTTTTAAGGTTTTCTCATATGGTTCCTTCACATTACTTGTTTAGATACCACTTAAGTATTTTATCTTTTTGGTTGCTTTATAAATTAAAGTTTTCATTATATTTTCTAATTGAGTTGATGAGCTATCAGACAGAAGTTTGTGACTATCATTCCTGTAAACAATAAACTATGGAATGGCTCTTTATGGTGTATTTCTTTATTTTATAGAATAAATCCAAAGGTAGGCCCTCTAGTGCTGGTGTGATTGCTGAATAGTCATAGGAAATCTAGGCAACTTCTGCTCTGCATGCTACAATATGCTACATGGATTGTTCCAAATAATTGCACCAGCTCCATTCTTCCCAACATGGTAGTTCCGTTGCTCATCTTCAGATGGCAGGCATCCTATATCTTCATTATACACAACAAGAAGGGGGGGAAACAAGAGGCTTTCTGTAAAACCTGGCCATTTTTCTTTGTCTCATTGGCCAGAATTTAGTTACATAACTGCTCAGAGCTTTAAAGACGCTGCAAGATGTCTTCTCTTTAGAGAGGTGGTTTACTTTTGTCCACTTCAATCTACAACCACAGATTTTTCTGAAACACAGATATTATACCCGCTCATTTATGTACACCCCTCAGTGCCTTCTGCACCATGCATTCAAAACGCTGCATTGCTTTGGTCCTGTCTCCTTTCCAGACTCTTCTGCTTCTATTTTCACCTTGCTTTTTGCCCTCAAAACACTGTCTTTAAGTTATTCAATCACTCCATGGGTTCTCTTGCCTCACAACCTTTGTCCACACTGCTCTCTCTGCTTTGGATGATCTTCGCTCCAGCTACCTCCCCAAGCCAACCCTCACTTACCTTTCATATCTCAGCTTAGAGTAACTTTCTCAGAAAGTCTTCACTATCTTCCCAGAAGAGACCAAATTTCTTCTGTTGTATGGCTTCATAGTACTTGTATTTTTTATGTTATAACACTTATTTCAGTTTGCAATTGTATATTTGTGTGATTATCTTAGGTAATAGGTCTCCCCCAGTAGATTATAATTCCATGAGACCAGAAATACTGTGTATTTAGCTTATTGATGTATCCATAGTGCCACGCACAGTGCCGAGAAGAGTGATGGCGAACCTATGACATGCGTGTCAGAGGTGACACGCGAACTCATTTTTTTGGGTTGATTTTTCTTTGTTAAATGGCATTTAAATATATAAAATAAGTATCAAAAATATGTCTTTGTTTTACTATGGTTGCAAATATCAAAAAATTTCTATATGTGACACGGCACCAGAGTTAAGTTAGGGTTTTTCAAAATGCTGACACGCCGAGCTCAAAAGGTTCGCCATCACTGACCTAGAACATAGTAGGTGATTAATAAACATTTTTTGAATGAATTAATGAAATCTATCACAATATTATACCTTGTATATTTGGTGATCAGGAGCTGAAATAGTGATCCCTATAGTTTTTCAGGCCTAGAATTTTAAGAGGTCACTATGATCAAAGAGTGGGATTTAGGAATTTAAGAGTAAGATGAACATAGTTCTGGGAAATAAATTTGAGGGTGTGGCCAAGGTAATGTGTTATCAAAATTAAGTGAAGAGGAGAAACCAAGATGGCGGCATAGGTAAACACCGGAAATTGTTGCCTCGCACAACCACTTCAAAACTACAACTAAAAGACAAAACAGACATCATCCAGAACCACAGGAAGGCTGGCTGAGTGGAAATTCTACAACTAGAAGGAAAGAGAAAAGCACACTGAGACTCAGAGGAGGTGCAGAAGTAGTAAAGTGCAGAGGTACGGAGGCGGAGGCGCGCGTGTGGAAAGGGCTGGCAATGGAGGACGCCAGTGTCTTTATTAATCGGGAGGAAGTCACAAGCTCCCGACTGCTCTGAACTCCAGTTCTGGGTGAGTCTCTGGGGACCCAGGACTCAAACAGGGAGAAACTGGACTGTCTAGCAGTGGGCAGAACTCAAGGGGGGCTTTCTCTCAGAGGTGCTTGAAGTGATTACCTCGGGACACAGACGGGACAGTGAGACCCGAGGGCCTCTTAGGGAAGGACTGAGGATCAGCCATAGCTGTTTGCTCTGCCCTGTTGATTCCCTGAGACCCCGCCACATCCAAGCTGCTAGCAGTGGCTTTTGCATATGAATGGGCTGGCCCTTTGAGATCTAAAATTACCTAACAAACTGCAGCTGGGTCAGAGAGACCCAGAACATCCAAAAGAAGGCACAAGGCCCCACAGCAGCTTGCACTGATACACAGCTGGGCCTCATCTGGGCACCTCCAAACCCCCAAAAAGGAAGAGGAATCTGCATATCTCTCTGTAGCTCCTGCTGGGTAGCCTCAGGAAGAGGCTAAATTAGCACCTCCTTAGAGATCCAAGAGCCCGTGTACCCAGTAGTCTGATTGGGACCATCCAGACTACAACTCCTCAGATCCATAAGGGACAGACTCAGGGGGCAGACTCAGTGAGCACCAAAGCCCCACTGAAGCAAGCCTTGTCCCAGAAGGGTGCCTTTAGCACAGAAGTTCACCCACTGTAGACACAGCTGATTCTCACAGCCAATTTGCCTGGAGGTCAATTCCTCCCAGTGATACCAATAACAATCAAGGCTTAACTATAACAAGACTGTGCACACAGTCCACAAAGGGGTGCACCAAGAGTGTCCACCTCAGGTAATTGGGGAGGCTGAGCCACTGGGCCCTATAGGACACCTAGCACACAAAACCACTCTATCAATACAGGGAAGCAGCCAAAATGCGGAGACAAAGAAACAGATCACAAATGACAGAAATAGAGGAAAGCAAACTACTGGATATAGAGTTCAAAACCATGGTTATAAGGTTTTTCAAGAATTTTCTAGAAACTGCTGATAAATTTAGTGAGACCCTCAAGGATATGAAAAAGGACCAACTAGAAATTAAGCATACACTGACTGAAATAAAGAATAATATACAGAGATCCAACAGCAGACAAGAGGATCCCAAGAATCAAGTCAAAGATTTGAAATACGAAGAAGCAAAAAATACCCAACCGGAAAAGCAAAAAAAAAAAAAAAAAAAAAAAAAAAAGAATCCAAAAATATCAAGATAGTGTAAGGAGCCTCTGGGACAACTTCAAGCATACCAACATCCGAATTATAGGAGTGCCAGAAGAAGAGAGAGAGCAAGATGTTGAAAACCTATTTGAAGAAATAATGACAGAAAACTTCCCCTACCTGGTGAAAGAAATAGACCTACAAGTCCAGGAAGTGCAGAGAACCCCAAACAAAAGGAATCCAAAGAGGACCACACCAAGACACATCATAATTAAAATGCCAAGAGCAAAAGACAAAGACAGAATCTTAAAAGCAGCAAGAGAAAAAAAGTCAGTTACCTACAAGGGAGTACCCATACGACTGTCAGCTGATTTCTCAACAGAAACTATGCAGGCCAGAAGGGAGTGGCAAGAAATATTCAAAGTGATGACTAGAAAGAACCTACAACCAAGATTACTTTACCCAGCAAAGCTATCATTCAGAATTGAAGGTCAGATAAAGAGCTTCACTGATAAGAAAAAGCTAAAGGAGTTCATCACCACCAAACCAGTATTATATGAAATGCTGAAAGGTATTCTTTAAGAAGAGGAAGAAGAAAAAGGTAAAGATAAAAATTATGAACAACAAATACACATCTATCAACAAGTGAATCTAAAAATCAAGTGAATAGAAAATCTGATGAACAGAGTAAACTGGTGAATATAATAGAATCAGGGGCATAGAAAGGGAGTGGACTGACTATTTTCAGGGGGAAAAGTAGTGTGGGGGGTGTGGGAAGAGACTGGACAAAAATCGTACACCTATGGATGAGGACAGTGGGAGGGTAAGGGCGGAGGGTGGGGTGGGAACTGGGTGGAGGGGAGTTATGGAGGGAAAAAAGAGGAACAACTGTAATAATCTGAACAATAAAGATTTATTTAAAAAAAATTAAGTGAAGATGCAGATGTTTGGAGTCACACAGCTAAAAAAGAAGCAGTCCAAGTGTCCATCAATAGAAGAATGGACTAAAAAAGCTGTGCTCCATTTACATAGTGGAATACTACTCTGCTGTAAAAAAAAAGAAGCAAATCTTATCCTTTGTGACAGCATGGATGGACCTGGAGAACATTATGCTAAGTGAATTAAATCAGTCAGAGAAAGACAAGTACTATATGATTTCACTCATATATGGAATCTAATGAACAAAACAAACTAATAAGCGAAATAGAGACAGGCTCATAGATAGAGATCAGGATGACAGCTGTCAGGGGTGAGGGATGCTGGTTGAAGGTGGTGAAGGAGGGATTGAGCAAACAAGAAAACAAAGAGAAAGAACTCATGGACACAAACAGCAATGTGGTGATTGTGGGGGTCAGGGAGGATGTACAAATTTTGTGCACCAGGCCTCTAGTAAGAGAATAAACAGAACTAGCACAAGAGAGTTGAAATGAAAGTGATGTCTTCTGGGAATATCCAAGTTTCAGTCAAGACCAGGAGGCAGAGAATGAGTTTGGAGAAGAGGAAAAGAAGACAGGAGAGTTTGGTTATGATAAAAAGAGGATTTCAGAGCACAGTATAATCATGGGAGGAAGGGTAACAGTGGGAGGATGAGTTGGTAGAAGAACAAGAAAAGAGATAGGTAGAAGAGTAATGCCTCTAGGGCAGTGGTTCTCAACCTTGGCTGCACATTAGAATCACCTGGGAACCTTTTTAAAATCCTGATTTTTGAGCCTCATCCTCTGGAAATTCTGTTTCTTTGTTACTAATGTTGTGGCCCCACCCCATAACAATGAAACAGAATTTCCAGAGGAAATTCAGCCAAGGTTGAGAACCACTGCTCTAGGGACTTGTATGTGGATAGATGGTCAGGTAGGATTGTGAAGAGGTATTTTGCATTAAACTAAGTTCAAGATTCCTGACAAGTATAACCTGAGAACCATTTGGTATCAGAGGAATACTCAGTCCATTTGGCAGTGACTCTGGCATCAGTCTATAGCTTTTCCTCAGAAGCCAAACCAAAAGTTTGAGAGGGATTGTTTTGATATCCGCCAAAAGTTTAAGTGATTCAAGCTCAGGTGGTTAGGAATGAATACTTACCACCTCAGAGGAAGATTGCCACAAAGAGAACCTTGTTATCCAATAGACATTTTTGCTGCTGACCTCACATTTATAATGCTGAAATATCCTATATAATAAAAGCCTAACATGTTAAGTATCTGGTCATCTGTTCAACCAATCAAAGCATAATATGCTAATGATATGTTAAAGCCATTCAACCACTTGCTATGATGTGCACTGACCACCAGAGGCAGACGCTCCAACTGGTAGGATTAGCTTGCTGCTGGGGTCCAGCTGATTGGGACTAAGCAAGACAGGCCGGACATGCCCTGGAGCCCTCCTGTGGTCACTCCCCAGCTGGACAACCTCCCGTGTCCCTCCCTGGCTCCGATCTTACACCAGTGGGGTCCCTCAGCCTGGCCTGCACCCTCTTGCAATCCGGGACCCCTTGGGGGATGTTGGAGAGCTGGTTTCAGTCCGACAGCAGAATGACTGGTCACTATGATGCGCACTGACCACCAGGGGGCAGACGCTCAATGCAGGAGCTGCCCCCTGGTGGTCAGCTTGCTCCCACAGTGGGAGCGCCACTCAGCCAGAAGCCAGGCTCATGGCTGGTGAGCGCAGCAGTGGTGGCGGGAGCCTCTCCTGCCTCTGCGGCAGCACTAAGGCTGTCCGATTGCCAGTTTAGGCCCGCTCCCCAAGCTGTCAGTCATACATCCCCCGAGGGCCCCCTGACTGCAAGAGGGCACAGGCCGGGCTGAGGGGCCCCTCCCGAGTGCACAAATTTTGTGCACTGGGCCTCTAGTTTCATAATCATCTTCATAGAAATGAGTCAATTTTGTCTGTTTTCCTCATAAATTTTCTTTTTGTTCTGAAATTTCCTTGATAATAGTCTTCTCTACTGTCCATGTACCAGTTTCCAGCTTATGCCTAAGGTCTCTCTTCCCACATATAATTTGGCAAGTCTATAATAATGATGGGGCTTTCTTCAGGTATATACCATATTTCATTAGTGTAATACGGTACTAACTGTAAGGTACACCATTATTTTAGGTATACTAAGAAAAAAATGTTATCAATTAGCCTATGATACAATGTTTCTTGATCACTTAGAAGTTTTATTTTACACTTATTTTAAGAACTCTTAGAGTCATTCATACAGATTTGAATTATATATCAGTCTTATGCATCCATAGGAATAAAAATATAAGAAAAATACATGTGAGGAATCCCTAAAACTTCCTCATATTCACAGTCTAGCTTTTTCAGTCATATTTTGATTGTACATGTAATTTTAACACAGAATCATTCTCTATGTCATCAAGAGTACTGACACTTATTCTGCAAGTCTTGATGCTGGCAGTTACTCCTCCAGTGATACATACTTGGTTTATAAATATCAAATTTACACCCCGCTGTTTTATTTTCATACATTTCTGTGTACAAATTAACATTTGTTTTGATGCTTAGTAGCAGTGTAATCTTTTTTAAGATGTTTTAAATAACAATTATCTCAACACATGTACTAACAACAATGCATATAACTCAAGTGTTGATATTATGAACAGTTATGACCCTATTTCCACATGTACATGCAATGACAACTATATCACAATAGCTACTTGGCCAACATTGGTTGTAAGACACATTTGTTGAAGGTAAAGCCTAATGTCAGAGATTTGTCACAGCAGAAGTGTGACCAATAGTGTGTCTAGGAACTAATAGAATATGGTATTTACATGAAAATTGATCCTAAGAGGAGTGAATTGATCCTAAAAAGAGAGACCATGAACATTTACTAAGTTGATCCAAAGTAATGAACTAAAATCATAGGGAAGCAATGGCTTGGAATGCCATGCTTACTGTCACTCCAAATGTCCTCTGGATCACTAACCTTGAATTTCTCCTGAATCCCAGGGTGATGGGAACTACTCTCAATGCAAAATTGGTGAACAACAATCTATTTGATGAGACTAATAGCACTGCCATTTGTGGTGACAAGAGGCATTACCACAGCAGACCTAAGAAGGAGAAATGTCTTATTAATTAGCTAACCCCAATCCAATTTCAATGCCCTTCTCCCTTGAAACTTCCCATTATAGAATCTAGAAAGCCCAAAACTCAGTTTCCCATATTCAGTTACAGATTACTGGACAATGTGACTCAGTTACGGTAGTGAGACATTAAGCAAATATCTACTGCCACTGACCCTTTCCCTTCTTTCTCTCTGCCTTAAATGTAAATATAATGTCTGGAGCTTCAGAACGCATCTTATGACAATGAGACAATGTACATGAAGATTGTAGTAACAATAGCAGGTCAGAAAAAAGTAGAACTTCCTTGGGTCAGATGGCATAAACACTAAATCAAACACCAGCAACAAACTACCTGTAGACTTGTTTTTACTAGTATGTGGGGAAAAAAAGCTATTATTTGCTTAAACCTCCATTGGTTGTTTTGTTACTTTCATCTGAACATATGCGTCATTAATATAAATGCTAAGGGCAGCTGCCACTGAGTGGCCTAAGGTTCTAGTTTGTGGATCATGTGCTATAACATCCACTTCCCCTACCCTTCATTCTCTACAGGGAATTCAGAGTATTTAAGAGAAAATTGTGGTCAGAAGTTCCTGCAAAATGCCCATGGATATTAATTGTGGATTCTCTAAGGAAATATAGAAAGCCATTATGTTAGTCTGTGTCATCTGAAAACACAAACAACTCTATATAATGAAATGAAGTGAGTATGGACTATGTTTGCAAACAATAAAAGTGTTTGAAATTAAATGGTATATTTTCTGAAATGAAGTGCTCAAAATACATTCCAAATGCTTTCAAAAATAGAAATACCTATGACTCACCTAATGTTTCCATCTTGAACTCTCAGATATAATTTATTGTTCCAAGAATATGTTAATTACATGGTGTACAGATTTGCATTTACAATTCAACAAATGTGCCAAATCTTATTACCCAGACAGCTTTGAAAATGGAGCTTGCCACATACCTCAGAAACTAAGGAGCCTTGCTGAGCTGGGACCATTTCTCCCAACTATTGCCTACAGGGCAGGAGAATGAACTTATTTGCATTCTGCACCATGACCCTACCAACGAGAAAAAATATCCTGCTTCTCTACATAAAATTCTAGCTTGAAATAGCCTAAAATTAACAGATTAATATTCCATTGTACACCACAATTCAGATTTATTTTCAAAGTATCCTTCATATAAATTACATTTGAGCAATATTAGGTTTCAAAAATATAAAAGGCTGGGGGAGAGAAGATGGTAGCCGAATAGGCAGACCTTTCTTGCACCTCCTTCCGGGTCCAGATTGGAAAAAAAACTAAATTGGGAAACATTCACCTGGAATTACCAACTGATATCCAACAGTGAAGGGGACTAATAGCAAGGAAGGACAGAAGATACCTGAAAACTAATAGGAAGGGCAAGGTCGTTGGAGCTGATCCAGCTTCCACGGGCAGCAGGCTGAGAGTGAGGAAGGATCTCTTAACTATGGGAAGGTTATTTCCCTGAGAAGATCATGGTCTGGAACCCAGGCTGTGTTATGCCCAGAATTCAAGATCCCCAAGAAACCATGCCAGGGAGTCAGTCCGATGCAAAAGCAGGAGGTCCTTTATTGAGTTAGCTAACCCGACCCGGACCTCCAGCCGACGCAGCGACCGGAAACCGAGTGCGACCCATGTGAAAATCCGGGCTTTCATAGTGAGGGGAGGGGAGCTGGCTGTGACCCTGCCGATTGGCCAGGCGCAAGTCTGAGCAAATGGCCTCTGCCCCATCATTCCCCCCTTGTCTTGGAACTTCCGGCTCAATCATGAGACGGACTGCACTTTTATTTCACCGTCGCTAGGGGCCCGTAGTGAGTTCACAGAACTATCAACTGAACTATTTTATACACTTAACAAATGGTCCGGTGGAAGGGAAAGAAACCATTTTAGCTTTAACAACTTCTATTGAAATAGGATTTTTCTTCTTAAAATTCCTCCATGGCTATTAAAAAGCCAAATAAAGATTATACTGTCCTGATGTTTGCATAAACACAACAAGAATGGTAACTGACTACCTTTGCTGGAATTTCATGGTTGAACCTTAATGTGCCCCGTAGGGCCAGGAAGCCAAGCCATCCAGCTGCCATCAGGCCTGCCTGCAGTATCTGCTGAGTTAGGTGAATCCCTCACCTGTAGCAACTCCACCTGAGCCCATGCTCCAGGCTTTAAGGCCCATCTCAGTAGCCCTCCTACTCGTTGCGGCCCAGAGTGTGTGGGGGTTCTGCAGGGATGCAGAGGCATCTTTACTGCTCCCCTTCTACTCTTACCAACCGCCAGTGATGGTAGGGCATGGGCCTGACGCTCCAGCGCCAGCCGTCTTCAGGGCTCCCAGGCAGGATACCAGGCTTTCTTCGTGGCATTCTTAGTGGCTTCAAGTCTTTAGAGCTCAGATAGGGCTCTTTAAAACATGATACTCCAGTCAAAGTTTTCCGTTAATAAAACCACTACTAGGCACCAGTCTTACTGAATCTATGCAAAGAAACGTACTTACTTAGCATTGCCAGATTTTGGAGGAATTACATAAGGAGAAAAACATACTGATTTACTCTAAGATTTTCTGACTTTCCTTGCTAATTTCTTTTCATGGATTTAAAACAAAACAGTAATTGTTGGTCCATGCCTCAGACTTTCTAATCTAAACAGGCTTTTTCCAGCTTTACTACCCCTGACATGGGCATGGTGACTCAGGCCTGCAAGACAGTATTACAGGCTGTCAACTGTTAGCTGTCTCTCAACAGAGACCAAAACCTGATGGGCACCCTTCCCTGCCCAGTTGGGCACTTGTCCTCTTGGCAGCTAGACACCCTTTACTTTTGGGGGTCACCCCACACAGCTCCCTTCCAGGACAGCCAACATACAGTCAAACCTGCAAAAGAATCAAAGGTCAATATAACATATCAATACAATAAAACATGATACTAGACATGTGATCCTATGAATTGTCCTTGTCATTTTGGAGCCGTGTCCATGAAGGCGCAGGCATTATCTAAATCTATTTAATGTTACCAGCATCACGCAGGTCGAGCACGCCGTAGCTTGAGCTTGAGCGGGTTGCGTGGATCTCGATCGACGCTCTATTTGGTGATGAAGTCTTTCCGGATGGACCCAGGTCGTGACGCCGTCTACCTTGAGAGCGGTGGGGGTCTTCAGCACCACACCCTTCCAACGTGGCTCTAGGGTCTCCCAGCAGTACCTTCTGATGTAGACCCAATCTCCTGGTCTGTGCTGATGAGGAGTTGGGGTTGGGCTGGTCCCATAGATGGCGCGGAGGCGCGACCAAATGTCCTCGTGCGCCCTCTGGAGCCCTCTCAAGGAAAGAGTCCTCCTCTCTTGGAGAACTTCAAAGTCCTGATGGAACCCTGTTTATCAGTTACAGGGCTCTGCTTTCTTGTCTTTCTACCAGTTCCCTTTTTGGCAGAGCAGCAACCAGGCCTCTTTCAAGGGAGTGTGCTAGAAGTGGGTATCAGCCCCTCCTTTGCTAGCAGCAACAGGTACCAAACCCTTTCAGTACATTAGACCAGCTTCATTCCCGCCCACCTTTACAGATTCTAAGGCCCATTGTTTTCCTTTAACCAGCAAGCTAAATGACACTGGCCTGCATTATTTAATTCAGCACAGGCAGGGGGAAGGGCCCATGGAATCTCTGCCCTGAGGAACTGTGAGCCCCACCCTTAAATGTCCCAATCAGATTAGAAAAGCCACAAATACCTTTTAAATCTACCCCAGAATTCCAAAATCCCAACCTAGCACAGAATATACTTCCACATTTATATGAACAAATAATTATACCCAAGTAGACATACAAACATCAAATAAACATTTACACCCTTTTAGTGAACAAGTACCTTTACAGTCTTGGGATCTTGAGCAGACAGGAACAGATGTGGAGGCCTCCCTTTCTCACATCCTAGGACAGGACTTTTGACCTATGTCTCATCCAGATAGAAACGGTCCACATTTATACCACAAAATACCAACAAATCAGTTTCAGTTGTGTAGCCAGTTCGAGTTTTGACTTCTCTCTGGAAGTCTCAGAGATGGTGAATGCCATCTAGAAGCCATTAATCCATTCACACAATCCCCCAAAAGTTAAAGAGGAAGGAAAGAATCATTCAATGTCATTCAAGAGGATTTCGGCTAAACAACAAAATTGACAGATTAAACACATTGGAAAACCAAGGCCAGAAGTACCCTCTGACGTTTCAGGGGTACCAAGGAAAGAGAAGTTAGGCCACGTTCAGCCCTTCTCACAATTCACCATTAGTGACCAGTCCCAGCTCACTGGTCTACCATCCATTTAACATTTCTTTTTCCTCCTATCACACCAAGGCCATGCTTTCCAGGTAGCTAGAACTTTTAGCCTTATTAGCACTAGTTAAACAATTTTAAACAACAAAGATACATATTTAAGTAAACACATTATCTAGAACCTAGGTTAAACTTAGGCATATCCTGGGTCTCCCAAACACTGAGTTGGCAAGGTAACTGGAGCCCTTTAAGATCAGTATGAAACCACAGTTTCTACCTGAAATCCTTTTAAAGACTTTGACATAACCTTTAATTGTCCTTAGTTTAAGGGAAGCAGGGTTTTCTGGATTTCATTTCTCAATACTTAACCAACAGATTTAATTCTGTCTTCTAGATTTTTCATGAGGCAAATTACTTTTTACTTTCAAGCGGCTCTGGAGAACCACATTCGAGCCTTGCAAGACAGGTTTTTGGCCTCCCTGGTCTTTTCAGATGTAAATTGACGACATTCTTTAAGATTTTCCTGCAGGCAGGAGGCGACTATCTCCTCCCTCCATTAAGAAAAGCTTTCTTAATTAACAAAGGACCAGTTTTTGTGTTTTGTTTTTTTTTTCCCCTCTTTGGAAAAACTGTTCTTTATTATGGGTTAGGCTTGGGATTTATCCTGCACATTTGAAAGGAGACGCTAGCCCAAAACCCTATCCAAAATCGGACGGTGCGCACATTAGTTTTAAGCCAGCTTTTCTCCTTACACGTGCATAGAAATCCCAGACGCATTTACTTGGGGAGGGGGTGACCTGTTTACACAGACCCTCACTCAGGCGGCCGCCCTACCGCCACACAAAGGAGGGGGGAGGGCAGTCCCCCTCCCTCCACACTCACACACTTTCACCAGACATTTATTCAGAGTTTAAACAATCCATTCAATTCCTAACAACTTCCCCATTCCTGAGGGAGCTCTAAAGCCTCCCCCAATCTCCTTGAAATTATTAATCCAGCAAGTCCACAAAATAAAACGGAAACACAAACAACTAAAGGGCCCAAAAAAGTACAGCCTTCCAACTCCATGGAAGCAAAAACCGAAAGCTAGACGATGGCTGCGCGCCAACCAGCAGGAGCGACCCGCCTTTTCTCAGATTGAGGGGTTCCTACAGACCTTCCGACTCCGCAGAAGCAAATTTTCCCCTCTTCAGATGGAGGATGGGGGGGCGCCCCCCGACTCTCCTCCTGCCTGTCTCAGATTAAGGGGTTTCCTACAGACCTTCCGACTCCGCGGAAGCAAAGCTATACCCCTTCAGATGGAGGACCAGGGCGTCCCCCGGCTCCTCCCGCCTATTGATCCTGTGCATCCACTCAGATCATTATAACAGGCATTTACAGGCATTTACAGATTTCAGAAGTGAGCTCACACCGGATAGATACAAAACAAAACACACGACACAAACAAAACATAGACCTACCGCGGTCAGTCAGGCCCTCCGGACTGGGGGTCCCTCCTCATGGTGTTGGGGATCCCGGACGAGCCCCCAAAATGTTATGCCCAGAATTCAAGATCCCCAAGAAACCATGCCAGGGAGTCAGTCCGATGCAAAAGCAGGAGGTCCTTTATTGAGTTAGCTAACCCGACCCGGACCTCCAGCCGACGCAGCGACCGGAAACCGAGTGCGACCCATGTGAAAATCCGGGCTTTCATAGTGAGGGGAGGGGAGCTGGCTGTGACCCTGCCGATTGGCCAGGCGCAAGTCTGAGCAAATGGCCTCTGCCCCATCAGCTGGACTCCACAGTCCGGAGCGCCAGAGCCAAGACCAGTGGCCCACATAATATCCAGCTGCAAAAGGCAGCAGGACTTTTAGCTGCCTGGGAGAGGGAAGCTACTCCTGGAGCCAATTAGAGAAAATGCTTCCTATTTTTTGTTTTGTTTTGTTTTTAACACAGATCACAGGAGTTTCATTTGCAGCTACTCACCAGAGGCTTTGGTGTAGGAAGGACGGTGCGAACTTGAGGTGCTTAAGAAGAGGCTGGCGTGGGAAGTATTGGAGGAAGACGTGGGAAAGCAGCAGCTAGTAGTCCTGCATTCGGTAGTTCCCCCACCCCCCCGCCAAACTAAAAGAGCCATTTTTCCTGAGAGGTGCTAGCAGTTCAGGAAAAGGAAAAAACAAAACAAAAACACCATAGGTTATACAGCCTGCCACACCCTCAAGAGCCCTGCCTGCCACACCCTGCATCTTAACCTTTTTAGAGGAAATAGCAGCAAAGGTCAAGCCTAGGGGTTTGAATAGTCTCAGAAAGCATCAGTGACTGGATTGGGGGTGGGGCCATCTGCTCCACTATCCCAGGAGCCTGACTGGTGCTTCCCCCTCACAGGAGAGCTTATAGAAACTCGTGGTATCCAACTGATCCTACTGGATTGCATACAAAGATCTCTGCCTAGAGGAGGGCAGAGTAATATTCTGGGACAGTCTCAGAGGAGTAGCTCTGTGATGGGGAAACACATCTACCAATTTCCCTGAAATCTGGACAACACTTCCTCCTTACGGGAGATCTAGAAGTCTAGGCTCCTAATTCCACCTACAGCCCTGTCAGAAACAGACTTTTGAGTAATTAAGATTGACAGCAGTCTGACAGGCAAAGGTGGGTGGAGGTGAAGCCCACGGAACCTGGGGAAATTTGCTGACTCATACTTGAGCCCTGTGCAGCTAACAAACTGGTGTTAGAGTGCAGTTTGGCAGCTCCCATGAGCAGCCAAGTCCTGTGGAGACATGCACACACAGTGGATCTCTTGGAGCTTCAAACAGATTGCTGAAAGCCAAAAGAGAACAGTTTCTGACAGTGGCTAGCACCTAAGTATTTGCAAGGAGCCCAGATATGGAAGACAGAACAGTCAGCCACAGTCATCAGAAGAGCAGCATCCAAAGGGAGCTCCAAAGAGGCACTGAACTCTGCTGAGACAAACATCACTTCTTTATCTTCTTTATCAATCTGCTTTATTGATTTGTTATTATTTTGGTCTCTATTGTTTCTTTCATATATCTATTTGTTTCTCTTTCATTACCCTGCTCAATTCTTTTTCCTTTTTTTTTTCTCCTCCTTTCTCATCTTTTCTTTTTTTATTATTTTGAGTATACTGGCTATCTCCTCTATCTTACTTTTAAAATTTTTTTCTTCCTCTTTTATTATACAATTTTCCTTCCCTATTTATTTTTTCTAATCCTCACCTGACATTAATTTTTCCATTGATTTTTAGACAGAGTGGAAGGGAGGAAAGAGAGGTGAGAGAGAGAGAAACATCAACCTGAGAGACACATCAATTGTTTGCCCTCACCCTCACTCTGACCAGGGCCAGGGATTGAACTTGCAACTGAGATATGTGCCCTTGATTGGGAACGGAACCTGTGACCCTTTGGTCTGCTGACCAAAGCTCTAACCACTGAGTCAAACTAGTCAGGGCTCCTTCCCCTATTCTTTATTATTATTTTTCTTTATTTAATCTCTGCCCCTTCATATCCCTTATTCTTCCCCCACCCTGTTTTTTCTCCTAGTATTTTTTCTTTCTTTTCTTCTATCCTTCATGTTCTATTTTCGCTTTCTTAATTCTCTTTTCTTTTGTGGTTGCTTTTGTTGTTGTTGTAGGGGTATTATGTATGTTTTGTTTTGTTTCTATTGTTTCTTATTTTATTTTGTTGTACTTTGTTCTGTTCTGTCAACACCTTTACAACAGTTCACATAACATGGTCAGGAGTGAGCCTCACTGTAAGCCAGCCTAAGAGGAGATTCCATCTAAGAATGGGACAACAATATTCAAGATCCAATTATCACAGAAGAACAGAAATAACTCAAAGAAGGTGCATTCCTAGAGCATCCAGCTCAGGGGATCTGAGATACTCTACCACTGGATCCCAAAAAGCACCTACTACATAAAACCAACCCACAAAGACTGGGAGGCATAGCAGTGTAATATAATACATAGAAAACTTACAAAGGGACAAAAATGGGGAGAAAAACAGCCCCCAAATGACAGAGAGGAGGAATTGCCAGAAAATGAATTAATTGAAATGGAGGCAAGAAGTTTGTCAGATATATAATCCTATCTAATAAAAGAGAAACATGCAAATTAACCATAACCCTGACACCCTTCCCATTGGCTAATCAGCAGGATATGCAAATTAACTGCCAACCAAGATGGCGGCTGGCAGCCATGCAGCTGAAGCGAACAGGAGGCTTGCTTGCTCCAGTGACCGAGGAAGCCAACATTCCCAGCCTGCCACTGCCAGCCTCTGAGCTGCACTCTAGGTAACTATGTTGCAATTATAGAAGCTAAACAAGCTCCAGAGACCTGCTTTCAGCCAGCTTCAGCCTCAGAGCTTAGAGCTGCAGTGATGGCAACAAAGTTTCAATTATAGAAGCCAAACAAACCTAGAAACCTGCTTTCAGCCAGCTTTGGCCTCAGAGCTTAGAGCTTCTGTGATGGCAACAGAGTTTCAATTATAAAAGCCAAACAGACCCAGAAACCTGCTTTCAGCCCTCAGAGCTGGAGCCAGCTCTCAGCTCCAGTGACAGCTATAGAAGGTAAATAAATCCTAGAATAAAAAAGGAAAGAAAAAAAAGGAGAGGCTGGGAGCTTAAGTTGCCCTCCAGCCTGAAAATGGCTCTCAGGCCCTCACCCAGACTGGCCAGGCACCCCAATGGGGACCCCCACCCTGAAGGGGGTGTGACTAACTGCAAACAGCCTTCAGCCCATCATCCAGGCTGGCCAGGCACCCCAGCGGGACCCCCACCCTGATCCAGGACACGTTCAGGGCAAACCAGCCAGCTCCCACCCATGCACTGGGCCTCTATCCTATACTACAGGCAGGGCAGGACAGCGTGAGCTGCCATCCGGGCCCCATGTGCAGCCCTGGGCAGCGGGGCATAAGCCCCGCCCACAGCCAGGACCCCTGTGTGCCACCTGAGCCCCCAGCTGGGACCCCCGTGCTGCCTAAGCCCCACACTGCTAAGTCCCACCCCCAGCCGGGACCCTATGACTATTGGAGAGCAGGAAAGTGCTGCTGTGCCCTGGGTCGCTGTGGTGATCCGGCTATTGGTAAGTAGAAAAGTGCAGCCTGTAGGCAGCCCCCAGCTGTGCCTGATCCGGGAGCAGGAAAGCAAGCCTGGCCTGCGGGCAGCCCCCAGCTGCGCCTTCTCCCCTGTCACCATGAGGATCCGGGAGCAGGAGAGCAAGCCCGGCCTGTGGGCAGCCCTAAACTTTGCCTGCTCCCCAGTTACCATGGTGATCCAGGAGCAGGAAAGCAAGCCTGGCCTGTCGGCAGGCCCCAGCTGCACCTTCTCCCTGGTCGCCATGAGGATCCGGGAGCAGGAAAGCAAGCCTGGCCTGTGGGCAGCCCCAAGCTGGGCCTGATATGGGAGCAGGAAAGCCCGGCCTGCTGTCAGCCCCCAGCTGGGCCTGCTCCCCAGTCACCATGGGGATTCGGGAGCAGGAGAGCAAGCCCGGCCTGCATCAGGCCCCAGCTGGGCCTGCTCCCTGGTTGCCATGGAGACATGGGAGCAGGAAAGCCTGGCCTGTAGGCAGCCCCCAGCTGGGCCTGCTCCCCGGTCGCCATGGCGATCCAGGAGCAAGAAAGCCCATCTTGCAAGCAGAACCCCCATCCTGGCGATAGCTCAAGGGAGAGTACAACATGCAGTGGAGGCAAGGAGCCTGAGAAATCAACACAGAGGGGCTCCTGCTCCAAGCCTCCATGGTGTGGCTGGGGGCAGGCCCCCAGCAGACACACACACACACACACACACACACACACACACACACACACAGTGCCTGCTCTGAGCCTCCAGTGTGGCTGGGGGCAGACCCCCAGTGGGGGGACACACACACACACACACACACACACACACACACACGACAACTGCTTCAAGCCTATGTGGCGCGGCTGGGGGCAGGCCCTAGCAGACAGACACACACACACACGCGCACACACACACACACAGGACGCCTGCTCCGAGCCTCTGCTGCCAGACTGTGGCCATCAGTAGGACATCCACTGAGGGCTCCCGGACTGTGAGAGGGGCAGGCTGGGGTGAGGGAACCCCACCCCCCAGTGCACGAATTTCGTGCACCGGGCCTCTAGTTTAAAATAATGGTAATAAGCGTGCTCAAACAACTTAGTGTGAACTACAAGCAACTTAATGTGAACTTTATAGAACTTGATCAGAACTACACCAGCATTAGTAAAAATATATTAAAAAATAAAGATTTAGAAAACATGAATAAGAATCAAGTGGAAATAAAGAATGACATAATTTAAATAAAAAATAACCTGGACGGAATGAACAGTAGACTACAAGAATCAGAGGACCAAATCAGTGAATTAGAATACAAGGTAAAAAAAAATACCTG
Organism: Myotis myotis; assembly: GCF_014108235.1. Classification (NCBI taxonomy): domain Eukaryota; kingdom Metazoa; phylum Chordata; class Mammalia; order Chiroptera; family Vespertilionidae; genus Myotis; species Myotis myotis. The sequence goes on along the minus strand of NW_023416346.1, from coordinate 102,250,840 downwards.
TTCAGAACAACAATTTGGAAAAAAATTAAAAAGCAAGAAAAGAGTTTAAGGGAGCTTTGGAACAACATGAAACTTAACAAGCTCTGCATAATAGGAGTACCAGAAAGAAAGAATTTGAGCAAAGAATAGAGAGCCTGTTCAAAGAAATAATGACAGGAAATTTATCTAACCCAGTGAAGGAAAAGTCACTCAAGTTCAGAAAACAGAGTATCCCAATCAAAATGAACCCCAAAATACCCACACCTAAACACATAATAATTAAAGTGGCAAATGTTAAAGGAAAAGAAAGAATCTTAAAGGCAGCAAGGGAGAGACAGAAAGTAAACTACAAGAGAGCTCCCATTAGACTGTCATCTGATTTCTCAATAAAAACACTTCAGGCCAGAAGGGTGTGGCATGAAGTATACAAAGTAATAAAAGCCAAGGGATTGAACCCAAGAATACTCTATCCAGCAAGGCTATCATTCAAATTTGAAGGTGAAATAAAGAACTTCACAGAATAAAAAGGCTAAAAAAGTTTATTCCCACTAAACCAGCACTGCAAGAAATGCTAAAGGAACTGTTGTACAAAGAAGAAATGAAGAGAACACAGGCATAAAGGATAATAATGAAAACAATAAGTGCCTATGAGTAACAATCATATGTTGCAGATAAGCTGCCAGGCGGCCTGGGAGAATAATCAGCCGGGCACTCAGAGGATTCAGAAGAGGAGCCTTTAATGCGGAATTGCAGATACACTAGTGCAGTGACTCAGGGGAATCAACCTCCAAAGCCTGAGTGATGAATATGGAGGAAGCCTTCCTTTTATCCCCTTTAGTTTCTTTGTCCCCCAAATATGGATCAGGCTTCTGGAATTTTTGTGGGCTTTGCAGTCCCCCCGTGAGTTGGGATGGGGAAGTGAGATTACATCCAAGGCCTGCCTGGCTGGCGTCAGCACTGCCAACCCCCTATGGGGGTTGTGTATGGTTCATGGTTTATGGCCTCTATAAAATGGGAGTATTCCAGGAAACAGGTTCTGTAAGACAGGACAAGCTTCATAGATAAGAATGGAGCTAATTATCTACTAGCAATATTGTGCATCAGAATACTGGTTACCAGCACAGATTCAGATTGCTAGTCCCCCAGATGTCTTATATTCCCCTTCACATAAATGTAAATGGCTAAAATGCTCTAATAAAAAGACATAGGGTAGCTGAATGGATAAGAAAACAGAACCCATATATATACTATCGATAAGAGACCCAACTCAGAAAAGAAGACTCACATAGGGTGAAAATGTAAGGATTAAAAAAAAAAATGTCATGCAAATGCAAAGGAAAAAAGCTGTTTTGGCAATACTCATATCTGCCAAAATATACTTCAAAATAAGTCCATAACAAGAGACAATGAAGGTCACTTCATAATACTAAAAGGAACAACACAACAAGAAGCTATAATAATTGTAAACATATATGCACCCAATACAGGAGCATCCAAATATATTTTAAAAAATTCTGCAGGATTTTAAAGGCGAGATTGAAAGCAATACAATCATAGCAGGGGACTTCAATAAATTATTTAACCTTATAAACCTGCACTGACCTCACTGGATTGATCTTCTAGACATAAAAGCAATAAGGAAATGGTCACCCTAATCAATACACTAGATCAAATGGATTTAATTGAAATTCACAGAACATTTTACACCAAAGCTGCAGAATATACATTCTTCTCAAGTGCACATGGGACATTTTAAGACATATGCAACATGTTAGGACACAAAATAATCTAGAAAAATTCAAGAAGATTGAAATCATATTAAACATCTTCTCAGATGACAATGGCATGAAACTAGAAATCAACTACAATCAAAACATCACAAAACATTCAAACATATGGAAACTAAATAGCATGTTATTAAACAACTAAAGGCCCGGTGCATGAAATTTGTGCACTTGGGGAGGTGTCCCTCGGCCCAGCTTGCACCCTCTCCAATCTGGAACCCCTCAGGAGATGTCTGGGACCCCTGTGGGATCTGGCGTATACCGGCAGTCGGACATCCCTCTCACAATCTGGGACTTCTGCCTGCCAGCCTGATCACCCCTTAACCGCTCCACTGCTGGCCTGATTAACACCTAAGTGCTCCCCTGCCATTCCGATCACCCCCACCTGACCTCCCCTGCCAACCTAGTCGCCCCCAACTGCCCTTCCCTGTCAGCCTGATCTCACTCCCAATTGCCCTCCCCTGCTGGCCTGGTCCTCCACAACTGCCCTCCCCTGCCAGCCTGATCACCACTAACTGCCTCTGCCTGCCTGATCACCCCTAACTGCCCTCCCCTGCCAGCCTGATCTCGCCCCCAACTGCCCTACTCTGCCAGCCAGTTTGGTTCTGATTGGTCAGTTTCTATGCCAGTCAGCATCAAAAGCTCCACCTCTACGCAGCCATTGGCTCCTTACAGTTGACTCAGATTTTGTTCTGATTGGTCAGTTTGTGAATATTTCTCCCTTCTCCATATCCAGTGCAGCTAGCTAGAGAGTGGTCCAGTTCCTGAGTAGGGGCTGCTGGGGATTGAGAAAATGAAAGAAAGAGACAGACACAGAAAAGGCTGGGGCTGGGTGGGACCACTGTCCTCTGATGGAGAGAAGGGGACCCAGAGCCAATACAGTGTGTTTATTTTATACAGAAAAAAACAGGAAGTTTTACTAAAAGTCAAGACAAAGGAGATTATGCACATTCTTGGGTGGGCCTGAGTCGTATTCATTCCTGGTGCTTGGCTGGATTTAAATAACAAAACCCACCCCCTGGCACCTGGACTGAAGGTCAAGCTGACAGCACTCCTGCCTCTGGCAAAGCATGTTTCCAGGATGTGGCTTTACCAACGCCACTGGATTCAGCTGAAAATAATTAAAGAAATGCCCACGTGCCTTCCCAGGCACTCTCTACACAGTTTCTATGCCAGTCAGCATCAAAAGCTCCACCTCCTAGGCAGCCATTGGCTCCTCACAGTTGACCCAGATCTGGTTCTGATTGGTCAGTTTCTATGCCAGTCAGCATCTCTGGGCCTATCAACAGGGCCTGATCAGAAAGGTGGGGCTGATCGGCAGTCCGGGTGGAGGCATGGAGAGAAATGGAGGTGTGGCTGCTGACCAGGCCCAGAGCTAAAGAGAGAGGCAAGTGCTGATCAACAGCTGCCTCAAAGGCTACAGATCAGACCCTGCTTCTCTTTTCAGGCCTCTCTCTGGGCCTGATTTGCAGCCCCATCAGCAGTCAGAGCTGGGTCGCCGCAGCAACCCAGGGCTGACTGGAGGACTGACTTCCGGTTGGTCCAGTGTCTGGTCGTGACAGACCCAGGGTTTTTATATATTCGGATGAATGGGTTACCAATGAGATCAAGTAGGAAATAAAAGTTTCCTGGAAACAAATGAAAATGAACACACAACAACCCAATATTTATGGGACACAGAGAAAACAGCAATGATAGGGAAGTTCATGGCATGACAAGCCTACCTCAAAAAACAACAAAAATTAACAATAAACTATTTAACCCTACAACTTAAAGAATTAGAAAGGCAACAAGAATAGCCCAAGTAAATGGAATGAAGGAAATAATAAAGATCAGAGCCAAAATAAATGCCACAGAGCATAAAAAAAAAACAAGCTCAACCAGTGTGCTTAGTGGTTGAGCATTAACCCATGAACCAGGAGGTCATGGCTCAATTCCCATTTATGGTTTAGGCCTAGGTAGTGGGCTTGATTCACAGTAAGGTGTAGGCAAGAGGCAGTCAATTGATAATTCACTCTCATTATTGATGTTTCTATCTCTTCTTGCCCCCCACATCCTCTCTAAAATCAAGGAAAAAAAAACCACATTTAAGAAAAGAGACTAAGAAAAATACAAAAGATAATGAAACCAAGACTTGGTTCTTTGAAAAGATAGATAAACATTTTCCCAGACTTACCAAGAAACAAATAGAGGAGACCCAAATAAATATAATTAGAAACAAAAGAGGTGAAGTAACAACCAACACCACAGAAATAAAAAGGATTGTAAGAAAATACTATAAACATCTATATAGCAACAAGCTGGAAAATGTGGACAAAATGGAAAAATTCCTAGAAAAATCAAATCTCCCCAAATGGAATAGGAAAGAAGCATAAAACCTGAATAGGCTTGTAATAGCCAATGAAATTGAAATAGCAATAAAAAAAACTCCCAGAAAAAAACCAAAAAGACTAGGTCCAGATGGATTCAAAAGGGAGCTTTACCAAATAGTCAAATAAGAATAAATACTACCATTCTCAAACTATTCCCAAAAAATACAAGAGGAAGGAAAAATTCCAAGCTTTTTTACAAGGCCAGCAATATCTTAATTCCAAAATCAGATAAAGACACTACAAAAAAAGAGAATGACATGCCAATATCCTATATAATAAAAGGGTAATATGCAAATTGACCCTAACAGCAGGACAACTGGGAATGACTGGTCACTATGATATACACTGACCACCAGGGGGCAGACGTTCAATGCAGGAGCTGCCCCCTGGTGGTCAGTGCCTTCCCACAGGGGAGCTCTGCTCAGCCACAAGCCAGGCTGACGGGTGCCAGCACAGCTATGGTGGCAGGAGCCTTTCCCGCCTCCTGAGCAGCGCTAAGGATGTCCGACTGCAGCTTAGGCCTGTTCCCCGCTGGCAAGTGGACATCTTCCAAGGGCTCCTGGGCTGCCAGAGGGATGTCTGACTGCCAGCTTAGGCCTGATCCCCCTGGGGAATGGGCCTCAGCCAGCAGGTGGTCATCCCCTGAGGGGTCCCAGACTGCAAGAGGGCACAGGCTGGGCTGAGGGACCACCCCCCCAAAAGTGCACAAATTTTTGTGCACTGGGCCTTAGTCCTTGATTAACATAAATGTTAAAATCCTCAACAAAATATTAGCAAATAGTATCCAGCAATATATTAAACAGATCATACACCACAACCAAGTGGGATTTATTCTGGGAATGCAAGGCTGGTTGAATATTTGCAAATCAATAAATGTGATACATCAGTTAAACAAATTGAAAGACAAAAATCACATGCTCATGTCAGAAAAAATAGATGCAGAAAAAAGCATTCCACAAAATCTAACAACCATCCTATCTAATAAAAGAGAAACATGGTAATTAGCATACGACCGCTACCCTTCCCATTGGCTAATCAGGGTGATATGCAAATTAACTGCCAGTCAAGATGGCGGCAGGCAGCCAGCCAGCTTGAAACTAACATGAGGCTTGCTTGCTTCAGTGACGGAGGAAACCAACATTCCCCGCCTGCCTTGCCAGCCTCTGAGCCTGCAGTTTGAAACATTGTAACAAATATAGAAGCTAAACAAAATCCCAGAAACCTGCTTTCAGCCAGCCAGGATCTCAGAGCTGGAGTTAAACATTGTTTGGATTATAGAACCCAAACAAACCAGATACCTGCTTTCAGCAGCAGAGGACTCAGAGCTGGAGCCAGAGCTAAAGCTGGCCCAGAATAAAATAAAAATAAAAAAAGGAGCAGTTGGGAGCTTCAGCCCTCATCCCCTCACCCAGGCTGGCCAGGCACCCCAGTGGGGACCCCCACCCTGAAGGGTGTGTGACCAGTTGCAAACAGCCATAATCCCTTCACCCAGGCTGGCCAGACACCCCAGTGGGGACCCCGACCCTGATCCAGGACACCCTTCAGGGAAAAGCAGCCAGCCCTACCCATGCACCAGGCCTCTATCCTATATAGTAAAAGGGTAATATGCCTCCAAGCGCCGGGATCAGCGGAGCTGCGAGGACTCCCAGCACCAGGATCAGCATGACAGGGGGCAATGCGCAAACCCCCTGATTGCCCTGCGGCTCTGTGTGTGACAGGGGGCGGGGCCACAAACTCCCATTCCACCCTGCTCTGTTCGTGACAGGGGAAGGCGCCCCAACCTCCTGATCAGCCCTGCTCTGTGCCTGATACGGGGGAGCTCCCCAACCCCCTGATCACCCTGCAGCTCTGTGTGTGACAGGGTGTGGTGCCCCAACCCCCTGATCGGCCCTGCTCTGTGTGTGACAGGGTAGAGCCAAAACTTCCCCATTGGCCCTGCCCTGAGTGTGACAGTGGCGGCACCCCAACCCCCTGATCGGCCCTACTCCGTGGGTGATAGAGGGCAGCGCCCCAGCCCCCTGATCCGCCCTGCTCTGTATGTGACAGGGGGCGGTGCCCCAACTCCCCTATCGGCCCTGCTCTGTGTGTGACAGGGGGTGGTCCCCCAACTCCCCTATCGGCCCTACTCTGTGAGTGACAGGGGGGAGCTTCTCAACCCCTGATGGGCCCTGCTCTGTGCGTGACAGGGAGCAGCGCCCCAACCCCCAAATTGGCCCTGCTCTGTGCATGACAGGGGGTGGCGCCGCAACCTCCCCACCGACCCTGCCTTGAGTGTGACAGGGGGCAGTGCCCCAACCCCTCAATGGGCCCTACCCTGAGCGTGACTGAGGTTGGCATTGCAACCTCCCAATCCACCCTGCTCTGTGCATAACAGGGGGCAGCGCCACAACTCCCCAGTAAGACCTGCTCTGAGCCCGACCAGGGGCTGCACCTAGGGATTGGGCCTGCCCTCTGCCACCCAGGAGCAGGCCTAAGCCAGCAGGGTGTTATCTCCCGAGGGGTCCCAGACTGTGAGAGGGCACCGCCGGGCTGAGGGACCCCTCCTTCCCCCAAGTGCACAAATTTTTGTGCACCGGGCCCCTAGTCTATATGTATATATAGACTAGGGGCCCGGTGCATGAAATTCATGCACTGGGTGGGGGGGGAGTGTCCCTCAGCCCAGCCTGCCCCCTCTCACATACTGGGAGCCCTCAGGCATTGACCCCATCACCCTCTAATCGCAGGATCGGCCCCTTGCCCAGGCCTGACGCCTCTGCCAGAGGTGTCAGGCCTGGGCAGGGGACCCTCATTTCCTCCCATCACTGGTTCTGCCCCCAGCCCAGGCCTGATGCCTCTGGCCCAGGCGTCAGGCCTGGGCAGGGGACCCCCAGACCCCTCCGATTGCTGGCTCTGCCCCTGGCCCAGGCCTAATGCCTCGGCCAGAGGAGTTGACCCTCATCACCCTCTGATCACCGATCGCCGGATCGGCCCCTTACCCAGGCCTGAGGCTTCCGGCAGAGGTGTCAGGCCTGGGCAGGGGACCCCCAGCTCCCCACGGTTGCAGGCTCTGCCCCTGCCCATGCCTAATGCCTCTGGCCGAGGCATTAGGCCTTGGCAGGGGACCCCCAGCTCCCTGCGGTTTCAGGCTCCGCCCCTGCCCAGGCCTAACGCCTCTGGCCAAGACATTAGGCCAGGGCAGGGGACTCCTAGCTCCCTGCGATCTCCCAGTCTGCCCCTGCCCAGGCTAATACCTCTGGCCGAGGCATTAGGCCTGGGTAGGGGACCCCCAGCTCCCCGCGGTTGCAGGCTCCGCCCCTGCCCAGGCCTAATGCCTCTGGCGGAGGCGTCAGGCCTGGGCAGCGGGGACCTGCAGCGGCAGCAGTGCGGTGATTGCACGGGCTCCGCCCCTGCCCCCTCAGGAAGCCTCTGGCTGAGGCGTCCGGCCCGGGCAGCGGGACCCGCAGCTGCAGCGGCCCGCCATCGCAGGCTCCGCTTTAGGCCCAGGCAAGGGACCCCTAGCTCCTGGGACTGCCAGCTTCAACCGTGCCCAGCTCCCATCGCTGGCCCCACCCCTACTTCCTGCTATCACTGGCCAGGGCAGCAAAGGCGCCCGATTCTCCCATCATGGCTGGGGGGCAGGGCAAAGGTGGCCCCCAGGGCCGCCTTTGCCCTGCCCCCCGGCTCTTAGCTCCCCCCTGGGTTTCTGATCACTGTCAGTGGCAGGGGGCTTCCTCCTGCTTTCCCTTTTGCCTCCCTGCATTGTGCCTACATATGCAAATTAACCGCCATCTTTTTTGGCGGTTAACTGCCATCTTAGTTGGCAGTTAATTTGCATATCGCCCTGATTAGCCAATGAAAAGGGTAGCGGTCGTACGCCAATTACCATGTTTCTCTTTTATTAGTGTAGATATGTATGTATGTATCTCTCTCTCTCTCTCTCTCTCTCTCTCTCTCTCTATATATATATATATATATATATATATATATATATATATATATCTAACATGCTAAGTATCTGACCATCCTACTGGTTGCTATGATGCACACTGACCACCAGGGCGTAGACACTCAGTGAGAGAGCTACCGTGAAGTGCATAGAGAAACAGCACCATGGACCTGGCACCCAAAAAGCAACACTAAGCTTTCCCCAAGTGGTATACAGGTCCCACCACCACCCTGGAGCAACAGCCCACCAAATCACAGCCGATGTTGCTGAGACCCCATGGCACAAAATGCAGCCCACAACCAAGCCCAGCCAGAAAATGGTGGCTGTGGGTGCCAGGTAATGACATCATGTATCAACACTTGGCTTCCTCTCCCTAGTGACAGGCCATTTAACAATAAACTGCAGTATGGACCTGGCACCCATCAAACAACACTCGGCTTCCCCTCAGTGGGACACAGTCCCCGCCACCATCCTGGAGGGACACCCCACCAAATCGCAGCCAATGCTGCTGAGACCCCAAGACACAAAATGCAGCCAACAGCCCAGCCCAGCCTTGAAACGGTCACTGTGGTTGCTGGGTAATGACATCATGTAGCAATGCCTGGCTTCCTCTGCCTAGTGATAACTAGTCTCCCTGCAGTTTCTTCATCCCAGGAACATGACTTGCTTTATAGCCAGGTGGAAACATTTCACACTTTAACCAAATGTGTGTGAAGCGTTTTCCTGTGCCTAATCTCATGTGATCCTCACAGAAGTCCTGGAGTAGGTAGATAGGAGGCTCAGTGGAATCCTATTTTTTTTCATTAGCTGGAAAATGGAGAGTTAGCTTAGATACTTGACCCAACTGAAAAGAAGTAAGAAATGGTGGACATTGAATATGACTTCAGGTTTTCTTACTGCACAGAATATAGTCAAACACTGTTGCAGTTAAATATCTTACCTTTTGTTCTCCCTGCATGATCTACAATAATAATCTGCTTCGTGTTGATATTTACTGCTGTGTTGCTGAAAATTACCTGAAAGAGAAGTTGGGGTGTTTCACCGGGCTGGAAAAAGTTTAGCTAAATCAGAAAGCAGGTCTAATTAAGCAAGTTTATTCTATATCTATAAAAGGCTAAGTTGACTCGCACATGTGCAATACATATAAAGCTCTCACTGGCACTAATCGCACGAGTGTGTTTTGATCTGTCATAATCAATTGTGAATTTGGTTGACACTTCTATTATAGAGAAAAGGCGAGTAGCAATATTGAAATATTTCTTCTAATTAATTTCCTTTCAATGTGCACGAATTTGTGCACCAGGCCACTAGTATTTGATAAAAACTCTCATCAAAGTGGGAAGAAAAGGATCATACCTCAACATAATAAAGGCCATATATGACCAAAATATGGCCTACATCATACTCAATGGGCAAAAACAAAAATTGTTTCCCGTAAGAACAGGAACAAGACAAGGTTGTCCACTTTCATCTCTTTTATTCAACATGGTACTAGAAGTTTTAGCCATAGTGATCAGACAAGAAGAAAAAATAATGGTATCCAAATTGGAAAGGACGATGTAAAACTGTCATTATTGACAGATGAGATGATATTGTACATAGAAACTTCTAAAGACTCTACCAGAAAGCTACTAGATTTAATATATACATTTAATGTATAATTTTGGCAGTGTAGCAGGATAAAAAAATCAACACCCAGAAACTGATGGCATTTTTATACACAAATAATGAACTCTCAGGAAAAGAAATAAAAAAGAACCAATCCCATTTACCATTCTAATGAAAAAAATGGGATACTTAGGAATAAAATTAACCAAGGAGGTAAAAGAACTATACTCAGAAAACTAAAGGATGTTGAAAAAAGAAATTGAGGAAGATATAAATTAGTTGAAGAATATACCATGTTTATGGATTGGTAGACTTAACATCATTGAAATTTCCATAGTACCCAAAGGAATATATAGATTCAGTGCAATCCCTATCAATATACTAATGGCATAATTCACAGATATAGAACAAATACTCTAAAATTTTATGTGAAACCAAAAAAGTATCTTGAGAAAGAAGAAGAAAGTTGAGAAGATCACAATACAATATATCAAGGTATACTACAAAGCAACTGTAATAAAAAGAGCCAGTCATTGGCACAAAAAGAGGCATATAGAACAATGTAACAAAACAAAGAACCCAGAAATAGACCCAAGCTATTACACTCAATATTTGACAAAGGAGGCAAGAACATACAATGGAGTAAAGACAGTCTTCTTCAACAATGGTTCTGGGAAAACAGGACATAGACATGCAAAAAGATTAAACTAGACCACCAACTTACATCATACACAAGAATAAGCTCAAGGTAGATAAAATACTTAAATGTAAGGCATGAAAACATAACAATCTTAGAGACGAACATAGCAGTAAAATCTCAGATATCTCAAGTAGCAATATGTTTACAGATACATCTCTGGGGCAAAGAAAACTAAGGAGAAAATAAACAAATGGGACTACATCAAAATAAAAAGCTTCTGCACAGCAAAAGAAACCATCAACAAAACAGCAAGAAAGCCCACTGCATGGGTGAACATTTTTGCCAATGATACATATGATAAGGGGTTAATTTCCAAAATTTATACGGAATTCATACAACTTAACAAAAGGAACACAAACAATCCAATTTAAAAAATGGGCAAAGGACATAAATAGACACTGCTCCAAAGTGGACATACAGAAAGCCAAGAGACATATGAAAAAATGCTCAAAGTCATTAATCATCCAATAGATGCAAATCAAAACAACAATGAGATATCACCACATACCTGTCAGCATGGCTATTATCAACAAATCAACAAACAATAAGTGCTGGTGAGGATTTGGAGAAAAGAAACACTAGTTCATTGCTGGTGGGAATGCAGATTGGTGCAACCACTTTGAAAAACAGTATAAAGTTTCTTCAAAAATTAAAAAAATGGAACTTCCATTTGATTCAGTGATCCCACTTCTGGGAATATATCCTAAAAAACCCAAAACACCAACCAGAAAGAATATATGCACTCCTATGTTCATAGCAGCATTATTTACAATAGCTAAGATTTGGAAACAGCACAAGTGCCAATCCAAAAGATCAATAAATCAGTAGATGAATGGATAAAAAAGCTGTGATACATTTATACTATGGAATATAATGCAGCTGTAAAAAAGAGGGATCTCTTAGCCTTTGGGACAGCATGGATGGTCCTGGAAAATATTATGCTAAATGAAATAAGCCAATATGAGAAAGACAAATATCACATGACCTCATTTTTTGTGTGGAATCTAATGAACAAAATGAATTGAGCAACAAAATAAGACTCAAAGCATGGAGTAATGGCACAAACTGACTTACCTCGATGTGGGTTTGGGGGTTCGAGAAGAGATAAACCATAGACTGTATATACTTACATGCATAGCCCATGGACACAGGCAATAGGGTAGTGAAGACCTGGGGGGTGGGGGTGGGGTAGGGGGTGGGAGGAGGTGGGCACTAGAGGGAGGATGGGCGATATCTGTAATACTACCAACAATAAAAATATACTTAAGAAAAAGAAATAAGTACCCAATTAGACCAGCAAATAGAAAAAAATAATTCAAAAGCAAGAAGATAGCTTAAGCAAGCTCTTGAACAACATGAAATGAAACAACATTCACATTATAGGAATACCAGAAAGGGAAGAAGGTGAGCAAGGAACAGAGAACTTGTTTGAAAAAATAGTTTCAGAAACTTCCCCAACTTGGAGAAGGAAAGGTCACACAACTTCATGATGAACTATGATGAACCCAATCATGAAGAACCCAAAGAGACCCACACCTAGACACATCATAAATAAAATAGAAAACATTAAAGAAAAAATAATTTTAAAAGCAGCAAGAGAGAGTCAGAAAATTACCAACAAAGAAGTTTCCATTAGAATGTCATCTGACATCTCCATAGAAACATTTCAGGCCAGAAGCAAGTGGCATGAGCATTAAAAGTAACAAAAAGCAAGGGTCTAAATCCAAGACTATTGTATCTAGTAAGGATATCATTTAAAATTGAAGGTGAAATAAAAGACTTTCCAGGAAAAAAATGTTATAAGAGTATATTACGACCAAGCAAGCAAGGCATGAAATTGTAAAGGGACTGCTTAAAAAGAAGAAAAGGATATAGAAAGGATCATAGGCGTAAACAAAATAAAATGGCAATAAAGAAATACCTATCAGTAATAACCTTAAATATAAATGGATTGAATGCTCCAGTTAAAAGACATAGGGTGACTGAATTAATAAGAACACATGACTCATATATATGCTGTTTACAAGAGACCCACATCAGAACAAAAGATACACACAGACTGAGAGTGATAAGATGGAAAAACATATTACATGCAATTGGAAAGGAAAATAAAGGTGGGGTAGTAATACTCACATCTGACAAAAAAGACTTCAAAACAAAGACCATAACAAGATACAAACAAGGCCACAACATAACACTAAAGGGGATGATTCAACAAGAAAATGTAGCCATTGTAAACATATATGCACCCAATATGGGAGCATACAAATATTAAAAAAAAAACCTCTTGATGGACTATAGGGAAGAGACTGAAAGCAGTACAGTCATAGTAGGGGGCTTTAATACCCCATTAACATCACTGGATATGTCTTCCAGATGAGAAATCAACAAGGAAACAGAGGCCTTAAATGACACACTAGATCAGATTAATCTAACTGATATTTACAGAACATTTCACCCCAAAAAAACAGAATATACATACTTCTCAACTGCACATGCAACAGTCTTAAAGGCAGAACACTTGCTCAGACAAAAAACAAGTCTATACAAATTCAAGAAGAAGGTATCATACAAAGCATCTTCTCGGATCACAATGGCATGAAGTTAGAAATTCACTATAATAAAGAAATGCAAAAACACTCCAATACATGGAGGCTAAATAGCATGTTATTAAACAATGAATGGGTTACATATAAGATCAAGCAAGAAATTAAAAACTTCCTGGAAACAAATGAAAATGAACACACAACCACCCAAAACCCATGGAACATTGCAAAAGCAGCCTTGATAGGTAAGTTCATAGCATTACAGGCCTACCTAAAGAAACAAGAAAAAGCACTAATAAACTATGTAACCCTACGACTAAATGAATTGGAAAGAGAACAGCGAGAAAAGCCCAGAAGTAGAAGGAAGGAAATAATAGAGATCAGAGTGGAAATAAATGACTTAGAGAATTAAAAAAAAAAAAACAGTACAAAAGATCAATAAATATAAGAGCTGGTTCTTTGAAAATATAAATAAGATTGATATCCTTTAGCCAGGCTCATCAAGAAACAAAGAGAGAGGACCCGAATAAATAAGATCAGAAATGAAAGCTGAAAAGTAACCACTGACACCACAGAAATACAAAGGATGGTAAGCAAGTACTATGAATAACTATATGCCAACAAACTGAACAACTTGGGCAAAGGGACAAATTCCTAGAAACATAAAATCTTCCAAAACTCAATCAGGAAGAAGCAGAAAACCTGAATAGGCCAATACAACTGATAAAATTTAAGGTAATTTTAAAAAGCTACCAGCAAACAAAAGTCCTTGACTGATGGATTTACAGGAGAATTTTACCAAACATTCAAAGAAGAACTAATACCTATCCTCCTCCAATTATTCCAAAAAATTTAATTGGAATGAACACTTCCAAGTATTTTAAAAAATAATTCTTTATTGGGGAAAGTATTATATATGTCCTCCCGCCTCATTGACCCTGTCCAGCCCACTTCCGCCCCCAGCCCCAGATCTTCACCACCCTATTGTCTGTGTCTATGGGTTATGTATATATACATACAAGGTATTTGGTTGATTACCTCCCACCCACCTACCATCCACCACCTTCCCTCTGAGATTCTGCACTCTGTTCCATGCTTCTACGTCTCTGAGTCTACTTTGTTCATCAGTTTATTTTGTTATTACATTCCACATATGAGTGAGATCATGTGATACTTGTCTTTCTCGGACTGACTTATTTCACTTAGCATGATGCTCTCTAGGTCCCAGCGTGCTGTTTCAAAGGGTATGGATTCTTCTTTTTTACTGCTGCATATTATTCCATGGTAGAAATGTACCACATCCTATATAATAAAGAGGTAATATGCAAATTGACCCTCACTCAATCACATAATCACAAGATGGCTGTGCCCACAGCGGAGGCAAGGTTTTCGTAACACAAGATGGCTGTGCTCACAGTGGAGGCGGGGTTCCTATAACGAGCTGTAATGAGCAATAAGCAGGGACCTGAGGCTGTGTGGCAATGGGCTGAGGCGGGGAACCTGAGGCTGCGCCCCCTGCCAGTGGATCTTGAAGGAGGAACTTAGGCAGCGCCCCCTGACCCAGGGCCAGGGGACCTGAGGGCACACCAGGGATCTGAGGCTGCACCCTTCACCTGGCAGGGCTTGATGGGGGCCCGGAGGCTGTTCCCGCCTCCTGGCGGGGCTTGATGGGGGTGGGCCGGCCATATCTGGATCTTGCCCAATGGGGGTGGGGTCAGCCGGGTCTGGGTCTGGTGCAATTTCGAGGTGCACGTGGGTGGGCGGGGTTTGACTCTGAGTCCCGCGGAGTGCCCCAGACTCTGACAGGAGGAAGATTTTCATATACATTTTACTAATTTTCTTTCATTTCTGACACTTCTATTATAGAGAAAGGGCAAATAGCAATATTAAAATATTTCCTCTAATTAATTCCCTTTTAATGTGCATGAATTTTGTGCATCGGGTCATTAGTCTTTTTTATATACTTATCTATTGACTAGAGGCCCGGTGCATGACATTTGTGCACTGGGGGAAGGGGGTCCTTCAGCCTGGCCTGTGCCCTCTTGCAGTCTGGGACCCCTCAGGGATGTCTGACTGCCGGCTTAGGCCTGCTCCCTGTGACATCGCCTGAGGGGTCCTTAGCACTGCTGTGGAAGTGGGAGAGGTTCCCGCCACTGCCGCTGGGCTCACCAGCCCTGAGCTTGGCTTCTGGCTGAGTCGCACACCCCCTATGGGAGTGCACTGACCACCAGGGGGCAATTCCTGCATTGCATCTGCTCCCTGGTGGTCAGTGTGTGTCATAGCGACCAGTCGTTCTACTGTTTAGTTGATTTGCATATTAGGGTTTTATTATATAGGAGGATGGGCACTTGGACTGTTTCCAGATCCTAGCTATTGTAAATTGTGCTGCTACAAACATAGGGGTGCATACACTCTTTCTAATTGGTGTTTTGGGTTTCTTAGGATATATTTCTAGAAGTGAGATCACTAGATCTAATGGCAGTTCCATATTTAACTTTTTGAGGAAACTCCATATTGTTTTCCATGATGGCTACACCAGTCAGCATTCCCACCAGCAGTATACTCGGGTTCCTTTTTCTCCACATCCTTGCCAACACTTATCACTTGTTGATTTGTTTATGGTAGCCACTCTGACAGGTGTGAGGTGATACCTCATTGTCATTTTAATTTGCATCTTTCTGATGATCAGTGCCTTTTAACATTTTT
This sequence comes from Myotis myotis, assembly GCF_014108235.1. Lineage (NCBI taxonomy): Eukaryota > Metazoa > Chordata > Mammalia > Chiroptera > Vespertilionidae > Myotis > Myotis myotis. The sequence goes on along the minus strand of NW_023416346.1, from coordinate 102,235,220 downwards.
TAAAATGTCTCTTGGCCATCTGTATGTCCTCTTTGGAGAACTCTCTATTTAGGTACTTTGTCCATTTTTAATTGGATTATTTGTATTCTGTTTCTTAAGTTGTATGAGTTCCTTATATATTTTGGATATTAACTCCTTATCACATATATCATTGCTAAATATGTTCTCCCATATCGTGGGCTTCCTTTTCATTTTGTTGATGGTTTCTTTTGCAGTGCAGAAGCTTTTTATTTTGATGTCGTCCCATTTGTTTATTTTCTCCTCAGTTTCCTTTGCCCTAGGCAATGTATCCATAAACATATTGCTATGAGAGATGTCTGAGATTTTGCTGCCTATATTTTCTGCTAGGGTTTTTATGGTTTCCGGAATTACATTTAAGTCTTTTATGAATTTTGAGTTTATTCTTGTGTGTGGTGTAAGTTGATGAGCTAGTTTAATTTTTTTTTGCATGTATCTGCCCAATTTTCCCAACACCATTTATTGAAGAGACTCTCTTGATTCCATTGCATGCTCTTGTCTCCTTTGTCAAATATTAATTGAACATAATGGCTTGGGTCCATTTATGGATTCTCTGTTCTGTTCCATTGATCGATATGTCTGTTCTTGTGGGGGTATCAGGCTGTTTTGATTATGGTGGCTTTGTAATGTAACTTGAAATTTGGTATTGTGACTCCCCTCCAATTTTGTTTTTCTTTCTCCAGATTGTTGCAGCTCTTTGGGGTCTTTTTTTATTCCATATACATTTTTGGAGTATTTGTTCTAGATCTGTGAAATATGCTGTTGGTATTTAATGGTGATTGCATTGAATCTGTGGATTGTCTTCGGTAGTATGGACATTTTAGTGATGTTGATTCTACCAATCCATCAACACGGTATATTCTTCCACTTGTTTATGTCTTCCTCTATCTCTTTTCTCAACATCTTGTACTTTTCTGAGTACAGGTCTTTTGCCTCCTTGGTTAATTTTATTATTAAGTATTTTAATTTTGTTGTTGCAATGATAAATGGGATTGCTTGTCTAGTTTCTCTTCCTGAGAATTTATGATTGGTATATAAAAATGCCATAGATTTTTTGGTGTTGATTTTGTATCCTGCTACATTTCCAAACTTATGTATTTAATCTGGTAGTTTCTTTTGTGGAATATTGGGGGTTTTCTGTGTATCTTATCATGTCATCTGCGAATAGTGAGAGTTTTACTTTCTCCTTTCCAATTTGTATGCCTTTTATTTCTTCTTCTTGTCAGATCACTGTGACTTGGACTTCCAGTACTATGCTGATTACGAGTACTGAAAGTGGACATCCCTGTCATGTTCCTGTTCTTAGGGCAAATGGTTTTAGTTTTTGCCCATTGAGTATGATTTTGGCCATAGGTTTGTCATATATGGCCTTTATCAGGTTGAGATATGCTCCCTCTATTCCCACTTTGCTGAGAGTTTTAACAAAAATGGGTGTTGGATTTTGTCAAATGCTTTTTCTACATCTATTGATATGATCATGTGATTTTTGTCTTTCAATTTGTTTATGTGATGTACCACATTTATTGATCTGCAAATATTGTACCAACCTTGCATCCCTTGAATAAATCCCACTTGGTCATTGTGTATGATTTTTTAAATTTCTTGCTATATAAAATTTGATAATATTTTGTTGAGAATTTTAGCATCTATGTTTATCAGGGATATTGGTCTGTAATTCTCTTTCTTTGTAGTGTTCTTACCTTGTTTTGGAATTACGATAATGCTGGCATCATAAAAAGTGTTTGAAAGTGGTCCTAACTGGTTTGGCTCAGTGGATAGAGCATTAGCCTGCGGACTCAAGGGTCCCAGGTTCGATTCTGGACAAGGACATGTACCTTGGTTGTGGGCACATCCCCAGTGGGGGGCATGCATGAGGCAGCTGATAGATGTTTCTCTCTAGTTGATGTTTCTAACTCTCTATCCCTCTTCCTTCCTCTCTGTAAAAAATCAATAAAATATATTTGGGGAATAAAAAGTGAAAGTGTTCCTTCCTCTTCTATTTTTTTTGGAATATTTTGAGAAGTATAGGTATTAGTTCTTCTTTGAATGTTTGCTAAATTCCTCTGTGAAGTCATCTGGACCAGGGCTTTTGTTTGCTGGGAGTTTTGGAATACTGTTTCTATTTCATTAATTGTTATTGGCCTATTCATGTTTTCTGATTCTTCCTAAATCAGTTTTGGAAGATTGTATTATTTTAGGAGTTTGCTCATTTCATCCACATTGTCCAGCTTTTTGGCATATAGTTGTTCATAGTATTTTCTTACAATCCTTTGTACTTCTGTGGTGTCAGTGGTCACTTTTCTGCTTTCATTTCTGATTTTATTTATTTGGCTCCTCTCTATTTCTTTGATGAGTCAGGCTAATGGTTCATCAATCTTGTTTATCCTTACAAAGAACCAGCTCTTGGTTTCATTGATTTTTTTTTTGTATTGCTTTTTTTAATTTTCAATGTCATTTATTTCTGCCATAATCTTTATTATATACTTCCTTCTGCTGACTCTGGTCTTTTTTGTTGTTCTCTTTCTAGATTTTTAAGTTGTAGGGTTAAATAGTTTATTACTTTTTCTTTCTTTCTTTCTTCTTTTTTTTTTTTTTTTTTTTTTTTTTTTTTTTTGAGGTAGACCTGTAGTGCTATGAACTTCCCTCTCAGGACTGCTTTTTCTGTGTCCCAGAGATTTTTGGTAATTGTGTGTTCATTCTCATTTTTTTCCAGGAATTTTTTAATGTTTTTTTTTTATCTTGATGGTAACCCATTCATTGTTTAATAACATGCTATTTTGTCTCTATGTGTTTGAAAGTTTTTGGGTGTTTTTATTGTAGTTGATTTACAATTTCATTCCAAGGTGGTCTGAGAAGATGTTTGATATGATTTAAATCTTCTTGAACTTGTAGAGACTTGTTTTGTGTCTTAACATGTGGTGTATCCATGTGAATGATCCATGTACACATGAGAAGAATGTGTATTCTGCTACTTTGGGGTGAAATGTTCTATAAATGTCAATTAAATCCATCCGATTCAGTGTGTCCTTTAGAGTCACTGTTTCCTTGTTAAGTTTTTGTCTGTCCAGTGAAGTCAGCGGGCTGTTAAAATCCTCTAATATGACTGTATTATTGTCGATCTCTCCTTTAAAGTCCTCTAGAAGTTATATATATATATATATATATATATATATATATATATATATATATATATATATTCCTATATTGGGTGCATATATGTTTACCAGAGTTATATCCTCTTGCTAGATTGATCCCTTTGTTGTCTCTTGTGATGGCCTTCATTTTAAAGTCTGTTTTGTAGGATATGAGTATAGCTACTCCAGCTTTTTTTTCTTTTCCATTTGCGTGGAAAAATTTTCCCCATCCCTTCACTCTCATCCTGTGTGTGTTTTTTGTCTTGTGGTGGGTCTTTTGTAGACAGCATATAGTTGGATCATGTTTTTGTATCCATTCAGCTACCCGATGCCTTTTGATTGAGGCATTTAGTCCATTTACATTTAAGGTTATTAATGATAGGTACTTATTTGTTGCCATTTTAATTCTGTATGCCTAGGTTTCTCTCTATATATCTTCTCATTACAGCATTCCCTTAAGTATTTCTTGTAATGCTTCCTTGGTGGTGATGTACTCCTGTAGCCATCTTTTGTCTGTGAAGCTCTTTATTTGACTGTTGATTTCAAATAATAGCCTTGCTGGATATAGTAATCTTGATTTCAGATCATTGCTTTTCATTACCTTGAGTACTTCATGCCATTACATTCTGGCCTGTAGAGTTTCTGATAAGTAATCAGGTGTCAGATTTATGGGGGCTCTTTTGTAGGTAACAGTTTGCTTTTTGTTGCCTTTAAGATTCTTTCTTTGTCTTTACTTTTTGCCATTTTAATTATGATGTGTCTGGGTGTGGGCCTGTTTGGATTCTTCTTACTTGGAGTTCTATGTACCTCCTGAAGTTGTGTGACCTTTTCCTTTATCAGATTAGGGAAGTTTTCTGCCATTATTTCTTCCAAAATGTTCTCTATTCCTTTCTCCCTTTCTGCCTCTTCTGGCACACCTGCTATTCAAATATTGTTACATTTGATGTTGTCCCACAGCTCCATTAAGCTGTCCTCCTGCTTTTTCTTTTTGGTTCTCTGATTAAGTGAATTTTTCAACCCTGTCTTCTAATTCACTGATTTGATTCTTAGCTTCCCCTAATCTGCTCTATATTCCTTCCAAAGTGTTCTTTTTGTGCTATGTCATTCTTTATTTCTGTTTTCATAGTTGCTATATTTTTTTCTCATGCTGTTGAGCATCTTTACCATCATTATTCTGAACTCTACATCAGATGAATTTCTTGTCTCCATTTCATTTATCTCTTCTTCTGGATAATTTTCTTGTTCTTTCATTTGGGATTGATTCTTTGTCTCCTCATTTTGGCTGCTTGTTTGGGTTTGTGACTATTTATTAGGTAGATCTGCTATGCCTCTCAATCTCTAGAGCAGGACAGTGTCAAATGCTGTTTCTGTCTAATTAGATCAGGCAATGTCTCAAAGCCTCCAGAGACTGCCTCTGCCTACAAGACTGATAGGATTTCATCTTGAATTGCCCTCAGGCAGTTGTCCACAGTTATGGCTCGAGTTTTTTTCAACAAGGTGGGGCAATTGCTCCTGTCTGGAGGCTAATTGTTATTCTTAGTCTCTTATTGGGCCTCAGAAACTCTACACCATAGGGCAAGGTGTTTTCCATTAGGGTGGGCCAACTGTTTTCCCCCCAGGCAAAACCACATGTATAGAAAATGTCTGCATGAGAAACATGACCTCCACAATGTAAGGGAATGACTCAGCACAAAAAACTGGGGTGTCTGCTTTCTGAGCTCTATTTCCAGAGCCCCAGATCCTGGCTTCTACTCACACAGCTCCTTTCCACTCTGCCCTCCCTCTGCTGGAGCACAAGGTGAGTGGCTTCACAGGGAATTTTGTGCTTTGGCCCTTTATGGGAGTGCCTGAATTTCCAGCCATCTCTCCCTGGCCAACAGAAACCCAGTTGCTTTTCACAGCCAGATGTTATGTGGGTACCCATCTCAGTCCTGGTGCTCTCTCCTGGGGGGCCTATCTTGGAGATTAGACCCCAGAGTTCTCAGTGAAATCCCCTTCAGCTGAGATATCTCTATAGAATTTCAGATGTAGTCTGTGGGAGCTTAGCCAGCCCTTTCACACCTCTGCCACTCCTACCAGTTTCTATGCAGTCTCTACTTTCTGTCCTCACTTATCAGGGTTCTCTTCAGTGAGTCTTCCATTGATTATTCAGGAAGTTTTTCTGTATCTTAGATGAAATTCTAATTACATCTTGGGAGCATGTCTGTGCAGCATTCACTTACTCTACCACCATATTTGATCTCTCTCCAAGCTCTTTTTAAAAATTTAATTAATTAATTAATTTAATCTTCATTGTTGAGATTATTAAAGATGTCCCTCTTTCACCCCCTCCCCCAGCGCCTCTCCACCTGGTTCCCGCCCTGCACAAAGCCCCTGCTACCCTATTGTCTGTGTCCATAGGTAATGCATAAGTGCACATAAGATCTTCATCTAGTCTCTTCAAATCCTCCCACACTCCCTTCCCTCTGAGAATCGTCAGTCTGTTCCATTTTCATGCCCCTGATTCTATTCCATTCACCAGTTTATTCTGTTCATCAGATTTTTTGTTTGATTTTTAGGTTCAATTGCTGATAGATATAGATATGTATTTGTTGCTACTTTGTTGTACATATTTTTATCTTTATCTTTTTTGTTCTTCCTCTTCTTAAAGAATACCCTTCATGATTTCATATAATACTGATTTGGTGGTGATGAACTCCTTTAGCTTTTTCTTTATCTGACCTTCAATTCTAAATGAGACTTTACTAGGTAGAGTAATCTTGGTTGTAGGTTCTTGCTATTCATTACTTTGAATATTTCTTGCCACTCCCTTCTGGCCTGCATAGTTTCTGTTGAGAAATCAGCAGACAGTCCTATGGGCACTCCCTTGTAGGTAACAGACTGCTTTTCTCTTGCTGCTTTTAAGAGTCTCTCTTTGTCTTTAGCCCTTGGCATTTTAATTATGATGTGTCTTGGTGTGGTCCTCTTTGGGTTACTCTTGTTTGGGGTTCTCTGTGCTTCCTGGACTTGTAAGTCTATTTCTTTCACCAAGTAGGGGGAGTTGTCTGTAATTATTTCTTCAAATAGGTTTTTAATCTTGCTCTGTCTCTTCTTCTGGCACCCCTATAATTTGTATGTTGGTACACTTGAAGTTATCCTAGAGGATCCTTACTCTATCTTCATATTTTTTAATTCTATTTTCTTTTTGCTCTTTTGATTGGGTGTTTTTGGCTTCCTTGTATTTCAAATCATTGATTTGATTCTCAGAACCCACTACTCTCCTGTTGAATCTATATTATTCTTTATTTCAGTCAGTGTATTCTTAATTTATGACTGGTCCTTTACCATGTTTTTGGCATTCTCACTAAGATCCTTGAAAGTCTCACTAAGCCCCTTGGAAGTTTCTAGAAGATTCTTGAGTAAGCTTATAACTGTGGTTTTGAACTATATATCCAGTAGTTTGCTTTCTTCCATTTCTTTCATTTGTGACATGTTTCTTTGTCTCAGCATTTTGGCTGCTTCCTTGTGTTTTTTTCTCTGTATTGGGTAGAGATGTTAAGTCTCCTTGAGGTGATAGAGTGGCCTTGTGTAGTAGGTGTCTTATAGGGCCCAGTAGCTCAATCTTCCGAGTCGCCTGAGCTGGGCACTCTAGGTGCACCTGTTTGTAGACCATGTGCACAGTCTTATAATTGAGTCTTGATTGCTGTTGGTGTCACTTGGAGGAATCGACCTCCAGGCCAATTGGTTGTGGCAACCAGCTGCAACTACAGTGGGAGAGCTGCTGTGCAGGAGACACCCTTATGAAGCAGGACTTGCTTCAGAGGGGCTTTGGTGTTCACTGATTCTGCCCCTTGAGTGTGTTCCTTATGGATGTGTAGAGTTGTAATCTGGTATGGTCTCACACTGACCACTGGGTACATTGGCTCTTGGGTCTCCAGGAGGTGCAAAGTCAGCCATTGCCTTGGGTCACCCAGCAAGAGCTACAGAAAGGATCTTCAGATTCAACTTCTTTGTATCGTGTTTGAAAGTACCCAGACGAGACTCAGCTGTGAAGGAAGGCAGGCTGGTGCTGGTGTCAGGTCTTGGGCTTTTTATTGATAGGTTTGGGGCTCCCTGACCCAGCTGCAGCTTGTTTGATAGATTTTAGCCAGCAAGGATAGGCCATTCATATGCAAAAGCCACTGTGCACAGCTTGGGTGGGGTTGTAAGTTGGATGAGGCAGCATCTCAGAGAATCATTAGGGTGGAGCAAACAGAAATGGCTGCCAGTCATACCTGTGACTGGGGAGGTCCCAGCATGGGAACAATGAACGCTGTGAACACGTCCATCTGGAAGAAAGCCAGTCACATCAGGGCTGAGTTCCTGCCCTGATGCCAGACAGTCCAGTTTCTCCTTGTATGTATCTGAGTCCCCCAGAGCCTTGCCCAGCACTGGAGCTCAGATGAAGCAGAAGCTTGTAAGTTTAGTTTGTGTGCCAGCCTTTTAAGAGGAGCATCTGTGTCTCCAGCAGTCTCTGTGTCATTGAGCTCGATTCCCCACTGGTTTTTACAACCTGTAATTCTTGTTCTCCATAGGGACTTATTTTATCAGTTCTGGGACCCTGGGCTGGGGGTCTGGTGTGGTGCTTGGACCCCTTGCTCCTCCAGAAAGCCTCCACAGAGGTGATCTCCCTCCAGATTTTAAAAGTGGCACACATGGGTGCTGGACTAGCCCATTCCATGCTTCTGCACCTCCTACCAGTCTCAGTGTGCTTTCTTCATTACTCCTCTAGTTTTAGGACTTCCATTCAGCCAGCATTCCGTTAGTTCTGGGTGATGGTTGTTCTGTATTTTAGTTGTAATTTTTATGTGGTTGTAGGAGGCAGCGAGTATAGGCATTTTCCTATGCTGCCATCTTGGTTCTCCTAAGCTCTTTTTATGAAGCCAGAATTATCCTAATCCCCAAACCAGATAACAATACTACAACAAAAGAAAATCACAAGCCTATATCTCTGATGAATACAGATGCTAAAATCCTCAACAAAATACTAGCAAATCAGATCCAGCAATATATTGAAAAGATCATACACCATGATCAAGTGGGATTTATTCTGGGGATGCAAGACTGGAACAGTATTTGCAAATCAATGTGGTACATCACATAACAAAGTGAAAGATAAATATCTCTTGATCATATCAATGGATGAAGAAATAGCATTAGACAATATCCATCACCTTTTTTGATAAGAATTCTCAGCAAAATGGGAATAGAGGGATCATAACTCATAATAAAGTCCATACATGATAAACCTGTAGCCAACAAAAATTTCAATGGGCATAAACTAAGTGTTTCCTTTAAGAACAGGGACAATACAAGAATGTCTGCATTCTCTACTCTTATTCAAGATAGTATTGGAAGTCCTAGCCATCACAATCACACAAGAAGAAGAGATAAAAGCTATCCAAATTGGAAAGAAGTAAAACTGTCATTATTTGCAGATGACATGATATTTTATATAGAAAATAAACCCTAAAGAATCCACCAGAAAACTAGTAGACTTAATAAATTAATTCGCAATGTATCAGGATACACAATCAACATCCAAAAATTGATGGCATTTTTATATATCAATAATGAACTCTCAGAAAGAAAAATTTGAAAAAATCTCATTTACCATTGCAACAATAAAAAATGATACCTAGGAATAAACTTAATCAAGGTATTAATATACCTATACTTAGAAAACTATAGGACATTGAAAAAAGATGTAGAGGAAGAGACAAACAAATGGAAGCTTATACCATGTTCATGGATTGGAAAAATTAACATCATTAAAATACCCATGCTACCCAAAGCAAACTATCCTATCTAATAAAAGAAAAACATGCAAATTGACCATAACCCCGACACCCTTCCCATTGGCTGATCAGCAGGATATGCAAATTAACTGCCAACCAAGATGGCGGCCAGCAGCCAGGCAGCTGAAGTGAATAGGAGGCTTGCTTGCTCCAGTGATGGAGGAAGCCAAGGTTCCCCGCCTGCCATTGCCGACCTCTGAGCTGCAACTCCAAGCCACTATGTTGCAATTACAGAACCTAAACAAACTCCAGAAACCTGCTTTCAGCCAGCTGGGCTTCAGCCAGCAGGAGCTGGAGCCGAGCCTCAGAGCTAAAGCCGACTTTCAGCTCCAGTGACAGCCATAGAAGGTAAATAAATCCCAGAATTAAAAAAAAAAAAGAAAAAAAGGAGAGGTTGGGAGCTTCAGTCGCCCACCAGCCTGAAAACGGCCCTCAGCCCCTCACCCAGACTGGCCAGGGACCCCAGTGGGGACCCCCACCTTGAAGGGGGTGTGACCAGCTGCAAACAGCCATCATCCCTTCATCCAGGCTGGCCAGGCACCCCAGTGGGGAACCCCACTATGAAACAACAAGATGGCGGCTAATTTGCATACTGAAGGTTGGCGGCAGGCGGGCAAGGCTGTCTGTGGTCTGGGACCCGTATCTGTGACCCTGCCGGGTGGGGGGCAGTGCTTGAGGCTATCCGCGGTCCCAGGACCTGGATCTGTGCCCCTTCCCGGCGGGGCAGCGGCTCACAGAGGGGCAGATCGGCTGGGGTTGGGCAGCGCAGGACACCTGGCTTCCTCCCAGCCCCAGTCACTCTGGGCAGGTGACCAGCGCAGCGAGCCTCTGGACAGGGGACTGCGGCAGGCCAGCGGAGGGCAGCCTGTATTCCCCACATGGCGGTGGTGACAGCTGTGAGAGTGTCAAGCGGAGCCTGCAGGCTGAACTGAAGTAGCGCCTGCAGGCCATCAGCGCCCAGGAGTGGCTGCGCAAGATCTGCCTCCCGGCCCAGAAGGTGCAGGATCGCAGGGACAGCCACCATGGCAGGCCAGACTGACGTCTTCCTGGCCGCACCATGGGGGTTTGCGGATCTGCAAAGCCAGAGTCCTCTGGTGTGCACATCCACCCCTGGCGTGCGAACATCCCCAGCACACTGTCACCCTCCCACACCTGCAGCAGTTGCAAACCAAGGCATGCACAAGTTCCCCCCGCCTCTCCACAGCACTTCCATCAACCCAGCATGCCTAACACCCCCACAGGATGTGCACACATCCCCTCTGATGTGCTCACATCCTTTGGAGAGTGTCTGGGTGTTCTGGGTGCTGAGGGTGGGCGCCTGTTAGATGACAGTGAGAGGGCGGAGTGGTGATGCCCTGTTCCCACGGAGGCCAGTGCAGCTACTAGATCACCTCTGGGGGGTTAATGCAGGTGCTGAGGCAGGAGCAGGTGCAGATAGACCAGCCGTGGGCAAACTACTGCCCGCGGGCCGGATCCGGCCCGTTTGAAATGAATAAAACTACTGGGGAAAAAAAGACCGTACCCTTTTATGTAATGATGTTTACTTTGAATTTATATTAGTTCACACAAACACTTCATCCATGCTTTTGTTCCGGCCCTCTGGTCCAGTTTAAGAACCCATTGTGGCCCTCGAGTCAAAAAGTTTGCCCACCCCTGAGATAGACACACCTGGTAGGCACGGGCGGTCCTCGCTGAGGTGCCTTCGGTCAGTGTTCAAGATCAAGAACCCAGAGGCGGAGAGGAATTCCGTCCTCTCAGTGAAACAGTGGGATAGTCGGGGCGACTGTAGAGGAGGAATGTGCACTTTGGGTGCCAGAACCCATGAGCGAAGATTGCCCTGACTGAGCCTGGCTTGCTTGGGGCCTAGCTCACTCCTGCCGGGCAGCGGGTGACAGGACGTGCTTTTCCAAATTAATGAGAGAAAACATTGATTTTCCTGCTGCCCACGAAGGTGGAAAGTGAAGTGGGGAGACATGTGGGGAGTGAGCGAGGTTCCCTGTCTGGGGGTTTCAAATCTGCTGTTGGTTTCTTTCACTGCTGACTAGAGATATACAGGGTGTCCCCCCAAAATGTATACACACTTTGAATACCTACTAATTCCAATGGTTTTAAGCATAAGGAAGAAACAACAATGGAGCTGTTATCTGTTAAATGTGTGGGCACAAACAGGTAGTTGGACATTCCCTGAGGGGTCTCAGATTGAAGAAGGTGAAGGCCAGACTGAGGGGCCCCTTTCCCTCCCTACCCCAGTGCACGAATTTCGTGCACTGGGCTACTAGTAGATTCAATAAAATCCCTATTAAAATACCAATGCCTTTCTTTACAGAACTATAACAAATACTCCAAAAATTTATATGGAGCAATAGTTGAATAGTTGCAGCAATCTTGAGAAAGAGCACAATTGTAGGGATCACATTATTAGATATTAAACTATACTACAAAGCCATTATAATCAAAACAGCCTGGTTCTGGTACATACAATGGAGTAAAGACAGTCTATTCAACAAATGGTGTTGGGAAAACTGGACAAATACATGCGGAAAGATACAACTAGACCACCAATTTACATCATACACAAAAATAACCTCAAAATGAATTAAAGACTTAAATGTAATCATGAAACCATAAAAATCCTAGAAGAAAACAAAGGTAGTAAAATCTCAAATATTTCATATAACAGAATATTTACAGATACGTCTCCCAGTGCAAGAGAAACAATGGAAATAGTAAACAAATGGAACTACATCAAAATAAAATAGTTCTTCACAGCAAAATAAACCACCATCAAAATGAAAAGGGAACCCACTGTAGGGGAGAACATATTTGCCAATGATATATCTGATAAGAGGTTAATATCTAAAACATATAAAGTATGGATACAACTCAACAAAGGGAAGATAAACTATCAAATTACAAAATGGGCAGAGGAACTGAGAGTCACTTCTCCCAAGAGTACATACAAATGGCCAAGAGACATAAAAAATGTTCAAAGTCACTAACCATCAGAGAAATACAAATTAAAATGACAATGAGGTACCATCTCACACCTGCCAGAATAGCTATCATCAATAAATCAACAAACAGCAAGTTCTGGCGAGGATGTGGAGAAAAGGGAACACTAGTTCACTTCTGATGGGAATGCAGATTGGTGTAGCCTCTATCGAAAACAGTATGATGTTTCCCCCCCCAAAATTAAAAATGGAACTTCCCTTTCACCCAGTGATTCCACTTCCAGGGATATATCCTAATAACACTGAAACACCAATCATAAACAATATATACACCCCTATGTTCATAGCTACATTATTTACAATAGCTAAGTTTTGGAAACAATCAAAGTACCCATTAGTACATGAATGGATAAAAAGGATGTGGCACATTTACACATGGAATACTATGCAGCTGTAAAAAGAGGGATCTCTTACCCTTTGAGACAGCATGATTGGACCTGAAGACTATTATGCCATGAAATAAGCCAGTCAGAGAAAAACAAATATTACATGATTTCACTTGTTTGTGGAATCTGATGAACAAAATAAATTGACCAACAAAATAAGACCCTAAGCATGGAGGTATGGAATAGAGTGACATACCTTGATGTGGTGGTGGGGGGATGAGGAAAGAGAAATCAAAGAACTTATATACTTACTAAAGGCCCAGTGCACAAAATTCATGCATGAATGGGGTCCCTAGGCCTGGCTGGCGATTAGGGCCTATCGGGGCCACTCACCCAGTCCTGATTGGGGCTGGGCTGACTGGGGCCTGCTCGATGGGGGGAGTGATGAGGGGAGGGACCGCGGGAGGTTGGCTGGCCATGGGAGGTTGGCTGTGGGAGCGCACTGACCATCAGGGGGCAGATCCTGCATTGAACATCTGCTCCCTGGTGGTCAGTGTGTGTCATAGCAACTGGTTGACTGGTTGTTCTGGTCATTCTGGTCGTTCAGTCAAAATGGTCTCTTAGACTTTTATATATATAGAATATGCATAGCCCATGGACATTGACAATAGGGTGGTGCAGACCTGGGGTGGACAGGTAGTAGCTGGGCAGAGGGGGAAAAAATGAGAGATATCTGTAATACTGTCAACAATTATATATATATATATATATATATATATATATATATATATATATTAAAGTTTAAAAAATTAAGTCAGACAAAGAAAGACAAATACCATATGATCTCACTTATATGCAGAATCTAAAGAACACAATCAATGAACAAACAAAACAGATACAGACAACCTTTTGATAGTTTCCAGAGGGCATGGGGTTTAGGGACTGCATATAAGAGATAAAGGGATTAAGAAGCACTAATTTGTAGTTATAGAATAATCATGGGGAAGTAAGTATAGCATAGTAATATAGTCAATAATATTGTGATAACTATGTCTGGTGCTAAATGGGTCCTAGAATTATCAGGGTAATCACAAATGTGTAATCACTAGGCTATACAGCTAAAGCTAATATATTGTATGACAACTATCATTGAAAAATAAAAATATATATTGAAAAATGAAAAAGGAACCCACTGTATGGGAGAACATATTTGCCAATGATACATCTAATAAGGAGTTAATACATCTAATAAGGCCTGCAGGGGAGGACTGTTGAGGGGGACCAGACCTGCAGGGGAGGGCAGTTGAGGGGGCCAGGCCTGCAAGGGAGGGCAGTTGGGGGTGATTGGGCCGTCAGGGGAGCAGTTAGGTGTCAATCAGGCCAGAAGGAGAGAGGTTAGGTGGTGATCAGGCTGTCAGGCAGAAGCGGTTAGGGGCAATCAGGCAGGCAGACAGGCGAGTGGTTAGAAGCCAAAATATATAAAGAACTCATACAACTCAACAAACAGAGGACAAATAACCCAATTAAAAAAAATGGACAGAGGACCTGAATAGACATTTCTCCAAAGAAGACATACAAGTGGCCAATAGATATGAAAAAATGCTCAACATCACTAATTATCAGAGAGATGCAAATTAAAATCACAATGAGATACCACTTCACACCTGCTAGAATGGCTATCATCAATAAATAAACAAGTGCTGGCAGAGGATGTGCAGAAAAAGGAACCCTAGAACACTGCTAGAGGGAATGCAGACTGGTGCTGCCACTATGGAAAACAGTATGGAGTTTCCTCAAAATATAAAAAATGGAAGTGCCATTTGACCCAGTGATCCCATTTCTAGGACTATATCCCAAGAAACTAGAAACACCACTCAGAAAGAATATATGCACCCCTATGTTCATAGCAGCATTATGTACGCTATCTAAGATCTAGAAACAGCCCAAATGCCCATCAGTATATGAGTTGGGGGAAAAGCTGTGGTACATTTATAGAATGGAATATTATGCAGCTGTAAAAATGAAGGCTCTCTTGTCTTTTGAGACAGCATAGTGGGACTTGGAAAGTATTATGCTAAGAGAAATAAGCCAGTCAGAGAAAGACAAGTATCACATGATCTCACTTATATGTGGAACCTAATGAACAAAAGATCCAGAGACATTGAAGCAACAGACTGGCATATTTCAGAGGGAGGGGGGTGGAAAGAGATTATTCAATGAATTTATATGCATATATGCATAGCCCATCATAGATAATAGTGCAGGAAGACCTGGGAAGGGTGTGGGAGCAGGGTAGAGTGAGTCAATAGGGGGAATAAAGGGGTTATCTATAATACTTTCAACAATGAAGATAAATTTAAAACTAAAAACAAAAAAATATAAAAGATTAAGGATCCTATGTTTTTAATTCATGCTGTAGCACCAAAACATCAAGCTTCTAAAAGATGAGATAAAACAGAAATATAGGAAAGAAAATTAAAATTACACAAAAACTGACAGCTCTATATTTTCTATCATATAAACATTAACACAAACATCATTTTTCATTTACTTATGAAGCTTAGACAAATCCAGTCTTAACAGTTTAGCACGTGGCAAAATCCTATATAATAAAGAGGTAATATGCACATTGACCCACACGCCCTCGCATCATAAGATGGCCGCCCACGTCGTCACAAGATGGCCACCCCTCATCATCACAAGATGGCTTCCCCCATGTCATCACAAGATGGCCACCCCCATGTTGTCACAAGATGGCTGCCCCCATGTTGTCACAAGATGGCTGGCAGGGGAGGGCATTTGGGGGCCGCCAGGCCTGCAGGGAGGGCAGTGGGGGGCGGCCAGGCCTGCAGGGGAGGACTGTTGAGGGGGACCAGACCTGCAGGGGAGGGCAGTTGAGGGGGCCAGGCCTGCAAGGGAGGGCAGTTGGGGGTGATTGGGCCGTCAGGGGAGCAGTTAGGTGTCAATCAGGCCAGAAGGAGAGAGGTTAGGTGGTGATCAGGCTGTCAGGCAGAAGCGGTTAGGGGCAATCAGGCAGGCAGACAGGCGAGTGGTTAGAAGCCAGCAGTGCAGATTGTGAGAGGAATGTCCGGCAATCGGACATCCCCCAGGGGTTCCCAGCTTGAAGAGGGTGAAGGCTGGGCTGAAGGACACCCCCCTCCCCCACCATGCACAAATTTCGTGCACCGGGCCTCTAGTACATTAAATAATCTATTGTTTATATAGAAATCTCCTTACAGTTTGACATGTGTATGGAAGTATCTCTCTCTGAAATGTATTCAAGTAAGATAGATTGTCAATAGAAGATATCTAGTGTATGAGAAATGAGCCCATTCACTGATAGAACTAGTTTTAATCTGACAGTCTTAAATTTCTAGATTTACTTTTATCCTCTGCCATTGTCTGATATGTCTTTATTTAAATACTAGAGGCCCAATGCACAAAATTTGTGCAAGAGTAGGCCTTCCTTCCCCTGGATGCCGGCACCGGCTTCCCT
The DNA here is from genome assembly GCF_014108235.1 of Myotis myotis. Lineage (NCBI taxonomy): Eukaryota > Metazoa > Chordata > Mammalia > Chiroptera > Vespertilionidae > Myotis > Myotis myotis. The sequence goes on along the minus strand of NW_023416346.1, from coordinate 102,219,419 downwards.
CTGGCACCCAGGACCCAGGCTGGCTTCCCTCTGGCCACCAGCAGGTACCCGGGACCCAGGCTGGCTTCCCTCCAGCCACCTGCAGGCACCCAGGATCTAGGCTTCCCTCAGGCCTGGCTTTGTCTGGAAGGACATCCGGTCTAATTAGCATATTACCCTTTTATTATTATAGATTTCTTTTAGTTGTTTGTGATATTTGTATTTTCTTTCTCTTTCTACTCAGACCATCAAGTAAGTGCCTTTGATTTTTTAAAAATCATTATAAAATATAAAGGGCATGATATTTGTGGACTACATAAAGTATCTCCAAATAATTCAGAGCTTTCTCTCCAAGAGACACAGTATGAAATAAATACATAATGGATCAGAGAGATGCAACAATGTTTTAAAGTTAGTCCTGATTGTAAGTGATTGATGATATTACTGTATCTAAGGAAATGATTCATCAGTCAAAGAGGGGCTTGGTCTACAATGGAAGCCTAAAATAAACAGGAGTCAGTTGCATGTTTAAAAAATTTATCGAACACTTAGAAGTTGATTTATATATAGAGTCTATTCTTGAGGAGCTTATATTTTAGAGACTGCAAAAGGAAAAGAATGTCAATGGAGTGGGTTAACTGTTATGACCAATATATAAGTTCACACCATTGTGGGAGCACTTAACCCAGCCTGTGATGTGGCAGGGAGGATTCTTGAAGGATATGACAGATGAGACATGTGCACTGGATCTTAAAAGAAATAGAATTATCCAGGTGATTGAATGCAAGGGATTGTGACAGAGGTAGATGGAGGGGTTTTTTGCTGAATTCAGAAAAGGCATGGTAGAGGCATAAAAGTACACTTTGGTGAGTGTCACTGGATCAAAAAAAGAGAGGTTAGAAATATAAGCAGAGACCATATTTTGAAGGCTTCAATGCCAGGTTATGAATCTTAGACTTTATCCTTTGGCAGTTTCTCACACTGGGGTTTTTCAAGATGTGTTAACAAGTATGACAAGGCACAGGATGAACATGGTGAATTTTTATGAGACATCAATTTTAACTTTATGATATATATTTTGAAACATTATTTCTATATTAAAATACCATAGTATCATTGAGAGTTCCAAATTGCCAGTGAAATTTTAAAATAAAACACAAGATATCAAGTAATTCTCAAAGTTGTAGTGCTTATCACTATCCTCCACCCTTACTCCCTTTCAGGGTTTTGTAAGGGGTTTTATTTCTTGCATGACACTTTAGAAGAAAAGTTTTAGAACCACAGTTCTAAACTGTGGTCATCCAATAAAAGAATTTAATCAGAAATATGAAGAGGTAAAATTTGTGTTTTAGATTTAGGTGATTTGTGAAGGATGGATTTGGGGGTGCAATGGAGCAGAACAGAACAATAGCTTGGGAAGCTATTACAATAGTGATCATCAGATGCTAAACTCGAGTCATAGTGAATGGGGAGAAAGACACAGAGATCAGATTTGATAGGTAAAACTGGCAGAAGTTAATGACTAAATAAGGGAAGTTAAGAAGAGGGAGAAATCTGGAAAACGCTCCAGTTCTGGGAGATAGTGTATATAGATAGAGGATCTGGCTTTAAGAAAGATATAATTGTCCTAACCAGTTTGGCTTAGTGGATAGAGCATTGGCCTGTGGACTGAAGGGTCTCAGGTTTGATTCCAGGTCAAGGGCACGTACTTCGGTTGCAGGCTCGATCCTTGGCCCTGGTTGATGTTTTGCTCTCTGTCTCTCCCCTTCCCTTCCACTCTCTCTAAAAATCAATGGAAAATGTCCTTGGGTGAGGGTAAACAAAGAGATAATTACTTTACTTTATGTTGAACATGTTGAGTGTGAAATGCCTAGTGAAACATCTAGGTTGGAGCTTTGTCTAACCCAAATGTGTTACAAGACATGGAGAAATTGATCCCCTTGGCCCTCAGCATGGCGGGACTTTTACTAAGGCAGCTAGAATCCTCAGTTGGTCAGACTGAACACCTCAGGCTGTGTACTACTTTGTTCATTAACCTCAATGTGTGGAAAAATTATTTCCATTTTCTGTGTGTGTCATTCCATAAAAGAGTTTGGGAAACACCAGTCTAATTGATGATGCTCAGTTGGCTTCTGATTATATGTGTGAAACTCAGAAGAGCTATCAGGAATATAGAGATAAAGAATTGGGCATTATCCACATACAGATACTAATTAAAAACAGTGAAGTTGATAAGGTAAAGAAATCCACAAGAAAGTCTATATATGCCTGGTCAGAGAGGTCCAATGGAGTGAATTCAGGATGCAAATGAAGTGGTACATTAAATGATAAAAATAATAATAGTTAGCATTTTGAGCATTTAACATGTGCCAAACATTATTCTGAGCACTTTGTATTTATTAAGTCAATCATAACAGCAATTCCACAAAGTAGTAAGCATTATTACTATCTCCATTTCATAGAGTAGGCAACTGAGGTACTGTGAATTTAAGTAGGTCACCCAAATTCCATAACTAGGAAGCAGAAAAGCCAGAGGTTTATGTTATTAACCAGTCAAATCTTGGAACTCATTCCCACTTGTTTTATACTTGTGCACAACAAGCTAACTCCTGATATAATTTGACTTCCCATATAAGCTAGAGGGAGAGAATGGCTAATCAGAGGGTAAGTAATTATGATCCCTTTGACAATTATAACTATCATTATGAAACAATGAGCCAATGTTCTGGTGTAGATGCCAATCTTTGCTGAAGTTAGTAAGTGTTATGTCAGCTCTTTGGAGACTAATCAGCTTTAGGATAGACAGAATTGAAATTTGGCCTTGAAAGGCTGGTTGCCAGACCCTAAACTGTCATAACCATTACTACAAATGCTATCCACTGAGGTCTCTAGGCAGCCAAAAGACTTCTGATAACACCTGACATGTTTTTCTTTTGCATTTCAAACTATAGAAGCAGGGAAAAAAAGGGGGCAAACTAAATGAAGGCGATATGGGTCCAGCTTTCTATATAATCCATTGAATTTAGTGATCCTGCTCACCAGGATCTACACAGAGTGAAGAGGAACCCAAGGCTTCAATAAATAGAGCAAATTGCTTGACGCAGGTTAATACTAGAAATACTGCGTTTAGAGCCAACCACGAGTGTTAACAAAGAGCAAACACAGTCTGTTTATAGAGTAGTTTGCATTTGCTTTTTTACATCTGTCAATCAGACCCCCAATCAGAGAAGCCCAGGTCAGAGAAAGGTAAACCACAAATGGATTGAAATAATAAAAAAAAAATCCATTGTTAATTGGTGAGTTGGATAGCTCAGAATTGTTTTTTATTTCATCTGAGAATGAAGAGGATATCTTTTTCTTGGAAATGCAGCAAAACTCTATGCTGTCTCTATTACACTTTCTTAAGTAAACATACTTTCAAGTTGTCAAGATTCAAGGACAAAAGTACTAAGGGAGAAGGTCAGAAATAAAAAAATATAAAAAGAAATGTTGGGTGGGATTTTATATTGTATGCATAAATTGTGTTTGCTGGGCAAATTGCTTAAATTCTCTAAACTTCAATTTCCTCATCTATAAAATTTGGATAATGGTAGTTACATCACAGGATAGAGATTAAATGAAATGATTTATGTATATAAGTATCCAGGACACAGTGCCTGACAAATGTCAGACAATCAATAAAAGGTGAATATCATAAATTCTGTGAGTTTTCTCACATATTATTAGAACCTTCCTTTGAAAATGCTTATCATCTCATTGTTGATCACAGGACAGTGTTGACTTAGAAATATTTAAAACGAAGTTTTCAGGGTGTATTTAATCTCAGTGTTTCCTTTAACACGCTCTATGACCATTGCCTGGTAAATCTCACGCTAGTGACTTATGCGACCTTGTCACATCAGTTGCTTGGTTAATACAATTATATAGGTTTCAAGTGTACAATTCTATGATGAGTCATCTGTATATTGAATACAGGTTTTAGTTGGTGGCATGATTCCATCTTAAACCTACTATACAATGAAAAGTTTCTTTTTTCAATGTTCAGTTCTCTTTGAATCCAGACCTGCCTTATGCTGCCATCTCCTGGAAGTGTCTGGGATCGAACAACTTTTCAATTTCTTTAGAGATATTTTGATCAGTCTACATGTTGATTTTGATCTCCCCAGTGTCTCTTCTTTCAGATTACACTCTCGGTAATCACTGGACAATAATAATCCAGACTTTATAGAGTACTGAATGACCATCCTTGGGCAGTGGGATCAATAGAGGCATTTTGAATGAGAATAGTCAATAAAGATTGAGATTTTTTGTCTATAGTAATTTCAGCTTGCTATAAGGCTGGCTGAGATAAATGTAATTTTATATGTTATCAAAACTCATGCAGCTAAAATCTGCTAAATAATTTCCATAGAGGATAATTAGGGGGAACATCTCAATGAAAATAGGAAACTATTCATCCCATTGGGACTTGTTTTTAGATGAAGACTGCTAGCAATGTGGCAATGGAGAAGAATATCAAGATTCGGAGTCAAGAGACTGAAATACTAGGTCTTAACTTAATATCTGTGTATCCTGTTGAAGCCAATTCCTATTTCTTGGCCTCATGTTTCACATATTTTAAAGTAAAGGAATGAACTAACCTGTATACCTGAAACTAATACAAACTAATATTGAATGTAAACTGTAATTGAAAAGAAAGTAAAAACAAACAAAAAAAAAACAGGAATGATATCCACAAGAAAAAAATAAAATACAGGAATGGAATTAGATGATCTATAGGTTTATTACAGGATCTCACATTCTGTGGTTTTATGAAAGGTTAAGATGACAATGTGATTAATCATATCCAGTGAAAGTAGACTGGTTTATCAAAATGGTGTTGCTGAGTCTTACTGTGATGGGGGAAGATAGATTCACCCATAACTGCCATTGAAAGAAAATATATTGATAATAATAAGTGTAGGTATATAATTTGACTGTCATATGAAATACAAGTTTTCTGGTTCTCTTTAGATATTATTCCATTTTAGTTGCATTCTAGTATCAGGAGTCCCAATTCAGTCATCTGAACACAGCTCAGCTTATACATTAAAAGCAACTAGGAGGCAAGATTCAAAGGTCACAGATCTAAGCGACCTGTGGGATGAAACACTGTTGGGCCCTGATAAAACATGCTTGCTAACATGGACAAGAAGCCTTCCTTTATGGGCAACTAAAGCCTTAATTTGAGATCATTTATCATTTCCCTAACAGACCAGTGTTCTAATGAAATTGCAACATTGGATTATGAGGTGCCAGAGCCAGCAGAAGGACAAGAGTGGTTCCAGGTACACTGCCAAGGGAACAACGACAACAACAACAAAAAGACTCACAATCAGCTAGTTACAGAAGTTAGAGGAATCAAGATTGTGAGTATAAACAATTATCATTTCATGAAGCTTAAGTGTGAAGGGAAAGTGAGAAGCCTGAGTACCAGGAACAATGGAGAAGGCACTATTTATAAAAGTCATCAGGCCCTAAGACTTTTATACCATTTAACCCCAGGATGTAATATGGGCAGAAGACCAATAAATCTGTGTAGTATCTTCTAGCTGAGATCCAGAGCCACCAGAGAGCAGCACTGAGAAGATGAGTGCTCCATGTTAATGGGTTGCTCAGTTTCCAAGCCAGCTTTGCAGCTGAGTGCATCCCTAGTGTATAGTCTCTGCAGTTTACATTCCACTTCGCTCAAAGAATTGAACCCACATCACAGGAACTTTTAACGGTCTGATGTACCAGCTTACTAGAACTTCCATAACAACTTGCTGCAAACTGTGTGGCTTAAAACAATAGAAATTACTTTAATTACAGCTCTAGAACCTAGAAGTCCAAAATCAAGATGTCAGCAGAACCATGTTTAATTCTGAGACTCTGGGTATAATCCTTTCTCGCCTCTTTCTAGCTTCTGATGGTGGCAGCATCTTTCACGTTTCTTGCCTTGCAGCTTCATTACTGCAATCTCTACCATTGTTATTCCATGACATCCTCCCTATGTTTCTCTCTCTTTTTATAAGGATGCCAGTCATATTAGATTAATGGCCAGCCGTATTCTAGTATGACCTCATCTTAACTAATTACATCTGCAATGAACTTAAGGTCACACAGAAGTATTGAGGGTTAAGATATCATCATATCTTTTAGGGGGGCAAAATTGAACCCACAACACTCTACATCAAATAAAATACCCACCAATAGAAGAACATTTGCAACAGAAGACTGGCTTTTTTTCCAGCTTTATTGAGGTATAATTGACAATTAAAAATTGTATATATTTAAAATATACAACTTGATTTGGTAAACCAGAAAGTTTACTTTTTCATCTCTCTGCCCCTTAGTGTTCTTAGGAACATATTCTATGTCTACATTTCATATCTGACTTGCCCACTACCTTTCATCATCACTCCCCCCCCCCAACACACACATGCATACCCCCTCTTAAACTCTCCCCTAAGGTAGTAGATTCCTTTATCCAAATGGCAGACTTTATCCCCTACACTGACTTTTAGTCTACATTAGCCACCACCATCCTACTTGTCAATACAACTGCCAACTACCTAATATCCACCTCCAATTTTTGCTGTAGTTCTGGAGAGCCCTATTCAAATTTCTAAAGTCCAAGTCCACATAAAATCCACTCACTCACCACACACCTATGCCCAAATACAGTGTAATGAGCTGATACTTGATAAATATTTCCTATATCTCATCTCCTAATAAAAACTACAGGACAATGCATTGTAAAGAATTGCTTATATTTCTCCACCCAGAGCAGCCCCTATTACAACAACTACAGCTACCACTCACTTTTGCTTCCTCCATATTCCTGATAGCATTTATGAATGAGCAGCTAGTCAATATGTAGCAAAGTCTGCTGAATACCTGTCCAGCAGCTTAGGTAAAATTCTTGAATACGACTGGAGAGTTGTTGTAAGGATTTCCTGAGATAACAGATGCAAAATACCTATTACCTTATCTGGATCATATGGTAGAATTTTAACAAATTGTAATTTTAAGCTATTAGTATTTCTCTACCTTCATATAAAGACTTCCTCTGATGACCGTTAACTAATTATACCATGTTTTAGCAAATGGCACAATTTCCTTCTTTAATAGCTGATGGCTCAATTTTGAAAATAAAATTGTTTTAATAAACACTGCCTTTATAATTATTTAAATTATTTCTCTATCTTGGCTTTGTATATATATTGCTGCAATGAACATGGAAGTTCTTGTTACTGCCATCCTAGGACTTCCAGGCCAGTCCCAAGATTCATTGAGGCCATCAACTTCTTCTCCACATCTTTTCTTGACATCATGCTTGGTAACTTCAATGTCTATTTATATTATTCCTATTAATCCAGGTCTTATCTCTAGCCTTGACCACTTCAACACCAAATGCCTTTATTATCAGTTTTCATCATTTGCCCATTTCCATGATTATAACTTAAATTTTGTAACCTAGTATTGCTTCATTTCTGAAAATTTAAACTCCTGTACTCCATGTCCTGATCACATTTTTTATTCTTCCAGTCATCTTAGTCCTTTATTATTACCTCATCTAAACTTCTACTTGGACCGGAGTCCCCACAGCTCACATCCAGATTCGCTTCTGTCTCTATCCAGTCTAAATACCATACTATATAATTTATTCATTTATTAAAACTATTTTAAAAAGCGCCTACTGTATGGTAAGCTCTATTCTAAGAACTTTGGATATAGCAGTAAAAGTAAAAATCCACAGTCTCATAGAATTTGCATTGCAATGAGAGGGATGGAATGGTTAAAAAGTAAACAAATGACAATATATCAGGAATTAAGTGCTACGGGGAAAATCAAGCAGAGATGGGTACATATGGAATGTGGTAAGGTGACATTTGAGGGTGACTTAAAGGAAGTAAGAAAGTAGTGATAGATATTAATCATTATATTCCAGGCTCAAAATATGTGACACCCAGGAAATTCTCAGAAATTTCTAAAATCATAATATACTCAACATTTTTCTTAACACTTACTTGCATGTTTCTAATTAATTATGATTTTCTATTATAAACAGTGAATCATTTTCCTCTGATACTGGAAGTTTCTGTAAAAAAATCCAATATAAAATACATGCATGGTTCATTATGAATGAATATTTTATGAAAAGATTATATATTTCAAATGGATGTTAAAATGATCTCTACCTGATAAAGACAACCGATAATAGAAAATATTTAAAAAGTAACAAAAAACCCCACACAAAAACGCCAAATAAAAATCATATGAAAACTTTAGAGTCCTGGCCAGTGTGACTCAGTTGCTTGGACATCGTCCCATGCACCAAAAGGTTACTAGTTTGATCCCTGGTCAGAGCACATGCCCAGGTTGCAGGCTCAATCCCCAGGAGGGGATGTTTTGCTCTCACATCGATGTTTCTCTCCCTCTCCCTTCCTATCTCTCTAAAAATCAATTTAAAAATCTTTAAAAATATAAAATTTTAAAGATAATGCCACAAATATTAGTATTTCAAATACAGTCTTCTTAAAATAAAATTTAAATAAATTGAATTATTTTTCCAGATTTATTGATACATGATTGCCAGAAAATTGCATATATTTAAGTTGTACAGCATGATTTTTAAAGGTGTACAATCTGATATTTAATATTTATATGCAATTGTGAAATGATTAGCATGATCAAGTTAATTAATACATTTATCAGTTACTTTTTTGGTATGTGTGGTAAGAATACTTAAGATCTACTCTCAGAAAATTTCAAGTATACAGCATAGTATTATTAACTAGAGTCATCATGTTGTAAGATCCTCAGAACTTATTCATCTTATAACTGTAAGTTTGTGCCCTTTGAACAACATGTCTCCATTTTCCTCACTCCCTAGTTCCTGGCAACCACCATTCTACTACTCTCTGGTCCTATAAGTATGTCTTTTTAGATTCCAGAGAGAGTGAATATGAACTTGGGGTGTGAGAAGAAGTAGTCAAAACCTATACTGAGGTTTCTGTCTGCAATAGGAAGAATAGAATTGCCATGAACTGATATAAGAAAGACTACTGAAGCAGCAGGAATTTGAGGAAAAGTGAAAATATTGTGGGGATCTGAGAATGTTTTAGGACATGTTAAAGATATCTATAATAATTCATGAGCTGATTTTGTCACCTTCCTCTTCCTTATTTCCTGTGACTTTTGATATTTTAGTGATTTCATTCATAGAAGCTTACTTCCTATTTTGAAGCAGATTCTCCATGCAAGTCCTTAAAGTATTGTCTGCATGTTCCTCACGATTGAGAACTGTAGATCCCTAAGATATGAAGGGAACAGTTGTAGCACCAGGTACAAAGGAAAAGCAGAGCAGCTGGAAAGTGAAAGAATGTGTTTTGTACATAACTTCAAACAAGTAATTGTGAACATGCCTTACACATATGAGTGTCAAAATAAAGAGCATTCTCAAATAAGTTATCTATAATGTACCCAAGTAAATGGAGATGTTTAGAAGTAAGCTGGATACTTAAGTCTGCAGTTCAAGGAAGAAGTCTAGGCTACAGATATAAATTTGAGAATCAGAAGGATTTAGATGATATTTAAAGCCATGCAATTGGATCAGCTCTCCAAGAGAATAGATATAGATGGAAAAGAGAAGACATCCAAGAATTTATTCCTGGTATCATGCAACATTTAAATGGGTCATGGCTAGAAACATCAGAAGAAAACCAGAAGAATGTACTATGCTGGAATCCAAGGAGGGAACAAACAAATGTATCAAATACTGTTAATTTTCAGGTAAAATGAGGAGGGAAAATTGATCATTGGGTTTAAGTACCTGGTGACTTTGACAGTAATAGTTACAATGGATAGGTAGTGATAAAGCCTTATTGAAGAGGGTTTAAAAGAGAATTAAAGAAGAGGAAATGATAGTGAGTATAGAAATTTTATTCAATAATTTTTGCTGTAAAAGGCAGCAGAGAAACTGGACTAATTTATTTTTTCCTAAATATATTTTTATTGATTTCAGAAAGGAAGAGGGAGAAAGATAGAAATGGAAATGATGAGAGAGAATCATTGATTGGCTGCCCCCTGCACACCCCCACAGGGGATTAAGCCCACAACCTGGGCATGTGCCCTGACTGGGAATTGAACAATGATCTCCTGGTTCATAGATCTACACTCAATCACTGAGCCATTATGGCCGGGCAGAGACTAATTTCTTTTTATCACAATTCTTTTCCATTGATACTCATCCACAAACTAATATAATAATCCAACTCTTCAAACATTGATCCTATATTTGTGCTGCTAGATCCTTTTAGAAAAAACCACAAAGTCATGCTGATTGATACTACTAGATATCATGGTCTTAAACTTTAGCTGTACCCCAAATACTTCAATGCATCCTTTCTACACATCCTTAACAGCTTTTACTCATGTTATAAAATTTTACCTTCTTCCAGTTTAAACCTTATATCTGATTTTAATTATAAAAAAGCCAAGAGATGTATCAATAATAGAAATTAACCACATGCTACATTTTTCTAGTAAAGTCATTTCTTATATGACTTCTTATTTTTAATTAGGTCAAAAACCTTTGGTCATCTTTATTATGGTGATCAAGTGCTTTCTAGCGCCTTCAGAACACATATTTTGCTTCTCTATCTTAACTTATCCCTGTTTCTGTGAAATACAATTTTATCTATTAGGCTCTTAAATAATTATATCAAAGGTCTCTAATTGTTAATTTTTTTTACCTTTTTCCTTAAACTCACCCAGTTTATACTTCTCAATCTCTACTTAATATCCACAAGTAATCAGTTGCCAAATATTGTTGGTTCTATTAGTGCAGCCCTGCTTTCACTTTCTTAATGATTTAGTTCACTCTAATTTATTATCTAGATTATAATAGCAGCCCACCTGCCTTCAGAGTAGCTCCTCTATAATGCATTTGTCTCACTGCTGCCAGAGTGGACTTTCTAAAACACAAATATGAATGTATCACTCTATGTTTAACAAACTTAATGGCCCCTCCCCATCTCAATAAGACAAAATTCAAACTCTCAAGTTTAGCATCTAAGGCCATTCTTAAGGGCATCTAAGATATAACTCATGCTGTTCATTAACTTATCCATTCAAAAAATACTTCTTGGGGTCTTATTCTGCTTCAGGCTCTATATTAATTGTTGGTAATATCAAAGTGGATATATCCTGATCTTAATTTCTATGAGCTCACAGTGCAATTTCATTTCTGTTTCACTCTTCAATACCCACCATTACTTATATACTGTATAGTGAGACCTTACTACATAGGTTTCCTGAAATATGTCTTACTGCTTCAAAGCCTTTTGCTTTTCTCCACCTAAAATATCATCCTTCTTTCTTCATTCCTGGTTAATTCCTTTAAAATTATTCTCAAACATCACATCCTCATTAATAACTTTCTCATTTAAATGTCCTTTCTCTTCTTCCTATAGCACGTTATGTTTCTATCATAGTACTTATCACACTGTAGTGATAAAATTGATTTATCTGCCTCCACAGTGAGACTGTGAGTCCTTTGAGTAACTGTTGCTTATCTTTGTATCACCACCACCTATCCTAGTGCCTAATACTAGTATATAGTAGGTGTTCAATAAATGAAAGCATGCATGAACTAATTCTTTGCTTAATCTAATTAAACTCTTATTCTGTAGAGAGTTTTATGAATCTTGAGTCTTTCCTTCTACATTTTAACTTTATTTCTAAGTCTTGTATAATCTGCAAACATGATCTGCATGATTTTTAGTAATGTGACTCTACTAGAAACCTCCCTCTAAGTTTAGCATCGCTCCATTAATCACCACTCTTTGGTAAAGATGTTCCAGTTACCAACCTCCTGGACAATGCTGTTACCCAGTTTAAGTGATCCCATGACCTAATCAGATATTTCTGGCCCTAGTTGGTTTGACTCAATGGATAGAGTGTTGGCCCTCAAACTGAAGGGTCACATGTTAGATTCCGGTCAAGGGCAAGTACCTAGGTTGCAGGCTCCATCCCAGGCCCGGTTGGTGGGGGCATGTGCAGGAGGCAACCAATTGATGTGACTCTCTCACATAGATGTTTCTCTCTCTCTGTCTCTCCTCCTTCTTTCCATTCTCTCTAAAAATCAATGGAAAAATGCCCCCAGTGAGGATTAACAACAACAAAATCCCCCAAATCTTTCTAAAACACACATTATTTTTATCTATAGCATTCTTATCATTTGTCTGTCTAGTGACCTCTATGAAAAAGGAAATAAGGCTTAATTAACCTCTCAATTGGTAACCCCAACTAGAGCCTACATTCTCCTCCACACTTCATCCCCAATCCATCCTTATCTTTTATTTTTAAATACAGGGAAGATTATGTTTTCTCAGCAGTTTCTCACAAGCATGTCTTTTCTCACACTACTCCCTCGGTCTGAAATGATCTTCCTCCTTCTCCTTTTGTAAACATTATTATTCAAGATTCAAATCAAATTCAACTTCCTCCAAGATCCTTCAAAGAATCCCATCCCTGATTTCACCTTTTATGATGAGATGAGATGGGTTTGTCTGTGCCATTTTTCTGTACTCTGGGAAGAAAATGAAATATTTAAGGGGAGAGATTTGATCCTGATTTTCTTCAGTCAATTAATTAGCTGGGAGTAGGAGAAAGGTCTCTTAGTACAATAAAGTCAGAATTAATAGTCATGTAAAGTATGTTTAAAATATTCAAATATGTCATATAAGTCATATGGGGTTTGGGGGGAGGAGATTCATTTTAAGATGTCAGATATAATCTATGTTAAATATATTAGGAAATAACATATTTGTAACCTACCTATACTCCTACCCCTACCCACAGAAGGTATTTATAGATGAGTGTTGTGGGACAGAAAGAAATGATGGAAACATATTGCATGAATTACATTATATCATATATCTTATAAGCTCCTTTGCATTGTAGTAAGTTATCCTTATGTTAAGTTCACACTCTACCCTCTGCATATACTAGAATATGTGCTACTTAAGTACCAAGACTTTCATAACCACTGTTGTAGAATTAAATTATTTTACTCTTGAAAATATTTCAGTGAGAACCAAATTTCTAAGTTATTCTTAAAGCTTATATGAACAAAAATCTGATGCAAGTTTTCAGTTTGGAATATTCACTACTATTATGATATCTGTATTAGTGACAATGTCTACAATCATTTAATCAAACCACTAAATAAAGGACCAGATTTTTTTAAGCTTTAGAAAGTTTCTACTTCAGTTTCTACTTGATAGTACCACCTTCATTTTTTCTTACACATTGATTTAATACCTTGAATTTCCTTCTCCTAAGTTTAAGTCCTGGTACCGTCACTTGTTAGTTGTATGCCATCTGACAAATTACTTAAGCTCTTCAAGTCTCAGTTTCCTTATCAATAAGATCAGGATCATAATTCTTACCTCAAAAGAAATTTGTAAAAATTAGATGAAATAATGCATGTGTACCAGGGTGAAAAACTATTTAATCCCTACCTGATATATAACTTAGCTTGCCTCTTAAAGTATGTGTGGTGGGGGAAAGGAATTGGTGATGACATAAATTTCCATCAATAAGAAAATTTGTCTTTATTTTCTTCTCATCTGTATTAGTTTCTTGTGGCTGCTGTAACAAATTACTACAAACTTGATGACTTAAAACAATACACATTAATTCCCTTATGGTTTTGGAGATCAGAAGTCCAAAATCAGTATCACTGGGCTGAAATCAAGGTGTCAGCAGGGCCTCACTCCCTCTGGAAGCTGTAGAGGAGAATCCGTTTTTTGCCTTTGTTTCTTAGAGCTGCTGATATTACTGCCTTGTGTCCATATCCTCCTAATTTTCAAATCTCTCTGCTTATTCTTTTATTAAAAAATATTGATTTTTAAAATTCTTTTTAGAGAGAGAAGAAGAGAAAGAGAGAAACATCAATGTAAAAATAAAACATCGATCTGCTGCCTCTCACACGACCCCTACTGGGGATCAAACCCACAACCTGGGCATGTGCCCTGACCTGGTATGGAACCAGCAACCTTTTGGTGCACAGGATCTCTCTCAACCAACTGAGCCACACTGGCCAGGGCTCTCTGCTTATTCTTCATATAATCTTTTTCTTTATGTGTGTCAGATTACACTCTGCCTCCCTCTTATAAGAATACATGTGAATTTTCAATTACAGTTGACATACAATATTATGTTAAATGCAAGTATACACCTCAGTGATTAGACATTATATAACTAAGTGATAAATCTCATAAATGATTTAAATTTTAAAAAAGAAACACATGTGACTGCATTTAAGGCCCACATGGATAATCCAGGATAATTTCCCCATCTAAAACTAATAAACTTAATCACATTTGCAAAGTACATTTTTCTCAGTAAGGCAAGTTCCAGGGATTAGGACCTGGTATTTTGTGGTGACCATTATTCAGTCTATGGATTATTCATTTCTAGGAGAGGAAGGGAGAGAAAAATGAGATCACAAAACATCTGTTAATCTGTAGGAGCATCTAAAGGTGAGATAAACCCTGAGCATGTGTGGAACTATGTTTGATAGAGTATGTTAATGTGCCTTTAGATACAAATGGTAGGCATTTAGATGAGTGTTATGGACTGAACTGTGTTCCCCTAAAATTCATATACTGAAACCTGATTCCTAATGTGACTGTATTTGGAGATAGGACCTTTAAAGAGATGATTTATAAAATGAGGTCATAAGGGCAGTGTTCTAATACAATAGGACTAGTGTCCATATAAGAGGAAGAGATATCAAGAGTAAATGAGCACAGAAAAAAGGCCGTGTGAGAACAAAAAAAGAAGGCAGCCATTTGCAAGTATAGGAGAGACCAACCCTACTGGCACCTTGATCTTGGACTTTGAGCTTCCAGAACTATAAGGGAAGTTCTTGTTTCAGCCATCCAGGTTGTGATACTTGTTATGGCAGCAGAAGCAGGAATACAGGGATAGAGAAATAAATTGCTTAATGTAATAAAAATGAGAAGAATTAACATAGGAGAGAGTGACTCTGGAGGAGCCTGGCAAGCAGAGTAGCATGGCCGTAACCCTAGCCTAACCCTAACCCTTGAGGGAGAGGGCTAAGGAACATGAAATTATGCTGGAGCCTGTGGAAAAAGATGACCAGTGAGAAATTCCTCAGAACCGTATGGTCAAAAAACTTGCAAGAAGAGGGATATCTAAAATTCATTTCAAAGTTACTCATTTTGCATTAGTGTAAAATCTCTGTTTACTTCAAAACTGCAAGTAGTGTGTGATCTTTGCTAAACATTGAGTATATGAGCAGCTTAGGAGAAAATAAAGGGAAAGTAACACAGTTTCCCAACTGGCTTGGTGTCAGACAAACAAAAGTCTGTGTGAGTTAGAGAGATTAATACAAGTAGTAACTCAAAACCAGATGTGATTATAAGACCATCATTCCTTGAGGATTCACATAAATCACAAGGAGAACATTTGACTTCTCCACAATGTGTGCTAGAAGACTTGTGCCAAAATTACGGACATCTCAAAGCACAGGGTAATATGAGTTGACATCTAGGTAGCACACGCAAATTTCCCAGTTTAGTGTCTGATATTTAATAACTATGCAGAAAATGATGATTAATTTTTGCCCTATCTCTTCTTACTGCTGATGAGGCTAGGTGGGTGTGTCTAAGAGCTGAAATAAACTTTTCAGTAAGTTATTTATGGGTGGATTAATATTCACCTTAATCCTTTGTAGAGTCTTTAATACTCTGGCATGTACAAAGTAAAAAAAAAAATACTATATGTAAAAATGTTGAGTTGCAGAGGCCACAAAGAGAAATGTAAAGATTTTGTGGATTTTAGGTAAAAACTAGCAGAAAAAAATAATACTCTTCTTTTTGGCATGGTAATTAGGAGCTTAAAATTTATAAATCACCCAAAACCATAAAATAAAAGCCTGCCAGTGGAACGTTCTTTAGGCTTTCTTTGTTTTCAATAGCACAGCTCCATAACCACAGGGAAGAAGTAGGAATGTGTTTTTTCCTAATTTGGCTGAATATGAAGCATCTTTAAAAATGATATAGGTTACCAGAGGGAAGGGGGTGGGGGTAGTAAAGGGTAAAGGAGGCCAAATATATGGTGACAGAAGATGATTTGACTTTCGGTAGTGGGAACACAATGCAATATACAGATCATGTATCATAGAATTGTACACTCGAAACCTATATGATCTTATTAACCAATGTCTCCCCAATAAATCTAATTTAAAAAGAGGTGGTTCAAGTAGAACAGAAATGTGAGAGTTCCAGAGGAGACTGTTTATGAGTTATTGTGCTTAGGGAAATCATTGTGGGTTTCAGGATGAAGGAGGGAAGACATAGGATGTCATCTGTCATCTATTAAAAAGTTGCACAGTGAATATTTATGTATATATAATTAGTGAGAAAAAAAAAGGACTATGCTGGAACAAAATTTTTGTTGAAACCCCAGTATAGCCTCCAATTATTGAGGACCCTTGGTTTCATGGCTGAGTTCATACTGCTGATGACTTTTTGGTTCCCAACTATTGAGGTAGAAGATGAGCTGATAGAGTGACCCAGATATAGTTTTAAGCTTAACTGAAAAATCCAAAGAGAATTCTAAGTGCTCCCTTCTAGAAAAGCTCAGGAGTTAATCCATTCCAAGGCCTTTTCCCTCTGTCTTGCCTCTGCTCACCATCACAAATAAAAGAATATCTTTTTCTGAAAAAAAAAAAGATATAAATCAATCATTCACTTAGAGCCTTTTAAGTTTAGTAGGCATGAAGCAATAGAAACTTATAGGTTGTGGAAGCTAATAACAGATTCCATAAGCCTCAGGTCTTTCTGGAATTCTTTTGAATTGGAAAACATATGTAATAGCTCACACAAAGAATGACAGTCCAAGATTTGGGGGGTGTTTCTCTAGCAAAGCCTTGGGGAATTACAGCCAGCATGTTCCAAACCCCAAGAAATGTCAGTACAGGTGATTAAGTCTTCCGTAAGAGTTTACATCCTCTTTGTGGAGTTACATGGATGTCACTCAATACTTCTACTACCACAAAGGTTCACCTTCTCCCTCTCGCCATCCCCACAGAAGTGGAAATACTTCCAGCTATTCCTAAGTGAACTATTATTACAGAGCAGGAAATTATGATGAGCACCTCCAACATAACTATTAATGAGAGAGATGTTTCTTAACTGAGTCATTTTCCCCTGAAGGGGTGAAGCAAATTCTATTTCTTTATGCTTACTTCTGAAAATTATTTCAGGACTGCTGAGGGAAGCAAAAAGAGACCACTGAACTTGGGAAGTTCATACCTCCTCAATACTTAGATTTTTCATTTTACCAAAATCAGTTCTATAGTGGCCCCTAGTTAAGTAGCATAATTGGTTGATCGCAGATTTTGCAATGGACACAAGAATGAAGTTTCTAGTAGGCGTTATGAAAGGACTCTACCAGACTGAAATATCACATTAAAAAAGTTACATTGGAAAGTAACTTTATAAAAATAAGCCTTAAAGATACTTATAACTTTTATCATGGAAAGATATTAAAGATATAAGTGTACAAAACATAGAACCACGAATAATATAAGCCAATTTTTCTTAAAAATATATTTATTTATTCAGCATGCACACACATGCACACACACACAAAATGTCTGGAAGTACATATACCAAATTATTGACAAAGTAACCTCTTGGTTAAGTAATTATTATAATTTTTTAGATCAATTATATTTTCTATATTTTCAACAATGAAAAAAAGTGATTAATATAATAATACAGTGGTAATAATATTTTTAAAGTAAGTTCAGCTATTCAAATCCACTCCCTATTTTAGGTTCCGGGTTTTACTACAAAATGTATAAATGTCTTTCTGTAGGATTTGCATAACTTTTTTCCACAAAGGACAGCATTCGTCAAACCCTTGACTCCTTTCCCCACTTGAAAAAATAAATTTTGTTGGCCAATTGAAAAAATAACCTACTCTACAATCTTGGCCCAAGAAGTATACCTACTCTCATTTCCTTAAACATGTGATCTTTTTTTTTTAAAAAAATGAAGGTTTCCTTTGCTCAGTAGGATGGGTCTGTGCACCAATTACTTTGAGAGCTATTGTCCCAGTCTCTATGAGAAAGGTTTTGACTAGAGTTTTGGAGTAAAGGAGAGGCATTGATCACAAGGAAAGAAAGGGGCTTTTTAGGATGGAGTAGTGTCTTTGAATAATAATTAGCATTGATTAAGCATGTGCCAGTCAGTTTACATGCTTTATTTCATATAATCCTCAAAATAATGCTTTTGAATTAAATAAAATTGTTCCCATGTTTCACGTTAGGAACTGAGCTCTTCTTCTATGCCTTTCTTGCTATGCTAAGTGAGCACCAGATGGGAAGCAAAAAGCACTGGACTTCATTTCCAAAAACTGTGCGGACAAATTTTGGGTGCCTATCTCATTGCCCCTTCTGAGGTAGTCTAATTAAATTATTCCCAGTTTCCAGCTGAGTAAACATATACAGAGAAAATTGTTATGTAATTAGAAATGTGAATAAAAGAAAATAATTGATGTAAACATATTTGAAGAACTGTATAACAAGAACAAATACCAGTTTTCAAAGTGTATAGTAAGGTCTCTGAACATATCCAAATATAAATAAGAAAAATTTGAAAATCTGTAATATGGTTTTACTTTACATGCTTTATCCTCAAAATAATGCTTTTGAACTAAGTACAATTGTTCCTGTTTCTAAGGTTAAGAATTGTGGCTTAGAGATGTTAAGTGACTCAATAAATAAAAATTAGAAATAATGAAATAAGATACAATATAAAAATATAACATTTCTTTTAATATACAGAGATGATGTCAGCAAAATGGAGATCTAGGAGGTCCCAATGCTCATCTCCTCCTCAAAAACTACAAAAACAACAAATAAGCTAAAAACTGACAAAAATAGATCTAGAAAGCTCTGGACTACAGCAAAGCAGCAGCAGAAACTCTGCAGAGCTCCAAAATGAAAAATGGCCACAAAGAAAAACATAGGAAGCATTTTACCTGTGTCACCTCAGCCACTAGTCCAGAGAAATTTGGAACTTGGAGAGATCCCCTTAGAAGAATTTCTTCCCATGGGGAAAAGGAGAGCAGGAGAAGCCCAACAAACCTTACCACCATGCATGTTTTCATCCTTTGCTACTAAGGAGTTTCAACAGCTTCACAAACACTGAACCCAGCTGATGGAGCTGCCTGGAGTCTAGGCTCCTGAGTCTTCTCCCTGGGGCTGAGACTAGAGATGTCACTGTGGTCAGACCTGCTTCTGGGGGCCCCAGTTGCTTTCGTGCTCAGATCTCATAATACTACAAATTAAAGCACAAGACCAGATAGGTTTATTGGTGGATTCTACATTTAAATTTAAATAAGAATTAATCCCAATGCTTCTCAAATTTTTTAAAAATATTGAAGATGAAAGAAACCCTCCAATCTCATTTAATGAGGCCAGCATCACTCTGATACTGAAGCTAGACAAGGACACTAAAAGAAAAGAAAATTACAGGCCAATATCCCTACTGAATATAGGTAAAAAAAATCTTTAAAATACTAGTAAATTGAATTCAAAAGCACATTTCAAAGATCATGTATCATGATCAAGTGGGATTTATCCACGGGATGGAGGGCGGGGGCAGGCAGGAGGGCGTTATTGGGGGGATAAGGGGGACATATGTAATACTTTCAACAACAATTATTTAAAAAATAAAGTTTTTTTGGGCTTGTGATGGAGGTCAGGTGCCGGAGGGCTGCCTGCGTCTGTCGTGTAGAGTAAGGCCACTCTCTGGCCACTCGGCGGGGCGGGTGACAGCGGCGTCCTCGTAGGCGGGTGGGTTTCAGGGGGTGCGGCAGGGATCCCGAGTTTAGGGGAGGGGTTGGCGACACCAGCGAGCGTCCTAACTCATCCTAACTCATGGTGCTCAGCTGTCTCGCCCTCTTCTGAGAAACGAGCCGGTAGCGGTGGTGGGGAGAGGCGTGGAAGGAAGAAGTACACAGAGTAAAGTTTAATTTTAAAAATTCAGTAGATGAGGGGAAGATGGCAGCGATATAGGCAGACGCGTCCCAGGTCGTGTCCTGGAGCAAATGGAGTGAGCAGCTGAAACTAATAACACCCACCCAGAATTAGCGAAATTGCTCAGCTGGTGAGACGGTTTGCAGCCGGGAAGGGCAGAACTCCCGTGGAAAGGTAAAAAACAAACAAACCAGGGATTTGGGCAGGAAAGTTTGCCAGACCTCTGAGCCCAGAGGGTTGGAGAGAGACTGCATGGCAGACAGCCCCTGACTGGGGAAAGGAGATCTGCGGGATTCCTGGCGCCTCCGGGGGATTTGAGAGCTGGGTTCTGTGATCACGGAGGACTGAGCCTAAAGGGGGGCAGCCTGAAGAGCTGACCAGACCATGCAGTGGCAGTAAGAGAAGAGCTTACAGAAACCAAGCCTTCCCCGTTTCTGTGGCCTGCATTTGTTTGTTTTCACTGAATCCTGTTCATAAGATATTTCGGATACAGACACTCACCTGTGCTGAAGAGAGGGAGAGGGTGCGGAGGAGTGGAATCTGGGGAGAGACTGAGGAGAGAAGGGGGGCCGGGAGAGGTGGCAGCGAATTGAGTGCTGAGACACCCCTGAGCCCAGGACTGGGGCAGCCATTCTCTCTGGAGAGTGAGACTCCTCCCCCCCAGCCCCCAGGCAAGGAGCACAGCCACAACCAGATTCCAACCTGAACGAGATCAAGGATTAAAATAATCTGATCTGTCCCTGGGAGTTAACAGGGTCTGGCCTATAGAGGGATTTTCAATCCCAGCAACAACACAGAGCGGGTAACTATTAAGGAACCAGCTCTGGATAGTTGACCTCTCCAAATCACTTTTAAGTGTGATAGAGATGCCTTATAGCCTCAGAGGACAACCCCAGAACACTGCCACCCAGAGGCTGAGCCACAAACTGACTCTTTGCTAAACACAAAATAAGGCAGTCTGGGAAACAAATACGGCCTGCTTTAAAATAAGGACTGTGGTTTACAACACAGAGGAACAGTGTATCGCAGGGAAACTCAACACTCTCCTGAATACCTGGCAGGACTAAAGGCGAGCCAGACTGAAGAATAGAAGAACCGAAGGACCTTCACTACTGCAATTTTTTTTTCTCTTTTTTCACCTTTTAACTAAGAAACCATTTTTTCCTTTTTCTTCTTCTTCTTTTTTTTTTAAAAAAAATATATTTTATTGATTTTTTACAGAGAGGAAGGGAGAGAGAGATAGAGAGTTAGAAACATCGATGGGAGAGAAACATCGATCAGCCGCCTCCTGCACATCTTCTACTGGGGATGTGCCCGCAACCCAGGTACATGCCCTTGACCGGAATCGAACCTGGGACCTTTCAGTCCGCAGGCCGACGCTCTATCCACTGAGCCAAACCGGTTTCGGCCTTTTTTTTCTTCTTTTTTTTTTCTTTTTTCTTTTCTTTTTTTCCCTTCTTTTTCCATCACCTGATTTTACCCTTTTAATTACTACCTTCTTATTTTTAACCACTATTATTACTGCTACCATTTTACCATTTTTTAAAATGCCATTTTATTTTCTCTTTATTTTATTTTGGGATTAGCGTTCTCCATTCTATTTTCATCGTTATATTACTGGTTGTTTCTAGTTTGCATCCATCTCCAGGGAGCTGTTGCTGGAATTTGTTGGGATTAGTGACGGTTCTATAGGAGTATTCTCCTCATATAAAAAGTCTCTTCCCTTCTTCCACTTCATTCTCTCTTTTCGCTCTTTTTTTTCTTTTCTTTTCTCACTTTTATTTTCCCCCCTCCTTTTTCCCAATTTCATTTTTGCACTCCTTTTTTTTTGGTCCCTACTTTTCTTTTCTTTTCTCTCTTTTATCTTTCTTCTTCATTATCCCCTAATTCTCTTAATTCGGGCGGTCACCTTTATTTGGGGTTATTAATATCGTGAATATATTTGTGTTTACTGCCTGGTACGTGGTGCCTTGTTGTGTTGTATTTTGTGCCTTTAAATCAATGCAGCAGATCCAAGCAACAACAGCCTCCTGAGCACCACACCCTCTGCTGAGGAACAGCAGCTGTACGTGAAACCTCCCCCCACCAGCCAGAAGAGCCACCACAGCTGTGAACAGCACCCACCAGAGGAGCTGCTGCCAACTGAAGAGCAGCTGCTACCGCAACCGCCCGAATAGCAACCACAGCCCAAGGAGTCACTGCCACCCAGGGAGCAGCCACTGAACGACTCAACATCTAGATATGTCAGTGAGATCAAACATGGGTAGACAAAGAAACCCCCAAAGGAAAGAGAAGGAGGACTCTCCAGAAAAGCAGATAAGTAATACAGAGGCATGCAACATGACAGAAAAAGAATTCAGAATAAGGGTCCTAGAGTCATAAACCGGATGGAGGAAAAAACTCGACAACCTCTGCAAGAAGCAAGAAGAAACATGAAAAAATCAATAACATATGGAAGAAGCTAGAAGAAACAGATGAAAAAAATCAACAACTTAAGTAAGACCCAAGAAGAAATGAAGAGTGATATAGCTGCAATGAAAAACACCATTGGAAGTATCAACAGTAGACTAGGAGAAGCAGAGGACCGAATTAGTGAATTAGAAGACAAGGAAGCAAAACACACCCAAAATGTACTGCAATTGGAGAAAAAAATTAAAAGACAGGAGGAGAGCCTAAGGGAGCTTTGGGACAACATGAAACGAAACAACATACGAATAATAGGGTTACCAGAACAACAGAAAGATGAACAAGGATTAGAAAACCTACTAGAAGAAATAATATCAGAAAACTTCCCTGAGGTGGGGAAGAAAAAAGTCACACAAGCCCAGAGAGTCCCAAACACAGTGAACCCGAAAAGACCCACACTAAGACACATCATAATTACCATGGCAAATGTTCAGGGCAAAGAGAGTATCTTACAGGCTGCAAGAGAGAGACGGAAAGTTACATACAAGGGATCTCCCATTACATTATCAAATGATTTCTCAACAGAAACACATCAGACCAGAAAAGAATGGACGGAAATTTACAAAGTGATGCAAAGCAAAGGACTGAATCCAAGAATACTCTATCCAGCAAGGTTATCATTCAAACTTGAAGGGGAAATAAGAAGCTTCACAGACAAAAAAAGGCTAAGGGAGTTTACACCACCAAGCCAGCAATGCAAGGAATGCTAAAGGGTCTAGTATAAAAAGTAGAAATAAAAAGCTCAGAAAGAAAACAGCCACACAAAAAAAGAAATGGCTATAAACAAGTACCTTTCAATAATAACTTTAAACATAAATAGACTAAATGCTCCAAACAAAAGACATCGAGTGGCTGAATGGATAAAAAAACATGACCCATACATCTACTGTCTAGAAGAAACCCACCTCATTAGAAGGGACTCACACAGACTGAAAGTGAAAGGATGGAAAAATATCTTTCAGGCAAATGGAAAGGAAAAGAAAGCTGGGGTAGCAATACTTATATCAGACAAAATAGACCTCAAAGTGAAGGCCATAACAAGAGATAAGGAAGGCCACTTCATAATACTAAAGGGATCAATACAACAAGAAGATATAACCCTGGTAAACATATATGCACCCAATGCAGGAGCACCCAAATTCATAAAAAAACTCCTGGAAGATATCAAAGGAGAGATCGACAACAATACAATCATAGTAGGGGACTTTAATACACCACTGACAGCACTGGATAAGCCCTCTAGACAAACAATCAGCAAAGATACAGCAATCCTAAATGACTCACTAGATCAGATGGACTTAATAGACATCTTCAGAACACTTCACCCCAAAGCCAGGGAATATACATTCTACTCAAATGCTCATAAGACATATTCAAAAATAGACCATATATTGGGTCACAAGCAAAGTATCCCCAAATTCAAGAAGATTGAAATCATAAAAAGTGTCTTCGCAGACCACGATGGCATAATATTAGAAATAAACTACAATAAAAACAACCCAAAATACTCAAACACCTGGAAGCTGAATAGCATGCTATTAAATATTGATTGGGTTACCAATGAGATCAAAGAAGAAATTCAAAACATCCTGGAAACTAATGACAATGAAAACACAACAATCCAAAACCTATGGGACACAATGAAAGCAGTCCTGAGACGGAAGTTTATAGCTCTACAGGCCTATCTCAAAAAACAAGAAAAAATGGTAGTAAATCATCTAACTCTACAACTCAAAGAATTAGAAAGAGAGCAACAAGAAAACCCCAGAGTGAGCAGAAGGAAGGAGATAATAAAGATTAGAGCAGAAATAAATGACATAGAGACCAAAAAAACAATACAGAAAATCAATGAAACCAAGAGCTGGTTCTTTGAAAGGATAAACAAGATTGACAAACCTCTAGCCAGACTCACCAAGAAGCAAAGAGAGAGGACCCAAATAAACAAAATCAGAAACGATAGAGGCGAAATAACAACAGACCCCACAGAAATACAAATGATTGTTAAAAAATACTATGGACAGCTCTACTCCAACAAACTAGACAACCTGGAGGAAATGGACAAATTCCTAGAAAAATACAACATTCCAAAACTCAATCAGGAAGAATCTAAAAATCTCAACAGGCCAATAACTATGGAAGAAATTGAAGCAGTCATCAAAAAGCTTCCAGCAAACAAAAGCCCAGGACCAGACGGCTTCACAGGGGAGTTTTACCAAACATTCAAGGAAGAACTAAAACCTATCCTCCTCAGACTACTACAAAAAATTCAAGAGGAAGGAACACTTCCAAGCTCATTCTATGAAGCCAGCATCACCCTAATACCAAAACCAGGTAAAGACAACACAATGAAAGAGAATTACATGCCAATATCCCTCATGAACATAGATGCCAAAATCCTCAACAAAATCTTAGCAAATCGGATCCAGCAGTACATCAGAAAGATCATACACCATGACCAAGTGGGATTTATCCCAGGGATGCAAGGATGGTACAATATCCGCAAATCAATAAACATGATACATCACATAAACAAATTGAAAGAAAAAAACCACGTGGTCATATCAATTGATGCAGAAAAAGCATTTGACAAAATTCAACACCCATTTTTGATAAAAACTCTCAGTAAAGCGGGAGTAGAAGGATCATACCTCAACATAATAAAAGCCATATATGACAGGCCCACAGCCAACATCATACTCAATGGACAAAAACTAACACCATTTCCCCTAAGAACAGGAACAAGACAGAGATGCCCCCTCTCACCACTCCTGTTCAACATAGTACTGGAAGTGTTAGTCATTGCAATTCGGCAAGAAGAAGAAATAAAAGGCATCCAAATTGGAAAAGAGGAAGTAAAACTGTCCTTATTTGCAGACGACATGATATTATACATACAAAACCCTAGCGACTCCATCAAAAAGCTACTAGACTTAATACATGAATTTGGCAATGTAGCAGGATACAAAATTAACCCCAAGAAATCTGAGGCATTTCTATACACCAATAGTGAACGTTCAGAAAGAGAGATTATAAAAACAATCCCGTTTACCATCGCACCAAAAAAATTAAGCTACCTAGGAATAAACTTAACTAAAGAGGTAAAAGACCTCTACTCAGAAAACTACAGGACGCTAAAAAAAGATATAAAGGGAGACATAAACAGATGGAAGAACATACCGTGTTCATGGATTGTTAGAATCAACATCATTAAAATGTCCATACTACCCAAAGCAATCTATAAATTCAATGCACTTCCTATTAAAATACCAATGGCATACTTCATAGATCTAGAACGAACTCTCCAAAAATTCATCTGGAATAAAAAAAAGGCCCCGAATAGCTGCAGCAATCCTGAAAAAGAACAAAGTAGGTGGGATCTCAATACCAGATATCAAGATGTATTACAAAGCCGCTGTTCTCAAAACTGCCTGGTACTGGCACAAGAATAGGCATATGGATCAATGGAATAGAATAGAGAGCCCAGAAATTGGCCCGAACCAATATGCTCAATTAATATTTGACAAAGGAGGCAAGAACATACAATGGAGCCAAGATAGTCTCTTCAATAAATGGTGTTGGGAAAATTGGATGGATATATGCACGAAAATGAAACTAGACCACCAACTTACACCATACACAAAAATAAACTCAAAATGGATAAAGGACTTAAATGTATGACAGGAAACCATAAAAATTCTAGAAGAATCCAAAGGCAACAAAATCTCAGACATATGCCGAAGCAATTTCTTCACTGATACAGCTCCTAGGGCACTTGAAACGAAAGAGAAAATGAACAAATGGGACTACATCAAAATAAAAAGCTTCTACAGAGCAAAAGAAACCATCAACAAAACAACGAGAAAACCCACTGTGTGGGAAAATATATTTGCCAATGTCATATCTGATAAGGGCCTAATCTCCAAAATTTATAGGGAACTCATACAACTTAACAAAAGGAAGATAAACAATCCAATCAAAAAATGGGCAAAGGACCTAAATAGACACCTTTCAAAAGAGGACATTCAGAAAGCCAAGAGACATATGAAAACATGCTCAAAGTCACTAATCATCCGAGAGATGCAAATCAAAACAACAATGAGGTACCATCTCGCACCTGTCAGACTGGCTATCATCAACAAATCAACAAACGACAAGTGCTGGAGAGGATGTGGAGAAAAAGGAACACTTGTGCACTGCTGGTGGGAATGCAGACTGGTGCAGCCACTATGGAAGACAGTATGGAGTTTCCTTAAAAAACTGAAAATGGAACTCCCATTTGACCCTGTGATCCCACTTCTAGGAATATATCCCAAGAAACCAGAAACACCAATCAGAAAGGATATATGCACCCCTATGTTCATAGCAGCACAATTCACCATAGCTAAGATCTGGAAACAGCCTAAGTGCCCATCAGTAGATGAATGGATTAGAAAACTGTGGTACATCTACACGATGGAATACTATGCTGCTGTAAAAAAGAAGGAACTCCTACCATTTGCAACAGCATGGATGGAACTGGAGAGCATTATGCTAAGTGAAATAAGCCAGTCAATGAAGGAAAAACACCACATGATCTCACTCACTCATGGATAATAGAGACCATTATAAACTTTTGAACAATAATAGATACAGAGGCAGAGCTGCCTCAAACAGATTGTCAAACTGCAGCGGGAAGGCTGGGGAGGGTTGGGGGGCAGGAGGTAGAGGGGAAAGAGATCAACCAAAGGACTTGTATGCATGCATATAAGCATAACCAATGGACATAAGACACTGGGGGATAGGGGAAGCTAGGGGACTGTCTAGGGTGGGGTGGAAAAAATGGACACATATGTAATACCCTTTGTAATACTTTAAGCAATAAAATAAAAAAAATAAAAAATAAAGTTTTTAAAAAGTATTTTATTGCCTTTATTTAAAATGCTTAAATTTTAAGTCCAATTCACCCATTTTATTTAATTTTTGAAGTGGAAATAACATTGTGAAAGTTATATTTGCTTGTTTAGGAAAAAAAACATTTTATAATGATGTATCAAGGTGGGTTCATCAGTTGTAGCAATGTCCCACTCTGGGCGGTGGGGGATGTCGATGATGGGGAGGTGGTGCCTGGGGGCAGGGGTATATGGAAAACCTCTATGTCTTCTGCCCACTATTGCCATGAACCTAAAACTGCTCTAAAAAGCCAAGCTTATTTTATTCTTTTTTTTTTTTTTAGTTTCTCTCTTTCTTTTTCTCTTTTTTATTGTCTAAAGTTCTACATATGTCTTCTTTTTCCCCCATTTGACCTCCCCCAGCCATTCCCACCCAGGGGCAAGCCCCCAACGCCCCAGTGTCTATGTCCATTGGTTATGCTAATATGCATGCATACAAGTTCTTTGGTTGCTCTCTAACCCCTCCCCTCCATTTGTCTCTGGATCTATTCTTGTTCATCAGTTTATGTTGTTCATTATATCCCACATATGAGTGAGATCATGTGATATTTATCTTTCTCCAACTGACTTATTTCACTTAGCATGATGCTCTCCAGTTCCATCCATGCTGTTGCAAATGGTAAAAGTTCCTTCTTTTTTATAGTGGCATGGTATTCCATTGTGTAGATCAGCTGTGGGCAAACTACGGCCCACGGGCTGGATCTGGCCCCTTTGAAATGAATAAAACTAAAAAAAAAAAATACCGTACCCTTTTATGTAATAATGTTTACTTTGAATTTATATTAGTTCACACAAACTCTCCATCCATGCTTTTGTTCCGGCTCTCCGGTCCAGTTTAAGAACCCATTGTGGCCCTCGAGTCAAAAAGTTTGCCCACCCCTGGTGTAGATGTATCACGGTTTTTTAATCCACTCATCTGCTGATGGGCACTTAGGCTGTTTCCAAATCTTAGCTATTGTAAATTGTGCTGCTGTGAACATAGAGGCACATATATCCTTTCTGATTGGTGTTTCTGGCTTCTTGGAATATAATCCTAGAAGTGGGATTACTGGGTCAAGGGGGAGCTCCATTTTTAACTTTTTGAGGACACTCCATACTGTTCTCCACATTGGCTGCTCTAGTCTGCATTCCCACCAGCAGTGTATAAGGGTTTCTTTTTCTCCCCATCCTCTCCAGCACTTGTCGTTTTTTGATTTGTTGATGATAGCCAGTCTGACAGGTGTGAGATGGTACCGCATTGTTGTTTTGATTTGCATCTCTCGGATGATTAGTGACTTTGAGCATGTTTTCATATGTCTCTTGGCTTTCTGTATGTCCTCTTTCAAAAAATGTCTATTTAGGTCCATTGCCCATTTATTGATTGGGTTGTTTATCTTCCTTTTGTTAAGTTGTATGAGTTCCCTGTAAATGTTGGAGATTAAACCCTTATCAGTGATAACATTGGCAAAGTGGGCTTTCTTATTGTTTTGTTGATGGTTTCTTTTGCTGTGCAGAAGCTTTTTATTTTGATGTCGTCCCATTTGTTTATTTTCTCCTTAGTCTCCATTGCTCTAGGAGCTGTGTCTGTAAAGATATTGCTACAAAATATGTCTGCCTTTTTGCTTCCTATAGAGTCTTGTGGGATTTTTATGGTTTCTTGTGTTACATTTAAGTCCTTTATCCATTTTGAGTTTGTTTTTTGGATGGTGTAAGTAGATGATCTAGTTTCATTTTTTTTTTTTGCATATATCTGTCCAATTTTCCCAACACCATTTATTGAAGAGACTGTATTGACTCCATTGTATGCTCTTGCCTCCTTTGTCAAATATTAATTGAGCATAATGGCTTGGGTCGATTTCTAGGTTCTCTGTTCTGTTCCATTGTTCTATATGTCTGTTCTTGTGCCAGTACCACGCAGTTTTGAGAACTGTGGCTTGGTAATATATAGCTTGATATCTGGTATTGTGATCCCTCCAAATTTGTTTTTCTTTCTCAGGATTGCTGTGGCTATTCGGGGTCTTTTTTTTATTATTCCAGATGAATTTTTGGAAAGTTTGTTGTAGATCTTTGAAATATGCCATGGGTATTTTACTGGGGATTTCATGGAATCTGTAGATTGCTTTGAGTAGTATGGACATTTTAATGATGTTGAGTCCACCAATCCTTGAAGATGGTATGTTCTTCCATTTGTTTATGTCTTCCTCTATCTCTTTTTTAAATGTCCTGTAGTTTCCTGATTACAGGTCTTTTACATCCTTAGCTAAGTTTATTCCTAGGTATCTTAATTTCTTTTGGTACAATGGTAAATGGGAATTTTTTTTTTTTTTTTTTTTTTTTTTGCTTCTCTCTCTGTGAGTTCATTATCGGTATATAAAAAGGCCATAGATTTCTGGGTGTAAATTTTATATCCTGCTACATTGCCAAATTCATTTATTAGGTCTAGTAGTTTTTTTATTGATTCTTTGGGTTTTTCTATGTACAATATCATGTCATCTGTGAATAAGGACAGTTTTACTTCTTCTTTTCCAATTTGGATGCCTTTTATTTCTTCTTCTTGTCTAATCACTATGGCTAGCACTTCCAGTACTAAGTCGAACAGGAGTGGTGAAAGTGGGCATCTCTATCTTGTTCCTGTTCTTAGGGGAAATGAGTTTAGTGTTTGCCCATTGAGTATGATGTTGGCTGCTGGTTTTCATATAGGGCTTTTATTATGTTGAGGTATGATGCCTCTATTCCCACTTTGCTGAGAGATTTTATCAAGAAAGTGTGTTGGATGTTGTCAAATGCTTTTTCTGCATCAATTGATATGATTATGTGATTTTTGTTTCTCAGTTTGTTTATGTGATGTATCACATTTATTGAT
Source organism: Myotis myotis (assembly GCF_014108235.1). Lineage (NCBI taxonomy): Eukaryota > Metazoa > Chordata > Mammalia > Chiroptera > Vespertilionidae > Myotis > Myotis myotis. The sequence goes on along the minus strand of NW_023416346.1, from coordinate 102,189,094 downwards.
TTGCAGATATTGTACCATCCTTGCATCCCTGAATAAATCCCACTTGGTCATGGTGTATGATATTTCTAATGTGTTGCTGGATCTGATTTTCTAGAATTTTGTTGAGGATTTTAGCATCTATGTTCATCAAGGATATTGGCCTGTAGTTCTCTTTTTTTTTGTAGTGTCTTTATCTGGTTTTGGGATTAGGGTAATGCTGGCTTCCTGGAAAGAGCTTGGAAATGTGCCTTCCTCTTGAATGTTTTGGAATAGTCTGAGGAGGATAGGTTTTAGTTCTTTTTAATGCTTGTTAGAACTCCCCTTTAAAGCCATCCAGACCAGGGCTTTTGTTTGCTGGAAGGTTTTTTATCGCTGCTTCAATTTCTTTGGTAGTTATTAACCTATTCAGGCTTTTTATTCTTCTTTGAGTTTTGGGAGCTTGTATTTTTCTAAGAATATGCCCATTTCATCTAAGTTGTCCATTTTGTTGGAATAGAGTTTTTCATAGTATTTTTTCATAATCATTTGTATTTCTGTGGGATTGGTTGTTACTTCACCTCTTTCATTTTTGATTTTGTTTATTTGGGTCCTCTTTCTCTTTGCTTCTTGGTGTGCCTGGCTAGAGGTTCATCAATCTTATTTATCCTTTCAAAGAACCAGCTCTTGGTTTTGTTGATCTTTTGTATTGTTTTTTATTTGTTGTTGTTGTTGTTTGTATGTGTGTGTGTGTGTGTGTGTGTTTTCTTTTTTTGGTCTCTATGTCGTTTATCTCCTCTCTGATCTTTATTATTTCCTTCCTTCTGCTTATGCTGGGCTTTTGTTGTTGCTCTCTTTCGAACTCTTTGAGTTATAGGGTTAGATAATTTATTACCATTTTTTCTTGTTTTTTTGAGATAGGCCCGTAGAGCTATGAACTTCCCTCTCAAGACTACTTTCACTGTGCCCCATAGATTTTGGATTGTTGTGTTTTCATTGTCATTTGTTGCCATGATGCTTTTTATTTCTTCTTTGATCTCTTTGGTAACCCAGTCATTGTTTAATAACATGCTATTTAGCCTCCAGGTAAAAATAAAGTTTTGAAGATGGTGGAGTAGCAACACAGAGCTTTTAGTACTGAGCCTCTGGGCTGACTTTGGTTCAGGACTGGCAACAGGCAGTGATCACTGAGAAAAGTGTGCCTAGGGTAGCTGGCCAAAATGCCGAATATCAAAATCTTCAATGGCAGCTCCCACTTGTCCTAGAAAATTGTTGACCGCCTGGGCCTAGATCTAGGCAAGGTGTTGACTAAGAAATTCAGCAACCAGGAGACCTGTGTTGAAATTGGTGAAAGTGTCCATGAAGAGGATGTCTGCATCGTTCAGAGTGGCTCTGGTGAAATTAATGACAACCTAATGGAGCTTTTGATTATGATTAATACCTGCAGGATTGCTTCAGCCAGTCAGGTTACTGCAGTCATCCATGCTTCCCTTATGCCCAGCAGGATAAGAAGGATAAGAGCCATGTTCTGATCTCAGCCAACCTTGTTGCAAATATGCCCTCATAGCAGATCATATTATTACCATGGGCCTTCATGCTTCTCAAATTCAGGGCTTTTTTTGATATTCCTGTGGACAATTTGTATGCAGAACCAGCTGTCCTGAGGTGAATAAGGGAGAATATATCTGAGTGGAGGAGCTGCACTATTGTCTCACCGATGCGGGGGGAGCTAAGAGAGTACCTCCACTGCAGACCAGTTGAATGTTGACTTTGTCTTGATTCATAAAGAATGGAAGAAGGCCAATGAAGTGGACCACATGGTGCTGGTAGGAGACATGAAGGATGGGGTGGCTATTCTAGTGGATGACATGGCTGACACTTGTGGCACAATCTGCCACACAGCTGACAAACTTCTTTAAGGTGGAGCCACCAGACTTTATGCTATCTTGACTCACAAAATCTTTACTGGCCCCACCATTTCTCACACTAACAATGCATGCTTTGAAACAGTAGTGGTTATCAATACCAAACCTTAGGAGAATAAAATGAAACATTGCTCCAAAATACAGGTGATGGACATCTCCATGATCCTTGTAGAAGCCACCAGGAAATTCCACAATGGGGAATCTGTTTCCTACCTGTTCAGCCATGTCCCTTTATAATAGAACTAGAGGCCCAGTGCATGAAATTTGTGCACCAGTGGGGTCCCTAGCAGCTGCCGGCTGCTGGCCAGGGCCTCCTTTCCCTGTCTGCCGGCCAGGGCCTTCCTTCGTTCCATGCCGCCACCTAATGGTCATGGCACATCACAGCAAGTGATTGAACTCCCTGTCTGTCGAACTCCCAAGGGGACACTTTGCATTATATATATATATATATATATATATATATATATATATATATATATGTAATCTTCTGAGGCTTTTAAAAAATAAAGTGAACCCCTTTCTTTGTTTTCCCTGGATGTTCGATGAAAAATTCAGCAGAAGCCTCAGCTTGCTTCAGTAGCTTTCCACATCCCATTCCAGGTATATTAACTCTTCTCCAAAATTAGGGAAAAACAGATTGAGACTACTCAGATTTCCTATCTGCACTGTCTCATTCTAGCTTCTTCGATTTTGTGGGTCTTGCAGCTTTAACTATAACTCAGCTTCTGCATGATTTCAGACTTTGAAGTGTGTTGTGTGGGGGTGTTTGAATGTGTTTAGGGAAGCTCAGACTTCTTTTCATGTGAATGCTTCTGGGATTCCTAGATTCAGAACTACTAGCAACAGAGCTAACCCCAAAATAAACAAAATAAAAAGAACAAAGCAAAACTAACTCCCAACCCCTGTAACATGTGACAAGTTCTCTAAGGTCTATACTAAATTACATCAAGAGCCCAGAATCCAGCTGTGGTTGCTGATTCCCTGTAAGGCAGGCAGCTCTCAGGTAGTAGCCTGAGGGAAGGCAGCACACAGTGTAGCAGATGCTTCTTGGGAGGAAAAAAGACTGATCCCTCACCCTCTGCTAGGAAATTGTCACTTTGTTTCTTTTGTACCTGTTCCTTTTCCATTTCGTTTGACCTTCAACCATCTTGACCTTTTCCTGGCTAAATGATCATTGTACCATAGTCTTCTGGAAAGGAAACCTCACTTTTTGCTGTGTATTCTTTAACATTTACATGATATTATTTTGCTGTAGCTTAATCTTAGCCCACTATCACTGTGGTAGAAGATTCTAGGTGGTTTTGTACTCCCTTTTGATTAATTTAAGTATTGAATTTTCATCTTATTTCCTTGGATCTGTTTGGCCCCTCAAATGACCTGAGGTTTCTGTTAAAAGATTGATGTTACTAGCTCTTATAGAGGAAAACTAACAAAGTATCTGTGTGTGATTGTGAAAATAAATAAATAAAGTTTTCTCACCAAAATAAAAAAAAATGTTAACTATGTGAATTGATGAATGTGTAAATTACTTTGATCTTGGTAATAATTTCACAATCTATCTATCTATCTCTCTCTATATATAATCATCTTGTTGTACACTTTAAATTATATATGTATATTTCTCAATTATTACTCAATAAAGTTGGAGAAAATTTAAATTCTGGTACCATAAAAAATATGAAGAGCTATATTTGAATGACAACATCGCCTTCCTTCAAGACTTCTTGAATTCACAAACAAAATGCTCTAACATAAAAATAAGGTAATGAAAACACAATAATGCTTCATTCTTATGAAGCACTTCTAAGATTCCAAACTGCTTATAAATCCATTGTCTTCCTCCACACACTGAAGTGCAAGCAAGTTAGCAAGTTTATATTTTTAGGAAATTGTAAAAAAGTAACATATTAAAAAATAGAAAGTGAATGAGTACAGTAGTTAAATTTCAACACTAGGTGTTCCTGCTTTCCTGACTGGGATCCCCATCAGGAGTTAAGTAGCATTGTATGTAGTTTCATTTCAAATGTAAGAAACATATTTTGAATTTCTGCCAGACATTTTACCAAAGAAAAATGGTTAGTTCAAAATAAACCCCTGCCATTACATCTTTCAAAATTATTTTTATTTGTCAATTCCAATTCACATTCAATATTATGTTAATTTCAAGTGGTTAGACATTTATATAACTTGCCAGTGATCCCCCCAATAAGTCTAGTACACCCCTGCCCTGGCCTGGTGCCACGCAACCTCAGGTCCCTCCTGTTCAATTGTTTGGTCGTCCCTCACTAACCCCCCTGCTGGCCTGGTCTCCCCACGCAGCCTGCTGTTCAGTCATTTGGTCATCCCTCAGTAACCCCCCTGCCAGCCTGGTTGCCCCACGCAGCCTGCTGTTTGGTCATTACTGTTACTGTGATGGCATCCTGGACAATTTTCATATTCCTCTATTATTAGTATAAATTTGTCTTTCTCTGAGTCATTTCACTTAGCATAATACCCTCTAGGTTCATCCATGTCATTGCAAATGGCAATATTTAATTCTTTTTATTACTGAGTAATATTATCTTATATAATAAAAGTCTAATATGCAAATTGTTGACCGGGAATTTGAACACTCACTATGATGTGCACTGACCACCAGGGGGTGGCATGAAACATGGCCGGCATTGGCAACACAGCACTGGCAGTGGGCAGCAGTGGACGTGCTGCCGGCCCCGATGGACCCCAACAGAGCAGGACTCTGGCGAAATGGTGGAGCAGGTGAGTGGGCAGCACCAGGCCAAGGTGGGTACAAGCAGGGGCCCGATCGCCCAGCCTATCGACCGGTAAATGGCAACCAGCGGCAGCAGAGGGGGTTGGGGCCGCTGTCCAGCTGCCAGGTGCTGAGGGAACCTGGCAGGAGACCCAGCCCTGATTGATCACAGACTGCAATCAGCCGCCCTGATCGCCCAATCGGGGTTGAGCCCCGGGCTGGGATGAGGAACTGGGGATGAGTGGTCATGACCAACCTCTCAGGGTGCCCGGGTGGTTACCTGAGGGTGGGGCTGACAGGGATGGAGGTGTGGTGAGAATGCAGGGTGTCCACCAAGCTCGCTCTCACTCTCCCTGCTACCCTCCCCCGGAATACCAGGGCTCGCATGCTGGAGAAACCCCCATGCTCAGTTGCCAGGTGCCTGCAAGGAGCCCGCCCCACACCTGTGCAGCCTCTTCTGGGTGAGCCCGGCCACAGCTGCTGCCAGGACTGCAGGGGCCAGTCAGGCTACCCATGGATTCACTTAGGAGCTGGTCTGCGAGGCTAGCCAGGAGAGAGCACACTGCCTGCCCAGCTTCTGTACGGCACTGCTGGGCGGCCCAGAGGCCACACTGTGCCCCAGCCCGCAGAGTCAGGCTGTGCTCACCACATATCCACATGGGGACTTGGGTGCTGTGACTCAGGAGGAGGGGGGCACGTGGGGACCCAGGGACCCATGTGCTACCCAGGGCTCAGAAGTCAGCTGGGACCTGCCCTTCCATGCCAGGTTCGTGCTTCAATCACCAGCCAGGCCTAGGGATTGCACCCATGCACAAATTTTGTGCACCAGGCCTCTAGTACTGTATATAATACCACATCTTCTTTATCTAGTTATCTATCAATGAATACTTAGGTTGCTTTCATATCTTGGCTACTGTAAATAATGCTACAATGAATATAAGGATGAATATATCTTTTCAAATTAGTGTTTTGGATTTCTTTGGAATCAGAAGTGTGATTGCTGGCTCATATGGTAGTCCTAGTTTTAATTTTTGAGGAATATTTATTTTATTTTATTTTATTTTATTTTATTTATTTTAAATATATTTTTATTGATTTCAGAGAGTAAGAAAGAGGGAGAGAGAGAGAGAAATATCAATAATGATATAGAATCAATGATTGGCTACCTCCTGCACGTCCCCTACTGGGGATCGAGCCCACAACCTGGGCATGTGCCCTTGACTGGAATCAAACCTGGGACCCTTCAGTCCACAGCTATATCCACTGAGCCAAGCTGGCCAGGGCTTTGAAGGACATTTATACTGTTTTTCATAGCCATTGTGCCAATTTGCAAACCCACCAACAGTGCCTGAGGGTTCCCCTTTCTCCACATCCTTTCCTTGCCAACAGCTGATTGTTGATTTATTAATGATAACCATTCTGACAGCTGTGAGGTGCTATCTCATTGTGGTTTTAATCTGCATTTCTGTGATGATTAGTGATGTTGAGCATTTTTTCATATGTTTCTTGGCCATCTGTTTGTCCTCTTTGGGGAAGTGTCTATTCAGGTCATTGGTCCATTTTATAATTGCATTATTGGTGTTTTTGCTTTGTTTGTTTTTTGGTATTAAGTTGTGTAAGTTAATTTTTAAACATTTATCTTCATTGTTGAAAGTATTACAGATGTCCCCCCCTTTTCCTCATTAACCCCCCTCTTTCCTACCCCCATCCCCTCCCCAAGCCTTCACCCCACTATTGTCTGTGTCAATGGGTTAAGCATATCTATATATATAAAGAGCCAGGGGGGCTGTCACATCAGAAACAACCAAACGGACAACCAAACAGGCTGCGTGGGGCAACTAGGCCAGCAGGGTGGTTAGTGAGGGACGACCAAATGATAGAACAGCAAGCTGCATGGGGCAATGAGGCTAGCAGGGGGGTTAGTGAGGGATGACCAAACACCTGAACAGCAGGCTCTGTGGGGTGACCAGGCCGGCAGGGGAGGCAGTGAGGGGTGACCAGGCCAGCAGAGGGGGGCAGTGAGAGGCAACCAGGCTGGCAGGGGGTGCAGTTGGTGGCACCCAGGCCAGCCGGGGGGGCAGTGAGGGGCAACCAGGCCAGCAGGGGGAGTCAGTTGGGGGTGACCAGGCTGGCAGGGTGGGCTTTGAGAGGCGACAAAGCTGGTGGGGGGCAGTTGAGGGAGACCAGTTCAGCAGGGGGGGCAGTTGGGGGCGACCAAGCTGGCAGGGGGGCAGTTAGAGGTGACCAGGCCAGCAGAGGGGGGCAGTGAGGGGCAACCAGGCTGGCGGGGGGGGGGTAGTTGGGGGTGACCAGGATGGCAGGGGGCAGTTGGGGGCTACTAGGCCAGCAGGGGAGCCAGTGAGTGGTGACCAGGATGGCAGAGGGGGGCAGCTGGGGGAGACTACGCTAGCAGGCAGGGCAGTAAGGGGTGACCAGGCTGTTGGGGGGGCAGTTAGGGGTGACCAGGCTGGTAGGGGGGGAAGTAAGGGGCAACCAACTTGGCAGGGGGGGTAGTTGGGGGTGACCATACTGGCGGGGGTGGGCAGTTAAGGGCGATCAGGCAGGCAGGCAGGTGAGCAGTTAGGAGCCAGCAGTCCTGGATTGTGAGAGGGATGTCCGACTGCTGGTTTAGGCCCAATACCCAGGATCAGGCTTAAACTGGCAGTCGGACATCCCCAGAGGGGTTCCGGATTAGAGAGGGTGTAGGCTGGGCTGAGGGGGACCCCTCCCTTCCATGAATTTCATGCACTGGACCTCTAGTATGTGTATAAGTTTTTTGGTTGATCTCTTCTGTCCCTCACCCCCTTCCCTTAGAGAATCCTGTCTGTTACATGCTTCCATGTCTCTGGATCTATTTTGTTCATCAGCATTTTTTTTTCAATAGATTCCACATCTAAGTGAGATCCTGTGATATTTGTCTTACTCTGACTGACTTATTTCACTTAGCATAATACTCTCCAGGCCCCTCCATGCTTTCTCAAAGGGTAAAAGGTCCTTTTTTTTTTTTCCTGCTGCATGTTATTCCATAGCTTTTTTAATCCATTCATTTACTGGTGGGCACTTGGGATCTTTCCAGATCTTAGCTATTGTAAATAGCGGTGCTGTGAACATAGGGGTACATATATTCTTTCAGATTGGTGTTTTGGGCTTCTTAGGATATATTCCTAGAAGTGGGATCACTGAGTCAAATGGCAGGTCCTTTTAAAATTTTTTGAGGAAACTCCATACTGTTTTCCATGATGGCTGCACCAGTCTGCATTCCCACCAGCAGTGCACGAGGGTTCCCTTTTCTCCACATCCCCGTCAGCACTTGTCATTTGTTGATTTGTTGGTGATAGCCATTCTGACAGCTGTGAGATGATGCCTCATTGCTGTTTTAATTGGCATCTCTCTGACTTTGAGCATTTTTTCATATGTCTCTTGGCCATCTGTATGTCCATGTTGGAGAAGTGTTTATTTGGGTCCTTTGCCCATTTTAAAAATTTTATTATTTTTCTTCCTTTTGTTAAATTGTTGGAGTTCCTTATATATTTTGGATATTAGCTCATTATCTGATATATCATTGGCAAATATGCTCTCCCATGCAGTGCGTTCCCTTTTCATTTTGATGCTGGTTTCTTTTCCTGTGCAAAAGCTTTTTAGTTTGTTGTAGTCCCATTGGTTTATTTTTCCTTTGTTTTTCTTGCCATGTGTTGTATCATGAAAATGTTGCTGTGTGAGATGTCTGATGTTTATTTTTCTGTGTATGTTTTCTTCAAGGATTTCATGACTTAAATTTAGATATTTTATCCATTTTGAGTTTATTCTTGTGTATGGAGTAATTCTTCATATGTATTAGATATTAACCCCCTTATAGGATGTATCATTGGTGAATAATTTCTCCAATTTGGTAGGTTGTGCTTTCATTTTGTTGATTGTTTCCTTTGTTGTGCAAAACCTTTTTAGTTTGATGTTGTCCTATTTGTTTATTTTTTTCTTTTGTTTCCTTTGCCTGAGGAGACATATTTAAAAAAAAATTGCCAGTGGCTTCACTGGGGTGCCACCTGACTAGTCCCACAGAGTCCCCACTTAGAAAGACTGCATTTAGTTTAATGCCCTGCTGTTACTTTATTGAAATTCTTTTTAAAAATATATTTTATTGATTTTTTACAGAGAGGAAGGAGAGGTATAGAGAGTTAGAAACATCGATGAGAGAGAAACATTGACCAGCTGCCTCCTGAACACCCCCTACTGGGGATGTGCCTGCAACCAAAGCACATGCCCTTGACTGGAATCAAACTTGGGACCCTTCAGTTCGCAGGCAGATGCTCTATCCACTGAGCCAAACCTGTCAGGGACTTTATTGAAATTCTTAATGATTTTTAAAAAATATAAGTTTTTATTGATTTTCTAGAAAGAGGAGGGGAGGAGAGAGAGATAGAAACATGGATGAGAGAGAGTCAGCTATCGGCTGCCTCCTACACTCCCTGACTGGGAATAGAACCGGTGACCTCTTGGTGCATGGAACGATGCTCAGCCAAGTGAGCTACACTGGCTGAGCTTTTAGTGATTTTTTTAAACAAGGATTTTACATTTATATTTTGCACAAGGCCTTGCAAATTGAACAGCTGGTCCTGCCCACGTGGGGAAGGTGAATCTGTCTTTTGGGACCATTCTTCAGAAGGCTTACTTGCTTGTCCTGCCCCAGCATATTAACTGCAATTGTCACTTCCATTTATCAGTTTAGATACTTTTTAGAGTAAAATCTGAAGTAATTTGAAGATTTAATCATGTAATATTGAAAATTCAGAATTTGTTGTTCATTATATTCCACAAAATGAGTGAGATCATGTGACTGGCTTATTTCACTTAGCACAATGCTCTCCAGTTCCATCCATGCTGTTTCAAACGGTAAGAATTCCTTCTTTTTCACAGAAGCATAGTATTCCATTGTGTAGATGTATCACAATTTTTTAATCCACTCATCTTCTGATGGGCATTTAGGCTGTTTCCAAATCTTAGCTATGATAAATTGTGCTGCTATGAACATAGGGGTGCATATATCCTTCCTGATTGGTGTTTCTAGTTTCTTGGGATATATTCCTAGAAGTGGGATCACTGGGTCAAATGGGAGTTTCATTTTTAGTTTTTTGAGGAAACTCCATACTGTTCTCCACAGTGGCTGCACCAGTCTGCATTCCCACCAGCAGTGTAAGAGGGTTTCTTTTTCTCCAAATCCTCGACAGCATTTGTCATTTGTTGTTTTGTTGATGATAGCCATTCTGAGAGGTTTGAGATGGTACCGCATTGTCATTTTGATTTGCATCTCTTGGATGATTAGTGACTTTGAGCATGTTTTCATATGTCACTTGGCCTTCCTTATGTCTGCTTTTGAAAAGTAAACTGATGAACAAAAACAGATACAGAGACAGAGAAGCATTGATCAGATCGTCAAACCTCAGAGGGAAGTAGGGGAGGGTGGGGGTAAGTGGGAGAGATCAATCAAAGGATTTGTATGCATGCATATAAGCCTAACCAATGGACACAGACACCAGGGGGGTGGAAGCATGAGTAGGGGTGTGGGGGGCAATGGGGGATAAGGACATATATGTAATACCTTAATCAACAAAGAAAAAAATTTAAAAAAGAAATTACAGAATTTGGAGTCAGAGAAAAGTGGATTCAAACAAAAGATACACATATACTAATATTTAGATCTGAGCATGTTAACCTGCTTCTTTGGGCTATAGCTTTGGGACCGGTGTAGGCAGCTGTGCACCTCCTGTTCTGCATAAAAGCTTATAGACATAGCCCAAGGGACAACGTGGAGCTGAACTAAACCCTTTGTTGCTTTGCTAAGCCATCTGTCTTGGCACATGCATTTGTAATTTGCAGAAAGTGGCTCTATAGGCTTGTGATGGCCCTGCCCAGCTTTCTCATTTTTGAAAATGAGAACAGTGCTTGTTGGCTACAAAGATTTTGATAACACATGAAGTGTTTAATTTAGGAATCACTCAAGATCCATGAAATCCTTTTCCTAAAACTAATTATTTACACTCAGAACTTTGAAGAGACAACCAAAATGTTAGCTAATATTTAAATTCTAATGTTAATAAACTAGTGGAACATAAAAAATATATATTGCTAGGAATGATGTCTGAGATTTTACTGCTTGTTTTCTTCTAGGCTTTTTATAGTTTCATAATTTACATTAAGTCTTTGTTGCGGGCAAGTTCCTCAGCCAGGGACTGAACCCCTCTGGGTGCAGGAAATTGGAAAAACACGGGTAACAGCAGGTAGGTGGAACATGCTTTATTATAAACAAAGCAGCCCACAGCTGGTTGGTTAGTGGTAACATATATACACACTCAAACAAAAGAGGTCTTGTGTCAATTAGTGACACTCATGCTACATTAACATAAGAAGGTTATATAAGTAGCCCAAGGAGGAATGGGATTGGAGGAGTATGTATAGTGCTACTGCTGAGTCAGTGCCCTCACGCATGCGTAGGGCAAAGGGGCCTTTAACTTAGTAATACTTCTGTGTCCTTGCCTACATGCATGTGTATGGAGAGTAGGCCTTGAACCTCTGGTGTACTCTGGTCAGGGCCCCCACAGTCTTTTACCCATTTTTAGTTTATTCTTGTATATGTTGTAAGTTGGTAGTCTAGTTTCACTTTTTTAAACGTATCTCTCCAATTTTCCCATCATCATTTATTGAAGAGACTATCTTTACCCCATTGCATGTTCTTTCCCCCTTTGTCAAATATTAATTGACCATAAAGAACCTGGGTTTATTTTGGGGCTCTTTATTCTTTTCCATTGATCTACTTTTTTTGTTTTTAGGCAAGTAGCATGCTGTTTTGATTACTATAGCCATGTAGTAGTGCAATTACATTTTATCATCTCAAGTATTTGTAAAGTAACAGCTCTTGGCTGTTCCTGTTGTTTTGTATAAGGAAAACAAGTGAAGTCGGGAGACCTGTATTTAATAATGTTGTATATTGGTAAGAAGGCATCATCATAAGTGTCAAGGACCATTTGAAACTTCTCATTCATTCATCTAAGCAAGCCATACCTACCCTGTGCATATACTATGGTACCATGCTCTCTCCCAATCCCATTCTTCCTTAGGCTCCTTCGTTATCTTACAGTGATATAACATGTTTCTAACCTACCAGTTTTTGCTCTATTAAAGTACTGTTTGTCCAAAGCCTGTTTCTCCTCTGCTAAGCCTACGCTTTTCTTGTAACTGTTAACTAAACCAACACAAATACCTAATAATCATCTAACGTAGGGGTGGGACAAGGTGAGGTGGAAGATGGGGTTGGAAAGGTTTCAGTCATTATAGTATACTAGTAGCCCAGTGCACAAATTTCGTGCACATTAAAAAGGAATTAATTGCCTTAACCAGTTTGGCTCAGTGGATAGAGCATTGCCTGCGGACTCAAGGGTCCCGGGTAAGATTCCAGTCAAGGGCATGTACCTTGGTTGCAGGCACATCCCCAGTGAGGAGTGTGCAGGAGGCAGCTGACTGATGTTTCTCTCTCATCGATGTCTCTAACTCTACCCTTCTCCCTTCCTCTCTGTAAAAAAATCAATAAAATATATTTTTTAAAAGGGAATTAATTATAGAGATATTTTAATATTGCTATTTGCCCTTTCTCTATAATAGAAGTGTGAGAGATGAAAGGAAATTAGTAAAATGTATATGAAAACAATATATAAATTTATTAATAAATAAACAGTATCAAAAGGATATAACAGCAGAGGCATGATATAAAAATGACAAAAACATGATATGAAAACAACAAAAACATGATATGAAAAACATGATATGAAAACAACAGTGATGCAAACAATGACTGATAAAATGATTAAACTTATTCTAATATCTCCCTGTACACCACATTAAGAGTGAAAACACTTTCAGAGTGCTTGACTAATTTCCCTTGTGATGAAATACTTAGAACTTAACTGTAATATCACATGCTCTTCAAACTCAAGAGAAAGCAACATATAACTGACCATGTGCAAAAACTGGTTCAGGTAGGAATATGCCTACTTTGTCGAGTTTGTCCTTGTGACTTATTAATAGTCATCACAAATGCTGGCATCACGGGAAACTGTCATTGAATCAATTTAAATGGGAGGCCAGTGTTAGATGGGGACAAGTTAATTCTTGGAATCAGAACAGCCTCTCCCTCTGCAGATCCTGTTAATACTTCAGCTTCGATAATATTAGGTTGTAATCTTTTGGTAATCAATCTGGTACCATTACAAAGACCCCATTTACTATTGAGATTTCTCAATAGCATGATGATTGCACCCACTTTCAATTTTAATTTATGACACAGCATTCCCGAAGGAGTAATACTATTAAGAAATTCGATGGGAAAATTTTCCTTTTCAGCATCATCTGTGGAATCAATGGAATCATCACTCAATTATGTGTGAAAATCTCCATCAAGTATATCCAAATTTTCTTCATTTAATTTTTTTTAAAATATATTTTATTGATTTTTTACAGAGAGGAAGGGAGAGAGATAGAGAGTTGGAAACATCGATGAGAGAGAAACATCGATCAGCTGCCTCCTGCACATCCCCCACTGGGGATGTGCCCGCAACCCAGGTACATGCCCTTGACCGGAATTGAACCCGGGACCTTTCAGTCTGCAGGCCGATGCTCTATCCACTGAGCCAAACCGGTTTCGGCTTCATTTAATTTTTGAACATGCTCATTTTTTTTGGACAAAGAATTGCACAGTTAGATATATTTTTAATATTATCTATAGCAGTGGTTCTCAACCTTGGGTGTACATTAGAATCACCTGGGAATCTTTTTAAAATCCTGATTCTTGGGCCTCATCATCTGGAAATTGTTTCCTTGTTATGGGGTGGGGCCAAAACATTAGTAAAAAAGAAACAGAATTAAAACTTTATTGTGGGGAGCCGCTACAGTGTTTTGGACATGTTCAAGCCTTGGACTGATGAGAGGGCACAGTCCTCTCATTGCCATGTCCAAGTCCCAGTTTGGAGGCCAGGGCCCTCCCAGCACAATTATAGCCAACAGCTGTAGTTGTAAGCTTGAACCTATGGTCCAAACACGTGGCCCCATGTGCCTGAATGATGTAGGCTTGATAGAGTTCAGGTGCATGTAGTTGACTAGGATTGAAACCCAGGAGAATGTTGTAAACATCTTGGTCATGCCCTTCCTTTGCCTCATAGCATCTGCTATAAAATAAAGGCATGACTGTGGGCGTGGTTGCTGTTTCTCAGAGAAGCAGCATCCCACCAAGACCTGGCTTTCATTCTCTTGTCTGTCTTTTCTAAGCCTTTCAGCCGCCCCCACCCAGGTTCACCTCTGGCCGTGCTGGTGCGGCACACTTTAGAAAGAGATGCCTCCATGCTCTCAGGGTGGGTTCCTGCCTCAAACCCCGCCCTTACAGGAAACAGCTCAGGGGAGGGCGCAGCCATTGCCAAGACAACCCCTGCAGGACTGACTTCCTTCCGCTTGGTCGCTGCAGTTCTGGTCGTAATGAACACCACCTATGTTTTTTATATAAGTAGACTAGAGGCCTGGTGCACGAAAATTTGTGCACTGGGGTGGAGGGTCCCTCAGCCCTGCATGCCCCCTCTCACAGTCCGGAGCCCACAGGGGATGTCCTAATGATGGCTTAGGCCTGCTCATAGCCACAGTCTGGCCTCCCTCTGCAGAAGGTGACCAGACGATCATGAGAAGGCACCGCCCCCATCACTTGTCTGCTGCTGCCACTGCCGGCAGGCCGGCTGCAGTGGCTGCTGGCCCTTGGCCCTCACTTCTTAGCACTGCCCCCACTCCTTCCTCACTGGTGGGTGGGGGGCAATCTGGGGCCAGGCCGGTTGGGGGAACGGGCTGTGGTAAGTTGAGGCACAGCAGGTTGCACCTCGTCCAGCCTCTGCGGAGGCATGGCCCTGGACCAGCTGCACCACTGGCTGCCTCTGCATAAGGGCCAGCACTGGGACCAGGACTGCACAGCCCCCTATCCTGCTGCCCCTGTGGAAGGGTCCACACAAGGCCTCTCCCATGCCACCTCTGTGAAAGGGGCTGTGGTGGCCGCAGCACTGCCTCCACTCCCACTCCTGCAGAGGCTCTGCCTCCTCCACTCCCGCTCCCACAACATTTCTAGGGTGTCTACTGTGGTGTCACTGACCAGGGACAGCTCACTGGGCAATGCATTCCTGTGGGGGTATTTAGCTGTGGTAACATTGCATGTTTGGGGTTCTCCAAGTGTCCCTGATCTATGGAGCTGGCCATGGTGACTGGGAGTCCTGGGTGGAGAGAACCAATCTGGGGGGAGACATGGTGTGTTGAAGGCTGGGGCATATCTGTGGTGATGGGCTGGAATGTGGAGGCTGGAACTGGGGTCTGGAGACTGGACAAGGGCCAGAGATCTCACCTGGCTACTGAGGGATGTGGCCATCTGCTGGCCAGAGAGGTGAGGCCCTTGGTTCTCTGAGAGCATGTGCTGCTGGGGCTCATGGGGTTTGTTAGGTCCATGCTGACAGGAGACAGGCCAAGAGATGTTGTGAGAGTTTTAGAAATTTTATTTTTAATACACACCAGTATATCTATTTCAGCAAGCAAAAATAGGGAGGGTGGGATATTTATGTCTCTGTGGGTCGGTTGTAGGTGCAGGCGGCTGCAGGAAGCTGGGTCTAGTGTTGCTTTTCTTGGCTGCTTAGCTTCTCTTGTGACACCTGAAATGAGAGTAACAGGAAAAGAGCAGAGAGGGCAGGAGCCTCAAGCGGGACTATAGAAAAGTACTGAGTGTAGGGGAGAAACTGAGGGCAGGGGAAAGGTACAGAATATGCCTAACAGGGTTTGGCTGGACTGGGACCCAATCTGCTGCTGGATCCCCTGCTGCTGCATGGCTGCGGGTAGCGTCAGTGTCCCTGAGGCTGCTAGAACTGGGCGCATCCTGCCAGGCCTGCAGCCATGCCAGCGCTGCCTTTCTGTTGTTGCTACTGCTGCTGCTGTTGCTCCGTGGCATCTCTCTGTGCTGTGGTCCATACTCCCCACGCTGGGGTTGCGCCCGGGTCCATGATGTTTAAGGCCTGGCCCTGGGAGTTCAGGCCTCCCATTGCTTGCTGCTGTGGAGGGACAGCAGGTCGTGGCCGACTGGCTTGCATGGCGTTCAGGTTCAGCAGGCTGGGCTAGAGCTGAGGACCTGGCTATTTGATGAGAGCTGCCATCAGCTAAGGGTTTGACTTGAGGATGTTGAGCACATGCTGCTGCTGGGGGAGCTGGGAGACTTCAGGGTCCACAGCAGGTCCTGCAGGGCACCTGGAAAGATGCTCTGAGGTGACTGCACCTTGGGTCTGCATAGGCATCATGGGTCTGGACATGCCTCACACTGGCTGTTGGGGATGGGTGCTGGCTGCACTGCTGGGGGTTGGGGGGAAGAATAACAGGCCCACTGACCTGGTTGGGTCACATTCAGGCCCATGGGGGCCATCTGGCTCTTGGGGATCACTGTGCCTCAGGGGCATACCGTTGTTGGTGCTCACCCAGTACAGGTGTTGCTGCTGCTGTGCCAGCTGTGCAATCTACCAGGCACCTCCACTGCTGCAGGTGGGCCTGGGTGGGGGCGGTGAGGCTGGCACCTGGTTAGTGGGCTTCCCAGTGCAAACTGTGGTGGGGGGTTGAGTTCTGGCCACGCTGGAAAAGCCGGCTAGTGACATGCTCATAGGCAAGGGCTGGGGCAGAGTCGGGGGCTGTGGTGTCCAGGGTGTGCTGGGATGCAGTGTGGGGGGCCAGGGTGGTGCTGAAAGAGGTGAAGGCAGACTCTGCTGAGGCACGGTGCAGGTGTTGATGGTGGCATCCGTTGGCACATGAGCTACCCGTGCTGCTGGTGGTGCTGTATCTCCTGCTGGCAGAGCTTCTGCTTGATGTTGAGGCAGTAGGGAATGGGGCATGTGTTTTCTTGGCAGTGTTTGGCATGGTAGCAGCAAAGGGCTATGAACTGCTTGCACACTCCGCAACCTTCATTGGTCTTGCGCTGGCAGCCCTTGGTGTGCTGCACAACCCACCTCATCTTCTGGCAGGACGGCTGCAGGCAGTTGGCATGGCGGCACTGGCAGGCATGCCTCAGGGACTGGATGCAGCGCTGGATGGCCTGGCGCTGCCACTCCCAGAGGCTCCTGAACTGCGGCTCACCCTGGCTGCCACCTTCATCGCCCTCCTTGGCCTCTTCATCCAGGCCCAGCCCCACCTTCACCATCTGTGGGTGTGGCCTTTTGTGTTGTAGCAGTTGACGCAAAGGTTGTAGTCCTTCCACCCGCCACTGCTCCCACTCCCATGGGAGGCACCACCTCGGTTCTTCCATTCTGCTCCTGGTGGCCTGCACCTCCTCTCCTCTCCTGCTCCCGTCCCCCACCCCTCCCCTTCCCATTGCAGCTGCGCCTCCTCTCCCACAGCGTCCCTTCTCCTGTGCTGCTGGCCCTCTTAGCTGCTGTGGCTATGTCCAGGAGGACGTCTGGAAGACATCCAGTTTAATTAGCATATTACCCTTTTATTAGTATAGATTTATTTATTTATAAAAATATGTGTTTTGTGATTTTTAGAGAGACAGGAAGGGAGAAGGGGAGAGAGAGAGAGAGAGAGAGAGAGAGAGAGAGAGAGAGAGAGAAACATTGATTGGTTGCCTCCCATGCGGGGGTCAAACCTACAACTTGGGTATGTGCCCTGATCAGGAATCGACCGGAGACCATTTGGTGCATGGGACATGCTCATCCAACTGAGCAACACCATCCAGGGTGGTTCTTATAGCTTTAAAAAAGTTACTTTTACCCTGGCCTGTTTGGCTCAGTTGGAGCATCATTGGGTTCCATACACTGAAAAGTCACTGGTTCAATTTCTGGTCAGGGCACAAACCCAGGTTGCAGGTTAGATCAATCCCCCGTGGGAGCAGAGGGAGGGCATATGGGAAGCAACCAATCAATGTTTCTCTCTGTCTCCCTCCTTCCCTCTCTCTAAAAGTCAATAAACATGACCTTGGGTAAGGATTTTTAAAAAGTGACTTTTGACTTTCTGTGAGAAATATTGCTTCAATAAAAGTATTTACAAATGTTGGAAATAGCAGAGAATCATGTCTCACTAATTTAGTGTGGCTAAAGCCTGAACTGTACACAATATGTTTCTGGGAGGTTAATTCAGGCCTCTCTCAGTATCCAGACACACTATGGGGTAAGCAACGAGAGCTAGTACTTGCAGAGGAATAGAGATACACTTATAATTTATGTATATACATGCAAATAACCATACGACTTGATTGTGCCAAGCACATCAAACGAAATGCTTTTAAGGTTAGATTAGACTTTGAGAGGGCATCTAGTTCACTATTATATCCCCAGCAGGATGATAGCAGAATTATCTCAAAAAGCTAACACAACTGGTTTTTTTTTTCTTTATTAAAAAAGCCTCCAGACAAAGATATTCCAAAAACACTTCGTGATATGTTTGTCTTATGCTACTCATGCAAATAACTAAACACTAATAGAGTCAGGATTACCATAGTGAATTATTTCCATTTCCATCACTTTGTGCAGTGAGCAAGGAAAACAAAACCACTGACAAGAGGCCTTGCACATGTCATACACAGATTCTAACCCAGTGGTTCTCAACCTTCCTAATGCCGTGACCCTTTAATACAGTTCCTCATGTTGTGGTGACCCCCAACCATAAAATTATTTTCATTGCTACTTCATAACTATATTTTGCTACTGTTATGAATAGTAATGTAAATATCTCGTATGCAGGATGTATTTTCATTGTTACAAATTGAACATAATTAAAGTATAGTGATAATCACAAAAAATATGTAATTATATATGTGTTTTCCAATGGTCTTAGGCAACCCCTGTGAAAGGGTCATTCGACCCCCAAAGGGGTCGTGACCCACAGGTTGAGAACCGCTGTTCTAACCAGAGAACAGATTATATACAAATTTAGCACTGAAAAGATTCTAAAGCATGGAACAATTTCTACAAAGACACACACACACACACACACACACACCAGAGTAATATAGAAGCTAATTATGAAAATATATGTGGGAATTGTTCACATTTTATAATGTTTAACATTGCAGCTCTATCTCAGATGTTCTCTGCTTTTAAAATGGGATTGAATTCCTACTTGCCCTTGTAACAAAATCCAGGCCTCACTGGAAGGACATCGTTCCCATCAATCCAGTTCATCATAAAGGCAATTTCATCCCAATACCCACTGCTTCACAGAAGCCACCCTCCTCGAATGGCATCTGCAAATATTAAGATCTATTTTAACAGCTCTGAAGAAAAGGGCCAGTATAGCAGATGGGGGAGGTGGGAGGAGCTAGAGGGGGTCAGTGGGGGGAAAAGGGACATATGTAATACTTTCAACAATAAAGAAAAAATAAATAAATACATTTATTTCTAGGTATTTTATTCTTTTTGAAGCAATTGTGAATGGGATTGTTGGTTTTTTTTAGTTTCCCTTTCTGATAGTTCATTACTGGTGTATAAAAATGCAATTGATTTCTGGATATTTATTTTGTATCCTGCTACTTTACTGAATTCATTTATAAGTTCTTGTAGTTTTTTGTAGAATCTTTAGCATTTTATGTGTACACTATCATGTCATCTGCATGGGACTACATCAAATTAAAAAATTTTTGCACAGCAGAGGAAACTATGCTGAATAAGAGTGGTGAAAGTGGGCATCCCTGTCTCATTCCTGATTTAAGGGAAATCCTTTTAGTTTTTGCCCATTGAGTATGATGTTGGCTGTGGGTTTGTCGTATAAGGCCTTTATTATGATTAGGTATGATCTCCCTATTCCTACTTTACTTAGATTTTTAATTATAAATGGGTGCTGGATTATATCAAATGCTTTTTATATAAAATGATCATGTGATTTTTATCCTTTATTTTATTTATGTGATGTATCACTTTTATTGATTTGTGACTATTGTACCATCAGCATAAACCTCACTTGATCATGGTATATGATCTTTTTAATGTATTGCTGGATCTGGTTTGCTAATATTTTGTTGAGGATTTTAGCATCTATGTTTATCAAGGATATTGGCCTGTAATTTTCTTTCTTTGAAGTGTCTTTATTTGATTTTGGAATTAGGATAATGCTGCTTTCATAAAAAGAGCTTGGAAGTCTTCTCTCCGCTTGATATTTTTGGAATAGTTTTAGAAGGATAGGTGTTAGTTCTTCCTTGATAGTTTGGTGAAATTCACCTATGAAGCCATCTAGTCTAGGACTTTTGTTTGCTGGGAGACTTTTTGATTACTGTTTCAATTTCATTAGTTATAATCAGTTTATTTAGGTTTTCTGATTATTCCTGATCAGTTTTGGAAGATTGTTTCTAGAAATTTTTCCATTTCACCCAGTTTGTCCAATTTGTTGACATATAGTTGTTCATAGTATTTTCTTAAAATCCTTTGCATTTCTGTGATGTCAGTTGTTATTTCTCCTCTTTCATTTCTGATTTTATTTGGCTCTCTCTCTTTATTTCTTGATTAGAGGCCCAGTGCATGAAATTTGTGCACTGGGGGTGGGGTGGATTGTGCCTCAGCCCAGCCTGCACCTTCTCCAATCTGGGACCCCTTGGGGAATATCTCACAATTCGGGACTGCTGGCTCCCAACTGCTCACCTGCCTGCCTGCCTGATTGCCCCTAACTGCTTCTACCTGCCAGCCTGATCACCCCCTAAACACTCCCCTGCTAGCCCAGTCGCCCCAAACTGCCCTCCCCTGCAGGCCCGGTCACCCACAACCGCCCTCCCCTGCTGGTCTGGTTGCCTCCAACTGCCCTCCCCTGCAGGCCTGGTTGCCCCTAACTGCCCTCCCCTGACGGCCTGGTTGTTCACAACTGTCCTCCCCTGCTGGCCATCTTGTGGCTGTGGGTGCTGCTATCTTTGAGGGCATGGCAGTCAATTAGCATATTCCCTCCTTATTGACTGTGGGAGCTGCCATCTTTGAGGGTGGGGCAATTAGCATATTCCCTCCTTAATGGCTGTGGGTGCTGCCATCTTTGAGGGTGGGGCAGTCAGTTAGCATATTCCCTCTTTATTAGATAGGATGAGTCTAGTTAAATGTTTGTAAATTTTGTTTATTTTTTAAAGAAATAGCTATTGGTTTCACTGATCTTTTGTATGTTTTTTGGTCTCTATGCCAATTATTTCCACTCTGAAATAATTGTTTCTGTTTTTGATGCTTTGCCCTAAAGAAGCAGTTCTCAACCTGTGGGTCGCGACTCCTTTGGAGGTCGAACGCCCCTTTCACAGTGGTTGCCTAAGACCATCGGAAAACACATATATGATTACATATTGTTTTTGTGATTAATCACTATGCTTTAATTATGTTCAATTTGTAACAATGAAATTGGGGGTCACTACAACATGAGGAACTGTATTAAAGGGTCACGGCATTAGGAAGGTTGAGAACCACTGCCCTAAAGTGTTCTTCCAAAATCCAGCAGCATTTAACAAATTATTATTATTTATGAAGTGGACATTCCTTTTATCAATGCCCCATTGTTACAAGAATTTTATATCTATCAACTTTATCACTAAGAGTTATAACAAAAAATAAAAATAATTTGTTATTTAAGTGGAACTATATCATTTTCCCCAAACCACTGGCTCTCTCTCGTTTTAACAAACTCTTTCCTTCCCATAATTTAAAATGTTGTTCTCAGCTGATCGGTGTGGCTTGGTGGTTGTGCATTGACCTATGAACCAGGAGTTTGTGATTCGTTTCCTGGTCAAGGCACATGCCCAGGTTGTGGGCTTGGTCCCCAGTGTGTGTATTGCGGGGGGGAGGGGAGAGTGGGGCGGGACAGTCAATGAATCTCTCTCATCATTGATGTTTCTGTCTCTTTCCCTCTTCCTTTCTCTCTGAAATCAATAAAAAATATATTTATAAATAAATAATATTATCTTTGGTCCATGGAAAATGGAAATTTGTAACTACTGTTCATGTTCTAATTATTAATCACAGTAAGGAGAGAAATAATTAACTTGTGCCAAACCAAAAATTCAGACTGCTTACTATAAAAACTTATTTTGGTATATTATAGGAAGCAGGTTGCCCCCTTTGAAAATATTTGTTAGAGATCACTTAGGCTATTAAACTGCCTAGCAAATATTTTTATTTTATGTCCTCTTCCTAACCAGTAGGGTATCTACTATTCTTTGTGTTTTTTTTTAACTGCCCAATTATGTATTTATTTATTAAACAAATATTTAAAGTACCTAATGCCCCTCACATGGTAGTTTCTAGGAGATACAATGAGGAATAAGAAGAGTGCATGACCCTTTGCAGTATATGGTCTGGGAGATAAAAAACACATCAATTGAATATCAAATTCTACCATTCTTGCTTTTTTTCAGTTTATTATCTTTCCTCTTGGAATACTATCAATGTTTTCTAGTATACTAAAAAGAGCCACAGATTAATTTATAGAATAATAAAATCTGATCAAAATAGAATGCCTGTGACACCAGAAGATTTGGTAAAAATCCAGTTAGAGCACGAAATTGAGCCACATACCCAATGTTCATTTCCTTTGAAAGAAATGTTAGTTGTGTCAATAAAAGGCAAAGAACTTTTTTATTTCAGAATATTTTTTCTACCATTAAAAATATTCTACTGCTGCTAGATTACTCAATGTTTTCCATAAATCACTATATTATACTTGTATTTTATACTAACAATGAATATTTCAGAGAGCTAATGAGACTCTTTATGTCATTTTTCTTCAAAATTGTTCAGTTGTTGGCTTGTTCTTCTTTAATGTAATTTTAATTGAGATATAATTAACATACAACATTATATTAGTTTCAGTGTACAACATAATGATTCAATATTTGTACCTATTGTGAAATATATTGGTAAATATGGTATAGTTCACATCTGTTAGCAAAAATAGTTACATATTTTTTCTTGTAATGAGAACTTTTAACATATACATTCTTAGCAATTTTCAAATATACACTACAGTATTATTAACTATCATTGTCATGCTTGATGTGCATTTTACATCCCCATTACATATATTTTATAACTGTAAGTTTGTGCCTTTTTACTACCTTCACCCATTTGACCTATATCCCACCTCTGGCAACCACAAATATGTTCTCTGTATATTTTTTAGCTTCCACATAGAAGTGAAATCATATGGTATTTATCTTTCTTTGTCCAATTTATTTCACTTAGCATAATGCCCTCAATGCCCATCCATGTTGTCACAAATGGCAAGGTTTCATTCTTTTTTATGGCTGAATTATATCCCATTCACAACTCTATTCATAATCATCCATCAATAGGCACTTAGCTTATTTCCATATCTTGGCTATGATAAATAATGCTGCAATGAACACAGGGGTGTGTATATCTTTTTATCTAACTGCTTTCTTTTTCTTTGAATAAATACCCAGAAGTGGAATTGTTGGATCATATGATAGATCTATTTTAAATTTTTTGAGGAACCTCCATACTGTTTTCCATAGTACCAATTTATAATCCCACCAGCAATGTATGAGGGTTTCCTTTTCTCCACATCCCTGCCAACACTTGTAATTTTTTGTCTTTTTTTATTAGCCATTCTACCAGGTATGAGGCGATATCTCATTGTGGTTTCAATTGGCATTTCCCTGATGATTAGTAATGTTGAGGATCATTTCATGTACCTGTTGTCCATCTGTATGTCTTCTGTGGAAAAATGTCAATTCAGATCCTCTGACTCTTTTTTAATTGGAATGTTTGGTTTTTGAATTGTGTGAATTACTTATATATTTTGAATATTAACCCCCTATCAAATATATGATTTGAAATGTTTTCTTGTATTCAGTAGGTTGCTTTTTCATGTTGTTGATGATTTATTATTTCTTACATACCCCTAGATCTCACTTGATGTCAAACTTATTAGACAGGGGAAAATATCATAAAAGGAGAGTAATCATTTCCCTGAACCCAACAGGATGAAAGCCCTTTTACAATGCCTCTAAATACCAGAGCCTAACCCTTTTCTTTGAGCAGTTTTATTATTTGATATCTGTAGAATGGTTGTTCCCAAATAACAGTTTATTATTTGACAAATACAAGTTCAGTAAAGTGAGAAAAATAAGAACAGTATACAGTATTGAGTTTTTCATAATGTTAACCACATTACATTTTTCAATGAGCTATCTTTTATTATAAAATTGTGTCATTTTTATGTGTGAGAAAATTAAAGTGAATAATGACCTTAATTATTAAAATTGGAAGTTGGCAACCTTATGTTGGTTTGGGGAAGAAAGAACTTTATTCTTCTAGGCTCTTCTGGCTGATCTAATAATTAAATCAACATGAGACAGATTAACAAGAGAAAGGAACCAAATTTAACTTGGGAAACGCACATATATGAGGGCGTCAGAAACCCCACATACATGAGAAGTTCAGAGTCAGAAAGTTAAAATGAGGTATATATGACATTCCGAGCTAAAGATGAGGTAAGATGCATAGGACTTTTGTGGGGGAAGAAGGTCATTTGTGACACAATAAGGACAGGTGTTCAGTAATTAAAGTTTTCCTTATCTTATAGGTAAGTCATTAAAGCTATTCTGGTAATAACTCTTATTACGAGCAAGGCTCAAGATTTAAATTCTTTAGGGAAGAGACAACAGCTTCGTGTGTGCCTGCAGGTGCTCTCTTGCCTTCAGTTCAACATAATTCACATACTAAAGTGGCATATCTTGGAGAAGTCTGCTCTGAACCCCTTCACTGGTCACTATAATTTTGGGGAGGGGGATTTTACTGGTCCTCGAAATCTCAGAATCTCAAGACCATTTCTGAAAATTAAATTTTCAAGATTTTTTAAAATATTATTTCTTTCTTTTCCTTTGGATCCCTGAAGAAAACTACATTCTTATTACTGATTTATTCATCCCTAATATTCAAATAAATGTTTTCTTGTAATTATTTTATCAAACTTATATTCCATTTACTGTTTAGTTTTATCCTATTATTTTAGTTAAAATTTCAAATCTCTTTTAATTTTTGTAAATTCCAATTTTTTTGCAATCATTGTACAATTGTGTTCTTTCTGTAAAATATTTTTAGAGCAATATTTCAAATATTTCAAAATAGTTCCAAATACTAACAGTAGATGGTGCTAGTGACTTTCTAAAAAAAAAATAGTTCACCCTTTACTACAAAATGGGGAAAAATGGATGTCACAACTAGGACAAATGTCCAAAGTTTTAGGATTTTTAAAGAAATTAAGGTTAAAATGCTAATTTAATTGGTTAAAACATCAACATTTATTACTTGGAGTGCAACTAAAAGTACCGTATCAAATCTCTTTCTCATTTCAGTGCTTTCTTATACCTGGAAATGCCATGAAAATGCTTTTGAGATAATGCATGGCTCTAAATATAAATTTTTGACTATTTTTATAGAGAACAGAGCCCTTAGATTATTGCTAAGATAGCTTCCCAAAAGGCCCTTGTGGGATGTTGAACAGGGTATATTCAAATTATTAGCATTGCTCTGAATGAAAGAATCATACATATGAGTCATGAACATTTGCAATTTAGTGTAGTCATTAAGAAATAAGCAAGATACTTTTTTGTTTTCCATGTGAAATGGCTAACAAAAATGTAATTTTTATTTATTGTTATTGTCAGGGATAACCTGTTTAAAAATTGTGAGATTTCCATGGGAATACGTCACATGAAAAAAAAAAAAACAACTCTGGAATTTATAATGCTTTGAATTTGTGTGATAATGACAGTGAAGTTATCATTTGGTGATTGTGTTTCTGAAAAAAATTTGGCTGAAATGTATTGTAATAGGGTCATAAGTTACAAGTATTCTCACTCTTTCCATTTAAGTTTTATTTACATTCTTGGAACGCGGATTTCTCAATGTATTTCTAAAATTAAACACATATGGTCCGGGGTCCGAGCTAATTTAAGTTGGACGAGGGGGATGGAGAGACACAAAATGGCTCATTATTTTGTTTGAGTGTTTGTCAGCATTTAAAAGTTGAACCGTTTTTGTCCCCCTAAGGGAGAACTAGAATAATGTGTTTCCATGGAAGGAGTAGGATGTGAATCATGTCAAAACTATCTAGTGAAGCTTAAAAACCAAAGTTTTAACATGTACATTTTAAATGATTGTAGCTCATCAAAATCCCATCTATGTCTCAATAAGGAACACATATGGAAACTATTATAGATTTATTTTTGCTTATCCATAAATATTATTATTTTGAGAGGGAATATATGAAGGGACACATTTACACAAGTTTATTAAAATTAACTAGTCAATCCTCTGCCAATAACTAGTTGCTTCACTCAATTTATTCTTTTTAAGCAAGCAAATTAGAGTCAAAGAAATCCAGATTGTATAGGCTATCTTGATTTGTGAAAAATCACTAAATCTTTTCCCATGTAATAAGAAGAGCCATAAGGATATAATTTTTCAGTGCCCTTAGGACCATAAAAATGTTTTTACCTTGGAAAAGTGAAACATTCAAATTTATAAAACTCAGGAGAATGCCGTCTTTTCTTCCTAAGCATTTTGGACTATTTGCAAAATGAAAGTTTTACTCTCAAACACTTTTGCAAATAATCCACTGAGCCCATATGGAAAGCATTTTGCATTTTGGAGGTGTTGCATATAATTTATTTTAATTTACCATTACAGAAACCAACATAATGATTTAATTAGAATACATTTTTGTCTTGTGTTTTTCTAACTGCTTTACCTGAACCCCCTGGTTCCAGACTAATTCTTAAAATTACCTGAATTTTAATATGAAATTAAATAAACTAAGTGTATAATTCCTCCTGTTCCTAGAAACCATACAAAGTTTTATATGAAAAGTCTATCAGAATTGAATGTTCTATTTTTTTCCAACTTGCAAAACAGACTATTGTGTTTAAAATAGTAAAAACTAATTTATTTCAGATTATTATCTCTTTATTCTCTTAACATTGGAAATGTTACTCACAGGGAATATTTAGCCCAATTGTTATATAGAGTTCAGTGCATTACTGTTAGGTGGTATTACTATGAAGATTTTAAGACCTCAATATATAATTATTTACTTAAAATTGAAAAGTAATAATAGTAAGAGTTTACATTCTTAGACTTGTGCATATTAAACAGGAAAAAATAGCCAAATGTCACTCAGGAAGCACATCCCCCTTCTATATACTAGTAATTACTTGTTGTTTTAACATGAATGTCACCCAGGAAACACATCCCTCTTCTATAAAATTATCATATTATTAATACAAAAAATATTTGAAAAGACAAGGGAGATAATGAATTGAGATTAACCAAAGAACTTACATGTGTATATGCATAACGCATGGACACAGACAATAGTGTAGTGAAAGCCTGGAAGGGGGTGTGGAAGGAGGGGGCAATTAGAGGGGAAAAAGGAACATCTGTAATACTTTAAGCAATAGAGAACATTTTTAAAAAACATTTTAATTGGATTCATTTTGATAAGCCATTACATTTAATAGAGCTCCTTAAATGTATTTGTTTAATTTCATTTGTGGGTATAGATAATAATTGTTTATATAATTGTCTATAGTCCTTATTCAAGATCAAAAGAAAATAGATATTTTTGAGCACCTACTGTGTACCAGTTTCTTTACTAGGTGCTTTATATCTATTATCTTTTTTCTTCTTAATATTTTATTGATTTTTTACAGAGAGGAAGGGAGAGAGATAGAGAGTTAGAAACATCGATGAGAGAGAAACATCGATCAGCTGCCTCCTGCACATCTCCTACTGGGGATGTGCCCGCAACCCAGGTACATGCCCTTGACCAGAATCGAACCTGGGACCTTTCAGTCCACAGGCCGATGCTCTATCCACTGAGCCAAACTGGTTTCGGCCTATTATCTTATTTATAAATATGTATGGTTGGTATTAGTGGAAAACAATTCCTGAAAGTGTTGGAGATAAATGATTTGTAAGTTCCTGTTTTAAACAAGAACCTCAAATACTAATAGGGGTGGGATAAATGGAATCTACATTAAAACTAGAATATCAAAATAGCTAATCTAGAGTTCAAATAGCTATAGCGCCTTGGCCAGTGTGGTTCAGTTGGTTGAACATCATTCCATGCTCCAGAAGGTCACTGGTTGGATTTCCCATCAGGGCACATGCCCAGGTTGGGACTTTGTTCCCCAGTCAGGGTGCATATGGGAGGCCACTGATCAATGTTTTTCTCTCTCTTTCTGTCTCTCCCTTCCTCTCTCTCTAAAATCAATGAAAAAATAGCTATAGTTTAAGATCAAAAAATAATTTCCTTGGTGAATTGTATGCTTAATATGTGTCAAATTTGAAAGGTAAATATTCTACTGGCCCAGGACTTTGAATAGGTAGGAATACTTAGTTTAGATGGAATACATTCCTTGTATAATAACTATTTATGCATCAGTAACTGTCCTCTATGGAAATAAATATTTGTGAACAACCAGTGTAATAAAACCTTATGACAGCACTACAGCATACAGTCTTGACTTTGGTTAATAGAATACAAAATTGAATTTAACCAAAGCAAATGGTATAATAGAACCATAACACAATTCGTTTTCCCCCTTAGTATAGGTGCTGTTGATTTGGGTTTAACAAGTGAAGGGGGAAAGGGAGAAATAATGATTATTATTAAGTGCAATAATAATCCACACTAATAAAAGACAAACATGCAAATTGACCATACCTTCGCTATGCCTAAAGCCAAGCCCACCAGCCAATCAGAGTGACTATATGCAAATTAACCCAACCAAGAAAGTGGCCAGCAGCCACAGAGCTGAAGTGAGCAGGAGGCTTGGTTGCTCCAGTGATGGAGGAAGCCAAGCTTCCCGGCTGGCTCTGAGCTCAACTCAAAGCAACAAAGTTTCAATTATAGAAGGTAAATAAACCCCAGATACCTGCTTCCAGCTGGCCGTGGCCACGAAGCTGGAGCGAGCAGGAGGCTTCCCTCCTGCCCACCCTAGCTGGCTCTGAGCTCGTCTCAAGGCAACAAAGTTTCAATTATAGACAGTAAATAAATACCAGACTAAAAAAAAGAGGAAGAAAAGGAGAGCCTGGGAGCTTCCATCGCCGGGGGGCTTGGCCAGCCTGAAAACGATCCTCATCCCCTCACACAGACTGGCCAGTCACCCCATTGGGGACCTCCCACCCTAAAGGGAGTGTGGCCAGCCTGAAAACAGCCATCAGCCCCTCACTCAGGCTGGCCAGGCATCCCAGTGGGACCCCCACCCTGATCTGGGACACCCTTCAGGGAAAACCAGTTGGCCCCCACCCATGCACCAGGCCTCTATCCTATATAATAAAAGGGTTATATGCAAATTGACCCTAACAGCAGAAAGACTGGGAATGACTGGTCACTATGACACACACTGACCACCAGGGGGCAGATGCTTAATGCAGGAGCTGCCCCCTGGTGGTCAGTGCGCTCCCACATGGGGAGCTCTGCTCAGCCACAAGCCAGGCTGACGGCTGCCAGTACAGCAGTGGTAGTGGGAGCCTCTCCCACCTCCTCAGCAGCACTAAGGATGTCATACTGCAGCTTAGGCTTGCTCCCCTCTGGCAAGTGGACATCCCCCAAGGGCTCCCGGGCTGCCAGAGTGATGTCTGACTGCCAGCTTAGGCCCAATTCCCCAGATAGCGGGCCTAAACCAGCAGGTGGTCATCCCCCAAGGGGTCCCAGACTGCGAGAGGGCACAGGCCAGGCTGAGGGACCCCCCCGAGTGCACGAATTTTTGTGCACCGGGCCTCTAGTCTTCAATATAATTATATATGTATATACATATTTCTGAAGGGAGCACTTGCAAGAGGGTTGTTTTGTTTTTTTCTTTTTTTAGGTCATCAATTTAAGCTAGGTCAGTGAGCTTAAGTGAAGCCTGAATGCTTAAATTTCAAAATGTCATTGACATGCCCATACTACTCAAATAATCTACAGGTTCAATGCAGTTCCTATAAAATTCCAATGGCAATTTTTTCACAGAAATAGAGAAAACAATTCTAAAATTTATACAGAATCACAAAGGACCCCAAATAGCCAAAACAATCTTGAGAAAGATAAGAAAGCTGGAGGTAACACACTTGCTGATTTCAAGCTACATTAGAAAGCTACAGTATTTCAAACAGTATGTTATTAGTATAAAATACACACAGGTAAATGAAATAGAATAGATCCCAGAAATAAATCCATGCATTTGCAGTCAACTAATGAACCAAGAATTCTCAGTGGAGAAAAGACAATCTCTTCAATAAATGGTGTTGGGGAAATTGGATATCCCCATGAAAAAGAATGAAACTCAACCCATATCTTACACCATAAACAAAAACAAACTCAAATTGAATAAAATACTTTAAAGTAATACCTGAAGCCATAAAATTCCTAGAAAAAAAACATTGGGTTTAAGCTCCTTTCATTAATCTTGCAAATGATTTTTTGGATTTGACACCAAAAGCAAAGGCAACAAAAGAAAAAATGAAGAAGTGGAACTACATTACACTAAAAAGATTCTTTTTTTTTCAGTTTTTTTTCTTAATTAAATCTTTATTGTTCAGATTATTACATTTGTTCCTCTTTTTTCCCCCTATAACTCCCCTCCTCCCAGTTCCCGCCCCACCATCCGCCCTCACTCCCCACCCACTATCCTCATCCATAGGTGCACGATTTTTGTCCAGTCTCTTCCCACATCTCCCACACCCCTTTCCCCCCCAAGAATAGTCAGTCCATTCCCTTTCTATGTCCCTGATTCTATTATGATCAGATTATTTATTCACTTGATTCTTAGATTCACTTGTTGATAGATGCATGTTTGTTGTTCATAATTTGTATCTTTACCTTTTTCTTCTTCTTCCTCTTCTTAAACGATACCTTTCAGCATTTCATATAATCCTGGTTTGGTGGTGATGAACTCCTTTAGCTTTTCCTTATCTGTGAAGCTCTTTATCTGACCTTCAGTTCTCAATGATAGCTTTGCTGGATAAAGTAATCTTGGTTGTAGGTTCTTGGTATTCATCACTTTGAATATTTCTTGCCATTTCCTTCTGGCCTGCAAAGTTT
Source organism: Myotis myotis (assembly GCF_014108235.1). Taxonomy (NCBI): domain Eukaryota; kingdom Metazoa; phylum Chordata; class Mammalia; order Chiroptera; family Vespertilionidae; genus Myotis; species Myotis myotis. The sequence continues at coordinate 102,158,359 of NW_023416346.1, read as the reverse complement.
CTGTTGAGAAATCAGCTGACAGTCGTATGGGTACTCCCTTGTAGGTAACTGAGTTTCTTTCTCTTGCTGCTCTTAAGAGTCTCTCTTTGTCTTTTGCTCTTGGCATTTTAATTATGATGTGTCTTGGTGTGGTCCTCTTTGGATTCCTTTTGTTTGGGGTTCTCCGTGCTTCCTGGACTTGTAAGTCTATTTCTTTCACCACGTAGGGGAAGTTTTCTGTCATTATTTCTTCAAATAGGTTTTCAATATCTTGCTCTCTCTCTCATCTTCTGGCACCCCTATAATTCGGATGTTGGTACGCTTGAAGCTGTCCCAGAGGCTCCTTACACTATCTTCGTATTTTCAGATTCTTTTTCCATTTTGCTTTTCCGGTTGGGTGTTTTTAGCTTCTTCGCATTTCAAATCTTTGCCTTGATTCTTGGGCTCCTCTGGTCTGCTGTTGGGAGTCTGTATAATATTCGTTATTTCAGTCCGTGTATGTTTAATTTCTAGTTGGTTCTTTATCATAACATCGAGGGTCTCATTAGATTTGTTGAGGATCTCATTAAGTTTATCAGCAGCTTCTAGACAGTTCTTGAGAGACCTTAAAAGTGTGGTTCTGAACTGAATATCCTCCATTGACAGTTTTGTCCTGTTTCTTTGTCTCCGCATTTTTTATGCTTTCTTGGTGCACCCCCTAGTGGTCTTTGTGTGCAGTCCTCCTGTAGTTAAGCCTTGATTGTTGTAGTTAATACTAGGGGGATTTGACCTCCAGGCCAGCTGGCTGTGAGAATCAGCTGTGTCTGCAGTGGGAAAACTTCTGTCCTCTAGGGAGGTGCTAATCTAGCCTTTGCCTGAAGCTATCTGGCAAATGGCTCTGTGCAGGGCTTGGGCAGGGCGGGTGGGTCGCTCAGGCTCGGGATCAACAGGGTGGGCCAGAGAGAGCAGTTATGGCGGCTCTCAGTTCCGTCCCTAGGGGCTCTGCCTCACATAGTACCAGCAACCGCTGCAAACCTCGGAGAGAAAGCTGCCTTCGAGTTCTGACTGAAGCCAGACAGTCCTGCTTCTCCCGTTTGAGTCTGGGTCCCTAGAGACTTGCTCGGATCTGGAGCTCAGAATCTGAGACTCCCTCCCTATTGAAAGCACCAACCGCGCCCTCTGCCGCCAGCCCGCTCCGCGCGCACTCCGTACCTGAGTATTTCACTTCAGCACTGCGCCTCCTCTGAGTCTGGGTATGATATTCTCTTTCCTCCTAGTTGTAGAATTTCCACTCAGCCAGCCTTCCTGTGGTTCTGGATGATGTCCGTTCCGTCTTTTAGGTGTGTTTTGATTTGGTTGTTCAAGGCAGCAATCTCTGGCGTTAACTTATGCCGCCATCTTGGTTCGTAACCGGATATAATAAAAAAAAAGATTCTTTACAGAAAAAAAAAATCATCAAAATGAAAAGGCAATAAGAGGAGAAATTATTAGCAAGTCACAATCCCCATCAAAATCCCAATGTCATTTTTTAAAGAAATAGAATGAGAAATCATTAGATTTGTATAGAACCACAAAAGATCCAGAATAGCCAAAGCAATCCTGAAAAGAAAGAACAAAGCTGGAAGCATCACACTACTTGACTTCAAATAATACTACAGAGCTACAATAATCAAAACAGGATGGTATTGGCAGAAAAACAGACACACAGAACAATGGAATAGAATAGAGAGTCCAGCTATAAAACCACATGTATATGGACTGGTAATTTTTGACAAAGGAGCCAGAAATACACATTGGAGTAAAGATAGTCTTTTCAATAAGTGGTGCTGGGAAAACTGGAAAGCCACACACAAATGAAACTGGATTACAATTTGGCCCCATGTACAAATATTAATTCAAAGACTTAAACATAAGACCCGAAATTACAAGTTACATAGAGAAAATATAGCTACCAAACTTATGGACCTGGGTGGTAGAGAACATCTTATGGACTTGACCCCAAAGGTAAGGGAGGTAAAGGCAAAAATAAATGAATGGGACTATATCAAACTGAAGAGCTACTGCACGGCAAAAGAAATGGACAACAAAACAAACAGGCAACCAGCCAGATGGGAGATGATATTTGCAAACAGTAGCTCTGACGAAGGTTTAATTTCAAAAATATATAAAGAACTCGTTAAACTTAACACCAAACAAATAAACAATGCAATCAAAAAGTGGAAAGAGGACCTGAAAATACACCTCTCCCAAGAAGACATACAAACAGCCAATCTATATATATATAGAGAGAGAGCCAGGAGCTGTCACATCCGAAACAACCGAACGGACGACCAAACAGGCTGAGTGGGGCGACCAGGCCGGCAGGGGTGTTAGTGAGGGGCGACCAGACTGGCAGGGGGCCAGTGAAGGGTGGCCAGGCCAGCGGGGGGGGGGGCAATTGGGGGCAGCCAGGCCAGCAGAGGGGGGCTGTTGGAGGTGACCAGGCTGGCAGGGGGGGGGCAGTAAGGGGCAACCATGCTGGCAGGGGGAAGTTAGGGGTGACCAGGCCAGTGGGGGGGGGGGAAGTTGGGCACAACCAAGTTGGCAGGGAGGGCAGTTGGGGGTAACCAGGCCGGCAGGGGAGCAGTTAGGGGCGATCAGGTTGGCAGGCAGAGGCAGTTAGGGGTAATCAGGCTGGAAGGCAGGCCAGTTAGGGGCAATCAGGCAGGCAGGCAGGTGAGCAGTTAGGAGCCAGGTGTCCCGTATTGGAGACGGTGCAGGCTGGGATGAGGGGACCGCCCCCACTCCCCATGCACGAATTTTGTGCACCTGGCCTCTAGTAGATATATGAAAAGATATTCAACCTCACTGGCAACTAGGGAAATTTAAATTAAAACTACAATGAGATACCATCTTACACCTGTTAGAGTGGCCATTATCAACAAGACAAGCAATAACAGCTGTTAGAGAGGTTGTGGGAGCCCTCATTCACTGCTGGTGGGAATGTAGACTGGTACAACCACTATGGAAAGCAGTATAGCAATCCCTCAAAAATTTAGAATAGAGCTACCATATGACCCAACAACCCCACTCCTGGGTATGTACCCAAAAAACTCAAAATTATTTATACGCAAAGATATATATGCACCTCTGGGTTCATTGCAGCATTATTCACTGTGGCCAAGAGTTGAAAACAGCCAAAGTGTCCTACAGTAGAGGACTGGATAAAGAAGACATGGTACATATGCACAATGGAGTACTACAAGGCCATAAGAAAGAATGAAATAGAGTCATTTACAACAACCTGGATGGACCTTGAGAACATTATGCTAAGTCAAATAAGTGAGACAGAAAAAACTGAGAACCATATGATTTCACTCATATGTGGGATATAAAACTGAAACTTATGAACACAAACATCAGTGTGTTGGTTACTGGGGGGTATGGGGAGCAGAAGGTCCTAATATGAGGTGACAGGAGAATACTTTGGGTGGTGGACATATGGTACTATACACAGACTTTGTAACTTAGAAATCCACACATGAAACCTATATGTTCACATTGACCAATGTCTCCCCAATAAAATTTAATAAAAAAATATAAGGAGCTCATATAACTCAATAGCAAAACAAACCCTTCAAATAAAATAATTAAAAGTGGGGAAAGGACCTGAATAGACATTTCCCCAAAGAAGACATTCAGTGGGCACATAAAAAGATGTTCGTAATCATTAATCCTCAGGGAAATGCAAATAAAATCCACAGTGAGATATCACCTCACACTTGTTAGGATGTCTATTATAAAAAAGACAAGATAACTAATGCTGATGAATATGTGGAGCAAAAGGAACCCTCATTTACTGCCCATGGGAATGTAAACTGCAGTCACTATAGAAAACAATATGGAGGTTCCACAAGAAATTAAAAATAGAACTGCCATAAGATCTAGCAATCCCACTTCTGGATATACATCCAAAGAAAAAAAAATCTGTATTCCCATGTTCATTGCAGCATTATTCACAGTAGCCATGGTATGGACAAATATTACAAATATATATAGGAATATTACTCAGACTTTAAAACTAGATTTTTTTTCCATTTGTGGCAGCATGGATATACCTGGAAGACATTATTTTAAGTGAAATAAGCCAGACAAATACTTTATGTTATCACTTATATGTGAAATCTTAAAAAAAAAAAAAGTTAAACTCAGGAACAGAGTAGAATGAGCTGGGGTGTAATGAAAATAAGGAGTTTGATGAAAGGCTACAAAAATAACAAAATCAAAATGTTATTTTAGTTGTGGTGTTCTCATGCATACTTGAACATATAGTTAAACATAGGTGGAGATGACAAAGAATAACATTCTCATGTAGTGCAGTCACCATTTAGATGCCACTTTAATTATGAAAGTATGCCTCATCCTTTCTTAACCATAAGTCAATTAACTCCTAAGGGCATTTTTATTGAACTGAAGCTGATGCTGTGTAGGGCATCTCAATTTGAAGTTTAAGTAACAAATGGAGAATGTAATGACTGTGACTAATACCTGGTTGGTGTCCAGGATACAAGTTTTACTAGAAAAGCCAGCGCTGGCCCAGTATGTGTCAGGGGTACACCTAACAAAGGGGTAATGGCAGGTTCCTTTGACAGAAAATTTTGTTCATTGCAAAATCCACATTTGTAACACCCTCTTATTTGTGTGAATTCCTGGCTCTGCCCTATAGTAGGAAGGGCAGTACTGAAATGTTCTAGAACGTGGGAGAGAAATGGGAGGTCAAAATCAACTGGCTAAGGCAGGCATCATTTCAGGATTCTTTTGGCTATATGCTCCTAAAGGGCAAGGGCCATTTTTAATTTGTGGGCTATAATCCCATATTGCCTAACACAGTAATCTGCACCAAGTACATATTTGGTAAACATATGTTGATGATAACATTGTCTCTGAAGGGTTCAGATGACCAGAAACATAATGAGAAGCAGTTGGGCAATCATAAACTTTGGGAGAATGGAAAATAATCCTTTTACTGAGTCAAGTGACCTACTATTTAAATATTTAAGTGCTAGATACCATTCCAGGGTGTTGCCCTCTAGGAGTCAGCCTGCTCAAGTAACAACACACCGATCCAACCAAACATTTGTTCCAGCTCTCTAAGCTCATTATCTCTTATTAGGCAGTGTTTTAGGCTTAACAAATCTGAAGTGGATTATCACAGTAAGAGGAATTCTTAGAAAGATTTATAGGAAAGAGACCTATTTTCTACCATCTTAAAAAGGGAAATGTCAATATTGTATTTAGTTATTTATTTAACATTTTATTTGTTAAAATCAATTCAAAGTTCTTAAACACATATATCTATTTCTGTATCCTCATTACTCTTCAACTATAATTTTTATATATATACATATATATATATATATAATTGTTGATAGTATTACAGATGTCTCCCATTCTGCACCGCCCCACCTTTACCTCCCTCTTCCCAGTCCCTACCCACCATCCTAGGTCTTCAACTCACTATTGCCCGTGTCCATGGGATATGCGTATCCTATCTAATAAAAGAGAAACATGGTAATTGGCGTACAACCGCTACCCTTCCCATTGGCTAATCAGGGTGATATGCAAATTAACTGCACCCTTCCCATTGGCTAATCAGGGTGATATGCAAATTAACTGCCAGCCAAGATGGTGGCCGGCAGCCAGGCAGCTTAAACTGAACATGAGGCTTGCTTGCTTCAGTGACGGAGGACTCCAACATTCCCCGCCTGCCTTGCCGGCCTCTGAGCTTGCAGTTTAAGAAACATTGTAACAAATATAGAAGCTAAACAAAACCCCAGAAACCAGCTTTCAGCGAGCCAGGATCTCAGAGCTGGAGTTGATACAGAGTTTGGATTATAGAACCTAAACAAACCAGATACCTACTTTCAGCAGCTGAGGCCTCAGAGCTGGAGCCAAGCCTCAGAGCTAAAGCTGGCTCAAGAATAAAAAAGAAAAAAAGAAAAAAAGGAGCAGTTTGGAGCTTCAGTCCCAGCCTGAAAACAGCCCTCAGCCCCTCACCCAGACTGGCCAGGCACCCCAGTGGGGAACCCCATCCTGAAGGGTGTGTGACCAGCTGCAAACAGCCATCATCCCCTCATCCAGGCTGGCCAGGCACCCCAGTGGGGACCCCCACCCTGAGCCAGGACACCCTTCAGGGCAAACCAGCCGGCCCCCACCCATGCACCAGGCCTCTATTCTATATAGTAAAAGGGTAATATGCCTCCCAGCACTGGGATCAGCGGAGCTGAGAGGCCTCCCGGCACCGGGATCAGCATGACAGGGGGCAGCGCCCAAACCCCCTGATAACCCTGTGGCTCTGTGTGTGACAGGGGGTGGGGCCACAACCTCCCTATTGGCCCTGCCTCTGTTCGTGACAGGGGAAGGCACCCCAACCCCCTGATCGGCCCTGCTCTGTGCCTGATAGGGGGGAGCTCCCCAACCCCCTGATCACCCTGCGGCTCTGTGTGTGACAGAGTGCGGCGCCCCACCCCTGCCCACCACGGGCCCTGTTCTGTGTGTGATGGGGTAGAGCCATAACCTCCCCATCGGCCCTGCCCTGAGTGTGACAGTGGCGGCGCCCCAACCCCCTGATCAGCCCCGCTCTGTGGGTGATAGAGGGCAGTGCCCCAAACCCCTGATCCGCCCTGCTCTGTGTGTGACAGGGGGCGGTGCGCCAAATCCCCTATTGACCCTACTCTGTGAGTGACAAGGGGGAGCTCCTCAACCCCCTGATGGGCCCTGCTCTGTGTGTGACAGGGGGGAGCTCCCCAACCCCCTGATCGACCCTGCTCTGTGTGTGACAGGGGGGAGCTCCGCAACCCCCTCATGGGCCCTGCTCTGTGTGTGACAGGGGGCAGCGCCTCAACCCCCTGATTGTCCCTGCTCTGTGCATGACAGGGGGTGGCGCCGCAACCTCCCCATCTACCCTGCCTTGAGTGTGACAGGGGCCGGTGTCCCAACCCCCCAATCGGCCGTACCCTGAGCGTAACTGAGGGTGGCATCGCAACCTCCCGATCCGCCCTGCTCTGTGCATGACAGGGGGCGGCGCCCCAACTCCCCAATTGGCCCTGCTCTGAGCCAGACCAGGGGCTGCACCTAGGGATTGGGCCTGCTTTCTGCCACCCTGGAGCAGGCCTAAGCCAGCAGGGCGTTATCTCCCGAGGGGTCCCAGACTGCGAGAGGGCACGGGCCGGGCTGAGGGACCCCCCTTCCCCCCCCCGAGTGCACAAATTTTTGTGCACCGGGCCTCTAGTCTATACTAATAAAAGGGTAATATGCTAATTAGACCAGATAGACCGGACATCTTCCTGTTGTCCGGTCCTCCTTCCAGACAAAGCCACAGTGGTGGGGGCTGAGGTAGAGGTGGTTAGGGGTTATCAGGCTTCCAGGGGAGCAGTTAGGGGCCATCAGGTTGGCAGGGGAGGGCAATTAGGGGTGATCAGGCCAGAAGGCAGAGGCAGTTAGGGGCAATGAGGCAGGCAGGCAGAGTGGTTAGGGGTGATCAGGCAGACAGGTGAGCGGTTAGGAGCCAGCGGTCCCGAATTGTGAGAGGGATGTCCGACTGCTGGTTTAGGCCTGATCCCACAGGGATCAGCAGTCGGATATCCCCCAAGCGGTCCCAGATTAAAGAGGGTGCAGGCCGGGCTGAGGGCCCCCCCCGCCCCCCGCACAAATTTTGTGCACCCAGCCTCTAGTAAGTATATAACTTCTTTGGTCTGTTTCTTCTCACCTCCCTAACTCCACATAGATATTGTCAGTCTTTCCATGCCTCCATACTTAGGGTCTTATTTTGTTGTTCAATTCATTTTATTCGTTAGATTCCACAAATAATTGAGATTATATGATATGTGTTTTTATCAGATTGGCTTATTTTACTTACCATAATATTCTCCAGGTCCATCCAAGTTGTTCCAAAGTGTAAGAGATCCCTCTTTTTTTACAGCTGTGTAGTGCTCCATTGTGTAAATATCCCACAGTTTTGTTTTTTTTTATCCATTCATCTACTGATGAATACCTGGGTTGTTTCCAAATCTTAGCTATTGTAAATTGTGCTGCTATGAACATAGAGGTGCATATACTCTTTCTGATTGTTGTTTTGAGGTTTTTAGAATATATTCACAGAAGAGGGATCAGTGGGTCAAACAGAAGTTCCATTTTTAATTTTTTGAGGAAACTCCATGCTGTTTTCCACAGTGGCTGCACCAATCTGCATTCCCACCAGCAGTGAACTACTGTTCCCTTTTTTCCACATCCTCACCAGCACTTGTTTGTTGGTTTTTTATGATAGCCATGCTGACAGGTGTGAGGTAATATCTCATTGTAGTTTTAATTTGCATTTCTTTGATGATTAGTGACTTTGAGCATTTTTTCATATGTCTCTTGGTCATTTGTATGTCCCTTTTGGAGAAATGTTTATTCAGGTCTTCTGCCCAATTTTTAATTGGAATGTTTGTGCTCCTTTTGGTAAGTTGTATGAGTACTTCATATATTTTGGCTTCTAATCCCTTATCAGATGTGTCATTGGAAAATATGTTCTCCCATACATTGGGTTCCCTTTTCATTTTGGCTGTGGTTTCCTTTACTGTGCATAAGCTTTTTATTTTTATGTAGTTCCATTTTTTTCTCTCTTTAGTTTCCTTTGTCCTAGGAGATGTATCAGCAGAAATTCTATTATGTGAGATGTCTGAGATTTTAGTGCCTATGTTTTCCTCTAAGATTTTTATGGTTTCATGACTTATATTTAAGTCTTTTATCCATTTTCATTTTATTCTTGTGTATAGAGTAAGTTGGTGGTCAAGTTTCATCTTTTTGTATATGTCTGTCCAGTTTTCCCAACACAATTTGTTAAAGAGACTGTCTTTACTCCATTGTATGTTCTTGCCTCCTTTGTCAAATATTAATTGACCATAATGGTTTGGGTCAATTTCTGGAGTATCTGTTCTGATGCATTGGTCTATATGCCTGTTGTTGTGCTAGTACCAGGCAGTTTTGGATATAATGGCTTTGTAGTATAATTTGCTATGTGGTATTGTGATCCCTCTAATTTCCTTCTTCTTTCTCAAAATTGCTGCAGCTATTTGGAGTCTTTTATGGTTCCATATAATCTTTTAGAATATTTGTTCTAGTTCTGTGAGGTATGCTGTTGGTATTTTAATAGGGATTGTGTTGAATCTATAGATTGCTTTGGATAGTATAGCATCCAATCCATGAACATGGTACACATTTCTATTTGTTTGTATCTTCCTCAATTTCTTTTTTCAGTGTCCTTTAGTTTTCCAAGCACAGGTCTTTTGCCTCCATCTTTAGTTTATTCCCAGGTATCTTGTTCTTTTTAACTTTTTAAATTTTTTTTTTTTACAATGTTAAGTTGGGTGTTTGTTTGTTTGTTTGTTTCTCTTTCTGGGAGTTCATTATTAGTGTATAAAAATGCCATCTTTTTCTGGATGTTGATTTCGTATCCTGCTACTTTGCTGAATTCATTTATTAAGTCTAGTAGTTTCCTGGTGGAGTCTTTAAGGTTTTCTATGTACAATATTATCTCAGATGAGAATAATGACAGTTGTACTTCCTCCTTTCACATTTGATTGCCTTTTATATTTTCTTCTTGTGTGAACACTGTGGCTAGGACTTCCACTACTCTGCTGAATAAGAGTGGTGAAAGCATACATCCTTGCCTTGTTTTTGTTCTTAGGGGAAACACTTTTCGTTTTCCTCCATTGAGTTTATTATGTTGAGGTATGATCCCTCTATTCCCACTTTACTGGAAGTTTTTATAAAAAAAAAAAAAGAGTGCTGGATTTTGTTGAATCTTTTTTCTGCATCTATTGATATAATCATGTGATTTTGATCTTTCAATCTGTTTAGGTGATGTATCACATTTATTGATTTGTGAATACTGTACCAGACTTGCATCCTTGGAATAAATCCCACTTGATTATGGTGTATGATCTTTTTAATATATTGCTGGATCTGATTTCCTTGTATTTTGTTGAGGATTTTAGCATCTGTGTTCATTAGGGATATTGGCCTGTAATTTTCTTTCTTTGTAGTGACTTTACCTGGTTTTGGAATTAGGGTAATTCCTAATTTGTAAAAGGAGTTTGGAAGTGTTCATTCCTCTTGAATTTTTTGGAATAGTTTGAGGAGGATAAGTTTTAGTTCTTCTTTTACTGGATGGTAAAATTCTCCTGTAAATCCATACAGTCAAGGAGTTTTATTTCCTGGGAGTTTTAAAATTACTTCTTCAATTGCATCAATTGTTATTAGCCTACTCTGATTGAGTTTTGGAAGATTGCATGCTTCTAGGAATTTGTCCATTTCATCCTGGTTGTCCTGTTTGTTGGCATATAGTTGTTAATAGTATTTGCTTATAATTTTTTGTATTTCTGTAGTATCCATTGTCATATTGCCTCTTTTATATCTGATTTTATTTATTTGGGTCCTCTCTCTTTGTTTCTTGATGAATCTGGCTAGGGGTTCATCTATTTTGTTTATATTTTCAAAGACAAAGCTTTAGGTTTTATTGATCTTTTGTACTGATTTTTAGGCTCTATGTAATTTATTCCCATTCTAATCTTTATTATTTCCTTTCTTCTACTTCCTCTTGGCTTTTATTGCTGTTCTCTTTCTAATTCATTTAGTTGTAGGGTTACATAGTTCATTAGTGTTTTTTCTTGTGTCTTCAGGTAGGGCTGTAATGCTATGTACTTCCCTCTCAGGACTGCTTTTACTGTGTCCCATAGGTTTGGGGCAGTTATGTGTTCATTTTCATTTGTTTCCAGAATGTTTTTAATTTCTTGCTTGATCTCATTGGTAACCCATTCATTGTTTAATAACATGCTATTTAGCCTCCATGTATTTGAGTGTTTTTGAATTTCTTTATTGATATTGTCCCAGAGCTACATTAAGCTATATTCCAGGTTTTCAAGATTTTTTATTTGCTGCTCTAATTTGGTATTTATTTCTACCTTGTCTTCCAGTCACTGATTCAGATGTCTGCTTAATTCAATCTACTTTTAATTCCTTCCAGTGTGTTCTTGATGTCAGATATGTTATTCTTCATTTATGTCTAGTTCTGGTTCATGGTTTCTATTTCCTTTTTCATCCCATTATAGTTCCCCCCAAGTTCCTTATAATTTGCATTAAGCTCCTTAAGAACCTTTACAACCATTACTTTGAACTCTGTCTGATAAGTTGCTTGCCTCCATTTCTCTCTTTTTTAAAAAATATATTTTATTGATTTTTTTTTACAGAGAGGAAGTGAGCGGGATAGAGAGTTAGGAACATTGATGAGAGAGAAACATCGATCAGCTGCCTCCTGCACACCCCCATGGGTATATGCCCACAACCAAGGTACATGCCCTTGACCAGAATCGAACCTGGGACCCTTGAATCCACAGGCCAACTCTCTATCCACTGAGCCAAACCAGTTAGGACATGCTTGCCTCCATTTCATGTAGTTATTTTTCTGGAGATTCCTTCTTTCGTTTCATTTGGGGGTTGTTTCTTTGTCTCCACTTTTTAGCTGTATACTTGTATTTACTTCCATACATTAGATATAACAGTTATGCCTCCTAATCTTTGTGGGATGGCCTTACATAGAAACTAGAGGCCCAGTGCATGAAATCCATGCACGGGTGTGTGTGGGGTCCCTCAGACGAGCCTGCACCCTCTCACAATCTGGGATCCCTCAGGGGATGTCCAACTGCCAGTTTAGGCCCAATCCCAAAGGGATTCCTGCAGGATCAGGCCTAAACTGGCAGTTGGACATCCCTCTCACAATTAAGGAGCACTGGCTCCTAACCACGCGCCTGCCTGCCTGATTGCCCTTAACTACTCGCCTGCCTGCCTGATCACCCCTAACTGTCCGCCTGCCTACCTGATCACCCCTAGCCACTCTGCTTGCCTGACTGATCGCCCCTAACTATGCGCCTGCCTGCCTGATCACCTCTAACTGCTCGCCTGCCTGCCTTATCACCCCTAACCACTCTGCCTGCCTGCCTGATCGCTCCTAACCATGTGCCAGCCTGCCTGATCACCCCTAATGGTTCGCCTACTGCTTGATTGCCCCTAACCACTCTGCCTCAGCCCCTGCCACCACAGCTTCATCCAGAAGGACACCTGAATGACGTCTGGAAGGTCGTTTAGCTGTCCAGTTTAATTAGCATATTACACTTTTATTATTATAGATTGTCTGGAGTGGCCCAGTGGTGAAGTCTCTTTCTTCACCTGAGCTGGATGCTATACATATGCCCCTTGTGTGTATTATTTGGGCTCTCCAGTTATAATTGGGATTTTATTGTTGACTAGTGGCCCAGTGCATGAAATTCGTGCATGGGGGGGGGGTGTCCCTCAGCCTGGCCTGCACCCTCTCCAATCTGGGACCCCTCGGGGGATGTCCGATTGCCAGTTTTGGCCTAATTTGGCCTAAACCAGCAGTCAGATATCCCTCTCGCAATCCGGGACTGCTGACTCCTAACCAATCACCTGCGAGCCTGCCTGATCGCCCCTAACCACTTTGCCTGCTTGCCAACTTGACCCCAACTACCCCCCCCCCGACCAGCCTTCTCACCCCCAACTGCCTCCCCCTGCCGGTCTCATGGTCCCCAACTGCCCTCCCTGACTGTTCTCCCGGAAGGTCACCTGGTCTAATTGGCATATTAACCTTTTATTAGTATAGATGTCTCCCATTTATGGGAGGGATCTCCCCTCCAACTTGCTGACAGTTAGGCTCAACCTCAACATCATTGTGCCAGCTGTTATACATGTGCTTATAGAATAGAATAAGACACAACAGGACCAAAAAAAAATATCATGAAAATCAAACCATGCAATGCAACAACAGGAAAAAACTAAGAAGGAAAAGAGAAGAGAAAGCAAAGCAAAGAAATATTAAAAAGAATACTAAAAGACATGTGACCAAATACTTAGAGGATATATAAAGGAAAAGGGAGAAAGTAGAAGATGAAAAAAATGACTATAAGGAAGTAAGTAGGATATAAGTAAAAAGAGAAAAACAAAATAAAATCAGAAAAATTAATAATAACAATAAGAATACACAAAAGTAGAATAGAATCAAAGGAAGGAGAGAAATTAGTAATATGCAGGAAAAAGGAGAAGAAAAAAGGGGTAAAAAATAAACAATAAAAACAAAAACAAAATCCACTCACACACACACCAAAAAGCAAAACTATATGCACTCAAACAAAAACTTTTGGATCCGCTCTTTGTGGAATTCGCTGGATTTTGCTCTGATGTTAAATCTGGTCCCTTGGTGAGTCTATCCTGGGCCTCCTGGGAGCTTCTGTGGTGCAGGTGAATGTGAGTCACTGTCCCGTTTTGGCCCTGGGCAACCTTATTGAGGTCTGAGGGGTTGAAGCCCCTAGTAGTTCAGCGGGCAGGGACTCCTTAGCCCAGAGGCTGTGTCTTCATTGAATCTCAAACCTTGATTGTCCCTGTTTTGAGCTCTACTCCCTTTTGTCCCATGGAGCTGGTCCCTCAGGTGTCAGCTACAGGCCTTAATGTTTCACTGGTGTTAACTTAGGTGCATGGTCCCAGCAGTGTCTGCGGCAGGTGTGCACAGGGTCTGGGTTGTGTCCTTTGGGCGCAAGCGTGGGGTCCAGGGCAGGATGCCTGTGGGTTCAGGTCTGGGCTGTAGTTAATCTGGGTGGTAGAAAGGCTGGGTGCCTAGCTGCTATGGCTCCTTGAAGCCTCCTCCTACAGAAGATTTTGTAAACCGTTCCAATGCTGTATTTATTTTTAATAAGTGGAGAATATACCAGCAATAATAATGTCCCAGAAACTATTATTCATGCTGCACTGAGGTCAGATACAGGTAAATGGAACAAATGACAAGACATTGGAACTTATTGCTCTTTCTCAAACATCAAATCATCAGTTATGTTAATCCAGTTCATGTCTGGTCATTGAGCAGAGTAGCTGTAGTAATTTTCCTGAGAAGGCTCAACAGAAAAAGCCACATTGAAACCAATTTTTACAAGACTTCAATCCTTTTTGAAGATGGCCCATTTCCATTTTTAAAATACTTATGCTAAAGATTGTTTAAGATGTCAATAGATTATGTTGTTACTCTTATCATGGTTCAAAAATTAATCTCAGAAAATAATCAAAGAGGCTGCATTAATAGAAAAATAGCATTTAGAGATTTAAAAAGCTCATAGGAGCAAACCTTGATGTAGACGGGAAATAGGTATCATGAGGAAAGAACAGTTACAGGAGAGAATGACTTTTTGGGATAGTATGCAGGTTCTGGGTAGAAGAGAAGTCTTGTTGTATTGTGCAATTCCAATCATATAAATAAGGAAGGTCAAATCATTGTTTATACTGACAAAGTAGAATTTTTAAAAGTCAATGTCACAGAAAAATATTTTAAGGTACAAATATACCATGAAATAATCAGTTACACATATTTTTTCCAAAACTGATTTTAGAAACTCATTAATAAAAACAACTTCTCTTAAAGGAAACTGCAGAGAAATAAATGTTTTATTCTTCTGAATTTATAGAAGAACACCTTCTACTCTTTCTCCACTATATCTGAAAAAGTAGTGTTTATTCTTTCCAGGCTTTTTCCTCTTGTACTCTTGATCCTATTTCTTCTCAACATCTCTGGGGCCTTGCTCTATAAATTGTCCCTTCTCTCTGTGTGTGATCCTCAATTTCATCTTCTCTACTTCTTTTCTCTTGACTTACATGCATGCTCTGGTTTCTTACCTTTAAATTAAAACAAATAAACAAAAACATTCTTTTTTATATATACAATAAATTCTTTTGAGTTTTATCTCTTTTTCTGTCCTAGAGTTAAACTTCTCAGTAAATTTGTCATTTTGCAGTTTGGCTACTATCCAACTTCGTTTTGTTTCTACTCCTGTCTTGCCAACTGAAACTACATCCTAAGCCAGGTTTCCTAACCTGGTATTCACCCACAAGAAAGCAAGGTTCTCAGAACTTGCATCAAGAAAAAAATAAGTTTTGATTTTTACTAACCTCTAACTACTAAAATTTGGCATTTCTTTCTATTATGAATATAGGCAGTAGTAGTATTAACAGTACCTGTAACTCTTACCAATAGAAATCACGGTTATTTTCATATTGATAGTGGGGAAGGGCATGTAATAAGAATAGAGCCACAGTTGTTTAATGATTCTGCACCTTACTAACTATAGATAAGAAGTTTTCTTACAGACCCTGGGAAACTGGAGGATGAAACAAAGCTGTAAAAAGATAAGATGCCTCAATGGGTCTATTACTCAGAAAAGAAATACATTTTGAGAACAGACCAAGGACAGGACATGCTTTGATTTAGTTGCTGTGCCCAGTCCCTGACCCCCTCCGGGAGTTTTCCTCAGGAAACCTGACCCGTCCAGTCCCAGGAATGTGCTGATCTGTTTGTTAACATCATAGAAGATTAGCCACCTTGTTATTGGACTTTGAGCTCCTGAAGGCCAGACTGCAGACCCTCCCCTCCCCTTTCCATGTTATACTTGCAGCTTGCAGCTGCACGTACCTATCTTATCCCTCATGTGTATATAATCAACCAACTGGCAAGGGGGATCAGAGCAGAATTTCCAGGGTGACTTACTGCTCTCCCCATACTACCGACATTATTGGAATAAATGCTCATATATGATTCAACTCGTCTCTGCTTAATTTGGCTCAAATAGTGACAGTCAACCTTGGACCCATTGTGTCTAGTTTCAATATCACATAAATGCCATTAAATATATTTTACAATATCATTTACACTTATCACTACTTTGGAATTAGGGTAATTATTAGATTATATATGTTTGAAGTCTTTGTGTCTACAGATTTTTAGTCCGCATATACAACTATTGGAAAATTCTGCACCTATTGGTCATTCAGCTACCAAACAATGAAGTCACATGTTCACACATCATTGATCAGGCTTATAAGTTACTTTCTGATATTCCATATCTATAATCAATATTTAATCAATATGCAGAAAGAGTTGAGCCAAAGACTACTCTAGATTTTAATGTTTTTATTCAATCTAAGCAACAACAACTTTCACACTGATATGTCTTGAAAATAAACCTAATTTAAAATTGCCTGTACTTTATTTTTTTATTTATTCTTTATTTTCTTAAATATATTTTTTATTGATTTTTTACAGAGAGGAAGGGAGAGGGATAGAGAACCAGAAACATCAATGAGAGAGAAACATCGATCAGCTGCTTACTGCACACTCCCCACTGGGGATGTGCCTGCAACCAAGGTACATGCCCTTGACCGGAATTGAACCTTGGACCCCTCAGTCCGCAGGCTGACGCTCTATCCACTGAGCCAAACCGGATAGGACAAAATTGTCTGTCCTTTAAATGCATGTCTTGTTATTAAGTACATTGATAGCTTAGACATACGTTCCCATATCACCAAATTTTCAAAAATTTTTATAACAACACTAGAGGCCCAGGGCATGAATTCGTGCATGGGTAGGGTCCTTCTGCCTTCAGGGATTGGGCCGAAACCCGCAGTCCAATGCCGCCTGCAGCTCCTACCTGCTGCTCCTGCTCATCCTGGCCCTACTGTGCCTGCTGCGGGCTTGTGCCCAATCAGTCATGATTAGGAGAGGCTCACGCTGCCCCAGCAGCGCTCGCCAGCCATGAGCCCTGCGTCTGGCACCGTCCCAAGGGGAGTGGCCTGCATTGGGCCACTCTGACATCCAGCTCTCCGACATCCCCCGAGGGGTCCCAGATTGTGAGAGGGCACAGGCCAGGCTGAGAGACCTCACTGGTGCACGGTTGGGCTGAGGAGGGACCATGGGAGGGCTCCAGGGCATGTCCAGCCCATCTGGCTCAGTCCCGATCAGCCAGACCCTAGCAGCAAGCTAACCTACTGGTCAGAGCGCCTGCCCCTGGTGGTCAGTGCACATCATAGTGAGTGGTTGAACAAGCTTAGCATATCATTAGCATATTACACTTTGATTGGTTGTTCAGTTGTTCTGCCATTCAGTCTATTTGAATGTTACCCTTTTATTATATAAGAATTTTGCACAGTTGGTTTCTTTTTTGAACCCACATGCTTGACTTTATGCATTTAAACTCTTTATTCTGAAAAGGGATTATAGGAGTTACCACACACTTCCAATAGGCCCATGGAACAAAAAAAAAAAGGTTAAGAACCACTGCTCTAGAGAGTCACAAGTAATGCTACCCTCTTAACATTTTTTTCTCCCAATGGTTATTTTCTCACTCAATAATAAAAACTATTCTTGCCCTTCTAATGTTTCAGCTAAATTGAAGAATGATGAGTATTCATTCTTTTCTTATTTTTAGAACGTTTTCTTCCACAGCATCTTGACACTGTTGATTACCCCCCCCGCCCCCCCCCCACACACACACATACAACTTGTCAATGTTTCCTCCATTGGCTCCCAACACCTTGATTTTCATCATATTTTTCTCATTGTTTCTCCTCAGTCTCTCACATAGAGTTCCCATTCAGTTTTAAAACCACAGAGTAATCTTTGGCTTTTCCATCTCCTAAAAGCCAATGTCAAATCAGTTTCTGAGACCTGTTAATGTTTTTTATTAACAATGTCTCTAATACATTTTTTTTTTCTCATTATCACTGACATCACCTTTGCCCAGGTCTTCAGTGCCTGGTGCTGAAACTACTACAACCTCCTAACTGGTATCTTTCACTTCATTCTCTCTCTCTCTCTCTCTCTCTCTCTCTCTCTCTCTCTCTCTCTCTCTCTCCCCATCCCCCAATCCATTCAACAGTGTTTCCAGGATATTGTTTCTAATGTACTCATTTGATTAGATAATTCTCCTTCATAACTTTTGTCTTCGGTTTTGTTCAGTGTAAAACTGGTTTGCCTTCAGGGTTTTATCAAGTTCTCTGGTATAAGCAACAAAATTGACATTTTACCTAAAGAAAGAAAAAGTGAAATACTTATTGGGTGACTCACAGAACTAAAGGACCAAGCTTAGAAGGAACATAAACTAGGAAAGATCCAGGATTACAAGTAGGAGAAGAAAATGGATAAACCGAACAACTATATTTCTCTCATTATTCTACTCTGCTCAAACCCAAAGTCCGGGAAAACATCAAATAGATCTAGCTTGGTTTACATGTCCACTCCTTAGCAAGGGAAGGAAGGATACTTTGATACACATATCTATCAATACTATTCATGTTAAAGGAAAATTAATTCTGTGATTTGATGTCTAAAGGAGGGAATGTATGCTGGACAGCCCTACACAATAAATTCCCACCACAAAGTATATTTTCCTATATAGTTCAGACATACTTTATAGACTTGTAACTCTCTAATTTCATACATGCTCAATGCTGCTGCCAAACTGCTTCACTTATCTTTTCTTGAGTCATTCCTAGTACTTTTCTATCTTTGAAACTTTGTTCATATCATTTCCTCCCTCAACAAAGTCTTGATCTTTCCCCTCCTTCAGTTGAAATTCCATTTAACCTTTCAGACCTAAATCAAACATCTATAAAGCCTCTCTGAATTTTGCCAAAACCATCTCTCATTTTGTGGTCTTTGTTAGTATCACTTTAGGACAGTTATTGCATGCTGCCTATATTGTAATTGTGTTTGAACAAGTTTTATCTCCCGTGTAGTACAATCTCAGGGAAAATAGAAAATCACATTTACCACAGTGATTTGGATATAGTAGATATTCTACAAATACTTTTGTAAAGAATAAGTGAATAAGTGAATGAAAATATGGACGTAAATCTACTTGGGTTTCTGGAATCATACCAGCAAAAGTATATTGCATTTAGAAATATGAAATTGTGCCTCTATCTATCACAAGTATTGATGCATTTTAAAATGTGGCCAATAAATCAGTGTGTTTTGTTAATAAGCATGCACATATCTATTTGATTGATTAGATTTTTTCTTAATGAATCAACTCCCCCCCCCAGATCCATCAATTATTTCATTGTCATCTTCTAAAACCTAAGAATGATTCTCAAGAACTTCAAAGCCATCCTTTGATTCAGTAAGAATCTGGAACCTCAAAGCTGTAGTGTTTCAAATAGTAATTAACAGAAAACATGAAGATAACCTCACTAAAACAATTACAAATCTTTTTTGTAATGAAAGGTTTGATGGTGATATGAGTACTTAGTATTACATATCACTGAAAGAATTGGTGACTTCTGAATAAAACTAATGATGTCCACCTACATCACTCAGTCCAGAGCCAGCCATGAATTCTCAACACCTAAACAAATGAGTAAGTCTCCGAATAAGATTTTACAAAAAAAAATTTCTTTTCTTTTGCAAAATCCAGTTTCTAGATTTTTTATGCATCCTGGAATATTTTTAGAACTTTCATACTTTTAAAAGTTTTACAACATCTCTGTTTCTGGATACATGTAGTGGTTTAAATTACTGTGGGATGACTACATGTAAAGGTTCCATGTTTCTCTGAGATTTGTGTGGAGCAAATATTCTACTTTAGAAACATATTCTAAAATGTTTGAATTGAATATTTTATGTAAAGTTTTTCAGCCTTTATTTTTTTCTTTTAATTACTAGTAATAATAATCTTTCTATTCTTTTATTCCAATGTTTAAAAAGTTTCCTATTATAAAGGATTAATAAAGATAAGGGAGTTTGGAGCTGAATTGCAGTTAGCTCTGACCAAGTGAGAATTGAGAGGAACAGGGAGGTTCCCTTAATCATAGCAGGAATTCTCTAGCAGCAGAAGTAACACTGAAACAAGCCTTTTGTAACAAAGGTCATTCTCTTGAACCTCCCCAACTGGTTAGGGATGGTTTCGGCTGAGGTGGAGCTGGCTCTGCAATTACATTGTTGTTGTTGTTATTACTGATAATTATTTTTATTGTGTCTGCAATATATACATGGTATTTTATAGCTTCACACATAAAGAGGAGGTCTCTTTTTTCTAGTCTTGAAGTATTTCTTGCAGGGGGATATAGACTTTTGAAAAGTAGGATTTAATGTTAATTTTATACACATCTCATTGCCCTCTCAAACTTCATAGATATTTACTATACACTCTTAATATTTGAAATAAATGACAGTAACTTCCAACACAAATATAACATCTGTCCCTGACATATATCTTAGTTGAGAGTACCAATCTTTCTTTCTTCATTCCATTCATTTACTTTTATTCATTTATTCAAAATTTTTCATTTGGCTTAGCAGGTAACAAGAAGGATCTATATTGGAAGTTACTAGATTGAAAATTTTTTTTTATCAAATGACAACTAGATTTTGAGCAATATTCAATTATACTAATGGGGGGGGCTTTAGTCTGTTGCTTTAAGGTGATGTCTGGTATGAACAGGGAATTAAAAGAAATATAAAATATTAGAACCATTTCTATGAAACCATTTATGATATACAAGTTTTTTTTCTGATATTTACATAGACAAATAAATTACATAAGACTTTCAAAGCATTCCCATCAACTCAGGGTCAAACTATAAATATTATAAATAGAGATGTTGAATCACTAAGCAAAACATCTGTACATCTACCATAAACCAAAAACTGTCTCTAACAAGTTTACTAAAAAATATAAGGAGCCGTAACTGGTTTGGCTCAGTGGATAGAGCATCAGCCTGCGGACTGAAGGGTTCCAGGTTCGATTCCGGTCAAGGGCATGTACCTTGGTTGCGGGCACATCCCCAGTAGGGAGTGTGCAGGAGGCAGCTGAATCGATGTTTCTCTCTCATCGATGTTTCTGACTCTCTATCCCTCTCCCTTCCTCTCTGTAAAAAATCAATAAAATATATTTAAAAATATATATAAGGAAACACCACATATGAGAATATTTTAGAACGATTCATTACAAGATTGCCATTTTTGTTGGTCAACGCAGCCTTGCAGAGTATTGAAAACTAAATAAAGACCACAACATCACATTTTCTGTGCCTGGTTGATTAGAAATATTAAGATTTTTTTTGTAGTGTGTACGTGAATGTCTATTATGTTAAGAACAATCAAATTCAAAAGAACTGCATTGCTTTAAGGATCCCCTCCCCATTTCGTTCTCTCCATTCATATTTATATATAAATATAATTTCCTAGTGATTTTATTCATTGTTTCCTAGATTTTCTCCAGATATTATTCTCTTAGGTACATAAAGCCTAAAATTAAATACAAATTACAAGATTTCAGAAATCTTTGGTTTAATCTCCTGGATGAAGACATCTAAATTCTCTGAAAGGATTTACATTTCCTTGTAGCAATTTAATGCTTGTAATTAAACTTTACAGAAGAACTGTAGACCAGTACTTTTGTATATTAGAAGTTAGTTGTTTAGGTGCATTATGCTATTTTATTTCTGTGATATATTACACATTATTTATAAATTAAGATTTTGAATCTGTGCCATTGGGTTCAGGTGTTAAAATACAAACTGTAGCTTAATGATTTGATTTATAATGTTCTGGCCAAATTCCCCTCTGGTGTTCCCATTTAACAATGTCATAGGTAGAAGATCATGAATTCTATAAAATATTACAGTGGATTTTGCATATTATTTTTTGAATTAGATGAAGATATAAAGATTTAATTTTCTAACAAATCCTTGGATATTTCATAAATCAGATCCATAGTTTTATTATTATATTATAGTGAAATTTAAATATTATTGTAAAAGAAAAAGTTTTTTGTGATAAAGACACTTTACTAAAATCTAATTCTCAGTACAAGTTCCCATCACAAGCTACTTGGACTAATGATCTTAATTTCATTGCTCAGCATGTGAGTAAAACTAAGTTTTCATGAATGTCAGACACACCCAACTGAACCAGTTTTAAATTTGTACACACTTGCATTGCTCAGATTCACAAGTCGCAGCACGCTAGTCCTTAGTACATTTGTGAGTCATTAAAATTTTTTGAAAAATAATTCTAGAAATCCACCTTGTCAACACTTATGATAATTATTTAAAAAATGTAATTTATGTATTCAAAAGTAGGATCACTGAAAATTGCATTCAATTTTTATCATCAGCTACACAACATTCATGTATGCTGGCCTGTAAGAAAGAAAATGCTTTTTGTCTTCCACAGTGCCAAATGGTTTTACAATTAAGTGGAGTACTTTATTCCAACAGTAAATGTAGATGTCATCCTTAGCCTTTACAAAAAAAAAAAAAGTTACACAGTTAAAGCAAACAGCCAGTTTTGAAGCTCAAATTCTCCATATGGCTGAGCTTCAGTCCATTCTATAAGGCATGGTGAGTACACAGAGGCAAGCAAAATATTTTGGAAAATTAACACTTCTCACATTTTTGTTCAATAAGTTGTTTTGCACATGAAAATGGATTGGAGGATATTGTTGAAATGGTTATCTATTGATTTTTACTGAGAAAAAAAGATAGCACAGGATAATGGGGTATTCCTTCCCAGAGGTCTGGGCATATTCCGTCATTTGTTTATTTATGCAGCCAACATATAATGTGCTCCATCTCTGTGTTGTTCCCTGCTCTAGGTTTTAAAAACATCATGGTAAGTGAAACTTCAAACACATGCAGTGAGATAAATGTTGCAATGGGCTTGAATATGGTATTTTTTTGAAGCATGCAGAACTTAACCTAGTCTTGAGAGGTCAGGAAAGGCATCTTAAAGGAAGTGACATCTAAGCTTAGATGTGAAGTCATGAAAAATGAAATGAATTGTGTGTTCAAATGGAGGCAGCAAGCAGTGTGTAAAAAGGACTATAAGAAATTAGTTTGAAACAGAATTCTCTGGTTTTTTTTCTCCACATATTTGTAGTCCTTAATAGTGCAAAAGCCCTCCTATTTTCTTCCTTTGGCAAAGCTCAGTTGGGTAATTGAATTTGTTGCTATTTTAACCTTAAAATTAAAATGTAATTGAAACAAATGTCTATAAATACAGAATACAGAGAAAGTTTTCCAAGAGAGGAAACCAACATTCATGGAATGTGCATTCCTTCACAGGTCCCCCAAACCAATTAATTATGTAGGAATATACAGGAGGCTGAGTGTGATAAAACTTGGTTAAATCAGAGAAGCTGACTTATTAGACCAGATATTTACCAGGTCTTTTTTAATGGCCTTGATTCTACTGTCTAGGACTCCTTTAAACAAATTTCAAATGACTGATAAGACAGCCTCTCTCACTTGTTTAATTTCCATTTTAAGCCATGTTGGCTCTCAAGTTTCTTCAGTATAGCTTTAGATAAGGGGCCTATAGGATAGAGGGCAGGGAAAGCATTTGGGTGTATTTAATCTTTAAATCTGAGTCATACTATATGGTGTTTCTATTGTAGTAGCTATAGATGTTTTTATTGGAAGATAAAATATTGTTTCGTGCACTCTTTCACTGATAAAAAAAAATGTACTATATTTTTATATGAATGATACTCATTAAATGTCACCATCAGCTTGAGGCCCAGCCTTAGCCTAAAGAATTTTAACCCTAAAGCTTGAATCTTCCTGCCAAGTAGTTTCCGTAACTCTTGAGTGCCCTGGAGTAAAAGCCACATCAGTGGCTCTATTGCCACAAGATAATCCTTGATCCTCAAAGCATCTTCTCACCAAACACCTTCTTGTTCAGTAATAAAACACCAGCTACTTCATTTATTGACCATGAGAAAATCTTGTTCTGAACTGTTTGAAATCTCCAGGGATGGAAGCAGATGCTGTAAATGGAATTCCTTTTTCCATAAACTGGGACCATCTGGGAAGGGCCTGTTGTAAATATGAGGACATTTTAAGAGATCCAAGGTTTTGTAAGAGTTATTTTACATTTTGGTTCCTAATTTTACATTTATATTATGGGCGTATGCATTTAATTTGGTTTTCTTCACATTCTTCACGTAGTTTTAAGACAACGCTATGCTGAAGCAAGTTTGAAAGAAAAATGATACAGTTTGTATTTTGGAGGGGTTGTTAGAATAGAATGCATTTAGTTGGAATCAGTCTTATCTATAAATCAGACCAGTGTATTTTTTCTTTATGAGAACTTGGATAAAGGGTTTAATAACATGAACAAGTAATCAAGTTGCTGCTCCTCCAGAAATTATTATAATAACACCTTCTACCATATTATACAGAGACATTTTCATAGACCAATGGTTTTAAATCAGCGTGCAACAAGAAATTTTAAAACACGCAATACCTGACTGCTGTATTTAGTCTGGGGCACTGACCTCTTTTCTCTTAAATTGTCAAATAGAAAATGACAACAGCCAACACAATAGCCATCTGATATGAATGAATCAAAATTATACCTATATTTTTGGCAAAAATATATATATTTTTTGGTTTGTATGCAGAATTTTAATAATTAGCTTATGTGTGCCATCAGATACCAAAGGTTGAAAATCCCTGCCCTAGGCACTCAAACTGTACCAACACTATCTAACTTAAAATTTGAAAATTCCTTTGATGCAGTGAGCACTTAGGAATTAATAGTCAAATGACTCTTTGTACAGCTTTCATAAAGATGGTCTCAGAAAGGTGAGTTGAGAAAAAATACAGGAAAATGAATTTTGGAAGAAAATTCATGCCTCAAAATTGAATAGCTACGAGACAGCAAATTGTGGTATAAATAGCACCAAATTGGAGCCCAGAATGCTGGGTTCAAGTCTTGGTATTGACACTAATCAGCTGGGGGAATTTGAGTAATTCACGTCTATTTAGGTACTTACCTTGTGTTACTCTGTGTCCATCTATAAAATGATAGGAATTGAACAGCTTATATCTAGCATCCCTTCTGGATCTGATAGACTCTGATCAATCAATTACATTCTTGAGTGTTTGAATTGTTCTAATTATTCTTTAAACATCAAATGACTAAGGGTTTTACTTACTACCATCTATAATAAAAGTGTAATATGCTAATTAGACTGGACAGCCAAACAACTTTCCAGACAAAGTCGTCATGGCGGGGGCCCAGGCAGAGGCAGTTAGGGGCAATCAGGAAGGCAGGCGAGTGGTTAGGGGTGATCAGGCAGGAAGGCAAGTGGTTAGGAGCAATCAGGCAGGTAGGCAGAAGGGTTAGGGGTGGTGAGGCAGGCAGGCAGAGTGTTTAGGGTTGATCAGGCAGGCAGACAGGTGAGCAGTTAGGAGCCAGCAGTCCCGGATTGCGAGAGGGATGTCCGACTGCCAGTTTAGGCCTGATACCGCAGGGATCCCTGTGGGATCTTGCCTAAACTGGCAGTTGGACATCTGAGGGGTCCCGATTGTGAGAGGGTGCAGGCCAGGCTAAGAGACCCCCTCCATGCACAAATTTCATGCACTCGGCCTCTAGTGTTTTATAAAGCCTTAGAAGATGTTTCTGTGCTGAGAATGTGTAGTGAGGCAAATGATAGTTTAGGGAACATTGTGGTTTTTTTTTTCAATCTTATCTAATAATAGACAAACATGGTAATTAACCATACCTCTGACACGCTTCCCATTGGCTAATCAGGGCGATATGCAAATTAACTCCCAACCAAGATGGTGGCCTGCAGCCAGGCAGCTGAAGCAAACAGGAGGCTTGCTTGCTCCAGTGATGGAGGAAGCCAAGGTTCCCCGCCTGCCGCTGCCGGCCTCTGAGCTGCACTCTAAGAAGCAATGTTGCAATTATAGAAGCTAAACAAACCCCAGAAACCTGTTTTCAGCCAGCCGGGCCTCAGAGCTGGAGCTGCAACAGTGTTTCAATTATAGAAGCCAAACAAACCCAGATACCTGATTTTAGCAGCCGAGGTCTCAGAGATGGAGCCGAGACTATGAGCTAAAGCTGGCTCTCAGTTCCAGTGACAGCCATAGAAGGTAAATAAATCCCAGAATAAAAAAAAAAGAAAAAAAGGAGAGGTTGGGAGCTTCAGTCACCCACCAGCCTGAAAACAGCCCTCAGCCCCTCACCCAGACTGGCCAGGCACCCCAGTGGGGACCCCCGCCCTGAAGGGGGTGAGACCAGATGCAAACAGCCATCAGCCCCTCATCCAGGCTGGCCAGACACCCAAGTGGGACCCCCATCCTGATCCAGGACACCCTTCAGGGAAAACCAGCTGGCCCCCACCCATGCACCAGGCCTCTATCCTATATAGTAAAAGGGTAATATGCAAACTGACCCTAACAGCAGAAAGACTGGGAATGATTGGTCACTATGACACACACTGACCACCAGGGGGCAGACGCTCAATGCAGGAGGAGGTCTGCTCAGCCACAAGCCAGGCTGATGGCTGCCAGTACAGCAGTGGTGGTGGGAGCCTCTCCTGCCTCCTCAGCAGCGCTAAAGATGTCCGACTGCAGTTTAGGCCTGCTCCCCGCTGGCAAGTGGACTTCCCCCAAGGGCTGCTGGGCTGCCAGAGGGATGTCTGATTGCCATCTTAGGTCCAATCCCCCGGGAAGCGGGCCTAAGCCAGCAGGTGGTCATCTCCTGAGGGGTCCCAGACTGCGAGAGGGCGCAGGCTGGGCTGAGAGACCTCCCCTCTCTCCCCCCCCCCCGAGTGCACAAATTTTTTTGCACCAGGCCTCTAGTTTATTTATAAAATATGACATTGCAATATAAATTTTACATTGTAAGTAAAATTTTCTCACAGTCTTACCTTATTTAAATTCTTTGGTATTCTAGATATGAGTATGAGAGGATTAATAGTGAAGATAAACCTATTTCTAGGCCGGGGGAGGTCAATGGGGGAAAAAAGGAGTACTGCTATTTGTAATACTTTAAACAATAAAATAATATTTTAAAAACCTATTACTAATTTATTAACTAAATACCATCTCTAGCCCCTTCTTCCAGTGGCCACTAGGGAAAGACTGGTGTCACTCCAGATTTTTGCTTTATTACACACACAAATACACACACACACACACACACACACACACACACACACACACACACCTCACATGTACTTTGGCACCCAGAATTGACTGATAAATGTTTTTCCTTCTCCCTCTTCTATCTTCTATTCCCTCTCTCCTCCACCCCATGTTTCTCACAGCACACATTAGGTTTGGTGAGAGCAGGGAAAGGGTAGGCCATACATAAACAGTTAACTGAAAAAATAACAAAAGAGCAGTGCCCTCAGAGTAGCAATTCAGCTATCTGATTTGAGGTCACCATTAATCACAATTAGAATTTGATGACAGAAGTGTCTGCAGAAACACACAATGTAGTATTTGGCTACAATTAGAAAGTGATAGATAAGAGGACAAAATATTTAAAACTTCAAAATAAGAGCAAAATAGCACAAGTTAAAAATGATCAATTATCCTCACTAGAATATATCAAAAGAATAATAGCATGATCTCAGAAAAAAATCTAATCTGATAGGAGTTGGGAAATTTTTCTTTTTATTTAAGTCTGAACTTGTTTTGAATTCCTGGCAAGGAGGGGGCATAAAATTCTTTATTAAATTCAGATAATATTTTGATTAAAATGTTGATGGATTTTAAATTGAGATTTGCTAAAGAAACTTGATTCTTGTTGTTAAGTAAAATATTGGGAGGAAACCCTGAAAAAATATTATCTAGAGCTGCCAGAACAATGCCTTGAATGCAGTAGACTCAGAAATATATGTTAGCTAATTGATTGATTAAATTTTTTAAAGTTTCAAGTTGACAAAATAGTTGAAGTATCTACTCTAATTAAAATTTTCTCATTTTACAAATGGAGACACTGAGGTCCAGAGAAGTTGAGTGACTTACCAAGGTTCATGTATGTATGAATATGTTCATGTACTAAATTTCTCATGTGACAGATATCAGAGGCAGTATTCTATCTACATTGGTTTTAAAAGATTATTATAAAATTAAGTACAGGTTGTAATTATAGGAAGTTATAATGAGCCCTGCTACAAAAGAACCCACTAATGCAATTACTGGGAAAAGGGCTTTCCAGTAAGAATTGGGTGTGTGTGTGGGGGGGGGGGACAAATAGAGAGAAAGAAAGAGAGAGAGAGAGAGGGAGAGAGAGAGAGAGAGAGACAGAGAATGATCTTGTGGCCAGTAATGTCTATTCAGAACAAAATCTTTTTCTTAAACTAGAAATGGAAACAATAAGCTGTATGATTGGAGATGTTTTCCCATTAAATGCTATAAAAAAACTTTGATTTTATTAAGTATTTAATTTTAAATCAATAACCAAAATTTTGGTCCTCAAGAAAATATGGGAGAAAAGAATTATAAAATATTTATCAGTCATCTGACCTTTGGTTCTGAGGTCCTTAATGCTTATTATTAATTAGATTAATTTCCCCCAATGTATACCACCACAATGTGCATATTTCCACTTGAGTAATATAATAGCTAAATTTATCAAATGTTTACTCTGTCAGGCATTATTCCATATGTTTTACATGTATAAATTGTTTAATTCTCACATCAGTTTTATGAAATTAGGTACTATTATTGTCAGCTTGTTATTACATATGAGAAAATTGAGGTACCAAGAAAATAATTCGTCCAGAAGATGGCGGCATAGGTAAACACCAGAGAATGCTGCCTCGCACAACCACTTCAAAAATACAACTAAAAGAGGAAACGGACATCACCCAGAACCACAGGAAAGCTGGCTGAGGGGAAATTCTTCAACTAGAAGGAAAGAGAACAGCATACCGAGACTCAGAGGAGGCTCACTGTGGAAAATACAAAGGTGCGGAGGTGTGCGCAGAGAGGGCTGGTGGCTGAGGGTGCGGTTGTCATTTTCAATCGGGAGGGAGGCTCAGGCCATGAGCTCCAGTTCTGGGCGAGTCTCTAGGGACCCAGACTCAAACGGGAGAAGCGGGACTGTCTGGAATCGGTCGGAACGCAAGGGCAGCTTTCTCTCCGAGGTTTGCAGCGGTTGCTGGGACTCTGAGAGGCAGAGCCTCTGGGGACGGAACTGAGAGCAGCCATAACTGCTCCCTCCACCCGCCCTGTTTGATCCCGTGTGACCCACCCCACCCAAGCCCTGCACAGAGCCATTTGCCGAATAGCCCCAGGCAAAGGCTAGATTAGCACCTCCCCAGAGGACAGAAGTTTTTCCAATGCAGACACAGCTGATTCTCACAGCCAGCTGGCCTGGAGGTCAAATCCCCCCAGTATCAACTACAACATTCAAAGCTTAACTACAACAAGACTGCGCAAAAAGACCACTAGGGGGTGCACCAAGAAAGCATAAAAAATGCGGAGACAAAGAAACAGGACAAAATTGTCCATGGAAGACATAGAGTTCAGAACCACACTTTTAAGTCTCTCAAGAACTGTCTAGAAGCCGCCGATAAACTTAATGAGATCTACAAGAAATCAAATGAGACCCTTGATGTTATGATAAAGAACCAACTAGAAATTAAGCATACACTGACTGAAATAAAGAATACTATACAGACTCCCAACAGCAGACCAGAGGAGCCCAAGAATCAAGTCAAAGATTTGAAATGCAAAGAAGCAAAAAACACCCAACCAGAAAAGCAAAATGAAAAAAGAATCCAAAGATACGAAGATAGTGTAAGGAGCCTCTGGGACAGCTTCAAGCGTACCAACATCCGAATTATGGGGGTGCCAGAAGATGAGCGAGAGCAAGATATTGAAAACCTATTTGAAGAAAAAATGACAGAAAACTTCCCCTACCTGGTGAAAGAAATAGACTTACAACTCCAGGAAGCACAGAGAACCCCAAACAAAAGGAATCCGCACCAAGACACATCATAATTAAAATGCCAAGAGCAAAAGACAAAGAGAGAATCTTAAAAGCAGCAAGAGAAAGAAACTCAGTTACCTACAAGGGAGTACCCATACGACTGTCAGCTGATTTCTCAACAGAAACTTTGCAGGCCAGAAGGGAGTGGCAAGAAATATTCAAAGTGATGAATGCCAAGAACCTACAACCAAGATTACTTTATCCAGCAAAGCTATCATTCAGAATTGAAGGTCAGATAAAGAGCTTCACAGATAAGGAAAAGCTAAAGGAGTTCATCACCACCAAACCAGGATTATATGAAATGCTGAAAGGTATCGTTTAAGAAGAGGAAGAAGAAGAAAAAGGTAAAGATACAAATTATGAACAACAAATATGCATTGATCGACAAGTGAATCTAAGAATCAAGTGAATAAATAATCTGATGAACAGAATGAACTGTTGATTATAATAGAATCAGGGACATAGAAAGGGAATGGACTGACTATTCTTGGTGGGGAAAGGGGTGTGGGAGATGCGGGAAGAGACTGGACAAAAATTGTGCACCTATGGATGAGGACAGTGGGTGGGGAGTGAGGGCGGAGGGTGGGGTGGGAACTGGGTGGAGGGGAGTTATGGGGGGAAAAAAGAGGAACAAATGTAATAATCTGAACAATAAAGATTTAATAAAAAAAATTAAAAATAAAAAATAAAATAATTCGTCCAAAGTTACACAACTCATAACTAGTGGCACTCAAAATTAAACCTAAGCTGTCTCAAGTATTTCCATGTTTAAATCATTTATGCAAATAAAGTAGAGATAAATAGAAGCTAGCCTTTATTTTCTGTTCACATATTAGAACAACCTATTCTAATATGTTGAGCTTTCATGGTAAAATAAAAATAAACAAATTTATCTAGAAATCTTCATTTATATTGTAAATTGTGAAGAATAAAAATCATGACCAAAAGAAATATTATCTTCCCCCAAAATGACATTTGATAATGAAAACAGTGGAATTGTAGCTTTTAAAAAAGCAGGACATTAATATTTCCATCTCTTATGAATCTCAAAGTTTCTAAACAGAACAATGTTTTTGTTTCTAAAATGATTTATCCATTGGGATGGGAAAAATAAAGTAGAATAATTGAATATTTGGTCTTATTTAGTGGAATAAGCTAAATCAAAGCATTAGGCACTTGATAAGATTGTATAAGAAATATATAGATTATTTATATTTGAAAACTATAAAGCCCCACAAATATAGAATCTATGATCATTTACATTGGTCTTTAATTACAGTATAGGAGAAAATCATACTAAGAATATTAATAAAGGACATTTTCCCCCTTGCAATTTTAATTATGCCAATTAAGAGCACAAAATATTCAAGCATGCTAAAAGCACTCATTTACATATAAAATACTTGTACTAATTATAAAATATTCTCATTTATTCATTCAATTAAGTTAAATGAACTAATGCATGATAAAGCACTTTGCGTGCTACAAATACATTATAAAATATAAGTTTTTAAAAATAAAACTGAAGGCTGGGGAACCTCTTCTAGTAACTCTGTTGAGTAACCTATTTGCATGTCTGAGATTAGAAAGTCTGGTTAAGGTGTCCTTATTATCTACTATTTTCAGGGGCAGGGTAATCGTTTTCCTTGCCCCTACATTTCTGTTGGCATTCTGAATCACTTTAATCCTAAGGCTTTGGTCTGTACACCCAAATAACTTATTCTTCTTGTTTCCTCTACATGAGGTGTTTTCAAATGAATTAAAATTATTAAATACTTGTTAAATGGGATATGATACTTTCTGGCTACACAAGATCTCTATAGTACCTTAGAGTGGCTCTTATTTGGATGTTGCTCTAATAGGTGGTCCTCTCTTCCAACTTATCCTTACCTCCCACGTGGGACCCAAACAATTAAGAGAGGCTATAAAATTAAAAAGGATGAAATATCTAGGAATAAATTTAACCATGGAGGTGAACAACCTGTATTCTGAAAACTGTAGGACACTGATGAAAGTAATTGAAGAAAACACAAATAAATGGAAAGATATTTTGCACTCATGGACTGGAAGAATTAATATTGTTACACTGTCCATAATACCCAAAGCAATCTACAGATTTAACACAATGCTTATCAAAATTCCAATATAATATTTCACAAAACTAGAAGAAATTTAAAATTGTACATATTCACAAAAGATCACAAATAGCCAAAGCAATCTTGGGAAAGAAGAACAAAGCTGGAGATGTCACACTCCCTGTTTTCAAACCAAACTACAAGGCTATAGTAATTAAAACAATATGGTATTGGCTAAAAAACAGACACACAGATCCATGGGACAGTAGTGAGAGCCCAGACATAAATCCACACATATATAGACAATCAATTTACAATAAAGAAGCAAAAAATATGTAATGGAGAAAAGACAGTCTCTTCAATAAATGGTGTTGGGAAAACTGTATAGCCATGTCCAAATGAATAAAACTAGACTGCTATCTTATGTAAGAAAATTAACTCAAAATACATTAAATATTAGAATAAAAGACCTGAAACCACATAATTCCTAGAAGAAAACACATGCAGTAAGCTCCTTGACATTTCTCTTACCCATGTTTTTGGAGATCTGATTCAAAAGAAAAGTGAAACAAAATCAAAAGTAAACAAATTGGACTGCTTCACACTTAAAAGCTTCTGTACAGTGATAAAAAGCATCATCTAGCCTTAGCCAGTTTGCTCAGTGGATAGAGCATCGGCCTGTGGACTGAAGGGTCCCAGGTTCAGTTCCAGTCAAGGGCAGATGCCTGGGTTGTGGGCTCAATCCCCAGTAGGGGGCATGCAGCAGGCAGCCGATCAATGATTCTCTCTCATCATTGATGTTTCTATCTCTCTCTCCTTCTCACTTCCTCTCTGAAATCAATAAAAATATATATATTTTAAAAACCATCATCTAAATTAGAAGACAACCTACTGAATGGGAGAACATATTTACAAATTATACATTTGATAAGGGGTAAATATCCAAATATATAAAGAACTCATGCAACTCAGCAACCAAAAACAAAAAAACTCAGTTTAAAAATGGAGAGAGGATATGACTAGACATTTTATCCATAGAAGACATACAGATGCCAAACAGGCACATTAAAAGATGTTCAACATCACTAATCATTAGGGAAATGCAAAGCAAAACCACAATAAGATACTACCTCACACATGTTAAAATGGCTATTAACAAAAAGTAAATAATAAGTGTTGGAGGGGATGGGCAGAAAAGGAAACCCTCATGCACTATTGGTGTGATTATACATTGGTACAACCACTATGGCAAACAGTGTGGAGATTTCTCAAAAAATTAAGAGTAGAATTACCATATGATCCAGCTATTTCACTTTGGGTGTTTATCTAAAAATAAGAAAACACTAGTTGGAAGAAATATATACACCTCCTATGTTCATTGCATTATTATTTACATAGCTAAGGTATAGAACTTACATGTCCATTGATTAATGACTGGATAGATATGTGAGATGTATATACTAGAAGCCCAGTGCACAAATTCATGCATGAAGTGGGGGGAGGAACCGTGGAAGGTTGGCTGCCAGCTCTGAGGAGGGAGCCAGCCTCAGCCTCCTGGAGAAGGGGCTGCATATGCTGCCACCCACCCCCAGTTGCCCACCCCAGCCCAGGGTCTGCCACCACATGGTTCCCCGCATCCTACCTCCTCCTTCCTTCACCATCGCACTGCCACCGAGGTGGGCGGGCGGCCCCTGCCGATGGTTTAGCATCAGGGGCCGATGGGGGCCGGCCAGCTGCAGGGAGGGGCCACTGTAGGTTGACTGTGGGAGCACACTGACCACCATGGGGCAGTTCCTGCATTGAGCATCTGCCCTCTGGTAGTCAGTGCACATCATAGCAACTGGTTGACTGGTTGTTCCAGTTGTTCAGTATTAATGGTCACTTAGGCTTTTGTATATATAGATGTATATATGATATATATATATGAATATATGATATATATATAATGGAATATTACTCAGCCATTAGAAAAAATGAAATCTTGCCATTTGTGACAACATGGATGAAACTTAAGAATATAAGGCTAAGTGAAATAAGACAGAAGAAGACAAATACATATGATTTTACTCCTATGTGGGATCTAAACAAAACAAACAAACAAGCAAACAAAAACAGCTCACAGATACAGAGAACAGATCAGTGGTTACCAGAGGGGAAGAGGGTTGAAGGGTGAGCAAACGAGCTGAAGGAGGTCCATTGTATGGTGATGGACAGTAACTAGACTTTTGAGGGTGATCACTTTGTAGTATATACAGCTGTAGAATCATAATGTGGTACACCTGAAACTTATGTAATGAAAAAAGAAAGGCTACAAAGTTTGTGAGAGGTGGCATGATTATAAGTTAAGGCATTAGGATCAGATTGTTGAGTCTTCAAACCAGTGCTTCTTTTAATCTTTCCATGCTTCAATTTCTTTATCTGCAAACTAGTGTTCTTGATAATATCTACTGGATATATATATATATATATATATATACATATATATATATTTGCAAAGCTTAAAAACTAGTTGATAAGTGCAAAAGCATTTAGGACTGTGTCTATCACATTGTATGCACTCAATAAATTTCAACCAAAAATATTTTTAAAAATAAGGTACAGATTCCTATTGACGAGGAATTTATAATGAGACATTTATGACAACAGTATTCAGAAAGTAACAAAAAATGATACTTGAAATAAGTATAAGGTACTAGGGAAGTAGGAGAGGGAGAGACCAATATTTTGAATTATAAGTAAGCAAATGATTTCTTGAAAATTGTCAAAATGAATCTGATCTGAGAACTCCTATTTTCTTCATCTATACTCTCAGGTAAATCTTTTCTTCAATAAATAAATTTTAATTCAACCTCCACAGGAATCAATGCATATTTTGAATTTGAAGAGTATAAAATAATATATACTTAAAAGCTGAAATATTATTGTTTTATTATGGTGTTACCTTAAGCTCTTCCTAAAAATAGAAAGAAATAGTGACAGAGTGATTTGTGATCTGAATATGAATAGGCTTATGGAAAATAATATCAACACTTAAAAGGTATGGGTATTTTGTCCTGTAAACTAGCTCTTCAACAAAATTTCAACTTTTAAGCACTTTTCCAAAACACTTCATTCATCTAAATATCTGGATAACATTCCGTTGGAACCTAGGATTGGTATTTGCTTTGCAAAAGAAGTTTAATTGTGCCTCCTCTTTTGAGATATATTTCTTTTTTTAAGTGATATGGTTGATTCACTGAGTACAGGCCACAAATAAAACACAGGAATCCTTTAGTCATTTTATTTACTCTTGACTAGAATCATTGACTTGTCTCAATAAAAAGGCACCTTAGAGAAAGATGATAATGACAAATTAACATTGTAAAATGTAACACTTTATAACTTTGAATATGTTTGGGAAACAAGAAAAAATGTATCGGCTGGTAAACACCTAAGTGTGAATGTCAATAGTTAAGTACTTTGGAGAAATGGTAAAAGATATGAACCAATACATAGGAAGGATAATAGTGCAAGGAGTGACCCTTTGCTTAGTAAGTATGTTTTTTTGCAGGAGTAATACTTCGCAGGTGTCTTAGACCATTAATCAGCTATCTCATATGATGCTACAATTACAGTCTTGAATCCATAACAGCTGCTGGTCTGCACAAGGTCATATTTGAACATTAGAGGCTTTGTTCAAAACAGTTTATCTTTGGAAAGCATTACTAAAATTTCCAATCTAATGTTGCAAATTTATTTAACTAAAAATGAAAAAACAAAGTTCTCAGAGTTAACAAATAACTCTGAAAAGCTCTAACTCCCTATAGTGGCTGCTCTTCATGACCTTTCAATACTGAGATCATCTGACATCACTAGAGTGAGACAGTAATTTGGCATGATGTCCAAATAGTTAATGGTAAAAATAAATTATGGGTGGAAAAATAGAAAATCATGTTTTTGAGACCGTTCCACTAAAGTAATCTACAAATTGCTTAAGCATAAAAATTCTTGAAAAAAATAACATAAAGGTTACTAGAATATGTAGACAAAAAGGGGCCAGATGCTAACCTGACTAGCTCAGGAAAGGCCTTTATAATGGCCTTGCAAACTTAGAGACCTAGAGTAACCACAAAGGATGGTCTGAAATTAAACTTTTAAATTAAAAAGCAGTCTATGGTGGGTAGTCATGTCTTAGGCTGGTATATTCTCTGGAAAAGATCAACTTTGATCTTAACTGAGCCTATTGTCTTTTTGTATCTACAATAACATACTTTTGGAATGTCAGGGTAACTTGTAACTTCCCCTTTTTAGGACCCCTCAATTTGTGTTATAAAGTCATTCATATGTTTGTGTTTCACATGCTGTAAACATAATTAAGGAATCATTTAGAACAACTGGCCCATTATTTCCCATTTTAAGTACTTCCAATATAAGCAATCACCAGGAAGTCATTAGACTGTATATCTACATATTTAAAATCTGTTTGCACAATAAAGTGTAATAGCCTAGAAAACTTGATGTGCCTGTTTTGAGAATATGACTGGAACAAAGTGTCTAGTTTTCAAACCATCTACTCTTAATTATGAAAATATTGTTTTAAATGCACTTTAGAAGAAAAATCAAAGGTCTAATGAGGTGATTTACTCATATATGCTAATAACAGTGGCTGCTAACATACTGTCATGTGATCATAACAAACAAAAAACCTTCTTGAAGTTGCTTCTACCTTTAACTATTTTTCAGTAAAAGTATCACAATACTGGGCTTCAGATAACTCCATTTAATCCCTATGTTTGATTTTAACATCTGTATAATTGATTGGCCACAATGTAACAGAAACAGCACCTACCAAAAACATCCAAGAAGAAGGGCAATTCTTATTATGACAGAAACATCATTGAGTCTTCTTGAATTCAGAAACAGATACAGCAAGACAGAAAAAAAAATAGAATATAAATATTGGTCATTAACTGAGACAATGTCTGCATCATAATACTCATTCAGTCTTCTTCATTGGGAATAGTGGTTTGGGGTATTCTTATCTAGTGTTGAGCAAACTGATGCCATGTGTTTCATTTTATTACAGCTTCAGAATCATTAAAATAACATGGCCAGGTGTTGTCATAAGGATAGAAATAATTCATGAAAAAGAAAACATTTATGTGCATTATCTTTTTTTATTCTCAGCATGATTCCCTAAAGTTTGGCTTTCTGTCTTTAAATTCATATGCCAATTGAACATAGTCTTTACAGTACATAAATAACATA
The DNA here is from genome assembly GCF_014108235.1 of Myotis myotis. Classification (NCBI taxonomy): domain Eukaryota; kingdom Metazoa; phylum Chordata; class Mammalia; order Chiroptera; family Vespertilionidae; genus Myotis; species Myotis myotis. The sequence continues at coordinate 102,121,426 of NW_023416346.1, read as the reverse complement.
TATTGTACATATGTGTATATAAATGCTGCTGAGATTAATAAAATACACATGCAGCCAAAACTGATATTAAATTCATTGTAGGTTTTGTTATTATGTATTTTCTCAAAATGGCTACTAAAAGTGCTACTATTATCTTGAGAGTGCCACCATATTTTGCAATGTTGAAATGATCTGTATATGGGAAAAATTGGAAATCTCTAATCTAGATTATTTAGAAAACACCTTTGAGCTTGAAAATTCTATAAAATTATTGTTCAAACTAGGTCTTACTCAGTTATAAGGACAAAATAGGGCTTTAAATATATATATTTTTATTGATTTCAGATAGAAAGGGAGAGAGAGAGAGAAACATTGATTGGCTGCCTCCTGCATGCCCGCCACCGGGGGTCAAGCCCACAACATGGGCATGTGCTCCTAACGGAATAGAACACGTGACCCTTCAGTCTACAGGCCGACGCTCTATCCACTGAGCCAAAGCAGTGGTCGGCAAACTCATTAGTCAGTAGAGCCAAATATCAACAGTACTTCTTCAAAATAGACTCGCCCAGGCCGAAAACCGACTTCAGCGCATGGGCCACGAAGTTTCAATCCCACTGTACGCGCGCCCACACGTGGTATTTTGTGGAAGAGCCGAGCCACACTCAAGGGGCCAAAGAGCCGCATGTGGCTCGCGAGCCACAGTTTGCCGACCACGGATAGGGCCAGAATAGGACTTATTGATTGTGATCCATCTAGCTGTGCAATGATTGACTCATAGTACAATTGATCTGATTAATAACCTAAAACCAGCTTGAGTATATTTTCATTGAAGAAACTAATCAAGGAAGGTTGCAAGATTTGATAGAGTAGTGGTTTCTAAAAGGAATATATCATTATCTTTATAAATCTCATATACATTTATTATCTTTTGATTTTGAGTTGTGGGTAGGATAAAGCCAGTCAACTATATTGGTACTAGCCTTTGAGAGGCTTATAGGAGATCTTTACTATTCTACTGCCCTTATCCTTTTAAAAATATGTCAAGAATATGACCAATTCTTATAACCTACTCTGGTCCGTGTTAACATAATCTCTTGCCTGTAATAATAAAATACTTTCCAAATGGATTTCCTTTCTTCTGCTAATGTTCCTACTACAGTATATTCTTTTTAAAAAAATTTTATTTCACTGTTGACAGTATTACATATGTCTTCCACTTTCTCCTTTTTGTCCCTCTCCACCCAACCCCCACCCCACTCCAGGCCTTCCCCTGGCTGTCCATGGGTTATGCATATATATATAAATGTTCTTTGGTTAATTGCTTCTTGTCCCCTCACCTCCGATGCCTTATCCACTGAGATATGTTATTCTGTTTCATGCATCTACTCTATGCTCAACACAAAAGCCAGATTAATCTCTTTAAAACAAATCAGATCATGCCATTCTCCTTCACAACTCTTCAGTAATGTCTCCTACCATTCAAAGTAAAATCAGTCTTTCAAGCAGTCAAATACCCCACATAACTTCCCCTTTTCTGCTACATTCCTGTTGTATTACTCTCTCCCTCTACTTGGTTCTTACATTTCAGCTGTGCCTGCCTCTATTTTTGGAACTAAAGTTTCCAGGAGATACTTGTTACTTTGTGCTACTGGTTTTCTATGGCTACCCTGCAGTAAGTTATAGTGATCTGAACAGGTGAGGGCACTTGTTAAGTGCAGCAGCTCATATCTCAGGGCTGGGCATTAATACTTTGATAAGAAGTTCTATTTGCTATGGATTCATTATAAATGAATATAACTTATCAGGTAACTAAGTAGTGGTAAAATTAACTAACAAGGCTCCCCTGTTTGTTTCATCTAGTATTTCCCAGATACCTTTGACTTTTATGTTTTATATTGATTTTTATCATTTTATGATTTGAAGGTCACAACTACTCTTAAAATCAGGAAAAATTGACAGACATAATGAATAACACAGGTCTTAATTTTGTGTTTGGATATTACACATTGTTCAAACTGGTGTGTATAATAGTTAGGAACAGGTTACAACATGCGCTTAATTATTTGCCATACAAACACATTACCAGGGCAGTTTCTGTAGGCACAGCTCCAGTAGCAACGTGAGTTCATGCTAAATCATACTACAACACAGTGAAGTGTGAGAAAGAAACTCCTAAACAAATTTTTTCATTAACATTTTTGCTATCATCATGTGCATACTAAAATAGAGATATCAGTCATTCTCCAAGTTCATGACTCTTATCTCAGAGAGGAATTATCTGGTATTCAAATGTCAAATCAGCTATACCTCTCCAATCATGCATTGAACAGAGTACCGTCCATAAACCAATCAACAAAATGTAATTTAACATAAAATAAAAAAGAATTGAGAAGGAGTGGCTGGTAAACAAGAACATATGTAACGATACAACTTTGAGAAACCTGTTTTTACATGAGACTTGATTTGAATCATCAAAGCTCAGCTATACTTAGGGGGAAAAAAGCAGTGGCAGTAGATGATGAGAAAAGGCTTGGGTAGGGAGTGAGCCAGCTTGAATATTATGATTACATTCTTGTGACTCTTTGTTCAGGAATGGATTTATTGGGCGTAAATCATTTAAGACGGATATTTTATATAACTTTCTCAGAGCCAGTTGCTAGGACAAAAGAAAGGAAAGAAGGAAGGAACAAAGAGAGGGAAGGAGGGAGAAATAAAGAAGAGAAAGAGGAAGGGAAGAAAAGAAAGAAGGAGGCAGAGGAAAATAAGTAATATTTATTTTCTGTTTAATGCTAAGTGCTCACACATTTTCACTTAAGTGCTCATAATAACCCAACAAGGTAGGAACTATTCCTTTATTTTGAGAAGGGGAAACTAAGGTTGTAAAAGGATAAGGTCTTGCAGATTTTAAGTAGCTCTGTCAGAATTCAAACCTAGGTTTGTCTGACTCCATACTCATGTGATAATTCTAGTGTGTCACACTTCTGTGATAACACTAACACAGAAATTTGGTTTGCAAGCCATGGTCCATGTGGGTCCCACAGGTGTTCCACAGGCTAACTTATACTATTAATTAAAATAATATGACAATGCCTATTCTCTAGTTCCTGTTGTGAATTCAGAATTTCTATTTTTAATAAATATGCAGACATAACCTCATTGCATCTCATGAAAAGTAGAGCTTTCCCCAATTCTGGGAAAATTTGGCTGAGTTTTTTCTAGAAAAGCAGGAACAAGTGGAGTAGGTGGTCCATAAAGTCCTTTGCACCATCAAAAGGGCGAATGGACTGAAAATATTTTAGAACAACTTATGCATATGTATTTTTTGCTCTTTTTAAATTTTAAGTACAGCTGGTATACAATATTATATCAGTTATATTAGTTTCAGGTATGCATTATAGTGATTTGACATTTTTACACCTTACAATGTGATTACCCCATTAATTCCAATAATCCTCTATCACCGTGCAACTTATCACAATATTATTGACTATATTCCCCTTCCCCTTTTCACCATACATCCTTTCATTTACCCTCTAGCCAGGTGTATTTTAAAACTAAATAAAGGGGGTCATTTTGAGCTCTGTATTTTGGGGTGTGTTTTTTGGGGGGGTGCATTTTTTTTTTTTTTTTAGAAATGAGTGCATTTTCTAACTTGGAAGCCACAAGTTCTTGGCCATCATGACATTGGGTACCATTAACTAAGTTTTGTGCTTCCAAATTGCTTTTGTTTTTAAGAATTTCTTTATACTCTTATAACCTGCCTTCAACTTTGATCTTTATTCTTTCTGTTTGTCAGGTGCACACAGGATTATCTTTTTCAGCCTTCTGTCACCAACCACTATTACTTGGTGGCCATGTACTTGGAAAAAAGGCCACATGATCTTTCTGGCTCCACTCAATGTCTAAGGCAGCCGTGGGCAAACTACGGCCCGCGGGCTGGATCCGGCCCATTTGAAATGAATAAAACTAAAACAAAAAAAGACCGTACCCTTTTATGTAATGATGTTTATTTTGAATTTATATTAGTTCACACAAACACTCCATCCATGCTTTTGTTCTGGCTCTCCGGTCCAGTTTAAGAACCCATTGTGGCCCTCGAGTCAAAAAGTTTGCCCACCCCTGAAGGATATCCTGCTTCCTTTGTTTGCATCCCATAAACTATTTCCCTCATCCTATTTACTGCAGCAAATGTCTCCTTGTTTTATCTCCCGGTGAAACTCTACCTATCCGAATGGTCTGTCATTGGCTGCCTTTCAAATCTTTCTTCCTCTCGTCTTTAAATAATGGGGCTAAGTTATACCCAAAGCTCGCCCTAGAGACTATTTCCTAAGCACCTTGCAAAAATACCAAATAAAAATACCATTTTAAAAGAGGCATACTTTTTATTTTAGAATGTAAGCTCCTCAAGAGCAGGGACAATGTTTTCTTGTATGTTCTATTGTGCCTAGTACACTGTAAATGCTCAATAAATATTGATGATGTGAGGCAGTGAATCTTGATGATAAGGGGGAGAAATCGAAATCCCAAATACTGTTTTGTTGCTTGTTTTATTATGACTTCAGATTAATTGGGAACTATCAGCCCTTTGGACAATTGTCCTAAATATTACATTCAAATAAAAGTGCAATGGAGAAAAAAAGAAAAAGAAAGAGAAATGAGTGCACATGTACCACTGAAGTTGTATAATTTGACAATAAGACAAGCTGCAAAATTATAATTTTGGATCGTAGCACTGTTTTGGAAATAAATAGTCATAGTTTATTGATTGACTCCTGGGTTTGCTGCCAGATTTTCTTTCATTATTTTTTTTCTGTATTGATCTTTTAACAACTAAAAACAAATAAAACATGCACATGGAAATCCAAACTATAGCAAATGTATATAATGTTTCTTTCAGGGATGATGGAAATGTTCTAGAGTTAGATTGTGGTGATGATTGCATAACTCTGTAAATTTAATAAAACTTATTTACTCATACACTTAAAATAAGCAAGTTTGTGGTATGTAAATTGTATTTTAATAAAGCTATATTAAAATGGATTAAGTGTAAGAAATCCAAATTATACAAGACTACAGAGTAAAAAATAAAAGGTAACATTTAAGATTAATTAAATTGAGATCCTTAAGATCAATTATCTACTATATACTTGGTAATATTCTAAGTGTTTCACAGGTATTATCTCAATTTATACTCATCTCAATCTTATGAGGAACGTGGTATTAGTGACATCTGCATTTTTACACATGAAGCAACTGAGGCAAAAGGATTAAATACTTTCCCAAGATCACATGACCAGCAAGTTTTGAAGCCAGCATATGTAATCCAGGTAGTTTGATTTCAAGCACCTTGCTCTTAACATCTCTAATGTTAATTAAATTCTAGACAATTTTAAGACCCAGCCTTTGTGCCTCTGCCTTGGTGCAGCCATCTCCAGGGACCCCTTTTGCATTAGTACTCAATATCACACAGTTTTGTTTTTAGCTTGTTTCATATATTTGTGTGTCATTTTAACCAGCTAGACTAATTGAAGACAAAAAGAATACAAATAAGTCATTCTTTTTTTCTTTTTCATTAAATTCATTGGGGTATAAGTCATTCCTTTGTATCCTCCACAGTGCTTAGCTTACAGCCAAATATGTGACTAATAAATACATGCTTATTAACTGACCCTTTAGAAAAATTTACTATTATGAATATACAATCTATCTATACAATAACAGTAAAGAAGAGACTTGAGGCAATTTTGTATATATCTTACGCCAAAAGCTCAGCAATTGAGGGATTAGAACATTTAATTTGAGCACCAATATTAATAGTGACATTAACTTGTATACAAATATGCATAACCCATGGACACAGACAATAGGATGGTGAAGGCCTGGGGCAGGGGGTGGGGGCAGGCTAGAAGAGGACAATGAGTGGGGGGAAAGGGGGACATATGTAATACTTTCAACAATAAAGATTTTTAAAAACTAGTGACATTGATTAAACTCATTAGATAATTGCTCTCCCATACCTTGAGAAAAATATTTCTGGTATCAATACAACATATGTATTGTGCCCACTTCATGAAGGATATACAGGGTGTCCCCAAAAATATATACACACACTTTGAATAATTATAAAAGTGGTGTTTATCAAAGTACTAGAGGCCTGGTGCATGCATTTGTGCACCAGTGGGGTCCCTCAGCCTGGCCTGCACCCTCTCACAATCCGGGACCTCTCGGGAGGATGTTAGAGAGCAAGTTTCAGCCTGATCCCCACAGGCCACGCTGGGGATGTAGTAGTTCGCAAAGTGGCAGGTGGCCCAAGAGGAGCCCAAGCCCAGCCCAGGTGCTGCGAAGCTCCCGCCTGCCGTTGCAGTCCCTAGGTAAGCTCCTTGAGCTGCGCTCCCTCTGTGGGAGCGCACTAACCACCAGGGGGAAACTCCTGCGTTGAGTGTCTGCCACCTGGTGGTCAGTGCACATCATAGCAATCGGTCAAATGGTCAACCAGTCGAACAGTTGACCAGTCACTTAGGGTTTTATAGATATAGCTATTTCATTTTCAAAATTGAGCTATCAGCTGTTAAAGTGTGTATACATTTTGGGGGACATCTTGTAGATGTTTAAGCCTTTAATATCCCACTGTTCTTCTTGATCCAAATGAGATGATGGAGTAATTGAAACAGCCTCCTATGGAGGTTCTCTTGGTACTTCATTGACTGAGAAATTAAAATAAACATTTCTTATACAGAATTTCTCTGAAAAATTAAACAAAAGTTTTATAATGAGGTTGCAGTGCAAGAAATTCTGTGTAAAATAGGAAAATATGTAAACATGTTCCTTGCTCTTTGGAAGTTATTATTATTTTTAAGATTCAAACGTTTTCTAACATGGATGGAAAAGATAAACATCCCATTTTTAGCAATAGCTACTCCTGGGGAGTGGATTGGGATAGGGATGGGCATGTCTAACAGACCTGCCTCTTTTTACTGCATATGCTTCTTTAGTGTTTAAATTGTGTGTAGTAAAAATGTGTTCATACATTATTTGTGTAACCTTGAAAAATAAACCAATCATTTCAAATAAAAGGAAACTTTTTAGCTTTCTGATTGCTATTTTAAGTGGTGACAGTTTTTGATAAAAAGAAGTAGTTAGAAGGTATTGCTAAAAAAAAAAAAAAAAAGTGAAGAGAAACCCAGTATGTAAATCTCTCTCTTTCTTCTTCAAACACCTTCTTCTTCTCAGCTCCTCCCCTCATATTATCCATACTTTGGGAAAATGGAATCAAGACAGATTTTGCAAAACAAATGGCTGGCTGGTGAAAGAGCTGAGGTTTTCAATTGACCAAAAGTTTAAGTGATTATTGTCCTACTGTTTATTTATTTTTGATCTTGAGAAAGAGGTGTTTAAATAAATTAAAATTTGCAGTCAGGAAAGGAATCAGAATGTTTTTCAAGTAAAAATTTAAGAAACATTCTAGTTTTGTTTCCTGACAATAAAAAAGAAGAAAAGGCAGAGAATCTGTACTATCAGAGTAATAAAGATGCCAAATTCCTATAATTTCCATTTTCAAACATATTTACTCATAGTAATTGGTCTTCTCTGCTTGAACTATTTTCATGGACAGGTATAAATTGCCATTTTCTAGCACTTAGTGAATAATTTCCATGTAGTTTTGTAAGAACTCCTCACTTCAAGACCTATTATGTTGCATTAGGGCATAAAGCCAGCTTGAGGCTCCAAGTTGATTATTTTCAGATGTTCTTTCTAAAGAAGTGATGTAGCCAGGACCAAGAAAAAAACAAAATAAACAAGACCATCCTTATTGTAGCAAAGCTAGCTGTGCAATTCTAATTTCCCTTGTGCTAAATAAGTTGAACAAGCAACTCTGTTTTATTTGCTTTCTAGAAATGAAAGATATAAGCTGTCATTCCCTTTTCCCCTCATCCCCACTTTGCTTATGACCTACCCATAAAGGAAATCATGACAAATACAGGCTTTGTTTGTCAGAATCTTAGATGTGACCTTTAATCATGCTTTATAAAAAGCATCAGGGCTCCTAGCTCAGGAAACTTACTTTAAATATTATTTTGCATAAATGTAAAAGTACAAGAAATAGCAATCACATAATAGCCATGTAAAACGATACAACTAAATGCAAATATAGGCCATTGTAGCCCACATTGAATCATTCAATATACCTTGAAACCAATCCACATAATGACATCCTGGATTAGGAAAGTTAGAAACCCAGCTAACTTTGCTGAAGGGAGAAAAAGAGCAGGCACACTCATCTCTCCAGACAAGAAGGATGCAATATACTAAGACTTTGTAGCTATTCCCTGACTTGGAAGAACACTGAATTAAAAACAAAACACAAGAACAACAATGAATAGAATCTGTGTCCCCAAAGATGTCCTTTTCTTTTGAATACCCATGTCTCACCTAAGTCCCACTCAAATTTATAATGGAAATCACATACATTATGTCTCTTCTGAAGACATTGCCAATGGTCTTTTGCTCTCTCTGATTAATTCAAATAAAGCACACATTGTGAACAAACATCTACTAGAATCCTTGACTTTTAAGGACTCTGCTACTTTGTCTCTCAGGCTCCAGTAAAACTGGAAATCAAATGGGTTCCCCCTTTCATTCTTCCTTCTTTCCTCCTTCTTTTCCTTCATTCTTTCTGTCCTTCCTTCCTCATTCTTTTCTTTCTTCTTTCTTTTATGCATATAACAAGTAATTATTAAATACTTACTATGCATCAAGTACTGGCTGGGTGACAGTATGTGAATCAGACCAAGCCCCAGTATTCCAGGAACTCTCAATGTATGGGGGCATCCAGAGTAAATCTATAATTATGATACAATGTGATAAGTACCAAGATAGGTGAAATATGAAATGTTCTATAAGCATGAAAATTATACTTATCCAAAATCAGAGAAAAAGAATAAAGTTAACACCCCCTGGATAAATATGACCTAGCCTATATTTTACTGTATGCTAAAATCCTTTCTGAGTTTATTAAAAGAATGTCTCTGTTTAGCTACAGAAGGGAAAATGAATTTGGGGAGGGGCAAACTGTAAGAAGAGGGACATGTTAGAAGATTGTTGCAATAGTCCATGTAAGAAATAATGGTACTTGATTTAAGGTAATAACAACTGGTATAAAAAGAGACTAATAAATTGAAGACTTTTAAGAAGATAGAATCAACCTTATTCAGCAGTTAATGAAATGTAGGATATGAGGGAGAAGGATGAATCAAAGATGAATCCAGATTGTGAATTGGGCAATGAGATAGGCGGTGTTTGTATTTGCTGAGACAGGGAACACAGAAGAATTGAGAGTGAGAATGGAGATGAATTCAAATATGAATGTATTTTACTTGAGATGGCTGAGAAACATCCAGGCAAAATGTTTGGTAAGCAACTGGATATTTAGTCTGGAATCTAGGAGAACTAGCTGGGATAATTGATAGAGATTTGAGAGATATCAATGCAGGTAATTTTTCAATAATGAGAGTATATGAGATAATCTAGAAACGATATGTACAGTAAGAAAAGAAGACCCAGGATACCAACATGGTCCCAAATCACAGACTTGCCAATTTACAGAGATGGCACATCAACCATAATGTATATGTTTTTCTGAATGCTTATTAAGTTATTTATCCATTCATTAAATGAGCATTTATCAAGTACCTACTATGGGCTATACATAAACAAATATAAAAAATACACTTGCTGTCATCATTACAGAACTCATGGGTACTGAGAAAGTGAAAACAAAAGCTGTCATGAAGGTGCCCATTTTCCTTCAACAAAAGTACTTGACAAATATCCACAGATGACCATTTTTAATTAATTGATTGATTTATTTATTATTATGTTTTTATACTCACCTAAGGATATGTTCATTGGTTTTTAGAGAGAGGGAGGGAGGGAGAGAGAGAGAGAGAGAGAGAGAGAGAGAGAGAGAGAGAGAGAGAGAGAAATATTGATGTGAGAGAGAAACATCAGTCAGCTGCCTCTTGTACAGCCCTGGTGGGAAATTGAACCGTCAACCTAGGTATGTGCCCTGACTGGGAGTCGAACCCACAACTTTTCAGTGCATAAGATGATGCTCCGACCAACTGAGCTATGTGACCATGGCAAATAATCCTTTTTAAAAAGAAAATCAAATGTTATAATCCAATTATTTTATCATAATTAGTAAAGAAAATGAAAAAAAATAGTTTGTCACATTGCTTTCAGAAATTTCATGATATAATCCTTTGTAAAAGACAGAACTTTAAACTGGTTTTATATCAGAACAAGTGGAAAAAATGAAACCTAGCTCTGCTCTGGCCTTGCATCAAATTGCTTATGGCTCCACTCATTGCATCCTTCAGTGCTCATCCACACTGATTAAGCACTATTCCCCAAGAAGTTTTCTGGAACCATCCTACACAATGATGATGATAATCATAATTTAGTCTTCAATTGAGAATCATATTAACCAAATCTAAAAACCACTTCATGCTGACCTAAACTGTGTTTAGAAAAATTTTCTTTTTTTTATTATTAACTACAATGTATACTGTTAGAGCTAAAAGACAAGATTATAACTGGAAAATATTGTCAGCAATATTCAATACATGGTTTAGTATTTTTATATATTTTTTAAATTTATAGTAAACCAGTAAATACACAGTTTACTCTAATTTACCACAAATGAACATAAATATTACATTGACCCTTAATTATAAAACTTGTTCTACTATAACGTAGTATAAGCAGGACCTTAACTCAATAATAGGTACACATTGTTGTTGACTTAGACATTTTAGTGTAAGAATTTTGGTACTTTCGTTTTGCTCCTTAATCATTTCATAGACAAATTTTATCCTAAAAGGGAGGGGGAACAAATGGAATAAACAATGCTTTACAATAAGTTCTCTATAAAAATCTTATATGGATACTTATAAAAGTAAAAAGAAAGTTTCTGAAGATGCCACTTCCTATACTTGTGCTTACACTGAAGTGTTAAAATTATGACACATTCTCAGTGTTCCCAGTTGTTGCCTCTACTCAATCTTTTTCAGGCACTCTCATCATGAAATACCCTTGACAATTGGACCATGTTTATATTTTAATCAGAAAATCCATGGTGAGTAAAGGAGCATCTAGTGGAGACTCCAAAGCTAAGAAAACGTGGTAGGGCTTTTTGTAATTCACTTTTTGGTGTTTTGGTGGAAAGATGAGGAGGAAAATGATCCTTGGGTAGAGGTAATAGCTCAGGTATTTTAAATGTCACAGTATGAGCTTTACTGAGCTGGCAGAAATGCCACCTGTAATTCTCATAATCACAGAAGAAGCAGTAATTAATTATTTCACAATGCTTGATACAGACACACCCTAATGTCCTTGTTTTCTCTACTCCATCTCATTTCCTAATAAGGTCTAAGCAGGAAGCTCTGCATGTGGATGTCCATTGATTGGGTTCTGAAGAAAGTTGAAGTCTATTTGGACAAAATTATGATGCACACAACTTTTGTGTTAGAGTTCATAGCCTGTTCTTTCCCTCTTGGAATACAGTCATGAAATAATGACTTGTTACAGAAGACTTCTAGAAAATGTAATGGTGTGAGCCAAAAGAGTAATTCTCAGGTGGTAATAATTCAGTGTATGGTGGCAAACAGCTAGAAAGAATGTATTCTGGGTAGGTATGTCACTGAAATGACATTCCCTGAGTCACTCATATTTCCTATTATAGATATTACCTGGCCACTTTTCAGCCCTTTTTTAAATATTTTTGAACTATTATAGCATTTGGTCTCTCCTTTTCTCAACCCTTCTGGTTCCACTCAGGAGATGCTTCAGCCACAATTATTCTCTCTCTCTCCCTATGATTTTCCTGAGGATCTAGCTAGCAAGAAAGTCCACATTTGCCCTCTATAGCTCTCTAGTTCTGTTAGAGACCTCACCACATGAACCTAGGGAGTCCTTTATATTCATAGCGTAGGTATCACAGAAACAGCTACTGTATTGATGAGGTCTTTTTGCTTCCCAAGGTCTTCACCTCATGCCACAATTACTGTGAGGTAAACAGCATTATCATAGTTGTTCCAGTGAAAGAAATTCAAGTTGAAAAACCAATGGGTCATCGATGGAACACAGAAAAGACTTGGGAGTCTCTTCATTCTCTCTAGTATGAAGCCCATGTTAAATAGTTTCTCAGCTTCAGTAAGGTTTCTCAACTTTAATCAAGAGGGTGTTGAGTGTTCTATTTTAATACTTACATGGATATGTTCATAATTTAAGTCCTCATTGATTTTACTTTCCATTATAGTTCCCAAAACTGAAACACTGGTAGGGCAAAAATGTTTGTTTCTGATAACATTTAAAATTGCCCTAATTTCATAATTGCCAAAATTTTTATTACAGATGAAGAGTAGACAATTAACTATATTTTCTTTTCCCCACTGCAATACTAATTTCAATTACCAACCTAAATTAAAATTCTAAATATCTTGAAGAAATTATCTAATTCAATACAGTTTTATAATAATTTATTTGGCTTTTATCTCAATTTGCAGAACTTTCAAATTACCGTGGTTTCCATAAATGGCTTATGTTATTGTGATTCCTCCTTTCAGTTCATTTACTTCTTCAAATATTGTCATTTTTAGACTGTTTATTAGCAAATAACTAACACAAAGAAAGAAGGCCACTTCTGATTGAAAAGTTTGTTTTAAATATTACAGTGTCATTGATTCAGAATCTGTTCATTTATAGAGTCCTTTCAAAGCCACATAATTTCAGTAACCAGAATAAAAAAAATTGATCTCAATTAGAGAAATGATACTCAGAACCCAAAGTATAAGCCTTGGGGAGCAAAGATGGCTGTACTTTCACAGGAGTCTGAATGCCCTCTCAGCCACGGACTGGATTTACAGTTAAAATACAGCACAGTCAGCTTGGAAAAACAAGACTAATTGGACATATTTTGACTAAGGAGCAATGAAGAAACATATAGATACTGGTAAGAGAGGGGGAGTCACGGAAACAGGGAGCCCCCCAGAGCCAGTGCTCAGCTGGGAGACCAGTAGGATATTGTCTGCAAAGCTCCCTCCCCGTGGGAGTGTGGACTGGCGTCCAAACGCAAGGATTTCAAAACCTGAGCAGTGGAGACTGAAAGGAGAAACAGCGCCTTCTCAGGCAGAGGGATCCAAGGGAACAGTTTGCATGGGAGGTGAAGTCCCTTACCTTCCCAGTGAAAGAATGCACCTAATGGCAGAAGCCCTGGCAGCAGATATTCACTCAGGGCGCTGACTGCTAGAAAGGCTGTACTGAAGAGTGTGGCTCCGGAATAGAAAGGGACCCTCTGCTTCCCTGCATTGTACAGGGCCCCAGGAAGCATCTAACCTGTGTGGCATGGGGGGAAAAGAAAGAGAGCCCTCCTGTCTTCAGAGACTGGAGGTTCCAGCAGAGCAGAGCAGGGATTTATGACCTGCACTGAAGTGAGCTGGCTTCCAGAGCAGAGCTGGGAATCTCTGCCCCAGCTTTACTGAGATCAGTTGTGCAGATCTGTGTGGGGCTCACTTTGTAATTCCCCCTGCTTGGACTTGGAGACACAAGGACTCTGGGTCCTCACAAAGCAGGTTTTCTGCTGGTTCCTTTCTCTATATGTTTTTTTAATCTTTGGACAGCCTGTATTGAGGAGACAAACCAGCTAAAGCTGGGCTTTGTGTCTGCAACCTGGAGAGGCAGAACCTAGAATCTTTTTTGAGTTAAACCAGCCAGAACTGGGAAAGGAGAGGTGGAGCATATGTAACTCTCCTGCAGGCTAGGAGCACCGCTTCCAACAGGAAAGGGGTTGGACCAGCTCTCTGAAGCCGCAGATAGTGCACGGGCAAGCGCGCGCACACACACACACACACACACACACACACACACACACACACACACACAGTTCAGTGGGGGGAGGGAGAACAGCTCATTCCAAGAGTAAGACTCTCAGGAATGATTGATGATTGTTTGGGACCGGGAAGCAGACGACAGGCTGCTGGGAGTCTCTTTTAAACAATCCCACTAAGTCCAGGCCAGCTGAAATGGCTCACACAGAAAAAACAGCAGGTTGTATCCAATATGAACCTGCATCAGGACATTTTAGGGTTAACTAGATTGGTGGATATGGTAGAGACTGAGAAGTTGGCTTTGAAGCAGAGTTTAATTGACGCTCAATGGGTGCCTGACAGCAAAATCTCTAAACTACACTATCCTGCATCTGCACTAAAGACTCTCTTTGAAGGTACTGGAGAAAATCCAGGCAACCATGTGGAGCAGGTGGAATAGCTAATGATGGAGGCTGTAGGCAGAGAACCTCAGATGGGCCAGCTACAAAGGGACACCCACAGCCAAACTTGGACAGCTCCTGACATTGGCTTACACAAAAGTTTCTCTAAGGAAGCCTGAAATCATCAAACAAAACGGTGAGGCCCAGTGGAACTTCACTTGACTGGCTTTGGTTGTTGTGGTTTTGTTGTTGTTTCTTCATTTCTTAATTCTTTTTTCTTTTTTTGTTTTATTTTGTTTTGCTTTGCTTTGCTTGCTTTTATTATTTTTGTGTTTTTTGTCCCATTTTCAATATTTTCTTGTTCTCTGCATTGTTGCTCTGATATTTTTTTTAATTTATTGCTTAAAGTATTACAAAGGATATTACATATGTGTCCATTTTACCCCCCCCCCCCGCCCTAGACAGTTCCCTAGCCTCCCCTATCCCCCAGTGTCTTATGTCTATTGGTTATGCTTATATGCATGCATACAAGTCCTTTAGTTGATCTCTTACCCCCCTACCTCCTGCCCCCAACCCTCCCCGGCGTTCCCGCTGCAGTTTGACAATCTGTTTGAGGCAGCTCTGCCTCTGTATCTATTATTGTTCAAAAGTTTATAATGGCCTCTATTATCCATGAATGAGTGAGATCATGTGGTATTTTCCCTTCATTGACTGGCTTATTTCACTTAGCATAATGCTCTCCAGTTCCATCCATGCTGTTGCAAATGGTAAGAGTTCCTTCCTTTTTAGAGCAGCATAGTATTCCATCGTGTAGATGTACCACAGTTTTCTAATCCATTCATCTACTGATGGGCACTTAGGCTGTTTCCTGATCTTAGCTATGGTGAATTGTGCTGCTATGAACATAGGGGTGCATATATCCTTTCTGATTGGTGTTTCTGGTTTCTTGGGATATATTCCTAGAAGTAGAATCACAGGGTCAAATGAGAGTTCCATTTTCAGTTTTTTAAGGAAACTCCATACTGTTCTCCATAGTGGCTGCACCAGTCTGCATTCCCACCAGCAGTGCACAAGTGTTCCTTTTTCTCCACATCCTCTCCAGCACTTGTCGTTTATTGATTTGTTGAAGATAGCCAGTCTGACAGGTGTGAGATGGTACCTCATTGTTGTTTTGATTTGCATCTCTCGGATTAGTGACTTTGAGCATGTTTTCATATGTCTCTTGGCTTTCTGAATGTCCTCTTTTGAAAGGTGTCTATTTAGGTCCTTTGCCCATTTTTTGATTGGATTGTTTATCTTCCTTTTGTTAAGTTGTATGAGTTCCCTATAAATTTTGGAGATTAGGCCCTTATCAGATATTACATTGGCAAATATGTTTTCCCACACAGTGGGTTTTATCATTGTTTTGTTGATGGTTTCTTTTGCTGTGCAGAAGTTTTTTATTTTGATGTAGTCCCATTTGTTCATTTTTTCTTTAGTTTCAAGTGCCCTAGGAGCTGTATCAGTGAAGAAATTGCTTCGGCATATGTCTGAGATTTTGTTGCCTTTGGATTCTTCTAGAATTTTTATGGTTTCCTGTCGTACATTTAAGTCCTTTATCCATTTTGAGTTTATTTTTGTGTATGGTGTAAGTTGGTGGTCTAGTTTCATTTTCTTGCATATATCTGTCCAATTTTCCCAACACCATTTATTGAAGAGACTATCTTGGCTCCATTGTATGTTCTTGCCTCCTTTGTCCAATATTAATTGAGCATATTGGTTCGGGCCGATTTCTGGGCTCTCTATTCTATTCCATTGATCTATATGCCTATTCTTGTGCCAGTACCAGGCAGTTTTGAGAACAGTGGCTTTGTAATACAACTTGATATCTGGTATTGAGATCCCACCTACTTTGTTCTTTTTCAGGATTGCTGCAGCTATTCGGGGTCTTTTTTTATTCCAGATGAATTTTTGGAGAGTTCGTTCTAGATCTCTGAAGTATGCCGTTGGTATTTTAATGGGAAGTGCGTTGAATTTATAGATTGCTTTGGGTAGTATGGACATTTTAATGATGTTGATTCTACCAATCCATGAACACGGTATGTTCTTCCATCTGTTTATGTCTTCCTCTATATCTTTTTTCAACGTCCTGTAGTTTTCTGAGTAGAGGTCTTTTACCTCTTTAGTTAAGTTTATTCCTAGGTAGCTTAATTTTTTTGGTGCGATGGTAAACGGGATTGTTTTTATAATCTCTCTTTCTGAAAGTTCACTATTGGTGTATAGAAATGCCTCGGATTTCTTGGGGTTAATTTTGTATCCTGCTACATTGCCAAATTCATGTATTAAGTCTAGTAGCTTTTTGATGGAGTCGCTAGGGTTTTGTATGTATAATATCATGTCGTCTGCAAATAAGGACAGTTTTACTTTTTCTTTTCGAATTTGGATGCCTTTTATTTCTTCTTCTTGCCGAATTGAAATGGCTAACACTTCCAGTACTATGTTGAACAGGAGTAGTGAGAGGGGGCATCCCTGTCTTGTTCCTGTTCTTAGGGGAAATGGTGTTAGTTTTTGTCCATTGAGTATGATGTTGGCTGTGGGCCTGTCATATATGGCTTTTATTATGTTGAGGTATGGTCCTTCTACTCCCACCTTGCTGAGAGTTTTTATCAAAAATGGGTGTTGAATTTTGTCAAATGCTTTTTCTGCATCAATTGATATGACCATGTGGTTTTTTTCTTTCAATTTGTTTATGTGATGTATCACGTTTATTGATTTGCGGATATTGTACCATCCTTGCATCCCTGGGATAAATCCCACTTGGTCATGGTGTATGATCTTTCTGATGTACTGCTGGATCTGATTTGCTAAGATTTTGTTGAGGATTTTGGCATCTATGTTCATGAGGGATATTGGCCTGTAATTCTCTTTCATTGTGTTTTCTTTACCTGGTTTTGGTATTAGGGTGATGCTGGCTTCATAGAATGTGCTTGGAAGTGTTCCTTCCTCTTGAATTTTTTGTAGTAGTCTGAGGAGGATAGGTTTTAGTTCTTCCTTGAATGTTTGGTAAAACTCCCCTGTGAAGCCGACTGGTCCTGGGCTTTTGTTTGATGGAAGCTTTTTGATGACTGCTTCAATTTCTTCTATAGTTATTGGCCTGTTGAGATTTTTAGATTCTTCCTGATTGAGTTTTGGAATGTTGTATTTTTCTAGGAATTTGTCCATTTCCTCCAGGTTGTCTAGTTCGTTGGAGTAGAGCTGTCCATAGTATTTTTTAACAATCATTTGTATTTCTGTGGGGTCTGTTGTTATTTCGCCTCTATTGTTTCTGATTTTGTTTATTTGGGTCCTCTCTCTTTACTTCTTGGTGAGTCTGGCTAGAGGTTTGTCAATCTTGTTTATCCTTTCAAAGAACCAGCTCTTGGTTTCATTGATTTTCTGTATTGTTTTTTTGGTCTCTATGTCATTTATTTATGCTCTAATCTTAATTATCTCCTTCCTTAGGCTCACTCTGGGGTTTTCTTGTTGCTCTCTTTCTAATTCTTTGAGTTGTAGAGTTAGATGATTTACTACCATTTTTTCTTGTTTTTTGAGATAGGCCTGTAGAGCTATAAACTTCCCTCTCAGGACTGTTTCATTGTGTCCCATAGGTTTTGGATTGTTGTGTTTTCATTGTCATTAGTTTCCAGGATGTTTTGAATTTCTTCTTTGATTTCATTGGTAACCCAATCAATATTTAATAGCATGCTATTCAGCTTCCAGGTGTTTGAGTATTTTGGGTTGTTTTTACTGTAGTTTATTTCTAATATTATGCCATCGTGGTCTGCGAAGACGCTTTTTATGATTTCAATCTGCTTGAATTTGGGATTACTTTGCTTGTGACCCAATATATGGTCTATTTTTGAATATGTCTTATGAGCATTTGAGTAGAATCTATATTCCCTGGCTTTAGGGTGAAGTGTTCTGAAGATGTCTATTAAGTCCATCTGATCTAGTGAGTCATTTAGGATTGCTGTATCTTTGCTGATTGTTTGTCTAGAGAGCTTATCCAGTGCTGTCAGTGGTGTATTAAAGTCCCCTACTATGATTGTATTGTTGTCGATTTCTCCTTTGATATCTTCCAGGAGTTTTTTTTATGAATTTGGGTGCTCCTGCATTGGGTGCATATATGTTTACCAGGGTTATATCTTCTTGTTGTATTGATCCCTTTAGTATTATGAAGTGGCCTTCCTTATCTCTTGTTATGGCCTTCACTTTGAGGTCTATTTTGTCTGATATAAGTATTGCTACCCCAGCTTTCTTTTCCTTTCCATTTGCCTGAAAGATATTTTTCCATCCTTTCACTTTCAGTCTGTGTGAGTCCCTTCTAATGAGGTGGGTTTCTTGTAGACAGCAGATGTATGGGTCATGTTTTTTTATCCATTCAGCCACTCAATGTCTTTTGTTTGGAGCATTTAGTCCATTACATTTAAAGTTATTATTGAAAAGTACTTGTTTGTAGCCATTTCTTTTTTTGTGTGGCTGTTTTCTTTCTGAGCTTTTTATTTCTTATTTTTATACCAGTCCCTTTATCATTTCTTGCATTGCTGGCTTGGTGGTTATAAACTCCCTTAGCCTTTTTTTTGTCTGTGAAGCTTCTTATTTCCCCTTCAAGTTTGAATGATAGCCTTGCTGGATAGAGTATTCTTGGATTCAGTCCTTTGCTTTGCATCACTTTGTAAATTTCCGTCCATTCTTTTCTGGCCTGATGTGTTTCTGTTGAGATATCATTTGACAATCTAATGGGAGATCCATTGTATGTAACTTTCCGTCTCTCTCTTGCAGCCTGTAAGATTCTCTCTTTGTCCTGAACATTTGCCATGGTAATTATGATGTGTCTTAGTGTGGTTCTTTTCGGGTTCACCGTGTTTGGGACTCTCTGGGCTTGTGTGACTTTTTTCTTCCCCACCTCAGGGAAGTTTTCTGATATTATTTCTTCTAATAGGTTTTCTAATCCTTGTTCATCCTTCTGTTGTTCTGGTACCCCTATTATTCATATGTTGTTTCGTTTCATGTTGTCCCAAAGCTCCCTTAGGCTCTCCTCCTGTCTTTTAATTTTTTTCTCCAATTTCAGTACATTTTGGGTGTGTTTTGCTTCCTTGTCTTCTAATTCACTAATTTGGTCCTCCGCTTCTCCTAGTCTACTGTTGATACTTTCAATGGAGTTTTTCATTGCAGCTATATCACTCTTCATTTCTTCTTGGGTCTTACTTAAGTTGTTGATTTTTTCATCTGTTTCTTCTAGCTTCTTCCATATGTTATCAATTTTTCCATCTGTTTCTTCTTGCTTCTTGCAGAGGTTGTCGACTTTTTCCTCCATCCGGTTTATGCACTCTAGGACCCTTATTCTGAATTCTTTTTCTGTCATGTTGCATGCCTCTGTATTACTTATCTGCTTTTCTGGAGAGTCCTCCTTCTCTTTCCTTTGGGGGTTTCTTTGTCTACCCATGTTTGATCTCACTGACATATCTAGACATTGAGTCATTCAGTGGTTGCTCCCTTGGTGGCAGTGACTCCTTGGTCTGTGGTTGCTCTTCGGGCAGTTGCGGTAGCAGCTGCTCTTCAGTTGGCAGCAGCTCCTCTGGTGGGTGCTGTTCACAGCTGTGGTGGCTCTTCTGGCTGGTGGGGCGAGGTTTCACGTACAACTGCTGTTCCTCAGCAGAGGGTGTGGTGCTCAGGAGGTTGCTGTTGCTTGGATCTGCTGCGTTGATTTAAAGGCACAAAATACAACACAACAAGGCACCACGTACCAGGCACTATACACAAATATATTCACGATATTAATAACCCCAAATAAAGGTGACCACCCGAATTAAGAGAATTAGGGGATATGGAAGAAGGAAGAGAAAAAGATAAAAGAGAAAAAAGAAAAGAAAAGTAGGGACCAAAAAAAGGAGTGCAAAAATGAAATTGGGAAAAAGGAGGGGGGGAAATAAAAGCGAGGAAAGAAAAGAAAAGAAAAAAAAAAGAAAAAAGAAAAAAAAAGAGCGAAAAGAGAGAATGAAGTGGAAGAGGGGAAGAGACTTTTTATATGAGGAGAATACTCCTATAGAACAGCCACTAATCCCAACAAATTCCAGCAACAGCTCCCTGGAGATGAATGCAAACTAGAAACAACCAATAATATAACGATGAAAATAGAATGGAGAACACTAATCCCAGAATAAAATAAAGAGAAAATAAAATGGCACTTTAAAAAATGGTAAAATGGTAGCAGTAATAATACTGGTTAAAAATAAGAAGGTAGTAATTAAAAGGGTAAAATCAGGTGATGGAAAAAGAAGGAAAAAAAAGAAAAAAGAAAAAAAGAAGAAGAAAAAAAAAGAAGAAAAAATTGGTTTCTTAGTTAAAAGGTGAAAAAAGAAAAAAAAAATTGCAGTAGTGAAGGTCCTTCGGTTCTTCTATTCTTCAGTGTGGCTCGCCTTAGACCTGCCAGGTATTCAGGAGAGTGTTGAGTTTCCCTGCGATACACTGTTCCTCTGTGTTGTAAACCACAGTCCTTATTTTAAAGCAGGCCGCATTTGTTTCCCAGACTGCCTTATTTTGTGTTTAGCTAAGAGTCAGTTTGTGGGTCAGCCTCTGGGTGGCAGTGTTCTGGGGTTGGCCTCTGAGGCTATAGGGCCTCTCTGTCCAGTGAAAGTTCACTGCCCAGAGCTGGCTGCGTAATAGTTAGTTACTGGCACTGTGTTGTTGCTGGGATTGAAAATCCCTCTATAGGCCAGACCCTGTTAACTCCCAGGGACTGATCAGGTTATTTTAATCCTTGACCTCGTACAGGGTGCAATCTGGGTGTGGCTGTGCTCCTTGCCTGGGGGCTGGGGGGAGGAGTCTCACTCTCTGGAGAGAATGGCTGCCCCAGTCCTGGCTCAGGGGTGTCTCAGCACTCAATTCGCTGCCACCTCTCCCGGCCCCCCCTTCTCTCCTCAGTCTCTCCCCAGATTCCACTCCTCCGCACACTCTCCCTCTCTTCAGCACAGGTGAGTGTCTGTATCCGAAATGTCCCATGAACAGGATTCAGTAAAAACAAACAAACAAAGCCGGCCGCGGAAACGGGGAAGGCTTGGTTTCTGTAAGCTTCTTCTCTTACCGGGACTGCATGGTCTGGTCAGCTCTTCAGGCTGCCCCCTTTAGGCTCAGTCCTTGTGATCATAGAACCCATCTCTCAATTCCCCCGGGGGCACCAGGAATCCCTCGGTTCTCCTTTCCCCCGTCAGGGGCTGTGCCTGTCCCAAGGGACGCGGCTGTCTGCCACGCGGTCTCCCTCCGACTCTCTGGGCTCAGAGGTCTGGCAAACTTTCCTGCCCAAATCCCTGTTTTTTTTTACCTTTCCAGGGGAGTTCTGCTCTTCCCGGCTGCAAACCGTCTCACCAGATGAGCAATTTCGCCAGTTCAATGTGGGTGTTATTAGTTTCAGCTGCTCACTCCATTTGCTCTGGGACACAACCTGGGACGCATCTGCCTATATCACCGTCATCTTCCGTCTCTCTGTTATTATTATTATTAAAATTATTAAGTTTATTTCTTTTCTCTCTTGTTTCCTCTATATCTCTTATTAGCCTCCTTCCTTAATCTATCTTTTTTCTTTTTTGCCTTTTTCTTTTTCATCCTTTCTTTTGCTTTACTTTTCTCTCTCTTCTTGATACAATTGCATTTTTTTCTTTCTCTGACTTCTTGTCCTTTTTTTTTTAACCTTTTTTGTATTCCTACACTTACTCTTATTTTTTGCTCTTCCCTTTTTCTTTTCAGAATCTTTTCCCTGTCCCTTTTATCTCCCAGTAGCTTCCATATTTATTATTATTATTACTATTAGCAATAATATCTTCTTTCTCTTTTTTTACCTTAGTATTTGTGTTCTATCTTCTCTTTCCTAATTCTCTTTTCTCTTTGGTTCTTTCATTGTGCTTTTCAGGATATGTTGATTATTCCAGTTTGTTTCCTGTTGGTTAGGTTTTGTTTTGTTTTAACCTGTCAGCACCTATACAACAGCTCATATGACATGGTGGTGGCTGAGCCTCTCAGTTAACCAGCCTGAAAGGAGAGCACTCCCATGAATAAGACAACAGCAATCTAGACCCAATCACAACAGAAAAGTTCAAATAACCCACAAAAAGGACATGCCTAGAACACAAAGCTCAGAAGTACAAGGAAAATATACATTTAGGTCCCATTAGACATTCGTAACAAAAGCCTACCCCACAAGACTGGGAGTCATAGCAAATATATATAATACATAGATACAAGCACAGAAAGACAACTAAAATTGGGAGGCATAAAAACAACCCCCAAATTAAAGAAAAGTAGGAATTGCCAGAAAAAGACCTAGAAGAGATGGAGACAAGCAAGTTATCAGACAGATTGCAAAGTAATGGTTATAAAGATGCTCAAGGAACTTAGTAAGAATTACAAGAAATGTAATGGGAACTTCCAGGAACTTAATGGAATTAAAAGGAACTTAGTGAAAGCTATATGAGCACAAAAATATATATATAGATATTATGAATAAGAACCAAGCAGGAAAGAAGAAAAATATATTTGACATTAAGAATAGGTTAGGAGGAAGTAAAAGCAGGCTTGATGAAGCAGAGGATTGAATAAGTAATTAGAAGACAAGAAAGAAAAAAAACCCACCACTCAATCTGAGCAGCAATAAAAATACTTAAAAAACATGATGACAGTTTAAGGAAACTTTGGAACAACATGAAATGAAACAACATTTGCATCATAGGGGTACTAGAGGAAAAAGAAAGTGAGCAAGGGATAGAGAACCTATTGAATGACAGAAAACTTCCCTAAGCTGGTGAAAGAAAAAGCCACAGAAGTTCAGGAAGCAGAGAGGGTACCAATGAAGGGGAACACAAAGAAACCCACTCCAAGACACATCATAATTAAAATGGCAAACATTCGCATTGGTGGTTCAGTGGTAGAATTATTGCATCCCTAAAATGGCAAACATTAAGGACAAAGGGAATTTTAATGGCTGCAAGAGAAAGAGAGACTCAGTAACCTACACAGGAGTTCCCATAAGGCTATCAGCTGATTTCTCAATAGGCCAGAAGAGAATGGCATGAAGTATTCAAAGTAATGGAAATCAAGGAATTGAAACCAATAATACTCTATTCAGTTGGGTTATCATTCAAAATAGATGGTGAAATAAAAAAAATAACAGACAAAAAAAAAGCTAAAGGAGTTTATTACCACTAAACAAGCATTGCAAGAAATGTTAAAGAGACTGCTATAATAATAATAAGAAATATGTATAAAAACATAACCATAAAGAATAAAAGTGGTGCCCTGACTGGTTTGGCTCAGTGGATAGAGCATCAGCCTGCAGACTGAAGGGTCCCAGGTTCAATTCCAGTCAGGGGCATGTGCCTTGGTTGCGGGCACATCCCCAGTAGGGGGTGTGCAGGAGGCAGCTGATCAATGTTTCTTTCTCATCAGTGTTTCTAACTCTCTATCCCTCTCCCTTTCTCTCTGTAAAAAAATCAATAAATTATATTTTAGAAAAAGAATAAAAGTGGCAATGAATATGTGCCTATCAATAATAATCTTAAATGTAAATGGATTAAATACTCCAATCAAAAGACATAGGGTAGCTGAAGAATAAGAAAACATGAACCATATACTAGTATATGATGTCTACAAAAGACCCACCTCAGAAAAACATGATGCACACAGGATGAAAGTGAAGGGATGGAAAAAGTTTTCCATGAAAATGGAAATGAAAAAAAATCTGGGGGAGCAATACTTATATTTGAGAACATAGACTTTAAAAAACGCCATAACAAGAAAAAAAAAAAGGCCATTACATAATACTAAAGGGATCAATACAAGAAGAGGTCATAACCATGGTAAACACTTATGCAAACAATATTAGAGCACCTAAATATATAAAAAAGCTCTTGGAGGAATTTAAGAGAGAGATCAACAGCAATACAGTCATGGTAGGGTAATTTAACATCACATTGACATCACTGGGTAGATCTTCCAGACAAAAAAATCAACAAGAAAACAGAGACCACAAACAACACACTAGATCAGATGCATATAACTGACATTTATAGAACATTCCACCTCAAAGCTTCAGAATATAGTTTTCTGAGGTGAACAAGGGACATTCTCAATGAAAGACCACATGTTAGCACACAAAATAAGTCTCCACAAGTTCCAAAGACAAAAAGAAAAAAATAAAATGCACCCAAAGGATTCAAATCATATCAAACATCTTTGCAGATCACAATGGCATGAAACTAGAGATCAACCTCAATAAAAACATTCAAAAACATTCAAACACATGAAAGCTAAACAGTATGTTACTAAACAATAAATGGGTTACCAATGAAACTTAAAAAAATAGAAATAAAAATACTTTATGGAAAAAAATGAAAATGAACACACAACAACCCAAAACATGGGACAGAGCAAAAGCTGTGAGGGAAGTTATAGTATTACAGGCCTACCTCAAGAATCAAGAAAAAACTCTAATAAACTATCTAACACTACAAATAAAATAATGAGAAAAAGAACAAGAAAAACTGAGAGTATATAGAAGGAAGGAAATAATAAGGATCAGGGCAGAAATAAATGATATGGAGATGAAAATAAAATACAAAAGATCAATGACTCCAAGAGCTGATTCTTTGAAAAGATAAACAAGATTGATGAACACATAGCCAGATTCATTATGAGACAAAGAGAGGACCCAAATAAATAGAATCAGATGCAAAAGAGGTGAGGTAACAACTGATACCACAGACTTACAAAGGACTGTAAGAAACTACTATGCTCAACTATATGCCAACAAGCTGGACAAACTGGACAAAATGGACAAATTCCTAGAAAAATACAATCTTCCAAAACTGAATCAGGAAGAATCAGAAAACCTGAATAGGTCAATAACAATTGGAGAAATTCAAGCAGTAGTAAAAAAAAATATTCCCAGTAAATAAAAGCCTTGGTCTCGATGGCTTCACCAGGGAGTTTCACCAAATATTCAAAGAACTAACACCCATACTCCTCAAACTATTCCATAAAATCCAAGAGCAAGGAACATTTCCAAGCTCTTTTTACAAGGCCAGTGTTATCCTAATTCCAAACACAGATAAAGACTCTACAAAAAGAAAAAAATTACAGGTCAATTTTCCTGAGTAACATAGCTACTAAAATCCTCAACAAAATATTAGCAAATTGGATCCAGCAATATATTAAAAAGATCATACACCATGACCAAGTGGGATTTATTCCAAGGATGCAAGGTTGGTGCAATATTCACAAATCAATAACTGTGATACATCACATAAGCAAAATTAAAAGACAAAAACCACATGATCATATCAATAGACACAGAAAAAGCATTCGGCAAATTCCAATAAAATTTTTGATAAAATCTCTCTGCAAAGTGGGAAAAGAGGGATCACACCTCAACATAATAAAGGCCATATATGACAAACCTACAACCAATGTAATTCTCAAGGGGCAAAAACTATAAGCATTCCCCCTAAGAACAGGAACAAGACAGGGATGTCAATTTTCACCACTCTTATTCGACATAGTACTGGAAGTCTTAACCATAGCAGTCAGACAAGAAGAAAAAAATAAAATGCACCTAAATTTGAAAGGAGGAAGTAAAATTGTCATTATTTGCAGATGACATGATGGTATACATAGAAAACCCTAAAGACGCCACCAAAATACTACTAGATTTAATAAATGAATTTGGCAGTGTAACAGGACACAAAATTAGCTCCCAAAAATTGATGGCATTTTTATACACCAATAATGATCTCTCAGAAAGAGAAACAAAAAGAAAACAATGATTTTAACATTGCAACAAAAACTTAAGATACTTAGACGTAAACTTAATCAAGGAGGTAAAAGACCTGTACTCAGAAAACTCCAGGACATTGAAAAATGGAGGAATATATAAACAAGTGTAAAAATGTACCATGTTCATGTATTGGTAGAATTAACATCTTTAAAATGTCCATTCTTCCTGAAGAAATCTATAGATTCAATGCAGTCCCTATGAAAATACCAATGGTATATTTCACAGATCTAGAACAAATGGTCCAAAAATTCATATGGAATCAAAAAAGACCATGAATAGCTACAGCAGAACATAGTTGGAAAGATCACAATATTGGATATCAACTTATACTGTAAAACCACTGTAATCAAAACAGTCTGGTACTGGCACAAGAACCGGCATAGAGGTCAAAGGATCAGAACAGTGAACCTGTAAGTCAACTGAAACAATTATGCTCAATTAATATTTGACAAGGGAGGCAAGAGTATACAATAGAGTAAAGATAGTCTCTTAAGTATATGGAGGTGTAATAATTGGGCAGGTACATGCAAAAGAATGACACTAGACCACCAACTTACCCCATACACAAGAATAAATTCAAAATGGATAAAAGAGTTCAATGTAAGTCATGAAACTATAAACATCCTATAATAATATGTAGGCAGCAAAATATTAGAATTTAGCATAGTTTTCACAGATATATTTCCTAGGGCAAAGAAAACTAAGGAAAAAATTAAAAAATAGGACTGCATCAAACTAAAAAGCTTCTGCACAGCAAAAGAAACCAACATCAAATTGAAAAGGGAACCCACTGCATGGGAGAACATTTTTGCCAATTATACATCTGATAAGGGATTAATCTCTAAAATATATAAGGTACTCATACAACTCAACAAAAGTAAAATAAACAGTGCAATTAAAAATGGGCAGAGAACCTAAATAGATACTTCTCCAAATAAGACATGCAGATGGCCAAGAGACATATGAAAAATGCTCAATGTCACTAAATATCAGAGAGATGCAAATTAAATTGACAATAAGGTACCATCCCACACCTGTCAGAATGGTTATCATCAATAAATCAATGAACGACAAATGCTGGCAAAGATGTGGAGAAAAATAAAACCTCATATACATTGCTGGTGTGAATACAGATTGGTGCAGCCACTACAGAAAACAGTGTGGGAACTTCCACTTGATGCCGTGATCCCACATGTCGAAATATATCCTAAGAAGGCAGAAACACCAATCAGAAAGACTATATGCACCCCTATGTTCATAGCAAAATTTACAATAGCTAAGATCTGAAAACATCCTAAGTGCCTATCAGTAGATGAATAGATTTTTAAAAAGCTGTGGTATAAGCCAGTCAGAGAATTACAAGTATCCCATGATCTCACTTATATGGGGAACCTAATGGACAAAATAAATGGATGAACAGAATAGATCCACAAACATAGAAGCATAGAACATACTGTGTAATTTCAGTGGGAAGGCAGAGGAAGGTGGGAAGGTAGGAAGAGATCAATCAGAGAACTTATATGCATAACCCATAGACACAGATAATGGGAGGTAAAGGCCAGGGTCAAGGGGTGGAGGTGGGTTACAAGAGGCCAATGCGGGTGGGAATGGGATCTATGTAATACTTTCAACAATAAAGATTTTTTAAAAATCTGTGACACTTTTACATGATGGAATACTATGCAGCTGTAAAAAAGGATCTCTTACCATTTGAGACAGCATGAAGAGACCTAAAGAGTTTCATGTTAAACGAATTAAGCTAATCAGAGAAAGAAAATATCACATGATCTAACTTATATGTGGAATCTAATGAGCAAAATAAACTGAAAAATAGGATAGAGAAGATGGTGTGGAGGCATGGAACAGACTGAGAAATATCAGAAGAAAGGTGGGGGGTGGTAAGAGATTGACCAAAGTTTTTGTATGCATATATGCAAAGCCCATAGAGAAACAATACTCTGGGAGAGGCCTGAGGAGAGGGCTGGAGCAGTTGAGAGTGTCAATAGGAGAAAAAAGGGTAAATTTATAGTACTTTCAACAATAAAGTCTAAAAAAGAAAAATAAATAAATAGCATTGAGCATCATGGTGACAAAAAGTATGTCTTAATTTGTAAATTGCTTATTGAATGTAACAAGCATATAGAGATCCAACTTTTTTACACTTTATTGTTCCTATTGTTCCAATAATGTAAATAGAGCTATAACACTGTAATCATAACAATGTTATAAATGTCCAAGTTATGAATGATTATATGAGTAACTTTTTAATGACTTTACTTCTTTTGGAGAGGATGTTTTCATTATTCAATAGCAACGAACTTCTAGAGATTACTTTTTAAGAATATAGGACTTGGGACAAATTCCATCACATAAAGCAATTCTGTGTAGGCCAAAATAGTATGTTACCATAGCAGTGAATATGGTTATTAATGTAAAACATATGGCTTGGAAAAAAAACCTGCATTTCACAGTAAATTAGAGCTCCATCAAGGATTTGAGAGGTCTAATTATTTCTCAGTAGCCTGTCTTCACTCTAATCACAACAATAATAGGATGAAGCTGAGCTCATGTTGTATAAAAATAAATTTTTTTAAAAAACCTATTTTTGGAGAGTCAAGATGGCAGCCAGCAGGGCAACAGTGAGGGGGAGAATGTGAGTGAGGGAGGGAGTGAGAGGGGAGTTTGTGGATGTGTGGGTTGTATATGTGAGTGAGGGACAGTTGGATCCTGCAGGAGTCTCTGGGGCTGGCAAACCAGGCTCTTGTAGATGGAAAGCCCCTGCTAATGCTGGCAGCACTCCTAGGGCTGCTGGCTCTGGCACAGAAGCCATGAGATCTTGAAAGGGAGAGCTGCGGTGACTGGGATCCTAGCCTCACCACCACCCAGACTGGCCTCAGACACCATATTGGAATCTACAGCCACTCAGGCCAAAAAAATTACTGCCTCATCTGCAGACCCACAGACACCAGAACTGTAGCCTCCTTGAGTCTCAGAGTGCAATCCTCTCCCACCAAACTGCAGCATCAGCCACACACACCATGAGTCCTGGCACCTGGACCCACCAGTGACATTCAGGGTGTATGACTTTACCACCCAACTGCCACTTAGGTCATGGGCCCCATACATCCCAGTGCATGGGCCCCCTGGTGAATCTCAGAGTGCACGATCCTCCTGCCAAGTCCGCCGCTTCAGCCACAGGCCCCACAGGACTCCACGCCTTTATCCTTCTCTGAGAGCCAAAATGGGGAGACAAAGTAACAACCCCCAAAGGAAAGAAAAGGAGGAATTGTCAGAAAATGTGCTAAATGAAATAGAGGCATGTAATACATCAGAAAAGGAATTCAGAGTAAGGGTCACACAGTTCATAAATTGGCTGGACAAAAAAATCAACAACTTATGTAGAAAATCAAGAATTATATAGCTACAATAAAAAACACAATGGAAGCTTGAACACTAGACTAAAAGTGGACACTGAATTAGTGAGTTAGAAGACAAGGCAAAGAAACACACCCAATCTGAACAGCAAATGGAGAAAAATATTACAAAGCAGGAGGAGAGGCAGAGGAGCTTTAGGACAACATGAAATGAAGTAACATACGTATAATAGGGGTGCCAGAACTACAAAAAGAGGAGCAAAGATTAGAAAACCTATTTTAAGAAATAATGAAAGAAAATTTCCCTGACTTGGGGAAGAAAAAGTCACACAAGCACAGAGAGTTCCAAACAAGATGAACCTTAAAAGACCCACACCAAATACATCATAATTACAATGGCAAACATTAACAACAAAGAGAGGATCTTAAAAGCTGAGAGAGAGAGAGAGAGAGAGAGAGAGAGAGAGAGAGAGAGACCTACAAGGGATCTCCCATTAGATTATCAAATGATTTCTCAACAGAAACACATCAGGCCACAAGGAAATGGGATAAAGTATACAAAATGATGCAAAGCAAGGAATTGAATTTGAGAATCCTCTATATAGGAAGGCTATCATTCAAAATTAATGGGGAAATCAGGAACTTCACAGACAAAAAAAGCCTCAAGGAGTGTATCACTACCAAGCCAACAATGGAAGAAATGCTAATGGGACTGTTGTACAAAGAAGAAATAGATTAGGAAGAAGGAACACAGGCATAAATAATAAAAATAGCAAGAAACAGCTATCTATCAATAATAACCTTAAGTATAAATGGACTATATGCTCCAATCAAAAGACATTGAGTGGCTGAATGGATAAGAGAACATGACCCATATATATGCTGTCTACAAGAGACCCACCTCAGAACAAGGGACTCACACTGACTGAAAGTGAAGGGGTGGGAAAATATTTTTCAGGAAAATAGAAATGAAAAACTATTAGGGTAGCAATACTTATATCTGACCAAATAGACATCAAAGTGAAGGCCATAACAAGAGAAAAGGAAGGCCACTTCATAATATTAAAGGGATCAATACAACAAGAGGATATAACCCTGGTAAACATATATGCACCCAATGCAGGAGCACCGAAATACATACAAAAATTGTGGAAGATATCAAAGGAGAGGTTGACAACAATACAATCATAGTAGGGGACCACTGACATCACTGGATAAATCCTCTAGATAAGAAATCAGCAAAGAAACAGCAATCCTAAATGATTACAGATCATATGGACTTAATTGACACCTTCAGAACATTTCACCCCAAAGCTAGGGAATATACATTCTTCTCATGTACACATGGGAAATTTTCAAAGATAGGCCACATATTGGGATACAGGCAAAGTATTTTCATTATCAAACATCATCTCAGACCACAATGACATAATACTAGAAATCAACTACAATAAAACAAACAAACAAAAAAACTTCAAACACTTGGGGACAAAATAGCATGCAAATAAACAATGACTGGGTTACCAAAAAGAGCAAAGAAGAAATTAAAAACACCTGGAAACAAATCACAATGAAAGCACAACAATCCAAAGTCTATGAGACACAGTGAAAGCAGTCCTGAGAGGTAAGTTCATAGCTCTACAGGCCTACCTCAAAATAGCAAAAAAAGGTAACAAATTATATAACTCTACAACTTAAAGAATTAGAAAGAGAGCAACAAGGAAGGACCACAGTGAGGAGAAGGAAGGACATAATAAAGAGCAAAGGGGAAATAAACTACATAGAGACCCCCCTCAAAAAAAATAGCAAAAAAAAACAAACAATACAAAACATCAATAAAACCAAGAGGTGGTTCTTTGAAAGGATAAACAAGGTTGATGAACCTCTAGCCAGGCTCATAAAGAAGCAAACAGAGGGGACCCAATTAAACAAAATCAGAAATGAAAGAGGCAAAATAACAACAGACCCCACAGAAATACAAAGAATTGTAAAAAATACTATGAACAACTCTATTCCAACAAACTGGTCAACCTAGAAGAAACGGACATATTCCTAGAAAAAAATGACCTTCTAAAATTCAATCAAGAAGAATAAAAAAAAAAACTGAATAGGCCAATAACTATGGAAGAAATTGAAGCAGCCATCAAAAAACTTCCAGCAAACAAAAGCCCTGGGCCAGACAGCTTCACAGGGGAATTTTACCAAACATTCAAAGAAAAAATAACACCAATCCTCCTCATATTATTCCAAAAAATTCAAAAGAAAGGCATACTTCCAAGATCATTCTATGAATCCAGCATTACCTTAATACCAAAATGAGATAAAGACACTACAAAGAAAGGGAATTGTAGGCTAATTTCTCTAATGAACATAGATGCTGGAATCCTCAACAAAATTCTAGCAAATTGGATCCAGCACTACATTAGAAAGATCATACACCATGACCAAGTGGAATTTATTCTGAGGATGAAAGGATGGTATAATATCTACAAATCAATAAACATGATACATCACATAAAGAAACTGAGAGATAAAAATCACATAATATCAGTTGATATAGAAAAAAGCATTGAAAAAATCCAACACCCTTTCTTGATAAAAACTCTCAGTAAAGTGGGAATAGAGGGATCATAACTCAACATAATAAAAGCCTTATATGACAAACCTACAGCCAACATAATATTTACTGAGAAAAAAACTAAAACCATTTTTCCTAAGAACAGGATCAAGACATGGACGCCCACTCTTAGCACTCCTGTTCGACATAGTACTGGAAGTGCTAGCCATAGCGATCAGATAAGAAGAAATAAAAGGCATCCAAATTGGAAAAATAGAAGTAAAACTGTCATTATTTGCATATGACATGGTTTTGTACATAGAAAACTCAAAAGACACCATCAAGGAACTTCTAGGCCTAAGAAATAAATTTGGCAAGGTAGCAGAATACAAAATTAACACCTAGACATCTATGCCTTTTTATACAACAATAATGAACTCAGAGAAAGAGAAACTTAAAAAAAAAAAAAAAACCATTTTCCATTGCAACCAAAAAATTAAGATCCCTAGGAATAAACTTACCTAAGGAGGTAAAAGACCTGTACTCAGAAAAACCACAGGACATTGAAAAAAGAAATAGAAGAAGACATAAACAAATGCAAGAACATACCATGATCATGGATTGGTAGACTCAACATCATTAACATGTCCATACTAATGAAAGCAATCTATAGGTTCAGTGCAATCCCCATTAAAATACCAATGGCATATTCCATAGACCTAGAAAAAACTTTCCAAAAATTCATATGGAAATAAAAATTTTAAAAAAAGACCCCGAATAGCCACAGCAATCCTGAGAAAGAAGAACAAAGTTGGAGGGATAACAATACCAGATATCAAGCCATGCTACAGTGCCACTGTTCCCA
Source organism: Myotis myotis (assembly GCF_014108235.1). Classification (NCBI taxonomy): domain Eukaryota; kingdom Metazoa; phylum Chordata; class Mammalia; order Chiroptera; family Vespertilionidae; genus Myotis; species Myotis myotis. The sequence continues at coordinate 102,088,543 of NW_023416346.1, read as the reverse complement.
AAACAGCCTGGTACTGGCACAGGAATAGACATATAGACCAATGGAACTGAACAGATAACCCAGAAATTGATGCAAGCCATTATGGTCAATTAATACTTGACAAAGGAGGCAAGAGCATAAAATGGAGTCAAGACAGTCTCTTCAATAAATGGTGTTGGGAAAATTGGACAAATACATGCAAAAAAAAAGAAAAAAAAGAAAAGAAAGAAAGGAACTAGACCATTAATTTACACCATACACAAAAATAAACTCAAAATGGATAAAGCACTTAAAAATGAGACGGGAAACCATAAAAATATCAGACATATGTCGTAACAATATCTTTACCAATATAGCTCTTAGGACAAAGGAAACTAAGGAGAAAATAAGCAAATGGGACATCAAAATAAAAAGCTTGCAGAAAAAAAGAAAACAAGAAGAAAGCCCACTGCTTGGGAGAACATATTGGTCAATGTTATCTCTGATAAGGGCCTAATCTCCAAAAATTTTATTTATTTATTTTACTTTTTTTCTTTATTGATTAAAGTATTCCATATGTGTCTTTATCTCCCCATTTCCCTTTACCCCCCACTCATGCCCTCACCCCCCTGGTGTCTGTGTCCATTTGTTAAGCTTATTGCATGCATCACCCTTTGATTGATCTCTCCCCCTTACCCCCACCCTCCCCTACCTTCCCTCTGAGTTTTGACAGTCTCTTTCTCTGGATCTGTTTATGTTCATCAATTAATGTTGCTCATTATATTCCACAAATAAGTGAGATCATATGATATTTATCTTTCTCTGATTGGTTTATTTCACTTAGCAAAATGCTCTCCAGTTCCATCCATGCTGTTGCAAATGGTAAGAATTCCTTCATTTTTACAACAGCATAGTATTCCATTGTGTAGATGTACCACAGTTTTTTAATCCATTCATCTTCTGATGGGCACTTAGGCTGTTTCCAGATCTTAGCTATGGTAAATTGTGCTGCTATGAACATAGGGGTGCATATATTCTTTCTGATTGGTGTTTCTAGATTCTTGGGATATATTCCTAGAAGAGGGATCACTGGGTCAAATGGAAGTTCCATTTTCAGTTTTTTGAGGGAACTCCATACTGTTCTCCATAGTGGCTGCACCAGTCTGCATTCCCACCAGCAGTGCACTAGGGTTCGTTTTTCTCCACATCCTCTCCAGCACTTGTCATTTGTTGATTTGTTGATAGCCATTCTGACAGGAGTTAGATGGTATGGCATTGTTGTTTGATTTTCATCTCTCAAATAATTAGTGACTTTGAGCATGTTTAGATGTCTCATGACCTTCCTTATGTCCTCTTTTGAAAAGTATCTGTTTAGGTCCGTTGCCCCTTTTTTGATTGGGTTTTTTATCTTCCTTTTGTTAAGTTGTATGAGTTCCCTGTAAATGTTGGAGATTAAACCCTTATCGGTGATAACATTGGCAAATATGTTTTCCCATGCAATGGGCTTTCTTGTTGTTTTGTTGATGGTTTATTTTGCTGTACAAAAGCTTTTTATTTTGATGTAGTTCCATTTGTTTATTTTTTCTTTATTTCCCATTGCCCTAGGAGCTGTAATGGTGAAGCTATTGCTTTGGCATATGTCTGAGATTTTGCTGCTTGTGGATTCCTCTAAGATTTTTATGATTTCCCAACTTAGATGTAAGTCTTTTATTCATTTTCAGTTTATTTTTGTGTATGGTGTAAGTTGGTGGTCTAGTTTCATTTTTTGCATACACCTGTCCAATTTTCCCAACACCATTTATTGAAGAGACTGTCTTGACTCCATTGTATGTTCTTGCCTCCTTTGTCAAATATTAATTAAGCATAGTGATTTGGGTATATTTCTGGGTTCTCTCTTCTATTCCATTGGTCTATATGTCTGTTCTTGTGCCAGTACCAGGCATTTTTGAGAACAGTGGCTTTGTAATACAGCTTGATATGTGGTATTGTGATTCCCTCCAACTTTGGTCTTCTTTCTCAGAATTGCTGCAGCTATTCAGGGTGTATTTCTTATTCCATAAAAATTTTTGGAGAGTTCGTTCTAGGTCTCTGAAATATGCTGTTGATATTTAAATGGGTAGTGCATTGAATCAATACATTGCTTTTGGTAGTATGGATATTTTAGTGATGTAGATTCTACCAATCCATGAGCACGGTATGTTCTTCCATCTGTTTATGCCTTCCTCTATCTCTTTTTTCAGTGTACTGTAGTTTTCTGAGTACAGATCTTTTACCCTCCTTAGTTAAGTTTATTCCTAGGTATCTTTTTTTTGGTGTGATGGTAAATTGGATTGTTTTTTTAATCCTTCTTTCTGTAAGTTCACTATTGGTACATAAAAATGCCATAGATTTCTTGTCGTTAATATTGTCTCCTTTTATATTGCCAAATTTTTTATTAAGTCTAATAATTTTTTTATGGAGTCTTTAGGGTTTTCTATGTACAGTATGATGTCATCTGTGAATAATGACAGTTTTACATCTTCTTTTCTAATTTGGGTACCTTTTATTTCTTCTTCTTGTCTAATTGCTATGGCTAGCACTTCCAGTGCTATGTTGAACAGGAGTGGTGAAAGTGGACATCCCTGTCTCATTCCTGTTTTTAGGTGAAATAGTTTTAGTTTTTCCCCATTGAGTTTGATATTGGCTGTAGGTTTTTCATATAAGGCTTTTATTACATCAAGTTATGATCCCTCTATTCTCACTTTGCTGAGGGTTTTTATCAAGAAAATGTGTTGAATTTTGTCAAATGCTTTTTCTGCTTCATTTGATATGACTGTGATTTTTATCCCTCAATTTGCTTATGTGATGTATCACGTTTATTTAATTGTGGATATTGTACCATCCTTGAATCCCCAGAATAAATCCTACTTGGTCATGGAGTATGGTTTTTCTAGATTTGCTAGAATTTTGTTGAGGATTTTGGCATCTATGTACATGAGGGATATTGGCCTGTAATTCTCTTTCTTTGTGTTGTCTTTATCTTGTTTTGGGATTAGGGTAATGCTGGCTTCATAGAAAGAGCTTGGAGGTGTGCCTTTCTCTCAAATTTTTTGAAATAGTCTGAGGACGATAGGTTTTATTTGCTCTTTGAGTGTTTGGTAAAACTCCCTTGTGAAGTAGACTGGCCCTGGGATTTTGTTTGCTGGAAGCTTTTTGATTACTACTTCAATTTCCTTCATAGTTTTCAGCCTATTGAGATTTTTAGATTCTTCCTGATTGAGTTTTGGAAGGTCACATTTTTCTAGAAATATATCCATTTCCTCTAGGTTGTCTAGTTTATTGGAATAGAGTTGATCATAGTATTTTTTTTAACAATACTTTGTATTTCTGTGGGGTCTGTTGTTATTTTGCCTCTTTCATTTTTGCCTAATCTCCAAAATTTACAGGGAACTCATACAACTTAACAAAAGGAAAATAAACAATGTAACGGAAAAATGGGCAAAGGACTTAAATAGACACTTTTCTAAAGTGGACATACAGAAAGTCAAGAGACATGAAAATATGCTCAAAGTCACTAATCATCTGCGAGATTGCAAATCAAAATGACAGTAAGATACCATCTCACACCTGTCAGAATGGCTATCATCAACAAATGACAAGTGATGGCGAAGATGTAGTGAAAAAGGGACCCTCGTGCACTGCTTGTGGGAATGCAGACTGGTGCAGTCACTGTGGCAAACAGTATGCCGTGGGCAAACTATGGCCCGTGGGCCAGATCCAGCCCGTTTGAAATGAATAAAACTAAAAAAATAAAAGACCGTACCCTTTTATGTAATGATGTTTACTTTGAATTTGTATTAGTTCACACAAACACTCCATCCATATTTTGTTCCGGCACTCCGGTCCAGTTTCAGAACCCATTGTGGCCCTCGAGTCAAAAAGTTTGCCCACCCCTGGAACTCCCATTTGACACAGTAATCCCACTGATAGGAATATATCCCAAGAGTTCAGAAACACCAATCAGAAAGGATATATGCACCCTTATGTTCATAGCAGCACAATTTACTATAGCTAATATTTGGAAACAGCCTAAGTGCCCATCTGCAGATGAATGGATCAAAAAATTGTGGTACATCTACATAATTAAATACTACACTGCTGTAAAAAAGAAGGAACTCTTATTATCTACAACAGCTTGGATGGACGTGGAGAGCATTTGCTTAGCAAAATAAGCCATTTGGAGAAAGACAAATATCACATGATCTCACCCATTGTGAAATATAATTAGCATCATAAACTTATGAACAAAAGTAGATCCAGGAACAGAGAAGCATTGAACAGACTGTGAAACTTCAGAGAGAAGGTGGGGAAGGGGGGGTTAAGAGATCAACCAAAGGACTTGTATGCATGCATATAAGTATAACCAATAATCACAGACTCTAAGGGGATATGGGCATGTTCTGGGGGATGGAGGTGGCCAGGCAGAGGTCAAAGGAGGAAAAAGAAGACATATTAAATACTATATGTAATATTTTAAACCATAATGAATTTTTTAAAAACCTATTTTTTTCCTAGAGGAAGTAAACAGATTCCTCTATATGCCATGGTCCACAATTCCATCATGTCATGACTGAAAAAACTGCAATACACTAGAAAGACATTTCCCTCCGAGCTCATCCACAAAATTTCTCTTCTGTTTTCTACTTTTTTCTTATATTGCAGTGATAATTTAGATATCACCACAATTGATCAGTTATCTAGTAAACATTAGAGCTCATTCTGGGGGAAAGGAAGGAAAAACAAACAAGCAAGCAAAGACTGAACTTTCTGTAAAATTTTATCTTTCAACTAGAGGCCCAGTGCACAGATACGTGCACTGGTGGGGTCACTCGGCATGGCCTGTGGGGATCTGGCCAAAACTGGCAGTCCAATGCTGCGTGCCCCTCCTGCCTGCCACTCTTGCCTACCGCTCCTGCTCATCCTGGCCCATTTTGCCTGCCACTGCCTCTGCTCAGTCGGCTCGCTGCCACTCTGCTGTGGTCTCCAGGCTGCGGTGGCCAGCCATGAGCCCTGTGTCTGGCACCTGTAGGTCAGGTGAGTTACGCTCCTGCTGTGGGAGAACACTGACCACCAGGGAACATCTCCTGCATTGAGCCTCTGCTTCCTAGTGGTCAGTGCATGTCATAGCGACCAGTCAACCTGTTGTTCAGTCATGTAGGCTTTTATATATATAATCACTTAGGCTTTTATCTATATCTTTATCTATATATCAATATATATTGATATATATCTATATATAAATATTGATATATATCTACATATATATCAATATATATCTATATATACATATCTATCTATATCTATCTACAGATATGTAAATCTGTAGATAGATATAGATAGATATGTATAGCTATATATAGATACCTCTAAGTAAAATCTTCAATATTGATCATTTAAGATAAAAAAATATATCCTCAGACTATACCAGGGATTGTAATTAGTTTACTAATTCTATTACACACACACACACCACAACTATCATAGTATTATTGTGTAGTCCAGTGAGAATGAAAGGGAAAAATTATTTTCAATCTATATTTAGTGCATATTTTTCCAACTTCAGGGGACACACACAAAATAACTGAAAATTTGATAAAAATGAAATAAAAGTCACAGGTTGATAGAATTATTTTAATGTGCATTCAAAGTTTACTTGTTCATGTTACAAGTTAAACTCTTATAATTTATATTCTGGGGAGATCATACAGTGAGGCTTCTGCTCCTCCCCCAGTCTTCAAAAGCAACAAGCCAAAGCCAGCGGCTCACAATGTAAAGTATGAATGCACCCTATCTCCACCCCAATTTTCCCATTTCCATTTTCCCATGGTGCTCTCCTCTACTCATTTTTTCTGCAATTTGAAGTGGGCTTAAGTGCTCTCATGAATAATCCCCTTGCAGAACCCTCAATACTGCCCTGTTTCATACTTTTAACAAGGAGACTAAGTAGGGGGAAGGGCATTCTATTCAACATCATAAGCCCTGTGTTTTAAGCCTGCTTTGATTGGAAAAAATACTCTTCATTTTTTCTCCTCTGTAGCTAGTTTTGATAATTACTATGTTTTTTTCAGGCTAACATGCCATGATTCATCAGTGCTTATTTGTCTCATTTACTTACTGTTGTTTTATTTCCAGGTTTCCCTTTTTTTTCCTCCTCATAAAGCTACATTAAACAATATGATATAAAGAATTAGAAGCCCACTTAGGTGCTTAATTATGAAGTAAGCAGGACTCATATTCTGAATAAATGAATCTGCAAAACAGGCAATTGCTCTGCAGAGTAAAATAATACCATCATCTCAATAAATGCCATATTAATGACCTTTAATTCAGACACTCTTGATTAAATAACTCATAAAACCAACACACACACACACACACTTACCCACTCACAAATATGAATTACAACAGCTAACAAATGTAGTGAGAATCTATTTCTTAGAAAACAAACGAACAAATAATTGACACTTGTCATACACAAGACTGTCCCAGGACGATTTTTATTCAATATGCTTTTTATTTCATGTTGAAAAAGGATTGAAGTGTTAAAGACAGGGTAGCTGTCATAAGTGGCTGGTATAGGGGACACTCCAGGTATCTTGTTGATGATGGTGATAGCAACTATCATTTACTGAGCAAGTATTTTTCACCAAGCAAGTGTTAGTGTACCATGTATATGGGATTATCCATATGTGACAGATAAGGAAACTAAAGCTAAAGAAGACTAAGTAAAGTTACTGAAAGTTATAAAACTAGTAAGTAGTTGCTGCAGTTCTGGGAAATAGTAATGTGCTATTTCTGGTCTATATCTGCCATGACCTTCGGGCGGGTTCAGGATCTAAAGGAGTCTCCGACGCACAAATGAAAATGCTATACAAGAAATATGAATTTAGAAGGCATGGGGGTCAGGTGGAGATCTCTTTCTTGAGGCACACAGACTTCTGGCCTGGTCCACTATTTATTTACTTGAATACACATTTCCCTTTAGCAATGCATACAGACACGTCAAAGGTAAAGTGTGGTAAACAGTAAAAGGATTATCAGGTTAGGGAATTGCCTTGAGCCACCACTATCTCAACAGACTAGGTGCTTAGAGTCAGCCCTGCTAACACCCAAGGTCCATCGGCCTTCCGCGTTCCTTGGTGCATTCTTGTGACAGTATCGGCAAGTGGTGGCTTCCCACATATATCTGAGACTCAGAGTGGGGGATACACAGGAACATAAATCAGTTCATTGTTCCTGAGGAATCTTTTTCATGCCCCTTATTTTTCTTTCTGAACATCCTTTATGTTATGAAGGTCCTCCATTTTGAGAGTTTTCTTGTAGAATCTGTGTGAACCTTTACACTCCATCCCTTCTATCAATTTTTATGTCTCTTTGACTATCCCCCTCTGTAAACATGTTTCTTTGTCTCTCCTAGTCTCTCTCTCTCTCTCTCTCTCTCTCTCTCTCTCTCTCTCTCTCCCTCTCCATATTTCTCTCTAAGTAGGAGAGAAAACTTGAAGTCACTATGCTGAAAAGATAAATAAATGTGGAACCTATCATTAACTAGCCTCTAAACCCAGTGGGAAACATCTGTGGACATGCAGCTGTGTTTAAAAGTCATAAAAGTGGAGAGTAGAATGGTGGTTGTTAGGGGTTAGATGTGGGGGAAATAAGGAGATGTTAGTCAAAGGGTACAAGGTTTTAGTTATGTAGGATGAATAAATTTGGGATCTAATGTACACTGTGGTGACTATTCTTAATAATGCTGTATAGTATGCTTGAAATATGGTAAAAAAGGAGATCTTAATTTTTCTCGCCACAAAAAAGGTAACTATGTGATGTTATGTATATAGTATGTTAGTTAGGTTAGTTGTGGTAATCATTTCCCAGTATATATGTGAATACACTGTATACCAAAACATCATATTGTACACATTAAATACATACAATTTTTATTTGTCAATTATACCTCAATAAGTCTTGGAAAATAAGTAAAAACAAAGAAATAAAAAAGTGCTCAGGGAAAAGCCTTTCTGAAGAGGTAACAACTGAGCAGAAATATGAAAGAAAAGAGCAACAAGCTACGTAACGGTCTGAGAAGATAGCATTCACAACATATAGGAATGCTGGGGTCCAACCCCAGCAGGTCCAGGGGTCCCCAAAGGTGTGGATGGAGTCGGCGAAGAAGGAATGACACGGAGACAGCGTTCAGTTGATCAGCAGCCTAGCCAGGATCTCTAGCCAAGTTCTGGTCAGGATCTCCAGCGAAGTTCTGGTTAGGATCTCCAGCCAGTTTCTGTGTCCATGTTCTCTTGCTAGGTTCTCCAGCCAGGTTCTCCAGGTTCTCCAGCCAGGTTCTGTCCAGGTTCTCCAGCCAGGTTCAGTCACCAGGTTCTAGTCAGGTTCTCTTGCCATGTTCTATCCAGGTTCTGTCTCTAGGTTCTTCATCCAGGTTCAGTCACCAGGTTCTAGTCAGGTTCTCTTGCCATGTTCTATCCAGGTTCTGTAGCCAGGTTCTGTCTCTAGGTTCTCCAGCCAGGTTCTCTCGCTAGGTTCTGTCTCTAGGTTCTGTGGCCAGTTTCTGTCCAGGATCTTTTGCCATGTTCAGTCTCTAGGTTCTGTCTCTAGGTTCTGTGTAGGTTCTGTGTCTAGGTTCTGTGTCTAAGTTCTGTGTCCTGTTGTCTTGTTACTTCTGTATTTATACCAGTTGATTCCAATCCTATCAATATTCCATAGGTTAGGGCGTTTCTTATCTCCATTCCAGGGAGTAAAGATTATGTAGCTTAAGCATGATTGTTCATAGTTAAAGTGATTAATTACCCGCCTGGCACTTAGTTAAGGGGTTTTATTCCCTCCCTAACTTCAGGGGAAAATCCCTACCTGGGGAAACAACCTTCCTCAGAGAGGTGACCTTGGTTAAAACACATAGTGCCAAGAAGGTGAACAAACATATTAAGAACAGTATGCCATATATGCCAGGTCCCTTGAAACAGCAAGGATGGACCGGCTCCCAGCACAGGAAAGCAAGTGTAAAGAATTTGAATCAAAGAATGAGTTTTTGTGTTCTTGGAAAAGTAGTAACACAGTGGTGGTTGGAAAAGAGTGAGTGGAGGGAAGAGTAACAGGAAAATAGGTCAGAGAGGCTTGTAAGCCATGGTAAATGAATTTGAATCTTATTCTCAGTGCAGTGGGAAACCATTGGATTATTTAAAGAAGGAGGTTGTCATGATGATATGGGTTGTTTTGTTTTGTTTTTTTAAATATATTTTATTGATTTTTTTTTACAGAGAGGAAGGGAGAGAGATAGAGAGTTAGAAACATCGATGAAAGAGAAACATCAATCAGCTGCCTCCTGCACATCTCCCACTGGGGATGTGCCTGCAACCCAGGTACATGCCTTTGACCGGAATCGAACCTGGGACCTTTTAGTCCGCAGGCAGATGCTCCATCCACTGAGCCAAACCGCTTTCGGCAATGATGATATGGGGTTTTTAAAGATCAATCTAATTGCTATGAACTGGATAGTTTGTAGGGGTCAAGAGTAGAAACAAGGAGACCAATGAAAGGCTACTGGAGGTTAAGTAGGCAAAAGTTCATAGTGGCTTGGACTGGGAATATAATAGTGGAGATGGTAAAAAATATTTTGATTTTGGATAAATTTTGAAGGTAAAACTGACATGTGTTGTTGATGGATTGGACTAAGGGTGTGAAGAAAAGATAAGGGTCAAAAATGACTCAATTTTTTTACTCTAGCAGTTGAGTAAATAGTCACATTTATTGACATAAGAAATACTAAGGGAGGAGCCTTTTGGGATGGGGAGACTTAAATGTTCTATTTTGGCCACACCAAGTTTAAGTTGCCTTCAAGCATAGCTTTCATAGGCAGTTGAATATATGAGTCTGGGGACCAGAGAGTGAGGCAGGGCCCATGATACATTAATTAAGCAACCCCGCTGTGATAAAATTGAGATAAGAACCATACTAAAAAATCTATACTAATAAAAGGGTAATATGCTAATTAGACTGGGAGACCTTCCTGGAGACTGGCCAGGGAGGGCAGTTGGGGGCTGAAAGGGCGAGGGCTATGCCCTCCATCTTGCCCCAGGGTGAGGGCTACGCCCTCCATCTTGCCCCAGGGCAAGGGCTACGCCCTCCATCTTACCCCAGATCCTCCATTTTTTTGGGCAGCAGCCTTAACCATGTGCTTGGCAAGGAGCTTCTTCCCAGAAGCCCAAGCCTCTGCTAGCCACACCTAGGATTTCTTTAAACTAACCAATGACAATCAAGGGAAGTGTGCGCCACAGATACGACCACATCCTGTGTAACAAGACACCGACTTGCGCCCAGCCAATCGGCAGGGCCCACAGTCCTTTCTCCTCCCCTTACTCCAACCCCTCTATAAAACCTCTCTCCACACAGAGCTAGCTCTCTCTGTTGCTTGCCGCTGTGTCAGTGAGTGTGGTCGGGGAGCCGAGCTAGCTCGAATAAAGACTCTTTGCTTTTGCATTGGACTCAGCTGGCTCCCTGGTGGTCTTTTGGGAATCCTGAAATCTGGGCGTAACAGGGGCCATGAGGCTGTCTGGGGAGGGCAGTTGGGGGCCATGAGGCCATCAGGGGAAGGCAATTGGCAGGGGAGGGCCGTTGGGGGTGATCAGGCCAGTGGGGGGGGCAGTTGGGGGCAAGCAGGTCGGCAGGCAGAGTGGTTATGGGTGATTGGGCAGGCAGGAAGGTGAACAGTTAGGAGCTAGCGGTCCCAAATTGCAAGAGGGATATCCGACTGCCGATTTAGGCTCAATTAGGCCAAAACCGGCAGTCGGACATCCCCTGAGGGGTCCCAGATTGGAGAGGGTGAAGGCTGGGCTGAGGGACCCCCCCCATGCATGAATTTCATGCACCGGGCCACTAGTATAGTAATAAAAGGTTTCTTGACCAATCAAGAAACCTATAATGGAATTTGTAATATAGTACAACATATGTCTGCAGGGAAAACTTAGGAATGTTTATGAATAAAAATGTTTGTACAAGTGATTATAATTTATTAAAAGGTAACATATTGCCAACATACCTAAGGGGGTTAAAAAATAAACCTTTATTTGAGAGTAAGGTGGAGGTACTACAGCATTTCCTGAAAGGTCTGGGAAAGTAGGATTAATGAAAAGGCATTAAACAAATAAATAAACAAATAAATAAAATATATAGAAGCAAAGAAAAGAAAGGCATGATTTTTTTTCACTTGACAAAGATTTTAAAACTAGGACTGTATTGGGCATATTTAATTTAAATATTTTCCATTTAATATTTTTAAGATTATTAAGATTATTAAAAATATTGGAGTCATTTTTTACCCTTATCTTTTCTTCATACCCTTAGTGCAATCCATCACCAAGACATGTCAAAAAAGACATGAGTGGTGCATTTAGTATTTATTAATGTACTTGTCATTCTAATTTCACTTAGGTAGCTCACACAGTCCTATTGCAATTATCCAGATTCACAATAAGATCCCAGGAAACTGGAACAATAAAGCTTGTCATTCATTCAGTCAAGGACATGAGATCATGGAACCAAAAAAGAAGCACAGCTTGAGCAAGAGGTTGGGAACTGGTTGGGAACTACACCAATTAGATGGAGCATGCTTTCCCAATAAGCCAGTGGTTCTCAACCTTGGCTGCACATTAGAATCACCTGGGAATCTTTTTAAAATTCTGATTTCTGGGCCTCATCCTCCGGAAAATCTGTTTCTTTGTTACTAATGTTGTGGCTCCACTCCATAACAAAGAAACAGAATTTCCGGAGGATGAGGCCCAGAAATCAGGATTTTAAAAAGATTCCCAGGTGATTCTAATGTGCAGCCAAGGTTGAGAACCACTGGCATAAGCACTGTTCCACAGTTTTTCTTAAAAGTGGCTTCAGCTGCAACTTAACCATTTCCTGTGAGAAGCAAATTTGTTTCTTTTTTGTTTCTTTTTTAAAAAATTTCTTTATTGGTTAAGGTATTACAAATGTGTCCTCATTTAACATTGCCTCTTTCTCATGTCATGATGCAGATAAATATGGGCATACACGAAAATATCTTTAGCACACATAATGATAATAAAGTATACAAGAAAGTGCTTTGGTGTGTTGAAATCAAAATATACAACTTCTTGGAATTTACAGATGCCTAAGGGTAACAGATGCATTTCAAGAGATTAAGACGGAAAAATGTTGCCGTGCCTCTACACCAGGGGCTGTTTTTTCCTTGAGGGAAGGGTGGTAAGGGTAGGTATAAAAGCTTGAGAATTCTTATCATAACACCAGGCACCCCTAATCTGTTTCTTTGATAACCATCATGACTCAGTAGTCCTGGCTTAGTCTTTAGCTCCTATTTTAAATAACAAGGTTCAGAAGTCTTAACATTGTGCAGGCGGGAAAGTCAATGAAAATGGAAAACTTTTTTGGATGACTGCAAATAGCTGCAATTTAACTCTATGCTTTTTCTTTTAATTTTCTTCTTTTTTTCACTTTTTGGCTTGGAAAAAGAGTGCAGATAAAACAACATGAAGAATGTGGATATATGCATTAGGAAAAGGTTTTGGAAAGGTTAATCCTATGGGAAGGATTAAAAAAATCCTGCAAAAAGATTATTTCATATAAGTTTGAAAAGCATTTTCTGCAGCTTTAAGTCCTTGAGGAAAAGCACAATATTTTTTTAAAAAGTAGAAACTCATAGGCACTTGCTATTGTTTTCTGATATTTTGAGATAATCTTATCACCTAACTTCTCATTCTGTTTTCATTGTTTGCTGGTATTATTAAATGGCAAGGTAACAGGCATATGGATGGCCCAGAATTTAACATGTTTGCAAAGATCTGCTTAGGGTGTTTTTTGAGAAACCAGGGTCCTGGATTTTATGTAGGTTGCCGCAGCACAAAAAAAAAAGTGAAAAAAGACCATTTAAACAGTTAAACTTCCAATATGTACTTCATTTTCTGCCATTCTCCAGGCAGTGTCCTTGGTTCTGTGCTCCTGTTGGTTCCTCAGCAGAGGTTGCTGCTGCTTACAGTAACAACCTTATTCATCTTGTATCTCCAGCATTTACTAGTAAGACAGAGTTTTGCCTTGAGCAAGTGTTTTACTACTTGTCTTGAGTCCTACTTCATGCCAGAAATTTTTCTAGGTGCTATGAGATAAAACAGGGGATAAGAAAAAGTCATGTTTCCCAAAAGCATAAATTCCAGGTGGAGGGTGGAGCAGGAGAGATGAACAAACAAAGTATCTGTTAGTGATAAGTGTTATAAGGAAAATAATGCAGGAAATTGAGGTAGAGAAAGACAGACCCTTATAATTTTAAGGATATAGTTAAGGAAAAGGCCTCTCTGAGGAGAAATTTTGGCATAGACTTGAATGAAGTAAGGGGAGGAGTCATTAAGACATCTGCAGAGATTGTAGTGAGGCTGCATTATAGGTGATGGAGCAAGTCCAAAGGTTCAAAAGCCCTAAAGCATACTTACTGTGTGTGCTCTTAGAACAGCGAGAAGCCCAGTGTAGCTGAAACACAATGAAGATAGGAGAAGTGCTGGGTGGTAAGGTTAAAAAAGTTGGGGCCTGATCATGTAAGGACATATATAAGTAAGTGTAGTGGGAAGCCAATGGAATATTCATTTTGAGAAAAGGAGAGAGGGAACATGATCTCATCTAATTTATAGTCTTGTTACTGGGGAGATGATGAGAACTTGGTTCCTGTTTTCTTGAGGGAAAGATTTCAATCAAGAGACAAAGTATAGGAAAGCAAGCGAGAATTCACTGGTCCCAGCAAAGACACACTTAGGTCAGTGAATCAAGGAAGAGAACAGAAGCAACAGGAGAGCCTAGGCTGGGCTGCTTTGGCTCACTGGGAAGTTAGAGAATAGGGGGCCTTGGAGACAGGTTCCAGGGTGTTAGCCTGGGACCAGCTGCCGCTTCCCCTTGCTCCCCTGGTTGCAAGTCTCATGGGGTACCTTAGAAGTTAGGAGATACATGCCTGTGGGAGAAGGAGAAGTGGAAAGGAAGGGCAAAGGCATGCTCCATTAAGGGAGAGTTCCCTGGGACTTAGCTGCCGCTACCCATTGCTCCCCTTATTGCAAGTCTCCTGGAGTCCTTTAGATCAGCGGTCACCAAGCGCTGCAGACCACCAGTTGGCAACCGCTGCTTTAGATGTTAGGGGATACATGCCTGTTGGGGAAAGAGAGGGGCATGGGAATGGCACAGGCATGCTCCCTGGAGAAAGATTGTGCTGGGACCTTCATTTTCAGGACTTTTAAAGGCTTTTAGGGGATGTCTTAGAGGTGGATCAATAGAATATTTACCAGCTTTATGCTGATATACCAAAATGAGATCTATTCTCTTAATTTGTCTGTCCTTGGGTGTGGTTGGCAAATGGCACTAACTGGATTTCTGTTATCTGTCTCCATGAATAGGGTGATTTAAGTTACTTACCCTCTGGTTGGGGAGGAGGAGTGCAAACCATTTACTCTTAAGTACCCTTGTTTTGGGGAAGATGGGATTTACTAGGGGGCTGCAAACTGCTGTTTAACTGTCTGTCTTAGTTTCCCTATTCTACTTGTCCTGGAATTTTCCTACCTTCTTACTGTTCTATAACAGTCTGGGTTGGAAGATGGGGAGTAGGCATAAAGGGAATCCCAGAGATCAAGTAGAAAGTCAGTGAAAAAATGGATGGTGGCTTGGACTAAGTGGTTGTTCTATTGGTGGGGTGTCCTCTATGTCTCCACCTGTTGCTGGTGGAAGTGGGCTGTTGAGATGTCACAAGAAAAGTAATTTTCTGAGGCTTGCATGGGACAATGATATTTATTTGCATGGAATCAAAACCCTGAGTTTCCAAGGCCCCATATCCCTCTGTCCCACCAAGGAAAAAGTCCAGCTCTGTCTTCAGCACAGCTAGGATTAAAGACATTGCCCAGAATTCCAGTTCCATGTTTGCACAGTACAGTTCAGCATCTAGCTAGCATAGCTTGTGTTCCCAGCTGTAGTCTACTACATGTGGGGTCTGTATGGCCATGAGTGATGCAGTTTCTTGGACCACATAGCTATGGAGAGAACATGGGTGAGTGCAAAGAAGCAGAACCAAAGTCAGATGAAAAAGAGATAATTCTTTGTCTGGGGATTTTAACCTGAGATTCCATGCACTTGTAGTGGTTCCACCTTCTCTAGTCAATCCATGGTTTCCTGGTTAGACTGACAGGCAAGTATTTTCCCTCATCATCCTGACTTTACTGCACATGTGCTATCTCCCCTTTATTAGATCTTTTCCTCCAGTGATCTGCAGGGAATGAACTCATGGTCCTTGAGGAGTGCAAAGTTGCAGCTTCCTGGTGAAGCTGCCCAAATGACATGCCTACAATGTCTGGCCTTTCCTTTGCTTTCTTCTTAGTATTAATAACTAGCTAATTATAATGGTAACAGTTTCAGTGGAATTGGTGAGAAATGGTCTGATGTGAGATATATTTTGAAGGTTATCAACATCTACCAAGATTTTACTATTCTTTATTTCCCAAATTTCCCTATTACCCCCACATCTGCTTATAAAACTACTAGGGGCCTGGTGCATGAAGATTCGTGCACTGGGGGAAAGGGTGGAGGGGGGTCTCTCAGCCTGACCTGCACCCTCTCCAATCTAGGAGCCCTCAGGGGAGCCCTCTCCAATCCGAGAGTTTCTGTCTGTCTTTGCAATCGTATGAGCGAATTGTCTGAGACCCCCAACCCAGTTTGTTTTGTTGCTCACAGAATAATAGAGGCATTTTTTTTTCTTTGCTCCATTGGTGGGAGTTTCCTGGAAGTTTTAGGATATCTTCCCTTTAATTTTTCCTAGACACTCTGATTTTACTTATGTCTCTCACCTTTACTTTCCCTCCATCCCCAACAGCAACAGTAACTTGCTCCAGGCTCACTTTGCTCTAGTGTCTGAGATCCATCTGCCACCAGAACTATGATCCCCAGCATTCCTGGTGCTCCCTGTGCTCTGGGCTTCCACTTCCGGTCCTGGGGCTGCCATCAGAACTACGATTCCCAGCATTTCTGGTGCTCCCCGGGCACTGGGTTTTCCCCGAGGGAGCCACTTCCCCCCAAGGGAGCTACCGAGGGAGCAACCGAGGGAGCCATGTCCCACCAAGCTGCCAGCTCTCCCACTCTGCTCTGTGTATTCAAATTACCCACCATCTTTGTTGGGTTAATTTACATACTCGCTCCTCACTGGCTGCTGGGTGTGGCTTGAGCGTAGCAGAGGGACAGTTAATTTGCATGTTTCTCTTTTATTATATAGGATGGTCTTATCTTTGCCTGGGAATACATGACTGCTGAAATATTAGACTTTATTATCTCACTTTCTGAATACAATAACCTATAATCATTTCTATTCTCTCCTTCACTTCCTTATGCTGCACTCATATTTCACCTTATGAATATTTCTGATCTTTTGACTACATAGCTTTCTATCAGATTACCAGAACCCTTTGATCTTTCCTTCTTCCATCAATCAGCCTGGACTACATTATCCACCATCATATTTACTATCTGATATCCATCCACAAGACTGTTCCTTCTATTTACCTCTCCTTTCAAGTCACCTAGAAACTCCCCACATACAGTCTCAGCAAACTATCTCACCTCCTTCACAAGGGATCAATCTAGAATCTCTAAACATGTCATTCTATACTGATAAACTTATCTGCACCCATATCCATTTTTCCCTGTTTTGCATTTTCCTGTTACCTATTCCTGTTCCAGTACAAAGAACTCCTTTGCCTGTGCTCTGTATATTATCCTCTCCCATTTCAATGTCTATCACATATTCCCTCCCTCAAGGTTTCTCAAAGAGGTCCTCCCTCAATCCTCTATTCTCTCTATCAACCATATAATATCTTACTTTCTATATAACCATTGTGTGGAAATAATAGTTTAAATTCACCACTGTTCACTCTTCAACCTCCTTTGATTTGGTGTCCTCTTATCACTCCACTGAAAATTATTTTGCTAGGGTCACAATAGGCCTTCCAATTGCCTAACTGAAGGGACAAATTTTAGTTTAAATTAAAAATAAAAACCATACTTCTTTTGTCTAGCATACAAGGCCTTTGGTGATGTGGCCCCTATTTACATTTCTAGGATCATCTCCCTATCTCCCTCTACACATACTTTTCTCCAGCCATGTTCAATGATTTTCAATTCAAGAGTACAATAATTTTGAGGGGCCCAACACTTTTATGCAATGTTTTTCTTTACTGGAAATGTCTTGTTTACCTGATAAAATTTTGATTCAAGACTAGACTTGTCTGGCCAGTGTTGCTCAGTGGATGAACCTATGAACTAGGGGGTCATGGTTCAATTACAGGTCAGGGCACATGCCCTGGTTATGGGCTCAATCCCCAGTAGAGGGCATGCAGGAGGCAGTTAATAGATGATTCTCTCTCATTATTGATGATTCCATCTCTCTCCGTCTCCCTTCCTCTCTGAAATAATAAAAATTTATATATATATATATATATATGATTAGACCTAAATTAATAACCAGATGACACCTTATCAGATCTCCCTTGGCAAAGATGAACACATCCAATTCATATATAGCACTAATCACATCGCTGTAATATTTCATTTACAAGTATTTTCCCCCTTCAGATTGTGAGATCCTGAGGGTAAGGAGGAGGCAACATTCTAATTCTCTTTATATCTTTATTTCCTCAGAACTTAGAACAACATATATTTGATGTTTAGTATATAGTGATGAATATTAATTTTTATCAATAAACATTTACTCAGGATCTAAAATTCTCAGGCACTGTGCTAGGTAAGTGTAAGTCAAACAAAGTTTATGACATGGTTTTGGCCCTCAAGCAGCTTCCAATCTAGTTAAGGTAACAGAAGGTAACAGTGAAGGTAACAGAATTAATAAAAATATATATAAATATATAAAAATAAGGTATCCTACATTAAGTGCCAAGTGGGTGATAAAGTCAAGTGCTATGGGACTATAAATGAAGAAAGACTGTGAAGAAGGAAGAAGTAGCCTGGGCTTGATAGTCTCAGAAAGCTTGAATTTGGTCCCAAAAGACTGACAGAATTTTGTGCAAAAGAGTAAAGAAATAGCTTCTTTCGACAAAATACATGGAATAAACGATGATGCCAAGGCAGGGATGCATGTGCTATGTTCAGGGAACTAGGAATAGAAATATCCGATAAGAGTGGAAAGTTCAAGGCATAGTTTTACTACTTTCTCACTATGTGATCTTGAGCTTCTTAACTACAAGTAAAAGGGATTATTATGTTACCTACCTTATAAGGCTGTTAGGAAAACAAATAAGTAAGTAAATAAATAAGTGTGTGTGTGTGGGGGGGGTGTGAGTGTGTACATGTGTGTCTCTGAACAATAGTAAGCACTAAACAAGTACCTGTGTATTATTATTATTAGGGAAGAAGGAGAGATAAGGGAATATAGATTGAAGCCAGATTCTAGATGGCTCTAAATGCTAGAGTGGTTCTTATTTTATCCCCTAGTTCAGTGGTCGGCAAACTCATTAGTCAACAGAGCCAAATATCAACAGTACAACGGTTGAAATTTCTTTTGAGAGCCAAATTTTTTAAACTTAAACTATGTAGGTATGTACATTGTTATGAACTTAATTAGGGTACTCCTAAGCTGGCCTTTGCTAAAAACGTCCTCAATCTGATTGAGGTACGTTCGCTGAGGTCGACCCCTTCCAACTCTCCCATCCACACTTGTCTTGTATACTTGTTTCGTCTATCTACTTTCATTCATCCTCTCTACATGTCCACCCTCCACTTCTTCTAACGCCACTTCTTCAAAATAGACATGCCCAGCCCGAAAACCAACTTCTGCACATGGGCCACGAAGTTTCAATTGCACTGTACATGCATGCCTGCATGTGGTATTTTGTGGAAGAGTCACACTCAAGGGGCCAAAGAGCCGCATGTGGCTCGCGAGCTTTGGTTTGCAGACCACTGCCCTAGTTCATGGAACACTCTCCTTTGAACAGGAGAGTATCCCATATAAAATATTGTTTTAGGAAAATTGATGTGAGAGTGTTATATAGGATAGATTTAGAGGTAGAAAGATTACCATATTTTTCCATGTATAAGACGGCCCCCACTTTTCCAATCAAAAATTAAGAAATCAATGTTTTAAACATAAAACAGAACACATTTTTATTTAGTAATTACCACAGGTAATGTTTACATGCCAATACTATGATATTATGCAGCACATCACTTTATTCAGCCTCTGTTGCATCACTGCTCTCTTCTTCATCACTATTAGTTCCAGACATGTCAATTTCTTCAACTTCTGTTGTATCACTGCTGTCTTCTGAGTTGCTGTCTCTATATGTGAGATCATCTCATAAACTGGTGGCATTTTCTGAGCTGACTTTGTCTGTGTTCTCATGGCCAACCCTTCTCTCCTCATGAAATTGAAGCACCAATTTGCCTTTCCTGTAAAATCAACAATGTTCATTTCACTTGCAAACATTCTTGCCTGACATTGAATAAGCTTGGTTGACACACATAAGTCACTCTGGCACTGTTCCATAATCCAAGTCTTAAGCCTCTGCTCCAAGTTTGCCCATTTTGCTGGTTTTCCTCTTAAGGCTTACTTCTTTTTTTGGCATCTTAAGGAGTTGTTCTTCCTGTTTTCTCCACTGTTTGATTATTCGCTCAGTGGAAGGAGGTCCAAATTACCTCTTTGCAGCTCTCTTTCCATGCTCTTTTGCATAGCTGATTACATTCAGTTTGAATTTTGCAGAGTAAGACAATCACTTAGCAGTATTTATCTTTTTATTTTTTGACATCTTTATGGGCTCTGAATGCTCTGGTCCCTGTTGCATCTGTGCACTCTCCACCTCCACCTCCAATTACAGTATCATCTGATGTCAGTAACCATAAGGCTAGTGATTGGAGGAAGCCTGTTTGACAAGGTATGGATAGCTATGCACCTGCATGGCTCCCTCCTCGGCTGACTTTCGTGTATAAGCCACCCCTCGATTTTCAGTCTAACAATTTTAGAAAAAAAATAGCATCTTATACATGGAAAAATATGGTAAGTAGTACAATCTCTGATATTTCTTGTAGCAATATTTTTTCTGATATATGTCCTTGGGCAAGGTAAACAAAAGAAAAATAAACAAATGAGACTACATCAAACTAAGATAACTTGCTTCTTCAAAATCATGTAATCATTGATTTGGAACAAACCTTGGATGTTCACTAGAGTTTATCAGAGTGATGGCCCATAGTATGGATCCTTCAATTACTTGTTTCATGATGGACTTAATAAATGAATGAATGCATAAATACACCTAGTGCAAGAACCCTTCTACAGAGTTTCCTGCCAGGTGGTCTTCCAGCCTCTGCCCGAACACCTCAAGTGACAAGAAACTCACCAACACCTGAGTAATCCATTTCAACTTTGAATAATTCTGATTATTAGAAAGTTTGGCCTAAGAGAACTAAAATGAATCTCCTTGTGGCTTTCACCTTTTCATGACTCCTCTTGGTAATGCTTGGAGTCATGACGAGTAAATCTAATTCTTCTTTACTATCCCTTAATATTTTGGAATACTACTATTATCTCAGCTTCCCCACTCTGAGTTGTCTCCAGTCATATTGGCTCCAATATTTCTACCTTCTGTAGTATACTCCATATGGACATGCTTTTCCAGACTTAAGATTTGACACAAGTAAAGTAAGACTTGCATATATTTGTTAACAATAATAATAACTAGTGTATCAAGTGTTTATATTTAACCTAGTGTTAAGCATTTCACATGGATTTTTCTCATTTAATACTTGCAATAATCCTATGAGAAAGTATTATTATTATTATTATTATTATTATTATTACCCTGATTTTACAGAACTAGATGCTAGGCTTTTACTAATGCCCCCTATTCACTGTTTTTGTTGTGTTTTATTTTGTTGCATTAGTTAATTTAAAGGATTCTTGTGATCAATAAAATTATAAATATTTTCCTCATTAATTGCTCTAAATTCTCTGATTTTCTAAATGTAGAACTTTATATGTGTACGTATTACATTTCTTATCAGTTTCATACTGTTTTTTTCCTATTCATTTTTTTCTGGATGGGATGCATTTTTTTCTGGCATTTTTATAAAATTATATTTTGATCTAGGTAAACATTTAATGTCTTTTGTAATATTAATTTATCATTGAGAATGTTAACTACCTTTGCCAGCTTTGTTTCATTTCTATGCATGATAAATTTGCCTCTGCATCTTTATCCAATAATAATAATAAAAAGCTAAAGAGAATACGTCATAAACAGAGCTCTGTAGCACATTTAGTAAGTCTTTCAAGAATAACCCAAATCAACACTGCGCGGGTTCACTTTCAAAATACACATAACTACTATTCAGCTTTCATTTTATCTTATTGACTAGGACATTATGAGAAACTTTGTAAAAGGACTTGTTGAGAATAAGATATACTATATCTGGGACATTCCCTTTTCTACCTCATCAAGAAAGGATATGAGACTCATTTGGTGTGACTTGTTACCAATAGGCCTTTGCTGTCTTCTAGATCTCTTCTGAGTATGAATAAATCATCGATAATATTATATTATTGTATCTTTTAAAGGATCAAGATTAAATTTATTGGTTGATATTTCCCAGGATCTAACTCCAGTCCTTTGGCATTTTTACAGATTTTTATGATTTGCTCAAAATTATTGATGCTGGTTCAGCAACCCAATCAGTAAATTGTATTTAATTTATCTGAATTTAAGTATTAAACCTACAAAAGGAGGCCTAGTGATATCTTGCTATTGTTCCCTCTCTCTTAGGTTTCTTTGCTTTCTTTACTTCAAAGATATAGTCTGATTTTTTTTTTATATGAACACCCTAGTTTCCATTCTGTCCTGTCTTATTTCTCACTGGGTAAGACAAATAATTTGTCATTGGCAATTATCTAAACAAAAATAGATTCTAAACTAGAATGTTCTCAAGATGAGAGCAATTTTTTTGGTATTTAGTGGCATCATCTCTCAGTTTTATTTGCAATTAAGATAAAATAAAGCTAATGTCATCTAATCACATAAACACATTAAACAAATGTGATTCTGTAAACCATTGTAAAGCAAAATCTACTATGCTTACAAGGGAGGAAAATATTGAGTGGGGGGAAGTCACCAAAGTAAAAAGTCAGACACCAAAGCTATATGAAGTAAATCTATTAAAATAACAAAAGAGTCTCAAAAGCAAGCAAGAAAAAACTGAGAGACTCAATAAAGATCTTATAGTTGATGATGAATGGACACTAGAAGGAGCAACTGTCTAAAGAATTAAGAGTGAAAAATAATTGAAATATTAAACATTTCAGAAATCAAAATGATGGATTTAAGCCCTAGCTAGTTTGGCTAAATGGATAGAACATTGGCCTGCAGACTGAATGGTACCAATTTGATTCCAGTCAAGGGCACATACTTTGGTTGCAGGCTCTAGCCCCTGTCGAGGCATGTTCAGGAGGCAACCATTTGATGTGTCTCTCTCATATCAATGATTCTCTCTCCCTCTCTCTGTCTCTCCCTCTCTCTTCGACTCTTGCTCTAAATATCAATGGAAAAATATCTTCAGGTGAGGATTAACAAATGAACAAACATAATGATGGATTTAAGAACAGTGGAAGTGAAAATTTAAAGGAATCAAAAGAAATCAGAAGTTAATTCTTGGACATGCAATTTCCACAGTAGTAACACTAGCATTATTTCTCCCTATAATCTCCTTTTTTAAATTCTAAAGTGATGAATAATTTCCTGTATCTGCAAATGATTTTATTTATCTTATAAAATTAATCCATCTGCAAAAGAGTCACAATGAAATAATAATGTGGTAAGATTAATGAGTGTGTCATATGACTTAATGACAGGAGCATAAAGAAGTATATGGTGAGGAGAGAAACCAAGATGGCGGCATAGGTAAACACCGGAGTTTGCTGCCTCGAACAACCACTTCGAAAATACAACTAAAAGACAGAAAGGACATCATTCAGAACCACAGGAAGGCTGGCTGAGTGGAAATTCTACAACTAGAAGGAAAGAGAAAAGCATAGTGAGACTCAGAGGAGGCGCAGTGCGGAAGTAAAACACTGAGGCACAGAGGTGCACACGGAGCAGGCTGGTGGCTGAGGGCACAGTTGTCGTTTTCAATCGGGAGGGAGTCTCAGGCTCTGAGCTCCAGTTCTAGGAGAGTCTCTGGGGACCCGGACTCCTATGGGAGAAGCGGGACTGTCTGGCATTGGTCAGAACTCGAGGGCAGCTTTCTCTCAGACGGGCTTGCAGCAATTACTGGGACATTGAGAAGCGGAGCCTTTGAGGGCAGCCATAACTGCTAGCCCCGCCCTGTTGATCCCGTGGGACCTGCCCTGCCCATGCCCTGCAGGGAAGCTTTTGCTGGATAGCCTAAGGCAGAGGCTAGATTAGCACCTCCCTAGAGATCCTGGAGCCAGGAAACCCAGAGGTCAGAGTGGGACCATCCAGTTTGCAGCTCCGTGGAAACATAAAGGACACACTCAGGGGGCAGACTCAGTGAGCACCAAAGCCCCATTGAAGCAAGTCTTGCCCCGGAGGGGTGTCTCCAGCACAGAAGTTCTCCAACTGCAGACACAGCTGATTCTCACAGCCAATTGGCCTGGAGGTCAATTCCTCTCAGTGATACCTACAACAATCAAGGCTTAACTACAACAAGACTGTGCACAAAGACCACAAGGGGGTGTACCAAGAGTGTCCTCCACAGGTAATTGGGGAGGATGAACCACTGGGCCCTAGAGGTCACTCAGCACAGAAAACCACTTTATCAATACAGGGAAGCCTAAAAAATGCGGAGACAAAGAAAAAGGACACAAATGACAGAAATGGAGGAAAGCAAACTACTGGATATAGAGTTCAAAACCACACTTTTAAGGTTTTTCAAGAATTTTCTAGAAACTGCCGATAAACTTAATGAGACCCTTGAGGTTGTGATAAAGGACCAACTAGAAATTAAGCATACACTGACTGAAATAAAGAATATTATACAGACTCCCAACAGCAGACTAGAGGATCACAAGAATCAAGGAAATGATTTGAAATACGAAGAAACAAAAAACACCCGACCGGAAAAGCAAAATGAACAAAGAATCCAAAAATACAAAGATAGTGTAAGGAGCCTCTGGGACAGCTTCAAGCGTACCAACATCAGAATTATAGGGCTGCCAGAAGAAGAGAGAGAGAGCAAGATATTGAAAACCTATTTGAAGAAATAATGACAGAAAACTTCCCCTACCTGGTGAAAGAAATAGACTTACAAGTCCAGGAAGCGCAGAGAACCCCAAACAAAAGGAATCCAAAGAGGACCACACCAAGACACATCATAATTAAAATGCCAAGAGCAAAAGACAAAGAGAGAATCTTAAAAGCAGCAAGAGAAAGAAAGTCAGTTACCTACAAGGGAATACCCATACGACTGTCAGCGGATTTCTCAACAGAAACTTTGCAGGCCAGAAGGGAGTGGCAAGAAATATTCAAAGTGATGAATACCAAGAACCTACAACCAAGATTACTTTATCCAGCAAAGCTATCATTCAGAATTGAAGGTCAGATAAAGAGCATCACAGATAAGAAAAAGCTAAAGGAGTTCATCACCACCAAACCAGTATTATATGAAATGCTGAAAGGTATCCTTTAAGAAGAGGAAGAAGAAGAAAAAGGTAAAGATACAAATTATGAAGAACAAATACACATCTATCAACAAGTGAATCTGAAAATAAAGTGAATAAATAATCTGATGAACAGAATGAACTGGTGATTATAATAGAATCAGGGACATAGAAAGGGAATGGACTGACTATTCTTAGGGGGAAAAGGGGTGAGGGGGATGCGAGAAGAGACTGGACAAAAATTGTGCACCTATGGATGAGGACAGTGGGTGGGGAGTGAGGGAGGAGGGTGGGGTGGGAACTGGGTGGAGGGGAGTTATGGGGGTAAAAAGAGGAACAACTGTAATAATCTGAACAATAAAGATTTAATTTAAAAAAAGTTAATCTGAAAAAAAAGGCTCAAGTAGTACATCACCACCAAGCCTATGTTACAAGAAATGCTGAAGAGACTGCTATAATCAGAAGAAGAAATAGAGACAGAAAACTAGGCATACAGAATTAAAATGGCAATAAATAAGTACCTATCAATAATAACCTTAAATGTAAATAGATTAAATGCTCCAATGAAAATACATAAGTTAGCTGAATGGATACAAAAACATGACCCAACTATAAGCTCTCTATAAGAGACCCACCTCAGAACAAAAGACACACACAGGATGAGAGTGAAGGGATGGAAAAAAATTTTCCATGCAAATGGAAAAGAAAAAAAAAACTGGAATAGCAATACTCATATCTGGCAAAATAGACTTCAAAATTAAGGCCATAACAAGAGACAACAAAGGTCACTACATAATACTAAAGGGATCGATCCAACAAGAGGATATAACCCTGGTAAACATGTATGCACCCAATATAAGGGCACCTAAATATATAAAAAATTCTAGAGGACTTTAAGGAAGATATCAACCACAATAGAATCTTAGAAGGAAACATTAACTTTGCACTAACTTCATTGGATAAATCTTTAAGACTAAAACTTAACAAGGAAAGAGTGACTCTAAAAGAAACACTGGATCCAATGGATTTAATTGACATTTATAGAACCTTTTACCCCAAACCTCTAGAACAGCAGTTCTCAACCTGTGGGTTGCGACCCCTTTGGGGGTCGAACGTCCCTTTCAGAGGGGTCGCCTAAGACCATCAGAAAACACATATATAATTACATATTGTTTTTGTGATTAATCACTATGCTTTAATTATGTTCAATTTGTATCAATGAAAATACATCCTGCATAACAGATATTTACATTATGATTCATAACAGAAGCAAAATTATAGTTATGAAGTAGCAATGAAAATAATTTTATGGTTGGGGATCACCACAACATGAGGAACTGTATTAAAGGGTCGTGGCATTAGGAAGGTTGAGAACCACTGCTCTAGAATATATATTTTCAAATGCACATGGCTCATTTCACATAGATAGACCACATGTTAAGACACAAAACAAGTCTCTACGAGTTCAAGAAGATTGACATCATATCAAGCATCTTCTCAGGTCACAGTGGAATAAAATTTGAAATCAACTACAGTAAATATACCCAAAAACATTCAAACACATGGAGACAAAATAGCATGTTATTTAACAATGAATGGGTTACCAATGAGATCAAGAAAGATATAAAAAAAAACTTCCTAGAAACAAATTAAAATGAACACACAACAACCCAAAATGTCTGGGACACAGCAAAAGCAGTCCGGAGAGGGAATTTCATAGCCCTACAAGCCTACCTAAAAAAATAATAAAATAAAATTAATTATTTAACCCTACAACTTAGAGAACTAGAAAAAGAACAAGAAAATCCTAGAGTAACTAGATGGAAGTAAATAATAAAGATTAGACCAGAAATAAGTGACATAGAGACTAAAAAGTCAATACAAAAAAATCAATGAAACAAAGAGCTGGTTCTTTGAAAGGATAAACAAAATTGATGAACCATTATCCAGACTCATCAAGAAACAAAGAGAGAGGATCAAAATAAATACAATAAAAAACAAAAGCAGCCAAACCGGTTTGGCTCAGTGGATAGAGCGTCGGCCTGCGGACTGAAGGGTCCCAGGTTCGATTCCGGTCAAGGGCATGTACCTCGGTTGCGGGCACATCTCCGGTGGGGGGTGTGCAGGAGGCGGCTAGTCCATATTTCTCTCTCATCGATGTTTCTAACTCTCTATCCCTCTCCCTTCCTCTCTGTAAAAAATCAATAAAATATATTAAAAAAAAAAAGCAAAGAAGTAACCATTAACACCACAGAAATACAAAGGATTATAAGGAAATAATATGAACAACTATATGCCAAAAGCTGGACAATGTCGATGAAATGGGCAAATTCCTAGAAATATACAATCTCCAAACTGAATCAGGAGGAATCAGAAAACCTGAATAGGCCAATAACAACTGCAAAATAGAAAGAGTAATAATAATAATTTTTTTAAAAAAAAACTCCCAGCAACAAAAGCCTAGGTCCGGATGACTTCACAGGTGAGTTTTACCAAATATTCAAAGAGAACTATGACCTATACTCCTCAAACTTTCCAAAAAATCCAAGAGGAATGAACACTTCCAACTTCTTTTTATAAGGCCGGCTTTATCCTAATTACAAAACCAGATAAAGACATTACAAAGAAAGAGAATTACAGGTGAATGTCCCTGATGAACATAGATGCTATAATCCTCAACAAGATATTCATAAATTGGATCCAGAAATATATTAAAAAGATCATAAACCATGACCAAGTGGAATTTACCAATATTCCAGGGATGCAAGGCTGGTACAATATTTGCAAATCAATAAACATGATACATTACATTAAAAAAATTGAAAGACAAAATCACATGATTATATCAATAGATGCAGAAAAATCATTTGACAAAATCCCTGCTGGGGTCCAACCCCAGCAGGTCCAGGGGTCCCCAAAGGTGTGGACGGAGTCAGCGAAGAAGGAATGATATGGAGACAGCGTTCAGTTGATCAGCAGCCTAGCCAGGATGTCTAGCCAAGTTCTGGTCAGGATCTCCAGCGAAGTTCTGGTTAGGATCTCCAGCCAGGTTCTGTGTCCATGTTCTCTTGCTAGGTTCTCCAGCCAGGTTCTGTCCAGGTTCTCCAGCCAATTCAGTCACCAGGTTCTAGTCAGGTTCTCTTGCCATGTTCTATCCAGGTTCTGTAGGCAGGTTCTCTCTCTAGGTTCTTCAGCCAGGTTCTCTCGCTAGGTTCTGTCTCTAGGTTCTGTGGCCAGTTTCTGTCCAGGATCTTTTGCCATGTTCTCTCCTGCGAAGTTCTTCTGTCTCTAGGTTCTCTGTAGGTTCTGTGTCTAGGTTCTGTGTCTAGGTTCTGTGTCTAGGTTCTGTGTCTAGGTTCTGTGTCCTGTTGTCTTATTACATCTGTATTTATACCAGTTGATTCCAATCCTATCAATCTCTTTTCCAAAGGTTAGGGCATTTCTTATCTCCATTCGACGGAGTAAAGATTATGTAGCTTAAGCATGATTGTTCGTAGTTAAAGTGATTAATTACCCGCCTGGCACTTAGTTAAGGGGTTTTATTCCCTCCCTAACTTCAGGGGAAAATCCCTACCTGGGGAAACAACCTTTCTTGGAGAGGTGACCTTGGTTAAAACACATAGTGCCAAGAATGTGAGCAAACATATTAAGAACAGTATGCCATATATGCCGGGTCCCTTCCAACAGCAAGGATGGACCAGCTCCCGGCAAATCCCATTTTTGTTAAAAACTCTTAGCAAATTGGGATTAGATGGAGAGTACTTCAACATGATAAAGGTCATCAATGACAAACCTACAGTGAGCATCATATTCAATGGGCAAAAACTGAAACCATTTTCCTCAAGAACAGAAACAAGACAGGATGCCTGCTTTCACCACTCTTATTCAACATAGTATTGGAGTCCTAGCCACAGCATTCAGACAAGAAGAAGTGAAAGGCATCCAAATTAAAAGGAGGACGTAAAATTCTCATTATTCACAGATGACATGATATTGTACATAGAAAACCCTAAAGACCACCAAAAATCTACTAGATTTAATAAATGAATTTGGTAATGTAGCAGGATAAAAAATCAACACCCAAAAATCGATACTTTTTTATGCACCAATAATAAAGTCTCAGAAAGAGAAACTAAATAAGCAATCCCATTTACTATTGAAACAAAAAATAAAATAAAATAGTTAGGAATAAACTTAACCAAGGAGGTAAAAGACTTGTATTTGGAAAATTACAGGACATTGAAAAAAGAGATAGAAAAAAGATGGAAACAAGTGGAAGAATATACTGTGTTCATGGATTGGTAGAATCAGCATCATTAAAATGTCCATACTACCAAGGCAATCTACAGATTCAATGCAATCCTTATTAAAATGCTAACAGCATATTTCACAGATCTAGAACAAATGCTCAAAAATTTTTATGGAACCTAAAAAGACCCCCAATAGCCACAGCAATCTTGAGAAAGAAGAACAAAGTTGGAGGAATCACAATACAGACAGTTCTCAGGTTAGGTCAGACTCAACGTATGACGTTTTGTGGTTACGTTGGCATCTCCCATTTACAGCATTTATAAAAAAAAAAAAAGTTCTGTCATTTCAACATATGTACATATGTGCTTTATGTTTTTTATTATTTATTTACCACAAGTAAAGGTCAGGAATTGTTATCTTTTTTTAAGTTTTATTTTACTGTTTCACTTCATTACTGCTATGTATGTGCTCCATATGCGTGAGGTAGGTGCTTATGTGGGTGGGTTCTGACCTATGTCAAAAATCACACTACATCGTGCTGTAGGAACGGATCTCTGACGTAACCCGAGGACCTACTGTACCAGATTTCAAGATATACTACAAAGCCACCGTAATCAAAACTTCCTGGTACTGGCACAAGAACAGGCATATTGATCAATGGAATAGAACAGAGAACCCAGAAATCAACCCAAGCCATTATGCTCATTTAATATTTGACAAAGGAGGCAAGAGCATACAATGGAGTCAAGACAGTCTCTTCAATAAATGGTGTTGGGAAAATTGGGCAGATACATGCGAAAACATGAAGGTAGACCACCAACTCACACCATACACAAAAATAAACTCAAAATGAATAAAGGACTTAAACGTAAGACGGGAAACCATAAAAATACTAGAGGAATCCACAGACAGCAAAATCTCAGACACATGCCGAAGCAATTTCTTCACTGATAAAGCTCCTAGGGCAATGAAAATGAAAGAGAATATAAACAAATGGGACTACATCAAAATAAAAAGCTTTTGCACAGCAAAAGAAGCCATCAACAAAACAAAATAGAGCCCTCTGTATGGGAGAACATATTTGGCAATGATACATCTGATAAAGGGTTCATATCTAAATTATATGTGGAACTCACACAACTTAACAGAAAGAAGACAAACAATCCAATTTAAAAGTGGGAAAAGGTCCTAAATAGACAATTTTCTGAGGAGGACATACAGTTGGCCAAGACACATAAGAAAAAATGCTCAAAGTCACTGATCATCAGAGAGATGCAAATTAAAATGACAATGAGCAATCACATCACATCTGTCAGAATGGCTACCTTCAATAAAACAACAAATGACAAGTGCTGGCAAGGATGTGGAGAAAAGGGAACCCTAGTACACTGCTGGTGGGAATGAATACTGTTGCAGACATTATGGAAAGTGTATGGAGCTTCCTCAAAAAATTAAATATGTAACTGCCATTTGACTTAGTGATCCCACTTCTAGGAATATACCCTAAGAAACCCAAAACACTAATCAGAAAGAATGTATGCAACTCTATGTTCATAGCAGCACAATTTACAAAAGCTAAGATCTGAAAACAGCCCAAGTGTCCATCAGTAGATGAGTGGATAAAAAAGCCGTGGTACATTTATACCATGGAATGTTGTGCAGCAGTAGAAAAGGAGACTCTCTTATCCTTTGAGACAGCATTGGGAGACCTTGAGAGTGTCATTCTAAGTGAAATAGGTTAGTCAGTGAAAGACAAGTATCAAATGATCTCACTCATATGTGGAATCTATTAGTAAGATACAGAAACATGGAAATATGGAAAAGAACACAGAATCTCGGAAGGAAGGCGGGAGAGGGTGATTGGGTGGGTGGGACCTTATATGCATATATGCATGGCCCAGGGATATAGACAATGGGATATTGAGGGCCTTGGGTGGGGGGCGAGGGCACGTTGGCAGTGGTCAATGGGAGAAAAAGGGGGACCTATGTAATACTTTCAATAATCAAGAAATATTTTTTTAAAAAATAAGTTTTTAAAAAAGAAACAGACTTTTGAGTGTTTAAAATTGACAGCTGGCTGATGGGCAGAGATGGAAGACAGGGATACAAAAGTGTACCAAACCAGCCCTGGGCCCAAGGCAGCTAACAAACTTACTCTAAATGGAAGATTGGTCCCTCCTTATATCCAAGGCTTGTGGAGACAGACACAAGAGGTGGACCAGTGGATCATTTGAACTTTCAAGCAGGGTGCTAAAGCCAAAAGATAGTGCCTGATAGTGGCCAGCATCTAAGTACCGAACAGGAAACCCAGAATTAGCAGACAAAACAGAAGAGTAGAGTCCTACTCCAGCTTATATGTGCCATTAGACTCTGGTGAAATGAACAACATTTCACTTTTATTTTTTGTTGCATCTTTTTCTTCCTCTCTTCTAATTTTTTCTCCTGTTTTACTTCTCCGTTCTCCTTTTTAGTTGTTCTCTTTCCTTTCTTTTTCCCCCATTTTAAAATTAATCTTCTTTATCTATCTGCTGTATTGCTTGGTTATTACTCTAGTCTCTGTTGTTTTGTTCATATCTAATTTTCATCTTCCTTGACCCTACTCAATTTCCCTCTTTTCTTTGTTTTCACAACTCAATTTCTAATTTTTTTCTCTCTTCTCTTTCTCTTTTCTTCTCCTAATTTCTTAACTTGTTTCACTTCCTAAATTTAGGCCTATCTGCTCTGTCTTCTATTCTCCTTTTCAAATTTTTCTTATCGTCTTCTCATTTCTTTTCTCCCTCCTTTAATCTAAACCATGGTCCTTCCCCTATTTTTCTAATTTTTTATTCTTATTTTCTTTATTTAAGCTCTGCATCTACAGGTTCTGTCCTCCCTCCATTCTGGGTATTTTTTGTTTGTGCTTTTTAGTTTATGTGTCCATTTGTTTGCTTTGTTGTGTTTTCCCCCATATTGTTTTTTCTTTTTTTCTATCATTCTTGCTTTCTTTTCTCTTTTCCAATTCTCTTTTCTCTGGGGGTCAATTTTGTTGGGGCTATAGGGGTCTTGTATACATTCTTGTTTTGCTCCTTCTGGGTCATGTTTTGTCTTGTTGTATTTTATGCTGTATGGTCAGCACTTCCAAAATGGCTAGCACGATGTGGTCAGGAGTGAGCCACATTATCAGCCACCATGATAGGAGACTCCATCCATGAATGGGACAATTTTATTTAAGACCCAACTACAACAGGAGAACACAAATATCTCAAGTACGGGGCCTTCCTAGAACACCCAGCCCAGGAGACATGAGAGACTGAATTGCTAGGCCCCATAAAACATCTAATACATAAAGCCAACACAAAAATCTGGGAAGTGTAGCAGTTTGATAGAATATAGAGAAACAAATACAAAGGAACAGCAATAATGGGGAGACAAAGAACAACACCCAAATGAAAGAAAAGGAGGAATTATCAGAAAAGGAACTAAATGAAAGGGAGGCAAGTGATTTGTCATTGAAATAATTCAAGGTAATGGTTATAAGGATGCTCAAACATCTGAATGAGAATTACAATAAACTCAATGAGAATTAAAAGGAGCTAAATGAGAAATGCACCAACATGAATAAGAATCAATAGGAAATGAAGAGTGACATGGCTGCAATAAAGAAATCTATGGAAGGTTTCAACAGTAGACTAGAAGAAGCTGAGGACTAAATTAGCGAGATAGAAGACAAGATAGAAAGAAACACCCACATAGAGCAGCAACTGGAAAAAATTATTTTGCAAGAGGAGAGCGTAAGGCAGCTTTGGGACAACATGAAACAAAACAACATCCACATAATAGGGGTACCAGAAGGAAAGGAACCTGAGCAAGGAATAGAAAACCTATTTGAAGAAATAATGACAAAACTTCCTAACTTAGAGAGAAAAAATTCAGACAAGTGCAGGAAGCACAGAGTCCCAATCAAGATGAACCCAAAAAGACCTACAGCAAGACACATCATAAGTAAATTGGCAAACATAAAAGACACAGAAAGAATATTAAAGACTGCAAGGAAGACACAGCAAGTTACCTACAAGGGATTTACCATTAGACTATCAACTGATTTCCCAATAGAAACACATCAGGCCAGAAGGGAATAGAATGAAGTATACAAAGTGATGCAAAGCAAAGTACTGAATCCAAGAATACTCTACCCACGAAGGCTATCATTCAAAATTGAAGGTGAAATCAGGAACTTTGCACACAAAAAAAGGCTAAAGGAGTTTATTACCAAGCAAGCAATGCAAAAAACACTAAAGGGACTGCTATAAAAGGAAGAAATAGAGGGCCCTCCTACTTTGTTCTCCTCTCTCAGGATTGCTGCAGCTATTCAGGGTGTTTTTTTACGCCAGATGAATTTTTGGAGAGTTCGTTCTAGATCTGTGAAATATGCCGTTGGTATTTTAATGGAGAGTGCATTGAATCTATACATTGCTTTGGGTAGTATGGACATTTTAATGATGTTGATTCTACCAATCCATGAACACGGTATGTTCTTCCATCTGTTTATGTCTTCCTCTATCTCTTTTTTCAGTTTCCTGTAGTTTTCTGAGTACAGGTCTTTTACCTCCTTAGTTAAACTTATTCTTAGGTATCTTAGTTTTTTTTGTGCAATGGTAAATGGGATTGTTTTTTTAATCTCTATATCTGTAGGTTCACTATTGGTGTATAAAAATGCTGTAGATTTATTGGCATTAATTTTATATCCTGCTATCAAGCTGTATGACAAAGCCACTGTCCTCAAAACTGCCTGGTACTGGCACAAGAACAGACATTTAGACTAATGGAATAGAATGGAGAAGCCAGAAATCAACCCAAACCACTATGCTTAATTAATATTTGACAAAGGAGTTAAGAACATACAATGGAGTCAAGACAGTCTCTTCAATAAATGGTGTTGGGAAAATTGGACAGATACATGCAAAACAAAAAATGAAATTAGACCACCAACTGACACCATACACAAAAATAAACTAAAAATGGATAAAGGACTTAAACATAAGATGGATGGAAAAACCATAAAAATATTAGAGGAATACACAGGCAGCAAAATCTCAGACCTATGCTGAAGCAATATCTTCACCGATACCGCTCCTAGGGCAATGGAAACTAAAGAGAAAATAAACAAATGGGACTACATCAAAATAAAAAGCTTCTGTATAGCAAAAGAAACCATCCACAAAACAACAAGAAAGCCCATTGCATGGGAAAACATATTTTCCAATGTTATCAACGATAAGAGTTTAATCTCCAACATTTACAGGGAACCCATACAACTTAAAAAAATAAAGATAAACAAACCAATCAAAAAATGGGCAACGGACCTAAATAGATACTTTTCAAAAGAGGACATAAGGAAGGCCAAGAGACATATGAAAACATGCTCAAAGTCACTAATCATCCAAGAGATGCAAATCAAAATGACAATGAGATACCATCTCACACCTGTCAGAATGGCTATCATCAACAAATCAACAAATGACAAGTGCTGGAGAGGATGTGGAGAAAAAGGAACCCTAGTGCACTGCTGGTGGGAATGCAGACTGGTGCAGCCACTGTGGAGAAGAGTATGGAGTTTCCTCAAAAAACCAAAAATGGAACTCCCATTTGACCCAGTGATCCCACTTCTAGGGATATATCCCAAGAATCTAGAACAGCCGTGGGCAAACTACGGCCCACAGGCCGTATCCAGCCCGTTTGAAATGAATAAAACTATTGAAAAAAAAGACTGTACCCTTTTATGTAATGATGTTTACTTTGAATTTATATTAGTTCACACAAACACTCCATCCATGCTTTTGTTCCGGCCCTCCAGTCTAGTTTGGCCCTCGAGTCAAAAAGTTTGCCCACCCCTGATCTAGAAACACCAATCAGAAAGAATATATGCACCCCTATGTTCATAGCAGCACAATTTACCATAGCTAAGATTTGGAAACAGCCTAAGTGCCCATCAGAAGATGAATGGATTAAAAAACTGTGGCACATCTACACAATGGAATACAACACTGTGGTAAAAAAGTAGGAATTCTTACCATTTGCAACAGAATGAATGTAACTGGAGAGCATTATGCTAAGCAAAATAAGCCAGTCAGAGAAAGATAAATATCACATGATCTCACTCATTTGTGGAATATAATGAACAACATAAATTGATGAACAAAAACAGATCCAGAGAAAGAGACCGTCAAACCTCAGAGGGAAGGTAAGGGAGGGTGGAGGTAAGGGGAAGAGATCAACCAAAGGACTTGTATTCATGCATATAAGCCTAACTAATGGACACAGACACCAGGGACTGAGGTCATGAGTGCGGGGGGGGGGGGGGATAAGGACACATATATAATATCTTAATCAATAAAGAAATAAAAGAAGAAATAGAAAGGGAAGAAAGAACACGGGCATAAAGAATAAAAATGGCAACAAATAAGTACCTATACATAATAACCTTAAACATAAATGGATTTAATGCTTCAATCAGAAGACGTAGGGTAACTGAATGGATAGGAAAACATAATCCATATATATATTGTGGAGAGCGGCTACAGTGTTTGGACAGGTTCAAGCCTCTGACTAATGAGAAGGCACAGTCCTCTCATGGCAAAGTCACGTGCAAGTCCCAGTTTGGAGGGCAAAGCCCTCCCAGCACAATTATAGCCAGAGGCTATAGTTGTAAGCTTGAACCCATGGTCCGAACACGTGGTCCTGTGTGTCTGAGTAATGTGGGCTTGCTAGAGTTCACGTGCATGTAATTGAGTAGATTACAACATTGTTAACATCTTGACCATGCCCTTACTTTACCTCAAGGAATCTGGCTATAAAATAAAGACTTGGCTTGTGGGCGCTGTCGCTGTCTCTCCATCAGAGAAGCAGTGTCCCACCGAGACCCAGCTTTCATTCTCTTGTCTGTCTTTTCTAAATCCTTCACCGCCCCCACTCAGGTTCACCCTTGGC
Organism: Myotis myotis; assembly: GCF_014108235.1. NCBI lineage: Eukaryota > Metazoa > Chordata > Mammalia > Chiroptera > Vespertilionidae > Myotis > Myotis myotis. Next base: position 102,052,647 of record NW_023416346.1, on the reverse strand, counting down.
CATGCGGGCGTGGCACAATATATGCTGTCTACAAGACACTTTGAAGTCTGTTTTTTCAGATATGAGTACTGCTATCCCAGCATTTTTTTCATTTCCATTTTCCTGGAAAATTTTTTCTTAACCTTTCACTTTCATTCTGTGTGAGTGCTTTATTACAAGGTGGGTCTCTTGTAGATAATATATATATGTGTCATATTCGCTTATTCTTTCTGCTACCCAATGTCTTTTAATTGGAGCATTTAAGCCATTTACATTTAAGGTAATTATTGATAGGTACTTTTTTATTGCCATTACTTTTTTAAAATTTTTAATTGTTTAAAGTATAACACAAGTCTCCTTTTTTGCCCATTGACCTTCCCCAGCCACCCCAACCCTCCAGCACATGCCCTCACCTCCCTACTACTGTCTATGCCCATTGGTTATACTCATATGAATGCATAAAAATCCATTGGTTGATCTCTTACCCCACCCCCCAGCCTTCCCTCATAGGTTGGACAGTCTGTTCAATTCTTCTACGACTATGGTTCTATTTTTGGTCATCAGTCTATGTTGTTCATTGTATTCCACAAATGAGTAAGATCATGTGATATTTATCTTTCTCTGACTGGCTTATTTCACATAATGCTCTTCAGTTCCATCCATGCTGTTTCAAATGGTAAGAATTCCTTCTTTCTTACAGCAGCATAGTATTCCATTGTGTAGATGTACCACAGTTTTTTATTTTTATTTTATTTTTTTTGTGAGTACAAAGATATTTATTTGTTCTATTTGTCATTAGTTTAAATAAACCAAAAGCTAAATGAAGACAATGATTGAAAATGTGTTCGAGATGCCCAATCAGTCAAGTAAACTATCCCTTTTCCCACCCAGCCTATCTCACTTACACATCTTCCTTCATCTCCTCCACCAGAGGTCCATTTGCTATAGACTCTAGCTCAGTGGAAAGCAGTGGATAGGCACAGGGCTGATAATGGCATTAAGTGGAAGTCAACTGGGACTCAAAACATTCTTCCCTGTTCTCATACACTCTGGGAATACTCACAGCCAAGCTTGTAAACCCCAAATACAACTGGATGATTCTCCTTTGGAGAAAAGATATCCCAATGTAGATATTTGTGGGCTCCTAATGAAATCTGGAACATCATTGGTGCATCTTATAGTGAAGCCCATCAATTCAGTGCTTCTCACAACGTAATGTGCATTGTGATCTTATTGAGATGCAGATTCCAAAAGCTGTAGTTTATAATGGGACTTGAGATTCTGCATTTCCAAAAAGCTCCCAATGAAGCCAATGCTAGTCCCTTTTGAGTAACACTCAGCCTCCACCCAATTGTTTTACAGCCTCCTTGTCCTTAAATATGAACAGATTGCTAGTGTTGCCAGTCTTTTGAGGATGGCTAATAACATAACAAATTAGCATAAAGATGGACCCAAAGAAACAGATCAAAGCAGAAAAGAGAAGAATAACTAAAAACATATCCTGTATAATAAAAGGCTAATATGCAAATAGACCAAATGGCGGAACAACCAGTCGCTATGGCATGCACTGACCACTAGGGGGAGTGCACGGAACATGGTGGGCGTCGGCCACGGCCGGATAGTGGAGCAGGTGGGGGGGGGGGTGCCAGACCAAGGCAGGGTGCCAGTCACTGTCATCGGGGCAAGCCTCTGGTGGTTACCGAAAATTCTTTGCTCCTGCACATTGCGGTCCTGCAGGTGCTCACACCTGCTGCTGGCACCAGCCCTGCTCGCACCTGCTGCAGGCGCCTGGTGCTGGCCCCAATCACTCAGTGCCATCAGTGGGTGTGAGCAGCGGCCTCTGGCTCCAATTGCCCCTCAGGGCTTCTCCACCTCCTGAGGGGTGATCAGGGCAGCAGCCGCTGCTCACACTCACTGATGGCGCTGGCCCCAATGGCTCTGCGCTGTCAGCAGGTGAAAGTGGGGCTGATGCCATCAGCGTGCGGGAGCAGCAGCGGCAGGAGTGGGGCTGCCAGCAGACAGGGGCTGGGTGCCGTGGCAGGAGGGGTCGGCGGGGGTGTGGAGGATGGGCCAACACCCACCCCTGTGCCCCCTGCAGCCTCACAGTCCACAGTTCCTTTCAAGGAGCACGAATCCAGGCACTGGGCCCCTAGTATATTATAATGTCCTCAAAGAGAAGATATTACTATCCATCAAACATATACTATGCTCAGAAAGACAGAAGATATTCCTATCCATAAAACAAGGATCAAATAATACAGGGAGAGGCCAGTTGGGGGGGAAAAAGATCTTGGAAATTAAATATACATTATTTAAAAACATTAATGTCAAAACATTAACACATAATTTGGGGGAACCGACAATGTCTTGAAGTTTACCCATGGCTGGTAAGTAAGGAAATCTGTTTTAAAGGGCTGTATGGGCCTTGAGGACAGGTGCTAGGGTTGTGTTTTGTTGTTGTTGTTATTGTTCATTTTTTGGATCCTAATCCCCCCTTCTGCCCAAGAGCACTTAGCAGAGAATAAATCAAGTAAGTTTGTTAAATTCTCCCTGGAGGAGACACTCAGGCAGAAGGTGCAGATGAAGCACAAATACAGTAGGTCCTCGGGTTACTTCGGAGATCCGTTCCTATGGCGCGACATAACGCGATTCTCCCACCTACATAAGCACCTACGGCACTCACATGGAGCACATACACAACAGTAATCAAGTGAAACAGTAAAAAAAAAAATAAATTAAAAGAAAGATAACAATTCCTGACCTTTACTTGTGGTAAATAATAAAAAACATAAAGCACATATGTACATATGTTGAAATGACGGAACTTTTTTTTTTTTATAAGTAAATGGGAGATGGCCACGTAACCACGAAACGACCTAGTGGAGTCAATTTAACCGGAGGACTGCCTGTATGAGTTCAGATTCCGCGCGTGGATGAGAAGGTATGTGTGGCAGAGGTCCTGGGGGGTGAGGGGCAGCAAAGATAACCCCGCTGGCGGACCGGAGGCAGCTCCCCAGGCTCAGGAACCCAAGGAGGCCCATCCCAGGTGCCTTTTCACCTAGATGACTTCGCATTCCTGTCCTTCCTTGCCCTTTAAGCAACTTCTAGTTATATAATTGGGCGTTTATTGTCTGTTCGCTCTACCAGACGATAGCTCCACTAGGGCAGGACCTTGCCTATCTCATTCACCACTGCACCCCCAGCCCAGAGCAGGGGCCCACTAAACAGTGTTGGAGAAATGTGTGCCACTGGACAGTCATTCGTGTGGCATGAGGAAGGAACACGTCGACAAAAAACATGCCGAGAGCAAAGAAGCCGGGTGGTAGATGACAAGGGCGCGCTACTTGCGAGTTCTCTGAAGTGACAGGAGCGGAAAGATGGAGCTGGACCTCTGGAACGAGCAGGCGGGAGGGAGGGGCTGGACAGTGAGGCCGGCCTGGGGACCACAGCGAGACCGGAGCTCGACAGGGGCGGGGCGTGAGCCTGCGGTAGGAAACTGGAGGTGGGGTGGCAGCACCTGGAGCACAGCCCTCCGGCCGCCCGCCCCCGCGCGCCTGCCACCACAGTTTTTTAATCCACTCATCTGCTGATGGGCACTTAGGCTGTTTCCAAGTCTTAGCTATTTTAAATTGTGCTGCTATGAATGTAGGGGCGCATATATCCTTTCTGATTGGTGTTTCTGTTTCCTTAGGATATACTAGTATTCCTAAAACTTGGATTAGGGGTCAAATGGAAGTTCCATTTTTTATTTTTTGAGAAAACTCCATACTGTTCTCCACAGTGACTGCACCAGTCTGCATTCCCACCAGCAGTGCACTAGGGTTCCTTTTTCTCCACATTCTCGCCAGCACTTGTCATTTGTTGATTTGTTGATGATAGCCATTCTGACAGGTGTGAGATGGTACCTCATTGTCGTTTTGATTTGCATCTCTCAGATGATTAGTGACTTTGAGCATGTTTTCGTATGTCTCTTGGCCTTCATTATTTCTTCTTTCAAAAAGTATCTATTTAGGTCCGTTCCCCATTTTTTGATTGGGTTGTTTGTCTTCCTTTTGTTAAGTTGTATGGGTTCCCTGTAAATGTTGGAGATTAAACCCTTATTGGTGATAACATTGACAAATGTGTTTTCCCATGCAGTGGGCTTTCTTGTTGTTTTGTTGATGGTTTCTTTTGCTGTGCAAAGCTTTTTATTTTGATATAGCCCCATTTGTTTATTTTCTCCTTCGTGTCCATTGTCCTAAGAGCTGTATTGGTGAAGATATTGCTTCAGCATATGTCTGATATTTTGCTGCCCCTGGAGTCTTCTAAGATTTTTATGGTTTCCCGTCTAACATTTAAGTCCTTTATCCATTTTCAGTTTATTTTTGTGTATGGTATAAGTTAGTGGTCTAGTTTTTGGGGGTTTTTTTTGCATGTATCTATCTAATTTTCCCACACATATATTGAAGAGACTGTCTTGACTCCATTGTATGCTCTTGCCTACTTTGTCAAATATTAAATGAGCATAATGGCTTGGGTTGATTCCTGGGCTCTCTGTTCTGTTCCATTGATCTATATGTCTGCTCTTGTGCCAATACCAGTCACTTTTGAGAACAGTGGCTTTGCATTATAGCTTGATATTTGGTATTGTGATTCCTCCAACTTTGCTGTTCTTTCTCAAGATTGCTGCAGCTATTCAGGATCTTTTTTTATTCCTAATGATATTTTGGAGTGTTTCTTCTAGGTCTTCAAAATATGCCATTAGTATTTTAATGGGATTGCATTAAATCTGTAGGTTGCTTTGGTAGTATAGACATTTTAATGATGCTGATTCTACCAAGTCATTGGTAGAATCTACACAGTATATTCTTCCATTTGTATATATCTTCCTCTCTCTCTTTTTTCAGTGTCTTATAGTTTTCTGAGTATAGGCCCTTTACCTCTTCGGTAAAATCTGTTCCTAGATATCTTAATTTTTTGTTGCAATGGTAAATGGGATTGTTTTTTTTAATTTATCTTTCTGTGAGTTCATTATCTATAATAATAAAAGCATAATATGCTAATTAGACCAGATAGCCAAACAACCTTCTGAACGTCATTCCAGATGTCCTTCCAGATGAAGATGTGGTGGGGGGCTAAAGCAGAGGCAGTTAGGAGAGATCAGGCAGGCAGACGTGCAGTTATGGACAAACAGGCTGGCAGGCAGAGTGGTTAGGGGTTATCAGGTGGGCAGGCAGAGTGCTTAGAGGTGATTCAGCAAGCAAGAGAGTGGTTAGGGACAATCAGGCAGGTAGGTGAGTGGTTAAAGGCAATCAGGCAGGCGGGCAGGTGAGCAGTTAGGAGCCAGTGGTCCCAGATTGCGAGAGGGATGTCTGACTGCTGGTTTAGGCCCAATCCCGCGGCTGTTGTATACCCTCAAGGGGTCCCGGATTGCGAGAGAATGCAGGCTGGGCCGAGAGACACCTCCCATGGATGAATTTCGTGCACAGGGCCTCTAGTTGGTGTATAAAAAAGCCATAGATTTCTTGGTGTTAATTTTGTATCCTGCTACATTTCTGAATTCATTTATTAAGCCTAGTAGTTTTTTGATGGAGTCTTTAGGGTTTTCTATGTACATTTATTGCCATTCTTATTCTTCATGCCTGTTTTCTTCTCTTCCTATTTCTTATTCTTACTATAGTCCCTTTAGCATTTTTTGCAGTGCTGGTTTGGTGGCAATAAATTCTTTTAGCATTTTTGTATGAGAAGCTCTTTTTTTTATAATTAAATCTTTATTGTTCAGATTATTACATTTGTTCCTCTTTTTTCCCCCCATAACTCCCCTCCTTCCAGTTCTCACCCCACCCTCCGCCCTCACTCCCCACCCACTGTCCTCATCCATAAGTGCACGATTTTTGTCCAGTCTCTTCCCGCATCTCCCACACCCCTTTCCCGCCCAAGAATAGTCAGTCCATTCCCTTTCTATGTCCCTGATTCTATTATAATCAACAGTTTATTCTATTATAATCAACAGTATATTCATCAGATTATTCATTCACTTGATTTTTAGATTCACTTGTTGATAGATGCATATTTGTTGTTCATAATTTGTATCTTTACCTTTTTCTTCTTCTTCCTCTTCTTAAAGGACACCTTTCAGCATTTCATATAATACTGGTTTGGTGGTGATGAACTCCTTTAGCTTTTCCTTATCTGTGAAGCTCTTTATCTGACCTTCAGTTCTGAATGATAGCTTTGCTGGATAAAGTAATCTTGGTTGTAGGTTCTTGGTATTCATCACTTTGAATATTTCTTGCCACTCCCTTCTGGCCTGCAAAGTTTCTATTGAGAAATCAGCTGACAGTCGTATGGGTATTCCCTTGTAGGTAACTGACTTTCTTTCTCTTGCTGCTTTTAAGATTCTCTCTTTGTCTTTTGCTCTTGGCATTTTAATTATGATGTGTCTTGGTGCGGATTCCTTTTGTTTGGGGTTCTCTGTGCTTCCTGGAGTTGTAAGTCTATTTCTTTCACCAGGTAGGGGAAGTTTTCTGTCATTATTTCTTCAAATAGGTTTTCAATATCTTGCTCTCTCTCTCATCTTCTGTCACCCCTATGATTCTGATGTTGGTACGCTTGAAGCTGTCCCAGAGGCTCCTTACACTATCTTTGTATTTTCGGATTCTTTTTTCATTTTGCTTTTCCGGTTGGGTGTTTTTTGCTTCTTTGCATTTCAAATCTTTGACTTGATTCTTGCGCTCCTCTGGTCTGCTGTTGGGAGTCTGCATAATATTCTTTATTTCAGTTGGTGTATGCTTAGTTTCTAGTTGGTTCTTTATCATAGCATCGAGGGTCTTATTAGATTTCTTGCAGATCTCATTAAGTTTATCGGCGGCTTCTAGACAGTTCTTGAGAGCCCTTAAAAGTGTGGTTATGAACTCTACATCCTCCATGGACAATTTTGTCCTGTTTCTTTGTCTCCGCATTTTTTATGCTTTCTTGGTGCACCCCCTAGTGGTCTTTGTGCGCAGTCTTGTTGTAGTTAAGCTTTGATTGTTGTAGTTGATACTGGGGGGATTTGACCTCCAGGCCAACTGGCTGTGAGAGTCAGCTGTGTCTGCAGTGGGAAAACTTCTGTCCTCTGGGGAGGTGCTAATCTAGCCTTTGCCTGAGGCTATCCGGCAAATTCCTCTATGCAGGGCTTGGGCGGGGCGGGTCACATGGGATCAAACAGGGCGGGTGGAGGGAGCAGTTATGGCTGCTCTCAGTCCTGTCCCCAGAGGCTCTGCCTCTCAGAGTCCCAGCAACCGCTGCAAACCTCGGAGAGAAAGCTGCCCTCAAGTTCTGACCATTGCCAGACAGTCCCGCTTCTCCTGTTTGAGTCTGGGTCCCTAGAGACTCGCCCAGAACTGGAGCTCAGAGCCTGAGCTTCGCTCCCGATTGAAAATGACAACCGTGCCCTCAGCCACCAGCCCGCTCTGTGCGCAACTCCGCACCTTTGTATTTTCTGCACTGCGCCTCTTCTGAGCCTCAGTATGCTGTTCTCTTTCCTTCTGGTTGAAGAATTTCCCCTCCGCCAGCTTTCCTGTGGTTCTGGGTGATTTCCATTCCGTCTTTTAGTTGTATTTTTGAAGTGGTTGTTCGAGGCAGCAAACTCCGGTGTTTACCTATGCCGCCATCTTGGTTCTTTCCTCCTGTGTAGGTTCTGTGTCTAGGTTCTGTGTCTAGGTTCTGTGGCCAGTTTCTGTGTCTAGGTTCTGTCAAGAAGCTCTTTATTTCACCTTAGATTTTGAATGATAGCCGTGTGGATAGAGGAGTCTTGGGTTCAGTACCTTGGTATTTATTACTTTGTATACCTCATGCCTCTCCCTTATGGTCTGAAGTGTTTCTATTGAGAAGTCAGGTGACAGTCTAATGGGAGCCCTCTTGTAGGTTACTTTTTGTGTTTCTCTCACAGCCTTTATGTTTCTTTCCTTTTTAAATGTTTGCTGTTTCAAATAAAATGTACCTTGGTGTGGGTCTTTTGGAATTCATTTTCGTTGGAACTTTCTGTGTATCCTGAATTTTATTGATTTTTTCTTTCACCAGATTAGGAAAAATTTCTGCCATTATTAATTCAAATAGATTTTCTATTCCTTTCTCAGATTCTGCTCTTTCTGGCACCCCTATAATGTGAATGTTGTTATATTTCATGTTATCCCAAAGCTCCCTTAGACTCTCCTCCTGCTTTTTACTTTATTTTTCCACTTGCTGTTCTGAAGGGATGTTTTTTCTACCTTGTCTTCCAAATCACTGATTTGGTTCTCAGCTTCTTCTAATCTACTGTTGAATCCTTCCAGGGTATTCTTTATTTCAGTTATGTCATTCCTCATTTCCAATTGATTCTTATTTAGGGTTTCCACCTCTCTTTTCATGTTGGTGTAGCTTTCATTAAGCCCCTTATAATTCTAATTAGGTTGTTTATAGTTCTCACTGAATTTTTTTTACACCCTATTATTCTGAAATCTTTATCTGACAAATTGTTTACCTCCATTTCATTTAGTTTGTTCTCTGGTGATTCCTTATTTTCTTTCATTTTGGAGGTTGTTTCATTTTCTCCCCATTTTTGCTATCCTTTTTTTGTTTGTTTATATGTATTAGATCAAACTGCTATGCCTCCTAGACTTTGTGGGGTGGTCTTATATATTAAGTGTTTTGTGGGACTCAGTGGTGCAGTCTCTTAGACATCCTGAGCTGGGTGCTCTAGAATAACCCCTTATGTGAGTTTTCTGGGTTCTCCTGTTTTAGTTGGGTCTTGAATGTTATTGCCCCACTCATGATGGAGTGTCCTCTCAGGCTGGCTATGTGGCTTACCCTGACCACATAGTGTGAGCTGTTGTGGAGGTGGTGACAGAACAGAACAGAATACAACACAACAAAACATGAAACTGAATAATTAAAACAAAAACATACACAAGACCCCTACAGCATCAACAGAAGCAATCACCAGAGAAGAGAGAATTAGGAAAGAGAAAAGAGAGCAAGAATGATAGAAAAAAGAAAGAAAATATATGAGGACAAAACAAAACAACAAACAAGCAACAAAAAAGCACAAAGCAAAAAAACAATGAAAATGTGGGGAGAAGGAATATGTAGATGAAGAACTGAAATAAATAAAATAAGAATGAAGACTTAGGGCAGTAGTTCTCAACCTTCCTAATGCCAGGACCCTTTAATACAGTTCCTCATGTTGTGGTGACCCCAATTTCATTATTACAAATTGAACATAATTAAAGTATAGTGATTAATCACAAAAACAATATGTAATTATATATGTGTTTTCTGATGGTCTTAGGCAACCCCTGTGAAAGGGTCATTTGACCCCCAAAGGGGTCACGACTCACAGGTTGAGAATTGCTGACTTAGGGGAATAGGGAAAGGAAAATGGTTTAAAATAAAGGAAGAAATGAAATGAAAAAAATGGAAAGGAAAATAGAGGCGAAATCAGATAGATTTAAAATAAGAGAAGTAAAGATGAGATATAGAAAAGCGTGAAAGAAAGGTGTAAACCATTAATAGTTAATCAAAGAAAAAAGAATTGAGGATAAGGGAAGAGGAAGATTAGATATATAAATGAAACATTAGAGACTAGAATAATAAATCAATAAAGCAGATAGATAAAAAAAATAAATTGAAAAGGGGAAAAAAGAAAGGAAAAATAAAAAAGTAAAGCAAAGCAAAAAGGGAATAAAGAAGAGAAAATTATAAAAACGTGAAGTGGTATTTGTTTCAGCAGTTTAGTGCCCCGTGAAGGCTCCCTTTGGATTCTACTCTTCTGTCTCCAAATTCTGGGCTTCCTGTGAGGTATTTAGGTGCTAACCACTGTCAGGAACTATCCTTTGGCTTTTAGCTGTTTGTTTGAACCTCCAAGTGATTCATTGATCCACTGTTTGTTTCTGTCTCCACAGGACTTGGTTGCAAGTAGCTGGGTATAATCTGCTCTGTAGAGTAGCTTTGTTAGCACCATGGATCCCAGGGCTGTGTCAGAAAACTTCCCCTGTTCTCTGGGCTCTGCCTTTGCCTGCTAACCAGCTTCAACCTCAATCACTCAAGGACTTTAGGTGGGGGAGGTGCTGTTTAGCTTTTAGGGTGGGTGTGTTTCCTGGAACAGAGCTAATCTCTGTGAATCACCCAAAATATTACTCTGCCCTGGGCTCAACAGAGATCCTTGTATGGAGACCAGTTGTGTGGGCTAGAAACTTGGAGGTTTATCCGCTCTCTCATGTGTGTAAAGTACCAGTCTGGTTCCCACGATAGTGGGGGTGAACTGCCCCTCCTCCAATCCATTCAGTGAGGCTCCTGAGACTGTTCTAACTGGTAGGCTTGGCCTCTGCTTTTGTTTCCTCTGAAAAGGTCAAAATGCAGGGTGTGGCATCAGGGCTCCTGAGGGTGGGACAAGCTGTATTACCTAGGGGAGGGTTTTTTTTGTTTTGTTTTGTTTTTTCTTTTACTGCCCTGTGGCTGCTGGGAGCAGCTAGCTGGTCTCAGCTCTGGTGCTCTGGGCTGTGGAGTTCCAGGCCTTTATCTTCTGAATAGCTGGGAGCTCCCTCCTCACTCTCGGCTGGACCTGCCACCCCTGGAACCTGGGTCAGCTCCTTTCACAAGCTCGCCCTTTCTACCAGTCTCCAGGTGTTTTTTATCCTTCCTTGATATAAGTCTCCTCCTCAGATGGACCTCAGTTGGTAATTCCAGGTGAATGTTCTCCAACTTAGTTGTATTTCCAATCTGGCCCTGGGTGGGGCTTCACAGCAGGTCTGCCTATTCAGCTAACATTTTCTCCTTCCTCTGAGGCAGTGGTTCTCAACCTTGGCTGCACATTAGAATCACCTGGGAGTCTTTTTAAAATCCTGATTTCTGGGCCTCATCCTCCGGAAATTCTGTTTCTTTGTTATTAATGTTGTGGCCCCACTCCATAACAAAGAAACAAAATTTCCAGAGGGTGAGGCCCAGAAATCAGGATTTTAAAAAGATTCCCAGGTGATTCTAATGTGCAGCCAAGGTTGAGAACCACTGCATAGTCTGAGGTGTTTTATATGCATTCATAAATCTCAAGTACCCACTTTCACAGGTGGTTCCCACCACTCTGTCTGCCATTCCTACTCTAGTTTCTTGGTCACTTGAAGCTTCTATATAATATACCTTTCTTGACTATCAATACTTTTCCATTGTTCCTTATACCTCATTTTAAATGTAGCTGCTGCTTCTATTATTTATCTCCTTTAATCTCTCAACAATGCTTTGAGATACATACTTTTGTTATTTTCATTTTGAACCTGAAAACATAAGACAGAGTAGAGAATGAGGGAGGATGACTGGCATTACCTCAGAGTTTACTTAACAGTTATTGTTCTGAACTTTTTACATATGTTCTTAATGACCTTTAGAAACTTTCTAATACTACACAATTAGAAGATTGTAAGGCCAAACTTTGAACTCATGTACTCTGATTTTAGATTTGAGAATCACTATGTAGGCTGTGATTCTGGCAGCTATCAAGACAACAACAGTGGAAAGGCAGCCAAAGTATTTTTTTTTCTGGTTAATCAAGTTTTTATTTTTTTATTTATTTTTTTAATTAAATCTTTATTGTTCAGATTATTACATTTGTTCCTCTTTTTCCCCCCATAACTCCCCTCCTCCCAGTTCCCGCCCCACCCTCCGCCCTCACTCCCCACCCACTGTCCTCATCCATAGGTGCACGATTTTTGTCCAGTCTCTTCCCGAATCTCCCACACGCCTTTCCCCACCAAGAATAGTCAGTCCATTCCCTTTCTATGTCCCTGATTCTATTATGATCACCAGATTATTTATTCACTTGATTCTTAGATTCACTTGTTGATAGATGCATGTTTGTTGTTCATAATTTGTATCTTTACCTTTTTCTTCTTCTTCCTCTTCTTAAAGGATACCTTTCAGCATTTCATATAACACTGGTTTGGTGGTGATGAACTCCTTTAGCTTTTCCTTATCTGTGAAGCTCTTTATCTGACCTTCAGTTCTGAATGATAGCTTTGCTGGATAAAGTAATCTTGGTTGTAGGTTCTTGGCATTCATCACTTTGAATATTTCTTGCCACTCCCTTCTGGCCTGCAAAGTTTCTATTGAGAAATCAGCTGACAGTCGTATGGGTATTCCCTTGTAGGTAACTGACTTTCTTTCTCTTGCTGCTCTTAAGAGTCTCTCTTTGTCTTTTGCTCTTGGCATTTTAATTATGATGTGTCTTGGTGTGGTCCTCTTTGGATTCCTTTTGTTTGGGGTTCTCTGCGCTTCCTGGACTTGTAAGTCTATTTCTTTCACCAGGTAGGGGAAGTTTTCTGTCATTATTTCTTCAAATAGGTTTTCAATGTCTTGGTATCTCTCATCTTCTGGCACCCCTATAATTCTGATGTTTGTACACTTGAAGCTGTCCCAGAGGCTCCTTACACTATCTTCGTATTTTTGGATTCTTTTTTCATTTTGCTTTTCCGGTTGGGTGTTTTTAGCTTCTTCGCATTTCAAATCTTTGCCTTGATTCTTGCGGTCCACTGGTCTGCTGTTGGGAGTCTGTATAATATTCGTTATTTCAGTCCGTGTATGTTTAATTTCTAGTTAGTTCTTTATCATAACATCGAGGGTCTCATTGGATTTGTTGAGGATCTCAATAACTTTATTGGCGGCTTCTAGACAGTTCTTGAGAGACCTTAAAAGTGTGGTTCTGAACTGAATATCCTCCATTGACAGTTTTGTCCTGTTTCTTTGTCTCCGCATTTTTTATGCTTTCTTGGTGCATCCCCTAGTGGTTTTTGTGTGCAGTCCTCCTGTAGTTAAGCCTTGATTATTGTAGTTAATACTAGGGGGATTTGACCTCCAGGCCAGCTGGCTGTGAGAATCAGCTGTGTCTGTAGTGGGAAAACTTCTGTCCTCTAGGGAGGTGCTAATCTAACCTTTGCCTGAGGCTATCTGGCAAATGGCTCTGCGCAGGGCTTGGGCAGGGCGGGTGGGTCACTTGGGCTCGGGATCAACAGGGTGGGCCGGAGAGAGCAGTTATGGCGGCTCTCAGTTATGTCCCTAGGGGCTCTGCCTCACAGAGTCCCAGCAACTGCTGCAAACCTCGGAGAGAAAGCTGCCTTCGAGTTCCGACTGAAGCCAGACAGTCCCGCTTCTCCCGTTTGAGTCTGGGTCCCTAGAGACTCGCCCGGATCTGGAGCTCAGAATCTGAGACTCCCTCCCAATTGAAAGCACCAACCGCGCCCTCCGCCACCAGCCCGCTCCGCGCACACTCCGTACCTGAGTATTTCACTTCAGCACTGCGCCTCCTCTGAGTCTGGGTATGATATTCTCTTTCCTCCTAGTTGTAGAATTTCCATTCAGCCAGCCTTCCTGTGGTTCTGGATGATGTCCATTCCGTCTTTTAGGTGTATTTTGATTTGGTTGTTCAAGGCAGTAATCTCTGGCGTTAACCTATGCCGCCATCTTGGTTCTCCCAATTCAATCAAGTCCCAAAGTATTAATAACTTTAACAAACATCAAAATGCCCACATAATTTGTGACCACATCTCAAACTGAAGGTTGTTTATCTGCTGAGTTATTAATTTATTAGAGGCCCAGTGCATGAAATTCGCGCACAGGTAGGGGCCCTAGGCCTGGCTGGCGATCAGGGCTAATCGGGCCTTTCGGCTGCTGGCCGGGGCCTTCCTTCCCCAGCTGCCAGCTGCCAGCCAGGGCCTTTCTTCATTCTGTGTCACCCCCTGGTGGTCAGCACACATCATAGCAAGCTATCGGTCTCCCAGTCGAACTGCTGCAGGGACAATTTGCATATTAAGCTTTTATATCGAGAGATTAGTGGGTAAAAAGTTACTTTTTTTAATTTGTATAATTCCTATGACTCCAAACATTAAACGATATAAGCTGAAAAATTTTCTCAAGTGTAGAGTTACTAATACAGTGTAAGTCTATATTTTCTGTATAAAGTTCTATTAGTGAGCTATTCACAGTTACTAATCAATATGTAAGCTCTTAGCAGAATGAATACTTTGAAATTGAGAGTAAGAAATATCCTGTAGCATATGGTTGAAGAAAGAATAGTCACCAAGACCTTTAGCAGGAAAGAGCAATAAAAATTTTATTCAAATATTGGTAATGGCATAATCTCCTTTTAGGACTTGGCCCCTTTTTTTATTATTCTTTAATTAGAACTTTTTCCTTTTGGTTAGCATATTGTTGCATAAATTAGTTTAAGACCATAGGCCTTAAAAAAAAAAAGGCAAAAAAAGACCATAGGCCTTAAAAGTTTGTTGACATTTTATATGAAAAGCAAGCAAGTTTCAGTTACTCTTGTCATATATTTACTTTATGGGGAAATATGTCAAATATAGTAGAATATTGCTTGGGAAAAGGTTGGTTGAACCTACTTTATGAAACAGTGATCTGAACTTAAGTATAAATTCTACTTTTGAAATATAAGAGTATATTTGATTCTTAGCAACATAATATAAAAAGACTGTATAAAAAGACATAATATAAAAAGAATTTTGCATACCCAGCCCATATAAAATTTATGATTTCACTCAGCCTGAGGGGAAAAAATGAATACTGTGGCTTGCTCTCTCTTTGGTGGCCTGTGATTGTTTTTTTGTGGATATACTTACTGAGATCCACTGGAAGGATTACTGTTTTTCTCCTGACTGGACCAAGTTAACAAGGCAGACCCAATTCGAGGCCAAACTGAAGAATCCTATAATGATGTCCAACCTCCTTTTCTGCTCTCTGAATATGTTTTACCCTTCTAGAGATGTGAGGAATTAGCATCTTTTCTTTTGGGCTAAGTGCAATTGTAGTTTGCTTTTATTTTACTAATACAGTGTAAGTCTATATTTTCTGTATAAAGATCCATTAGTGAACTATTCACAGTTTTGCAGGACTCTGATTTCTAATTTTCATCCATTACCTAGAAAAATATCTGGCACAAAGTTGAATACCCTCAGTATATATTTACTGCTTGGCTTGATCAGTGAATATATATTTAATTGAAAGACTACTTTGAGCTAAGCCTTGGAAGAAGCCTTATGGAAGAGTCAAGAGAAAACAATGACTGGATCCATTTTGTAAAGGAATTTAAAAACTTGCTTGTGCTGAACAAAATTGATACAATTTAAAATAATTTATTGACAACTATCCAAAACAGCATATAATTACAATAGCCATGCCTTATTCTCTGGGTGTATGTTACAAGACCCCGAGTGGATGCCTGAAACTGTGGATGGTACCAAATCCTACATACAGTTTTAGGCAAAAGTAGGTTTACAGTTGTGAATAGTTGAAACACAGATTATTCTTGTATTATTATTTCTTAATTCTTATTTATTTGTATTGAAACTATAAACTTGATTTTGCCCACCTCTGTATATTATGTTTTTTCCTGTACACACATATCTATAATAATGTTTAACTTATAAATTAAATACTAGTATGCTGGGGTCCAACCCCAGCAGGTCCAGGGGTCCCCAAAGGTGTGGACGGAGTCGGTGAAGAAGGAATGACACAGAAGCAGCGTTCAGTTGATCAGCAGCCTAGCCAGGATCTCTAGCCAAGTTCTGGTCAGGATCTCCGACAAAGTTTTGGCTAGGATCTCCAGCCAGGTTCTGTGTCCATGTTCTCTTGCTAGGTTCTGTCTCTAGGTTCTGTCCAGGTTCTCCAGCCAGGTTCAGTCACCAGGTTCTAGTCAGGTTCTCTTGCCATGTTCTATCCAGGTTCTGTAGCCAGGTTCTGTCTCTAGGTTCTTCAGCCAGGTTCTGTTTCTAGGTTCTGTGTCTAGGTTCTGTGTCCTATTGTCTTGTTACATCTGTATTTATACCAGTTGATTCCAATCCTATCAATCTCTATTCCAAAGGTTAGGGCGTTTCTTATCTCCATTCCAGGGAGTAAAGATTATGTAGCTTAAGCATGATTGTTCGTAGTTAAAGTGATTAATTACCCGCCTGGCACTTAGTAAAGGGGTTTTATTCCCTCCCTAACTTCAGGGGAAAATCCCTACCTGGGGAAACAACCTTTCTCAGAGAGGTGACCTTGGTTAAAACACATAGTGCCAAGAAGGTGAGCAAACATATTAAGAACAGTATGCCATGTATGCCAGGTCCCTTGAAACAGCAAGGATGGACCAGCTCCCGGCAAATTCCCCCTTATTTTATTTTTTAAAAGCAGGCATTAAAAATAAAAACCCCAAATGCTCTCTTGTATCCATTTTAAGAGTAGGATTGATGCTTTCTGCTATTACCCGAGTCCTGATCTATCACCCCAGGGAGAGGTTGCCAATCCTGCACTTTCCCAGGGTGGAAAGGCTGCAGTGGGGTTAAGGATAAGGCTCCTTGGGCCTACCTCCTCCCATGCCTTTACATTTACCTTTCCTTCCTCAGAAAAGCATGGACATACTTCTTGTATAAAACGTTCTGTCTGACTGGGAGTAACCTTAATTCCTCTGCTAGCAAGCATATGTGTTAAAAGATTAATTCAGAGTCTTCTTTCTTTAGACTCAGTATGGCACATCTTCTTAATCTAAAGATCAATACAGAGTCTTCTTTCTTTGGACTCAGTATGGCACATCTTCTCAATCTAAGTTCTGTACTATCCACCTTCTTACCCTACTTATCCTCTATAGGGGGGTTTGTAGTACACTGGTGGAGTCCTATCTGTCCTGAGTGTGGGGTTCTCAATGGGGGGGGGCTTACTTAGGGGAATCCTGTTCCAGGGGTTCCCAAAGGTGTGGAGGGAGTCGGCGAAGACTATCCACCCTCTTCCTACGGTGGAGTCCGATACATCCCAAGTGTGGGGCGCTTACCTAGGGGTCCCTGTTCGGGCGCCAGATGTTGGGGTCCAACCCCAACAGGTCCAGGGGTCCCCAAAGGTGTGGACGAAGTCGTTGAAGAAGGAATGACACAGAGGCAGCGTTTAGGTGATCATCATACGGGTTCTCTTGTCAGGGTCTCCAGCCAGGTTCTGTAGTCAGTTCTCCAGCCAAGTTCTGTCTAGGATCTCCAGCCAGGTTCTGTAGCCATGTTCTCTTGCTAGGTTCTCCAGCCAGGTTCGGTGGCCAGGTTCTGTAGCTGGGTTCTCCAACCAAGTTCTGTAGCCAGGTTCTGTCTAGGATCTTTTGCCATGTTCTCTCCAGCGAAGTTCTTCTGTCTCTAGGTTCTGTGTAGGTTCTGTGTCTAGGTTCTGTGTCCT
The DNA here is from genome assembly GCF_014108235.1 of Myotis myotis. Lineage (NCBI taxonomy): Eukaryota > Metazoa > Chordata > Mammalia > Chiroptera > Vespertilionidae > Myotis > Myotis myotis. The sequence continues at coordinate 102,035,475 of NW_023416346.1, read as the reverse complement.
GTTGTCTTGTTACATCTGTATTTATACCAGTTGATTCCAATCCTATCAATCTCTATTCCAAAGGTTAGGGCATTTCTTATCTCCATTTGACGGAGTAAAGATTATGTAGCTTAAGCATGATTGTTCGTAGTTAAAGTGATTAATTACCCACCTGGCACTTAGTTAAGGGGTTTTATTCCCTCCCTAACTTCAGGGGAAAATCCCTACCTGGGGAAACAACCTTTCTCAGAGAGGTGACCTTGGTTAAAACACATAGTGCCAAGAAGGTGAGCAAACATATTAAGAACAGTATGCCATATATGCCAGGTCCCTTGAAACAGCAAGGATGGACCGGCTCCCGGCACTAGTATAGTAAGAGATTAGCAATAACTGATAATAAAATATAACTATTATAACAATATATTGTAATAAAATTCATGTAGATGTTGTTTTCTCTCTCAAAATAACTTATTGTACTATATTCATATTTTCAATCAAAGGAAGCACTTTATGGCTTGTCTTTGGCATATCTGAATTGCCAGACTCACTACTTTTGAGCTTTGGGACCATTATTAATTAAAATAAGGGTATCATATATAGTATAGATACACTGGATAAAGGGATGATTCATGCCCCATGAGGGATGGACTGGAACAGCTTGAGATTTCATCATGTATCAAGTAATTAAAAATTTATGAATTGTTTATTTCTGGAATTTTTTTTCCTTTATTGATGAAGATATTACAAATGTGTCATTATCCCCCCATTGTCCCCATCCCCCCACTCATGCCCTCATCCTCCGGTGTCTGTATCCATTGGTTATGCTTATATGCATGCATACAAGTCCTTTGGAATTTTTTATTTAATATTTTTGGACTGTGATTTTCCATGAGTAACTGAAACCATGGAAAATAAAATCATTGATAAGGGAAGACTACTATAGGTGTAAAGTTAAATTTCACAAGCTAAATGTTCTAAGTATTTACATAGAGCTTTAAGTAGCTTTTGAGTAAATGGGACATTAAATTATTCATATTACCAATGAATTAAATATATTTACATATTCACATAAACATTACACCAGGCTAAATTTTGCCACTTTAACTGAAGTTCAGTCAATATTTTTACTTTAGCAGATAATGAACCAGCTCTTCTCTGGATCAGTTGGAAGTGTGAATATGAACATATAAAAATGATTATAAATTATTTTAAAAGAAACATAGCTTTATAACTTGCAATTTTATAGCCATTAAATATAGCTGCAAATTATAAAATACTTTATATAGGATTTGATTTAGTGACTAGATTTTTAAAAGAGAGTTTTAAATTATCATAGCCAATGTTTGAAAGGTAGTTAGTGCTATTAAATATGCCTTTGTTCTTTGAGGGTAACTTAATCTTGTCAAAAATGTATTCACATTATTACTTTGCATAGAAAAATATTACCTCCATAAACATCAAGAAACTAAACTTAAAGGCAATTTCCCCCAAATGTCTAAATTATATCAGTGAACAAAGCAAACAAAAACGTTATGTCCTCACAGAGCTTATATTCTAGCATGTAAGGTTCATGAGATTTCAACTAAATTTAAGAATGAAGTGAGGATGGGAAACATTTCCTTAACCCAAAGACAATAGCCTTTTAAATGGCCATGTTACAAACTAATTCAGTAAGATATCTTAGGCGTTATATTGCAAAAGAATACAAGACAGAAATATTAATTCCTAATTTCCTATCACTCTTTTATTCTCTTTGTCTCTGTACATACACTGTATTTCATTGTGTGTGTGTGTGTGTGTGTGTGTGTGTGTGTGTGTGTGTGTGTGTGTATTGTGTGTATTTGGGGGCCATAAAAGGAATGGATAGCTTTTGTATCCCCTTGTTTCTTAAAATTCTTTGTCTCTTTTTAATTTGTTTCTGTCTGTCTCTTAATCAATCAATTCTACGTCTCTCAACAGGGAGGTTGCTACTTTACTAAGATCACCCAATTCATAAGACAAAATCCAGCTATCAAGACTCCAAATCATTGGATATTTTCATTATACCACAATGTTTCACATTTGTCTCTTTTTTTAAAAAGCCAGGAATCCAATTTTAGCTAATATGAACTAAACACACAGCAGTCATTTTATCTTATACATGCAACAATAAAACATTTTTTAAAGTCTCTTAGGCAAATCATGTGCTGAACAGAGGCAGAATTCTAATATGGCTCTCCAAGATTTCTAGCCTCTGAAGTAGACATACTTTCCATCATTATTCAATCTAAATATAATCAAAGTGATGTTGTGAAGGTGTTTTGCAGATGTACTAATGTCCCAAATCAGCTCACCTTAAGATAGAGAGATTATTTGCATAGATCTGATATAATCAGGTGAGCCCTTAAAAAACAAAGTTTTGTCTGAAAGCCGGAGATATTACCAGTTGCAATGATTAATGACCCTTTGCTCTGGAACTGAGTAATCAGTAAATACCACAACCCTGAAAGAACACACTGGGGAAAACTGATGAATATTCTGCTGAAACCCTCCCCTGATCCCTCCCCTAAGATTCCCACCTGAGAGAGAGAGAAAAACCCTCAAGACAAAAATCCCAGCAAATGCTTTCCCTCCTGGGAGCATGCCTTTCCCTTCCTCCACTTCATCCCCCACAGGCAAGCATCTCCTAAATTCTATGGGACCCTATTAAACTTGCAACCAGAAGATCTATGGGCATCTCTAAGGCCTCCTTTTCCATAATTCACAGTAAACTAAAGCAGCCCCACCTTGATTGAATTTCTTTCCTATAACATTTTTAGAAAACCAAAGCAGCTCGGCCTAGCCCAGGCTTTCCTATTGCTTCTATGCTAAATCCTTCTTTGTTTCACTATCCCCAGCTTTAATAAATGTACCCTCAAAGTAAAAAAGGAAACAAAAACCTAAACATTTGGTGGAGGAGGGTTTGTGTTCTATTGCTGACCTGAAGATGGAAGAGCCACTTGGCAATAAATGCAGACTACATCTGGGACCTCAGAGCTGTCCTTGGCTGGCAGCCAGAAAGGAAATGGAGACCTCAGTCCTAAACCACAAAGATCTGAATCCTGCCAACAAGAATAAACTTGGAAGTGGATTTTCCCTCAGAGCCTCCAGACTAGGACTCAGTCCAACTGAAATTTTGTGATACTCGGAGCAGAGAACTCTCATGCCATACCAGATTTATGACCTACAAAATTGTGACCTAATAAATGAGTACTGTTTTAAGATGCTAAATTTTGGTAATTTCATATGCAGTAATAGAAAATCAGTATACAATGTGTTAGTTTGCCAGGGCTGTTATAACAAAGTACCACAGACTGAATGGTTTAAACCAGTGGTCGGCAAACTCATTAGTCAACAGAGCCAAATATCAACAGTACAACGATTGAAATTTCTTTTGAGAGCCAAATTTTTTAAACTTAAACTATATAGGTAGGTACATTGTTATTAACTTAATTAGGGTACTCCTAAGGCTTAGGAAGAGCCACATTCAAGGGGACAAAGAGCCGCATGTGGCTCGCGAGCCCCAGTTTGCTGACCACGGGTTTAAACAAAAGAAAGTTACTTTTTTCACAATTCCGGAGGGTCAAAGTCTAAAATCACAGTATTAGTTTGGGATGATTTCTTATGAGGCCTTTCTCCTTGGTTTTTAGATGGTTTCCTTTTAACGGTTTTCACATGATCTTCCCTCTGTATATGTCTGTGACCTAATCTCCTCTTTTTATAAGGCTACTGGTCATATTGGATTATGTCATTTTAATTTAGTCACCTCTTCAAAGACTCTAACTTCAAATATAGTCTCATTGTGAAGTACTAAGTGTTAACATTGCAACATTTGGATTTAGGGGTAATGACACAATTCAGTCTATAACACATGGGGAGACTAGTTAGTAGATTTTTGTGGTAGTCCAGAAGAGAAATAACAGTAACTTGGACAAGAACAATAGAGTTGGAGATAGAAGTAAATTAATTCAAGAAAATTTAAAATGAATTACTTACAGGGCTTGCTGATAGATTATATGTGGACTATGAAAGAAAAACAGGGGGGGATATCTGTAATACTCTCAGCAATAAAGATTAAAAAATGTTGCTTTCCTGAGCAATTGTAAGGAAGAAATGTAGTAGTATTTGTGGGGGAGGAGACTGAAGCAGGTAAAGGATTCTTCAAAAAGAAATTAAGGTTTTATTTTGGTTATCTTCAGTTTGAGCTTCCTATTAGACCAGGTGGGGATGCCAAGTAGACAGTGAAAATATGAGTATGGAACTCAGAGGAAAGGCTACAGATATAAAGTTGAAGTTTCTTGGCATTAAGATGGTATTAAGGCCATGGGACTAGAAAGGAGAAGGGAGTTGGTTTTTCTTTAAAGCATAAAACATTAAATGTCAATGTTATTACAAAATAATAAATGAACACTATATATTTGTTTGATCCAGCAAGTAACCTATTTAAAAGATACCAGTAGAATTCATTATTATCCTAAGTTAGAAAGAAGTTTTCAGATTTCTTTATAATATTCAATAGCCATAATAAGAAATCCATGGGCTGAAAAGTTCAGTGGAGTGGGGGTTGGGAAGGGGATTAGAGGAGGTACAATCAAATAAAGATAATATTGATGTCAAAGTACCAGGTACTTGAAAGTAAGGCTAAGGAGTTCAACTTGATTATGCAGAAGAATGGTGATACTAGAGAGCTTTGAGCATACTCCTTGCAAATAAAAATGATGTTTTGAAAAGATAAATCTGGTGCTAGTACAATGGATGGTTGGGAAGAGTGAAGGTAGGAGTGTGGGAGACATGAATTTAGAGGTAGAGAGACCAATTTAAGGTTATTATAGGAATTCATGCAGCATTATCAGACAACAAAGATTCATGGAGAGTCAAAAAGAGAGATAATATATTTTTCTTTGTTAAAAAAGTATTTAGTCCAAAACAGAGTAGGTTCTTAAAAAAATACTAAATTTCTGCCCTCTATCTTTGGCCACATCTCCAATAATTGGGCCTGTGAGATACAAATTAAATACTTCCTTTAAGATTGGAGTAAGATAAAAAAAAATTGAATCTCTACCAGTATGTCAGTATGTGTTGTAACCAGGGTTGGATATGAGACAAGAAATTAACAATCTTGAAATATGCCTTAGTAAGGTATCCCTGAGACAATTTCCTTTGTGGACTCTGTACCTCCTGAAGTAAATGTTACTGCATAATGTCATTTTATTTATTTGTTTGTCAGACTCATCCATAAATTAATTGAAGCTATAGTCCTTAGATATAAAACTCATTAAGGCAACTTGATTGTAATACAGAAATTTGAATTTAACTACCAATACTAAGTTTGAAATATAAGGTTATGGTTTGCCATTGGCTATCCTATATAATAAAGAGGGAATATGCAAATTGACCATCACTCTGCCACAAAGATGGCTGCACCCACAGCAGAGGCCAAGTTCCTGTAACGAGGCTTAACGAGCAATCAGCAGGGACCTGAGGCTGCGCCCTCCTCGCCCCCATGGGGCTTGACAGGGGACCTCAGGCCATGCCCCCCACCCTGGTGCCAGGCTGGGGGACCTCAGGCCACGTCCCCCACCTGGCAGGGCTTGACATGGGACCTCAGGCCATGCCCCCTGCCTCAGCGCCAGGCCAGAGGACCTTAGGCCATGCCCCCTACCTGGCAGGGCTTGATGGGGGACCTGAGGCCACACTCCCTGCCTTGGCACTGGGCCAGGGGACCTGAAGCCATGCCCCTGGCCTGGAGGGGCTTGACAGGGGACCTCAAGGTGCTACCCCCCACCCCAGTGCTGGGCCAGGGGACGCAGGCTGCTCTGCTCCCCTCGCTCTGGGCCAGGGGACCTCAGGCCATGCCCCCCACCCAGTGAAGCTTGACAGGGGACCTGAGGCTGTGTCCCCCTCCTGGTGGGGTTTGATGGGGGACCTGAAACTGTACCCCCTTCGGGCACTGGGCAGGGGAACCGGAGGCTGCGCCCCCTGCCCAGCAGGCCTTGACAGGGCACCTCAGGCCATGGTCCCCGCTTAGCAGGGCTTGACAGGGGATCTCAGACCAAGTCCCCCACTCAGCGGGGCTTTACGGGGGAACTCCAGGCATGCCCCCTGCCTTGGCCCAGGCTGGGGGACCTCAGGCTATGCCCACCACCTGGCAGGGCTTGACAAGGGTGGGACCAGCCAGGTCTGGATCTAGCCCAATGGGGGGGGGCGGCCAGGTCTGGGTATTGCACAATTTTGAGTCTCACGTGGGTGGGCAGGGACTTGACTCTCAGTCCCGTGGTGTACCCCAGACTCTGACAGGAGGAAGATTTTCATATACTTTTTACTAATTTTCTTTAATCTCTGACACTTCTATTATAGAGAAAGGGCAAATAGCAATATTAAAATATTTCCTCTAATCCCCTCTTAATGTGCACAAATTTTGTGCACTGGGCCACTAATGTAATATAAAAGGTACATATATATAACATAATGCTGATAAATAACATGCATAGCAAAGTTGGGAGATATATATATATATATATATATATACACACACACACACACACTAATAAAAGACAAAGATGCTAATTGACCGTACCTTTGCTATGCCCTAAGCCACACCCACCAGCCAATCAGAGCAACTATATGCAAATTAACCCAACCAAGATGGCGGCCAGCAGCCACAGAGCTGGAGCAAGCAGGAGGCTTGGTTGCCCCGGCGATGGAGGAAGCCAAGCTTCCCTCCTGCCATGAGCCGGCTGTGGCCTCCACTCATGGCAACAAAATTTCAATTATAGAAGACAAATAAATCCCAGATACCTGCTTCCAGCCAGCCTCCACTGGGAGCTTGGGTGGCAAACAGCCATTAGCCCCTCACCCAGGCTGGCCACACTCTCATGGGGTGAGGGTCCCCCTGAGGGGCTTAGCCAGCCTGAAAATGGCCCTCAGCCCCTCACCCAGATGGCCAGGCACCCCAGCAGAAACCCCCACCCTCAAGGGGCTGTGGCCAGCCTGCAAACAGCCATCAACCCCTCACCCAGGCTGGCCAGGAACCCCAGCGGGGATCCCCACCCTGAAGGGGCCGTGGCCAGCCTGAAAACAGCCATCAGCCACTCACCCAAGCTGGCCACACCTTCATAGGGTGAGGGCCCCTGCTGGGGGACTTGGCCAGCCTGCAAACAGCAATGACCCCCTCACCCAGGCTGGACAGGCACCCCAGCAGGGACCCCCACCCTGAAGGGGCTGTGGCCAGCCTGCAAACAGCCATCAGCCCCTCACCCAGGCTGGACAGGTACTCCTATATAATAAAAGGGTATTATGCAAATTGACCCTAACAGCAGATCTACTGGGAATGACTGGTCACTATGACACACACTGACCACCAAGGGGCAGATGCTCAATGCAGGAGCTGCCTCCTGGTGGTCAGTGCACTCCCACAGGGGGAGCTCTACTCAGCCACAAGCCAGGCTGATGGCTACCAGTACACCGGTGGTGGTGGGAGCCTCCCCCGCCTCCTCAGCAGTGCTAAGGATGTCCAACTGCAGCTTAGGCCTGCTCCCCGCTGGCAAGTGGGCATCCCCCGAGGGATCTCAGGCTGCCAGAGGGATGTCTGACTGCCAGCTTAGGCCCAATCCCCCAGGGAGCAGGCCTATGCTAGCAGGTGGTCATCCTCCGAGGGGTCCCAGACTGCAAGAAGGCACAGGCCGGGCTGAGGGACCCCCCTGAGTGCACAAAATTTTGTGCACCAGGCCTCTAGTATATATATATATATATATATATATATATATATATATATATATATTAGATGCTTGTTACATGAAGAGATTCATGCAATAGGCCTTCCCTTCCCTTGGCTGCTGGCACCCGGGACCCAGGCCTTCGCTCTGGCTGGACTCTGGCCAGAGCCCCCCACAGCCGTCAGGCTTCGCAGCTCAGCTTATCCCGGGGCTGTGAGTGGCTCCACTGATCCTGGGGGTGTGAGGCCTCGCTGCTTGGCCAGCTTCAGGTACATTTGGCTTCGCTCCACCGCTTGGAGCCTACATATGCAAATTAACAGCCATCTTTGTTGGCAGTTAATTTGCATATCACCCTGATTAGCCAATGGGAAGCGTAGCGAAGTTATGGTCAACTACCCTTTTTGTCTTTTATTAGATAGGATATATATATAATTTCAGAGGATAGTGGTTATTTTAATGATTTTTATATTGCTACCTTTATTGATGTTATTAATCATGTCCTTTATTATTTGTATTTCTTCTCTTGGTAAATAGTATGTTCCTTCATCTACATATCTACTGGGATCTCAGATTAGGATTCTTTTTTTGATTTCTTTAACAATTTGTAATCAGAATGCTAACATTTTCATATTTATTTCTCCAAAATTCCTCTCACATCTTATATTAATATTTTGAATACATATATATTACACAATTGTTTTAGCTTCTGTATTAAAGAATACAAAACAAGGTATGTGGGCTAATTTTATTCAGGCTGCCAAGCCTCTTAGTTTCTGTCCACACTCATTAAAAGTCAGTAAGAGTCAAAGCTTGACCTGGTGACCCTGTAAAGTCAAGGGCCCAGGTCAGTCTGAAGCAACAGATCATAAATCTAGTTGGGCTACTACTATATCCCTAGTGGAGATTCCATTCCTCCCCCAACTACTTATCAAAGCTCTCAATTACCTTGGAAACTCTCAGGCTATCAGACCATCTCCACCATTCTTTCCCAATCCTACCTGGAGCACTGAGGACTACCCCATTGTCCCCCTCTGCTTGGTTCCCCATCCCACAACAGGCCTTCACCACCCTACTTTCTGTGTTCATATTTAAGATCTTTGGTGAATCTTTTCTCACCCCTTCTCTCCCCTTCTCTCTGAGAATCATTAGTCTGTTCCATGTTTCCATGCCTCTGATTCAATTTTATTCACCAGTTTGTTTTAGTCATTAGATTTATTGTTTGTTTATTTTGATTTGATAGATATGTATTTATTGCCATTTTATTGTTCATATTTTTTATCTTGTTTTCTTCTTCTTCTTACTCTTTTTAAAGAATACCCTTCAACATTTCATGTAATACTTGTTTGGTGGTGATGAACTCTAGCTTTTTCTTGCCTTGCTATTCATCACTTTGGATATTTCTTGCCATTCCCTTCTGGCCTGCCAAGTTTCTGTTGAGAAAATAGCTTGACAGTCATATGGATGCTCTCTTGTAGGTAACTGCTTTTCTCTTGTTGCTTTTAAGATTCTCTCTTTGTCTTTAACCCTTAGCATTTTAATTATGTTGTGTCTTGGTGTGTGCCTCTTTGTGTTCCTCTTGTTTGGGACTTTCTGTGCTCCCTAGACTTGTAAGTCTATTTCTTTCACCAGGTAGGGGAAGTTTTCTATGATTATTTCTTCAAATAGATTTTCAATATCTTGATCCTTCTCTTCTCCTTCTGACATCCCCATAATGCGAATGTTGGTACACTTGAAGTTGTCCCAGGGGCTCCTTACACTATCTTCATATTTTTGGATTCTCTTTTTTCTTTTTGCTCCTCTGATTAGGTATTTTTTGCTTCCTCATAATCCAAATCATTGATTTGATTATCAGAATCCTCTACTCTACTGTAGAATCCCTATAAATTATTCTTTATTCAGTTAGTGTATGCTTAATTTTTGACTGGTCCTTTTTCATGTCTTAGACAGTCCCACTAAGAACCTTGAAAGTCTCATAAAGATCCTTGAGTAACCTTATAATCATGGTTTTAAACTCTGTATCCAGTAGTTAGCTTGTTTCCATTTCTTTCACTACTGACATGTTTCTTTGTCTTCACATTTTGGCTGCTTCCCTGTGTTTGTTTCCATGTACTAGATAGAGCTTCTATGTCTCCTGGGATTGGGTGAGTGGCCTTCTGTAGTAGGTGTTCTGTAGGGCCCAGTGGCTCAGCCTCCCCAGTCACCTGAACTAGGTGTGCCCCTGTGTGGGCTATGTGCAGTCTTGTAGTTGAGTCTTGATTGCTATTGTCATCTCTGTGAGGAATTGACCTCCAAGCCAATTGGTTGTGAAGACCAACTTCAACTACAGTGGGATTATTGCTGTGCAGGAAACACCCCTATGAAGCAGGACTTGCTTCAATGGAACTTTGTTGCCCACTGAATCTGCCCCTTGAGTGTGTTGCTTATGGATGTGTAGAGTTGTAATCTGTTATGGTCTGAAGCTGTCCACTGGGTGTACTGGCTCTAAGGCCTCCAGGGAGGGTCAAAGTCAACCACTGTCTGGGGCCCCCAGCAGGATCTACAGAGGGATCTGCAGATTGGTGCTATTTGTATTGGGCTTGGAGGTGCCCATGTGAGGCCCAGCTGTGAAGCAAGGCAGGCTGGTGCCAAGTCTTAGGCCTTTTATTGGTAGGTTTGGGGCATGCTGACACCAGCTTCAGCTTGTTTGAGAGATTTTAGCAAACTCTGAAGCCTGAGCAAGGATAGGCAATTCATAAGGAAAAGCTGCTGCAAAAAGCTTGGATGGGGCTTCAAGTTCAGTGGTGCAGGGGTCTCAGGGAATTACCACAGTGGAGCAAAAAGTGTGGGCCATGCTGATGGAAACTCAGATATGGCTGCCAGTCAGCCCTGTAACAAGGGAGGTCCCAGCCCAGGAATAATGACCCCTGAAAGCACCCCTGCTTGGGAGAAAGCTGCCCCCAAGTTCTTGCCTGGATGCCAGACAATCCAGTTCCTCCTCATGTGTGTCTGGGTCAGAGGAATCTAATCTTAATAAGTTCATGGTCTGGCCCATTAAAAGGAACATCTGGGTCTCCAGTAGCTTTCATGTCACTCTGCTAAAATTCCTGCTAGTTTTTACAGCCCATAGTTATGGAGACTTCTTCTCCTAGCTCTGGGAGCCTGGTCTGGGGCTCTGGTGTGGACCCCTATCTTCCACAAAGACGATCTCCCTCCCAATTAAAAAGATGGCACCCCTCCATGTTGGACCAGCCCATTCTGTGCCTCCACCCATCCTATCAGTCTCAATGTGCTTTCTTCTTTGCTTCTCTAGTTATAGAACTTCCATTCCACCAGCTTTCAGGCAGTTCTGGATGATGGTTGTTGTGTATTTTAGTTGCAATTTTGATGTGGTTGTTGTGGGAGGTGTTGAGGGCAGGCGTTTACCTATGCCACCATCTTGGTTCTCCTTCCATTGTTGTAATTATTTCTCCTAGCTTTTATCAGAAAACTGCACAATGTTTATTGCTTCTATGAAATTTGAACAACTTGTATAGTTGCAACTTTTCATTGTGCAGTTTTGCCTTTGTAATTGGGTCATTTTCTGCTCTGTAATATCTGTTTCAATAGTTCTATTCAATTTAATAATTTACTTTTATTCTTTAAATTTTTATTTTTTTTATGTTTTAAAATATATTTTTTATTGATTTCAGAGAGGAAGGGAGAGGGAGAGAGAGATAGAAACAACAATGACTATAGAGAATCACCAATTGGCTGCCGCCTGCATACCCCACACTGGGGGCCGAGCCCACACCCCGGGCATGTGCCCTTGGCTGGAATCGAACCGGGAACCTTCAGTCTGCAAGGAGACGCTCTATCCACTGAGCCAATCCAGGCAGGGTTAATATTTTTATTTTTAAACAAAATCTTATTTATGAAACAACAGTACTTAATATTTTAGGCTTAATAGTTTTTATTTATAAGCATCCATTGGATTCGTTTTATTCACTGTTTTCAAAGATTTTGATGCATATAATTTCATTTAAGTTATACATTTAGTATGATAACAGATATTGAAAATGCAACTATAACTAGGGATTATGTTGCAACATTCCTTAAAATAGATAAAAGCATACAGACCTTCAATGTTCAACAATATGGAGATTGCTTTATAATGCTTCCATAAATTGGAATATTATATAGCTTTTTCTAAGAGTGAAAATTTTTAATATGCTATTGATTTAAAAAATTGCCTATGATAAATTATTTGAAGGAGAGCACATTAAATGTTTGTATATGTATATATATACATGTACTTATAAATATTAGATGATAATAGATAGATGATAGATAGATAGATAGATAGATAGATAGATAATAGATAGATAGATAGATAGATAGATAGATAGATAGATAGATAGATAGATATAGAACACATAATACACTCAAAACTGCTAACATTGTTTACCTATGGAAAGTGAGTTTTGGGAAAGATCACAACGATTTCAGTTTTATTTTACACCTACTGTATCATTTGCATTTTCTAAATAAGTGTGTATTATTCTGGTAGTTTAATAAGTAAATATTAAGATAGAATGGAAGGGATGAAGAAAAAGGAAGGAAGGAAGGAAGGAAGGAAGGAAGGAAGGAAGGAAGGAAGGAAGGAAGGAAGGAAGGAAGGGAAAAAAGAAGGGAGGTACAAATAGAAGCAGATGCAGTCATATCATGTGGAAACATCTGGAAATTTAATCACTAGCTTCTCAATTTTGGAGAGTCAATAGCTGAAATAATCACCCAACTCATTCAATGCTATTTGCTGAATATCAAACGTTTGAGAACCTCTTGAACATGGTAATATAGAATGAGATGGTGTTTAGGCTCCTTTCAAACTTGAGATTTTATTATCCTAACTACCAGTAGTTTGCTAGGAGATATAGAAGTAGAATAAAAATTCTGTCTTCAAGAAACTATCAAGCATTTATAGAGTAGTTAATATTTTCTTACAATCCTTTGTATTTATTTTTTGGTGTCAGTTTGAGTTAACTTTTTTTATATATGGGGATAAACAGTACACTAGTTTTACTCTTTTACATGTGGCTTTCTAATTTTTCCAACACCATTTATTGAAGAGGCTTTCTTTTCTTCATTGTATGTTTTAGCTCATTTATTGAAGATTATTGGTCAAATACATGTGGGTTTATTTCTGGGATCTCAATTCCATCCCATTGGTTTGTGCGCCTGTTTTTCTGCCAATACCATGGTGTTTGTTTATTGATGCTTTGCAGAATAATTTGAAGTCAGGGAGTGTGATACCACTGGCTTTATTCTTAGTATTGTCTTTGTTATTCAGGGTCTTTTGTGCTTCCATACAAATCTGATTATTTTTTCTTCTATTTCCTTAAAATATGACATTGGGATTATTATGGGGATTGGATTAAATCTGTATATTGCTTTGAGTAATATGAACATTTTAACTATATTGATTGTTACAATCCATAACCACAGAATATCTTTTGATTTCATTGTGTCTTTTTAAAACTCTTTTGATAATGCTTTGTAGTATTTAGTATATAGGTCCTTCACATCAAATAATAATGGCAAGTTTATTCCTAGGTATTTTTTTGTTGTTGTTGTAATAACAAAAAAAGTGTGTGTTTTTTTTCATTTCTTTTTCTGAAATTGCACTGTTAGTATATCTGAATGCAGTGGATTTTTGTACATTGAATTTGTAACTTGCAACTTTACTGCATTTATTGTTTCTTATAGTATTCTGGTGAAGTCTCTAGCATTTTTAGTAAAAGCAATCTTGTCATCTGCAAAAATAACAACTTTTAAAAATAATTCTTAATTGTTGAAAGCATTTTATATGTCCCCTTTTCCCCCGCTTCCAGCCTGCCCCTGCCCCCGCCCCCTGCCACAGGCCTTGACCACCTCATTGTCTGTGTCCATGGACCATGCATATATGCATATGAGGTCCTTGGTTGATTACCTCCCACCCGCCAACCCTCCCTTGCCTTCGCTCTGAAATAATGCATTCGGTTCCACGTTTCCATGTTTTTGGATCCACTCTGTTCTTCAGTCTATTTTGTTATTTAGATTCTACATATGAGTGAGATCCTGTGACACTTGTCTTTCTCTGACTGACTTATTTCACTTAGCACGATACTCTCCAGGTCCTTCCATGCTTTCTGGGCCTCATCCTCTGGAAATTATGTTTCTTTGTTATGGGATGGGGCCACAACATTAGTAACAAAGAAACAGAATTTCCAGAGGATGAGGCCCAGAAATCAGGATTTTAAAAAGATTCCCAGGTGATTCTAATGTGCAGCCAAGGTTGAGAACCACTGTGGTAGAGACTTGTTTTGCATCCTAACAAGTGGTTATCTTTGAGAATGACCCACGTGTACTTGAGAATAATTTATATTCTGCAGCTTTGGGGTGAAATGTTCTAAAAAATGTAAATTAAATACATCCGATCTAGTATATCATTTGGAGTCTCTGTTTCCTTATTAATTTTTGGTCTGGAAGATTTATCCAGTGAAGTCAGCAGGATGTTAACATTTTCTACTATGACTGTTTTGTTGTTGCTCTCTCCCTTAAAGTTCTCCACAATTTTTTAATATATTTAAGTGCTCCTATATTGGGTGCATATAGGTTTACCATGGTTATAGCCTCTTGTTGGATCGAGCCCTTTAGTATTATGTAGTTAACTTTATTGTCATTTGTGATGGCCTTCATTTTGAAGTCTATTTGTCAGAGATGAGTATAGCTACCCTAGATTGTTCTTTTTTTGTTTCTATTTGCATGAAAAAAATTTTCCCATCCCTTTTCTCTCATTCTGTGTAAATCTTTTGTTCTTAGGTGGGCCTCTTATAGACAGTATATATTTCTGTCATGTTTTTGTATCTTGGATTTAGTGCCTTGCTTTTCATTATTTGTATACTTCATGCTACTCCTTTATGGCCTGAAGAATTTCTATGAGAACAAAGATGACAGTATAATGGAATTTCCCTTGTAGGTAACATTCTGTCTCTCTCTTTTTCCCTTTAAGATTCTTTCTTTGTCTTTAAGGTTTGCCATTTTCATTATTTTTTTTTTTTATTGCTTAAAGTATTACAAAGGGTATTACATATGTGTCCATTTTATCCCCCCGCCTTAGACAGTCCCCTAGCCTCCCCTATCCCCCAATGTCTTATGTCCACTGGTTATGCTTCTATGCATGCATATAAGTCTTTTAGTTGATCTCTTACCCCCCTACCTCCTGCCTCGCAACCCTCCCCGGCCTTCCTGCTGCAGTTTGACAATCTGTTTGAGGCAGCTCTGCCTCTGTATCTATTATTGTTCAAAAGTTTATAATGGTCTCTATTATCCATGAATGAGTGAGATCATGTGGTATTTTTCCTTCATTGACTGGCTTATTTCACTTAGCATAATGCTCTCCAGTTCCATCCATGACGTTGCAAATGGTAAGAGTTCCTTCCTTTTTAGAGCAGCATAGTATTCCATCGTGTAGATGTACCACTGTTTTCTAATCCATTCATCTACTGATGGGCACTTAGGCTGTTTCCAGATCTTAGCTATGGTGAATTGTGCTGCTATGAACATAGGGGTGCATATATCCTTTCTGATTGGTGTTTCTGGTTTCTTGGGATATATTCCTAGAAGTGGGATCACAGGGTCAAATGGGAGTTCCATTTTCGGTTTTTTAAGGAAACTCCATACTGTCTTCCATAGTGGCTGCACCAGTCTGCATTCCCACCAGCAGTGCACAAGTGTTCCTTTTTCTCCACATCCTCTCCAGCACTTGTCGTTTGTTGATTTGTTGATGATAGCCAGTCTGACAGGTGTGAGATGGTACCTCATTGTTGTTTTGATTTGCATCTCTCGGATGATTAGTGACTTTGAGCATGTTTTCATATGTCTCTTGGCTTTCTGAATGTCCTCTTTTGAAAGGTGTCTATTTAGGTCCTTTGCCCATTTTTTGATTGGATTGTTTATCTTCCTTTTGTTAAGTTGTATGAGTTCCCTATAAATTTTGGAGATTAGGCCCTTATCAGATATGACATTGGCAAATATGTTTTCCCACACAGTGGGTTTTCTCGTTGTTTTGTTCATGGTTTCTTTTGCTGTGCAGAAGCTTTTTATTTTGATGTAGTCCCATTTGTTCATTTTCTCTTTCGTTTCAAGTGCCCTAGGAGCTGTATCAGTGAAGAAATTGCTTCGGCATATGTCTGAGATTTTGTTGCCTTTGGATTCTTCTAGAATTTTTATGGTTTCTTGTCGTACATTTAAGTCCTTTATCCATTTTGAGTTTATTTTTGTGTATGGTGTAAGTTGGTGGTCTAGTTTCATTTTCTTGCATATATCTGTCCAATTTTCCCAGCACCATTTATTGAAGAGACTATCTTGGCTCCATTGTATGTTCTTGCCTCCTTTGTCAAATATTAATTGAGCATATTGGTTCGGGCCAATTTCTGGGCTCTCTATTCTATTCCATTGATCTATATGCCTATTCTTGTGCCAGTACCAGGCAGTTTTGAGAACAGTGGCTTTGTAATACATCTTGATATCTGGTATTGAGATCCCACCTACTTTGGTCTTTTTCAGGATTGCTGCAGCTATTCGAGGTCTTTTTTTATTCCAGATGAATTTTTGGAGAGTTCGTTCTAGATCTCTGAAGTATGCCGTTGGTATTTTAATGGGAAGTGCGTTGAATTTATAGATTGCTTTGGGTAGTATGAACATTTTAATGATGTTGATTCTACCAATCCATGAACACGGTATGTTCTTCCATCTGTTTATGTCTTCCTCAGTAGCCAGCTGTTCCTCCATCAGTGGTACCCAAACAGCCTGCTTGCAGTTCCCACACCAACCCAGATGTTCACCCACACTCACATCCATGAACACTCTGCCTCCCGCATACTCACCCCCTCACACTCTCACCCCCACTCCAGTTTTGCCCACTACCATGTTGTCCCCCAACCCTCCTATCTAGGAAGCTCTTTGTTTTTCCTTCAATTTTAAATGATAACATTGCTGGGTAAAATAGTCTTGGTTGTAGGTGCTTGCTTTTCATCACTGAGTATTTCATGCTAATATCTTCTGGCCTGAAATCTCCTGTTAAGAAATCAGCTGACAGTCTTATGGGATCTCCCTTGTAGATAACTAATTGCCTTTCTCCTGCAGATTTTGAGATTCTCTTTGTTTTTAAACTTTGCTCTTTTATTTATGATGTGTCTTAGTGCCACCTCTTTGGGTTCCTGTTTTTGGCATTCTCAGCACTTCCTGGACTTGTGTGTTGTTTTCCTTCACCAGGTTAAGGAAGTTTTTAGTCATTATTTCTTCAAGTAGGTTCTCCTAGCACCCCTATAATATAGATGTTAAACTTCATGTTGTCCCATAGGTCCCTTAAACTATCCTCATTCAATTTTCTTTTTGCTGCTCTGATTATATTTTTTTCTACCTTGCCTTCCAAATTGTTGATTTGATCCTCTGCTTCATGAAACCTACTTTTTATGCTTTCCACAGTGTGGGGTGAGAGGAAGGCCAGAGAGTGGGGCATTGGTTTTCCCCCAGGGTGTTGCCACATAAAGGGAAGTGTTCCATCCAAGAAAGATGGTGTCTACAGTATAGGAGAATAATAATTCAGTACAGGGATCATAGCGGCTATCCCCCAGCTCCCTCCCCAGAGCCACAACCCCAGATCCTCCTCAGGCAACTATCGTCCACTCTGCTCTCCCCTCACTGGAACCCAGGGTGAGTGACTTCAAACAAAATTTTGTGCATTGGCCTTTTAAGGGAGTGTCTGTATCTGCAGCAGACTCTGTCTCTCAGTGGCAGACAGAAACCCCAGAATGGGGTTTCACAGCAGAATGTTATGTGGGTACCTATTCCTGGCTCTTGTCCTCTAGGTTGGGGAGCCAGACTTGGGGTTTAGGCCCCACACTTCTCAGGGGAAACCTTTGCAGCTGAGATATCCCTCCAGAATCTCAGCTGCTGCCAGTTGGAGTAGAGCCAGCCCTTTTTTCTCCCATGTCTGCCCTTCTTATCAGCCTCAATGTGGCTTCTTCTGTAAATCCTCATTATAAGACTCCTCTTCAACTAGTTTTCAGTTGGTTATTCAGGATGACTGTTCTTTAATTTAGTTGTAATTCCAGTTTGGTCCTGAGAAGAGATAAGTATAACTTCCATGTACTCTGTTGCCATATTGAAATCCCCTCGTTATTTCTAATCTGTTGCAAGATTACTTATACTGAAACAAATGAGAATTTTCATGTTTTGTGTTTGTTTTTATTTTATTTTTAATTTATCTTTATTGTTTAAAGTATTACAGCTGCTCCCTCTTATTCCCCCATTGACCCCCCCTCACACCCCCCAGGTCTTCACCACACTGTTGTCTATGTGCATGTATTATGTATATATGCATATAAGTTCTTTGGTTAATCTCTTCCCAGCCCCCACCTTCCCTCTGAGATTCACCAGTCTGTACCATGCTTCTATGTCTCTGGATCTATTTTGTTTACCAGTTTATTTTTGTTCATTAGATTCCACATTTAAGTAAGATCATGCAATACTTGTCTTTCTCTGACTGGCTTATTTCACTTAGCATAATACTTTCCAGGTCCCTCCATTCTGTCTCAAAGGATAAGAGACCCTTCTTCTTTATAGTTGCATAGTATTCCATTTCATAGATATACCACTTATTTTTATCCAATCTTTTTTGGATTAATGGAACAGAACAGAGAACCTAGAAACTGACCCAAGCTTTGCACACAATTAATATTTGACAAAGAAGGCAAGAGTGTACAATGGAGTAAAGACAATCTCTTCAATATATGGTGTTGGGAAAATTGGACAGGTACATGCAAAAAGCTGAATCTAGACCACCAACTTATACCATACACAAGAATAAATTAAAAATGGATTAAAGACTTACATGTAAGTTGTGAAACCATAAATATCCTAGAAGAAATTATAGGCAGCAAAATTTCAGACATCTCTTGTAGCAATATGTTTGTGTTTGTTTTTAAATGGGAGAAATAAGGAGAAAATTGAAATATAGTCATGGTTGTTCTACTTACAAGTTACTTATTTCCCCTAAAGAAAGGCATTAACAAACATCAATCTACTTGTATAGTGACACAAATGCACATTTAGTAGGACTTGAAGAAAGATCTTGAAAGGACAGAGAAACAAGGAAAATTACCTCCCAATGACTTCACCTTATTCTCAGAGTAAATGATAACTACCTGATAATAGATACCGATTTCTTTGGCTATAACTTTTTAATAATTCATGGCCTGACAGTTAATGCTAATCCTCCCTTTCAAGAAAGTCTTATGAAAATATTCTCCAAAGAGACTGATTTATTCCCAAATGTACCATCAAGAAGTCAGAGTTCCAGTGCTAATGCTTATCTGTATTTTTAAAAATAGTTAATTATTATTTTTAGTTGTAATATAGTAAAATTAACTTCTCTATTGGTTTAATGTTCTATGAGTTAATGCACGCAGGCATTCTTGTAATTGTCACCACTGATAGGACAAAGAACAATTCCAATATCTCAAAGAATTCCCTCATGCTGTCCCCTTTATATTCATACCCTCTTCCCAGTACTAATCCATTGCATTTATTATCCTTGTAAATTTTTGTCTTTTCCAAAAATTCATAAATGGAATAATATAATATGTATCATTTTGGGTCCAAATTCTTTTACTAGTAAAATTAAGAGTCATTCAGGTTGTTACATATTCAAAATTTATTCCTTTTTACTGTTGAATAGTATTGCATTATACAGATGTACAACAGTTGAAGGGCACCTGGGCTATTTCCAGTTTATGGCACTTATGAATAAAATTGTAATAAATATATTTGCATGCATGTTTTTTTGTTAACACAAGCTACAATTTCTCTAGAATAAATACCTAGAAGTGTGATTAATAGGTCTCACAGTAAGTGTGTATTTAATTCTTCTATTTTCTGGAAGAGATTGTATAGAAAATATATTAATTTTTCCATAAATGCTTGGTGGAATTCAGCATTTTTCTTTTTGGAAGGTTTACTATTATGGATTCTAGTTCCTTTATAGATACAGGGTTAATTGGTTTGTCTATTTAAAGTTGGATGAGTTCTAGTATTTTGTGGTTTTCAAGGAATTGACACATTTCATCCAATTTGGAGAATGTATATGCATAAGAGTTGTTCATAGGATACTTCATTATCTTACTGATGTCTGTGGAGTCAGTAGTGATATCTCCTCATTCATTCATGATTTTGGTTATTTGTACTTTCTTCTTTCTTTCTCCATCTTGTTAGAGAATTACCAGTTTTATTGATTTTTTTCAAAGAATCATCTGATTTTATTGATTTTAACTATTTTTTGTTCTTAATCCATTGATTTCACTTATTATTTATGATTCCCTTTCTTCTGTTTGCTTTGGGCAAATATATGAACATATATATATATATATATATATATATATATATATATATATATAACATTAAATTATTCCCTATATATATTTTTCTACATTAGAACACAGATATCTAGAACATAATAATAGGATTTTACCTTTTAACTAAGCTTTTACACCATAGGCAAGCTTTTTAAATTATAAATGACTGCTTTACAATCAAGCTTCATTCAACCTTCTTGTTAAGTTGCTTGAGCCTTCTCTGTGACTATGTCATCTGGAATTTTCCCGCTTCTGTTGCCTCATATAATACTTTATACTATAATCTGATTTCTATGTGCAAAACCTTGGCAAGCCTGTTCTTCCTTTATCCCTAATAAAACCTAGAGCATAATGTTAAGAATTGCTATTTATTTTGCAGCTACTAGGTACCAGGCATTATGCTAAACAATTTACATGCATTTAATCTAATCTACACAAGTCCCTGTTAGTAGTTATCCATTTCATTAAAAATAACAGGAGCCCAGAGAAGAACACGATTTACCAGCCCATCCATAGAGCTAATATGTGGTAGAGCCAAAATTTAAATTCAAGCCTGCCGGATTGCAAAGCTACATTCAACACCATACTATTTAGCCTTCTGGCATACTCTAATATTCTCCTTTTATTAAAATAAAATTATTTTGTTTTTAATATTAGAATAACTTTCGTACCTATTACTCATGTACAACCACATAGTTTGTTCTTATACTAACTTCTCCATATATGTATAAATGTTTGACTTTTACCCAGGGTTGTAGCTGAAATCTACTTACTCATATACTTTTAAAGACATACTCCTGAGATGCTTACAATTTTTTACCCAATACATTGGAAGTCTTTTCTCTCTGTTACTACCATCTTCCTCTTTTGTCCAAGTCTGCCTCCAACATACTGGTATAATTCAGGATTTTCAAACCTTAGTGTACATCAGAATCACCAGGAGGGCTTGTTAAACAGATTGTTGGGCCTCATCCCCCAGAGTTTCTGACTCAGTAAAGCTGGCGGGAGGCCCAAGAATTTAATTTTTTAAAACTTCCCAGGTGAATCTGATGCTTCTGGTTCAGGGACCTCATTTTGAGTATCACTGGTTTGTGATATGGCTGATTAAATGGTCTTTGGTATGTTTTTTTAAAAATATGTGTTATAATTGAACAATATTTTATTTTTATTTATTTATTTTTAAGAGAGAAGGAGAGAAATATCATGTGAGAGAGAAACACTGATCAGTTGCCTCCCACACACACCCTGACCAGGGATGGAACCTGCAACCTGGGTATGTGCCCTGACCTGGAATCAAATCTTCTACCTTTTGGTGTATGAGACAATCTTCCAACCAACTGAGGCACACTGGCCAGGACGGTCTTTGGTATGTTCATATTATATTGGTAGAATAATAAAGTGATATAAATTCCCACTTACTTTATGAGTTTAATTAAAAGCATATGAAAGAAAAAAGTATAAAGATGAAAATAAAATCTGAAGAACATAAGTCACTGAAGTTATTCCACATTCCATCACCAACAAAACTTTAAAATCTACACATTATTGACCCATTCAGGAGGTCACAGTGTACATCACTTTATGAAAAGATATAAACAGTTTTGTCAATAAAGCTACCTCTCAAATTATATTCAACCAAGAATTTATTAAACTCATTTGGTCACAAAACATTTCTTTCTATGTAGAATACACTGTGAACTAGTGTTATTCAGCACACACTTTGAGAAAAGCTATTCAAAATAATATTTTTACAGGAAAGGTCAGGCATCCCTGGGGATCTGCCAGAATCATAGAGGCTAGGCGCCTGTTCAATTACATTCAAATAATACCGAGGAGTTATTTACTCTTCCCACACTCTAGGTCTGGTTTCCTCTAGTATGGCTCTTGGAACATTGGATTTATTTCTGAGCAAAATTATGCCACAGGTAAAATTTACATAATGGCAGACACAAAAACAAAGGGGATACCAAAGGTCTTTCCAGGGATCACCTAACTCTATTCTAAGTATGTGTAGCATCAGGCACCTGATAATCTCATATAAAGTTATTGGTTTTTTTGTTTGTTAATCATCACCCGAGGATATTTTTTTTGGTGATTTAGAGAGGGACTGGAAGGGAGAGGGAATTACAAAGAGACAGACACATTGATTGGTTGCCTCCTGCACACACCCAGACTGGGGATCGAACCTGCAACTGAGGTACATGCCCTTGACCTAAGTCGAACCTGGGATGCTTCAGTCCACAGGTCAATGCTCTATCCACTGAACAAAACCATCTAGGGCGTGATATAAACTTTTGACTTGAATTGATGTTAGACTAAACTGTTTTAAACTTTGCCATTTATTTAGTTTTAAAAATCAAGACAATATTTTTTCATATCTGATATTCTGAAACATTGCCCAGTCTAAAGTTTCCCAACAGCAGTTAAGCAAGCTCAACTTTAAGTTCTGTCAGAAGACTGGAATGGAGTTCTGCTGGGTCAAGTAACTTGGACCTGTTTAGTAAGACATAGGTGCTTTTATACAATCATCTCACCACCATAGACTCCATTCCCTCTGACCAATGCTTGTTGACCCTTTCTGTATGAACATGCCCCTCATTTATCATAGTGAATGCAGAAATAGAAAGACCTGAGTAATCAGTTTATCCTTTGCCATTATACCATTAGCCTCAAGGAGTGAAACAGGGCTAGAGATATATTTGAGCATCATCCCATAAAACAAGAGGTGGAGTATAGGATTAGATATAGACATAAAAACTCCACTGCTCACAAAACAAAACACAAAAACAAGCAAATAAAAATCTCTGCTGCTGATGCTGATGAAATTCATTTGTTCTTACATTTATAATTACTTATATTGTTTAATATTCTAAGACAGTTCTGTACATCATCTTTGATAAATTAATTACTGATCTGTTTACCTTAATGGTACCTTAATGGTTTTAGGTAAGTAAGCTTTTCAAAATCCCAGGCCTATAGCCTCAAGGGACATTCATATTTGCTTTTCAAAGCCTACTATTTCACAAAAATCATGTCACACCATCTGTGAATAATATATTAAAAATATTATATCTTGATTGTGCCTTACAGTTAGCAAGCATTTTCACATTTGATCCCATAAAAAATTTTATGAGGTTGGTAAAATCAAGACTTTTTCAGATGGCCTTAAAAAGAGTTTAGTCAAAATGCAAATCACTTTGTTTTTTTGTTTTTTTTATTATCAATATGTATACAGCAGACATTCCTGATCCTTATTGCATCCCTTAATCCAACCATCAACATGAGAAGTTTCATATTCTGCTTTATTTATGTCTTTAGTTATTTGACTTTTTTATTATTTTTTCAATTATGGCTTACATTCAATATTATTTTGGGTTAGTTTCATATACAACATAGTGGTTAGGAAAGGCTGTAGTAATCAAAACACCATGGCACTTGCATAAAAGGGGACAGAGTAGAGAGTCCAGAAATAAACCCACATCTTTATAGTAAATTAATATTTTACAAAAGAGGCAAGAGCATACATTGGAGTCAAGACAGACTAATTAATAAATGGTGATGGGAAAATTGGACAGATACAAGCAAAAAAAATGAAACTAGACCACCTTCTTACACCATACACAAGAATAAACTTAAAATGGATTAAAGACAAATATTAAACTAGAAACAATAAAACTCCTAAAAGAAAACATAGGTAGTAAAATCTAGAATATTTCTTAGTCATATTTTTAGTCATATTCTCCTTAGGCAAGGGAAACAAAAGAACAAGTAAACAAATGGAGCTACATCAACAAAGTATTTTTACACAGCAAAGAAATCCAATAACAAAACAAAAAGACAACTCAATAAATGGGAAAGATGTTTGTCAATGGTACATTTGAAAAGGGGTTAATATCCAAAATTTATAAAGAACTCGTTCAACTCAACATCAAAAAAGCAATCTAGATATGGGCAGATGACCTGAATAGACATTTCTCCAAAAAGGACTTACAAATGGCTAGTAGACATATGAAAAAAAAATGTAAATTTAAAGCCACAATGAGATATCACCTCATACTTTTCAGAATGGCTATTATCAATAAATCAACAAACAACAAGTGCTGGTGAGGATGTGGAGAACAGGGAACCCTGATGCACTATTAATGGGAGCGCAGATTGATGTAACCACTATGGAAATGGTTATTTGAATTTTTAACAAATGAATTATGTTACAATCAGAAACAATAAAGATTTTAAAAATCTATTAGAACTGAATTAGCTTCTCAAGGGATATCAATTCTAAGGGGAAATACAATTTATCATCATTAATAAGTTTTTTTCAGTACTGAACACAAAATATCTATATTACTGAGTGAAACAAAGTAAGTGCCAGAAATGTAATTAAGGATTCTCTGAACAAATCTGGAGCTAAGAATAAGGATTCAATTCTTACTATCCCATTCACCAATACTGGAGGGGTAACATCGTGAAGTTGGCAGAATGCACACTGTCAATCTATTGTTGTTGTTTGTTTAAAGTAGAAAACAGGAGAAGTACCATTATAAAATAGTCAAATCTATTTATTCATAAAAATAGGAGAGCATTAGCATAATCTGTATATAGGAGAAATAAAACAATTAGAGATGCAGATCATTGAAGGCACACATGTATTCTCAGAGAGGAAGCAGAAACTTTGGTGAGAATGATTGATAAAACTCTCTGAGGTTAGTACGGTTGTCAACACATGCTTCATAGTTACATGTAGTTTAACTTGCAGTTAATGCCTAATCTCATTTCTTATATACTTTATGAGCTCCAAGCTCTCTCTCTTTCTTTCTCTCCAACCCCTCCCTGCTCCAGCAATTGGGAATAGTGATAGATCAAGTTCAAGGATTAGATGAGGATGTCAGTTTCACACAATTTTTGCCCAAATGCATCTAGGTGGCTGCCTTCAAAATACCATATAGCAAAGAAATATGGAGGAAAGGTGTGGTCACCTTTTAATGGATGAAGAAATTTTTAATCTTCATTTTAGTCTCTTTATTTATTAGGTCACCTCTTAGTTGCAGAATGTGTATGTGTTCATATGTTGGTGTGTGTGTGTTTTTTTAAAATATATATTTTATTGATTTTTTACAGAGAGGAAAGGAGAGGATAGAGAGTTAAAACATCAATGAGAGAGAAACATCGATCAGCTGCTTCCTGCACTCATCCTACTGGGGATGTGCCCGCAACCAAGGAACATGCCCTTGACCAGAATCAAACCTGGGACCTTTCAGTCCACAGGCCGATGCTCTATCCGCTGAGCCAAACCAGTTAGGGCTGGTGTGTATTTTAAATTAAGAGTTCAACAATTAGAGCTAACTGGACGACCCCATTTAACACTTATACCCTGGTCACATATAAAACTTATTTAAAATGCTACTGCTAATGATATTCAAAATTTATTGATTTAATATTTTGCCAGGCTGTTTGGCATTAAATGTGTTTCTAATTAAGTTTTCATTTATCACTGAGGAACAACATTAAAATAAAGATTACATTTGGAATCTCAGCACATAACACACAAATTTAAATGGAAATATATAATAAATTATTTAAAAGAGTTTTTAAGGTCGATTTTCAGCATTTTTGACACTTCTGTACATAAAACATCCAAAGATTCCTTTTAATGTAACTTATGAGGTAGCAGTTAAAAACTGGTGTTTTTTTTTTTAATTATTCCATCTAGAAGACTTATTAGATGACCAGAAATAAGCTACAATAAAAACAATTTTAAAAGGTCAAACACTTAGAAGCTGAATAGCATACTATTAAATAATGATTGGGTTACCAAAGAGTTCAAAGAAGAAATTAAAAACATCCTGGAAATGAATGACAATGAAAACACAACAATCCAAAATCTATGGGACACAGTGAAAGCAGTCCTGAGAGGCAAGTTCATAGCTCTACAGCCTACATTAAAAAAAATGGTAATAAATTATGTAAATCTACAACTTAAAGAATTAGAAAGAGGGCAATAAGAAAAGCCCAGAGTGAGCAGAAGGAAGTAGATAATAAAGAGCAGAGCAGAAATAAATGACATAGAGACCAAAAAAATAATACAAAAGATCAATGAAACCAAGAGCTGGTTCTTTGAAAGGATAAATGCGATTGATCAATCTCTAGCCAGGCTCACCAAGTATCAAAGAGAGAGGACCCAAATAAACCAAATCACAAATGAAAGAGGCGAAAGAACAACAAACCCCACAGAAATACAAAGAATTGTAAAAAAAAAATACTCTGAATAACTCTATTCCAACAAACTAGACAACCTAGGAGAAATGGACATATTACTAGAAAAATGTGACCTTCCATAATTCAATCAGGAAGAATTAAAAAATCTCAATAGGCTGATAACTATGGAGGAAATTGAAGTAGTCATCAAAAAGTTTCCAGCAAACAAAATCCCAGGGCCAGACAACTTCACAGGAGAGTTTTACCAAACATTCAAAGAGTAACTAAAACCTATCCTCCTCTGACTATTTCAAAAAATTTGAGAGGAAGGCACACTTCCAAGCTCTTTCTATGAAGCCAGCATTACCCTAATCCCAAAACCAGATAAAGACAACACAAAGAAAGAGAATTACAGGCCAGTATCCCTCATGAACATAGATTCCAAAATCCTCAACAAAATTCTAGCAAATCAGATCCAGCAGTACAACAGAAAAATCATACACCATGACCAAGTAGGATTTATCTTGGGGATGCAAGGAGGGTTCAATATCTGCAAATCAATAAACGTGATAAATCACATAAACAAATTGAGAGATAAAAATCACATAGTCATACCAATTGACAGAAAAAGCACTTGACAAAATTCAACACCCTTTTTTTTTTTTTACCATTGTTCAAAACTTTTATTTTTTTAATTTAATTTAATTTTTTATTTTTTTACTTGTTTTATTGCTTAAAGTATTACAAAGAGTATTACATATGTCTCCTTATTTCCCCCACCCTTGACAATCCCCAGGCCTCCCTTACCCCCCAGTGTCTTATGTCCATTGGTTATGCTTATATGCATGCATATAAGTCCTTCGGTTGATCTCTTTCCACCCCTCTTCTGCCCCCCTACTCTCCCCAGCCTTCCCGCTGCAGTTTGACAATCTGTTTGAGGCAGCTCTGCCTCTGTATCTATTATTGTTCATAAGTTTATAATGGTCTTTATTATCCATGAATGAGTGAATTCATGTGGTATTTTTCCTTCATTGACTGGCTTATTTCACTTAGCATAATGCTCTCCAGTTCCATCCATGCCGTTGCAAATGGTAAGAGTTCCTTCCTTTTTACATCAGCATAGTATTCCATCGTGTAGATGTACCACAGTTTCCTAATCCGTTCATCTACAGATGGGCACTTAGGCTGTTTCCAGATCTTAGCTATGGTGAATTGTGCTGCTATGAACATATGGGTGCATATATCCTTTCTGATTGGTGTTTCTGGTTTCCGGGGATATATTCCTAGAAGTGGGATCACAGGGTCAAATGGGAGTTCCATTTTTAGTTTTTTGAGGAAACTCCAAACTGTCTTCCATAGTGGCTGCACCAGTCTGCATTCACACCAGCAGTGCACGAGTCAACACCCTTTCTTGATAAAAACCCTCAGCAAAGTGGGAATAGAGGGATTATACCTCAACATAATAAAAGCCTTATATGACAAACCTACAGCCAACATCATAATCAATGGGCAAAAACTAATATCATTTCACCTAAGAACAGGAACAAGACAGGGATGCCCATGCTCACCACTCCTGGTCAACATAATACTGGACATGCTAGCCATAGCAATTAGACAAGAAGAAGAAATAAAGGTATCCAAATTGAAAAGAAGCGAAACTGTCCTTATTTGCAGATGTCATGATACTGTGCATAGAAAACCTTAAAGACTCAATCAGAAAATTAATAGACTTAATAAATGAATTCAACAATGTAGCAAGATACAAAATTAATGCCCAGAAATCTATGGCATTTTTAATGGACTGACATAAAGAGAGATTTAAAAAAAAAAAATCCACTTACCATTGAACCAAAGGAAATGAAGAAACCTAGGAATAAACTTAACTAAGGAGGTAAAAGACCTGTACTCAGAAAACTACAGGACATTGAAAAAAGAGATAGAGGAAGACATAAACAAATGGAAGAACATATCGTGTTCAGGGATTGGTAGAAACAACATCATTAAAATGTCCATACTACCCAAAGCAATCTATAGATTCAATGCACTCCCCATTAAAATACCAATGGCGTATTTCACAGACCTAGAACAAACACTCCAAAAATTCATATGGAATAAAAAAAGACCCCAAATAGCTGCAGCAATCCTGAAAAAGAAGAACAAAGTAAGAGGGATCTCAATACCAGATATCAAGCTACATTACAAAGCCACTGTCCTCAAAACTGCCTGGTACTGGCATAAGAACAGACATATAGTACTAGACCAATGGAACAGCATAGAGAGCCCAGAAACTGACCCAAATTACTATGCTCAATTAATATTTGACAAAGGAGGCAAGAGAATACAATGGAGTTAAGACAATCTCTTCAATATATGGTGTTGGGAAAATTGGACAGATACATACAAAAAAATGAAACTAGACCACCAACTTACTCCATACACAAAAATAAACTCAAAATGGATAAAGGACTTAAACATAAGATGGGAAACCATAAAAATCTTAGAGGAATCCACAGGCAGCAAAATCTCAGACATATGCCAAAGCAATATCTTCACTGATACTGCTCCTAGGGCAATGGAAACTAAAGAGAAAATAAACAAATGGGACTACATCAAAATAAAAAGCTTCTGCACATCATAAGAAACCATTAACAAAACAACCAAAAAGCTCACTGCATGGGAGAACATATTTGCAAATGTTATCTTAGATAAGAGTTTAATTTCCAACATTTACAGGGAACTCATACAACTTAACAAAAGGAAGATAAACAATCCAAAAAAAAAAATGGGCAACTGACCTAAATAGATATTTTTCAAAAGAAGGCATACAGAAGGCCAAGAGACATATGAAAACATGCTCAGAGTCACTAATCATCCAAGAGATGCAAATCAAAATGACAATGAAGTACCATCTCACACCTGTCAGAATGGCTATCATCAACAAATCAACAAATGACAAGCGTTGGTGAGGATGCGGAGAAAAGGAAACCCTAGTACTTTGCTAATGAGAATGTTGACTGGTGCAGCCACTGTGGAAAACAGTATGGAGTTTCCTCAAAAAATTAAAAATGGAACTGCCATTTGATCCAGTGATCCCACTTCTAGGAATATATTCTAAGAAACTCAAAACACCAATCAGAAAGAATATATGCACCCCTATGTTCATAGCAGCACAATTTACAATAGCTAAGATTTGGAAACAGCCTAAGTGCCCATCAGCAGATGAGTGGCTTAGAAAACTGGTACATCTACAAGATGGAATACTATGCTGCTGTAAAAAAGAAGGAATTCTTACCATTTGCAACAGCATGGATGGACCCGGAGAGCATTATGCTAAGCGAAATAAGTCAGTTGGAGAAAGATAAATATCACATGATCTCACTCATTTGTGGAATATAATGAACAACATAAACTGATGAACAAAAACAGATCCAGAGATAGAGAAGCATTGATCGGTCCATCAAACCTCAGAAGGAAGGCAGGGGAGGGTGGGGGGGGAATGGGAGAGATCAACCAAAGGACTTGTATGCATGCATATAAGTCTAACCAATGGATACAGACATGGGGGGGTGAGGGTACAAACTGGGAGTGGGTGGCATTAGGTAATAAGGACTCATATGTAATACCTTGACAAATAAAGAATAAAAAGTATAATTATCTAGCAGTATAATATAGATAAGAGCTTAGACTCTAAAATGAGTTGCCCTATTTTCAAATCTCAGACCTATCACTTACTCATTGTCTAACTTTGGGAAGTTTTCAACCTTTCTGTGTCTGTGCCTCAGTTCAATAACCAGACAACCAATGGGTCTGGGCTGCCTGTCATTACTTGAGCAAATTAAGCAGAGACAGGATTGAATCATATATAAGCATTCACTCAAATAATGCTATCAGTATGGAAGAGTAGCAGGTCATCCACAAAAACCTGATCTGCCTCTCCACATTAACCAGGTGCTTATATTGGGTAGAAGGCAAAGATTACATGAGAGAGCAAGAATTACAGGCATGGGAAAATAGGCAAGGTATAATGGTTACAGGTTACAGGCCATGCAGCCTGGGAGG
The DNA here is from genome assembly GCF_014108235.1 of Myotis myotis. Taxonomy (NCBI): domain Eukaryota; kingdom Metazoa; phylum Chordata; class Mammalia; order Chiroptera; family Vespertilionidae; genus Myotis; species Myotis myotis. The sequence goes on along the minus strand of NW_023416346.1, from coordinate 102,005,099 downwards.
GGGTGGGGAGTTGCAGAGGGCAGATGCCTCCGGGACTAGATTGTTTAGCCACGAGGTTGTAAATCTTTCCATAAGGGTAGGCAGTTCTCAGGAAAGGAGGATGGACTGCATTCCGATGTTAGCTCCATGTCCCAGGTCATACAATTCTCAGACAGTTTAGAATGTGCTTTCTATAATCAAAACAAAACCATCACGGTTAACAGCATGATGAATATTTCTTATAATTGTAGCTAGTCCCCAATATTTTATTTCTGCCCCTAACAGTTCCTCACCTATAAAACCTCATAAAGTTGATAGGATGACAGAAAATCCATGTAAAACTTCTTTCACAGTACTTAGGGATAATAAGTGACCAGCAGTGAATCACTATCTTTTGTTCACCCAGCAGATAAAAGCTGATGAGCCAGCTTCATGATATTCACCTCCTCTCCAAAATGGTGGTGCTAAGCTAGATTCAATAGTGTATATACACACAACAAAGCTACCTCTTTCAGAAGACACACTCAGTGGGTACTCTAGTGTTTAGTGATGCTGAAGTATCTTGTGAGGCAAGATATGGTGGGTAAGTAGGCATTATGATTGTAATTTCAAGTACTAATGAATGTAAGTGCTGGGCACATTTATTTTTTTACTTTAAAAAATATTTTTTATAGTTGATAGTATTACAGATGTCTCCCATTTTCCCCCCTTACCTCCTCCTCCAGGTTTCTTTTGCTCCAGTCTTCACCCGCCTATTGCATTGTCCATGGGCTATGCATATAATTATGTAAGTTCTTTGGTTTATATCTTCTCATTCCCACATTCCCACATAGAGTTATGTCAGTTTGTTCCAAGCCTCAGTGCTTCATGTCTTATTTTGTTGGTCAATTCATTTTGTTCACTAGATTCCACAAATAAGTGAGATTATGTAATATTTGTCTTTCTCAGATTGGCTTATTTCACTTAGCATAATATTCTCCAGGTCCATCCATGCAGTCCCAAAGAGTAAGAGATCTCTCTTTTTTACAGCTGCATAGTATTCCACTGTGTAAATGTCCTACAGTTTTGTATCCATTGATCTATTGATGGGCACTTGGGCTGTTTTCAAATCTTAGTTATTCTAAATAACACTGCTGTGAACATAGGGGTACATGCATTCCTTCTAATTGTTGTTTTTGGGGGCTTTATTATATATTCCCAGAAGTGGGGTCACTGGGTCAAATGGAAATTCCATTTTTAATTTTTTGAGGAAACTCCATACTGTTTTCCATAGTGGCTGGACCAGTCTGCATTCCCATCAGCAGTGCACGAGTGTTCCCTTTTCTCCACATCCTCACCAGCACTTGTTGTTCGTTGATTTTTTAATGATAGCCATTCTGACAGGTATGAGGTGATATCGCATTGTGGCTTTAATTTGCATTTCTCTGATGATAAGTGACTAAGCATTTTTTCATGTCTTCTGGCCATTTGTATGTCCTCTTTGAAGAAATGTCTATTGAGGTCTTCTGCCTATTTTTTAATTGATTGTTTGTGCTCCTTTTGGTGAGTTGTATGACTACTTTATATATTTTGGATATTAATCCTTATCAGGTGTATCATTGGCAAATATCTTCTCCCATAAAGTGGGTTCCCTTTTCATTTTGATGGTGGTTTCTTTTGCTATGCAGAAGCTTTTTATTTTTATGTAGTACCATTTGTTTATTTTCTCCTTAGTTTCCTTTGCTCTGGAGATATATTAACAAAAATTCTTCTATGTGAGATGTCTGAGATTTTACTGCCTATGTTTTCTTCTAAGATTTTTATGGTTTCATGCCTTACATTTAAGTATTTTATTCATTTTGAATTTATTCTTGTGTATGGTGTAAGTTGGTGGTCTAGTTGTATTTTTTTTTTTTTTGCATGCGTCAGTCCAGTTTTCCCAACACCATTTGTTGAAGAGACTGTCTTTACTGCATTGTATGTTCTTGCCCGCTTTGTCAAATATTAATTGATCATAATGGTGTGGGTCAATTTCTGGGGTCTTTGTTCTGATCCATTGGTCTATATGCCTATTCTTGTGCCAGTACCAGGCTGTTTTGGTTATAATGGCTTCATAGTATAGTTTCATATCTGGTATAGTGATCCTTCCAACTTTGTTCTCTTTCTCAGGATTGCTGCAGCTATTTGGGGTACTGTATGTTTTCATATACATTTTTGGATATTTGTTCTAGTTCTGCGAGGTATGCTGTTGGTATTTTAACAAGGATTTCATTGAATCTATAGATTGCCTTAGGTAGTATGGACATTTTAATGATGTTAATTCTACCAATACATGAACATGGTATACATGTCCATATGTTTGTATCTTCATTTCTTTATTCAAGGTCCTATAATTTTCCAAGTATAGGTCTTTTACCCCATTAAGTTTATTCCTAAGTATCTTATTTTTTGTCGTTGTTGCAATGGTAAATGGGATTTTATTTTTAGTTTCTCTTTCTCAGAGATCATTGTTGGTGTGTAAAAATACCATCAACCTTGTTTATCTTTTCAAAGAACCAACTCTTGGGTTTATTGATCTTTTGTACTTTTTTATTTTTGTTTCTATGTCATTTATTTCTGCTCTGATCTTTATTATTTCCTACCTTCTACCTCATCTGGGCTTTATTTTTTTCTGTTCTCTTTGAATTTCATTTAGTTGTATGGTTAGATAGTTTATCAGTGTTTCTTCTTGCTTCTTGAGGTAGGCCTGTAATGCTATGAACTTCCCTTGCAGGACTGTGTTCACTGTGTCCTATGGGTTTTGGGTGATTGTGTGTTCATTTATTTCCAGGAAGTTTTTAATTTCTTGCTTGATCTCATTGGTATCCCATTCATTGTTTAATAACATGCTATTTAGCCTCCAAGTATTTGAGTGTTTTTGAGTTTTTTATTGTGGTTGATTTATATCTTCATACCATTGTGATCTGAGAAAATGCTTGGTATTATATCAATCTTCTTGAATTTGCATAGACTTGTTTTGTGTCCCAACATGCAGTTTATCTTTGAGAATGTCCCATGGGAACTTGAGAAGAATGTATATTCTGTTGCTTTGGGGTGAAATATTCTGTAAATATAGGTTAGATCCATCTGATCTAGTGTGTCTTTTAAGGCCTCCGTTTCCTTGTTGATTATTTCTCTGGAAGATCTATCCAATGATGTCAGTGGGGTGTTAAAGTTCCCTACTATGATTGTATTGCAGTCAGTCTTTCCCTTAAAGCTAATCAAGAGATTTTTTTATGTACTTGAGTGTTCCTATGTTGGATATAATGTATATATGTTTACAAGGGTAAAATTTTCTTATTAAATTATTCCCTTTAGGATTATGTAGTGGCCTTCTTTTTGTCTCATTATGGCCTTTGTTTTGAAGTCTATTTTGTCAGGTATGTTTGCTACCACAGTTTTTCTTTCCTTCCCATTTGCATGGAGTATTTTTTCCATCCCCTCACTTTCAGTCTGTGTGTATCTTTTGTTCTGATGTGGGTCTCTTGTAGACAGCATATATATGGGTCTTGTTTTCTTATCCACTCAGTCACCCTATCTCTTTTGAGTGGAGCATTCAATCTATTTACATTTAAGGTTATTATTGACTAATGGCCTGGTGCACGAAATTCATGCACATTAAAAGGGGATTAATTAGAGGAAATATTTTTTTAAATATATTTTATTGATTTTTTACAGAGAGGAAGGGAGAGGGATAGAGAGTTAGAAACATTGATGAGAGAGAAACATTGATCAGCTGCCTCCTGCACACCCCCTACTGGGGATGTGCCCGCAACCAGGGTACATGCCCTTGACCGGAATCGAACCTGGGACCCTTCAGTCCGCAGGCCGATGCTTTATCCACTGAGCCAAATCAGTTAGGGCAAGGCAATATTTTAATATTGCTATTTGCCCTTTCTCTAGAATAGAAGTGTCAGAGATGAAAGAAAATTAGTAAAATGTATATGAAAATCTTCCTCCTGTCAGAGTCTGGGGTACACTATGGGACCCAGACTCAAGCCCCCGCCCACCCATGTGCGCCTCAAAATCGCGCAAGACTCAGACCTGTTCATGCCCCCCTCCTATTGGGCGAGATCCAGACCCAGCTGGTCCCATCCTTGTGAAGCCCTACCAGGAAGGGGGTGCAGCCTCAGGTCCCCTGGCCCAGCGTTTGGGTGGGGGGCATGGCCTGAGGTCCCCATCAAGTCCTGTTGGGTGGGGAACATGGCCTGAGTTCCCCTGGCCTGGTGCCAGGGTGTGGGGCATTGCCTGAGGTCCCCTGTCAAGCCCCATGGGGTTGGGGGGGGCATAGCCTCAGGTCCCTGCTGATTGCTCATTAAGGCTCATTACTGGAACTCCACCTCCACTGTGGGCACAGCATCTTGTGTTGCGGAAACCCTGCCTCTACTGTGGGTGCCTCCATCTTTGTGGCAGAGTGACAGTCAATTTGCATATTCCCTTTTTATTATATAGGATAGGTATTTATTGGAATTTTTATTTTCTTTATACCTGTGATCCTCTCTCTTTCCTTCTCTCTGTCTTACCACAGCCCCTTTGGCATTTCTTGCAGTGCTGGTTTGGTGGTAATAAACTCCTTTAGCCTTCTTTTTTCTGAAAAACTCTTTATTTCTCCTTTAATTTTTAATCATAGCTTTGCTGGATAGAGTTTTCTTGGATTCTATCCCTTGCTTTTTATTACTTTGTATACTTCATATCATGCCCTTCTGATCTGAAGTGTTTCTATAGAGAAGTCAGCTGACATTCTAATGGAAGCTCCTTTGTAGGTAATGTTTTGTCTCCATCCCTTGCTGCCTTTAAGGTTCTTTCTTTGCTTTTAATGTTTGCCATTTTAATTGAAATGTGTGTAGGTGTGGCTCTATTTGGCTATATCTTGATTGGGACTCTCTGTCTCCTCAACTTGTGTGACATTTTCCTTCACCAGGTTGGTGGAAGTTTCCTGTCATTATTTCTTTAAATAGGTTCTCTGTTCCTTGCTCACCTGCTTCTCATTTTGATATTCCTATAATGAAGATATTGTTAAGTTTCATGTTGTCCCAGAGCTCCCTTAAGCTATCTTCCTGCTTTTTTATTCTTTTTTTCTTTTTAAAAAAAATATATTTTATTGAATTTTTACAGAGAGGAAGGGAGAGAGATAGAGAGCTAGAAACATTGATGAGAGAGAAACATTGATCAGCTGCCTCCTGCACACTCCCCACTGGGGATGTGCCCGCAACCAAGGTACATGCCCCAGACCGGAGTCGAACCTGGGACCCTTGAGTCCGCAGGCCAACGCTCTATCCACTGAGCCAAACCGGTTAGGGCATTATTCTTTTTTTCTATTCGCTGCTCTAATTAGGTATTTATTTCTACCTTGTCTTCCAAATTGCTGATCTGATCTGCTTCATCCAATCTACTTTTAATTCCTTCCACTGTGTTCTCAATGTCAGATATATTATTCTTCATTTATATCTGGTTCTGGTACATGGTTTCTATTTCCTTTTTCATGCTGCTATAGTTCCCACTGAGTTCCTTATAATTCGTACTAAGCTCCTTAAACACCTTTAGAACCATTACTTTGAACTCTATAGCTGATAGTTTGCTTGCCTACATTTCATTTTATTCTTTTCTTGGAGATTCCTCTTTTTTTCATGTGGGGGTTGTTTCTTTGTCTTCCTATCTTAGCTGTCTCTTTGTATTTTCTTCCATGTATTAGATAGAACTGTTATGCCTCTCAGTCTTTGTGGGATGGTCTTATGCAGAAAGTGTCTTTAGGGATTCAGTGGTGCAGTCTCTTTGATCTCCTGAACTTGGTACTCTAGGAATGCCCCTTGTGTGTGTTTTTGGGCTCTCCTTTTGTAATTGGGGCTTGACTGTTGATGTCCCATTCATGGGAGGGATTTCCCCTCCAACTTGATGCCAAGTACAGGCTCAACCCCAACGTCATTGTGCCAGCTGACAGAATGACAGAACAGAAGACACAACAGAACCAAACAAAAAAACACCATGAAAATTAAACTATGCAATGCAACAAGAACAGGAAAGACTAAGAAGGAAAAAGAAGAAAAAGCAAAGCAAAGATAAAATAAAAGAATACTAAAAGACATGTGATCAAAGACTAAGAGGAGATATAAAGAAAAAGGGAGAAAGGAGAAGAAGAAATGGCTATATGGAAGCAAGGAGGAAGCCAAAAGAACTAGAATAAGAAAAAAGAAAAGGAACATAAAATAAATGAAATAATAATAATTAATTTAAAATGCAGTAATAATGGATACATTAAGATGTAGATAGGAAAAGTAAAATGGAAAAAAGAGAAAAATAAAATAAGAAAAATTAATAATAACAATAAGAATACACAAAGTACGATAGAATCAAAGGAAAGAAATTAGAGATATGTAAGAAGAAAGAGAAATAAGGAAAAAACCACACAACAAAAACAAAATAAATCTACTCACACACACACACACACACACAAACAAAAACCACATACACACAGTCAAAAATCTTTGGGTCTGCTATTTGTGGAGCTCGCTGGATTTTTCTCTGATGTTATTGAATCTAGTCCATTGGTGTGTCTATCCTGGGCCTCCTCAGAGCTTCTCTGGTGCAGGTAAATTGGAGTCACTGTCCCTTTCTGGCCCTGGGCCACCTTATTGAGGTCTGAGAGTTTGAAGCCCCTAGTAGTCCAGCTGGCAGGGACTCCTTAGCCCAGAGGTTGGGTCTGCCTCAAGTGTCATGCCTTGATTGTCCTTGTTCTGAGCTCTACTCCCTTGTCCCATGGAGCTGGGCTCTGTCTGGGTATCCTGGTCTTGGCTGGGATGGTTTGATCAGACTCATGTTGGGGGTAGTGCCAGTAGCTTGTAGCGGGGGTGGGCAGGCTCTTCCTCTTTTTCTAATGCCTCAACTATGCCTGGTTTGCTGGCACCTCCTCTCTGTCACCTGCAGGGGCACAGATTTCCTGCCCCAGCTGTTCCTTCTTGCCTGAGGTTACTGCAAATTGGGTCAGAAGCAGCTGTTTTGTCAGTGGGAAAGAGGAGATCTTCCCTGAATTCCAGGTGGGCAGGGCTGATCCTCCTTCCTGGACCTACTGTCCAGCCCCCTTTCTGTTCACCATCAAGAAATAGAGGGCACCCCAGGTTCAATGTTGGGTGTGTCATGAGCTTAGTATAGGCTCCCGTGTAGTCTGGCCCTGAGCTCAGTTACGTGGCCCTTCCCACAGGTCAGAGGAGCTTCCCAGGCTGCACGATGGTGGGGTGTTAACACTACTCTATCCAGGGACTCCAGCCTCAGGCTTCCACTGCTGCACCGACTCTGCAATTTCCACAGCCAGTGCCCTTGAGGCCTCCTCTCTCATTCTCAGGCACTCCCGTCTCACCTACAGATCTGCAGCCTCTTCAGTCTCCTCAGGTCTCAATTATAGTAGGTCCAAGTCAGGGGAGGCTACATCCACCTCCTAGCCTTCAGCACAGGTCCTGCCTCTGAGCCTTGGCGGTGGAACTGAGCAGCTCTAGGGCAGCGGGGGCAGCACAGTAGCAGTGGCAGTGGGTGAGTACATGGCAGGGGCGAGATTCCTGCCAGGTCAGTGGAAGTCACACAGCGGTGGCATAAAGTCCAGGATAAGTCCCTGTTGGGCACATGTGTTCAGGCTGGGTGCATGCCAGGCCTGCAGAGGTTCTGCCGATGTCTGCAGCTGGTGTGGTCAGGGTCTGGGTTGTCAGTGCTGAGCATATCAGGTAATCAACCCTCAGGACTTGCCGAACCCTTAACTAGATATTTTGAAAGTAATCAAACTCAGTGTTTCCTAGGGAACAAATACAATTGAGGTACATTATTTTGTAAAAAAAAAAAAAAAAAAAAAAAAAAAAAGAAATGCAAAAGAATAAATCTAAATCCTAAAATGCAAAGCATTTGTGGAATTGTTAGATTTTTTTACCACTCCCCATGTATAAACAATCATTTAGACAAATCTACTTCAATGTAAGTTAGAAAGTCATACTAGGTTCGGAGCAAGATAAACAGGTCCATAAATTACAAAGAGTTGCCAGATGGAGACCCCATAGTAATCTCCCTTAACTGCAATTATCAGCTGGATTTTACAAAGAATCCAAATTTATATGCGAATTAGCATGTCCCTAGGCTAACACCATATTTAGGTCTGGGACTCTAATGACAATAATCACACCTTTGCTAAGCTTCAAAAGAACCAGGTCAAAGTCACTTCAGTGTCATGTTTGTGACTTTTTGTTCTCTAATAACTTTTGGCATGGGCATGTCTTTGTCTGCCTATTTACAGTTAAAGTGAATTTCCAAGCCTGTGGACTTGGCAGCTCTGGCTTCAGACCTAAAATTCCACATTTCTGCTCTTCCTGATTCCCTTATCTACTGGGCAGCCTTGTAACTATCTCCATGGCAATGCAGGGCCTCTCCTGGCAGGTAAACCTGTCTGGTGAATCCGCCCATCAGAGGCGTGTCAGTACCATTTCCTGGAGCAATCTCACAGGGTGGCTCCACTTTCCATTAGTGTTCAAATACTTTGCTGCCTCCTCTGCAGCTGCCAGACCTGCTCCTGCTGCTGCTCAGGTAATTCTCATTTCCCCCTGGCACCACTATAGACAGAGGTGGTTGGTAAAAGGCTTGTACATGTACCTGCCTGTCTGCCTTCCTATCCTTTCCTTTCATGATCTCTCTGTCTCTCTCCTTCTCTGTTTTGTTCCTTAGGGAGAACATCTGGTGTGTACCTTACTGACCACCGAGAAGATGATGAGTTCAAGCTATTGGAACGAGATGAACAGCAGCAGCTGTGGGATTCAGCAACTCCCAGAGGTGCTGCAGTGCCAGCCTCAGCATTACCACTGCTACCATCAGTCAAGTCAAGCCCAGCAGCCTCCAGAAAAAAATGTAGTGTATGAGCGAGTGAGGACCTACAGTGGACCCATGAATAAGGTGGCTCAAGCCTTGGATCCCATCGGCTCCCGGGAAGTGCTCTCCCCTCTCAAAACTTCCTCATCCTACCAAAATTTGGTTTGGAGCGACCATTCCCAGGTACCACAGAGACAGTTGTCAGGCTAGTAGAGAGGGGGAATCTTGAACCTCATTTCTTTTTTAAAAAAATTAAGTTCTTTATTGTTTAATGTATTACATAAGTCTTCTCCCCCCCCCCATTGACCTCTCCCCGGCCGCCCCCAACCCCCAGTACATTCCCTTACCCCCATCCCATCTGTGTCCTTTGGCTATGCTCATACGCATGCATACAAGTCCTTTGTCATTTCTTTTCTTTCTGTTTCTCTGCCTCTGTTATAAAGAATGTTATCTCTCAGTGGAATACAGCTACATATTCAATGTACAGTAAGTCAAAATTTCATCTCTTGGCTATTCTTTCATTTACTCATGCCTGTGGTTGTTTGTAATCAGTTCCCGTAATTTTTATAATTTAACTAGAACATAGGATGGCTCGTATTTTGTTGCATTTGATTGGAATATCTGATCTGAGGTAGTCTTTTGCTCCTGCCACAAAGCAATCCTCAACTTGAATACGATAATTTTTACAGAACATTTTTTGTTAATTAACTTCATAACAGAAATAAATAGATTTTTTGTATCAAATATAATGGCTCAGGGTCAATGGCATGTATTGTGTGACAAGCAAATATTTGTGTTCAGCAAATAGTACGCTGTTCTAGGATAAATGACAGGCACAAAAACCTGTTTGAATTGCCATATGTGTTTCATATTCTGGAAATGACACATTTCTCTTGCATAGCTAAGGTGAATAATTTATGAATATTGGTAAAAGAGTATTGAAAGAGTGGATATAGGATTAAGGAAGGCAAGATGTAAGCAATTGCTTATCTGAAAACTAAAAAGAGTGGAACTCTAAGACACCCTTTAAAATTAAATAAATGTGTTTGTAAAGGGGTTATTTTAGCATCAAGATCTGTACTAATAATCATGCCAATGAATGTAAAGGAACATTGCAAGACTATATAAAATTAACAGCTCTATGTTTTCATTCTTTGACCTTCTTTACATTAAATTTTCATGTTTTTAAACTTTCTGGAAACTTCTGTCCAAACTGAAATTATGTTTTTCAAGATACAATTTGTACTGTAAAGAGCTCAAAAAGAAAGAGAGATAAAAGAATGCAACCATTGGGATATTATCCTATATTGCATTATCATACCAATCTGGAATAATATGAATTATTTTCCCTAAAACCTCAATTTCTTGTCAAATTGCTAGAAAAGGCAAGGTGAATTAATAGATAAAAATTAAAAAGCTGAAATTTGGCAAATCATAAATATTGACTACAGAATTTTTAGGAATGCATTTTATGGTATGCTCTTTAGTTCAACTTACCTTTGTAATAATCCTGGGACCAATTTAAAGTCAGATATAAAGCAACATTTCTCAAGTATATAATAAAACTATTTTTAAATAATTTTAGAGAAAATATAAATAACTCAACAACTACAGAGGCTACAATATTACTCTTTTCTTTTACCTCTAATTTACTTTGAGAGGAAAATGTGAAGAAAAACCCATGATCTACTGTTGGTAATTTCTTAGTTGAGAAAAACTCCACCTATGTTGAATTCAAAGGGAAGAAAAATATAAAGTTTAAAAATACTAGTGTATATAAGTGATAATAATGCAAATGTACATTCCAATCATCTATATTAGATGCTAATTAACAACTAAGTGGGTGTCACCTGTGTTTTTAAGTAGCCCCAAAACAATGAGGTCAAAGACAACAGTTACCATTATCGTAAGAATGCTAAAACCACCCTATCTGTCATAGTTATTTAAACAATTAACCTCTTTTCTTGTCAAATTGCTAGAAAAAGCAAGATAAATAGGTAAAAAATTAAAAAGCTGAAATTTGATAAATTATGAATATTGACTACAGAACTTGAGGAATACATTTTATTGTATGCTCTTTAGTTCAACTTATCTTTGTAATAATCCTGGGACCAAGCTGGCCGAGCTTTTTACAAGACTTTCCTTCTTCTTACCTGATATTTGTTTAAGTGATGATTAGGAGACTATCTTCATCCAGAAATGTAGTTCTCCATAAGGGGCTCTATAAGAAACCCTAGGGACCAAAAATATGGTCACAGAAACTAGGATAAGAGATTTGAATGGATGTTGTAAAGCCTGAAGTTATTTGCAATTGAAAGGAAAGAAAAGTAAGGGCTGGATGAAAATGATCCAGGTGAAATTTTAGATATGTGGTAAACAACAACAAAAAGTAGCTTCATTCCCTTAGTGAAACAAAGAAGAGAGAAAATTTGACCAAAACATTTAAAATTGAGTTAGATATCAAAGGGGATTAACAACTCCACTAAAAGATAATTTGTCAAAAAGCTTTTAGATAGTTGCCACAAAGAATGAGACTAGGAAGCTTTTCTATTTTATTTTTTCTCCCTATTTATTGGAAGGATGGCATTGTGTAAAGTAGAACCTCAATTTGATTTGAAATTACCTTCATGCTAACAAAAAGGTTAAGATATGGCTGGGTAAGATATGGTGATAGCTTTGTTATGCATTAAGCCAAGCACAAGCAAGCAGGACATATTATACAAAATTCTTTTTTGTTTGTCTTATGTTTTAATAAAGTCTCTTAATATGCTATGTTTCAGAGACATTTTGAGTTGGTATGTGGCAATTATTCTGCTGCTAGAATTTGTGACCATATCACTTAGGGAAATGGTTGGACATCATAAATTCAATTAAACTTTTACTTTAATTGTTTTTAGCATTTTGGTGTTTGGATGACATTCAGAGAATTCATATGATTTTTTAAAAATACATAATTGCCAGTAGTAAAATATGTTCTTTTTTGAGAAATCAAAATTGATGCTACTCTGCTTCCTGAATCTTAATTTTAGCTTATATTTTTAATTTTAGTTTTAACCAAATGTTTTTTGCAGCACTTTAGTATTTTCTATATATGGCTTTTTAGTATATGTTTTTTCTCTATCGCCTTCTTGTGCACTAAAATGATGTTTATAGATGTAAATGTATTTTCAATTTCTCCAGATATAATGTTGCTTTCTTTTTTGCCAATAACTGATCAGCTATATTTTATGATTGTCTTGGTTATTATTTTGTCTGATTGACAGAGTGTTCCTCAGAGAAATTTTAATATAGAAACCAGTTGCTGGTGAAATATTCAAAATTGATGATAGAATTAAATTACCAGGTTTATTTATATAAACAGGTAAAATCAATCACAAGTGAAATAAAGGTCATAGATGCATTTAAAACTGAATATGATACTGTGAATAAATGTATTTCTAAAAAACACATAAAACAAAATAAAAAACTTCAAGGCTCAACCTTTTTAAAAGCTTAAATATTAATCTACCATCACAACTCAAAATTACATACTGTCTCAAATGAGTAGCATTGATGTCAATTACTCACTAGACATGTATTTTTCCATTCCATTAATTTAATTTTTCATGAAGTTCAAGGAATTTTCCATGTATTCAGAGGAGCTCTGTGGTGTGAGAGAGAAATAGATGAAAATATGTTTTTAATGCCAGTTATTCATTGAACAGATATTTATTAAGTGTCTATTATATAGAAAGCACTGTGATTATTGGGATAAATACCACTTGCTATCTAGGGAGAGGCCATATTACAAACAGATATACAGGACCTAGATTTAGGTATCCCATATATCTATATTTCATTTTTAAATTTTATTTTGTGTTTTGGCCATCTCTCATTTTATTGAATACACCAAATTTGGGTGAAAGAAGGAACCTCTTAATGTATGTGTTATATGGATTACCATTCTTTTGAATTTGAAACTTGCAAACAAATTTAACTCTAGAGAGCTGCCCAGGGGAGAATGGATGTTTATAAATGGTCTCTGCTCTCAGTAATTATTCAGCTGGGATTATCTTTGTTACATTATTTTTTTCCCTTTTCTTTTGTTACAAAGATTGTGAATAGCTCCCTTATTGTGCCAGGATTTCTATAGACTATCAGAAATTTTTTCTGTTCTGTGGGGAGGGACATGGTGCTTTGATAAATTGTTGTTCAAGGGCGTGGTTTGTTCAAAGGTGTGGTCACTAAAGTGAATGATTGTTCAGGGAAGTAGGTTGCCTGCAAAAGGAATGAGGTCATAGGATAAAGAGGCACACATTTTCAACCTTGGTCATCCCCTTTGTGTTTACAATTAAATTAAGCTATACAAATTGTGAGTGTACCTAATTGTTGGATGAAATTGTCCATGCCAGTTGTCTTTGCCTGTTGTTTAAGGGAGGTCTGATAAATTTCTGGGCCTGTTTTCAGTCAGTGGCACTCACACAAGCCGTTAGTGTGTGTGTGTGTGTGTGTGTGTGTGTGTGTGTGTGTGTGTGTGTGTCAAGGTGGGGGACTTGAGACAAGGGGAAGGGGGGTGAACTTGTCCTTTAACTGTCTTGACCCAAATTTTCTTTCTTGATAATTCATGGTAAAACAACTGGGATATCTGTCATGCTTTTAAACCCCATTTAAAAGTGAAAACATTTCTAAACTAGTCTATTTGAGCTAACTTTTTCTTCATACCAGCAGCTATTTCAATAGTGATAATTTTTGACTTCCAGTAGAGCATATATACGTCTCATTTTTTTAAAGACAAAAAGCACGTACTGCAAAGAGACCGTATACTGTATTTTATGTCCTAGTTTCCTGTAGGAAAATAAGAGAAAATATCTTGGAATGAGTCTCTTAAATGAGAATTGCTATTAGAAGAAAGGGATGAGGGGAAGTAGTTCTATTACTAGTACATTCTAGTAATTTTTATCACTTTCTTTACATGAGAACAGAATCAGACTTTAATTAAGGAAGTGTTTGTTTCATCTACAGACAGATCATTGTACTTTACAAGTTTCTTCCTGTACAAAGTTCAGAATAACATCTCAACAATAACCTAAGGCAGGTGTTTAACCACATCACTGGCTTTGAAAGATTCTAACAAAATATCTCCCATACTATTCTGGGAATTTATGCAAATGGAAGTTTACCTTGGCAAATTTTTTCAGCATAAATGTCAGGTGGCTTTTAAACATATTGCCTATTTGGAAACTGTTCAGCCTAGGATGTTCCTATTATTACTTTCAGTGATTCTCAGTCATTAGGACTGATAGTAGCATCCAGAAGGCTCCCATGACTTTCTTCTTCGAACATTATATTATTTACTAGTTTCCAAGTAAAGTTTTAAAACTTAAATTAGACAACATGAAAACATTCCATGTTCATTTCAATAAGCTTCCAAATATTTAGAGAACCAAATCCAGCACTATGTATGTAATTTCCTCTGTTTATTACCTGATTCTCATTCCCAGCCATCTCAGCATCCCTCCTGCATCTATTGCACCAAGGTCTTTAACTCTTAGATCAGAGTTATCAATAGGAAAATGAAAACCAAAAGTTATTTACTGAAGAGGTTCATATTTTGCAGAGACTAAAGATCAGTCACAGATAACATTGTGTGTAGAAAATGTCCATACAAGTGAATCTATATGGAATGTGTCTCTGGAGAGTTGCAAATAATAAATGTTCAGTGGTGACTTTGACAGAAGCAAACTATGACACTCGGCCAGGGGTCCTCAAACTTTTTTTTTTTTTTTATATATATATTTTTTGGCTTTTTTTTTAAATTAAATCTTTATTGTTCAGATTATTACATTTGTTCCTCTTTTTTTTCCCCCCATAACTCCCCTCCTCCCAGTTCCCGCCCCACCCTCCGCCCTCACTCCCCACCCACTGTCCTCATCCATAGGTGCACGATTTTTGTCCAGTCTCTTCCCGCATCTCCCACACCCCTTTCCCCCCCAGGAATAGTTAGTCCATTCCCTTTCTATGTCCCTGATTCTATTATAATCACCAGTTCATTCTGTTCATCAGATTATTTATTCACTTGATTCTTAGATTCACTTGTTGATAGATGCATATTTGTTGTTCATAATTTGTATCTTTATCTTTTACTTCCTCTTCCTCTTCTTAAAGGATACCTTTCAGCATTTCATATAATCCTGGTTTGGTGGTGATGAACTCCTTTAGCTTTTCCTTATCTGTGAAGCTCTTTATCTGACCTTCAATTCTGAATGATAGCTTTGCTGGATAAAGTAATCTTGGTTGTAGGTTCTTGGTATTCATCACTTTGAATATTTCTTGCCACTCCCTTCTGGCCTGCAAAGTTTCTGTTGAGAAATCAGCTGACAGTCGTATGGGTATTCCCTTGTAGGTAACTGACTGTCTTTCTCTTGCTGTTTTTAAGATTCTCTCTTTATCTTTTGCTCTTGGCATTTTAATGATGATGTGTCTTGGTGTGGTCCTCTTTGGATTCCTTTTGTTTGGGGTTCTCCGCGCTTCTTGGACCTGTAAGTCCATTTCTTTCACCAGGTGGGGGAAGTTTTCTGTCATTATTTCTTCAAATAGGTTTTCAATATCTTGCTCTCTCTCATCTTCTGGCACCCCTATAATTCTGATGTTGGTACGCTTGAAGCTGTCCCAGAGGCTCCTTACACTATCCTCGCATTTTTGGATTCTTTTTTCATTTTGCTTTTCCGGTTGGGTGTTTTTTGCTTCCTCGCATTTCAAATCATTGACTTGATTCTTGCGCTCCTCTGGTCTGCTGTCGGGAGTCTGTATAATATTCGTTATTTCAGTCCGTGTATGCTTAATTTCTAGTTGGTTCCCCAATATAAGATCGAGGGTCTTATTAGTTTTCTTGTAGATCTCATTAAGTTTATCGGCGGCTTCTAAACAGTTCTTGAGAGACCTTAAAAGTGTGGTTCTGAACTCTATATCTTCCATTGACAATTTTGTCTTGTTTCTTTGTCTCCGCATTTTGTTATGCTTTCTTGGTGCACCCCCTAGTGGTCTTTGTTCGAAGTCTTATAGTTAAATCTTGATTGTTGTAGCTAATTCCAGGGAGGGTTTGACCTCCAGGCCAAGTGGCTATGAGAATCAGCTGTGTCAGCAGTGAGAGAACTTCTGTCCTCTAGGGAGGTGCTAATCTAGCCTTTGCCTGAGGCTATCCGGCAAAAGCCTCTGTGCAGGGCTTGGGCGGGGCAGGTCGCACAGGATCAACAGGGTGGGCCGGAGAGAGCAGTTATGGCGGCTCTCAGTCCTGTCCCCAGGGGCTCTGCCTCTCTGAGTCCCAGCACCCGCTGCAAAGCTCGGAGAGAAAGCTGCACTCGCTCTGACCGAAGCCAGACAGTCCCTCTTCTCCCGTTTGAGTCTGGGTCCCTAAAGACTCGCCCGGATCTGGAGCTCAGAGTCTGCGACTCCCTCTGGATTGAAAACGCCAACCGCGCCCTCCGCCGCCAGCCCGCTCGGGCACTCCGCACCTCAGAATTTGACTTCAGCACCGCGCCTTCTCTGAGTGTCCCTATGCGTTTCTCTTTCCTCCTAGTTGTAGGACTTCCACTCAGCCAGCGTTCCTGTGGTTCTGGGTGATGTCCCTTCCGTTTTTTGGTTTCACTTTTGAAGTAGTTGTTCAAAGCAGCAAACTCCGGCGTTAACCTATGCCGCCATCTTGGTTCTCCCCTCAAACTTTTTAAACAGGCGGCCAGTTCACTGTCCCTCAGACCGTTGGAGGGCCGGACTATAGTTTTAAAAAAAGCTATGAACAAATTCCTATGCACACTGCACATATCTTATTTTGAAGTAAAAAAAACAAAATGGGAACAAATACAATATTTGTATTTGCATGTGGCCCGCGGACCATAGTTTGAGGACCCCTCTGATCAGTGCTAGAGCCTAGTGTAATGGCTAAGAGTGTAGGCTTAGGTTTTAAACTTTTTGGGTTTAATTCCTGGTTCGAGGGCTATATGCCTCAGTTGCCCTATCTATAATATGGGGAATTAACATCTAACTCATAGGTTTGTTGTTAGAGGCAAATGCAATAATGTATGGTGAATAACACACAGCACACTGCCCTGACACATAGAAAGTGTTAATGCTGCATTACCTAGAATAAATTACTTGACTTCTTGGGGCCTCAGTGTTCTCATTTGTAAAGTGAGGACAATAATACCTTCCTTCAGAGGTGTAGTGAATATTGAATAAGATAACATGCGAAGGTGTCCAACACAATGACTGGCACAGATTTGGCACTCAATAATTTTTTCCATTGGTATTATTATCTTATAAAATGTATCCAAAAAAGCCCCTACCTGCACAGACAAAATAAGTTAATAAACTTAATGACTAGACTATAAAGTAAGAGTTTCTTTCACACTGGAAAGATGAGGCAAACACATATGCTTGAAAAGCTTATTAGGGCTCTACTAGCTAAGAAAGACTAATAAGGAAAAGCATTAAAGCAATTTTCTAAAATTCATGGTATATGATCAAAAGACTATAACAGTAGGAATATATTTATAATATTTACTGGCATATCCTTTAGAAAGAGTAATTTGGAAGTTCTCATACTCTTAGTCTTAGAACTTGAGCTTCAATATTTGAAATAGAGTTTTTTTCATGTTTTTTTTTCTTTTTTCCTTTTTAAATTGTAGTGACACTGAGCATGAAAGCTTGCTTGCAGTCTGCCTCTTACCTAATGTTTTCTGTATAAATGGACTCCCAATAGGATAGAATGTGGCTATTTACATTTAAATTAATTAGCATCAAATAAATTTAAATAGGCATTCAGTTCCTCAATGGCACTGGCTACATTTTGAGTGCTCAACAACCACATATGGCTAGTTGGATAGTACAGTTAAAGACAATTACAGAGAGGCCTACTGGAAATGGCAGATCTATATATTCAAGCTGCTCATTTAAATATAAAAATGCCTCTAAGATCATCACATTCAAAGAAATTCATGATGGTACAAATGTGTGATCAAAGTGATGCCAATTTACATAATCAGCTATAGTGGGCTCATAGGAATGAAACAAAAAATGAAGGCACACATTATCAAAGTATAAGTTTAGAGTGACTATTTCAGTACAGGAAGAATTAACTTAATAAACCTTCAATAAAAAGAACTTGAGTGAAATATTTTCATGTATGTATGCATATATCTATACTTTTGTCTGTCTGTGAATTTTTCCCTGAACCTCATTCTTTGACAGAGCAAATGGTTAAAAAGAGGAATAAGATGAAAAAATATCTCCTCTTAAAAATGCATCTTCTTTTCTTTTGGGACTATGAACTGTGTTTCATAGTCTCTCTGAAACTGCCTATCTCCCTTAACCTATTGAATTTTTAAACTTCAGTAAAGGTTCAAATATCATAACCATTTTTAAAAGATGAGATAATCAAGGCACGGAGATGTTATATGACTTGCTCAAGTTCATACAACTAGTGTATAGTAGAACTAGGATTTAAATCTAGCAGTCTATCTCCAGATCTGTATTTGTAACCACAACAGTATACTGTGTATTCCTCGTCTACACATTTGACTTTTATTTATGTTACACAGTCTCCAATATCTGATTCCCATTTATACTTTGGGATCATTTTCTTATAGGTGCTCCCATTATGAATCACTTAAAATCTTTTGGGACATAAGCTTGGGCATAAATAAATAATGTAAATGAACATTTCAATTCTTTAAAAATATTATGTTATTTACCAAGAAGGCAGATATTATTGTTGCTGTTCAGGGTTTTTATATTATTCTCATACATTTTATTGATTACTAGAGGCCTGGTGCATGCAATTCATGCATGGGGGTGGGGTGTCCCTCAGCCCAGCCTGCACCCTCTCCAATCAGGGACCCCTTGAGGGATGTCTGAGATCGGGCCTAAACCGTCAGTCGGACATCCCTCTCACAATCCGGGACTGCTGGCTCCCAACCACTAGTCTGCCTGCCTGCCTGATTGCCCCTAACTGCTTCTGCCTGCCAGCATGATCACCCCCTAACCACTCCCCTGATGGCCTGATCGGTGCCTAACTGCTCCCCTGCTGGCCCTATTGCCCCCAACTGCCCTCCCTTGCTGGCCCTGTTGCCCCCAACTTCCCTCCCCTGCCGGCTCGATTGTCCCTAACTGCCCTCCCCTGCAGGCCTGGGTCCCCCCCCCCCAGCTGCCCTCCCCTGCAGGCCTGGCCACCCCCAGCTGCCCTCCCCTAAAGGCCTGGTCCCCCCAACTTTCCTCCCCTTCAGGCCTGGTTCCTCCCAACTGCCTTCTCCTGCTGGCCATCTTGTGTCCACATGGGGGTGGCCATCTTGTATGTTGGAGTGATGATCAATTTGCATATCACCTCTTTATTATATAGGATTTTGTATAAAAATATAGAAGGCTCTATCACTGGATAATAACATGATTGAATTTAGTTACTTAAATCTCATAAATGCTTTGGCAGCACTTCAATAGAAATAATATGAAGAAATAAAATTAGCTTGTACCTTATTGTAAAAATTATGAACTCAGTAATAAAATGGTATTTGGTTTGTAATTCAGAATCTTTTAAAAATCTTTGATAATCAAGTTCCGAAGTTAGGTTCAAACTCCTTACCTTGATGTTAAAGGACCTCCTTAGGATAGTCCCATCCTATTTTTATAGTCCTCTCTCACAGTACTCAACTCCTCCTACCTGATGTTCCAGACACACTATATTACTCTCAGTTTCATAAATAAACTGATGATTTTGCTTCCTTCCTACCCACCCCACTTTGTTCACTCTATCCCTCGCTCTGGCAACATTCACATTTCCCTCATATTTCTGCTGGAATTCTACCTATCCCTCAAAATCCATCTGGAAAGCTGTATACTTTAAGATACCTTCTCCAACCCTGAATCTTCTTACCCTCTCCTCAGTGCAATATTGCACTTCCAAATTTATTCCAGATGTGGTCTCCATCTTAAAGTGAGTATCACTTTTAATCATTTAACTATATGCACTTATATCAAGTATTATAATTTCTGTTGTCTTTCTTCCCCCAATCATGATCTGTTGAGAGTTGAGATTTTTTAAAAATCAAAACACAAACACAAATCAAAATAAATGTTTGGAAGAATAGAATGAAAATTCTGCCTCTCCACTTGTTCTCCTCCCTTCCCCGCTCGCCCCCTGTCTTTGTGATTAAGGCTTGCAAAAATGTATGAATGTGGCTGTCAGCACTGGCTTTAATAAAGATATATGACAAGGATTATTTGTGGGTTGCACTCTTCGATTTCCTCTTTTTGAACTGAAAATGGGTAGTAGGACACAAATTGTCTTTTTATAAAAGTAAACAACACATTAAACATAAGGAGCTATTTTAAAAGTCAATTAGTATTCTATTCTGGTTCTCATGTTCCTTTAAGCAACTGGATTTCACTTGTTTATTTTTGATTTATATTTTCCCTATGGACAAATATTTATGATTACTTATTTTATCAATGCTTTAAAGGGTTAGTGATTCTGATCTCTCATTATATCATTTCCCTGGGATTTGCTGTGATACTTCCTGTAAACAAATTAGCTTGAAGGTGTTAATTAATTTGCTTATAAAGACAGTCCCTCTATCTCCCCTGCTACTGAAATTCTGTCTAAGTAAAGTGTTTTTATTTATTGAATATTAACTGGGTTATTCTGTAATTGGTTTAGTTATGTGCTCCAAAATTCCCTCATAAAACTACTAATACTGTTCAGTATTTGTCCACACACCAAAATACATTTAGAACTTTCCAAGGAAATATTTTTGTCCTCAAACATATTATTTACCCATTTGTCTTCTAACACAGGCTTCAGCTTGATGCATAGATTCCTGCATAAATTATTTTAAAATCTTCACAAACGTAGTTACATCTAAGAATAGTTCTCTAGAAAACTATCTCTTAGCTCTCAGAACTTCCATAGTAAGTTCTTATAGTTCTTTTTTATCTCTTCCAATGCCATTACATAAGAAATATTGAACAAATAACTTTGTTGCACATGTAACCAATCCAGTAAAAATAATGCCTTATATAAATAGATGCTACGTTTTATTTTTCAAAATTCTTTTACATACATTTTTACTCTCTAGAACTCCAAATATTAAGTAGAAAAAGCATTATTACAGCCACTGTACAAATTGTACAGTATACAAATAAAAATATGCATTGTGTGTTATTTGTCTTGGACAAATAAAGGAATCAAGGCTCAAATAGCTCAAAATAAATTTTCCAAGTGATACCAGCTGGTTAATGAATGCCCTGGGTTTAGAAACTAGCTCTTGATATTTCTATTGTATCAGCTATCTCACTTAACCTACTTACTAAAGTATTTTCAGTTTAAACAAGTTTATATTATTGATTTCAGCAAATCATTTGATGATTACCCTTACTGTATATTTTTTCCATTCCAATGTTCCATTATCAGGACAGAAAGTATAAAAAATATATTAGAGGACAAAAATAGTTTCTGATCTGATTTTATTGGTCTTGCCCTGAAATAATCATGCTATTTAGAGAGTATGTGCTGTTTTTAATATTTTAAAGGAGCATGTGCTAAGTTTTTAAGGTGTGAAGGAAAATAACACCTCTCCAGCTCCTGTTTTCCTTTATTTCTCCACTGCACTGAGCTACTCAAAAGTTCTCTCACTGAGGTAAATAACAGGGAAACTTGCTCCTTTTCCATTTCATATGATTTTCTAACTCTGAAAAACAGCTGTTTTAGCAAACAGAATAAAGATAGTATTGTGACTAGCTGTGATTTAGGGTATATCAAGGTATGGACAATTATCTCGAGTGACATAATGAAATTATCCCCCAAAGCAGACTGATTTCAATCCACTTTGATCTTAGAATTAATAATTCCATATGTAGTTTATACAAGGAGGAGGAGCAGGAGAAAGAGGAGCAAAAGGAGGAAGAGGGATGCTACAACTTTCCCAAAGCTGAAAATTGTTACTTTAGGCAGTATGGGAAAAGAAGACTTGAATTTTATACTAAAGCTGAGCCCATCTAATTACAAACAAAATTATTTTTCACTATACCTCTACCAAAAAAAAGTTGCCAACAAGACAATATTTATGTATTTAGCAAATCTGAGGCACAGGAATAAATGGCTGAATACTATGCTGAATATTTGATTAAAAAGGTAGGGCTTTACTTGAAAAATTGAAGGACTTAAGTAATATGAGTACTAAGTAAAAATTTTCTTTTTAGTTTAGAGGCTTCAGAGTACACACTATAAATATATGGCACAGTTTATAAAAATCTATTTGATTTGTAGAAGTTTAAATTATTTAATCAGAGCCATTCTCTCACACAGTCACTTTTGGGTGGCTCTCTTGTTTTAGGCACCCAAAAATTGCCTTTGACAGTAAATAATAAAAAGGACAAATATCTACCCCCCCTATTAAAAGGACTAGTCAAATTTAAGAGTAGAATTATGTTCTATAACTTGAAAAGCAGAAAATATAATGACATATGCTATATATGTGGCAAAGTATAGTAATTAAGAGCGTGAGTTCTGGAGTCATGGTACTTGATTTTCAGCTCCAGCACCTTAGTATTAACTGTGTGATCTTCATTTGGTTACTTAACCAATCTCTCTCTAACTTTATTCATATGTAAAATAAGGGTATAGTAGAATCCTCCTCATGGGGTTATTTTGAATATTAAGATAATCTGTGTAGTCCTAGCTGGTTTGGCTCAGTGGATAGAGTGTCAGCCTGAGGACTGAAGGGTCCTGGGTTTGATTCTAGTCAAGGGAACATGCCCAGGTTGCGGACTCAAACCTCAGTGAGGGGCGTGCAGGAGGCAGCCGGTCAATGATTCTCTCTTATCATTGTTCCTATCTCTCTCTCCCACTCCCTTCCTCTCTGAAATCAATAAGAATATATTTAAAAAAAGACAATCTGTGTAACATATTTGTCACATAAAGCTTTTAATAGGTGATAGTTATCATCATCAAAAGAAAAGACTGACAAGTTTAAAGGATTTGAAATTGTTTTGTCTCTATGGAAAAATATGTTGGGAATGATCTCCTATCTTCACAGAATATTAGAAATACAAAGGAGAGTTTAAGATCCTGTAATCCACACTAGCACACACCTACATACCATTTCTCACACGAGGAAACTGAAGCTCAGGGAGATGATGTGAGTTGTTTGATATCACACAGTTATCTAGTAATATAACTAGAAGTAGAACTCAGGGCTCCTGACTCCATGTATAGGTCTCTTTCCACTATATTACGATAGTAATCGCCACTCACCCCTTCCCCAAATTTTAATTGTTTTGTTAATTTAATAAAAGGCACCCCAGGGGCTGTGTCACAGAGAGCATAAGAACAGAAGATGTAACTATTTTTTGAATTTAATGACTTCAACATGAAGGATTTAGGTAAGCTATATACAGATCAGGGACACTTAAAATTAAACACTGAACAGGTTATCAAGAGGGCAAGTTAAACTCCTATTCTTGGGGTGCCTTTAAAACTAAGGCATCCTCTTCATTCACATTTTTATCAATTCCTATGGAATGGGTAATAGTTATTTGAGGGATGACTTGCTGCATTTCTGCCTAGAGCTAGATACCACTGGAGTGCCTTCCATTATCAAGATAATGTACATTTTGGACATTTACTCAGACCATCATACTTAATTCTGTAGATTTCCAGGGAAAAGAGTTTTCTTTAGCAAGTCTTTCTGGAATTAATAAACTTTATATTCAGATTGCTTTTCCACCTTATAACCAGCCTAATACTACTACAGTTTTTCACCCTGATCAGCATCATATATCTTAATGTTCTCTGAGGCATATCAAGCTACCACCTTAATATTTTACTTTTTGTAGCTATCCCATTTGTTCTGTTTTTTTATGAGGATTGCAAGCCATATTTGCCTAGATCAATTCTAATAATAGACTCAAAATAAGTAAGTTATAATCTTAATTAATAATTAATAATGTCTTAATTTTTTAAGAATTAATGTGTCAGCTTTCTAAATATAAGAAATTTGGATATTTTATTTTAGGATCAGACTAGTTTTTGTGCAAATGTACCAATTCCCCTTTTAAATATTTGCTACCTTAGCAGCTGAATAAAGTAACCCTGCCTATACTATGATAAATAAATGTCCTAAAGCTATGATATATATAGATAGATAGATAGATAGATAGATAGATAGATAGATAGATAGATAGATATAGATATGGATATTGATATTGATAGAGATATGTATGTGGGGGGTTTTGTGTGTAGGCCTACTTGTGTTAATTTCTGAAAATTTATAAAACTTCATAGCACACACTTTTATCTTAAAAGCTAGCTCACTTGGCCAGTAAGTTCCGTTCTGTTTAATGTGCTGATGTCATCAGATTTGAATTGGTTAAAAAGAGGGGGAAATAACTACCATTTATAAACCTTGTACCAGGTGTCAAGCAATGTCCACAAACTGTCTTCTTGAAGTGATCCCAGTATTAGTAGCCCTGGCCAGAAAAACCTAAGAGTTGCGGAAAAGCATCCTCCAGACATGAATACTTTTATGCATTGCTAGTGGATGTGTATGAGTATAACCATTTGAGAATTGAATTGGGCAGTATCTGTTAAAACAAACAGTACACATACGCTGTGCCCCAGCAATACCACTTCTTTGTGGTATTTAAGAGAAATAATCACACTGCACAAGAATGCTCATTACAGTATAGAGAAAACCCAGAAATAATTTAAATTTTGGTAAATAAGGTAACAAACAGACATTATAGAACATTATGTATTAATTTAAAATAATGACTTGAAACATATTTAATCTATAATACAAGAGATATATTGTTTGGTTAATGTTTCAGAATAATAAATTAATAAATGCTATATATATATATATATATATCTGACAGTGATGGTTACTTTTGGGTAAGGGATTTCAATGCAGGGAGCATGGTTAAGGGACGGTCTTTGACTTCATGGAAAAAGATCTGTATACCATTTTATGTTACAATGTGTCTATGTACTATTGCATAACTAAAAAGCACCCCCTTTTCCCCTTATCTCTCAGAAGCTGCTTTTGTTAGATCTGAGAGCCAAACCCACCTGAACTTAGTTGTATTTGTAACCATTTTTCCAAACTGAAGAACATGTACCTGCTTGGTCTGCTACCTTAATTTTTCTGCCTTTTAAAGCATTTTCCTCAGCAACCAGCAGGAAATCTGGAAACACATTCAAAGGCTTCCTTGTAACATTAAGCTTGAATTTTGGTCTTGATATAACAGGGAGAGGGAGAATGAAATGTTACAAGTTGAACCAAAGGAAAAGAAAAAGAAAAACCATGGTGTGCAGGACATTTGGCAGATTGAGTAAATGCATGGATCTGTTTTTGTTTTGTTTTGTTTTTTGGTTTTTTTAAAAATATATTTTATTGATTTTTTTACGGAGAGGAAGGGAGAGGGATAGCGAGTTAGAAACATCAATGAGAGAGAAACATCGATTCAGCTGCCTCTTGCACGCCCCCTACTGGGGATGTGCCCGCAACCCAGGTACATGCCCTTGACCGGAATCGAACCTGGGACCCTTGAGTCCGCAGGCCAACTCTCTATCCGCTGAGCCAAACCAGCTAGGGCTATGCATGTATCTGTTTTAAGAAGAGCATGTCACACCTATATTATTGTACTTCCATATAAGTCTTTCAGTATTTCCTCTGTAAGTCCATATTCTGATATTCAATAGCTTCCTTGTTCAAAAAAATACTTTTATCATTATAGGAATATATCCTGGAGTTGTGTCAATTGGTTGTAAATTATAGTAATATATGAAGAGATTAAGTAATACTATCAACTCTTTGCAACTCTTAAGAAAGCTATGCACCTTTGTTGATTTGAGAAAAAATCAAGAATGTTGAGATAATCAATAGAGTGACTTTTATCTACTCATTATTAAAATAATACTCTCACTTTCATGGATTGTTTTTAAACATCAGAACCTACTCTTTGAAATTAAACCAGACACAGACCAAATAAAGCATAATTAAGGGTCAACTGGAAGGAATCTAAGGGGAGTAGTCTTAGTTGAGCTTGCAAAGGGAGTTTCCTATATTGGTTTGAGAATTTTTACATTTAACATTTTTTATTGATAAATTTTGCATATTGTTATTTTCAGACATAGTATACATTGGGATGTATATTAACAGAGTTATAAAAAAAAGAAAAAAGAATGCAACCTAAAAATACAAGAAGAATGCATTATCATGAAAGCACTGTTGAAATTATTTTCTTATTAGGTTACGTGTAAAGTTGACAAACGAATTCAGTAATGTGCTCTTTGGATAGATAGACATCATCTAGGAAAGCATAACATTCTTATTACTGATAAATTGGGTTATCATAAAAATAAAAAAAATAATGCATTCAAATGACATAAATCAGTAACAATTTTTGAACTCCTTTTTGTTTCTCTCAACAGGAACTCCATTCTCCAACTCTGAAAATATCTACTTGTACCCCAAGCACTCTACACATGACCCCAGCTACTGAGCAGGTAAAAGATTTTATAGATTAGATTTTATTATTTTCTTTTAATGTAAGCCTTGCTCATATGCTTAAACAATCTTTAGACCCTCAAGGGTTTTACGCATTCAAAAATGCCAGGAACATAAAACTAGAAAGGGAATTCTCACATATGAGCATTAGTTCAGCCCATCAAAGAATGTGAAGCAAGTGCTAAAATAATTGCTGTGAATTGGGATTTTTCAGTTTCATTGTCTACTCAATCTGATTGCTTTTACTTTGAGTGTAGTTTATTTTTAGCCAAGGATCTCCTTGTGATTATGTATATTTTAAGGGTCCTTGATTTGAGCACAAAAGAAGTACACAGATCTTGGATTGATTGAGGACTTAACTGTGTGAATGTTAGTACTATGAGTTTACATTCAGAGAGAATAACTTATACGGTCAGAACTAACCTTTCTCAAAAGTTTGTGCTTTAAAAGGCACACAAGGATCTAGATTCCTTAGTATTTATGACCTAATACCCATTTTTAAGATTATTCTTGAGCCTAAGCATTAGATCTTTAAAAGACACAATAATAATACTGAAATGCCATATTAACAAATATGTGTTTAATGAGCTAGTCACCATATCTCAAAAAGTAGATTCTAAGAACATAAAATATAAAACATCCAAATTGTGTTACTACATAGTAGGGGAGTATAAAGTGTATGGGATTTTGAGGATGAGAGCAAGATGAGGTTTCAGGGTGTGAACTTGGACAGTATAGGCACAGATAGACAAAAACTGGTCCCTAGAATTTGGATACAGTAAGGAAAAGGTGATATTATGTAGAACCAAAAATGATTATCAAAGAAAACTTTGCCTACCTCATCCCAATTTGGCCTAACCAGGAACTAGGTCATTTGGAGTCATGCATTTATTCAGCAAACATTTGCTTAGTGCCAAGTATGTAGCAAATATTGCACAAAGATGAATTAGACCCCATTATTATTCTCAAAGAGCTCACAGACTAACATGGGTCATATACATGACAAAACACAAGACAGTGGTGTAAAGCTATAACTGAATTTAAAATGGAGTCCTATGGGACCACCAAGATATAATTACCTCCGAAAAATGAGTCCACTTAAATCATAGTGCTGTTCACTATACTTAAATCCTGTCAGAAAATTGCATTCACTGATATTTCTCATAATAAAAGGACTTTAAAACTGGGTTTACTGTATGTTTTATTTCTGACAATAAAAATATGTTTATTATAGAATTGTGGCACTATAAAAGAATATGAAGAAGAGAAAAATAAAACTCCTTCATTATCTCCTCCCTTACTTAGAGATACTACTCTTAGTATTTTGTTTCCTTCCATTCAAATAAAAAATTGTGATCATGCCATATATGCAATTTTATATCTTCATTTTCACGTAACGTTATATAATATTGTGAGCTTTTTTTCATGTAAATTTTCATTACTCAAGGTGGTTATTTTGATGGCTACATAGTTTTGCCTACATGTGATTATTTAATCTTTCCCTTCACCATAAGAAAGTGCTCCTGCTACTGCACCCTATCAACATTATTATTTTAAAAATTTCTCCAGTTAAAACATGGTGTTCTTTTGTTATGTTTATGGATTCCTAGTTTGGTTGAATACTTTTGTTATTTAATAACCATTTGCTTTACTTCTATTACATGCTGTTTTTTCATTTTTCTATTAGTGTGAAGATTTTCTTGTTACTGAGGTATAAAATCTCTCATTGTATTAATAATATTGACTCTTTTTCCTTCAAAACTTTGCAGATTACTTTGTTTTAGTATTTTGTCTTCCTTTTAATGTTATTTATGGCCCTCCCCACCACTACACTGAAGATTTAAGTGTTTAAGTACACACACACACACACACACACACACACACACACACACACACATACACACAGTTTTCTCTTTGCATCTCCTTCCATTTTTTTAAAAAAAATATAGGTTGTCCTTTTCAAACAGATATAATTAATAAATGCTATGCTATATTTTTCAAATCATGTGGAAGCATTTATAATGCAATAAATATTTTGAAACTCTCATAAAATATAATTTAGAAGGTGTGATTAATTTACCATGAAATTAGTATAATAGAAATACCTAGCACAGTGCTCAGCACATAAAATATGCTTTCATACATGTTTTTGAGACTGAAATTAATGACAACACTAAGTCAGATGTCATTATTTATGCAAATGACTAAAACTTTTACTGTGAAAATTGCTCCCTATTATTATTGATGGCTCCAAGGTCACTAAATAACTATAATTATATGAATTTTTTATCTTTTCTTCACAGGAACTTCATTCTCCAATAGTAAAAGTCACTACATATCCACAGACCACTATTAGGAGATATATAGTACAAAATCCTGAACAGGTAATCCATGTCACACAAAAATCTTGTCCCAACCTATAATTCCTTAGATGTGTGAGTCAGTTACCATATCCCTAAAATCAGATTGTTGGACTTTCTTCTGGTTATAAAGTTAATTCTTAATCACCATAATTCTAGACAATCATGTGCCCATACATTCTGACTCAGAGCTGTAAGAGTTCCAAGAAGTATATAAATCATTGGGTTATAAAATCTACTTCATAGCCCCACCCCTGTGCCACAAAGGATTTCTGTGCACTTTGAACCAAAGAAAAAGGGACAAACTTCTTTCATAAGCTTCATATAAAAGCTATCAGTTGTGCCCTAGCTAGTTTGGCTCAGTGGATAGAGAATTGGTCTGCGGACTGAAGGGTCCCAGGTTCGATTCTGACAAAGGGCACATGCTCAGGTTGCGGGCTCAATTCCCAGTGGGGGGCATGCAGGAGACAGCCAATCAATGATTCTCTCTCATCATTTTTTCTCTCTCATCATTCTCTCTCCTTCTTCCTTCCTCTCTGAAATCAATAAAGAAATACACACACACACACACACACACACACACACACAGCTATCAGTTGTTATATCACAGGTTGGAGTATTTAGTATATTTAAATATGCCATTGAGATATGGTTTAGAAGAAGAAAATGAAAAGTTCAAAAGTGTCCCCATGGCTTTGTTGCATATGGTGAATGAACTTTTGTTCCCATTGATGGGCTGTTAAAAACTACATATTATATAAAACATATGACCTTATATTTTACAAACTAGGATATTGTTATCTATTTTGAGGATAAAATTAAGAAAACTTTCCCCCCGCAGTAATAAGCCTTCCTCAAACACACCACACACACCACACACACACACACACACATACACACACACACACACACACACACACACACACCCCACACACACACCTGCACGCACACGTGCAGCCAGACATGGCCCTTCTTTAGCTGCAATAGGAGGTTTTCCTATTGGGTTACAAATACAAAAGTTTCACAAATAGAAACAGTGTGGCCCAGATAGTAACACAGCTGTTCTTTGCTTTGCTCTTTATTATATCTCTTCATTATTGCAGAAAACAACCCTTCCCTTTTTCACAAAATAAATTTGATCACTTGCTTCAGCTGTGGTAAGCAAAGGGTTAAATTAGGTCAACACACTTGGTACTATTCTAGGTAGATGAGGAGGATGTACTATTCTTTTGTTTGTATCAATCTCCCATCTTCTTTCTTTATTTTTAAATCACTTTCTCATATTTCTTTAGCCAGGGAGGCTGGTGTGTGTGTGTGTGTGTGTGTGTGTGTGAGAGAGAGAGAGAGAGAGAGAGAGAGAGAGAGAGAGAGAGAGAGAGAGAGAGAGAGAGAACCTGTGAGCATGCATTCTCTGTATTGGGGGTGATTGTTTCAGGTATTTGCTTGAGTTTCCATGTATTTGTGTAAATATCAAAAGAGAACTGCTTGCTCCTTCTTTTGCAGAATCAAAAGCAACAAATATGAAAATTGTGTCAGGGAGGAGGCCATAAGGATGGCGTGGAAGATGAGAGTGTGCTTCTTTTGCACACAAACTAGAGACTGTGTATATTAGGATGCATATTTTATTTGATAACTCTAGCTTTCAAATAAATAATTCTAAATAGTGCTTTTTTTCATAATGTGAGAATTGCTGTTAGGATATATCCACAGAGAGATTTAAAAAATGAAATCATTTGAATTCCACCCACATTGCCAGCAGTTCTTATGTGACTTTAAAAAAAATTATCTTTATTGTTGAAAGTATTAAAGATGTCCCCTTTGTTTTTTCCCCCATTGACCCCTTTCACCTTGTACCCGCCCCTTCACCACACTGTTGTCTGTGTCCATGGGTTACGCATATAGGCATATAAATTCCCTGTTTAATCTCTCCCCCCACGTACTCATCCCTGCCTTCCCTCTGAGATTCATCAGTCTGTTCCATGCTTCAATGTATCTGGATCTATTTTGTTCATCAGTTTATTTTGTTCATTAGATTTCACATATGAGTGAGATCATGTGATACTTCTCTTTCTCTGGCTCTTATGTGACTTTGGATAAATTATTTAGTTAATGGGGAAAGGGAAGAATGAATATTTATTTGAAATACACTCCTTGCTAGGCAATTTACATATTTTATCCCATTTAATTCTAAAAAGGTGAGAAAACAGAAGCACAGATAAATTAGAAGTATGTATGCAAGTGTGTAACGTATTTGTAACACTGCACTTGCTTATTATTATGGCTATGTTCAACTACAAAGAAGCAAATAATTTCTTTGTGAGAAGAGGCTATAGAGGGTTAAAGAAAAATAATAATTTAATGCTTTTACCTATTTCCATTATTGAGGAATAAAACGAATTTCAATCTGATGCTTTGTAAACAAAAATAATCTAACCGGTTTTACAGAGCAGTTGAAAATCCTGTCTAGATATATTCTGCATTTTATTTATCTAAGTGTATGCTTTTTTGTTTGTTCTTTTAAATTTCCCCAGGAATAGATTCTGTCTTAATTACAATATTTATAGTAAGCTGAGCCTTCTAAGTGGCAACTTTATCCTCTTTCACCTCCCATTTTCTCTAATCTTTACTTATCCTCCCTGTAATTAAACTGATGCCATTCCACTTTCCTCAATATGATTTCCTTCAAATTCTGATGAGCTGTTTTTTTTTTGGTTGTTCCTGACTTTCTTTACTCTTCATTTATTGTCATTTTATTCAAAGTATTTATACATTATGATATATAACTTGACCCAGAAATCAGAGAAGTATTTGTTGCTTTAAGTAGTCAGAGTCCTGTTGATATTACTCAGTTTCATTAATTTTCCAGTGTGGAGATCCTCCTGTGGGGAGGGTACTGTACAGCCTTCAGATAAAAAAGGGAAATAAGACATGGTTCCAAAACCAATGTAGCTTACAATTGTTCTCAGGAAGGGAAATAAGATATAGCCACAAACATCTATGTAAAATACATGGTGAGGTGCATGATAGATGCCATGAAAGAAATACTGATGAAGTCTTATTGAAGTTTAAAGGTTGGAGATAACATATTTATTTAGGGGGGGTGGAATTAGGGAAGGATTTATTGTGGTATTTAAGGCATTTTTACAATTAACACTGTTTTTAGTATTATTTTACTAATAAGGGAACTAAAGCTCAAATAAGTATAACTTGCTCAGTTTTTTTTTGTTTGTTTTTTGTGTTTTGTTTTGTTTTTCTCCAAATCTATCACTCGTTATCTTTTTCACAGTTATTCTGGGAGTAGTTTTGATAAGATCTGATGACTTATATTGGATATAGGGTTAAAAGAAGAACAGTCAAACATGATCATAAGCTTTTCAATTTTAGATACTGGGAGTATGGTAGCCAATTAAAAAGATGAAGAAGTTAGGGGAGAAGAAGCTGGTTTGGGAAAGTGGAAGATTTGATATTTGTTTGAACCAGTGGCATTTGAGGGGAATGGAACAGAAGATGCTCAACAGACAGTTAAAAATGACTTGGAGAAAGGTCCCATTTGAGATAGAGACTATGGTAGTTATTCCTCTTAAAATTATTATTATTGTGACTGTGGGAATGGGTGAGATAACTAAGGGGTAATGGAGAGGGTTGAGGTTATAACCTTGAGAAATTCCTACTTCGAGGGAATAGAAGGAAGGAACCATTTACACAAGCAGAGGATCTGCCACAGAGGGAATGAACACAGAGTAACTGAAACAAGTTCAGAAAGGACGTGATCATCTGTCTAAAGTGACAAAAAGGCCAAGGAGAAGGATCCTTAAGAATAGAGTTTGACCATTAAGAAAGCAGTGGTGATATTTGAGAGAGCATTTTTGGTATACCCGTGGAGGCAAAATCCAGATGCAATAAGTTAATGGGTGAATATATCAAGAAGCAGGGGAAGAAGTAAGTGAGGATTATTATTCCACAGAAGGTATTGGTCATAGGAAGAAGAGAGGAGATAGTAGTTAAAGAAGAAAACAGAATTATGAGAGATTTGTAGACAGAGGGAAAGAACCAGTTCATAAGGAAGACTAAAGACTAAATGGGGACGACTGGGACAAGATTCTGGAAGAAACATGAGAAGATAGGATTCCAGGTACAGATAGAGAAGTGAGTTTGAGGGAGGGGAGTATGTCTTTCTCTATAATGAGAGGAAAATGAGTGAATCTCATTGGATAGATTATCTTGGTTTTCTCAATAAGTAAAAGGAAAATGATGGATCATGAGCATAGAGGATTGAGGAAAATTAAAATATTTTAACCATAATTATAGATAATTTGAGAAATACAAGTATGACCATGAAGGTTAGGAGGGTCTCTTAAATTTAGATGAATTTGTATTGAGCTTAATCAGCCAATCTTTTTTTTTTTTCTCTCTCTCTCTCCAGCAAGGTTTCATGACATTGGAACAGTAAAGTAGGTGTTGGGGATTATGGACTTTGTTAGATGTGAGAACTATTGCCAGAGGTCCTAAAAGTAACAATTATAATTATAAGATCAGGCATCTTTGAAAACACCTACTAATTTTTAGGGTGGATCTGGCTCCAATTCAAATGTACAGATAGAAAAAAATAAGCTGACAAAACAGTAAAACTGTCCAGTAGCACATTTATGAGAAACCTATGACTTTAAATTTATTTTGCTAACCTGTTTCACTCAGAATGATGTGTTCATAGTATCATTTGGTTTTACCTTCTTTTCAATTTGGGGAAAATAATAGTCCCCTAAATTTGAAAGTATTTTTTTCTCAATAAGTCATTTAAAATAATAATGCCAACACTTATTTCAGAGAGAATCAACACTGTCACCACCTAAACCTTTTTTCTTCTTAAAAATAATAATGGTTCAACATTTACTAGTACAGTAAACTTTAATTCACATAGAACATTTCATTATTTTTGCTATATTTGTTTTTTGCCTCTTAGAAGATGCATATATCCTTAAGATAAAGTTTCAGCTCATCCCTTCTCATCCAATCATCTGTTCATTTGCTATGTGGTATTCAGGATGGATAAAGTCCCTGTATTCAATAGGTCTACTTTAGTATATTTTTTAACTTGGTATCCTAGAAAAGTTTTAACAATATTCTCATAAATTATTTTAAATCAGTATGGATTTTAAATATTATATTACTACTAGAGGCCAGGTGCACGAATTTGTGCACCAGTGGAGTCCCTCAGCCTGGCCTGAGGGACTGGGTCAAAATCGGCTCTTCGACATCCCCCAAGGGGTCCTGGATTGCGAGAGGGCGCAGGCCAGGCCGAGGGACCCCACCAGTGCACAATCGGGGCCAGGGAGAGATGCAAGAGGTTGGCCAGCTGGAAGAGACCACGGGAGGGCTCCAAGGCATGTCTGGCCCCATCTTGCTCAGTCCTGATTGGCCAGAGCCCAGCAGCAAGCTAACCTACTGGTCAGAGCATCTGCCTCCTAGTGGTCAGTGCATGTTATAGTGGCTGGTCGACTGGTCAACTGGCTGTCCCCTGGTCGTCAGTGCATGTCATAGCAAGTGGTTGAGCTGCCTTAGCATATTATGCTTTGATTGGTTGAACAGCTGACTGGATGACCAGACACTTAGCATATTAGGCTTTTATTATATAGGATATTATTAAAAACTATGTCATTTGTATATTAAAATTATGGATGAAAGGTTCTTTAAAATATATTATTTTGCTTGATATAAAGTTCCGTGCATTATTATCCCTATGAGCCTCAGAGAAGGAAAATTACTTGCCCAAGTTTCCACAGCAAGTATGTAGTATACACAGGAATGCATACAGGTTTTATGACTCCATAATTTTTCCCATTACACTTGCTGCCACTAATTTTAGTCCAAATTCAATCCACTTTGCAATTCTCACCTGTTGAGTTTCTGAATCTTTTATACCTTCATTCACCTTCCCACTGTTTCCTTTTTTAGTTGTATATTAAATTTGTTGAGGTGACATTAGTTAATAAGATTATATAGGTTTCAGGTGTACATTTCTATGATACATGGTCTGTATAGTGCATTCTCTTCTCTTGATTTTATGACATTTTTCTTTTCTGATTCTCATACTCCTTAAGACTTATCTAGTTCTGTTTGATCTCCACTTACCTTTTCAACAATGGCATGCTTTTACTAGAACTTATAAGCATATGATTCTGAAATCCAAAACTGTAGTCATGAGATCCTTATTCAGTTCCAGACATGTTTTCAACTGTGTGCTGGACATCTATATCTGAATGCCCATCTGCGCATTTTTGTAAGAGTCTCTTTGCTAGTTCTTTGCAATAATTTAACACATGCTTAAGTGTTTACTATGTACTATATACCTTATTAAGTGCTATGAGAAACAAAACCATGAATCAAACCTGGATTCTTGGGAGCATATGAAACTCAAAATGTCTCAACTTTTTTTGTGTTGTTTTTTTTTGTCATCACTGACCATATCATATATTCCTCATGGTCAAGATCTCAGAGTCATCTTAGAAAAGTACTGTCCTTAATGATATAGGATAATCTGCTAACTGTTCTCCTCACATGTACCCTTTCCTTTCTCCAATTACTCTTCCCAAAGTTCACCGCTCACATAAGCTTCTCACTTCTTACTACTTGCAGAACCAAGCCCCATCTGCCGAGTATGTTCCCTACATACAACTTACACTTTTCCAATGTTGGTGCCTTGACTTATTTTGTTTTCTTCACTTAGAATACTATTTCTTCCATTTCTTCATATCCAAAGCATAACTTAACCTTCTCTCAAATGCCATCTGATCCAAGTAATGTACTGACCATTGCTAAATGAAATTCCATTTTGTCTCCTGAATTCCATCCTATAAGTTATTTCTCTGTACCTTTTACACTTACGACTTTCTACCTTGTATTATAGATATTTATGTTCATATATTATCTAGACCAGATATTAGAAAAACTTTTCTGTTAAGGGCCATATAGTAAATATTTTAGGTTTTTCTGGCCACATGGGGTCTCAGTCCTTCCTTTTATTTACAGGCCTTTAAAAATCTAAATACCATTCTTAGTTTGAAGACATCACAAAAATAGACTGCTGGTTAAGTTTGATAAATTCTGATCAACATTTAATGCTCCTGGTAATAATCTAAGTATGATTCATGCTTTATAACACTGAGCAAAGTATATTGAGCATAGTAACCTCTTAAACATGCTACAATGATTGCAAATAACTACCCAAAAGGTGTTGTTGTTTTTTCAAAAACAAACAAGTATAAAATAGCTTCTAGGGGAATTTATCTAAATATATCCATCTTCACATTTAGTAACTCATCAGCTAGTCAATTTTAATTACTTATATGCTTTTCAACCAAAGTATCCCAGGTCATTTAGTTCAAGCACTCTTTATTCAAACATGAATATAAGAAGTATATAGCTTTGTGTTCAAAAGTGTCTTGTGTTCTCAACAACCAGTGTTTTAGTTCTATTATTCTAAACTATATTACAATAGAAGACTGCAAAAATGCTAGAACCTTTTGTTGATTTTGAAATGGTCTTAAATATGTTAACTAGTAACAACCTTGGCCAATCCCTTTCTAAACTGTTCCTGTGTCCCAAAACAGATCAATGCAATTTTTGGTTTGTAACAAAACAACTCCAACTCCCCATCTACAAGTTAAAGACTCATGAAAACCAAACGAAGGGAAAGGAATATATATAGTGCACATTACATTTATTTTAGACTCCAGATATAATTTTAATAGCTCTTTCCTGGTTTCTTTCATATCTTGAACATGTCACCAGCCTTTATTTCACTGGCTGACATCTTCTAAGATAATACTACATCAATTTAGTTGATTATATGGAGATACAGTGGCTCTTAAACCTTTACTCTGTTCTCAGTATTCAAAACATATTGTACTGAGAGCCTGAGCTTTGATTATCATCTCAAATAAGAACTGTACACTTCAAGGGTACCCAGATTGAGTACCAGGAAAAGAAATTATGTAATATAGTTCTACCTACTTTATGGCTCAGTGGTGATGAATTATGTTTATTTTGCATTTCTCTAATAATACTTTTACAGGGAGCGAAACCTGCCCGAGAACCAAATTTAAATGAGGTTGACCTCATGCCTGTCTACTTCAGAGAAAACTCTGAGAAAATTATACCTTGCCTTAGGAACAGAAACAAATTCTCTTTTCCACCCCTTTATAATTTCCCCAAAACACTGTGTTAGGCCTCGTTAAATGTAGTAGGAGAGATCCAGATTTTCTGTTTGAGAAAATAGGCTATCTTTATTACTATTTCTTTACGTCTCTCAGACTTTATTGAAATATCTCCTCCTATAGTCTGCCACTACCTCAGAGTTTATTAAAGACTGGATATTTACTTAAGTTAATGTTTCCCTGAAAAGGTACCTTTCAAAGCACAACACAGTTTTTACTGTCTTCATAGGAACCACTGTCTCCATTCCTAAGAGGAGGCCATTTCTTCCCAGGAAACAATGTTATTTATGAAAAAACAATAAGAAAAGTGGAGAAGCTAAATATGGATCAGGTATGTAAAATTTGTTTTAAGGCTTATTTTGTAAGTATATACTTTTGAATTATTAATACTTTAGTAGAGCTTAAATGACATTCAAATGTCAAGAGCTAGACAAGACCTCTGAGTCATAATACTATCTTATTATGTCTGCAGCACTTCATATCATCCTTAACACTTCCATTTCCTCATGTGAAATATTATTGTCCCTGTTATACTGAATGGGAAACTGAAGTAAAGATATGCCAATTCACATAGACAATTAATGGTAGAATCTGAACATAATATAAATATCCCATGCTTTGTATGTTTCTTTTAAACTGGTCTCAGAAAAATCATAATTTAAAACATTATAATTTTATTTTAATTCATTTAACATAAAATGTTAAATTACTATATACGAAAAATATTGTATACTATAAAAGTTCTAGAAAACGAAAGCTTCAAGTCACACTTTTAAAATTCCATTGAACTTAATAAGTACAGCAAGCATGTCAAACTCACAGTCTGTGGGCCACATGCAGCCCACAACGAATATTTTTGCTGCCTAGCCAATATAATGGTATGTAAGAAACGTTTTAATAAAAATTTTGTAACTTAATTTTTATAATATCCTGTTATACATAATTATTAATAACGGACTACAACATTCACTAATGATTACTATAATCATGTTGCATTCATTTCCTTTACGTGCTTTACACGCAGGGACATCATTTCTCTCCACTAATACTAACAGAGGATATTTTAGCAGCCAATTGTCACATCTACAGTCTTGGACTGACTTGTTTGGTGTGCACAACAGGAAATATTTCACTTTCGTAAAATAAGAAAAATAGGTTTTTTGCATTATGCTTATTAATTTGTGCAGTTATTCAGTGTCTGGTAAGTTAATGTTCAAGAAAAATATTAATTTTTATTTAAATGTTCTATTATTTTATGTTAACAATGACTCACTTATTTCAGCCCTTTGTATTCAGCATGTCTCTATCGAAATAAACCTACGTTTCTATGAAAATTGAAACTTTTGGTTTTTTGCAGCCCACATACCGTAAACTTAAACCTTGTTTACTTAGCCCGTGTTAGCCTTGGAGTATGACATGCTTGAAGTACAGGGTACAAAACTGCAGCTCTGAAGGCCCAGTCCTTCAAAGCAGAGTTGTTACTGTAACCTGCAGAGGTTTCCACATGACCTGTTTGGTGGATTCAAGCATGCCCAGCCCACACAAAGCCTGAGACTTATCTCCTGGACATTCTTGAACTAGACAGTGTGTTAATTTCTTAGGGTTGCTGTAACAAACTACCAAACTCTGGATGGCTGAAAACAACAGAAATTTATTTTATCACAGTTCTGAAGGTTAGAGTTAGGGTATCTCAGTGTCGGCAGGGCCATGCTCCCTTTGAAAACTTTAGAGAAGAAACACTTCCATGCCTATCTTCTGGTTTCTGGAGGTAAGGGTTCCTACACTTATAGATGCATAACTTTAATCCTCGACCCTTAAGCGGCATCTTCATATCCTTTTCCCTTTGTGCATGTCTGTCCCTTCATATGAGGCACTAGTAATGTTGAAGTAGGACTTATCCTAATGACTTCACTTTAACTTGATTATACCTCTGTTTCTTAATAAGGTCACATTCTGAGGTACTGGGGATTAAGACTTTAGCATTTCTTTTAGGGGGAGCAAGGGGCACAATTCAGCCAAAAAATAGGCAGTTAAATAATACTGAATGAATTTCAATCACAACATATTTTTTCATATAGGAATGAAAGATTAAAATATACTAAATTTTCCTTTGTAATTTTCTTGGTATGAGAAAATTATTTTTCTGAGCATTTATGGGCAGTTGTTTCCATATTTATAGAAACTAATGTATATTACTTAGATGTTGCCCAATAAAAAATAAATAGGGTAAACTCATTTATAGGCATCCAAATCTTTAAGATTCTGGGCTGCTTGTAAAACTGGATGTAGTCTGAAGGGTACAGTACACATATCTTCCAAGGAACAAACAAAATATTTCTGAACATTATGATTCCAAATAGAAAAATTTAATCAACTATGTCAGTTCTTCAATGGGCGCTTTCCTCAAGCTGTCAAATTATATCATTTTTCCTTTATCGAGCTGAACTGCCAAAATAATAAGTTTAGCACATTTTCAACAGCAAGGAATGGTTGAGGCACATCATTTCATGCTGCTTCCAACTTCTTGTTTCAAAGAGAATAAATAAACGTTTTCTAAATTTTTGTCCCTAGAGGAAAGTATTGAACACCCTGTACATTATTATTGCTTTGCATCTGGATTAATTAAAGAAGAACCCCTTTAAGAGAACACTGCCGCTACTTACTATTAACATATATTTACATTTCTATTTCCCCTTTTCTCATGAATGACTTAACTGATTTGGGAGTTTTGGAACTACCATGGAGATTTCCCAAGGTAAAAGGAGCCATTCATATAGGATAAACTACAACTGCTTTGTTGTAGTTGAATTTCCTCAGTAATAGAAATACAGTGAGATGATCTGGATAAAGCCAGAATCTGTACAAACCTGTTTAGTATGACATGAGACTAATTCAAATAAGATTAGCTCTTAGGCAATGGGACCTGTCCAAGAAAGAGGTCTTTGCATTAGAAGGCTGTTAAAATGGTACCAGGTGCAACATATTATCCAATTCATATGAATTGTACTCTATATTTTTTCTCTATCAATGAAGACAAAATATATGATAAATCAAAAGTGATCTCTTGCAGGTTAAAAACTCAGCTTATAGTATGCTTCAAAAGTATGAGTAATATATGAATATCTTGCTTTGGAACAACAATTTTAGTAGTCACGTGTGAGAATTGAAAACTGAGTACCTGCTAAGACTTCAGTGGTTCCAGTGAGTGGGTACGAGGCCAAATAGGTTCAGGGAAACCACAAAGCACCCCAGATGGAGAGACTATTCCCATTCTATTCAAGAGGCAATGGATACTTTAATAAAGGAAGATGAGTGAGAAATTAGTTTTGTTTTCTTTATTATTCTTTATTGATATGTCCTTTCAAAGTGTTTCCTAACTTGTTTTTTGAAGAAATACATTATATTTTTTTCAGGAGAAATTCTATTTCAGTAGTGTATGAGCTTCCCACTGTGTGAAAGTTTTCTCAGAGTTCAGACTTTCACTGACTTTATCCTAATCCAATGTATGAAGGTATTTTGTAACATTAAAGAACAGATAATACATTTACCCCCTGAATTTGTGTAAGAGTTCCTGATTAGTACACAGCCAGACTTTTAAACTGTAGACATCTTAGTGCTTGTATGTTTGTAAAGTAAGTCATATTGGAAACGAGCCTATAGAAAATGATTCTATGAACTGATTCTATGATCTTTATTATCTATATGTCTACCAATTCAGTTTCTGTTTGTAAAATGTGTTTCTTTAAATATTTTTCTTTCTTTCAAAATACTTTTTCTATACATGAAATGATAATTAATACACATAGCTAAAAACATCAAGGCATAAAATGTATTAAGAGGCACAAAAAAGTATAAAAAGAGAGTAAAAATGCATACAGTGAATAAATAGCCTATCTATCCTGATTCTCTTGTCCCTCAGTTCATCTTCTCAGGCAGTAACTCTTAAAAGTGTTTTGCTCTGTGCATTTCAAAGCCATCATATATATTTGTAAATATACATATATGTACATTTTTTAAAATGTTATACAAAGGGAGCATACTATATTGATTCTTACGCATCTTGCTTTTCCCATTCAACATAGTTTAAAATTGTTTCATATAAAAACTGAAGATCTGAAGTGTTTTCTTTTATTAATACAAGTCAGCTTTCCACAGTCAAAGAAAATAGGGCACTCAATTTATACTTTTGCAGTTAATTGTATGTGCATGAATATATTACTATAAGTCAAAAAGTATTATTTTTTTCTTTGAAAATTGGCTTTCAGGTGCCTGTTATCAAAGTAGAACATTAACAAAAAAAGTGCAGGAAATTCAAATAAACCTGAAAGCCCTCAAACTGAAATAACCAAATATCTTTTTTATTCTGTGCTCTATACTTATGAGGAGGAAAAAACCTCCATGACAAATGAACAAGCAGATAGCAAAGATTTAATTAAAAAACAAGTTACAGAACATATTAATGGCAGTAAAAATTTAGCTTAATGTTCTAAAAGAGCTCTGATATAGAAATCATGAGTTCCAGTCCCAATTTTGCCACTGATTAGTTGTGTAATTTTAAGATAATCATCCATTAGTTCATTTATTCTTCATAACAACCCAATGCGACACATATTGTTTCCACTTTTACAAAGGAGGAAACTGAGGCTAATAAAGATTGCATATGCAGTTTCTCAAGATCACACAGTAAGTGATAAAATCAGACTTAGAATACATATTTTCTGGATCTGAATTTTCAGTCACTGTTTTTGAATATTTTTTCTTAATTCATACTCGGTTTTCATAAGCGTAAGAACTTTCTCCACCTCCACTGTGATTCCTAACATTGAAAATCACTACATTATATTATTTTCTAATTTTATAATTCATCTACAGCTTCAGAATTATAGTATTATTAGGTAATTAGGTGCTGAAGTATCTGTTGAATCATCAAAAAAGAGGATTTAATATTAATATTCATTATAGTTTTAGTGATAACTATTAGTGGAATATTAATTTAATCAGAACATTCAAGTCCCTGACCCATTTAGGTAAGTATTTGGATGGTCACAGCCACTTGATCAAATAAAAATAGAATTCAATAAAATTTCCCCCAATGGAATACTTTAAAATTGATGAAAGTAAACAAAATAGAAACAGATCCATATGCACAAAGGGGAGGAGTGTTGGGGAACGGAGTGATAAAGGTGAAGGGATTATGCCAAAAAAAAACACAACAATCTCATAGACACAGACAGCAGTATGGTGATTGCCAGAGAGAAGTGGGGAGGGGGGGAGGGAGAGGTTGAAGGTTTAATGGAGGGATAAGTGGCGACAGAAGGAGACTTGACTTGGGATGGTGAACACACAATATACATATGATGTATTATAGAATTGTATACCTAAAACCTATATGATTGTATTAACCAATGTTACCTCAATAGATTCAATAAAATTTAAAAAAGAAAAGAAAAGAAACAGAAAAAATCACTTAGTAAAGCTACAAATCCTAGGGCTTCAAATATCTTGTGAAAGAAAATTTTAAAATAGTTTCAGTTGGGTTTTTCTTGATCAGTAATTTTTATTCTCAATGACTCTTTTTGGTATGTGTTTTAGGAATTCTATCCTCAGGTTCAGTGCCATCATCACATTGTCCAACAGCCCCAGATCATCCACTCTCCTCATTGTCAACAATCCCATTCTAGCCAGCAAATCCAAACTATCACAGGAGGTGACTCAACATCTACAAGCATTGGAAATGACCTTTGCCATGGTGAATCAAGCCATATACATGAACAGGTAAGTTCAATTAACTGATACCTTACAAAATTGAAATAATACCCTTAAACACTTCTCACTC
Source organism: Myotis myotis (assembly GCF_014108235.1). Lineage (NCBI taxonomy): Eukaryota > Metazoa > Chordata > Mammalia > Chiroptera > Vespertilionidae > Myotis > Myotis myotis. The sequence continues at coordinate 101,962,324 of NW_023416346.1, read as the reverse complement.
TGTACAAGTACCCATATTAAATTTTCATCAAAATATTGAAGAGTTATGTAACTAGGATTTGTAATTTGTTACAGTATTTTAAAAACTAAATTTCCTTTTCCTCTCAGAACACAAAATATTTCAGGTCTATTAATGAACTAAATCTATGAAGGAATCATGAATTGATTAATAAATTCCTGATTTATAGCTGATCCTCAGGTCTAAATTGGTCCTAATGGTTGTAAAACATTAAATATTTTTAAACATTAAATACTTTCATGAGATATGGTACTTAAATGAACAGTGATTTGCAAATGATATTATTGAAGGTTATTATAATGGTCTCATTTCACAGGCTGGTAATTACTTCCTATATGTCTTCTTTGAAAATATGGTATATTAAGTCAAGTTAAAATGTATACAATTTATTGTATATTACATAAACAAAATATAAACTAAAATTTAGTTGCTAAGCATTAATCTCTTCGGATATAATTGCCAGTGACTAATTTATGTTCTGAAAACTTTGGAATCTTGTAAACATCTGTTATGCAAGTGTTAAAGGAAAAAAGATTTTCTTGTATCTTGGTAAAGTTAACAACAGGAACAATGAATAATCAACATCATTTGTATGTTTTCAGATGTTTTTTCTAGTAAAGAATAACTTGCTCAAATTGACCCTTTCATAGGCAACTCTTAGTAAAAGATAAAAGGAGAAAAAATAAGAAAAAATAAAGGAACCTGTCCACATAAGAATTTGATTGATTTATATTAAATATACATGATATTACTTCTAAGGGCTGTGAATTTGAAATATGCACTTTATCTGTATTTGTCAAAAAGAACCACAAATAATTTAAAAATCCACCATTTTCAATCTATAAAGCCTTAGAATGATATTTTCTCTGAACCATCTTATTAGATTAAGTCACTTGAAATATAGTTAAATCTTGTAATTTGCTTCAGTTTCTTCATTTTAAAATAAAGATTTTACATCACTCATTTCTTACAGGCTATTCTAAGAATAAATTATGTTTTGTATGCTAAGCACTTACCATAGTTGAGTGCTATTGGAAAGTACTTAACAAAATAGTAGTTCTTAGTTTTTAGTAGCAATTATTATTTATAAACATTAAATCTTCATGCCAGGTCCTATGAAAAATACTAAAGTGGGTAAAGCATTGTCACATTTCTTATAAGTGTTTACTATCTAATATGGAAATGACAAACTTAAAACATAACACAAAACTAAGTGTCTTCTGTCATAACAGAGGAACAAGTAATGTGCTTTGAGAACAGAAGAGAGAAGAAATTAATTTCAGCTGGAAGGTCAAGGAAAGCTTTGTTGAGGAGGCAGGAATTGAACTGGGCTTTGAAGAGTGAGCCAATTTTTATATGTGGTATTATGGTGTGGCATAGAGTTGACTCCTAAGAGGGAATTACCTGAAAAAAGTTATAGGTTTGGGAATTTACATTTTGGGCTTCAGGAATAGGTTTACAGTTAGTGGTTTGGTTTGTATGGAAAGGAAGACAGAATGAGGAGTACTAGATCATGAGGCTCAAATGTTAAGTTTAAAATGTTGAACTTTATTTGGTAGGCAGTGCAGAGTGAGTGAAGGTTATTAAGTAGGAAAATACTGATAGGTGTGCTTTAGGAGGTTAATCCTAGCAGCTTTGTACAAGACAGATTGGCATACTGATTAATTTTATTCTCACAGTGATCAGATGAAGGTGTCATAACAGTAGGTAGGGAGTGAGGGGCAATTATCAGAGATGGGAATAACATGCTAGGATTAAGAATCTTGAATAGTGGCAATGGTGATGCTATATTCTTTCATTAGCTCAGTACAACTAAGAATATATTTGACCAGACAAGATATTGTCTATTTAAAAAAATGGGTAGAGTTGGGTAACTAATATATTACTTTCTATTCTATTATTCATACTTCAGTTTGAGATTTGTCAAATGCTGGTGGCTTTTTTGTATATATAACATTTTTCTAGTTTTTCAATAGCTTCTGATGATAAAGTTGAAGTGCTGCTGAAAATAGAACAGTGCCCTGGGAATCTTAGATGTGGTAATTCTACTTGTATGGGGTTACATAGGATTGGATCCATTCTTGGTCAGAGTGAAGAGTAACCTGACTGTGCAAATCCCATGGACAAGGGATGACAGGGAGTGATTAGTCTCACCTAGGTTCCTTGGTGTTTATATGTCTCTTCCACCTGGCAGAAGTCTCTTTAAAGAGTAATAGAGCAGAAGTAAGTTGGGCTTTTTAAAAATATACATATTTTATTGATTTTTTACAGAGAGGAAAGGAGAGGGATAGACAGGTAGGATAATTGATGAGAGAGAAACACCAATCAGCTGCACACCCCCTACTGGGGATGTGCCCTCAACCAAGGTACGTGCCCTTGACCAGAATCGAACCTGGGACCCTTCAGTCCACAGGCTGATGCTCTATCCACTGAGCCAAACTAGTCAGGGCAAGTTGGGCCTTTTTAAAACTAAAGGTTGGCCCATTTTTAGTTTGTGTTTAGAGTTCAATTGTAAGTGGAGGTAGCATAATAAGGTGGGAAAAATATAGACTTTAAATTCAATTATTTAGGCTTATAAAAGCCTGCGCTGTATGATCTGAGGTGTTTGATTTAACTGAAGTAACTGACTTAACTGAACTGAACCTCAGTTTCCCCATCTATAAAAGAGGTAGAATCATACTTAATGTGTAGTGTATCTACAATACAGTTCAATGAGATAAAATATCTAAAGTACCTGGCTTAGTGTCAAGCACAAAGTAGATGCGCAAATGAATGTCCAATTTTCTATCTTCTCCCTCCCTGAACACCATGCCACAAATCTTTCCAAGCATAAATATGTGAAATTGTATTAATATTTTCTCATTGTAATGATATTTTTAAATGAAACTAAAATGCTTTCCACAAAGCAAAATATATTCAAATATTTTTGAAAATAAAATGTGGAAAAACTTGGTTTCAAAATATTTTTTAGAAAACGAATCTATGTATGTTTTTCATGGTTTTCCCTAGAAGTATCACAATTTTGGTTTCAAATTCAAAACATCACTAATCACATGTCTTTCCTGGAGACATTAAGAATAACACACTGTGATCATTTCCCTGCCATGAGCAAGAAATAGATAATTTCACATATGTTAGTGACAGGGGGAAACTCAGCTGAACTCATTTTACAAGTTGTCATACAGGTGGTGGTTATTAGAAAAACTCAAATAATTATGTATATTGTATGTGCAATTCTTTTCCACTTGGCTCAAGGCTTCCAAAAAACCTTTAAGAGTCATGGGAGGATACAAAAAGAACAATCCTGATTACTTGGATAGTGCTATTGCCAAAGGAAAATACTCCAACTTGGATGTTTTTCATTTGAAAATTCAATTTTTGTCAATATCAAGACAGCATAGATCTTAGTGTCAGGTGTTTTTTTCTGGAAAGTACCCAGGCAGCTTTCCACAATGCTTATTTAACATAAGTCCTTCACTAATGATGGAATCTCTGGGCCTTTTAGCTCTATGAACTCAGCAGCTTCCTTACTTATTAACACGTGACTCATATCCCCCTCCATATTAACTGCCTTCTTCACCCCCATTAATGAAAATGAATGTCTTTTATTCAGACCTCTGTCCCCTGCTATTGTTTTGAAAAATTTAATTCATATCTGTGTTGAGCCCATCTTTTCCAAACACGACCCTTATCTGTGTCCCCCTACCTCCTGCTCTGGTGCTCCTTTGAACTCTTGTTTTATGGCAAACAAGAATTGCTATTTATTAGCTCTTTAAAATATTTTTTTATTTTTTTAATTAGAGTAATGCCTGTAATGCTTAAAAGGTCAAATAATAAAAGATATATAAGAAACAGCAATTCCCTGTCCCAACCTTCTTCATGCACACCTGATCCCCCAGAGGCAATCATTTTCAACTCTTAGCTTTTTCTTCTGGTACTTACCTCCATACACCTAAATAGTATGCATATACTTATGCTGTTATTTCTTGATTTATTGAAGTTGTATATTATCTCTTAATAATTCTGATACATAGAATTTAGTTCTATAAATCCCAAGTTTTGTCTAACTCAGTACTCAGTGTTTATGCTACTATTGACATGAAAGTATTGTTTGTTGCTGAACCAATTTGTGTACTGTTTTGCTTCTTTTATTAGTATAACTATTTTTGCTGATATTAATATTTTCCTATTTTTTATTTGTTTGGTTTTCTATGTGTCTTCTGCTAATTCTTTTCTCAAGGCAATTTTATACATTTAAGTGTTCTGGTTTTTGTTGATCAATCATCTTCTCTGTTTAAAACCCTGCAATCCATATACACGAGCCCTCTTGACTTGTATTACCACTATCTACTGACCTTCTAGCCACTCTCCCTATCCTTTCATAGTTTCATTGGCAGGCTTACAATCTTCTCCATTTCCTGATGACCCCTGACCTGTAATTATCTATGAGAACTTCACCACTCATATATATCAGTGGTATTTCCCACACTCTGTCCTCATGGTTCTTCATTACCCTCATTTTTTTTTTTTATTTCTACTACATCCTCAGCCCTCATAGACTGATACCAATCTTTTAAATATCCTTCTATCTTTATTCCAATAGCAAATTGTCCATATGCCTTAAATTAAATAAGACCATTATTTATATGATGGTTTAGCATTTTACCAAAAGGAAAAAAAAGTAGGTATTAAGTTACCTACATTTTCCAGTTGAGAAAACTGAAGTTCAGAAAGTTTAAGCAATATAATTAATCTAAAACTAGGAAGTGGGAACTCCACTTTTGGCTCCAATTTCCATTCTTTTTTTCACTTCAGTGGTTTGCTGCCTAGGTTTACTCATATAGAAAATTAAATTAGGGTTTTATTTTAATTACAGAGCTGTTGTTAGGAGTAAAGTCTCCATTTTAGAATTGTGATTGTTATACAGTACATTCAATTCAGTGACATTTGTTGAAAATCTATGTACCATGTACTGTATAATGCAACATAGTTTTACTGAAATATCTACAGAGATTAAAATAGCAGTGAAAATTTTCAGAACCTAAAATTCTGACATTTTCTCTAGCCAAGATTTCTTCTTGTGGTACAAAATTTCTTCTTACTATTTTTTTACCCTATTAGCCAAAAGACATTGTACCTAAAATGTATTTAATTTAATGTCTACTCAATTAACTGTGATCTCAATCAGTCTAACAGTTATTAACTGTCCCAAACCAAAGCAAAATAAATGAAGAAGTAACCTTATTTATCTAAAATCTTATCATATCATAGTGTGGTGAAAGCCTGCGAGGGGCGTGCGCAGGGTGGAGAGGGTCAGTGGGGAAAAAGGGGACATCTACAATCCTTTCAACAATAAAGATAAATTTAAAAATAAATAAATAAAATAAAATGTTGCCATATCATTATGAGCTTTGGGGGGCTAATAATCTATACTTTGTAAATATTTTATTAATCCTGATATTTTTTGTTTTTATGTAACAAAAAGTTACTACCCACTAAGGTGTAAGCAGAACAAACTTTGTTACTTAACATGTCCATGATCTTTAAGAGGATTAGACATTTATGTATGATATCTTTTCTATAACATGGCATTTTAAGCGCTTTATAGTCTGCTGAGCAACCTTTCTAAATAGGTGAAAAATGCACACACTTAAGCCAGTTACCTAGTGGTCATAAATTTAATTAAGCCAACACCCTATACTACTGGTTTGTGACTGAATCTTGCTTACAAACTCTCCCTAATCCTGAGCAACATTTCTCACAAATGTATGCCATTAAGTTTGAGGGGAAGGAGCAGGCAAGAATATTTAGATAGCTCAGCCAAAACCCTATCTATTCTGTGCCTACTATCTGCAGGGCTCTATTATCACTACCATTAAACTTTGTAAATATGGTTGGTCAAAATTATCATCTTTAAACATCAAAGTTAATATAAAGTAGATGGTTGCAAGAAATTCCACTCCCAGAATATCATCAACCACAAACAAGAAAAAAAAAACAACAACAAAAAAAACTGGAACCAGGACAAGAACTTCCAAGGCAATAGTGAGGTGAGGCCCAAGTTTTCCCTTTACAAAGTACTTCCTTTCTACAAATTCTCTAAGAAATGATCACTAATTTATCTCTGCTTTCATACCTAACATTGTTGCCTTGTCTTGTGTTTGTGGCAGCAATTCTAAGCAAAGTTGTGTGTGTGTGTGTGTGTGTGTGTGTGTGTGTGTGTGTGTGTGTGTTTTACCTACAATCAGAGATAAGATGTTGGATTGCTTGGCTATTATTATAGTCAAATAGTTAACTAATTAAAGAATCTTTAACTTTTTGTAATTTTTTGAGAAATATCACATTTTGCATATCTGAAAATGACTATTCTTCAACACAGTTTGTATCCCTTCCCTGTTTATATAAAAAAAGTTAAATCTATTATCCAAAATTGACATTCAAAATAGCTCTCATTCATTAAGCAGAGAGTAGATATGGGCCATGCACATATCTCAAATATCTTATCAACTCACTATTGTCACAGAGAGAAAACCTCTACCCAGTTTTCTATCATTATTCTGACCCCAAACTCAAGTTGGCTTGGGAGGCTCCTGATATTGGCTTTTTAAAGGCAACCAGAGGATGGCTCTTATTACTCTCAGTTTGCAGATTACATTTTCATGGTGTCATGTTATTTTATTATGAATTTTTCATTATTCCTCTGTGAGAATTAAAAAATGTGTTAATGTATACATATGAGCATGACATTGAGCCAATTCTAAAAAGATATCTCAAAACACACCTGCAAACAGTTAAAATAAAAGAAGGGCACTCTTTCCCCCTCCCCACATGGGAGTCTGTACTTGTTCTTCAATAAATCTTCACCTTTGCTATACCACCTTCCCCCCCCAAAAAAACACAAAAAAAACCTAAGAAGCTCTAAAGACTTGTGATTTAGTAAATGCAAAAAATTGTGAACTGGCACATCACTGTTCATGGTTAGAAAATGTCATCTTATTGTTGAGCATAGTCCTGTCAAAGATTTAACAGTAGTTTAGAAGCTGACTTCTGTCTGTCCTCTCTCCTCCAAACTTTTGAACCCAACTGGGTTTTGGATTTTACTGAGTGTACTCAAATGTTATTGTAAATAGTAAGTTGTACAAAACTGAGAACGAATATATACACAAAGGAGTGAAATTGTGTTCCCTTCTTTTCCACCTTGACATGTCTTTTTCCAGAAGAACTGATTCTTTAATTCTAATGTTCTAACCCTTTCTCCAGCTGATTCAAATTTATTATTTGAATTTCAGGCATACTTAGCATAGTTTCACACTAATAAAATCAAACAACTAACCTCCAAAATAATGCAGTTAGGAAGATTGCAATTCCAAAGTAACTCCTTTGGAATTGCAATGAAAACAAACAGAAGATGTCATCTGGGGAGACAATATTGTGTAGTGGTTACAAGACTGCATTACTTCATTTAATATTTATATAAAGTTTACAGTACAATGCCTGGCACATGGTAAGAGATTAATAAACAGTAGTTATTAATACCATTTCTCAAAATAAAATCACATACCTTTAGTAACTTTTAACACTGCTTTCTAAATATGAAACACACAATTAATGTAAATCATTCCTTGTCCTGAGCTCTGTAATTCTCTATTTAGGTACCTACATTTTCCACCACATCCAAATCACATAAGTAAAAATTTTAATAATGGCATTAAGATTCATGTGGGTGAAGTCTTATGTACATGAAAGATCTACTAGTATGAAGTGCAATGCTAGGAAAATATTTGCACAAAAAGAAATAAATATTTCAAGACAATCTGAAATGATGGAAGTACTATGTCAAATGAATCAAACTTGAAGGAAAAAAGAAACAATTTTCACATTATGATGAAGGGATTACAATCCCCTATTAGAAAAAATGTGCAAAACACTAAACATATCAAATCAGTTGTTTGGAGATTCTAACAGGGGAGCTCGGTACTTGAATATCCTTGGCTAAATAAAATCTTTCTGCTTGGAAAACTTAGTTTTAGAAGGGGCACACATAGAGAGGTGAGGCAAGAAAATAGTATCTATTTGGCCAGCTACAGCAATGAAATAACCTAAGGATCAATGGAATGACATTGACATGACAGCTAGATTTTCCTCTTATCTAGTTAAGCTTGATTTTTTTCTTTTAAAAAATGCTTTTTTTATTGATTTAAGAGAGAGGAAGGGAGAGGGAGAGACAGAAAAAACAATGATGAGAATCACTGATCGGCTGCCCCCTGCATGCCCTCTACTGGGGATGGAGCCTGCGACCTGGGCTTGTACCCTAACTGGGAATTGAACCATGCTCAACCACTGAACCACACTGGCCAGGCTTGATTTTGTTTTCAATTACAGTTTACTTTCAATATGATTTTGTATTGGTTTCCTGTGTATAGCATACTGGTTGGTTAGACCATCATTTACTTTACAACATGTTTCTCCTGATATTTCCAGCACCCACCTAGCCCCATACATAGTTATCCCAATATTATTGACTATATTCCCTATGCTGTACTTTATATCCTATAACTATTTTTGTAATTACCAATTAGTACTTCTTTATCTCTTCTTTTTTTCCACCCAGTTCCACAAGCCCCTTCCTTTTGGCAACCACCAAACAAAATTGCAACAGACACATAAACATAGAGAGCAGACTCATGTTTGGTGACTATATAGATGGTCCATAAGGGAGAAATGGATGAATGAAATATAAAATCAGAAGTATTCATGATTACTCTGAATACAGATTTGCTTAATTAGACCTTTGTTTCCGGTGGGGGCCTGTTGCTAAGAATCTGTTTGCCAAGATCTAGAAATCTATGTAGAACCCAAATATCAGTTTCCAACTCTACAAGGAGTTCAGGATAATTGCAATAATTACTGGTCCAAACTTAGGGAAATGGGTAAAAGGGATTACTATGATATTGTTGAGGTAGTGTTGACTATGTTCTTTTATGCATTTTTCTTTATCTTTTCTTTTATTCTTAATCATTCCTAGTTAGCTGCTTTAAGAGAGAAACCTGCAAAGAGAGAGAGAGAGAGAGAGAGAGAGAGAGAGAGAGAGAGAGAGATTTTTTTTTCCAGAATCAGCTAGTATCTGGGGTCACTTCTAACCAGGTAGATGACTTCTTTCAATTTAACAAGTACTTAATGAGCAGCTATAGGGTGTTCAATAAGTATTGTGCTAGATACTATGGGATATACCAAAAATATGATTCATTCTTTTACTCTTAAGTTTGCTTATTTCTTTTAGGTAGGGAGAGGGTGCTGGGAGAATAAGATTTACATGTGTAAAATAATATGAAAAAATTCAAGATAATTGAGCACAAAGAGCTAAATTGAATTACCTTGTTAGCTAGAATAGTTTCAGTTTTCATGGTGGTAGTAGATCTTGAGATGGGTTTCAAAGGATGGGTAAGATTTGAATATGCAGCAATTGTTGAAGAATATTCAAAGTAGCAAAAATGTGAGTAAAGCCTAGAGGCCAGAATAATGTGATGTATGCCCTGGAAAGTGTAATCTACTATTGCTGAAACAGAGAACATGTTGGGAAATATAATGGTCATTATTATGGTCATGTAAGCATTTAAAGGTTTTATATTTAATACATACAACTTATTAAGTCTATGGCATTTTAATATACTGTGTAATGAAGCCTACTCTGTTTAGGAAACAATCCTTCTCTAAGAAAGCAACTTGAAAGGGTACATGGACAAGATAACATTGTAATGTATTCATTCAGACTTTTAAAAATGTGAAAAATATATATCTTAATAAAAACATGATCACACTATACTGTATATTGAGTATGACTTTCCCTCATTTATCTATTTTATAAATGGATTATAATATCACAGGCATAATTGTGAAAGCTCATCTTTGTTTATTTTGCAATTATTCCATTTGCCTCAGCATGCGTGATTTTTTAGGGTCTGCATCCAGAAGATGGGTTGAAAAGGAAATATCATTGGTCAAATTTGAAGTATATTTATTATACATATGCTTAGGAATATGTGTGTTTATAGGGCACCTTTGGTCCCACATGCAATATCAAAGATGGTCTGAAATGCAGCTTAAGTTATTAACATCCAAGTAGTGTTGTTTTGGAGATCAGAGGCAAGGTGGATAAAAAAGTAGAAAAGATTGGGACCAAACAACATGAAGTTATTAGAATAGATCTTATTTAGGATATTACTCAGAGTATTTTGTGTTTAGGATTTGAAAAGTCTCCTGGGTCTAAGAATTTTCTACATTTGGCCCTATGCCACTCTTTCCAATGTCAAATTGATTGGATATTCAATCCAAATAATAAATGCCAGGGGGAGGTCAATGGGGAAAAAAGGGAGACATATGTACTACTATTTGTAATAGCTTAAACAATAAATTTAAATTTTTAAAATATAAAAAAGATTTAAAAAAGAAATACATAGAAACACATTACATTAAGGTTTATTTAATCTAACTTTAAGATATACTAATAAATCAAACTTTCACTGAGAAGATGCAATTCCAAATGAAATTAATTCTTCTATAGTCAGTATAATTCAAGTAATTCACATTTTCTTTTCCAAAATGGGACAGATGGGTAAGCCATGTGGTGATAATGCACAATTCAGAGATTTTCATTTACTTGTTTTACTGCTTTACTTAAGCATCTATGTTCCAGAATTTTTATATAAATTATTCAAGTTTTGCATTTATTAGGTCACTTAGATTTGTATGAAATTTAAAATGTTATCACAATGTTGCTTTACTTTAAATTCATCCCATATTGAAAAATGTATACCCCAGATGCAAAAAAAAAAAAAATTGTGGCTTGATTCATGAGGTGACTTTGTAATTGGTTACTTGTATTAATCATTATTTCACATTTTTCATTTCATATCAAAACATCTGTGAATTTAGAAATACTTAATATTGTTTATAATTGAGGTTGATGTTTTCTTCAGGTGATAATTCAGGATGATGGCCCTGAAAAATTGGATCCCAAATATTTTGGAGAGTTACTTGCTGATCTAAACCGCAAAAATGCAGATCTCTATCACTGCCTGTTAGAACATTTGCAGAGAATTGGAGGAAGGTATGGTTAATATATTATTTGCTTTGATAGTGTACCTAATCAAACATTTATAATACTGTAGTATTTCTAACAGACTATTTTTAGAGCCTTTTTAGGTCCACAGCAAAACTCTAGTACTTTTAATGGAGAAACAGCACAATTATATATGCAGATATAGCAAATGTTTCATTTTTAGAGTTAATGTACTTTATGAAAATCATCAAAGAGATCACACCAGCCCTTCTAGGATCAGTAAAAAAATTCTCTATATATTCTTTTGTAATGTATTTTGATGGCAAATGCAGCCTCTTGGACAAGGAGCTCAAAAATGCATGATAAACTATAACTTATTTTAAGATATTACATTGATGGTACAAGATACAATCCTACTGCCAGCACATGATTCCCACCTTCAAAGCTAAGCCTTCATTACTCTTTATACAAATCAACACCTTCTCTGATTACCTAAACAACTGTTTCACAGATTCATCCATTTGTATAAGTCACTACCTTAAAACCTTTCCCCCTTACTCTGAGTAATTATTCATTGTCTACTCTGTACTACACTCTGTGTTTTTTAAATATTATCTAATTGACACAGTTACCCTAGTAAGTTTCAAATGAAGACTCAAAGAGAAAGTTATTGACTTAAGGTCACATACCTTCTAAGTGCTTGAGATGAATTAAAACATTTTGAGTACTCTTTAGCTATAAATTATGACTTAGCTTTTCTACAAAGTCTTCCTTAGATATTCATTTTGGTCTTGGAGCTACTCTTCTGCACATTAATAATGTCCTGTGAATGTTTGTATCAAAGTGTCACCTTATAAAATCAAGAGCATATAGAGACATAATCTTAAGTACCCTGATTCTAGATCCATGTACTTACAAGCAGCATCAGCATCATGTGAGAGCTTGGAAACAGACCTACAGAATGAGAAACTCTGAGGGTAGGGCCCAGCAACAAGCACCCCAGAGGATTCTGAAACATTCTCAAGTTTGAGAAGCATTTGACCTGTGGCAGCATTTTCAACCAGTGTGCCACAAGAATTTTCAAAACATGCAATACCTGACTACTTAGTCAGGGGCACTGATCTCTTTCCTTTATATTGTCAAATAAACACATATGTAATACCTTAATCAATAAAGAATAAAATAATAAAAAATGACAACAGCCAACACACCAGTAGCCGTCCAGTGTGAATGAATCAAAATTATACCTGTATTTTTGTCAGAATGGCAGAAAATAAAATATATATTTTTGGTGTGTCACAGAATTTTAGTAATTAGTTTATGCGTGCAATGAGATTAAAAAGATGGAAAATCGTTGGCCTAAGGCTACAAAAGTGGCAAAATCTGGGACTAGTACCTATACTCTGAGAGCCTTTCTCTGTGGGCAAATCACTTGACTTTTCATTACTAGATATGTATTCCAAAATGTTTAAAATATTGCTGACAATTTTAAGAAATTATCAAAAATTTGAATCATCAAATTTCAAAGGTCACAGGATTTAGACCAATTTTATATTGTGCAAATTTTGCCTTGAAACAATTATGTTTGTATAAAGTACAAGATAATATTTGTGTTTTGTATTGCCCCAAAAGAGTTCAGAGCATGTGGCCTTGACAAAGTCTCTGTTAAATAAAGATTTACAGAATTAGAGTTCAATGTATTCTAAATTTATAGTCTCATACTAAATAGAAGTAGAAGAAGTAGCTATACAAGGAAAGTTGAATTATTTCATAATAATCATCCAGGTAAATTTTAATCTGAGGTCTCTAACGAACTTTCTCTCATGTGAAGGTTTTGATAAATATACATGGATGATATAAATGTGTAATTAAAGACTGCAAAGCTTTGAATTTAATTCCTAGAGTAGCTAACAAAAAAGTTGAAAGCTAGCATCTGCAACATTAGTAAACGCTCCAGGATGGAGAGGAGTTTATATGTTTCTGTTTGTCATAAGGTTGTCAGTTTCTTTCTCTTCGTTCTTTCCCTCCTTTCTTTCTTTCTTTCTTTCTTTCTTTCTTTCTTTCTTTCTTTCTTTCTTTCTTTCTTTCTTTCTTTCTTTTCTTTCTCTTTTTTTGTTTGTTTTGTTTTTCCGTATTACATTTCTTTCTACCTAGGAGATGAGATGGTATGAAGTGAGGGCCACTCTATTTCTCACACAATGTAATTTTAGTCACCAACTGCCAGTGCTGAATAGAGATGTAATCCACAATGACCTTTCCACCTCCCTGCTCTGCTCTTTTTCCACTTTCTCCCTCCCTCCCCTTTTGTCTCCACTTCTCTTTCTAAATTACAATTCAGCAAGGAGTGTAATCCTTGGTCAAAATTTGACCCAAAATTTCAGGGTCAAAATTAAGGAAAGCTGTCTCATTAAACCATTCTGGTTACTCTTTAATATTCCAGTGCTTCTTGCTTTATTTCTTTGTATTATTTTCTTATTTGTAGAAAAAAGTAAGGGACTAGAGACCTGTGTACTAGGTCGGCATTAGAATTGGAATTTTAATAAAGTGATGATTCCAGTTATCAGTAGGGCAAGACTACTAAAACTGCATTGTGATTCATATTTTAACTTGTTTTACCTTCCAATATATGCATGTAATTACTTTAGTAAAATATTAAATAAGTAGAAGATACTTTATTTTGTTTTGCTGTGGCCTCCCCACAATTTCTATTTGGGGGGACAACACAGAAATACCACATGCATACATATATACATACATGCATATGATTGCACATATGTAGTCATGTCTTGGGAAATGGAATCTTCAGTTCTTCTCCACATTAGCTTGTTTATTTTTATAAATGCATACAAAAGGTTTTGCCCAGTGAGTGACCCATTTATTTCAATTAGCAGTATATTACTCATAAGCACTTACTTAGAAGGTAAATGTAGGAAATATAGGAGCTATTGTACTAGCTTAATATCTCTAAAACACTTTTCTGTTTTACTGAGGATATGTCAATCATATATTTATGATTTTCTGAGACTGTCTTATTTTAAGATATTCTAGCTTGCTGTCAGAACATGTGTAGTGTTTTTGTTTTTTTGAGAAGTATATTCACTAAATGTATTTTGGGCCCAATTCTTCCACTAAGTGCAGAGAGAGCAAATAGGCAAAAATAAAGGCCTGTCTGTTGCCACTGACAACATTAGAACTGTATGCTTCCCAGCTTTCACCACTCCCCAAAGAAGCAAGTGCCAGACTGATATAGTCACTAGCAATTCTCTTCCAGCTTTTGCCTTCCTAATATGGCTTTAAAAAGGGGTTGCGTAAAAGAGGGAAACGGGGGACATCTGTAATAGTGTCAATAAGTTTAAAAAAGGGGCCTTCCAACCCTCATTTTGATGCTGGAAATTATATTATTATACTAAAATTTTGGTCATGTTGCTTAAGGTCTGTCCGTCCCTATGCAAATATTCAAATACCCTTTAAACTTTGTCTCTGCCATTTATACTGTAGTGTATATTGAATGAATTTCTCAATCTTGTTTTGCAAGTTTGGATTTTGATAATACTTGAAATCACTGGAATCAGCATTGAAAAGGGGCAATACAAAGAGAAAGAGGATGTATAAATAGAGAACAACTATTATCATTATTTATTCACTCAGGCAGTATTTATTGCCAAGCACTGAGGACTTTGACATCCAGCCTCAAACAGACTGGTGTTAATGGATGATACTAACCAATTCTGCATATTCTATCGGTTTGTTATTTGGGTATTGCTTATTTTTAACAGATTAGCTAGTTACAAGAAAATTATCTTTACATTTTTGAAGTGACATTTCAGTTATTTTAAAAATTTTTTATTTGGACTATAAATTGAATTGGTGCTTTTATGATATATTGAAAAGTGAGATAAAGTAATTAAAACATTAGCATTTATGTATGATCAATGTACATATTTCCCTAAGGTTGTCCATCTTTTTTTTTCATTCTTGCAGCAAACAAGACTTTGAGTCCACAGATGAGGTAAGTGTAAAAGAGAGTTAAAAATCAAACATGGAACAAGAAATAATGATCATTTTGCTTTTAATGTGATATAGCCATTTATGTCTTTGTAATGGCTGTAAAAGCAATAATCTGAAATCAGTCATACAAAAAATGTTTTATCAGCTGTCACTTTATGATTTAATTTGTCTTTGATTATCAGGATATTTAAAATTTAATTGACCACATATTCTCTGCTTTATAAAATTAAAATATACATTGACTAAATAAATAGCAAATTTAGTTTTAATGTACTTTGAAACCTTGTATGTCCTGTGACAAATAGCAGCTCACAGCATTTTTTTCAAATATTAATTCTATTATATATGCACATTTTGTTAATAATTACTTTTAATGGAATAAGTCACAAAATAGAGAAAGAATATATTTCAATGTAACAAAGCACAATGGCCTCCTTCGTGTGAATTTTTATCTTTGTTTCCAATTTATTGATAAACTGGATTTATTTCATTTTTTTCAGTAAGCTCTAAATTGCCTTTAAAAATACTGACTTCAATATAGCCTCTCACTTAAAATTAGTTGAAGATTCTCAGTGTTGCTGTGGCAACATCATCTTTCAAAAATCACCACAGTTCTATGTAAATTTCCATAAACCCTTAATATTATTGTATTTCTCCAAATTTTTATTGTTTAAAATTAACCTCTAAAATGTCATATCTAACACACAACAAAAATTCCAAAAGGTTTTCAAGAGATACACTGAAATAAAGTGTCTCATGGGATTTAAGAGGCCATCCCCTTATTCTGATTTTTAAATTTGTTTTATTTTTAAAACCTCACCCTAAGATATGTTTCCACTGATTTTAGAGAGAGAGGAAGAGAGAGAGAGAGAGAGAGAGAGAGAGAGAGAGAGAGAGAGAGAGAGAGGAAAAAGAAACTTAAATTGGTTGTGTCCCATATGTGCCCCAACCTGGATCAAACGTGCAAACTTTTGGTGTACAGGACAATGCTCCAACCAACTGAGACCAGGGCCATCCTCTTGTTTTTCAACTGCTCTTTTGAAAAAATAAAAATGGAACATTTGGTTGCCCAAAGCTTTTCCCTACAGTGCCTAAAATTGAGGGGTTTTCCCATGGTGTGTGTAGTATAATCTATTTTAAAATATTTTTATTGATTTCAGAGAGGAAGAGAGAGGGAAAGAGAGATAGAAACATCAATGATGGGAGAGAATCATTGATTGGCTGCCTCCTGCAAGCCCGCTACTGGGGATCCAGCCCACAACCCGGGCATATGCCTTTGACTGCAATTGAACCCAGGACCCTTCAGTCCGCAGGCCAATGCTCTATCCACAGAGCCAAACCAGCTCGGGCTAACTTTTAAAAGTAAAAACTGACTAGGCTAGAAATGAAATTTGTAGCAACTATTACATGAAAAGTGAAATAAGTTTTTGATGTCCCTAAAAATAAGCCCAATGCACAAGTCTGTGGACTGCGGACCCTAAGATTAAAATAATAATGTGTAACTGTTCAATGGATAACATTCTCTTTTCTTACAGTCAGAAGACATTGAATCCTTGATTCCCAAAGGATTGTCAGAGTTTACAAAACAGCAAATTCGCTATATTTTGCAGGTGAGATGGTGTCAAGAGTGGGTGTGAGAACAATACTAACAAACCTTTAGGTTAGAATTGTTCCCTTAATTAAGAACAGAAATTTTCAAATAAAAATCCTTTTTCACAAGAATTGATTATACTGTATTTTGATTTTAAAAGGATTACATTATAGTTTGATCAGATCACAAACACAAGTAGAATATGACTAACATACAGGAAAGCATTCAAGAAATAAAGGGTGGGGCAAACATAGGTTTACAGTTGTGAGTATGTGAAACACAGAGTTTATTCTTATATTATTATTTATTTATTAGTGTATTATTTTCCATATGAACAACTGTAAACTTACTTTTGCCCCATCCTGTTTTACTCCTCAATGTGGAATGCCCTTAGTCTCTCTTCACTGCTGTAGCAAAACCTGACTTATATCTGTTGCCCTCCTCTTCTCCTCCTCTACCCTTCTCCACCATACTTCTGCCAATGAGAGATGGAAAAGCAAGTGCCATGCTTTTCTTAAATTGTGGGAGGCTGGAGACCCCTGGAGCAGTAAATTCCAATATAATGAAGGGAGAGATAGACCAAGATAGGTGCTGTGAGAATATGACTAAAAAGAATACATGTGTTTACAAAAAAGGGTTCTGAAGACAATATCTAAATTTGATAGTTGGTCTCAAACTTTTGTTTATCTAAATTTTGGACTTGGTGTTATATTTGTAAAAATTAAATGAAATATTATTTTTAGTGGTATGCATTCTGTATAATAAAGAGAAAGTGGTATGGGGCACACATATGCTCTGCAGAACCTGAATCTTGGAGAAATTCTTAATATTATCTCTGGAGGTGGGATGCTCATCTAAAGTGCATTCATAATTTATTTCTGCAAAAAAAAAACCCAACCCAAACTCCTTCTATGAATTTTTGCATCTAAGATTATGAGAGACATTGGTCTGTAGTTTTCCTTTCCTGTATTATCTTTAGTTTTGTCGTCAGGATAATAATAAAACTAGCTTCATAAAATGAAATGAGGAAGGGTTCTTCCTTTTCTATTTTCTGGAAGATAGTCATAGACTTGGTATCGTCTTCTTCTATTTATTTATTTTTTATTTATTGTTGAAAGTATTACAGATGTCCATTTGTTTGTTTTTCCCATTGACCTCCTCCACCCCACATCCGCCCCTCCCAGGCCTTAACCACTCTATTGTCTGTGTCCATTTATGCATATAAGTTCCCCAGTAAATCACTCCCCACCCCCCAACTCCACCTTCCCTCTGGAATTCACCAGTCTGTTCCATGCTTCTATGACTCTGGGTCTATTTTTGATCATCAGTTTATTTGGTTTATTAGTTTTCATATATGAATGAGATCATATAACACTTATCTTTCTCTGACTGGCTTATATCACTTAGCATAATACTCTCCAGGTCCATCCATGCCGTTGCAAATGGTAAGAGTTCTTTCTTTTTTGTAGCTGCATAGTATTCCAAATGTACCACAGCTTTTTTTATCCACTCATCTGCTGATGGGCACTTAGGCTGTTTACAAATCATAGCTATTGTAAATTGCACTGCTATGAGCATAGGGGTGCACATATTCTTTCTTTTTTTATTCTTTACTGATTAAAGTGTTACACATATCTTTTTCTCCCATTGACCTCTACCCAGCTATGCCCACCCCCCAGCACATGCCCTCATCTCCCTACTGTCTGTGTCCATTGGTTAAGCTTATATGGATGCATACAAGTCCTTTGGTTGATCTTTTACCCCTCCCCCGCCCTTGCCTTCCTTCTGAGGTTTGAGGGTCTGTTCAATGCTTCTCTGTCTCTGGATTTATTTTTGTTCATCAGTGTATGTTGTTCATTATATTCCACAAATGAGTGAGGTCATGTGATATTTATCTTTCTCTAACTGGCTTATTTCCCTTAGCATAATACTCATTATGTCTATCCATGCTGTTGTGAATGGTAAGAGTTCCTTCTTTTCACAGCAGTGTAGTATTCCATTGTGTAGATTTACCATAGTTTTCTAATCCATTCATCTGCTGATGGGCACTTAGGCTGTTTCCAAATCTTAGCTATTGTAAATTGTGCTGCTATGAACATAGGGGTGCATATATCCTTTCTGATTGGTGTTTTGAGTTTCTTAGAATATAATATTCCTAGAATAGGGATCACTAGGTTAAATGGCAGTTCCATTTTTAACTTTTTGAGGGAAACTCCATACTGTTTTCCACAGTGGCTGCACCAGTCTGCATTCCCACCAGCAGTGCAGGAGGGTTCCTTTTTCTCCACATCCTCGCCAGCACTTGTCATTTGTTGATTTGTTGATGATAGCCATTCTGATAGGTTTGGGGTGATACCTCATTGTTGTTTTAATTTGCATCTCCCAGATACTTAGTGACTTTGAGCATTTTTTTCACATGTCTCTTGGATTTCTGTATGTCCACTTTGGAGAAGAGTCTATTTAGATCCTTTGCCTATTTTTGATTGGATTGTTTGTCTTCCTTTTTTAAAGTTGTATGAGTTCCTTATATATTTTGGAAATTAGCTCCTTATATCAGATGCTAGTATGTCATTGGCAAATATGTTCTCCTATGCAGTGGCTCTCTTTTCACTTTGTTGATGGTTTCTTTTGCTGTGCAGAAGCTTTTTATTTTGATGTAGTCCCATTTGTTTATTTTCTCCTTAGTTTCCATTGCCTTAGGAGCTATATTGGTAAAGCTAGTGCTACGACATATGTCTGCTATTTTGCTGCCTATGGCTTCTTGTAAGATTTTTACTGTTTCACGACTTACATTTAAGTATTTTATCTATTTTGAGTTTATTCTTGTGCATGATGTAAGTTGGTGGTCTGTTTTAATTTTTTGCATTTACCTGTCCAATTTTCCCACCATTTATTGAAGAGACTGTCTTGGCTCCATTGTATGCTCTTGCCTCCTTTGTCAAATATTAATTGAACATAATGATTTGGGTCAATTTCTGGGTTCTCTCTTTTTTCAAACATTTGGTAGAATCCTTCTGTGAAAATATCTGGACCTGAATATTTGTTTGGCAGGAGTTTTTAAAACTCTAAATTCAATGCCTTAATAGTTATAGGTATATTCAAATGATGTTTCATATTGGTTGAGTAGTATGATTGTCAAGGAAATAGTCCATTTCATCTAAATTGTCAAATTTATATTATTATAGTTGTTCACAGTATCCCCTTATTATCCTCTTGATGTCTGCAGGGTCTGAATTACTATCCCTTATTTCATTGCTGATACTAGTAATTTTTGTCTTTTCCCTTTTTTCTTTGTCAGTCTTGCTAGAGGTTTATCATGCTTATTGACTTTTTTCCCAAATAACTAAGTTTTAGTTTTATTGATCTTTTCTACTATTTTCCTATTTATGCTTCAATTGATTTTTGCTCTTGTCTGTATTATTTACTTCCTTGCTTGCTTTTGCTTTATTTTGCTCTTTTGTGTCCAATATCTTGATATAGGAAGTTAAATTATTGATTTGAGACCTTTCCTATGTTCTTTATAAAAAATTTGGGGTGACATTGGTTAATAGAATCATATAGGTGTCAGGTGTAGATTTCTATGACACAAGATCTATATATTGTACTGTGTGCCCACCACCCAAAGTCAAATCATCTTTCATCACCATATATTTGACCCCCTTTACCCCTCACTCATTTCCCTCTGGCAAGCATTTAGTGCTATAAATATCCTGTCATCATGGTTTTAGCTGTGTCCCACAAATCATGACATATAATTTTATTTCCTTTCAATATATTTTATTGGGGTGACATTGATTAATAAAATTATATAGCTTTCAAGATTTTAAGTTTATCTTCCATTTTAAGAAATCTGACCGATTTATCTGGGCATGGATTTCTTTGGATTTATTGTATTTAGACTTTTCTCAGCTTCTTGAATATGTATGTTTTTGGCTTTTGCTAATTTTGGGGGGTTTTCAGTCATTATTTCTTCAAATATGTTTTCAGCTCCACCCTTTCTTCTTTCTTTCTAGGACTTTGATGACATGAATGTTAGATATGTTTTATACTGCCACAGGTCTCTGAGGCTTTATTCAAAGTTTTTAAATCAGTGTTCAGATTGAGTAACAATTCCTATTGTTCTACCTTTGAGTTTGCTGATTCTTTGCTTTGTATTTCCCTTTATTTTTAGTCCATCCACTGAGGTTTTTATTTTTTAGTTACTGAGCTCTTCAATTCTAAAATTTCCATTCATTTATTATTTATATCTTCTACTTCTTTTCTAACTTTTTTATTTTATTGCTGAGACTTTCTATTTTTTATTTGTGTTAAGCTTGTCATTTCTTGTTGAAGCATTGTTATAATGTTTGTTTTCAAATTCTTTTTAGACAAGTCTAACATTTCTGTTATCTTGATGTTGACATCTATTAGATATTTTTCTTATCAACTTGAGATTTTCCTGATTCTTGGCATGAGGAGTGATTGTTTAAAATTGAAACTTGGACATTTTGGTATTATATCTTTGGATCTTTTTTAAATCTTCTGTAGTAGCAGGCTTCCTCTGATATTGAAACAACAGGGGAAGTGAGGGTACTGTCTGTTACTGCCAGTTGGGGCTGGAAGTCCAAGTGCCCACTTAGTCTTTGTTGACACTGATCAGGAAATTTGCTTCTTGTTCCTCCAGAACATGGGTAAGAATTGTGGCCCTCTACTAGGCACCCACCTTTTTAGGACCTGGTATAAGTAGGAAAGAGTACCTCATCACTGTTCCCACTTGGCTTCTACTGACACGGCAAGTTGAGTGGTATCATTTCCTTACTCTCCACTAAGCATCCTCAGACATCACCCTAGCAAGGAGATGGAGCAGTATCTCATTACTGCTGAATAAGGTGAGAGCCTAGGTTCCTTGCATAGTCTTAATTGATGCCACAGTGCTTATGCCCAGTGGGGATGAAAGTTTCATCTTTTCACCCTACCTTTTCTCACACTAATCTGGTGGGTGGTGTTGCACCTTTTTAAGGCCTGGTGAGGGGGAAAATGTAGGTTTTCTTCCTGGCTTTTGATGGTTTGGGTAGGAGTAGAGTTGTAGGGTTTTTTTCTATGGTATTTAGCTAGAGTAGAGTGATTATTATTTAAAAGTTCTTCACCTCACTAGACTGCCCGTTTCATGGTCCGTTGGCTACAGAGATCAGGCTGTTCTAGGGACTTTTGTTATTTGTACCCATTTGTGTTTCTGAGTTATTGATTTCCACAAAACCAATCTGTGATATATGAAGAAAGCAAGAAGAAAACCCAGGAACTCACTTCTGTGTCATTCTTCAGGTCCCAGTGTTCCTAACCAGACTTCTTTCTTTTCTCGTTTCAGGGTCTTTTTATACATAACAGCCAGGGCTTTAGTTATACTTAGCAGGAAAAACAAGGAAAAGTATTTCTATGTCATCTTTCCAGAAATGACAATTTCATTAAACATTTTTTTCCTTTGAAGAAAGTAATTTCTCCTTGTAAAAGGGCTTTTCTCCCACTTCTTTAAAATTGGAGATGTTTCTATACTTTAAGGTTAAACTTACCTAGTATTATTTTCTTCTCATCTTAAGACAAAATCCATGCATTTGGCAGCACACTTAAGAAGATGTATTTTATTATTTGAAGGTTGACTTGCCTAATCTTTTCTCATCTTTAAATAAAGAATAAAAGTAAATTTGAGAATTTTCTGAGAAATTTCTGTCTTGTGAAAAGGATGATACTTCATCATGGAAAAAATAATAGACCCCGTTCTAATTACATAGCTATGATTGCTTCAGGAGACTTGCTTGAATTATTTATACATGTTATTAACAATATTGTCATATCAAAAATAAAAATGTTAATAAGTTCGCTTATAAGAAAAGAAAACTAAGATCACTATCACTGATATTGCTTATTTTTAAATGCTAGTAAAAATAAATTATTAATTGTTTTCTTCCTCCAGATGAGGGGTATGTCGGATAAGTCACTCCGGCTAGTGCTGTCCACATTCAGCAACATTCGGGAGGAGCTTGGACATCTTCAAAATGACTTGACAGTAACATTTATTTTGATTTTTTTTCCCCAAAGTTTTTCTAGTTCCCACCTTCCTAACATAGAAGTCAAGGCACTCAGTCTACCTTTTAAAAATTTAGTAGAACACAACATTATACTTACCCAAATGTAGTTATTGTCCTGAAACACTTAACTGAGCCTGAGAGGAGAAAAGAATTGCCCCACTAAAAAGGAAAAAAGTTGGGAATGCACTTATTAATTAGTTTACCACTAAAGTAATTTACAGCTTAAAGCAAGGGAATAGCTTGTAAAATTAGAATAATCTGACTCATTGAATGGGAATTTCCCCATTTTCTGTAATAATAAAGCATACTATGAATTTCTTTGAATACTTCAAAACTTCTTTTTTTCAAGCATTTAGCCTTTTTTATTTTAATTTGTGTTCTTGGTGCCATCAGCTAGGTACACTCATAATGCTTTTCATACAATGAATAACTGCTTGAGGACTTTGGAGTGGAATTTTTTGTTTCTGGGTTCCAACTAAAACATTTAGACTCTACTTTGAAAATTCACCACCTGCTAGGATTAACAAGAATTCTTTTTAGATTAAGGCAAAACATTAAAATCATTCAGAAGTTTCTGTTTCATTGCACTTTGAATTACCCAGTCCATCAAGTTGTCTCTTTCAATATGCAGGTTTTTAAAGTTTCAATACTGTTGTATCTATATTTTGCTTAAGTTTTAAGAATTCTGCTTATTAAGCAGCTACAAATGAAAAGTATTTATTTAAACCTGCAATGTAAATAAGTCTTTGTATTATGTAACTTGGAAAAGGTTTTTTTAATTCTGAATCATAACACATAATTTTATTTTAGTCGCTGGAAAATGACAAGCTAAGACTTGAAAAAGACTTGGTTTTCAAAGAAACTCAAATAAAAGAATATGAAGATCTCTTGGCATCAGTGAGAGCAAATAACCGTCAGCAGCAGGTAACTTGACATTTTTGTTGATGATAAACTAGATTGAAGCCTTTTCCTATGCATAATTACTGACACATTGGCGTTCTGAGCTCAATCCAGCCAGTGGTCGGCAAACTCATTAGTCAACAGAGCCAAATATCAACAGTACAACGATTGAAATTTCTTTTGAGAGCCAAATTTTTAAACTTAAACTATATAGGTAGGTACATTGTTATTAACTTAATTAGGGTACTCCTAAGGCTTAGGAAGAGCCACACTCAAGGGGCCAAAGAGCCGCATGTGGCTTGTGAGCCGCAGTTTGCCGACCATGGATCCAGACACAATTAAAATATGACAGAATAATTTGTTCCTATAAGAATTGAATAGATTTGGCTATTTCTAATGACTAAAAAGACTCTCATAAAAAGATAACCATATGTATTTTAGATATAAAGTTTATACAGTCCACATTTACCTATGCTGGTGGGTGACAAGAACTGCATAAATATTGAAAACCCAAGTTCACTCATGGATTTAATCTACAATGTGTCATAAAATCATTGGGTTTTTGTTTTTGTAGATCTTAACACATGTTTGTTCAATGAATAAATGAAAGAGTCAACTCTAGAAGTGTTTTCCAGATGTCTGAGCAGAGTTGATTCCTAGGAAATTGTAATGAGTCTCTAAGGCTAATCCCTTCCTAATCTTTACCCCCATGACAGTCCCAAATTTTCATACACCTTCCATTTGTCACATAAATAATTAGGCATATGGTTATTTTTGGTGTCTTCTAGTAGGCAGGGTATAGCACTGTCAAAGAGTAGCAAGTGTGAGATTGCTAAATTGGTACAACGAAACTTCATCTAGTCTTGATTCCTTCTCACTCAAGACAGGTAAGCCAGAATAAGGGCAAGAATCTAGTATTTTACATGGCTGATTTAACTGACAATTTAAGGACCAATATTTAAGAAAACGAGGCATGGAAAAATATTTGCTTTATTTAATAGAATTAGTCAACTAAAAGAGCACTCTTTCCCCCAAAGTAGAAACCATTTGTCTTATTTACTTGTATCTTCTTTACAGCAAGGACTTCAAGACTCAACTTCAAAATGCCAAGCATTGGAAGAAAGCAATCTCTCTCTTCGACATACACTATCAGACATAGAATATAGATTAAAAGAGCTGGAATACTGTAAACATAATTTAGAACAAGAGAATAAAAATCTTAGAATTCAGGTATTAAAACTTTGTTCTAAATATATGTTATTACCTTAGTTATACTATTGTGATGTTAGCATTGGCAAACATATATATTATATATATTTGTAATTATATTGTGTATATTATATATGTATATATGTATATATGTGTATATATGTATACATATATAGATATAATCCTATTAATTTTGATAAAATACATGGACTGCTTTCTGATGTTCTTGTGTGCAATTAGGTCTTATCTCACTGCGATTTGGGCTGTATAATGCAATTCCTAAAAAATGCTCTCATTATTTCAGTTTTTTACTTAATCATGTGATTTTAATGTAATAAACCTTGTAATATAATATATATTTCCTTCATAACAATCCAATTACAGAAAGTTATCTTGTCTTGGGTAGGTTTCTGAGACATGCACAGGCCCTATGCTACAGGCTAAAATGGATGAGATTGGCAACCATTACAAGGAGATGCTAAAAAACTTAAGAATGGAGAAAGATAGAGAGATCTGTAAGCTAAGGGTAAGTTGATGCCACACTACATAAATACACAGGTCAGCACAACATTTCTAATAAAATAATGATGGTTTCACATTGAAAGCTACAAGGAAAAATCAAGTGAAGGTAGAGTTTTAATAATATGCCATAGAATCTTTTGTTTAAATACATATCACTGTGTATAGAACATTGCTAAATTGTTCTCTAATTTAGCTTAATCTCCTCTAGGAAATAAAAATATAGTAAGTTTAAGCTTTTTGTTTTTAATTTTTATCTATTTTTTATTCGATAGCAGGAAGACAGGACACTTTGTGAGCTTGCCTACAGCATGCTTATGCAGGCAAGAGCAACATTTGAGATTAACTAGCAAAGCCACAGTTGGATTCATAAAAATCCTCACTTCACTTTGAGGAATGATACATAGCAAGACCCTTGTTAAGCACAAGCATAAAAGCAGTGTTGAATTGTGTATGTGTAATTGGCATAAAAGTATTATATTTGTGAGAATAAGTATACATTACCTTATCTTGTAATTTTAGGTCAAATTGACTAACTCTTAATTTAGTGATTCCTAAATGTAGCTAAATATACTTAAATATTTTAATAGAAAAACTGACCACAGGTCTTTCCCTCCAAATATCACTGTACAATCCTGACCAAAAATAAAAAATGAAACAAAATATAATTTGTTCAAAAGTCTAGTGATTTTTCTAGCAAATTTCTTCCACTAGTTTCTTTTTCATCTCCGCATTACTAATAACACTTCAACCTAATAACCATCTATGCAGACATTATATACTAAAGAGGAAAATGGGCAGGATTTGGAGTCAGAAGATCTGTATTAGAGTTAGTTGCAGCTATGTTTCTTATTAGCTGTATAACTGTGTCATTTAACCTCTCTGGATCTCATCTCTCTGTTTTGTAAATAAGTATTATAACAATACTTATTTCACAGGGCTGCTGTGAGAATTGAGATAAGTCATGCAGGAGGAATATTTTGTGAATTGCAGATCATGATATAATATTCATTATTATTATTGAGTTTTCCTTAATTATAATTTGAAGGAATCTAAAGCTTTATTTTAATAATTGCAGCCCAATAATGCTACCTACATAATGCCTAGCCCTAAATAACAAAGGCACTTTTATAAAGATGAGAAATTTCTAATTTGCATTTTAATTCATATTTTATATTCATAAAGTTTTTCATATCATAGCTAGCTATCTGGCTTTATGTCACTTAACCTCTCTAGAATTCAGTTACCTATTTTGCAAATGAGAATTATAATCATTCTTATTTCTTTTTAAATTATTAGACTCAATTAAATCAGTATCAAAAAGATGTTTCAAAAAGAGAAGGAAGTTGCAGTGATTTCCAATTCAAGATTCATGAACTGACAAGCTTGCTGGAAGAGAAGGATTCCCTTATAAAGCGTCAGTCAGAGGTAAGAAAGGAAGGGATAGGGTACAGAGGAACAATGCAACTCAGTCCTGTAGGATAAATATTTCCCATGCATTAGAGGAGAACACATTTCTAAGACTCACTTTATTCATGAAGTAGAATGTGAGTGCAAAGAGGTAGAAAATTCATACTTCAGGAGAAATAATTCAAATAAAAGCTAGAATTGAAGCACAAATAAGTGGCACTGTACGTTTTAATATTTTTAAGACTTTGATTTTATTATCTCATTAGCAATAAAACTTCCATAAGACTGTGAGCTCCTTACTAGATTATTAGTTGCTTCAACAAGGGACTGTATTATATTTTTCTCTGTATCTGTAGCATATAGCCAGGATCTGTTATAAAATCAGTATCAAAGGAAGGAACTACCAAAAATGGTGGGTAATGTTGTATTGCTGTTATTGAACAAATGGTACTTGTAGTAATGTTCAGTGATTCACTATCGTTAGAAAACAATGCCTGCTTCCATATTGAAGTTTCAGTGCTTTCTCTTATGGCTCTACTAGTCAAGCATTTTAGGAAAAAACTTTCACATCATCTTGAGAACTATGTCCATTCAATCTCATGTTATCCCTCAAATATAGAAATCCTCTACCAGTTAGTGGATTGCTACATAGATATATAATGTACCTTTTTGGGTACCATGAAGCAAGAATCTGTAGTATTCAACAAATGGAATTAAAACATTTGACCTAAAGGTTAACAAGGAAGCAAAACAAGTAATTATTCTTAGTAACCTTATTAAATGATTGAACATACTTCTTACCTCATGTTTCTACTGTTTTCAAATGATTATACTACCTTTTATTTGTAAGGAACTCTCAAAGTTGAGACAAGAAATATATTCATCTCATAACCAACTCTCCAGTGGTGGAAGGACTACAATTACTACTAAAAAGTAATGTATTTTAATATGACTTTGGTTATTTATAATCCAAGTTATAGCATTATAATTTATATATAAATTATATATGCATATCCCTATCTATATATTATCTATCTATCTATCTATCTATCTATCTATCTATCTATCTATCTCTTATCTAATCTATCTATCTCTGTATCCCTAGACAGAGTTTGATGTCTTCTGCAGGACAGTAATTCTACTAAAGAGTAAATATTCACAAAAAGACATCACTATTATGGTCAATAAAATTCTGTAGAACACCTTTCCTGTATTTACAATATATTAAGTACAATGGAAGTGAAAAGAAAATAACTGATTGTTTAACAAACTATATGAGTCAGGACTCTTTCAGTTGCACATGCCAGAAACCCAACTTAAACTGGGAGTTAGCTAATTCATTTAATTGGTATTGCTTGGTGTTTACATGGATTCTTGTGTTGAAAATACATTTTCGAAAGCTTTCTCTGTCTCTTGGCTATGCTCTTTCCTGTGTAGATGTGATTCTTAGGCAGTGTCTTCCTCAGCAATATGACCATAGCATACATCCCAACAATTTAGCATAACAAAATAGAAACTGATCCTTTATGAATAAACTAGGGGCCCAATGCATGAAATCATGCACCTTGAAAGGAACTGTGGGCCACAAGGCTGCAGCGGGCACAGGGGTGGGTCTTGGCCTCTCCTACCACCACCCCTGGTTCCCTCTCTGCTGGCAGCCCCGCTCCCACGACTGCCACTCCCATGTGCTGATGGTGCTGGCCCCGTTCGCACCTGCTGATGGCACAGAGTGATTGGGGCCAGCGCCAGCAGCAGGTGCGAGCAGCGGCTGCTGTCCCGATTGCCCCTCAGGAGCAGGGGGAGGTGGAGAAGCCCTTAGGGGTGATCGGGGCCAGCAGCCACCACTCGCACCTGCTGCCAGTGCCAAGTGGTCGGGGCCAGTGTGGGGCACTGGCAGCAGGTGCAAGTGCCAGGCAGGACCATGGCGCATGGGAGCAAAGAATTTTCAGTAACCACCAGAGGCTTGCCCCGATGACAGTGACCAGCACCCTGTCTTGGTCTGAAGCCCCAGCTCACCTGCTCCACCATCCCGCTGCAGCCTACGCTCACCATGTTCCGCACTCTGCCGCTTGCTGCTGAAGCCCGCCATGTTTCACATACGCCCCCTGGTGGTCAGCACGCATCATAGCGACCAGTTATTCAGTTGTTCGGCCATTCAGTCTATTTGCATATTGGGGTTTTATATATATAAACTAGGGGCCTACTGCACGAATTCGTGCACCTTGCAAGAAACTGGGGCAAGAGGCTGCAGTGGGCACAGGGGCAGGTCTCGGCCCATCCTCTGCGCCCCCACCTGGCCCCTCCCATTGTGGCCTTACCCCCCCCCCCCCCCGTCCCCTGTCTGCCTGCAGCCCCGCTCCCACCATCACCTTTCCCACACACTGACGGTGCCGGCCCCGCTCACACCTGCTGATGGCGTGGAGAGATTGGGGCTAGTGCCAGCAGTGGGTGCAAGCGGGGCCAGTGCCGTCAGTGAGTGCGTGTGGCTGCTGCTACCCCAATCACCCCTCAGGTGGAGGGGGAGGTGGAGAAGCCCTCAGGGGCTATCAGGGCCAGCAGCTGCCGCTCGCACCCACTGACAGCGCTGAGCGATCGGGGCCGGTGGTGAGTGCCAGCAATGGGTGCAAGCGGTGGCTCCAGTGCCAACAGTGGGTGTGAGTGGAGCCAGTGCCGGCAGCAGGTGCGAGCACCAGGAAGGGCCGCAGCATGCGGGGAGCAAAGAATTTTCAGTAACAACCAGATGCCCCGATGACAGCAACCGGCTCCCTGCCTTGGTCTGGTACCCTTGCTCATTTGCTCCACCATCCCTCCATGGCCGACGCCCGCCATGTTCTGTACACGCCCCCTGGTGGTCAGCACGTGTCATAGTGACCAGTTGTTCAGTTGTTCGGTTGTTCCAGTTGTTCCACCGTTCAGTCTATTTGCATATTAGCCTTTTGTTATATAGGATAGTTTCAGCAAAAGTCTATTTTGGATATTTCATATAAATGGAATGATACAAAATGTGGTATTTTGTGACTGGATTCTTTCACTTTGCATAATGTTTCTAGATTCAACCATATTTTAGCATGTGTCAGTACTTCATTGCTTTTTTGTTACTAAATAATATCCCATCTAATGAATATACAACATTTTATTTATCCACTTATCAATTTATAGACATTAGGGCTGTTTAAAATTGGGGGCCATTACAGATTTGTGTGGACATATACAGTATACTACAAAATGTATAAATCTAAGTCTAGTTAGCATCTTTCACCACACAGTTATAAATTCTTTTCTTGAGATAAGACATTTTTAAAATATGTTTTTATTGATTTTTAGAGAGAGAGGAAGGGAGAGGGATAGAGAGATAGAAACATCAATGAGAGAGAAACATCAACAATCTGCTGCCTCCTGCATGCCCCTACTGGGGATCAAGCCTGCAACCTGGACATGTGCCTTGACCAGGAATCAAACCACTGACCTCTGGTTCCTGGGTTGACTTGCAACCATTGAGCCACACAGCTGGGCAAGATAAGAAATTTTAAGATCTACTTTTTTAGCAACTTTCAAATATACAATACTTCTATTAACTATAGTCGCCATGCTGTACATCATATCCCCAGGACTTACTTATTTTATAACTGGAAGTTTATACCACCTTCACCCATTTCAGAGTCCACCCCTCCACCCCCTCCTTTGGCTACCACCAATCTGTTCTCTGTTTCTGTGAGTTCATTTATTTGTGTGTTTTTTAAATTCCATGTATAAGTGAGATCATATGGTATTTGTCTTTCTCTGACCTATTTCACCATGCATAATGTCCTCAAGATCCATCCATTCTGTCATAAATAGTAAGATTTCCTTCATATTTATGGCTGTATAATACTTCACTGTGCGTTTGTGTGTGTATATATTAATTGCTGTGTCATATGGTAGATCTATTTTTAATTTTTCGAGGCACTGCCATACTGTTTTTCACATTGGCTATACCAGTTTACATTCCCACAAATAGTGCACAAGAGTTCCCTTTTCTCCACGTCCTTACCAACACTTGCTATTTCTTGTCTTTTAGATAATAGCCATTATAACAAATGTGAGGTGATAACTTCTGTTTCTTATTTTTGAAAATTGGGTATTTCTTTCTTTGATAATTGGTTTTGTTGGAGCTATATCAATTTTATTGATGTTCTTAAAGAACCAGGTTTTAATTGGTTTTCCTCTACTGCTTTACCATTTTAAATTTCATTGATATTTTATCTTTATTTTCTTTTTTATGTATATTTTCCACTTAATCTTCTCTTTTCTAGTTTCTAACCTGGAAACATAGGACATTGGTTTTAGACCATTGCTAATATAAGCTTTTAATGCTACAAGTTTCTACTTAACCAGTGCTTTAGCTGTATCCCCCAATTTTAAGTTGTAGTTTCATTTGCATTCAGTTCAAAATATTTTTAAATTTCCCTTTTGATTTGTTTTTGGGTTATTCAGAACTGTATTCTTTAGTATCCAAATCTATGGGACTTTTCTAGATATATTTATGTTATTGATTCCTAATTTATTTTCATTATGGACAGAGAACATATCTTGTATTCATTATAATCATTTTAAATTTATTGAAACTTGTTTTGTGGCACAGAATAGACTCTTGGTAAATGTTCCATGTTCTTGAAAAGAATGTATAACCTATTGACGATAAATGGAGCATTTTATAAATTTTACTTAGCTCAATTCTATTGTTCATAGCTTCTATATCTTTTTAATATTCTTTATTGTTTAAAGTATTACATATGTCTCCTTTTGCCCCCATTGACCTCTCCTCAGCCACACCCACCTCCCAGAACACTCCCTTATTCCCCCTAGGGTCTGTGTCCATTGGTTATGCTTATATGTATGCACACAAATCCTTTGGTTGATCTCTTACCACACCCGCCCCTCCCCCACCGCCCCCCGCCTTCCCTCTGAGGTTTGACAGTCTATTTGATGCTTCTCTGTCTCTGGGTCTATTTTTGTTCATCAGTTTATGTTGTTCATTATATCTTAACTGACTTTCCATTTCCTTCTAATATCAATTATCTTAGAAGGCATGACAAAATGTCCGATTCATAATGTGAATATTTCTCCATTAATTTCCATCAGTTTTTTTTGCATGTATTTTGACTTTCTAGTAGGTGGTGCATCAACATTTAGGATTGTTATGTCTTACTGAATAAAAATTAAGGATTGTAGTATCTTGTGGATGAATTGACACCTGTATCATTATTAAGTGAACGTCTATGCTTCCTGGTTTGAGGGCTACTTCATCTGATATTATAACTACTCTAGCTTCCTTTTGATTACAGATTGCATGATAAATGTTTCTATTCTTTTTAGTTTATTCTATTAATTTGTTTATATTTAAAGTTTTTTAAAAATAAATAACTAGAGGCCCAGTGAGTGCATGGATTCATGTACCAGTGAGGTCCCTCAGCATAGTCTGTGGGGATCAGTCCAAACCCGGCAGTCCAACACTGCCTGCCAGTCCCGCTCATCCTGGTCCAGTCAGTCCTGATCAGAAGAGGCTAGCGCCACCATAGCAGCGCTCGCCAGCCAGCCAGTCAGCTTTGAGCCTTGTGTCTGGCGCCTGTAGGTCAGCTGAGCGGCACTCCCGCTGTGGGAGCACACTGACCACCAGGGGGCAGCTCCTGCATTGAGCATCTGCCCCCCGGTCAGTGTGCATCATAGCGACCAGTCCTATTCGGTCACTTAGACTATACACACACACACACACACACACACACACACACACACACACACACACACATAGTTGGATCTTGTGTTTTTATCCTAAGTAGCAATATTTGCCTTTTGATTGGAGTGTTTAGACCATTTATACTTAATGTGATTATTATGTTTGAGTTTAAATTTACCATCGGGCAATTTGTTTTCTATTTGTCCCATATTGCCTTTATTCCACTTTTCCTCTGTTCTTTTTTCCTTTTAGATTAATTAATCTTTTTTATTATTGCATTTTATCTATTTTATTAGCCTATTAGGTATACTTCTATTTTATAATTGTAAAGGATTAAAGTATTTTTTATCTCATCACAGTCTACCTTCAAATAAAATTATTATGCCTCATCACATGTAGCATACAAACTTTATAATAGTATACTTCCATTTCCCTTCATGATCTTGTTGGTGTTTTTTTTTTTAATCCTCACCTGAGGATATTTTTCTATTGATTTTTAGAGAGAGGGAAAGACAGAGAGAAATATTGATATGAGAGAAACACATTGATTGGTTGCCTCCTGCACGAGCCCTGACCAGGGCCAGGGTGGGCAGGAGCCTGCAACTGAGGTACGTGCCCTTGACCTGAATCGAATCTGGGACCCCTCAAACCACAGGCCTACACTCCATCCACTGAGCCAAACTGGCTAGGGCCTTTTTGGTATTTTTGACACATATATTTACCTTTACCTATATTATAAATTCCCAATACAATTTTCCTTTCAATTGCCAATTATTTCTAAAGAAATATTAATAAGAAAAATATCCAATCTTGTTTTAAATTTACCCACATTTTTTTTTCCTGTTACTATTCATTCTTTTGCTTAGCTCCAAATTTCTATCTGATATCATCTTCCTTCTGCCTGAAGGACTTCCTTAAACATTTCTTGTCATGCTGGTGAAGACTTCTCTTGTGTGTTTTTTTTTTATATCTGAAAACCATCTTTATTTTGTCTTCATTTTTCAGTTATTTTTACTATGTATAGAATAGTAAGTCAATAATTATTTTTTCCATCAATACTTTAAAGATGTCATTCCACTGTCTTCTCACTTTCACTGTTTGATAAGAAGTTAGCTGTTTATCTTATGATTGTTTTCCTCTTAATGTTCTTTTTTTCTCTGGCTGCAAGAAACTCAATCACTGGTTTTCAACAATTTGATAATAATGCGCTTCTCTGTTTTTTTCTTCATCAGTCTTTTCCTTGATGTCCATTGAGCTTCTTGGATCTGTGTGTTTGTAGTATTCAAAAACTTTGGAAACAACTTGTTCATTATTTCTTCAATTACTTTTGTCTACTGCCAATCCTGTGGGTCTTCAATTGCACACATTGAGCGAACCTGATATTTTCCATAGCTAACTCATATTCTATATTCTTCAGTGTTTTTACTCTCATGTTTTATTTTGGATAATTTTTCTTGATGTCTTCAAATTAACAGTATTTTCTTCTGCAGTGCCTAAAATGGTGTTAATCCCATACAGTGTAACTTTCATGTAAATAAGTTCAATGTAAATCTTTATATCTTTCATTGTTCTCCTCATATTGTTCATGCCTCCCTCTGGTTTTTTTTTTTTGTGGTTTTTTTTTGTATAAATTTTATATTCCCTTGCCAACTTGTTTCTTTTATCTACAATTTCTTGGTCTGTTTCTACTAATTTATTTTTCTGTTCATTATTAGTCATATATCCCTGCTTCATTGCATGCTTACTAATTTTTCATTGAATGCCATATATTGTGATTTTTCATACTGGATTTCTGAATATTTTTATATCACTAAGCATTTTGTGGTTTTATTCTGAGATAAAGTTAAGTTACTTGGAAGTAGTTTAATACTTTCAAGTCTTGCCTTTAAACTCTATTAGAACAAACTATATAGTCTAGGACTAATGACATCCCACTACTAAGGCAATAATCTCCTGTAGTCTCTGCTTGTTTTTCCCCATACTAGTTTTTTCCATTCTGGTTAGTGGAACAAACTATTCCCATTACTATGTGAGCTCTAGGAATTTCCATACTACTCCTTTCCAGTGGCTCTTTCCCAAGTCTTCACATGCCTACAATGATCCGTACTCACGAAAAGATTTGTGGTCAACACTCTACAGGTCTCCTGACCTCTCTCCATCTATGTATCTCTCTCCTGTCTATTATTCTGCTCCACAAATTCTGACTGCTTTGGCATGTTTTACTTGAAATTTTGTTACCTCAACTTGGTGAAACTGCTAGAATCTGTTTGGCTTCCCTTTTCCTATGCTGTGATCAAGGAAATCTCCAGGCAATTTTAAGGCTTATGTCATTTGCTTCCCTTCATTTTTATCACTCTCTCATCTGCTTGTGGTCCATTATTTCCAGAAATAGAAGTACCTCCCCTTACTCTTTTTAAAAATAATAGTAGTAAGTTTTTGTACATTAACAGGGGATTTTAAAAAAGAAAACGTTAAAAGTCTTGCAGAGAAAAATTATTTTAATAAGGGGAATCAAATTAGGAGTGACTATGTAGGAATGAAAGTTATTTTCATGTGCATCTTGTAAACTAACTTTTTTTTCTGTGTAGGTACAGGACACAATATCCAATCCTAGGACTCCTGTATGATGACTATGAATATATACCACCAGGTAGTGACACACAGACAATTGTGATTGAGAAAACAGAAGACAAATGGACCTGTGTAAGTTCACTTTAGTGTATCTAGTCCTATTAGTACTAAAATGCATGTATATTCTTTATATATAACAGCCTTTAAAAATTCTGGTAAAATATCAGAATAAACTAAAATGTTACAGAATTTTTTTTCCTCTTAAGACTTTTCCACATTTCCCTTACTGATATATAGTAAGAGATAATAAACTTTGAAATGATTCATACATGGAGCATTGTAATTAATTATCTAAACTGTAATAAATTAGATATGATTTTACCCCAAATAGGAACACAATTAACTTTGGGTTTTATTTCCTTGCACACCTTAGGAGTTATTGAAATGATTCTATTAAAATTTTCCAAAAACCTTATTGTTTCTGAAGCAGGTAGGAAATATTATAGATGATTATGAAGGGGAATGGAAGATGGAGCAGCATGTTTTAATAATACTTGCAATCATATATGTCCTGTAGATTCTAAATTTTTAAGATTTGAAAGAGAAAAGGTCTGCCTGTCTTTCTAACTAGATTATAAGATTATCCACCTTTAAATCCCATAGTTATAGTTAAATTGATGAAGAGTACTTTAAATGTCATGTATTCTAATATCTACCTTCTACGATATTCTCCAGGATGACAAGATGATACAGACCTTAGCCTCTTTCTATATACAGTAGTCCAATACATTAGTAAGGAGGACAATTACTAAAACCCTCTTTTTCTGTAGGACTGAAAGCTACTCTCCTAAAACTTTTCTACTTATTAACCTATTAACCTTTAAAATAATGAACATCAAACAAAGGGTGTATTTTTTCTAGCATAGTGGTTCTCTACCAGCAGCAATTTTTCCCTTTAGGGGACATTTAGCACTGTTTGGAGACATTTTTGTTATTGTTGTTAATCCTCATCAGAGGATATTTTTTCCATTGCTTTTCAGAGAGAGTGGAAGGGAGGAAGGGAGGAAGGGAAGAAGGGAGGGAGAGAATAAAAATTTTAAATAATTTTTAAATGAGGGGGGAGAGAGAGAGAGAGAGAGAGAGAGAGAGAGAGAGAGAGAGAGAGAGAGAGGTGTGTGAGAGCCCAGACCAGGGGCAGGAGCAAACCCGTAACCTAGGTACATGCTCTTGACCGGGAATCGAACGCTTAGTACATGGACCAACATTCTAACCACTTAGCAACACTGGCCAGGGCTGGAGACGTTTTTTGCTTTCACAACTGGGGATTGAGTACTATTGGTATCTGGTGGGTAAAGACCAGGGGTGCTACAATGTACAGGAAAGTCCCCCACCACAAAGAATTATCTAGCCCAAAGTGTTAATAGTGCCGAGTTTGAAACACCCTACTAACACAACAGAATGACCTTGAGGTTCTTTTTCTCTCTAATTACATACTTCTATAGTACTGCCAAGTGGTTGTAACAATAATCCATTGATAGTAATGGGAATGTATGATATTCCTCAAATACAATGAACAGAAAAAAGCTGAGATTCCTAGCTTGGAAACTATACAGTATCTGACTTTAACACTGTGAAAATGACAGCCTTTGCTTTGTTAAAAATTGCTTAGGTACTAAAAGCAGATAACACTAACCTATGGTTATTAAACTCAGGCAGTGGTTATCCTTGAGGATGGGTACTTAGTGGAAGTGAGCATAAGGAAGACTACTAGGGTATTAATAGCATGCTGTTTTTTGATCTGTGTGATGGCTGCATGTGCTCAGTTTGGGAAAATTCACTTAGTTGTACACTTATATGTGCACTTTTTTCTACATGTTTATGATACTTCAATAAAAGGCTTAAAATGTTTAAATAAGCCACAAAATACAATAGATAAATATATAAATGTCAATCAATTGCAGAACTTTTGAAGAAAATTTAAAATCACAGATTTATAGTTAATAAAATACTATATTTGTATAGTTAATAAATAACTGCAGGTGTAGAGTTAATAAAATTACGCATCTATTAAATAACTCCTTTTAAAAATTACCTTTTGGTTGAACAAACTCAACTATTTATTTAAAAAAAATTCAAAATTGTTTAGCTTTGAAGCCCTTTTCTAACTACAATTAAGCCATTAATCTTGTGTAAGTGGTTGTCTATCATCTATAAAAGCAATCAACATTTAGTAACCCAAAAATAAAAATAATTTGAGCTTTGACATAGGTGTTTCTTAGGTTATTAATTAGTTGAGAGTTACTAATTACTACTTGTTAACTAATAAAGGGTACCTGATAGCCCAAGAACCACATGAGCAGCAAGGGAAAGTCAGTATAGGATTTAAAATTTGTCACTGAGAGGTTATTTGATGTTGAAATTTAAGACTGAAAAGCAATTGCTGCTACTAACTATATGTACCCCAGGGGTTACATCAATGTGAAGATCTGTCAAATAGTATTCATTACTACTGTCCCCATTAAAAATGTGTAGCAATAAATACCAAACCTGATATCTTAAAGGACTAGATACTGAGAGTTAATTCAAAATCTATATTTATTAACAGTTAGAGACATTTGGATATATTTAACCTCTAAATATGACAGCAAGGAAGAACTCTACTGAATCCTCCCTCCCTAATGCTTAAAATAATTTGAAATATATACCTAGACTAAAGTTAGACAAACCACTGTATCATTAAATCTATACTAATAAAAGGGTAATATGCTAATTAGACCGGGTCAACCGGACATCTTCCTGTCGTCCTTCCAGACAAAACCACAGTGGCGGGGGCCAAGGCAGCGGCAGTTAGGGGTGATCAGGCCGGCAGGGGAGAGCAGTTGGGGGCAATAAGGCAGGCAGGCAGAGTGGTTAGGGGCAATCAGGCAGGCAGACAGGTGAGCGATTAGGAGCCAGCGGTCCCGGATTGGGAGAGGGATGTCGGACTGTGGGATTGGGTCTAAACTGGCAGTTGGACATACCCCAAGGGGTCCCGGATTGGAAAGGGTCCAGGCCAGGCTGAGGGACCCCTCACCCCCCCATATAAAATTTGTGTACCGGGCCTCTAGTATACATATAAAAGAGCACCACAAAATCATAGTGCATTTCATTTGGTTTTATATCTATCAATTTAAATCACTTTTCAAAACTGTGTTCATACCATGACAATGTCTAAAATCAATTATCAGCCAGTTGTAAACTAACTTTTTTTTTTCCTTTCTAGCCATGAATGACTCTCAAATTCAGAAGAAGTTTTTCGGGGGTCTGCATCAGTACTTTAATTTTTCCATAACAAAAGGCCAATCAAAATTTTGAACCATGGCACTACCCAGTGAATCAAATGGAATGAATTAGTCCTGAAGATGAGTTTCTCCAACCATTTATGAGGCCTGAATCTACATTCTTGTATTAATATAGCAATATATCACTTATTTAAACTTCCATAGTAGTCAATATAGGACATAATTCACTACTTTTCAATAGAATGCTTCCTAGATACTGAATTAATTTGTTGGGGCAGAGATTTTACAAGTTATTCTACTAGAAGATCTTCTCTTATATTAGATATGCAATTCAGCTACAAGGATTGATACTGTTTATTACCAAAAAAATAGGCAAAAAAACTATTCGATTTTTTTTTTAAAAGTTTAGTGCATGGTCTATACCAGTGATGGCGAACCTATGACACGTGTGTCAGAGGTGACACGCGAACTCATTTTTTTGGTTGATTTTTCTTTGTTAAATGGCATTTAAATATATAAAATAAATATCAAAAATATAAGTCTGTGTTTTACTATGGTTGCAAATGTCAAAAAATTTCTATATGTGACACGGCACCAGAGTTAAGTTAGGGTTTTTCAAAATGCTGACACGCCGAGCTCAAAAGGTTCGCCATCACTGGTCTATACAGTATATATTTGTTTTTCTCACATTGAACCTATGACTAAAAGAGCTGCTTCATTACATGCTATTTATACCTCTTAGAGACATAACTAAACCAAGGGTGATGGTTAGCTTCATTAAGTAGGGAAGTGGGATATTTTTTAAATAAATAAATCCACTAATTTGCACATTGTAATATTATGGTTCTAAGTACATATCAATGGCTTGGCAAATCTGTTCTTTCAAAGCATATCATCCCCCAAATGAGCTCACCCACTTCCTTGAAAACATATAACAATATATTGTAGTAGTGGGTAGAAAGAAAGTAGACATTTTTATAGTAGAATATATAATGTGACATTGAAATATTGCATAAAGGCTTAAGAAGTAAAAAAGAAACAACAAATTATTGATATTTGCATCTAACTTGGGAGAAAGAGCTTTTATAGTAGAGTATTTACTGAACTTAGAAGTTGGTTGATTAATTAGGTTCTAATGACCTTACAAAGTGAATGAAAGTATTTTCTAAGTATATTAGTAGATAGGAATGAAATTTCTTAATTTCAAGCCCTCTGCTTAAAGTTATGAATTAGCAAAAATTAAAATGTTTGCATTTGACAAAATATAAATTAAGGCAACAAATATATATGGGTTACATTTAAATAAGGTTTTGCACTGAAATATCTCTGCAAATATCTGTATAGAACCTATCATGTTTTATAATTATACTTTAATAATTATTCATTATACTATGTTAAGATAGGAACAGATGAGGCACTACACTAAATCAAACCATAATAAGAAAAATGCTTTTAACACTCATAACTTTCAAATAGGTTTTGATACAAAGCTAAAGCCTTATTTTGTTATCTTAATACTTTGACTAAAAGGTCAAGCTCTATAATATGGATTGATACAATTCCAATTTTATCAATATTTTGTGATAGAAAGTGTTAATATTTTTCATGAGCTATATAGTCCTTACATTTTTTCCCTTGGTGTGGGAATAACAGGGCAGTTTCCCTTCTGCTAACTACTCATATATGTACCTGTAAAAAAATTATGCCATATTTTCTAGCCATTACATATGATATAAATGGTGGTTTTTAGTAGCCTAATAGAAAACTACCACCATAACTTTTTGAAAATTGGAACTGTCAGCATGTCATTGGCTTACTTGATCTAAGCATAGTGATTGAATGGAGTTGTCATGACAAGGTACTTATTGCACTTAATAAATTTAAATGTATTTCTTTTCCAATTTCTGATTAAGATCAATAAAAATAGTAGTGATTTCTTTTCCCTCACAACTTTCGCACAGCTTCTCTCTGAAAATTGCAACAACAACAAAAATGTTGTCAGG
This sequence comes from Myotis myotis, assembly GCF_014108235.1. NCBI lineage: Eukaryota > Metazoa > Chordata > Mammalia > Chiroptera > Vespertilionidae > Myotis > Myotis myotis. The sequence continues at coordinate 101,921,980 of NW_023416346.1, read as the reverse complement.
TGAGAAATGCCTATTATCTAATTTCTATTTGAGTATGTTTCACTTTAGATGTCAAATAAAATGGAGACTGCAAGAAATGCAAGACAAGTTATTTAAGTGTCTAAATAAAATATGTGAAGTATCTGTATGTTTTTTGTGGAAGTCCTCGTAAGAAACATGCAGGATAGGTTTTTAGCTTAGCTATACATTTTTGTCAGGAAGTTGCTATCATGTGAATGTTAGAACTAAAAATACCCCCTTAACTGAAAAAAACAAAAAGGCCTGATGTGAACTATTAGTGACAACAATTCAACATAGCTGGACCTCTGGTTTTTGCAGGTTTCTTATTTAAAAGCCTAGTCTTATAAACCTAGTCTTCTAATTTCCATAACTCATTTATTGCAAATATGATTCCATAAAGCATTCTTCCCATCCCTATAATAGTATTTTAACTGTAATACATTTTCTTAACACAAACAGTACAAAAGGATCAAAATGAAGTTTAAAAATTTTCATCTTACCCCCCAATTTGGATTACCTAAACAAAAAGCCATTCTCACTTCTTTCTCATTATTATAATCTACAAAGATGTGTAGACATAATTCTTTTGAAAGTAAGAAAACTTCTCTACAAGGTTATCTTTCCACCATCACACACCATTACTAAATTTATTGGATTTTTATAGTACTTTGTTTAATAAAAAATATAAATTATTTCATGCTGATACTTGGATAAAATAGTAAATATAAGTTTTAAATTAAATAATAAATAAATAATTCCGTTTTAATAAAATTGTTAATATTTAGTGTCAAAATAAGACATTCATCTTTTGAGTCTACAAAGGAACACTAGCATTGCTAAATGAAATAATTATATGATAGCCAGGCAGTCTTGGTAACCTTCTTGGATTGGTCTCTTGTGGATGAGATGTTAAGTCCAGGGTCTTTGGTTTGGTTTCCCAACCAATTACATTAAAATAATTTTTTGTTACTAAATTTTATGTTCCAGAGATCCTCTATGTTAAGGAATAGCTTTTGCAATATAATGCTGTGATTCAATATCTGGTTTGCTAACACAATCAGTGTTGGATGCTCCTAGCTCATTTGTACCAAGATATAATAAGTCAGACCAATTTCTTAAAATAGGAAAATATATAGGCTTTATGAGGTAGTTCTCTAAAGGAGTCTGATGAGCCAGCCATGTTATGAGTAGTTGTTATTGGGACCGAGAATGACAGGGTTTTGGGATCAGATAGGTAATGATTGGGACTTACATATGGGCAAAATGGGATAGTTTAAATATTGCCAATTGGTCCGAAATTTAAAATGAAGCAGAGCTCTCTTTGAAATAGTTATTTGGGTAATGTTCAAAGAGAAAGGCTACACAACTGGAACAAAGCAGGTGAAATATTTTTCATTTGGGATTATCTAGTGCTACAGTCTTGACCCTACAAGTGTCACAATTTCTTTTCCAGAGCCTCTAAACTGCCAATAACACTAGCCAGTTCTTATCTAGGATCCAAGGTTCTAAGAGACCTTCTTAAACCAGTATCAAATTTACAAGCTAATTATATTTTGAAGAACAGAATGGAGCCAAACAAAGTTAGAAACATTCTCTAATCCAATGATATTCTAGAGCACTGATTTTCTGCATATTCTCCAAAAGAATCCCTATTAAGAGCCAAAAAACCTTACTGGATAGAATTAGGACAGCATTTTTTTTTTTATTCTCACCAACATATCTGAACAAGATGTCTGAACAAAATATCTAAACAAGAGGATTATTTTGTTCCTCTGACTTTATGTGAGATGAGTCATTTTTTTCTGTAAGTAGGCATACTTAAGATTAAGAATTTTGCTATATATTCTTTCAAAAAATGTCTGGGATTTACTTCAAATTAAACCAGTGAGATTAGGGGGCTTCATAATAAATCAGTTAGGTAGGAGGGTACAGAGAGGAGTAAGGAAGAATATAAACGAAACAAAGTTGGCCACAAAATGATGACTGAAGCTGGGTGGTCGCTACATACTGTAGGGGTTCATTATATTCTTCTATTTTTATTTTTCTTTTAAAATATATTTTATTGATTTTTTACAGAGAGGAAGGGAGAGGGATAGAGAGTTAGAAACATTGATGAGAGAGAAACATTGATTCAGCTGCCTCCTGCACACTCCCTACTGGGTATGTGCCCACAACCAAGGTACATGCCCTTTACCGGAATTGAACCTGGGACACTTGAGTCTGCAGGCCAACGCTCTATCCACTGAGCCAAACTGGTTAGGGCTCTTCTATTTTTATATATGGTTGAAAATTTTCTGTGATAAAAAGTTATATAACATGTATCTTTCATACTATATATTTTTTCTCAATCCTCACCCACTACCATACATTTTTTCCAATCCTCACCCAAGGACATATTTAGGGAAAAGAAGGGAGTGAGAGAGAACCAGGATAGGACCCGAAACGAGTTGGCCTTGGCCAGGAATCGAACCATCGAACTAGCAACCTTTTGGCACACAGGATGTCTTGGCCAGGAATCAAACATCAAACTAGCAACCTTTTGGTGCACAAGATGACACCCAACTGACAGCCATCCTAGCTTGGCTCTATCATATATATTTTTAAGGGCGGTTCAAGTTTCAAACTGGTGGTTGTCCTATATATGCATGAGTTGAATTTAAGAGCTGTACCTGAGCGACAATAGCAATTGACAGTAGCAATCTTTTCCTCTCTATCATGGTATAGGCCATTTAGAAGTGAAAATCAGAAAAATCCATTTCCACAAAATGGTCCTGAACTGTTCTGGGAAAATGCTTTTAAAATAATTACCAAGTTATTTCTCTTTCTTATGATGGTACTTTGATCTGCATTGTTAGGGTGAAATCTGTTTTGTCATAAGACAGGTCTGTGCCAGTAGTATTTGTATTTTTAAGACAATTTTGTTTGTAATATAAGTTAAATTTTTATTTGTTCCATCTTGAATGAGGTTTTCTAGACCCAATTTATAAGTGAAAGAAAGAAAATCCATCTATTTTTCTCCAGCTTCACTGTAACCACAAATAATTGGAAAATCTCTTTATATGGATCTCTACTTCCTTCGGCTCCTCTACAATATATTCCTTACACAACCTGCAGTGATCTTCAAAATGTAAATCATGTTACATATTCCCTTCCTTAAAACTCTCCAATGGCTTCCCATTTCAAATTCTCACAGGTTTCATCTCTCATCAGTCCCCCTTACCATGATCCAGCCAAAGCTGGTCCATCTCTGGTTATTTGCATTTGTACATTTCTCTGCCTTGAATGCTATTCCACAGGATATTCATATGACCTGGCTCTTCTTTTCACTCATGTCTCAGCTCAAACGCCATGTCCATCGCTATCTGTTTAAACAAAGTTGCCAAAGTGTACCAGAATCACCCTGGGGACTTTTATCTTAACACCTTATTACTCATATGGAGCTTACTAGAAATGCAGAATTGAAGGCCCCATCCCACACCTACTGAATCAGAATATGTATTTTAACAAGATCCCTAGATAAACTATATAGATATTAAAGCTTAAAAAAGCACTGGTCTTACATGTAATGACTAACATATTCTTTTTTGTTAGTGATCATTAAAAGACAATTAACCAAATTGACAGTCTTAAGCAATAGTGCTCTTTAGGTACATTAATTCTACTGAATGATAACTAGTTTGAATATAGATTATTTTTATGCTCATTTGCAGAAGTCTTTCCCAAGTACTTAATAGTTTTCCTTTAAAATGTATTTTGCTCTATTAGAAACATAATTTTAGATTCATTTCTCAAGATTGTGTTACTTAAGCAGGTTAAAAATATTTAGTTTTCTCTATAATATTAAATATCAAGTCTTAAGATGGGCACTTTTATAGCATTCTGTCTATGGTTTTAGCATTTTGCTATGGTTTTAGCAAAAATTTATATTTTTGAGGAATAATCAGGTCATAATCATTACAATTTTTCAAATTCTTAACTTGTATTGTTGCTAATGCACAAAATTCTACATGTTAATCTGCAGACCAAATTGCCTAAGAGCAACTTTAAGTGAAAAGTCTCTTAATAAAGAATGAACCTTACAGCAAAACTTTAAATAAATTTGTACAACCTTGAAGTGCAATAAATGCTTTTTATTGTATGCTCATTTCAATGAGTAACATTTAGAAATAATCCCACGTAACAGAGACAATCTTATTTTACAGCGTGTACATCATTTACAGTCACATAACACACAATTTTAGATTTTCCAAATTTAATATTCTGAAGTTAAGAAAGATAAAAAATTTATTCTCAAGAAACTGATTCTTATCTGGTGCAAAAAAACAGAAAGGTGAACATTAGTTGAAATACAAAGCCACAATATAGTATGAAGTAAAATTACATTTTAATAATGTTGAACAGCTGAGTGTAAACATGAAGCAACTAAAACTTAAAAGTACACATCATATGCAATACATTTATGAACAGGATTTCATTAAATTTCCCTAAACCAGCTTTTTATATTAAGCGCCATTTTGATTTCCAGCATGCTAACACAAAGCGTTGTTAAAGGGATGCATATTTTAAATTTATACACTGTAAACTGAATATCCACTTCTGAATTCTATTGGCAGCACAGTGTTTTGTTAAATACTGCATAAACACTGCCTTGTATTGAAAATGCATGTTAATTATATGGTATATATATAGATTTTAAAAATCAAAATTTTCAAGAATGGCATAAAATTGCACCTTTAAACATTAGAGCAAGTAAGGCTAGAACCATCATACTTGCTAATTGTCCTAAAAAAACCCTAAACATTATAATATTTAAGAAAACTGAGTTCTCTCAATTTAATCTTTAGATCATTAAGAAATATAGTGCTAACTTTGTTTGCAACACTACTGGTTGCATTCGTTTTAGAAAGCCATATTTGACTCAAATATACGCTTGTCATATATGCCATACTGAACAATAACCAACTCAAACAGCATAAAAAAGGGAACTTTAATCCTTAGAGTTTAGCACAGAATGCTTTATTTTAAACATCCTGTCCTGTGATAAAATTTTAGCAGCTCTGAAATTCTTTTTAACAGTATTGAATTAATCTAACCTGTTTTTCAGTGAAAGTTATTTTAATGAATACATAAACTTTTAGATTTCTGGAATTCAATTTCCAGGTACCATATAAAAGGCTCAATGACAAAATGCCTGATGGATCACTGCATTTTATTTCCCACCCCATTTCTAAAATTGCATAAAAGTGAGGCTTGTCATAGCAAAGCATTGCTAAACTCCTAAATTATGTAAGATTTTTTTCAGAAGCATGTCTCTAGTATGATCAGCCAAATAAAGTCATTATCTTTACTCTTCCCTTCTGTAGTTTATGCATATAATCCTATTAAATTGACACTTAATAGGTTTTTCTACAACCATTCTATGGTGCTTCTTAAATTCTTTAAGTAATTTTCAAAGGGCTATGAGATACCCTGTCAATTCAAATATTTTTAATACAAAGAATGCAAAGTTATGATTTAATATCAACTTTGTAACCAGATGAAAAGGTTTATGAAGTTTTACTGCCATGTAGCATATCATATTTTCCAGAGTTTCTTTCTTTATATTGGTCTTATTACATAAGAGCCTCCTTGTGGTGTCTCATAATATGCTGATTTTTTTCTGATGGTCTTCGGAATCCCTTTTTGCAGAATTCACACCTGTGTGGATAGTCTTTTGTATGTATTGATATCACATGTCGTTTAAAGCCAGATGCATCTGTTGTACTGTACTCACAATACTCACATTGGTAAATCTTCCTTCCAGTGTGGGTCTTCATATGCTTTTTCAGCTCATTTTGTTGTCTGAACCCTCTCTTGCACCTTTTACACTTCAATGACTGATCCTTAGTATGAACTGAAAGGATATGACCACTAAGAATAAATGGATCTGATGTTTTAAAGTCACAGTGCCTACACTGATGAATCTTCCTACCCTTATGGATATCACTATGCTTTTTGAGCTCAGAAGGACGATGGAAACCTTTATCACAAACCTCACATTTGTGAGGAAAATCCTTAGTGTGGACAGATATGATGTGCCGCTTTAGATCACTTGAGTTGGTGCTCTTATGGTCACAATGAGGACACTGGTGTGTCTTATGTCCTTGAAATAAATCCAGATGGCGTTGAAGCTCCCTTTCATCACCAAATGCTTGGGGACAATGCTCACATTTATATGGCAAATTGTTACCATGCTTAGACTTAATGTGAGTTTTCAGATTTGATTGATCTGCACACCTGAAAACACAATACTGACACTGATATGGCTTCTCGCCAGTATGGGTTCTCATGTGTTTTTTGAGTTCAGAAGGATGTCGAAAGCCCTTCCCACACTCAACACAAACATGTGGAAAATTCTTGCTGTGAACAGCCAGTAAATGTCTGTTTAATAGTCCTTGTTCTGCAGTTTCATAGTCACAGTATTTGCACTTGTGCATCTTCGGCTCCTTATCTCTTAGTATAAGTTTATTTGAACTCAGTGGACTAGCCTCTCTGTATCTTCGTGTATATTCTGTAAACTCATGGGTTTTGTCAACTTTGTTTATAAGCTTATGGCTTTCTAAGTGGTTATGGAAACTCACTTTCTTGTTAGTTGTAAAGTCACAATCTGTACACTGATATTTTTTTCTCATCAAATGATCAGGATGATTCTTCATGTGTCTTTTCAAGAATCCCCTTGATTTAAACTTTTTTGTGCAAATATGGCAAGGATATACTGTCAAGGGTTGTCCATCAGGGCCTATTATAACAGCTAGATTAAAAAAAATAGGGAAGTTGTGACATTTAGCCAGACTGTTTAAAAAGATTTTACAACAAAAGTGCCAATATTCACACTGTGAGAACTATACTAGTGGAATAAAATTTTCTAAGATAAAATGCACATTAAAAGAAATTTATGATAAAATAGCTCACACAAATTAATGAGCAGCACTCTGCTATATATTATTCATCTGCCAAAATACTGTATCACATGCACTTTGTAAACTAGAAACAGGTACCCTTTATTGTAAAACCAACCTGACAATTCCCTTTTAAAACACCATTAGGGTAAAGAGCAAACAAGTATAGTTTTATTAAGTATGAGTCAAACACATTTAAAGAAACACAACTATTTAGATCAAACACAAACAGGTATGTGGGATAGAGCTATACTATAAACAACTGATATTTTCTCCAATTACAAAAAAAAATAACTCCACTTTTCAAATTATTATAATATCAATAAAGCAAAGTATTAGTATTTTACCTGTTTGCCACTGCCTCATTTCTCCTCTTCTCCTCTTCTTGGCTTTTTGTTTAAGTACTTTATTTGTATTAATGCTATCACAAATTTGAAGGTACTGTGCTGCTGTACTACTTCTGTTTTCTAATGTTGAGTCCAAAGTATTTCCTGAAAAATTGATACACAATTAAACTACATATAGTTATACATTTTTGGATTTTGTTAGATGAATTACTAGAGATGACATGGCATCAGGTTGCCTTTATGGTACTGAATTTAACATTGTGGTATTACATTCCACAAAGTATACCTATGTTATCCTCTTTTACACTCTTATATATACACACACATGTGCAAACACTTTAAATAAGATATTACATGAAATTAATTTTAAAATATCCCAATTTATTCATCGTAAAGGAATAAACTGACAAGGTGAACATACTATAAAAAGTTGTTATGACCCTAAACAAAATCTTGGCATCAGATCAATTTATCACCAATGAAGGCTGATGAAATTCAAGAGATTTAGAAAAGAAATACATGTGTCAGTGAACCTATATAGTCATGGTGACTATGTGTAACACATAAACATCTCATATATATGCTTTAGAATAGTTTACTTAATGTGAAAAGTATTAAGATGCATTTTAAGATAGATGTGGCAGGCAATGTCTGTGATCAGTGTATACAGAATAAAGCACTTAATAAAATCTCAGTTGTCACAAATCTGTTGTGTTATGCAATTTAGTTTAAAAATGTAGACCAACAAAACTCTTTAGATTATATGCTGTAATTTTTGCCACTCATCAATTCCTCTGAAATCTATATTTCAATATAGAGATTAAAATACCTCCTAAGGGTAAAAATGGAATAGACATACACTTTATACACTTTATCATAAGAAAAAGTCTCTTTGCTTAAGAAAAGAAAATGAACTATTAACCATGGTATAACACTATATAGAGTGTGTTAAAATAAAAAAAATTAAGCTGACACATGGGTTTTATGTACCAGTTACATAAATCTACTGGCTGCAATAAAAAAATAGAAAACAGTTCTGCCCCAAAGAAGATATTAATAAATAGTTGATATCACGGACAATTTTTACACTTCTGTCAAAATAATTGATATTTTGTATATTTTTTCCATAACAGCCTTTTATAAAGCATGTGGTAAGTTGCCTGGTATTGTATTTTAAGGTAAATGTAAATTAACAGCATTCACAGAATAATACAAATTATTTATGTAACTAATAAATAGGCAAATTCCTCTGTAACTAATTAGATATGGTTAGGCAAGTAAAAGTCCAAAAAATGTGTCTGTACATATAAACTAATAACTCTTCATCTGCCAAACAGTATACAAAATTGGCTATTTGACTTACAACTCACATATAAAGCTCTCTCACCTTGACAATCTTCATACCTTCTTGAAACTCTTCTTTCATCTACTAAAATAAAAAAAGACTAATTAAAAACTGATATGTTGAGTATAATGATTACTAGTGGATCACATCTTAATCTACAAAATCTTACTCTGACCACCATTCCTTGAATTAAATTTTGTTGTTGACTTCTTCCATCCCATAGATTAGATAATTTCACACACTGAAAATAAGGCCTGCTATCAGCATCCTTGGAACTGTAATGTCCAGAAAAATCTTACTTTCTAAATAAAAACTGGGTAGATAATTCTGCAGAGTACCCTTAAAATTGAGGATTTTCAATGAAAAACTCTTGAATGAATACACCTTTAGAAAAACCAAGTTAAGATAAATTAATACATTTGAACACCAAAATTTTTCAGAGTATACATGGACAATCTTGTAAATTAAGTAGGAACAAAATAAAGTAGAAAGAAAAAATAACTTGATAAATTTACTTTTTATAACCTGGGTTTTTGTTCCTTTTTAAAACCTCAAAATCTTATTATCTGTGGTGTTAATACATGAAAATACCATTTTCCAAAAGGGGAAGAATTTTCAAAGGATATCCCTATTTTAGAAAAATTAAAAATTTTATGGCACTTACTTATATAGGTAGGATTTTAAATAAATCCTATTTGAAAAGCACAATGCATTAAGCAAAGTTCGTTTTAAATATATTTTATTGATTTTTTTTTTACAGAGAGGAAGGGAGAGGGATAGAGAGTTAGAAACATCAATGAGAGAGAAACATCGATCAGCTGCCCTCTGTACACCTGCCACCGGGGATGTGCCCAAAACCAAGGTACATGCCCTTGACCGGAACCGAACCCGGGACCCTTCAGACCGCAGGCCGACGCTCTATCCACTGAGCCAAACCGGTCAGGGCAGCAAGGTTCGTTTTAAATAGCCCAATATATGTGGTAGGAAAATCATGTAGGTAACTAGAGATGAATCAGTCCACAGCAAAACATCTATAATAATAAAAGCGTAATATGCAAATTGGACGAACGGCCCAACAGCAGAACGACCGTCCAGACAAAGCAGGAGCTGTGAGGGCCGAGCCCCTTGAATGATTTTGTGCATTGGGCCTCTAGTTTTATAATATTAGCCAATTCATAAAGGGTATTAGCACAACATATTTAATGACCGAAAGGCTGGTAAAATGAGATATGTTATGTACTTATCAGGTGAAAAAATGTCAATGTCCTACCATATGCCACAGCCCAGACAACAGGGGCAATTGTTTTATTAACATTAGAGTCCTCAAGCTGAGTTTCAGGGAGATAAGTTCCTTCCTCTTCCCCTACAATGATTTCCATATACTAGTAAACTTCATCTGCTATTTCAGCACAACCTAAATTTTAGAAATAATTGCTTGTTTATAACCCTAAATATTTAATAAATGGGTAAAAATTCCAAACAATTTAAATCTTTTAACTTTCATTATTTCAATTTGGTTAATTTAAAAATTACAATAGGCAATTTAGAAGCTAGTGCCACTGGGAGAAAATAATTTATCAAAATTATTTTTCTCCTCTTAGAACCTAGTCCTCCTATAAAAATGGCTTTTAGATTATATAAAATATGTGTGCTTGAAATATATTGACTGATTTTATAGTCCATTGGCATAACTATATTAAAAGAATTGTATTCCAGCCCTAACCGGTTTGGCTCAGTGGACAGAACATCAGCCTGAAGACTCAAGGGTCCCAGGTTCGATTCTGGTCAAGGGCATGTACCTTGGTTGCAGGCACATCCCCAGTGGGGAGTGTGCAGGAGGCAGCTAATCGATGCTTCTAACTCTCTATCCCTCTCCCTTCCTCTCTATAAAAAATCAATAAAATATATATATTAAAAAAAAAAGAATTGTATTCCATAATTCTGCCTGGTAGTTATTTGGAACTCAGAAAGCATTTCCTGTAGCATCAATACTAGAAAAGTGGCCCATGATTATCTCACATATTGCAATTTACATACGGTACTGTATATTCAATGAAAATGGTAAAAAATATTAATAATGAAAACATTTTAAATTAAAGTCAAATATATATATATATAAAATATTACATGTCATATATATATATATATTGTTGGTGCTCAAGAATATGTGGACGCCCTTTCAGTCAAAAGATAGGATTTTCTGAGACTTTATTAAAGGAAAAAAGCAATAAATGAGATTCATTAAATTGTCTTGAATTTATGCTTATCCTTTCATTCACATAATGAGATCTTCTGTTCCCTATAGAAGAAACAAGGGCCACATGTGGGGAAAAAGTGCTCCTCTTCTTCTCAGTTTCTGTCCTTTCAATTAACCAGAAAAAGTCATTGGTGTAAGTTACACACATTCCCATGGAATTCTGGAATCAGGTAACCTAAGTCTCCATCTCCCACCTTCTACCGTGCCCCTTTACTTACCAATGATGAAAAAATAAAAATAAAGACTTTAGAGACCAAATAGAAATTATTTCATTTAACTCTCTACCTCTTCAATCAAATCCTTTAGACAAATTTGTTTCAATATTTTCAGGTATAGTATATTATTCATGTTTGGAATTAGAATCCAGTTCCCCATGGCTTTTAAGGGAAGGAAATTTGAGGAGTGGGGATCAAAATGCAGTATAGGTAAAGATGGGTACTGTCAAGGTAATGCACTTAAGTGGAGGCTCTTGCCCTTCTAGGGCAAAACAAAGCAGTTTTTGTCTTAGTATGGCAAGAAGACAGAAGAAGCCTTAGGGAAAGGCTGCATTCCTACAAAGAAGTGAGAAGAAAGTAAGCAGAGAATAAAATGTCTTCATAAGGAAATGGCAGGAAAGGAAATCTGAGGATCTTTGATCACTCTGTGATACTCAGCCCTAAGAAGCCTTAAATAGCAACTACTTGGAGACTATCAAAGGAATCATAAGTAAAGATCCTGGCAGCTTGACTTGGAAAAATACTTACTCAACCAATCCCTCAGGGATAGTAGGCAAACAACCAGTTTTCCCTTTCACTGCTAAATCCAGATAAAGGCCAACAGTGGTAATTGCCATGCGGAAAGAACAGTGGCAGTAGAGTAATAGATAGGAATTCAAACCCTACCTTCCTCACTTAATATTGGAATGACCTTGGGTAATTACTTAACTTCCCTGAGCATTTTTTCCCTGTATAAAACAGGGATAATACCACCTACTTCACAGATGAGGTGTGAGAATTAAATGAGATAATATACACATGACATATCCATTAACACAGAGAAAGTAGATTCTCCATAATTCCCTGTATCTTTGTGGGTTCTATTGAAGCCAGCAACAGTATATTGCTGATCTCTGTATCCCTGGTATCTGGACATACTATTTCATATTTGCTAATTTGAGCAATACATGTATGTATGAATAATCAAAAGGACCCTTCCCTTTTAAATTATTTTAGCAAAGGGTCAAGCTTATTTTTACTGACTTTTTTTTTTCCTATATAGTGCTTGTATTTCTGGGAATACTTTATTTTTTAAAAGAATGCATGATGGCTACTAATAAGTCACTCCAGTGCCCTTTTGTTCTTACTGATATCATCTTCTTCTTGAGAAGAATCTTTAACCGCCATGTAAACCATCTTCTCCCGTTGCATTCGGCTCTGGTCAAGCACTCCAGCTACAGAATGTCCATTGGTGTATTCACTCTCTGTGACAATTTCTGTTCCACCTTAAAAAATTAAAACACATATCAAAATAGAGAAGTATCATGGAATAATTTCTTAAATTAATGAGAATATAATAAATTTTTAGAAAAATATTCTTCCAAAATATTCCAGTACAAATTTCTAAATGTCAAGAAAATTTTCTTATAATTTACAGTTTAACTTTTTATACATCACTGAAAAATAACAAATATAACACATCACACTTATACGCCAAGCATTCTATAAGACCTTTACATTTAATCTTCACAAAAGCCCCATGAGGTAGTTATTATCATTATGGCTTACTTTACGGATGAGAACACTAAGGCAGAAGGAGGTTAAGTAAATCACAAAAGGCCACTCAGCTAAATGGCAGAACTAGGACTGAAATCCAAGCAGGCAATTCTAGCCTGCCCTTAAATACTCATTATAATTTTCACCAATAAACTAAATCCTCTCCACTCATTTGTTTTAATATATCAACTGTAATATTCTACTCATGTTTGAAAGAACCTAAGTATGATATATTCTCAATTCCTGTTTCATATTTCATATGCATTTTTATATTCCATCCCCAAAGAAACCTATAAAAAATTCTGCACTTTTAAGTCAATTTATGTATAGTCTCTAGAAAAGATAAGAATAAGTTCTAATTATTGACTATTACAGCAAAAAACTAAGTCTTTGTACCTATTTCAACATCATCTTCAGCCTCAGCTTTAAATATATACACTTTTATTACTTCTGAACCAAATCCATCTTCTTTAACATCTTGTGAACCATCACTGCCGATTTTTAATGGTGTGTTCCCCATATGCTCCAATTTCCCCCCAACATCATCCACTGTAAAATATAAAAAAGTATATATCTCAGTCAAAAAGTAACCGACATTTAGTGGGTGTTAAGCATAAGTGCAATAAGAAATAGCATGTTAACCACCTACCCACTGTATTCATTTAATGACCTATTATACAACCATTAAAAGTGGTATGTTTCATGAAAAAAAGGTGTACAACAGATATACTACATGATGATCACATTATATAAAAAACTATTCACAGGTTTCAATTTATATATATATACATATATATGTACATATATAACATTTAATACCTATATAGCTTTAATTAAAATGGTTTGGGAAAGATAAAATAATCTTCCTTCACATTCAATATTTTAAGTTAAATCCTTATACCAAATTTAATAACATAAAAATTAGAACATTCTAACAAATGTGAGGTGATACCTCATTGTCGTTCTAATTTGCATCTCTCAGGTGATTAGTGACAAGAGTTTTTTCCATGTCTCTTGGCCATCTGTATGTCTACTTTAGAGAAGTGTCTATTTAGGTCCTCTGCGCCCATTTTTTAATTGGATTATTTGTCTTCCTTTTGTTAAGTTGTATGAATTCCTTATATATTTTGGAAATTAACCCCTTATCAGATATATCATTGTCAAATATGTTCTCCTATGCAGTGGGCTCCCTTTTCATTTTGTTGATGTTTTCTTTTACTGTACAGAAGCTTTTTATTTTGATGTAGTCCCATTTGTTTATTTTCTCCTTAGTTTCCCTTGCCCTAGGACAGTGGTCAGCAAACTCATTAGTCAACAGAGCCAAATATCAACAGTACAACGATTGATATTTCTTTTGAGAGCCAGATTTTTTAAACTTAAACTATATAGGTAGGTACATTGTTATTAACCTATCTATACAGTTTAAGTACTGTTGCTATTTGGCGCCACCACGCGCTGCATATCCCGCAGCCCGCCTGCGCTGCGTCTCCTGTCATCCGACTGACTGACACCCCCCACTTCTTCTAATGCCACTTCTTCAAAATAGACTCGCCCAGGCCGAAAACTGACTTCTGTGCATGGGCCACGAAGTTTCAATCGCATTGTATGTGCGTGCCCGCACGTGGTATTTTGTGGAAGAGCCACACTCAAGGGGCCAAAGAGCCACATGTGGCTCGAGAGCCGCGGTCTGCCAACCACTGCCCCAGGAGATGTACATTGTCAGAATGGCTATCATCAACAAATTGACAAATGACAAGTACTGGTGAGGATGTGAAGAAAAGGGAATTCTATTACACTGCTGGTCAAATGCAGACTGGTCTAGCCACTATGGAAAACAGTATGGAATTTGGTCAAAAATTTTAAAATGGCACTGTCATTTGACCCAGTGATCCCACTTCTGGGAATATATCCTAAAAAAACATGAAACACCAACCAGAAAGAATATATGCACCCCTATATGCAGCACAATTTACAATAGCTAAGATCTGGAAACAGCACAAGTGCCCATCAATAGATGAGTAGATAAAAAAGTTGTGGTACATGTATATCATGGAATACTATGCAGCTGTAAAAAAGTAGGGTTTCTTACCATTTGAGGCAGCATGGAAGGACCTGGAGAGTATTATTTTAAGTGAAATGTGCCAGACAAATACAAGTATCATATGATCTCATTCACATGTGAAATCTAATGAACAAATTAAACTGATGAACGAAATAGATCCAGAGACACAGAAGCATGGAACAGATTGAAGAATCTCAGAAGGAAGGCAGGGGTGGGTAATGGGGTGAGATTAACAGGGAAACTTATATGCATAGATGCATAGCCCATGGACACAGACAATAGTGTGGTGAAGGCCTGGGAGGGGCAGGTGTAGGGTGTATCAGGTCAATGGGAAAAAATGGAGGGGGGAGCCATCTGGAATACTCTCAACAATAAAGATAATTTTTTTAAAAAAAGTAGTGGTCATAAAATATGCTCACATAAAAATTCCCAAATTTAAAAAGTTGTATTTCTAAAACCAAGTAACATATGGAATTTAAGTTTGGAAAAAAAGAGGGAATACAGAAAATACCTGGTTTTATAAAAAGGGCTTTTCAGAAATCATTACAAAATAAAATCTTAGTACATATCTTAATTTCTACTGATTCAATGAAAGGCAACTTCAAACCAGAAATTTAGTACATTTCTAGATTTACCAACATGTGCTATACTTCAAAATCATATACATAGGTAAAGCAATATTATTTGAGAATATTACTTACATTTTAAGTATACTTTAAAAATTTGATTCTTTGCCATACATGCAGCCTTTAAGAATATTAGTTTCACATGAATACTATGTACAAATTGTGCAATGAACATAATACACTCCCTTCTTTTACTATAAATATTAAACAATATATTCCCACCAAAAATTAAATGCTTACCAATTTTTATTTTAATGTTTGTCCCTAAGAAACTGAAATGTAATCTGAATTGAAAATCTGTTCTTCCCTATTATATACATCATAGTGCCGAATATGAAACATAAAATTGTGAAGTCTGATTACATCTAAACAATTCCAGAAGTACTAAAAACAGAATAAAAAGTGACACTATACAATCATCAACCCATTACTCTTAATAAATGAAGATTAACTTTATGTTCAATGTTTCATGTAGAATAACTTCCTTATGTATTTCCTGCAATCAAGGGTTTCTGGTGATAAGATCCCTCAGCTTCCATATGGATGGGAACATTTTTATTTCTCCTTCATATTTAAAGGATAATTTTGTTGGATATATTATTCGTGGCTGGTAAATTCTCTCTTTCAGACATTTAAATATTTGGTTCCAATCTCTTCTGGCTTGTACAGTTTCTGCTGAGAAGTCTGATGAAATTCTGATGGGTTTTCCTTTGTAAGTCACTTCTTTCTTTTCCCTGGCTGCTTTGAGAATTTTTTCTTTGTCATTAATTTTTGACAGCTTCAGTAACAAATGCCTTGGAGAGAGCCTCTTTGGATTGAGGACACTAGGTATTTGGTTTGCTTCTTGGATTCAAAGATCTAGTTCTTTCCATAGGTTTAGAAAGTTCTCATCCACTATTTGTTTGAATAGACTCTCTATTCCATGCTCCCTCTTCTCCTCCTCCAGAATGCCTATTATTCTAATATTGCTTTTTCTAATGGAATCACATAGTCCTTGTAGGGCTCTTTCATTTCTTCTTCTTTATGCTCCCGTCTCTCTCTCGTTAATTTCTAGATTCCTATCTTTGATATCACTAATTCTTTCCTCCATCTGATTGGCTGTTTTCTATGCTCAGTAGTTTACTCTTTTTTAATACATATTTTTAAAGAAGGGAGAGGGACAGAAAGATAGAAATATCAATGATGAGAGGGAATCACGGATTGGCTGCCTCCTGAAAACCCCATTACTAGGGATCGAGCCTGCAACCTGGGCATGTGGCCTGACCAGGAATGGAACTGCAACCTCCTGTTTCATAGTCTGATGCTCAACTGAGCCATGCCGGCTGGGCTCAGTAGTTTACTCTTAAAACATTTTTTGTTGTTGAAAGTATTACATAGGTCCTCGTTTTTCCATTAACCTTTTCCATCCTGCTCCTGTCCACCCCCCACCCAGTAGTGTACTCTTAATCTCCTTAATTGCATGCTTCATTTCTAGGATTTCTGACTTCTTCTTTAAAGTTTCAATCTCTTTGGTAAAGTACTCATTTTTTTCTTTGACTTGTTTTCAGAGTACATTGAATTGCCTGTGTGTATTTTCTCACATTTTATTATTTTCAGAACTGCAATCTTGAAATCTGTCATTTATATCACATATATCCATGTGTTCCAGCTTGCTTTCTGGAGTTTTTTCATTTTCTTTCTGATCATCCTCATTACCATGGTTATTCATGGTATTTGAAGTTCTTCTTTGCCTAAGCATTTATATCTGTCCATATTAGTGAAGAGGTTTTCCTACTATTTTCTAGTAGATGGCACTGAATTGCAAGATTTTTTTTACCTCTGTGGTCTCCCAGGCTGGACCTCCACAGCTTCCCTAAGACAATACAGATATGCTGCTTGGAGGTGGAGTTTGTTTTGCCCTCACTGTAATCACAACACCTGACCTCTGTGGGGTCCTGTCCCAAGTACTCCTCCTGGGGATCAGTCACAGAGGGATACATACAGTGGTTCTACTGCAACAGCGCTTGGTTTATGGATAATATGCTCCTCAACCCAACTCCCAGGGCAAAAGGAGGAGAGCTTTGGGAGTGGTGGGAGGCTCAGTGGTTGCACTTCTTATCTGAAATACCACGCCCTGGCCCAACAGTGGATTTCTATATGGCAGAACTGTGTGCTCTGTCAGGAGTCTGTTGACTCAGTCACTGTTCATTCCAATTGCTGCTTGCCCTGCTTAACTGCCCTTCCCCGGCAGTTCTCTGTTCTTCAAGCCAAAGGAAGCTCCTGCTACCACCAGCATCCTTCCTCTCCTGGGTGGGTGGTGAGCTCCTGCTTGCAGGGTTGCATCTGTGGGCCATCTTCATTTTCCTCCATTCTTGTCTCCCCATTTATTCCTGGTTTCCCACGTCTAGATGTTTCAATGTGCTGGTCTCTCAGACATGCGTCTGTGTTGAGCAGGGATTTCTTTGTTGAATTATAGTTGGTTAACTTTTTGACATTTATAATTTGTGACAAAAACATAAAAGAAGAGGGAGAAAAGTCTGAACTGGCAAAGGAGGATGAATATCAGATGCACTCAAAAGAAAAAATACTACAGTATATATACAAGTTTATTTTTACAAACCTAATAGTAACCACACACACAAATCCCCAAACCAGGATACATAGCTTCAAAAGAGGAAACAAAGGAAAGAAGTATAGAATACAACCAAACAAAAATAACAGACAGAAACAAAGGAAAAGAACCAATGAAGGCACAGAACTACCAGAAAACAAAAAATGAAATGGCTATACATAATCCTCATCCATCAATAATTACCCTAAACGTAAATGGTCTGAATTCCCCAATAAAGAGGCACATAGTAGCAGAGTGGATTAATAAACAAAACCCAAACATATGCTGCCTATAAGAGACACATTAAAGCTGCAATGACAAAGGTAGATTCAAAGTAAAAGGGTGGAAAATGATTCTCCAAGCAAATAACATCCAGAGAAAAGCAGGTGCAGCCATACATATGTCTGACAGAATAGATTTCAAGATGACAAAGATAACAAGAGACAAATATGGACACTTTATAATGATAAAAGGGACACTACATCAAGAAAACATAAAACTTCTTTAATATATATATGCACCTAACCAGAGAGCACCAAAATATATAAAACAATTACTCACAGAACTAAAGGAGAAACAGATAAAAACACAATCATAGTTGGGGACCTTAATATTCCATTGAAAGCTCTAGACAGATCAACCAAACAGAAAATTAATAAAGAAATAGCCTTAAATGAAACACTAGACCAAATGGACATAATTGACATTTGCAGAACCTTTCATCCGTAACATCAACCAAAGGACTTATATGCAAGCATACAGGCCTAACCAATGCACACAGACAACAGGGGGTAAGAGCATGAGAGAGAGGATGGGGGGTAAGGACACATATGTAATAACTTAATCAATAAAGAAATTTTAAGAAAAGAGAACATGAGAGAAGATGGAAGGAAAGAAGGAATGAAGGGGAAAAGGCAGGCAATTAAGACAGGGAGAAAGGGAAGAAAAGAAAGCAAGAAAGAAAGGTATCAGTGTGATATGTTTATTGACTGATTGATTTCAAAACAGAGCATCTATGTGGTACAAATCTGTTCTTTAATTTACTTGGAAGGAATGGATGAAAAATAAAAGCCTGAAAAAGTAAAAAACAAACAAAAACAACACAAAAAACCCCATCAGATTATACAATCTTCTCCAGTGCACATAGGAAATTCTCAAGTATAGATCATATGTTGGGTTCTTAAACTAGCATCAACAAATTCAAGAAGAATGAAATTATACCAAATGTATTCTCTGACCACGATGCCTTGAAATTAAAAATCAATTGTAAAAAGAAAGTAAAGAAATCCACAAATATGTGGAGATTAAACAACATACTACTAAAAAATTACTGGTTCAAAGAAGAAATAAAAGATGAGATCAAAAGTTATATAGAGGCAAATGAGAATGATGACACAATATATCAAAACTTCTGGGATGCAGCAAAAGCAGTAATAAGAGGGAGGTTTATATCACTACAGGCCTATCTCAAGAAACAAGAGAAATCCCAAGTAAACAACCTAACATCAGATCTTAAAGAACTAGAAAAAAGAAGAACAAAAGGAACCCAAAGTCAGAAGAAAGGAAATAATAAGAATTAGAGCAGAACTGAATGAAATAGAGAACAAAGATTATACAAAAAAATCAATAAAACAAAGAACTGGTTCTTTGAAAATATTAATAAAATTGACAAATCCCTGGCTAGACTCACTAAGGAAAAAAAGCAAAAAGGCCCATAGAAACAAAAAACAGAAATAAGAGAGAAGTCACCAGGGACATCATAGATATACAAAGGATCATATTAGAATATTATGAAAGACTATATGCCATCAAATTCAATAACCTAGAAGAAATGGATAAGTTCTTATACTTATATAACCTTCCTAATCTAAATCATGAAGAATTGGAAAATCTAAATAGACCAATAAGTAGTAAGGAAATTGAAACAACCATCAAAAACCTCCCAAAAAAGAGTTCAGAAACAGATGGCTTCACCAGTGAATTCTACCACGCCTTCAAAGATTTAAAACCTGCCCTTCTCAAACTATTCCAAAAAATTGAAGAAGCAGCAGCAATACTTCTTAACACATTTTAGACCAATATAACTCTGATAACAAAATCTGGCAAAGATAACACACAAAAAAAGAAAACTACAGACCAATATCTCTGATGAATACAGACACAAAAACCCTAAGCAAAATACTAGCAAATCAAATACAACACTGCATCCAAAAAATAATATCATACACCATAATCAAATCAGGTTCATTCCAGGGGCACAAAGATGGTTGAATAACACAAATTAATTAATGTAATACACCACATTGACAAAAAAAGTATAAAATCATATGATCTTATCAATAGATGCAGAAAAAGAATTTGATAAGATACCTCTTATTTATGATTAAAACACTCAATAAAATAATAGAAGTGTACCTCAAAATAATAAAGGCTATAAATGATAAACCCTCAGCTAATATCATACTCCACGGCAAAAAACTGAAAGCTTTTCCCCTAAGAATGGAACAAGACAAGGATGTCCACTCGCACTACTCTTATTCAACATAGTGCTAAAAGTCCTATCCAGAGGAATAAGGAAATAGAAAGAAATAAAAGGCACCCAAATAGGGAAGAAGTAAAATTGTCACTTTTTGCAGATGACATGATTCTGTGTGTAGAAAACCCTAAAAATTCCACCAAAAAGCTATTAGAAACAATAAACAAGTACAGTCAAGTTGCAGGATACAAAATCAATGTGCAAAATCCATTGCCTTCCTATATACCAGTGGTTCTCAACCTTCCTAATGCCGCGACCCTTTAATACAGTTCCTCATGTTGTGGTGACCCCCAATTTCATTGTTACAAATTGAGCATAATTAAAGCATAGTGATTCATCACAAAAACAATATGTAATTATATATGTTTTTTCCGATGGTCTTAGGTGACCCCTGTGAAAGGGTTATTTAACCCCCAAAGGGGTCGCGAGCCCCAGGTTGAGAACCGCTGCTATATGCTAACAACAAACTTCAGAAAAGAAATGGAAAAAAAATTCCTTTGCCATTGCAACAAAATAATAAAATACCTAGAAATAAACTTAAAGAATGTGAAAGACCTATATACTGAAAATTACAAAGCATCATTAAAAGATATTGAAAAAGACACTAAAAATAAAAAAAAAAATATCATGTGTTCATGGTTTGAAGAATCAACATAGTTAAAATATGTTCATATTACCAAAAGCAATATACAGATTTAATGCAATCTCCATTAAAATCCCATATCATTTTTTAAGAAATAGAATGAGAACTCATCAGATTTTTATGGAACCACAAAAGACTCCAAATAACCAAAGCAATCCTGAGGAAAAAGAATGAAGCTGGAGGTATCATGCTAACTGACATCAAATTATACTACAGAGCTAAGATAATCAAAACAGTATGGTATTGGCAGAGAAACAAACACACTGATCAATGGAACAGAATAGAGAGCCTAGCTATAAAAACACATGTATATGGACAGGTAATTTTCAACAAAGGAGCCAGAAACACATAATGGAGTAAAGATAGTCTCTTCAATAAAAGATGCTGGGAAAACTGGAAAGCCACATGAAAATGAATGAAACTGGATTACATTTTGTCCCCATGTGCAAAAAATTAATTCAAAATGGGTCAAAGACCTAAATATAAGACCAGAAACAATAAGTTACATAGAAGAATATATGGGTACCAAATTTATGGACCTCGGTGAAAGAGAACATTTTATGCCTCTGGTGGAGGCAGACTAAGGGCAAGAAATTTAGGGAAGTGCAAATCAAAACTGCAGTGAGATACCACCTCACACCTGTTAAGAGTGGTCATTATCAACAAGACAAGCAATAACGTGTTGGAGAAATTATGGAAAAAAGGGAACACTCTTTCATCATTTGTAGACTGATACAACCACTATGGAGTCTGGTGAATCCTCAAAAATTCAACAATAGAGCCACCATACAACTTAGCAATTCCTCTCTTGAGTATATACCTGAAAAACTTGAAAGCATGTATTCACAAAAACATATGCACCCAATGTTCATTGCAGCATTATTCACTGTGGCCCAGACATGGAAACAACCAGTGTCCTACAATAGAGGACTAGATAAAGACGTGGTACATATACACAATGGAATACTACTCATCCATAAGAAAGAATGAAATAGCACCATTTACAACAACATGGATAGATGGATCTTGAGAATATTATGTTAAGTGAAATAAGTCAGTCAGAAAAATCTAAGAACCATATGATTTTACTCATATGTGGAATATAAAACTGAAATTCGTGAACACAAACAGCAGTGTGGTGGTTGCCAGAGGGAATGGGGTAGGGTGAGGAGGGGTCCTAATATATGTTGACTGGAGAAGATTTGACTCTGTGTGGTAGGCACACGGTACATACAATATACAGATTTTGTAACATAGAAACCTACACCTGAAAACTATATGTTCATGTTGACTAATGTCACCTTAATAAATTTAATTTAAAAATCTAAATGGGTCAAAGTCTAGATTTTCCCTACCTCACTTTGAAATTTTATACATACATTTTCAAAAATAGTCCTTTTGCCTTTCAAAATGGTGGAAAACAATAAATTCCAGAAATTCTTTTACAATGCAAAGTTGAACTTTGTGATTAAATATAAACTTAATACTATTTAAGTGTTCAAACTATTTGTCTATGACAGAAAGCACCAAAATGATCAATATAAACAAGTTAAATATTTTCATTCCTTCATAGCTTCTAATTCTGTTCCTTCATTTCTGGCAAATATTTTTGGGAAGCAATGAAACAGATTCAAATAAAAAAAAGAAAGATGAAGCCCGGCTCACATGGCTCAGTGGTTGAGCGTTGAACTATGAACCAGGAGGTCATGGTTCAACTCCTGGTCAAGGTACATGCACAGATTGCGGGTTCGATCCCCAGTATGAGGCGTGCAGGAGGCAGCCGATCAATGATTCTCATCATTAATGTTTCCAACTCTCTCCCCCTCTCCCTTCATCTCTGAAATCAATTTTAAAAAAAGATGATGAAGTATATATTATTGGTTTAATAGCTTCTCTTTTTAAAATAGTGCATTATGCTCAGTGAAATAAGTCTGTCAGAGAGAAATACCATAGGATTTCACTTATATTTGGAATTAAATAACAGAATAAACAAATAAATAAAATTGAAATAGAATCATAGACAGAGAATGGACTGGGCTTTCCCAGAGGGGGTGGGGCATGGGAAACTGGAAGAAGTGAAGGAATTAAGAAGTACAAACTTATAGTTACAAAAGTCATAGGAGATGCAAAGTACAGCATAGAGAATATAGTCAATAATATTGCAATAACTATTTATGGTGCCAGTTTATTTCCGGGCACTCTATTCTGTTCCATTGATCTTTATGTTTTTATGCCAGAACCAAGTTGTTTTGTCCTTGTAGTATAGCTTGATATCAGGTATTTTGATAACTCCAACTTTGTTCCTCTGTCTCAAGATTGCTGAGACTATTCGGGTTCTCTTATGGATACGTGTAAATTTTTTTGATTATTTCTTCTAGTTCTGTGAAATACACTGATGGTATGTGATAGGAATGGTACTGAGTCTATAGGTTGATTTGATTAGCATTGATATTTTAATGATGTTAATTCTTCCTATCTATGATGGCAGTTTATGCTTCCATTTATTTGTATTTTCTTCTATTTCTTTCTTCAGTATCTTACAATTTTCCCAGTACAGGTCTTTTACCTCCTTGGCTAAATCTATTCCTACATTATTTTTCTTTTTGATGCAGTTGTGAATGGGATAACATTACCTTCACTTTTTCATAATTCATTATTGTTGTATAAAAATGGAACCAATTTCTGAATATTAACTTTGTACTCTGATAGTTTAATGAATTCATGTATCAGTTCTAGTAGTTTTTGGTGGAATCTTTAGGGTTTTCTATATACAGCATCATGTCATCTGCAAATGATGGCATTATTATTTCTTCCTTTCCAATTCAGATGCCTTATATTTCTTCTTCTTGTCTGACTGCTTGTGACTAGGACTTCCAGTACTATCTATAACAGTGATGGCGAACCTTTTGAGCTCGGCGTGTCCGCATTTTGAAAAACCCTAATTTAACTCTGGTGCCGTGTCACATATAGAAATTTTTTGGTATTTGCAACCATAGTAAAATAAAGATTTATATTTTTGATATTTATTTTATATATTTGAATGCCATTTAAGAAAGAAAAATCAACCAAAAAATGAGTTCGTGTGTCACCTCTGACACGCGTGTCATAGGTTCACCATCACTTATCTATAATAATAAAAGCATAATATGCTAATTAGACTGGACATCCTTTTGGACTACCTTCCTTCCAGAGAGCCAGGGTTGCGAGCGAGGGAAGCCCGGGTCCCGGGTGCCAGAAGGACGCCAGTGCCAGCAGCTGGGGGAAGGAAGGCCTACTCTTGCACAAATTTCATGCATCAGGCCTCTAGTGTTGAATAAGTGGTGAAAGCAGATATCCCTGGCTTGTTCCTGATCTTAAGGAAAACATGTTAAGTTTTTCATCACTGTGATCTTGGCTGTGGGTTTGTCATAAACATCCTTCATTATGTTGAGGTATGTTCACTGTATTCCCACTTTGCTGAAAATTTTTTATCATAAATGGGTGCTAGATTTTACCAAATAATTTTTCTACATCTATTGATATGATTTTTATCCTTCATCTTGTTTACGTGATGTATCATGTTTATTGATTTGCAGATATTGTACGAACCTTGCATCCCAGGAATAAATCCCATTTGATCATGGTGTATGAGTTTTTTAATGTCTTACCAGATATGATTTAATACTTTGTTGAGGGTTTTTGCATCTATGTTCATCAGGGATACTGGCCTATAATTTTATTTATTTTTAGTGCCTTTATCTAGTTTTGGAATTAGATAAAGCTTATTTTATATGCTTGGCTATATAAAATAAACTTGGAAGTCTTCCCTCCTCTTGAATTTTTTGGAATACTTTGAGAATAGGTGTTAATTCTTTGAATGTTTGGTACTATTCACCTGTGAAGCCACCTAGTCCAGGACTTTTGTTTGCTGGGAGTTTTTATTACTGCTTTGATTTCATTAGTTTTAATCAGTCTGTTCAGATTTTTCTATTTCTTTTGTTTTAAAAAACTGATAATTTTATGCTGTGACTCAACTTTTCTTTTTATTTAATTTTTTTTAATGTTGACATTATTGCAGGTGTTCCCCTTCAAACCCATCTTTGCCCATCTCCACCCTCTCTGGCAACTCCCTTCCTTGGCCTTTACTAAATTATTGTCCATGTCCATGGGGTATGCACATATGTTCTTTAGCTATTTCCTTCACCTTTTTTTTATCCAGTCATCACCCACCCTGCACCCCTTGGGCACCGGCCAGCATGTTCCACATATTCATGCTTCTGGTTCCATTTTGTTCATCATTCCACATTAGTGAGATAATCTGTTCCTTATTATTCTTTTTTGTTAATTCTCACCAGAGGATATTTTTCCATTGGTTTTTAAACAGAGTGGCAAGGAGGTGGTGAGACAGAGAAAGAGAAACTTTGATATGAGAGACACACATCGATTTGTTGCCTCTTGCACATGCTCCGATCAGGGGCAGGGATCAAGCCTGCAACCTAGGTACATGCCCTTGACAAGAATCGAATCCAGGACCCTTCAGACTGCAGGTCGAAGCTCTATCCACTGAGGCAAACTGGCTAGAGCTGTTTCTTCTTGAATCATTTTTGGAGGATAGTATGTTTCTAGGAATTTATCCATTCCTTCCAGATTATCCAACTTCTTGGCATATAGTTGTTATTTTCTTATAATCCTTTGTATTTCTGTGATGTTAGATGTTACTTCCCCTCTTTCATTTCTGATTTTATTTATGAGGGTCCTCTTTTTTTCTTAATGATTCTGATTAAAGGTTTATCAATCTTGTTTATCTTGTCAAGAATCAGTTCTTGGTTTCATTGATCTTTTGTATTGTTTTTTAGACTCCCTTTCATTTATTTCCACTCTGATCTTTATCTCTGTCCTGCTACTAACTTTGCCTTTGTTGTTCTTTTTCTAGTTCCTTTAAGTGTAAAGTTAGTTTGAGATTTTTTTTGCTTTGTGAGGTACATTCAAGGTCAACTGCCACCCACTGGATGCTCTGGGACTTTTGTGGTAGAGTAGCGTCTCAAGGAGTCTTTAGGGTAAGGCCAGCAGAGATCATCAAGCCCAAAGAGATCAAGATTTGTCCATGAGTAGGGAGGGCTCTGAATAGGAACCGTGGCACCAGTTGGAAGTGAGAGGGAAAAATGGACCCCACCCAAGAGCCAGACAATTCATTTTTTCTCAGAGTATGCCCGGACTTCCTGGAATATGTTCTGCACCTAGGGACCAGGCTGGCCAAGTTCACTGACAATACTGCAGGATCATCAGGAGTTGGGAGGGTAGAAATAGTGGTTCTCCTATTGTTGAGCTAGTGGACCTCCCTTGAGGTGGGAGTCACAGCTACCCTTGCATGCCACGGGCTGCTCTGTTGCTCTGGGAGGGGTGCAAGAGAAGGGAGGTTGTGGGTGGCAAGGGTTGGGGGAGGGGTTCCTCTGCTCTGGCAAAGGAGGTGAGGGGATAGCAACTCAGTGTATGTATGGGGAGATGGTGGAGGGGGTTGGGGGAAGGGGCTCAATGTTTGAGGAAAGGGGAATAAGATAGGTGCAGCAACTCTTTTGTGTGTGGTAGTGTGTGTGTCTGTGTGTGCATGTGTGTGTGTGTGTGAGTGAGAGAGAGAGAGAGAGAGAGAGAGAGAGAGAGAGAGAGAATGAGAATGGCAGCCTGATGGAAGCAGTGTGGTGGAGAGGGGTGCTGCTAGCAGTTGGGGGAAAGGGTGCGGTTGAGGTGGTGGTGGCAACAGCTAAGGCACCGCTTCCTGCTCTATTACCCAATGCACATAGGGCCACTGTTCTTGGCAATCAATGACTTTATAAATAGATCCTCAAAGACTCTTCTTAATGCATTTAATATTCAAAATACCCCAAATTCAAACTTAACCTTTTTGCTTGTTATAAGTTTTACAATATTCAAGTCTCACAGTGCTGTTTCTCAACTCATATAGCATTCCACTCAGCAGTAAGCAGGTGACATTACATACACGACAGAATTCTGTTAGCACTAAATATAACCTAAATGAGTAAGGTGCACTGTTAGCCAACACTGTAAAGTGTTAACGTTCAATTTTTTTTTATAAACCATTGACACAATATGATCAGAATTTCATTTTAGCAAAATATATAACATTCCTTTTTAAAGCTAAGTAGGCTTTCTACTGTACCCCTTTTATATTACATTCCAAAATTATATGGTGGATATAATATTATCAGTATACAGTGTTTGATGTACCACAGGGATGGGGTCAGGATATGTGTAAAACATTTGTATTTCACAATGCTGAAAAAAAAATTAGTAACATTTTATTACAAAGGTATTCTATACCTAGGTATATACCGAAGAGATCTGAAAACATATAGTTGCACAAAAAGATGTACATGATTATTCATGTTGGCATTATTCATTATAGCCAAAAAGTAGAAACAACCCAAAAGACTATGATTTATCAAATGGATAAATAAAATGTATATCCATATAATGAATATTACTTGGTAATAAAACTGAAGTACTGACATGCTACATAGATAATCCTTGAAAGCATTATGCTAAGTGAAGGAAGCCAGACACAAGAGGCCACATAGTATACACTTCCATTTCTATGAAAATTTTGGAATAGGCAAACCTATAGTGACAGAAATTGAAGCAGTGGTTACCTAGGGGGTGTTGAAGTGGGGGAGGTGACTGATAAAAGGTATGGGGTTTCCTTGTGCGGTGAAGAAATATTCTACAATTGATTACAGTAATGGTTGTGCAATTCCTTGAATATACTAAAAACCACTGAACTGCACATCTTAAAAGGTAAATTGTATAGCATATGAATTATATCTCAACAAAACTATTATATTAAAAAGGTTATAATAGGTATTTACTTTTCTCTTTTACCCATAAAGCTGATGAGGTTGATGTTATCTCCCCTAAAGGCCCTATCAAGATATTGTGCTTTGTATAAAAATATGCTCCTGAAAGAAATATAAACTGATTTTATAGGTCAAAAGTAATTTAAATGCAGCATATTAGTTCATCATTTAAAGGAACTTCCCTCCTTCAGTGATGCTTTTTATAAAGGAAATCAGCACCTATGTCTTAATGGGAGTTTGGTATTTTAAAGAAAAACAAACCTAGGGTAACTCTGTCTTAGATAAAGTTATGCTATTAATATCCAAGTTACTTTTATCTTTATTGTTGAAAGTATTATAGACTAGAAGCCTGGTGTATGGATTTGTGCACTGGTGGGGTCCCTTGGGTGGCCTGCAGAGATTGGGCCGAAACTGGCCCGGTGCATGGATTAGTACACCAGGGGGGCCCCTCGGCCTGGCCTGTGGGGATCAGGCAGAAACTGGCTTTCCAACATCCCCCGAGGGGTCCCAGATTGTGAGGTGACATAGGTTCGCCATCACTGGAGATAAGGCCAGGCCGAGGGACTCCACCAGTGCACGATCGGGGCCAAAGAGGGACCACGGAAAGGCTCCAGGGTGTCTCCAGTCCATCTCACCCAGACCCCAGCAGCAAGCTAACCTACCCGTCGGAGGGTCTGCCCCCTGGTGGTCAGTGCGTATCATAGTGACTGGTCGAACTAATGGTCGGGCACTTAGCATATTAGGCTTTTATTATATAGGATGGTCCCCTTTTATCCTAATTGACCCCCTCCAGCCTACTCCCACCCCCTCCCCAGGCTTTCACCACACTATTGTCTATGTCCATGGGTTATGCATATATGCATATAAGTTCTTTGGTTATTCTCTTCCTACCCCCTCCCTTCAGTCTGGTATACATCAGTCTGTTGCATGCTTCAGTGCCGGGAGCCGGTCCATCTTTGCTGTTTCAAGGGACCTGGCATATATGGCATACTGTTCTTAATATGTTTGCTCACCTTCTTGGCACTATGTGTTTTAACCAAGGTCACCTCTCTGAGAAAGGTTGTTTCCCCAGGTAGGGATTTTCCCCTGAAGTTAGGGAGGGAATAAAACCCCTTAACTAAGTGCCAGGCAGGTAATTAATCACTTTAACTACGAACAATCATGCTTAAGCTACATAATCTTTACTCCCTGGAATGTAGATAAACACCCTAACCTTTGGAATAGAGATTGATAGGATTGGAATCAACTGGTATAAATACAGATGTAACAAGACAATAGGACACAGAACCTAGACACAGAACCTAGAGACAGAAGAACTTCGCTGGAGAGAACATGGCAAAAGATCCTGGACAGAAACTGGCCACAGACCCTAGAGACAGAACCTAGAGACAGAACCTGGCTGAAGAACCTAGAGACAGAACCTGGCTGAAGAACCTAGAGACAGAACCTGGCTACAGAACCTGGATAGAACATGGCAAGAGAACCTGACTAGAACCCAGAGACAGAACTTGGCTGGAGAACCTGGACAGAACCTGGCTGGAGAACCTAGCAAGGGAACATGGCTACAGAACCTGGCTGGAGAACCTGGAGAATCTGGCTGGAGAACCTAGCAAGAGAACATGGACACAGAACCTGACTGGAGATCCTAACCAGAACTTCGCTGGAGATCCTGACCAGAACTTGGCTAGAGATCCTGGCTAGGCTGCTGATCAACTGAACGCCGACTCCGTCCACACCTTTGGGGACCCCTGGGCCTGCTGGGGCTGGACCCCAGCACTTCAGTGTCTCTGGCTCTATTTTGCTCATCAGTTTATTTTGTTCATTATAGTCCACATATAAATGACATTATGTGATACTCGTCTTTCTCTGACTGGCTTATGTCACTTAGCATAATACACTCCAGGTCCCTCTATGCTGTCTCAAATGGTAAGAGATCCTTCCTTTTTATAGCTGCATAGTATACCATTGCATAAATATACCATAGTTCTTAAATTAATTCATCTACTGTTGGGCACTTGGGCTGTTTCCAGATCTTAGCTATCGTAAATAACACTGCTATAAACACAGGAGTACATATATTCTTTCTGATTGGTGTTTCAGGCTTCTTAGACTATATTCCTAGCAGTGGGATCACTGGATCAAAGGGCAGTTCCATTTTTAATTTTTTGAGTAAAGTCCACACTGTTTTCCATAGTAGCTGTACCTGTCTGCCTTCCACCAGCAGTGTACTAGGGTTCCTTTTCCTTCATATCTTCGCCATCATAAAATAATAATAATAACTATGATGATGATGATGATATCCAAGTTACTTAGCACAAGTGGAAGAACCTAACCATCTAAGATAAAGAATTTGTGAAGTGTGGCCTGAAAGTAGAAAAAATTCAGATGCACCTCAGATATTCAGAGAAGACAAACTCTACCTCTAAAACTCAGTTACTGACAAGATTTCCTTATAGGATTATTCAGGGATTCAGAAATAAGACAAAGGTATGTTTTAAGTTCTCAACTTTATCTCTTAGATATTTTGAAAATCTCTATCTTGGAAAAATAAACAAAGAATAGGACTTTAATGTTAATTTAACACCGAATCCTTTCAAGGCAATTTATTCTCGAATTCCTAAAAGATTCAATGGCCAACAGAAACCAAGAGGTAAACAAAATGAAGTAAATATTAAGAGATGGATAAAAAGAAAAGCTATATAAAAATAATAATAAAATAAAACATATGAAAATGGAAAGAAAGAGTACCTAGTCTTATTTGAATATTTTAACCTTTATAAAATATAGTCTAGGACCTGGGTCGTGGGAAAATGGGTGATATAAAAAACTTCATTTTGTATATTTGTATATCCTGCTTTCCAAAATTAAAAATTCTTAAGTTTTAAAGGGATTTTTTTAAATGTTGCTGTTTCTCTACTAATGAATAAGGAATTCATTAATCCCTAGTTTAAATTCCTCTTAGAATGACCCTGCTGCAGTTCCAATATTATTCAAGCAATATACTTTTTTAAAAAAATAATTTTCAGCCTACTTAGAGTAGGACAGAAATTCTCTGCATTTGTCAATATAGTAATAATATAAATAATAGAAACTAAAATATTCTAGAAACTTAAAAAAACCCTTTTATAGAATCAAATTATAGATGATATGTTAAGGGATGACTATTTACATTACATATGATGTTTAAATTTTAGACCATGTTAACACTAAAGAGTTTAATTTGACAAGTACCCATTTTAAAGGCATAATGAATTTGTGTTGGTACAGAAAGACTACTGACTTTGCCATACCATTATATACAAACATAACTGTAGGTTGTTTTTTTATGTAAGGTTAAATGTAAATACGGAGTTGCTTTAGTAATCCACATTAGTTTAAAAAGAGATAGTAACATTTACACAGTCTTTTAGTAGCTTGAATCATTCCCTTAAAAACAATGTAAATATTCAAAATTGCATATAGAGAAAAAAGTTAACACACTAGACTTCATAATCATATTTAAAATTAAAGTAATCTAATTTTTTTCATTTTAAATTCACTGATACACACATATAATAATCACTGTATGCATACTTACATACACACATATACTCTAGCTCCCAATCAACCATTTTGTAATTTTATAAAGAAAAGAACAAAAATCCTCTATGGAAAAGTGAAGTCTTTACCTAAGCTTTACTACTTCCAGCATGATCCCTTCAAATTTATAATGTATAGACCCACTTCTATCTCTAGCTCCATCTATAACTTATTAGATTTTTATTATTGTTGCTATTCAGGCAAACGCACCCCTTAGAATGAGAACAAGATATTTCTATCTTCCTCCTCCAGATAGAGTGTCTTAAGGACATCGTAAAGCAGTCTGAAATAAACACACATATTTACACAAACAGGAAAAAACACACAGGGAAAATTGTAGAACACAATCTGAGTTTATAATTTACTTTTCAAGTGTTGCATAAAAACTAATTATACGTTTTTGAACATATTATGCTTAAATTCCTAAGCAAAACTGAACAACTCCAATACCTGCCATATTAAAAGTAAAGCAATGGCTACCTAAAATAAATTTCCCATTTTAAAATATATATATTTACCATTAAAATTCTGTATCAGTTAATGTTCTTGCTGTACTTTCCAAATCTATATTTCTGTTCGAAGATATTACTAAATTATGTTATTTTATTTTGGATATGAATATTCATTCAGTAAATTAAAAATATGAGCAAATTCAAAAAAGCATGTCAACAATAGTTTTGAAAATTTTCTTTTTAAAAAATTACTCCCATGATTTTTATTGAGTAAATCCCTCATCCCACAAAAACTTTCCGGGTTCTAAATCAATCTCTCAAGTACTTATGAACTTTATGTTCCACTTACATGATATCATTAAGTAGTCTTCAGAAGTGCTCTTGACATCCTCCTCCTCCTCATCATCATCATCTTCAGTTTTAATAGTAACTGTAGATCCAGGAACACCACCAGCTGTTTGAATCACAGTTTCTGAATCTGAATTAGTTACAAGAACCTCCTCCGATACCATTGTGGGAGAGTCAACTCCTGAAACACAATCTTGGACCACATGTTCTAAGTGTCCATCAGGACCAGTAACAATGTCAGCCACAAAAACCTGCTCAGGTACTCTAACGGCTTCTGTAATTAGCTCAGAAGTCAAGATGTGATCACCATCATCTTCCTCTATATCCTCTTCAATAGCGACATCAGCTTCAAGTACAGCTTCAGGAACAATTACACCTTCTGTTACTACATCAGTCTCAGTGATGATATCAGGCCCATGAACAACTTCAGCTGCAAGGCCATGATCAAGAGTTATCCCATCATCTGTGACAACATCAGAAACTAATACAGCCTCAGGAACTGAAACAACAATATGGTCTCCATCGATATGCGCAGTACCAGCCATTCCAGCCACTATAATATAAACAATTATTCAAAAAGTAGTTATATTATTAGTTAAAAGAACTGTACTTAATATGTTAGATGACATAAAATATTTCAAGTAAGAAATAGTCCTGGCCAAACTATCATTAAAAAAAAATCACTGATAATTGGAGTGTAATAAAAACCATCACCAATCAGGAAGGGGGTGAAAACAATGTTCGCCAAATCTAAATTAGAACCTTAAAAATGATGTATTTTATTTTCAAGTAAAACATAGTCACAGTGATATATCACTACACACCAATTAGAACAATTGAAATAAAAAACAAATAACAGCACAGGTTAGTGAGGATGTGGAGAAAGTTGATATCTCATATTTTGCTGGTGGGAATGTAAAATGTAGCAGACACTCTGGAAAATAGTTTGGCGGTTTCTTATAAAACTAAACATGTACTTACCATACAACCCAACACTTGGCTCTAGGGAATTTTCCACAAAATTATTAAAACATATGTTTATACAAAAACTACACATAAATATTAATAACAGCTCATAGTAACTATTACTCATAGTAGCAAAATATTGAAAATAATCCAAATGTCCTTCAGCAATGAATGGTTTGCTAAACCAATTCTGGCACATCCTTACTATGGAATACTACTCAGCAATAAAAAAGGGACAAACCACTGCTACATTCAACAACCTGAATGAATATCCAAAAAATTATGCTGAGTAAATTACCAAAATTTACAATACTGTATAATGTATAAATGGAATAACTTCTATAGCATTCACAAAATAAAAAAACTACACAGCTGGAGAATAGATTAGCAGCTGCCAAGTGTGGGCATGTGTGTGTGAATGTATTGGCATAGCATATATATGGTAATGGAACAGTTTGTATCTTCATTGGGGTGGTGTTTACACAAATCTATATGTGGGTTAAAACTACATAGAATTATACACACGCACACACAAATGTACATAGAAAAAATGGTAACAACTGAATTAAGTCTGTACTCTACTTAACAGCAATGCACCAATATTAACACATTGTTTGCAGGTAGTTTTTATCGCGCGCTAACAGGTGGCGCGGGCCATTTTTGCTAATTTTTTGCGCAAATGGCAACGTTCAGTAAAATTACGATAACTTTAGTTTACGTATTTATACGTTACCCGCATTCTACCGCTAGTCTATAAAAAACGAATTAATACGAGTCCTGCGCTCTACTACACTGGTAGAACGTATAAATACGTAAAACGTGTAAACACGTTTCCCACATACAATGTGTTAATTTCCTGGTTACGATATTATTAGAGGCCCGGTGCATGACATTCGTGCACTGGTGAAGGGGGTGTCCCTCAGCCCATCCTGCACCCTTTAGCAGTCCGGGAGTTCTTGGGGGATGTCTGACTGATGTCTTAGGCCCCATGGGGAGCAGGCCAAAGCCGCAGTCGGACATCCTTATAAGGTGCTGCTGCGGAGGTGGGAGAGGCTCCTGCCACTGCTGCTGCGCTTGCTAGCCATCAGCCCCGGTTGTGACTGAGTGGTGCACTGATTACTAGGGGGCAACTCCTGCATTGAGCGTCTGCCCTCTGGTGGTCAGTGCACGCCATAGCAACCGGTCATTCTGCTGTTTGGTCAATTTGCATATTACCCTTTGATTATATAGGACAACAGCTCATGGTAACTTAGTTATAAAGGCATCACCATTGGAAGATGAGTAAAGGGTAAATGGGAACCTATGTATTATTTTTCTACTGGTGAGACCAGTATTTTTAAAAATTAAAATTAAAGTAAAAAGGAAACAAACATAAAAAGTGCTAGCTCATATGTTAAATTAGGTGAGTTTAAAATGACAAGCTTAATGTATTATAAAGTACGTATTACAAGCATAAAAGTTCCTAAACTTCCTCATCTTATCCTAAATAATAAAAGCGTAATATGCAAATCAACCAAACTGCAGAATGACTGGTCACTATCATGCACACTAACCACCAGGGGGCAGATGCTCAACACAGGAGCTGCCCCCTGGTGGTCAGTGCACTTCCACAGGGGAAGCACTGCTCAGCCAGAAACCAGGCTCACAGCTGGTGAGTGCAGCGGTGGTGGCGGAAGCCTCTCCTGCCTCCGCTGCATGTGGGCAGTAAGGAGCGAGGGGTCCCAGACTGCGAAAGGGCGCACACTGGGCTGAGGGACGCCCCCTCCCCAGTGCACAAATCTCGTTCACCGGCCCTCTAGTAAGAAATGAAGCCTCCTTTGACACCTGATTGTGGGGGATACAACAAACTATTTTCACACAAAGATTTCTTTTGATAAAATATTATACATATGGCCCTAGCTCAGCCGTGGGCAAACTACGGCCTGCGGGCCAGATCCGGCCTGTTTGAAATGAATAAAACTCAAAAAAAAAAAAAAAGACCGTACCCTTTTATGTAATGATGTTTACTTTGAATTTATATTAGTTCACACAAACACTCCATCCATGCTTTTGTTCCGGCCCTCCGGTACAGTTTAAGAACCCATTGTGGCCCTCGAGTCAAAAAGTTTGCCCACCCCTGCCCTAACTGGTTTGGCTCAGTGGAGAGTGTCGGCCTGCAGACTGAAGGGTCCTGGGATTGATTCTGGTCAAGGGCATGTACCTCAGTTACAGGCTTGATCTCCAGCCCATCAGGGCGTGTGCGGGAGGCAACCAATTGATATGCCTCTCTCACATCAATGTTTCTCTCTCTGTCTCTCCCTCTCCTTACCACTCTGTCTAAAAATCAATGGAAAAAACATCCTCAGGTGAGGATTAACACACACAAAAATTATACATATGAACTCCAAAATGTATTATATTCTAAATTAATCTGTAGGGAAAAAAGGTTTAAATAACTTGGGCACCATGGTACCCACCCATCAGCTCCTACTTCCCTTGTGAAAGTGTGAAACTTTCCTTCATGATTTCTGTTAAATTATGCCTCCCTCAGTAAACAATTTAATAAAGTTTGTGGACCAGATTATAACAAATTATCTGTAAGAATCCAGTACAAACCTTTTTCCATATAATGATCACTTTCTATAAAGTAACTAGAGCCCCAGTGCACGAATCTGTGCACCGGTGGGGTCCCTCAGCCTGGCCTGTGCCCTGTCACAATCTGGGACCCCTGGGGGATGTAGTAGTGCGCGAAGCAGCAGATGGCCAGGGAGGAGCCCAAGCCCAGGCCGGGCGCTGCTCCCGCTCATCCTGGGTGTGCTTGCCAGCCGTGAGGCTGACTGTGGGAGCACACTGACCACCAAGGGGGAGCTTCTGCGCTGAGCGCCTGCCCCCTGGTGGTCAATGCGCTTCATAGCGACCGGTCGTTCAGTGGCTTAGGCATATATATATATATATATATATATATATATATATATATATACATACATACACACACACACACACACACACACACACACACACAGAGAGAGAGAGAGAGAGAGACTAGAGGCCCAGTGAACAAAATTCAAGCGGGGGGGGGGGGGGTCCCCTCAGCCCAGCCTGCGGCTTTTCCAATCCGGGACCCCTTGGGGGATGTCCGACTGTTCTCACAATCCTGGACCACTGGCTCCTAATCGCTCACCTGCCTGGTCGCCCCTAACTGCTCCCCTACCCGCTGGCCTGATTGCCCCTCACTGCCTCTGCGTGCTGGCCTGATTGCCCCTAACTGCCCTCCCGCCAGCCTGGTCACCCCTAACTGC
Source organism: Myotis myotis (assembly GCF_014108235.1). Taxonomy (NCBI): domain Eukaryota; kingdom Metazoa; phylum Chordata; class Mammalia; order Chiroptera; family Vespertilionidae; genus Myotis; species Myotis myotis. The sequence continues at coordinate 101,885,414 of NW_023416346.1, read as the reverse complement.
CCCCCGCTGCCAGCCAGCTCTTCCCCAACTGCCCCCCCTGCTAGCCTGGTCGCCCCACGCAGCCTGCTCTTCAGTCGTTTGTCGTTCCTCACTAACCCCCCTGCCGGCCTGGTCACCCCATGCAGCCTGCTTGTTCAGTCGTTTGGTTGTCCCTCACTAACCCCCCTGCAGGCCCGGTTGCCCCATGCAGCCTCCTTGTTCAGTCGTTTGGTCGTCCCTCGCTAACCCCCCTGCCGGCCTGGTCGTAGGCAGCCATCTTGTAAGGGTGTGAGGGTTAATTTGCATATTACCTCTTTATTATATATGATGATACCTGAAAGAGTGCTATTTGCTATATTCACTATTATAAACCAATTCATTATAGCAGTTAGTTAACAAGTTTGGTAGGAGACCAATGGACATTGTTAATACCCTAACCCATAAAAAAATAAAATAAAATAAATAAAAGTGAGAAGGGAAAGCTGCCTTTCAACTCTTCTGTATCCATCTCACTATTCTCAAACTGTCACCTAAATCACCACATTACCCTAAAAGAACAGGGCCTCAATCTTGAAATCTAGTAGACAAAAGGAGTGTGTATACAAGTAGTTCTTTCTCTTTACTTGTTACTCCAGTGGCCATTTTGAAGACAGGGAAGGCAGGTTTCAAATTTAGCATTCAACCAGACTGTCAATATCATTTTTTGCAAGGAAAATGTAAATGTTAAGTCTACAAAATGAACAGTATGAAAATTCTATGTATATAAACAATACATTACTATTTTATAAAACTTCTTCACAATTCAAACTTAAATTATAGGAAAATCCATTTATTTTAGAACACTGCTGGAGGTTAGTTTGGTTCTTGAGAATAGACATTAGGAAAGGATGGTATAATGCTAGTGCTGGCCTGAGTTCAGATTAACCTGGTTGGGAAGATTCTAAAACAGATGGAGTAAGTGTTTTTCTGTTCACTTAGCCTCTACTCTAGTAGGAACTAACAGGTCAAAATAAATCCTATCTAAACCAAAAGGTATCCAAATATCCTTTCTTACCCTGAACTAGATAATCTCAAAGATCTAAGAATCAATGAGTTTTCCACAGGGTACTGGTAGATTACTCAGACCAAGATCCAAGACTTCTATTAAATTTTGCTCTTTCCTCTTCAACTCATCTGTTAGATTCCTTTGAATTTTTAAACAGTCACACATTTACCTATACAATAGCTATATTTATTGAGCACTGACTATGCACCAAGCAACTTGCTAATGCTTTTACATATATTATATCTCACTTAAGCCTCAGAACAACTGTATAATAAGGTGAGTTGTTATTATCCCCATTTTAAATAAGAACTATGGTTAGGAGTGGTTAAATGAGCTTGCCCTAGGCTCAAGCTGGGAATTAAACTCTTTGACTCCAGACTCAACTTTATTTTTTTAAATATATTTTTATTGATTTCAGAGAGGAAGGGAGAGAAGGAAACAGAAACATCAATGATGAGAAACACTGATCAGTTGCCTCCTGAATTCCCCCTACCAGGGATTGAGCCCACAACCTGGGCATGTACCCTGACTAGCAATCAAACCTTGACCTCCTGATTCATAGGTTGACACTCAACCACTTAGCTACACCAGAGGGCTAGACTTTATTTTTATACTCTTTAGAAGAGAAGAAAATTTATTTACCCTAGAACTTTTTAAAAGATTTTATAGGATTAACCAAGTGAATAATTACTAAAGGAATAGTTTGAGAAAGAGTAAAAATATTGATCATTTACATTTCAAGGCATGTAGCAAGCAGCATTAAAGGGCATTAATAATTTATCTCACTAGGTAACAAAATTATATACAGTAAGAAAAAATCATTTAAAAAGTATGACATAAATTAGATAACCAGGTAACAGTAAGAAACAAGTAATCACTTTAAGCATTTCCAATTTACCAAAGTTATTTCATTTAAATGTGAATACTTGGAATTTCACTATGGGGTAGCATAAAATTTGGTATTTGTTAGGTCTATCTTGGGCCATTGTCTAAGGTTGTTTTTCTATTTAAGTCCCAAAGCAACATAGACTTTCTGCAGCAATAAAATCTTAAAAAACTATTACATTCAGTGGCACAGATTCCAAGGGCAACCATTCTACTGAAACATGACAAGGTTATTACATAATTTATTGTAAATATGTAAATATCAAATATCCTTAAAAAACTAGTGTAATTAAAAAACTAATTTAATTTCTGAATTACATTCATGTTTCAGATTATTTTTTCCCCAAATAAAAAATGTTAAACTCTTTTATATAAAAATAAAATAAAAAAAAAAACAACTACTACAAACTGGGAAACTTATTTAAAACTAGAGGCTCAGTGCAAGAATTCATGCACTGGGGAGGCGGGGGGGTCCTCTCAGCCCAGCCTGTGCTCTCTCGCAGTTCGGGACCCCTTGGGGGATATTTGGCAGTTGGACATCCCTTTTGCAGTCCAGGATCTCTCTTGCAGTCGGGGACCCCTCACTCCTTACCACCCGCCTGCTTGCTGCTCCTTACGGCTTGGCTAGCTATTCCTTAGCACTGTCTGGGAGGCGGGAGAGGTTCCTGCCACCGCCACTGTGCTCGCCAGCCATGAGCCTGGCTTCTGGCTGAGCGGTGCTCCAGTTGATTTGCATATTAGGGTTTTATTATATAGGATTTGCAGCATAAAACAATATTGATCTTATATGATTAAAAAGCACTTATGTATTTATAGTAGCCATTCCATTCCAACCAAGAATCTTATGGAATTTAGAGATTTTGTTCCACATAGTGTATTTACTTGGCTAGCTCTATTTGTGTATGCTAAACTGTTTCACTAATATCATTAATTTATGTGATTGCAAATATCTAAGTTTTTATGTTTGCAGAAATTTAAAGAGAATTTATCTAATTTTTAATTAAATTTTAGAATTAGGAAAGTTTAATGGATGGAGGGAAGACTAAACACAGGGAGGGGGAGGCTGTTTTCAGAAAGAAACCTAAATTAACAGAGCTAAAATTTCCATTGTCAAAAATCCTACCAATAAAGGTCCCTTTAGGTTTAGAACAGTTTGCATTTCTTAAAATAACATAAGAAATGAAAAGACCCATATATGAAATTGAGCTCAGAACTGCAGATCAAAAAATATATAAATATGTTGATCATTATATCCCACATATGAATGAGATCACGTGATATTTATCTTTCTCTGACTGGCTTATTTCACTTAGCATAATGATCAACATAATTTGATGAACAAGAATAACTCAATCTAGAGACAAATGGTAGGGGAGGGAGGGTTAGAGAGCAACCAAAGGACTTGTATGCCCGCATATTAGCATAACCAATGGACACAGACACTGGGGCAGTGGGGACTTGCCCGGAGGTAGGAATGGCTGGGGGGGGGGTTCAATTGGGGGAAAAGGAGACATATGTAAAACTTTAGACAATAAAATTATATATATATATATATTTCCTTTCTATCTTCTAAGATTTCAGAATTTACTAAGGACAAATGGAAACCTAACTTATACATTAGGTTAACATCATTGCTAAACACAAATGAGTGAACATTACCCATATTACCCATTTCTGATCTAACTAGATAGTCAACAAAATAATTTAACAAAAAAAGTAAAAGCAATTTAGTTGCCATCAATTTTTGTCTAGATTTAAAAGAGCATAAAATTAAATTAAAAAGGAATTTTAAAAGAATGCATCATTTCAAAACCAATAATCACAAAATTCTACTAGGAAACTGAATCATGAACAACTGTATAACAAAAAACTGTGGCTTTAATTTTTTTATGGTATAAGTAAGTTGATTTACTCTATTAAATTAATTTTAGAAAGGACTTTAAATTAAAGATCTGGAAGTAGTTCTCATACTTGCCCATTTTATTACTCATAAAAAGTAAGGGTATAATGAATAAAATTTTGCTTTCTATCCCATAACATGTTTACATGAGTATAACTGTGTCTATGTGTCTTCTCCCCAATTCAAATAAAGGTACTGTTTGATGAGCTGTTTATCCTGTGGTTTCATGTACACACTGGCACATTCCTCAAGGGCACTCATACTCTAGTCTGAGATGCAAAGCTTTAGGTTAAATACAAAAGCATTCTAATGCATTAAAAATATTTAACAAGACAAATGTCTGCCAACTGATGAATGGATAAGCAAATTTAGCTTACCCATGTAGTAGTGTATCATTTAGCAGTAAAAAGAAATGAAGTATTAATCTATGTTACAATATGGATAAAACTTGAAAACATTATGCTAGGTGAAAAGAAGCCAGGCACAAAAGGTCACATATGGTATGATTCTACTTATATAAAATGTCCAGAACAGGTAAATCCATAGGCAGGAAGATGGGAGGTGGGGTAGGAAGTAACTGCTAATAGGTATGAGGTTTATTTTTACCATGACAAAATGTTCTGAAATTAGGTAATGGTGACAGCTGCACTTTGTAACTATACTAAAAACTACTGAATTGTATTCTTTAACATGGGTGAATTGTATAGTATATTAATTATATCTCAATAAAAATAAATAAGAAAAAAATGTACATAAAAATATGTCAATACACATATTCTACTTCCCTAGCAATTAAAAGGAAATAAAGTATTAGATGTAATAAAGGATTAATTTACCATCAAAAAATAACATTGAGGAGGAACAATGAAAAGGAAGTTAAGAGGAACACCAAATATTTATCAGCACTGATCAGATATTTTTTTCAATCTTGGAAGGGAAATGCTACATTGCAGGTAACATTTTGTATTAAATAGAGAAAATGCTGTATTTCTTCCCATTTTAAAAATACCTATTATTAAAAGGTAACAAATTAAAGTTGGCATTTCAACCAAAACGTATTTAACATATTGAAGTTCACGTTCCAGTATTTTAAAAACTATCTCTAGCAAAGAATTCACAAAATTATTTGTGAAATCTTACTCTTCAGCCCTTTGCCCTACCTCTAAAATGTATTCCTATACTTTTTTCACCCCAAATCACTTCTAAGTTGTTCATAATCAACACAATTCATTCTGACTCTTAGGATAAATCCATGATTTCTTTCTATTTCATCAATTAACTACACAGTCATCTTGATCTCCAACACATTTGTTCTTGAACTACACACTGTACCTTTAGTCATCAGGCAGAAATATCAAGGAATCAAAGAATTGGAGAATACCTTAAATGTTATCTTGTCCAACCCCTTCATACAAGTGAATTAAGTAATTTGCCCAAGTTTACACAGATAGTTAATAGGACTGGCAAGACTGGAATTCATTTTTTTTGGGGGGGGGGCCTTGGCTTTACAATGGAACAAAATAAAGAATTCAACCATATTATCTAATTTCATCTTTGACAATTCCATAATATCTCATGTTTTGTTTACTTTTTATCCCAATTTACCATTTGTCTTTTTTACACTCATACTCTCACTGTGATCTTTTCTTCAACTTCTACTACTCTTATACTTCAGATACCTTATCTTCTATAATTCATATTGACCTTACCCAAATTCAGTTTCTTTGTGGACTCTCAATGGAGTCTTCACATTTTCATCAAAATGACTACACTTAAGAGACTACTGAAAAATGTTCACAAAAATAAAGAATATTTTATTTTAAAAAATGTAATGCTATTAATAACAACTTTCTGAGAAAACAGTATCAGAATACAATTGATCACCTAGTGCACAATTTTCCTATATCACTTTATAAGCATCCAACTTCTTTAAAATGACTGAAGTATTTCCTTGTCCAGCTTTATTAACAATTCAAATTAAAATATATTTTAGAAATCTAACTTAATATTTCCTACATGTAAGAACTGATAGTTATTTATGCAAATTGAGTTTTACATTTCCAATGGCATATTACCACTATGTTCCAAGTATCCTTACCTCAACTTTCCCACAAAATTTTAAGAATGGTTTTAAGTAGACAATAGACATATAGCTATACTTTAATAAGTCTTACAAATGTGTTTTCCTAGCAAGAGAACAATATTTTATTGTAACTCTCCCCTTCTGCAATGCAGTTTTGATATTTCGTTTGTTCTGACTCTTAAAAAAGAAAGAAAAAGTACAACAAAGAAAATGCTTTACCAAAATCTTGCATAATCATGGTATGGGCCATTCTAGAGTCTGATGTGTACAATCCAAGACTGCCTCCTCCACCTGAATCCATACTTAGCAAAGTTCATTCACAAATCTCTGTAAAAGAAATGGTTTTTAAGTTTAAAAGCATGTAGGCCAGTCAATTGTTTTGAGAAAAAAAAATTGCAATTGAAAACATGTCTCTCAACCAGGTGTGCATATTTCATTACAAAAGAAAACAAAACAAAAACCTTGATTAGATGCTTTATGTGACAACCATAAATTATAGAAGGGCCAAGTGGAAGTAAACCAAAGATAATGGAGAATGAGACACAGTAAGTGTGGTGAGCCATAGAGAAGTGAAAGAAGCAAGCAAAAGAACAACACTGTAGTGTTGGAAGTTCCAGTTAAAATATAGGTTATAAAAGCAGAAGAAAAAGAACAGGATGACAACAGACAATAGTTGGGATATTTATACATTACTAGAGGACTCAGGTGTCTAGTATTAATGAATTTCATCCAGTGGCTCTCATCCATTTCTTCCAGACCCAGATCAGCCCTGCAGCGGAGCTCTGCAGATAAACGTGTTTCACCTCTGGCTCCAGGGGTTTTACTTATAATGTAAAATGTTCTATCCCAGTTTCCCGGGAGTTCTTTGGGTCAGTAAGGACTTCTGAGCTCACTCTACTACATTCTCTTGTCTCACAGTTTTGAGGACTCATGAAACATGACTGCTTCCTAAATATGGTAAAGATAAGATCAATCACATACAAACATTTTAGCAAATTGTCTCTTACAGAATATATAGTTTACTTGCAATTGTTGGATTTTTTTTCCATTAATGATTACTAAAGTCATTTTAGCCTCATATTAATTTTGAAAGCAAGGGATCAATATATTTCATTTCAAATGACTTATTTAAGATCACTAGATATGTATGAAACCTAAAGTCGTGCTGTCACTCAACATTTTTTATAACTACTTATGTGTATTTCCTCATCAAACCTAAGATTCTAAGTAAATATACCAAAAAATCTGTAAATTTTATGTAACAATTATCTCCTTTTTAGATAGGAGTGTTTAATAAATAGTACTATACTGCACAAAAGATGAGATTATATCATTAATAAACATTTTAGAAAGCTGCCATGTAAACTAACTTTATCCTTAAGTACAGGAGATCACTAATATTTTTTTCCTTGTCTTAAAGTTCTATAGATGTAGGATAGTCTCACAGAGTAACTTCTATCAACATTTGAGTCATGTATATGAAAATCCTACAACATATCAAATATTTTAGATAAAATTATTTGGTTATGTGTGAGCAAAATTACAAAGTTTTAGAAATTCTTGGCTGTATTTTATCTTTTTAAAAATACCACATTGTTTTCTGCCTTCAAAATGAAGTCAAGAGCAATCACAATAAACTGTGTGTTCAGAGGTAAGTTAAAATACCATGAGGACTTATTCTTAAAATTAAAAACATTGTACTATTTCAACTTTAATTAGAGCAGTTGTTTTATTTATTACTAATAGAACAATTATAAATGTCTTTAAAATGTTTTAAACACTTAAATTTTGTTTAGTTATTAAATAAGACAGAACACTATAATTTGTTAATCACCTTAATATAGAGTCTTGAAGAAACTGTAGATTTTTCTTACACTGTAAAATAAAATCTGCAGCAATTTCTTTTTTTTTTTCCTTCTGAACTATATTATTTTCTTTGGGGGAAAAAGTTTCCTTTACCTATTGTAAAAATACATTTAGAATTAGATATTTTAAAACATTTTAAACCAAAACTCTTACACAACTAAGAATTTTTCTTTACACTTTCAATTTGGGCTGATATGCTCAAATCTATTAATATAAAAAGCAACCATCTATTAATATAAAAAGCAAACAGGGATTCCAACAGAAACGACTATCCATCCACTATGATATAAGCAACATTATTACACTTAGAATTCGACCACCTGATTAAAACAAAATCTTCTCTAAAGCACATTTTAAAAATCACTAGCAACTCCATATTTTGGAAAGCGAAAGAGAACCAACCAAGGGCAAGCTTTATCCTTGCCAGATCTATAGAGAAAAAGATGCACTAGCGCTCAGTGAAATGTAAAAATCTGAACACCTAATGCAACTATTATGGGAAGTGCCAGGCTGTATGAATACCAAATAAATTTGAGCACATTTATTCCCATGTAGGAAGTTTCAATAAGATCAATAATAAATAAGGTAGGAGAACAGCCAATAAATCCCTAGGCTTCTGAGTCTTCCCAAGAATCTATCTCGCTCCCATCTTTACTGAATGGAGGTAACCACCAAGTACGCTTTAAGTAAACATCTTTCCAGCAACGTAGGGGGAGCAGAAATCACATACACACACCAATGTTACTCTCAGCAATCTCCTCTAAACATAGCTCATTCAGGACCTAGCTTCTCCGTGATGTAAATTCGGTAAGGCATGGGAGAGAAATCCTAAGACGGCAAAACAAGAGAATGTGAAAGTAGTATTTGCAGCGATATGAGACAAAGGAGCCCTGGCAAGTAGCAGTATTGCAGCTTTGGACACAATCGTCTTCCCGCATAAGTCTGCCTTTGCCGAGACCATGCCAAGTTTCAATCGTTTCGAGCAGAACGCACACACGTGCCCTCATACATTACCCATCGGGCTGGATCCTTAACCGAACCAGAGCACCTTCGCCACGGAAAGGCGGAGAACGAAGAGACCAGAAGACCCTTTCCCCTCCACCCTCCTTTCAGTCGGTGCAGTGGTCTCCACCGCCGCTACGCTCCCCACGCCGTGCAACCCACCCCCTCACCCTCCTCCCGCTCCCTCGGCCCCACTACATGGGAGAAGGCTGAGAACCAAAATGGTGGTGTGTTAGCAGAGGCTACACTTGCAGCACACCCCCCTCCCCCCCTTCCCGGCTCTGACGGCTCCCTATAGCCCTAAAATGCCCGATTCGGTCCCACCTCCTTGCAAACGCCGCCATCCCTCGCGAATTCCAAGGTTACCATTCGCGGCGGGCGGGGGGCGGGGGAGATGTGGGTGGGGGCGCGAGTGAAAGGAATTTTGGGGAAGGGGGAAGGTAGCAGGATAAAATGCCGGGGGGACGTCGCATTCTTCACTTCACCGTTTTGTTTTCCGCCATTTTCCCGTCACCCAAAACCACCCACGGCTTTCAGGAGGGCTCTTGCCCCCAGGGGCTCTGGCCCTACGGAAAGAAAAGGTCCGCTGAGGAGGAGACACTTCCCTCAATTCCTCCAGCCACCGCCAAGGCTGAGGAGAAGAGCTGGGCGCTCGAGGGGGAGGGCAATTTAGGGACTAGACGCCACTTCCATTGTTCCCTTCGCCCTACAGTACAAGCCGTGCAAGCTCTCCTCCCCTCACAGGAGCGACACTGAGCGCAGGGGCCCCCAATCCCTCTATTTTCTCCTCAGGAGTCTCCTTACCTGCAGATGCCGCCGCCGCCAGTAAAATTCTGACCGCGCTCCGGATTTCTGGGGGGAAAGGACGGGGGGGGGGGGGGGGCGGCAGCTGTGGATCAGGAAGGTCCTCACATTCGGGTTTCCGAGGTTCTGCAGCCGGAGCCAATCACAAGCTACTCTGCGTCTGGGAGGCGCGCGGCCTTGTCCTCCTTTATATCGCTGCCGGCTGCTGAGGTTGCATTACGTCACGCTGCCGCTGCTGCAGGGCGAGGGGCCGGAGGGGGAGCCTGCGCAGGCGCGGGAGCCCGGGAAGCTCTCGCTGGGTTTGGGGCTTAGAGACCCCGCCAATCGGCTGTGGGGGCTGCAGCGCCAGGCGAATCCGAGTCCGCAAGCCTGGATCTGGGCGAGCCCCCGAGGAGTTTCCTTGGGAAGATTTTCTGGTTTCCAGGTTTCCCAAGGGAATGAAAAGGGTAAAGGGGGTGGGGGGATTGTGGATCGGTGACTGAATGGCTGGCTACTCACTGAGCCTCCAATAGCTGTTGGACTACGTTTAAAAAAAAACAAAAATCGCCCCCACCCTCGAGGAGGATTTGGCCAATTAGGCTGACCAGAGTGACGAGGTATGCCTCTCCCCAGTAACCGATGTGTGTTTTGAGGTTTTCATTCCTCCCTCCCTCCCTTCCTTTTCTATTCAGCAACGGTAGACAATGGGTTGAAGATAGAGTGAAGAAAGGCATAGAAGGGAAAGGTGGACAAGGGACCTAAATGAAGGGAATACTAAAATAGCTCCTAAATCTCTCACGTTGAACTTGTAGCTGCACAAAATGGGAGAACAGTGAGAAATTCAGTAGTGACTGGTGAGGAAAAAAGTGATGAGATGTGAGTAAAAGTTTGGGTTTGCAGAGCCTTATACTGTATTCTGAAAATTTAGCTTTAGTACTATGAGCATTTGAAATAAATAGCGGTGTTTAAGCAGGGATAAAATAGGACCCTTTAAAAATAAAAACGGTAACTCACTATCTTTGCCTAAATAATGTGAGTATTTTACAAATAAAACATGTTATTGTTCTCAGTTAGCTAGGCAATTTCTTCAGGTCTCTGAACCTAATACACCACTGAAAGTTTTAAAAAAGATAGAGACATGATGTGAAAGCCCTAGCCCAGTACCTGGCTCATAGTAGACCAGGTATCCTCAAGCTTTCTCTATGCAGGGTCAGGTAGTAAATATTTTAGGCTTTGAGGGCCATAGTGTCTATGTCACAACTATTCAAATCCACAATTATAGTACAAAAGCAGCCGTAAACGTTATGTACACAAATGAATAGGCTGTGTTCCAGTAGAACTTTATTTAGGGACACTGACATTTAAATTTTATGTCATTTTAGCATGTCATAAAAAATTCTTCTTGGAAGATTTTTCAACTATTTAAAAATGTAAAAACCCTTCTTAGTTGCAGGCCATTAAAAAAGGCAAAAATAAAATAAAGTATAAACGAGTTTAAGAAAAACAGATAGCTATCCAGATTTAGCCTGTGATCTGTACTTTGCCAACTCCTATAAGTGTTAAATATTTACACTTTTACTTTTCCTCCTAGATGAAGAAAGGTATTTTTATGAGTGTATTCCTATACATGATGTGTTTCTATGTTGGATACTCTGGCAAGTCCTACTTGAAAGTTTTCCTACCAGTGACAATTCCATAGGACATTGATGGAAGAAAGCTAAGAAAAATGGAGAGTTTTTACATTAATAACCTTTGTGAATGGAACACTGTAGTAGGAAGTTTTTAAAACCTGAAGATCATCTTTGCTCCTCTCTCTTTCTCCAAACATCTGGTCCATCAAAGTGTCTTTAGAATTCTACTTCCTTAATATCTGTGAAAGTCATCCTTTTTTCCCCCCATTCCTAATGTCATTACCTTGTTCAGGTTCACATCCCTTCTTACTTGGATTGTTGCAACACCTTCCTAATTAGTTTCTCTGTGTCCACTTGTTCATCAGATCCTGAAATCAGAAATCACCAAATCATAAAACTATCTCAAATCAAGCCTCCCCACTACAATTTCACTTCAGCTGAAGCCCTCAATAAATGGGACTGTGCAAAAACTTCCGGATTCATTTTTCCTTCAAGTCTCCCTTTACTCCAGTTGGTATCTTTTCTAGTGTAATGTCTACACTACCACAGAAATCATTTACATAACAAAACAAACAAAATTGATTATCTCACTCCTCTGCTTAAACATTGCTGTCAATTCCCATTAGAAGTCTAGGTTGATACCCAGGCAAGGACAGAAGGAGGCTTATGGGAATCCCAGTTGGGCAATAATGTGGAAGATAATCCAACATATGTTGTTTAGATAATTCGTAGATATTTAGTAGATATTGATTCAAAGGAGTGCATTGAATGCTACATTAAGGATGGTTGTTTGTGCTATTATTTTAAGTAGTTGGTTTTTTAAATCTCCTTCAGCGTTTTTGTAGTTTAATATTAACCCTAAGGCCAATAATATTAATTAGACGCCATAAACTCTTTGTAATTTGTATCTTGCTTTGTTTTGTAGCTTGCTCACTTCATTTCCCTCTACTCACTTCGGTAATCCTTGCTAACTAATAGTATTTTGTTATGTACATTTAGAAACCACATATTGCCCTCTTGTCATCTGTTTCTGGAGTCAAAGTTTGTTATGATATATATTTCCTTTAACCTCAAGCTTCTCTATGAAAACTCTTAGCCTTCTTACTTTAATAGTAACCTGACCATCTTCCAAGGAAATAATCTAAAATAAATTGACATAAGCACATTCTGGGCCATCAGACTACCCTATAACTGAACACTACCATACATTATCAACACTTACGTTTGTATTTGTATTTACAAGCACACTGACACCAGATAGTACAACTTTAATTGTTTTGGGTTAAATTGAAATTAAGGAGTCAGACTTTGTATGTAAATTATATTATCCTCTACCAGGTGTACTGTATATAATACAATTACTTGGTAGTTAGAATAAACTGGCCAGGGAAGTGAGTCATCCCACAGTGTATGATAAGACAAGCTGCACTCAATGTGCCATTGTGGAGTCACATTCATGTTGTGAACTGTAATTTAGTTTCAGCAAAACAATATAATGCACAACATTAAATTAATCCTGTTAATTTATTAGTTTTGTTGTTTATTGTTTTGGTTTTATAATTGATAAGCACTGTAAGTCTAAGGCACTTATTTATACGTAGCTCTACTCTTGTTTATGTTTAAATAACGTTATAATAAAACAATTTAAGTCAACATTGAGAGTACAAATTTTTCCTTTTAAATTAGTCTGTAATAAACAATACAAAATGATGCACAAAAGGGCTCGAAATACTATTCTACATAAAAAGTATTGGGGCTCTTAGGGGGGAATAGTTAATTCCGGAGTTGAGAGAGGAAATAAATAAGATGAGATTGTGTTTTATTGTTGAGTCTGTGAGCAAGAAAACAGTCAGACCAATGGGATAATGTCCAAAGTACATAGAGCATTGAAAAATAATAGTAACTACAAGTAATTGATTGAAACACATTGGATATAGAAAAAAATCCTGAATTCATAAAGAATACTGAAAGAGGGGAATAGAGAAAGATCCCCCTCCCCCAATCCCAGATAATAGTGGGTACTATTTGAAGTAAGACTAACACCTTATTCTGACAATTAGCAATTAAAAGAAAAGAACTCAGTATTTTCTGTTTTTTCATGTACAAACTATTTCAGCTCAGCCAAATAGCCCATGTTTGATGACAGCAAGTTACTTTCACAAGAAATTCAATTATTAACTGTCAAAATATAGAAATAAACATAGAAAATGACAATTTTATAACTGCTAATAAAGTAAAAGATCAAGCAGTGATCATCAGTGGGTGAAATATTAGATGTAAAACTGATGGAAGCTTGATAAAGGAGCTCACACTGTCATCACCTGACCCCTCTAATCAGTTTCTTAGCATCTTCGCCAGTATTTGGTATTATTACTATTTTTTACATCAGCTGGTCTAATAAATATGTAGTAATTTCTCATTGTGGTGTTAATTTGCATTTGTCTGATAGCTAGTTTTGATAAAAAAAATTTTCATGTGTTTATTTGTCATAACCTCTTTGGTGAAGTGTCTGTTCAAGTTCTTTGCCCATCTTTTAATGTGATTGTTTCCTTATTGTTGAGTTTCAGTCTTGAATGTGTATATATATATATATATATATATGAATATATATATATATATTCATATATATGATATAACTCCTTTACCAGATATGTGATTTATAGATATTTTCTTCCCATCATCACCTGGTCTTTTTTTTTTTATGGTGGCTTTGGCAGAGCCAACATTTTCCATTTTCGTTAAATCCAATTTATCAAATTTTTTCTTATATGGATTGTGCTTTGGTGTGTATTCTAAGAATTATTTGCCTATTTTCAGGTCACAAATATGTTCTGTTTTATTCTAAAAGTTTTATTGCTTTAGGCTTTATATTTATATCTATGAACTATTTTGATAGTTCTTTTTATAAAGTGTGAGATTTAGGTTGTGGTTTAAAACAGTATCCTTTCTCAAATGAGATTTTGCACCTTTGTAAACAATAAATGGCCATATTTATGTGTAATATATTACACATAGGTCTGTGTGTATCTATCCTTTCAACAAAACCACATTGCCTTCTAAAAGGAACATAACTTAGTCATAATCAGATGCTCATAGTAAAGGGAAAGAAACCAATGAAAAAAACACATATAAAGTGCTAGGGCTAAATTACTGAAAATTGTGTCTGAAATTGAGGTGTGATTAGGGATTTTATAATAATTCTTAAGTCTTATATCATGTAAATTCTATTTTCAGCCAGTCAAACATATTTGAAAACATGTTATGTTAGAAAAAGAGAAACTGCCTGTATTGTATTGTGCTCTAGGAGGCCACATGGAAGTGCCAGAGAGGCTAAGGTCAGGGCCAGCGGCCAGAGCTGCAGGCCTCCCACCCCTATATCAACTTTCACCAAAACAAAGTTCCTTTTCTGCTTTCTATTCTGGATTCTGAACAGGATTTCTTTCAAAGAAAAGAGTTCCCATGTAACAAAAGTCTGAAAATCACTGCCTTACCCTGATACAGTGTTTATATATAGTGGTTCAGCCTTTTGAAGGGACTATTTGGCAATATTTGTTAAAATCTAAATATTAGTACTGTTTGACTCAGCAATGTTACCTTTAACAATTGACATTCAAGGGCACAAAGATATATGTACAGAATATTTATTGCAGCATTGTTTATAATAGCAGAAGACTGAAAACAATGCAAACATTGTTAGCATAATGATATTCATGTATTGGGATTCTTAAAAGAATGAGATGGAAAGATGTTGAAGTATATTGCTAAGTGGAAAAAGGAAGTGATAAAACAGTATGATTCCATTTATAGGTCAAGTAAGTCAATAAATAAAACTATTGGCCTGGCCGGCGTGGCTCAGTGGTTGAGCTTCGACCTATGAATCAGGAGGTCATGGTTCCATTCCTGGTCAGGGCACATGCCCAGGTTGTGGGCTTGATCCCTAATGTGAATGTGCAGGAGGCAGCCGATCAATGATTCTCTCTTATCATTGATGTTTCTATCTCTCTCTCCCTCTCCCTCTCTGAAATCAATAAAAAATATATTTAAAAAACACACATTGACTTGATTTCTAAAATTGGGGAGTGTGATTCTTTCAACTTTATTTTCCCACAAAATGGAATTAGCTATTCTCATTCTTTTTTAGTACCACATTGTCTATATCTATAAAAAATTCTACTGGGATTTTGATTGATATTGTGTAAATCTGTAAATTTCTGAGGAAAACTGACATGTTTACTTATGTGAATTCTTTTAATTGATATAACACAGTATGTCCATTTATTTAGGTGTTCTTGTTTTATTTCATCAGCATTTTGTAGCTTTCAGCATTCAGATTCTATACATATTTTGTTAAGAGTATACCGAAGTATTTCTTTTTTTAATATATATATTTTATTGATTTTTCACAGAGAGGAAAGGAGAAGGATAGTTAGAAACATCGATGAGCTGCCTCCTGCACAACCCCTACTGGGGATGTGCCCACAACCAAGGTGCATGCCCTTGACCGGAATCGAACCTGGGACCCTTCAGTCCGCAGGTCGACACTCTATCCACTGAGCCAAACTGGTTAGGGCCCGAAGTATTTCATTTTGGGAACTATTGAAAATGTTTGGGATCAACTCAATTTCTTATTATTTTTGTATTTATATCAGATATATTCCAAAATTTGTGACATTTTTAGCCATCATTTCTTTGAACACATTCAGTGCCATCACCTTTTTCCAGTCCTCCTGAGACTTTGATTGTATGAAGTTTAGACATTTTGTTATTGTCCTACCTAAGGCTTTGTTTGTTTTTCCAAACTTTTTTTTCTTTTTGATGTTCAGAGTAATTCCTACTGGTCTAACTTTAAGGCCACTGACTCTTTCCTTTGTCATTTTTATTGTGCTCTGGAATCTAAAAGGTGAGGTTTAGTGGTATTTTTTTTGGTTATTGTGTTTTTCATTTCCAAAATTTCCATTTGGTTCTTCTTTGTGTAGTCTGTTACTTTGTTGATACTTTCTTTTATTCTATTTTTTATACAGAGTTGTAGTTTACATACTGTTTTTCTTCCATACTTTTATTCCAAAAGAAATGAATTTACTTTAAGATTAATAAATACACCATTGTTTTATAAAATGGAGCATTAATTCCACTGATACTTTATTTTAATGTTTGATTCAGGAGTGCTCTTAATTGCATATTTGAGCATTTTTCTCATAACTGCTTTAAAATCCTTGTTAGATAATTCCAACATCTTTGTCATCCCATCGTTAGCATCTGTTGATTGTCTTTTCCCATATAAATTGAGATTTTCATGAATCTTCTCATGCTGAATAATTTGGATTTTGTCCTGTACATTTTGAGTAGTACATTGAGACTCTGGGTCATACACACACACACGCACGCACACACACACTGAGTGGCCAGATTATTATGACCACCTTACGTTTGTAGGCAAAGTAGCTATAATTTTGTGCTGAAGTTGCTAGAGGGCCAGACCATTATAAATAAGGAAGCAGGTTGTTTACCACAACAGAAGTGGTTTTTTTCTGAAAATATGGGTAAACAACACTATTTAACAGCCTTTGAACGTGGGATATATATATATATATATATATATATATATATATATATATTCTATGAAATATATTGATTATTTTAACAGTTGATTTAGCTAAATCAAAGGAATGGGGAAGAATGAGAGAGAGAAAATTCTTTTCCCTTATTCTCTTTAACCTTCTGGAATTCTCTTTTCCTCTCCTCCAGCTAGGACTAGTGGATTTCTCCTGGCTGTCTATCTCTGCCTCCCAGTGCACACTTTTGGATTTCAAGTTACATTGAATTCAGGTAAGGGACTCCTGGAAGGAGAAAAAAGGCACAATCCATTTTGTTTTTATTCCTAGTTTTATTAGTATTAAACCTACATTGACAAGAGGGAAAAAATAGATTAATCACTAGTCCAGTGGGACTTTGAGTTCTGGTCCTCCTACTGATGTGTACTTTTCAGAGTTTTCAAATAGCTTTTTGTGCAGTCTGTTCAGGTTTTATACTTGAATTGAGTTTGGAAATCAGAGAAGCATATGTTGACTCCATCTTACCTAGAAAGAGAAGTTTCAAAGTAAACATATTAAATTGTTTGAAATGTATTCAAAAATCACATTTAAAAAATAAATCTTTATTGTTGAAAGCATTACATATGTCCTCCTTTTCCCCCATTGCCCTTTCCAACACTCCTTCCCCCCCAAGCACTTACCACCCCACCATCTGTGTCTATGGGTTATGCATATACATACATGAGGTTAGTGGTTGATCTCCCCTGCCCTCAACCAGCCCCTGCATTCCCTCTGAGGTTTGAGAGTCTGATAATTATCTCCATGTCTCTGGGTCTATTTTTTTGTTGTCTAAAGATTTACATATGTCTCCTTTTTCCCCAATTGACCCCTCCCCCAGCCATTCCCACCCCCGGCAAGCCCTCACCACCCCAGTGTCCATGTCCATTGGTTATGCTAATATGCAGGCATGTAAGTCCTTTGGTTGCTCTCTAACCCCCCCCCCCACTTCCCCTGGTATTTGTCTCTGGATCTATTTTTGTTCATCAAATTATGTTCATAATTATATCCCATATATGAGTGAGATCATGTGATATTTATCTTTCTCCGTACTGGCTTATTTCACTTAGCATAATGTTCTCCAGTTCCAGCCATACTGTTGCAAATGGTAAAAGTTCCTTCTTTTTTATAGCAGCTTAGTATTCCATTATGTAGATGTACCATAGTTTTTTAATCCACTCATCTGCTGATGGGCACTTAGGCTGCTTCCAAATCTTAGCTATTGTAAATTGTGCTGCTATGAACATAGGGGTGCATATATCCTTTCTTTTTTTTATTTTTTATTTATTATTATTTTTTTATTTATTGCTTAAAGTATTACAAAGGGTATTACATATGTGTCCATTTTATCCCCCCGCCCTAGACAGTCCCCTAGCCTCCCCTATCCCCCAGTGTCTTATGTCCATTGGTTATGCTTATATGCATGCATACAAGTCCTTTGGTTGATCTCTTACCCCCCTACCTCCTGCCCCCCAACTCTCCCCGGCCTTCCCGCTGTAGTTTGACAATCTGTTTGAGGCAGCTCTGCCTCTGTATCTATTATTGTTCAAAAGTTTATAATGGTCTCTATTATCCATGAATGAGTGAGATCATGTGGTATTTTTCCTTCATTGACTGGCTTATTTCACTTAGCATAATGCTCTCCAGTTCCATCCATGACATTGCAAATGGTAAGAGTCATATATCCTTTCTGATTGGGGTTTCTGTTTTCTTGGGATATATTCCTAGAAGTGGGATTACTGGGTCAAATGGGAGTTCCATTTTTAAATTTTTAAGGAAACTCCGTACTGTCTTCCACAGTGGCTGCACCAGTCTGCATTCCCACCAGCAATGCAAGAGGGTTCCTTTTTCTACACATCCTAGCCAGCACTTGTCATTTATATGAGTTCTCTGTAAATGTTGGAAATTAAATGCTTATCTGAAATTGGCAAATATGTCCTCCCATGCAGTGGGCTTCCTTGTTGATTTGTTGATGGTTTCTTTTGCTGTGCAGAAGCTTTTTATTTTGATGTAGTTCCATTTGTTTATTTTCTCCTTAGTCTCCAATGCTCTAGGAGCTGTGTCTGTAAAGATATTGCAACTACATATGTCTGCAATTTTGCTGCCTGTGGAGTCTTGTAGGATTTTTATGGTTTCCAGTCTTATATTTAAGTCCTTTAACCATTTTGAGTTTGTTTTTGTGTATGGTGTAAATTGGTGGTCTACATTCTTTTTTTTTTTTCATGTATCTGACCAAATTTCCCAGCACCATTTATTGAATAGACTGTCTTGACTCCATTGTATGCTCTTGCCTCCTTTGTCAAATATTAATTGAGCATAATGGCTTGGGTCAATTTCTGGGTTCTCTGTTCTGTTCCATTAGTCTATATGTCCGTTCTTGTGCCAGTACCAGGCAGTTTTGAGAACCGTGGCTTAGTAATATAGCTTGATATCTGGTAATGTAATCCCTCCTACTTTGTTCTTCTTTCTCAGGATTGCTGCAGCTATTTGGGGTCTATTTTTATTCCAGATAAATTTTTGGAGAATTTGTTCTAGATCTTTGAAATATGCTGTTAGTATTTTAATGGGTATTGCATTGAATTTGTAGATTGCTTTGGGTAATATGGGCATGTTAATGATGTTCCTTCTATCAATCCATGAACACAGTATTTTCTTCCATTTGCTTATGTCTTCCTCTACCTCTTTTTTCAATGTCCTGTAGTTTTCTGAGTACAGGTCTTTTACCTCTTTAGTTAAGTTTATTCCTAGGTATCTTAATTTATTTGGTGCAATGGTAAATGGGATTGTTTTTGTCATTTCTCTTTCTGTGAGTTCATTATTGGTGTATAAAAAGGCCATAGATTTCTGGTTGTTAATTTTGTATCCTGCTACCTTGCCGAATTCATTTATTAGTTCTAGTAGTCTTTGGGGTTTTCTATGTATAGTATCATGTCATCTGCAAATAAGAACAGTTTTACTTCTTCTTTCCTAATTTGGATGCCTTTTATTTCTTCTTCTTGTCTGATTGCTATGTCTAGCACTTCCAGTACAATATAAAACAGGAGTGGTCAAAGTGGGCATCCCTGTCTAGTTTCCATTCTTAGGGGAAATTAGTTTAGCTTTTGCCCATTGAGTGTGATGTTTGCTGTAGGTTTGTCATATAAGGGTTTTAATATGTTGAGATATGATCCATCTGTTCCCACTTTGCTAAATGTTTTTGTCAAGAAAGGATGTTGGATTTTGTCAAATGCTTTTTCTGCATCACTTGATATGATTATGTGATTTGTCTCTCAATTTGTTTATGTGATGTATCATATTTATTGACTAGAGGCCCGGTGCATGAAATTCGTGTGTGTGTGGGGGGGTACCCTCAGCCCAGCGTGCACCCTCTCCAATCTGGGACCCCTCGGTTGATGTTTGACGGGCAGTTGGACATCCCTCTCGCAATCCTGGTCCACTGACTCCTAATCACTCACCTGCCTGCCTGCCTGGTTGCCCCTAACTGACCCCCCCGCCCCCCGCTGGCCTGATCACCCCTCACTGCCCTGTGTGCCAGCCTGATCACCCCTAACTGCCCCCTGGGCTGGCCTGGTCACCCCTAACTGCCCACCCTGCCAGCCTGGTCACCCCCAACTGCCCCTCTGCTGGCCTTGACATCCCTCATGGCCCCCTCGCCAGCCTGGTAGCTCCATGCAGCCTGCCATTCAGTCGTTTGGTCGTCCCTCACTAACCCCCCTGCTGGCCTGGTTGCCCCAAGCAGCCTGTTCAGTCGTCCATTCAGTTGTTTCAGATGTGACGGTCACTTAGGCTTTTATATATAGAGATTTCCAGATATTGTACCATCCTTACATTCTTGGAATAAATCCCACTTGATCATGGTGTATGATTTTTCTAATTTATTGCTGAATCCAATTTGCAAGATTTTTGTTGAGGATTTTAGATCTATTTTCATCAAGGATATTGGCCTGTAGTTCTCTTTATTTGTGGTGTCTTTATCTGGTTTTGGAAATAGGGTAATGCTGGCTTCATTGAAAGAGCTTGAAAGTGTTCCTTCATCTTGAATTTTTTAGAATATTCTAAGGAGGGTAGGTTTTTATTCTTTGGATGCTTGGTAGAACTCCATTTTAAAGCCATCCGGATCAGGGTTTTGGTTAGCTGGAAGTTTTTGACCACTGCTTCAATTTCATCAGTAGTTATTGGCCAATTCAGGTTTTTTTATTCTTCCTGATTGAGTTTTGGGAGCTTGTATTTTTCTAAGAATATATACATTTCATCTAGGTTGTCCATTTTCTTGGAATAGAGTTGTTCATAGTATTTTTTCATATTTGTTTGTATTTCTGTGGGATTGGTTGTTACTTCACCTCTTTCATTTCTGATTTTGTTTATTTGGGTCCTCTCTCGTTGCTTTGTGGTGAGCCTGGCTAGAGGTTCATCAATCTGGTTTATCCTTTCAAAGAACCAGCTCTTGGTTTTGTTGATCTTTTGTGTTGTTTTTTTTGGTCTCTATGTCATTTATTTCTGCTGTGATCTTTATTATTTCCTTTCTGCTTATGCTGGGCTTTTCATTTTGCTCTCTTTCTAACTCTTTGAGTTGTAGGGCTAGATAATTTATTACCATTTTTTTTCATGTTTTTTGAGGTAGGCCTATAGAGCTATGAACTTCTCTCTCAAGACTGCTTTCACTGTGTCCCATAGATTTTGGGATGTTGTGTTTTCATTGTCATTTGTTGCCATCCTTCTTATTTATTCTTTGATCTCTTTGATAACCCAATTATTGTTTAATAGCATGCTATTTAGCCCTCAGTTGTTTGATGGTTTTCCATTGTTATTATTGTAGTTGATTTTTAATTTTATGCCATTGTGATCTGAGAAGATGCTTGATATGATTTCTATCTTCTTGAATTTGAAGAGACTTTGCCTGTGTCCCAATATGTGGTCTATCTTTCAAAATGACCTGTGTGCACTTGAGAAAAATCTATATTCTGTGGCTTTGGGGTGAAATGTTCTGAAGATGTCAATTAATTCCATCTGATCTAGTGAGTCATTTAGGATTGATATTTCTTTGCTAATTTTTTGTTTAGGGGATTTGTCCAGTGGTGTTAGTGGGGTATTAAAGTCCCCTACTATGACTGTATTGCCGTCAATCTCTGCCTTGATAGCTATCAGAAGTATTTTTATGTATTTGAGTGCTTCTGTATTGGGTGCATATATGTTTACCAGAGTTATATCTTTTTGTTCAATTGTTCCCATTAGTATTATGAAGTGGCCTTCCTTATCTTTTGTTATGTTCTTCACTTTGAGGTCTAATTTGTCAGATATAAGTATTTCTACCCCAGCTTTTTTTTTCATTTCCATTCGCCTGAAAAACCTTTTTCCATCCCTTCACCATCAGTCTGTGTGAATCCTTTGTTCTGAGGTGGGTCTCCTGTAGACAACAATTATATGGGTCATGTTTTCTTATCTAGGCAGCTACCCTGTGTCTTTTTATTGGGGAATTTAAACCATTTACATTTAAAGTTATTATTGAAAGGTACTGTTTATCACCATTTTTATTATTATTTTTAAAATATATTTTATTGATTTTTTACAGAGAGGAAGGGAGAGGGATAGAGAGTTAGAGACATCGATGAGAGAGAAACATCGATCAGCTGCCTCCTGCACACTCCCCACTGGGGATGTGCCTGTAACCAAGGTACATGCCCTTGACCAGAATCTAACCTGGGACCCTTGAGTCTGCAAGCTGATGCTCTATCCACTGAGCCAAACCGGTTAGGGCACCATTTTTATTCTTTATGCCTGTGTTCCTCCTTCTCTTTCTATTTCTTCTTTTTACAGAAGACCCTTTAGCATTTCTTGCATTGCTGGTTTGGTGGTAATAAACTCCCTTAGTCCTTTTTTGTCTGTGAAGCTCCTGATTTCACCCTCAAGTTTGATTGATAGCCTTGCTGGGTACAGTATTCTTGGATTTAGACCCTTGCTTTGCATGACTTTGTATATTTCACTCCATTTCCTTCTCGCCTGATGTGTTTTTATTGAGAAATCAGTCGATAGTTTGATGGGAGATCCCTTTTAGGTAACTTTCTGTCTTTCTCTGGCAGCCTTTAAGATTCTTACTTAGTTGTTAGTGTTTACCAATTTAATTATGATGTGTCGTGGTGTTGGCTTTTTGGGGTTCATCTTGTTTGGGACTCTGTGAGCTTCTTGGACTTGTGTGAGTTGTTTCTTCCCAATATCAGGGAAGTTTTCTGTCATTTTACAAACAGGTTTTCTTTTTTTTATTATTTTTTATTTTTTATTTTTTTTAATTTATTGCTTAAAGTATTACAAAGGGTATTACATATGTGTCCATTTTATCCCCCCGCCCTAGACAGTCCCCTAGCCTCCCCTATCCCCCAATGTCTTATGTCCATTGGTTATGCTTATATGCATGCATACAAGTCCTTTAGTTGAACTCTTACCCCCCTACCTCCTGCCCCCCAACCCTCCCCGGCCTTCCTGCTGCAGTTTGACAATCTGTTTGAGGCAGCTCTGCCCCTGTATCTATTATTGTTCAAAAGTTTATAATGGTCTCTATTATCCATGAATGAGTGAGATCATGTGGTATTTTTCCTTCACTGACTGGCTTATTTCACTTAGCATAATGCTCTCCAGTTCCATCCATGATGGTGCAAATGGTAAGAGTTCCTTCCTTTTTAGAGCAGCATAGTATTCCATTGTGTAGATGTACCACAGTTTTCTAATCCATTCATCTACTGATGGGCACTTAGGCTGTTTCCAGATCGTAGCTATGGTGAATTGTGCTGCTATGAACATAGGGGTGCATATATCCTTTCTGATTGGTGTTTCTGGTTTCTTGGGATATATTCCTAGAAGTGGGATCACAGGGTCAAATGGGAGTTCCATTTTCAGTTTTTTAAGGAAACTCCATACTGTCTTCCCCAGTGGCTGCACCAGTCTGCATTCCCACCAGCAGTGCACAAGTGTTCCTTTTTCTCCACATCCTCTCCAGCACTTGTCGTTTGTTGATTTGTTGATGATAGCCAGTCTGACAGGTGTGAGATGGTACCTCATTGTTGTTTTGATTTGCATCTCTCGGATGATTAGTGACTTTGAGCATGTTTTCATATGTCTCTTGGCTTTCTGAATGTCCTCTTTTGAAAGGTGTCTATTTAGGTCCTTTGCCCATTTTTTGATTGGATTGTTTATCTTCCTTTTGTTAAGTTGTATGAGTTCCCTATAAATTTTGGAGATTAGGCCCTTATCAGAAATGACATTGGCAAATATCTTTCCCACACAGTGAGTTTTCTCATTGTTTTGTTGATGGTTTCTTTTGCTGTGCAGAAGCTTTTTATTTTGATGTAGTCCCATTTGTTCAATTTCTCTTTAGTTTCAAGTGCCCTAGGAGCTGTATCAGTGAAGAAATTGCTTCGGCATATGTCTGAGATTTTGTTGCCTTTGGATTCTTCTAGAATTTTTATGGTTTCCTGTCATACATTTAAGTCCTTTATCAATTTTGAGTTTATTTTTGTGTATGGTGTAAGTTGGTGGTCTAGTTTCATTTTCTTGCATATATCTGTCCAATTTTCCCAATACCATTTATTGAAGAGACTATCTTGGCTCCATTGTATGTTCTTGCCTCCTTTGTCAAATATTAATTGAGCATATTGGTTCGGGCCGATTTCTGGGCTCTCTATTCTATTCCATTGATCTATATGCCTATTCTTGTGCCAGTACCAGGCAGTTTTGAGAACAGTGGCTTTGTAATACAACTTGATATCTGGTATTGAGATCCTACCTACTTTGATCTTTTTCAGGATTGCTGCAGCTATTCGGGGTCTTTTTTTATTCCAGATGAATTTTTGGAGAGTTCGTTCTAGATCTATGAAGTATGCCGTTGGTATTTTAATGGGAAGTGCGTTGAATTTATAGATTGCTTTGGGTAGTATGGACATTTTAATGATGTTGATTCTACCAATCCATGAACACGGTATGTTCTTCCATCTGTTTATGTCTTCCTCTATATCTTTTTTCAACGTCCTGTAGTTTTCTGAGTACAGGTCTTTTACCACTTTAGTTAAGTTTATTCCTAAGTAGCTTAATTTTTTTGGTGCGATGGTAAATGGGATTGTTTTTATAATCTCTCTTTCTGAACGTTCACTATTGGTGTATAGAAATGCCTCTGATTTCTTGGGGTTAATTTTGTATCCTGCTACATTGCCAAATTCATGTATTAAGTCCAGTAGCTTTTTGATGGAGTCGCTAGGGTTTTGTATGTATAATATCATGTCGTCTGCAAATAAGGACAGTTTTACTTCCTCTTTTCCAATTTGGATGCCTTTTATTTCTTCTTCTTGCCGAATTGCAATGGCTAACACTTCCAGTACTATGTTGAACAGGAGTGGTGAGAGGGGGCATCCCTGTCTTGTTCCTGTTCTTAGGGGAAATGGTGTTAGTTTTTGTCCACTGAGTATGATGTTGGCTGTGGGCCTGTCATATATGGCTTTTATTATGTTGAGGTATGATCCTTCTACTCCCACTTTGCTGAGAGCTTTTATCAAAAATGGGTGTTGACTTTTGTCAAATGCTTTTTCTGCATCAATTGATATGACCATGTGGTTTTTTTCTTTCAATTTGTTTATGTGATGTATCACGTTTATTGATTTGCGGATATTGTACCATCCTTGCATCCCTGGGATAAATCCTACTTGGTCATGGTGTATGATCTTTCTGATGTACTGCTGGATCCGATTTGCTAAGATTTTGTTGAGGATTTTGGCATCTATGTTCATGAGGGATATTGGCCTGTAATTCTCTTTCATTGTGTTGTCTTTACCTGGTTTTGGTATTAGGGTGATGCTGGCTTCATAGAATGAGCTTGGAAGTGTTCCTTCCTCTTGAATTTTTTGTAGTAGTCTGAGGAGGATAGGTTTTAGTTCTTCCTTGAATGTTTGGTAAAACTCCCCTGTGAAGCCGTCTGGTCCTGGGCTTTTGTTTGCTGGAAGCTTTTTGATGACTGCTTCAATTTCTTCCATAGTTATTGGCCTGTTGAGGTTTTTAGATTCTTCCTGATTGAGTTTTGGAATGTTGTATTTTTCTAGGAATTTGTCCATTTCCTCCAGGTTGTCTAGTTTGTTGGAGTAGAGCTGTCCGTAGTATTTTTTAACAATCATTTGTATTTCTGTGGGGTCTGTTGTTATTTCGCCTCTATCTTTTCTGATTTTGTTTATTTGGGTCCTCTCTCTTTGCTTCTTGGTGAGTCTGGCTAGAGGTTTGTCAATCTTGTTTATCCTTTCAAAGAACCAGCTCTTGGTTTCATTGATTTTCTGTATTGTTTTTTTGGTCTCTATGTCATTTATTTCTGCTCTAATCTTTATTATCTCCTTCCTTCTGCTCACTCTGGGGTTTTCTTGTTGCTCTCTTTCTAATTCTTTGAGTTGTAGAGTTAGATGATTTACTACCATTTTTTCTTGTTTTTTGAGATAGGCCTGTAGAGCAATAAACTTCCCTCTCAGGACTGCTTTCATTGTGTCCCATAGGTTTTGGATTGTTGTGTTTTCATTGTCATTAGTTTCCAGGATGTTTTGAATTTCTTCTTTGATTTCATTGGTAACCCAATCAATATTTAATAGCATGCTATTCAGCTTCCAGGTGTTTGAGTATGTTGGGTTGTTTTTATTGTAGTTTATTTCTAATATTATGCCATCGTGGTCTTCGAAGACGCTTTTTATGATTTCAATTTTCTTGAATTTGGGGATACTTTGCTTGTGACCCAATATATGGTCTATTTTTGAATACGTCTTATGAGCATTTGAGTAGAATGTATATTCCCTGGCTTTCGGGTGAAGTGTTCTGAAGATGTCTATTAAGTCCATCTGATCTAGTGAGTCATTTAGGATTGCTGTATCTTTGCTGATTCTTTGTCTAGAGGACTTATCCAGTGCTGTCAGTGGTGTATTAAAGTCCCCTACTATGATTGTATTGTTGTCGATCTCTCCTTTGATATCTTCCAGGAGACAAACAGGTTTTCTAATCCTTGCTCAGTTTCCTCTCCTTCTGGCACCCCTATTATGTGGATGTTATTTCATTTCATGTTGTCCCAAAGTTCCCTTAGGCTTTCCTTCTGGTTTTTTTTTTTCTTCCCAGTTGCTGCTCTGTATTTTTTCCTACCTGTCTTTTAGCTCACTGATGCATTCTTCCACTTCTTCTAGTCTACTGTTGATGCTTTCTATTGTGTTCTGTATTGCAGCAATGTCATTCTTCATTTCCTCTTGATTCTTACACATATTGTTGAATTTGTCTTCCATCCTTTACCGTGTCTTTATGACCATTGCGCTGAATTATTTCTCTGGCATATTGCTTGCCTCCATTTCGTTTAATTCCCTATCTGGTGATTCAGCCTCCATCATTAGCTATTCCACCTGCTCCACATGGTTGCCTGGATTTTTTCCAGTACCTTCAAAGAGAGTCTTTAGTGCAGATGCAGGATAGTGTAGTTTAGAGATTTTGCTGTCAGGCACTCATTGAGGGTCAATTAAACTCTGCTTCAAAGCTAACTTCTCAGTCTCTACCATATCCACCAATCTAGTTAACCCTAAAATGTCCTGATGCAGGTTCATATTGAATCCAAAGAGAACCACACCAAGACACATCATAATTAAAATGCCAAGAGCAATAGACAAAGAGAGAATCTTAAAAGCAGCAAGAGAAAAAAAGGAATACCACCAGGTAACCTGCTGTTTTTTCTGTGTGAGCCATTTCAGCTGGCCTGGACTTAGTGGGATTGTTTAAAAGAGACTCCCAGGAGCCTGTCGTCTGCTTCCTGGTCCCAAACAATCATCAGTTATTCCTGATAGTCTTACTCTTGGAATGAGCTGTTCTCCCTCCCACCACTGAACTCTGTGTGTGTGTGTGTGTGTGTGTGTGTGTGCATTCTTCTCTGGGTGTTTTTTATTAGTGTTTTTTGGATTAGTTGTTTGGGGTTCTCTGTGCTTCCTGGACTTGTAAGTCTATTTCTTTCACCAGGTAGGGGAAGTTTTTTATCATTATTTCTTCAAATAGGTTTTCAATATCTTGCTCTCTCTCTGGGTTGTTGGTTTTTTTGGAGATTTCTCTCCATATACTAGTATGTATATTTTCCCCCTTATTTTTTCTTCTCTTTTCCTCTCTTACATTTTTTCCTTTTCTCAATATAATTTTGCACTCTTTTCTCTCCCCTAATACTCTTTCCTCTGGTGATCACCTTTATTTGGGGTTATTGGTACCATGAATACATTTGTGTTTGATGCCCTCTGTATTGTGTCTTGTCATGTTGTATTTTGTGTCTTTAAGCAAATGCAGGAGAGAGAGAGCTACATAACCAGATACCCTGAGAGGAGCAAACACAGGGAGACAAAGAAACACCACCCACGCAAAAAGATGAAACCAGACCACCAACTTACACCATACACAAAAATAAACTCAAAATGGATAAAGGACTTAAACGTAAGATTGGAAACCATAAAAATAATAGAGGAATCCAGAAGCAGCGAAATTGCAAACATATGCCAAAGGAACTTCTTCTATGATACTGCTCCTAGGGCAATGGAAACTAAACAGAAAATAAACAAATGGGACTACATTAAAATAAAAAGCTTTTGCACAGCAAAGGAAACCATCAACAAAACAACAAGAAAGCCCACTGCATGCAAGAACATATTTGCCAACGATATCACCGATAAGGTTTTAACCTCCAACATTTACAGGGAACTCATGCTACTTAAGAAAAGGAAGATAAACAATACAATGAAAAAATGGGCAACGGATCTAAATAGACACTTTTCAAAAGAGGACATACAGAAGGCCAAAAGACATATGAAAACATGCTCAAAGTCACTAATTATATGAGAGATGCAAATCAAAATGACAATGCCATATCGTCTCACACCTGTCAGAATGGCTATCATCAACAAATCAACAAACAACAAGTGTTGGAGAGGATTTGGAGAAAAAGGGACCCTCATGCACTGCTGGTGGGAATGCAGACTGGTGCAGCCACTGTGGAGAACAGTATGGAGTTTCCTCAAAAAACTAAAAATGGAACTCCTATTTGACCCAGTGAGCCCACTTCTAGGAATATATCCCAAGAAGTCAGAAACACCAATCAGAAAGGATATATGCACCCTTATGTTCATAGCAGCACAATTTGCAATAGCTAAGTATTGGAAACAGCCTAAATGCCCATCAGCAGATGAATGGATTAGAAAATGGTGGTACAGCTACACAATGGAATACTATGCTGCGGTAAAAAAGAAGGAATTCTTGCCATTTGCAACAGCATGGATGGAACTGGAGAGCATTTTGCTAAGTGAAATAAGTAAGTCAGAGAAAGATAAATACCACATGATCTCACTCATTTGTGGAATATAGAGAACAACATAGACTGATGAACAGGGACAGATCCAAAGACAAAGAAACGGTGATCAGACTATCAATCTCCAGAGGGAAAGTAGGGGAGGGTGGGGGTAAGGGGAAGAGATCAACTAAAGGACTTGTATGCATGCATATAAGCCAAACCAATGGACACGGACAACAGGGGTTGAGAGCATGAGTGGGGAGGGGAGGTTGGGGGTTAATGGGGGGGATGAGAACACATTTGTAATACCTTAATCAATAAAGAAATTAAAGATAAAAAAAAGATTTGGAATAATCCAAAAAGAAAAGAATAAAAATGAGGACAAACAAGTACTTATCAATAGTAACATTAAACCTAACTGGATGACCCATATATTTGCTGTCTGTAAGAGACACACCTTAAAACAAAGGATTCACACAGACTGATAGTGAAGGGATAGAAAAAAATTTTTTGGCAAATGGAAATGAGAAAAAAGCTGGGGTTGCAATACTTATATCTGAGAAAATAGACCTCAAAGTAAAGGCCGTAACAAGAGATAAGGAAGGCCACTACACAATACTAAAGGGAGAAATTTAACAAGAAGAAATAACTCTGGTAAACATATATGAATGCAATACAGGAGCGCCCAAATACATTAAAAACAATTGACGCCACAGAAATACAAAGAATTGGAAAAAAAATACTATGCACTATTCTATGCCAATAAAGTGGACAACCTGGATGAAATGGACAAATTATTAGAAAAATACACTCTTCCAAAACTGAATCATGAAGAGGGAGAAAACCTGAATAGGTCAGTAACACCTGATGAAATTGAATCAGTAAGCAAAAAACAAAAACAAAAACAAAAAACTTCTGGAAGATATCAAGGGAGACATCAATTGTTACCTCACCTCTTTCATTTCTGATTTTATTTATTTGTGTCCTCCCTCTTCATTTTTTTTGATGCGTCTGGCTAATGGTTCATCAATCTTGTTTGTCTTTTTAAAGAATCAGCCTTTAGATACATTAATCTTTTGTATTGCATTTTTAGTCTCTATGTCATTTATTTCTGCTCGGATATTTATTATTTCTTTCCCTCTACTTATGCTGGACTTTTCTTCTTGTTCTCTTTCTAATTCTTTATGTTGTAGGGTTAGCTAGTTTATTAGAGCTTTTTCTTGTGTTGTTGTTTTTAGGTAGGCCTGCAATTCTGAACTTTCATCTTAGAACTGCTTTTGCTGTGTCCCATAGATTTTGTGTTGTGTTCTCATTTTATTTGTTTCCAGGAGGTTTTTTATTTCTTCCTTGATCTCATTGGTAACCCATTTAATATCATGCTATTTAGCCTCCATGTGTTTGATTGTTTTTGAGTCTTTTTACTATAGTTGATTTCTAATTTCATGCCATTGTGATCTGAGAAGATTCTTGATATGATTTCAATCCTCTTTAACTTGTAGAGACTTATTTTGTGTCCTAACACGTGGTCTATCTTTAAGAATGCCCCACGTGCACTTAAGAAAAATGTATGTGCTGCAGCTTTTGGGTGGAATGTTTTTTTAATGTCAGTTAAATCCATCTGATCTAGTGTGTTACTTTAGGTCTCTATTCTCTTGCTGATTTTTTTTGTCTGGAAGTTCTATCCAATAATGTCAGGGAGGTGTTAAAGTCTCCTATATTGAGTGCATAAATGTTTATCAGAGTTATATCTTCTTGATGAATCAATCCCTTTAGTATTATGTAGTGACCTTTATTGTCTCTTTTGATGGCCTTCATTTTGAAATCTATTTTGTCAGACATAAAAATTGCTATGCCTGCGTTTATTTATTTATTTATTTATTGGTGTTTCCATTTCCATTTTTTTCTATCCCTTCACTTTCTTTTTTTCCCATTCCTTTACTTTAATCTTGTGTGAGTCATTTGTCCTCAGGTGGTTCTCTTGTAGACAGCATATATTTGGGTCATCATTTCATATCCATTCAGCTACTCTATGTCTTTTGATTGGAGCATTTAATAAATTTACATCTAAGGTTATTATTGATAGGTACTTATTGCCATGTTTATTCTTTATGCCTATGTTTCTCTCTATATATGTTCTTATTATTATAGCTGCCCCTTTAACATTTCTTGCAATGCTGGTTTGGTGGTAATAAACTCCATTACTTTTTTGTCTGGGAAGCTCTTTATTTCACCATCTATTTTGAATGATAGCCTTTCTGGATAGAGTAGTCTTGGTTACAGATCCTTGCTTTTCATTACTTTGAATACTTTATTCCATTCTCTTCTGGCCTATAGTTATTCAGCTGACTGCCTCATGCAAGCTCCCTTGTACATCACTGACTGTGTCTCTTACAATCCTTAAGATTATCTCTTTGTCCTTAACATTTGCCATTTTAATTATGATGTGTCTTGGAGTAGATCTCTTTGGGTTCACCTTGATTGTTACCCTCTGTGCTTCCTGAACATGTGTGGCTTTTTCCTTCACTAGCTTAGGGAAGCTTTTTATAAAAATTTTTTTAAAATAATTACTCTTTTTTTTTTTTACAAATCTTTATTGTTGAAATTATTACATAGGTTCTTTTTTTCCTGCATTAATCTCTTCCAGCCTGCTCCCATCCTCTTACTCCCACTAGCAGGCCCTCACCACCCCATTGTCTGTGTCCACAGGTCATGCCTATACGCATACAAGTTCTTCCCACCCACCCTCACCTGCCTTCCCTCTGAGGTTTAGCTGTCTCTTCATGCTTCTGTGACTCTGGGTCTATTTTTTTATCATAAGTTTATTTGGTTCATTAGATTCCACATATGACTAATGAACCCCTACCCTGGCACTGACCAATCAATAGAGACCAGGACCCTGAACATACACACTTTGAAAAGCTGATCAATATTCTATTGATATTCTTCCCAAATACTTTCCCTAAACTCCCAGCCTTTAAAAACACTCAAGACGAAGGACCCAGCATGCTCTCTCCATCCCTGGAGCACACTTGCACCTTTCCCTTGCCCCTCTTCTTCCCCCACAGAACTGCATTTCCTAGTCTAAGGGACACCTTGAGACATGCAACCAGGGGAGCAATGGGCAGTGGCTCCTCATCCAGGGATAACCCCATGAACCTGTCCCCAAGGCCACCAGCAGCCCTGCATTGGCTCACTTTTCCCCCCGTAACATTTCTAGAGAGCCAAAGCAGCCCCACCTAGTCTCTCTCCTATTGCTTCTTCTATCCAAAGCCCTTATTCCTGTCACTGTTTCCAGATTTAATAAATGTATTCACAAAATTTAAAAAGTAGATATTTTTTAGTATTTGCATCAGCACCAGACTGACTAGCTCAAGACTTCATGTTATATGAGACTAGAGGCCTGGTGCATGGAATTCATGCACTGGTGGGGGGTGGTGTCCCTCAGCCCAGCCTGCACCCTCTCCAATCCTGGAGCCCTCAGGGGATGTCTGACTGCTGGTTTAGGCCCAATTCCTGCAGGATCAGGCCTAAACTGGCAGTTGGACATCCCTCTCACAATCTGGGACCGTTGGCTCCTAACCGCTCACCTTCTTGATTGCCCCTAACTCCTCTGCCTGCCTGCCTGATCGTCCCTAACCCTCTCTGCCTGCCTGATTGCCCCTAACCGCCTCTGCCTGCCTGCCTGATCGCCCCTAACTGCTTGCCTGCTTGCCTGATCACCCCTAACCACTGCTGCCTGCCTGCCTGGTTGCCCCTAACCTCTTTCCTGCCTGCCTGATCGCCCCTAACCACCTCTACCTCGTCCACCACACCCGGGACCCAGCTTTCCCTCCTCCGGCCAGCCACAGGCAATCGGGACCCGGGCTTCCCCGGGGCAGGCACCCGGAACCCCGGGCAGCTTCGCCCAGGCAGGCACCCGGGACCACAGGCGGCTTCACCGGGGCCCCAGCTTTGTCAGGAAGGACATCCAAAATGAAGTCTGGATCCCATCTAATTAGCATGTTACCCTTTTAGTATAGATAAGGGAACCGTTGCTTGAGGCTACTGGAGTCATGTTTTCTCCTACTTGCTTGCATATGTAATCCTAACAGGCACAGTGTGATAAAGAGATTAAGAGTTAAATCATGACTGTTTCTGTCCTAAACAATGCAATAGTCATAATAATGCCCTGCTCCCAAATCCACCCAGGTCATAATCCCTGGAACCTTTGAATATTACCTTAAAGGGTAAAGGGGAATTCAGGTTTCAGATAGAATTAAGGTTGCTAATCAGTGGACTTCAACATACAGAAATTATCTTGGATTTATCTGGGTGGACCCA
The DNA here is from genome assembly GCF_014108235.1 of Myotis myotis. Classification (NCBI taxonomy): domain Eukaryota; kingdom Metazoa; phylum Chordata; class Mammalia; order Chiroptera; family Vespertilionidae; genus Myotis; species Myotis myotis. Next base: position 101,852,022 of record NW_023416346.1, on the reverse strand, counting down.
ATGTATTCCTTTTTTTTAAATTTTTTCGATTACAGTTTATATCCAATATTATTTTGTATTAGTTTCATGTGTACAGCATAGTGGCTAGAAAATCATGTAGACAATATTAGGGGGATCACTTTGTGTACAGACAAAGTGATCCCCCTAATATTTCCAGTACCCATATGCACCATCCATAGTTACTGCAATATTATAGGCTATATTTCCTATACTGTACTTTACATCCCCATGACTTGTTTATAACTACAAGTTATACTTCTTAATTGCTTCACCTTTTTCGCCCAGTTCCCTAACCCCCCAATCCTCTGGCAACCATCAGTCTGTATGAGTCTCTTTCTGCTTTGTCATTTACATTGCTCTTTAAATTCCACATATGGTACTTGTTTTTCCCAATTTAATGCCTGAAAGTGGAAGAGGGAGGCAGAAGAGTTTGGAATGGTGTAATGTGAGGACTCAATCCACTATTGCTGGCATTGATGGGGGCCAGAGCCAAGAGATGTGGCAGCCTCTAGAAGGTGGAAAAAGCTATGGATTCACCCCCAGAGCAGAAGGAATGCAGCCATATCCATACCTTGCTTTTAGCAATTCTGACCTACAGAATTGCAAGAGAATAAATTTGTGTTATAAACCAACTAAATTCCTGATAACTTGTTATAGTAGCCAAAGGAATGCAATGCAAGCAACTAGAGAGATAAGCTTACTTTTTAAAATATTAAGGTTTTAGTGCTTTTGAGATATTCAAGTGGAGATGTCCAAGATATCCAATAGGCAAATGACCACATGGGTGGGTCAAAAAGATGTAGACTGCAAATATAGAATTGAGTGATATTGCAGATGATAATTAAAATAATAGAGACAAATTAAATTGCTTTTGGGGAATGAAGAGGGTAAAGAGAAAAAAAGGCCTAAGTCCAATAATTAGTGAATTAAGTAGAGGGAGAAGCCAACAAAAGAGAATGCTAAACAGTAAAAAGTTAGGCATAAAACAAAGAGAGCATAGTCTCACAAAACCAAAGGAAGAGACTGTTTCAAGGAGGGTCATTGGTGATGAATGTTGATGAGAGGTAAAATAATGACTAGAAATTATATATTAGATTTTGTGACACAGAGATAATCAATGACCCTAATAAGAATAGTTTGGATAAGGTAATATGTGTAGTAGATATTCAAGCTAAATTTGTGTGAATTGAGGGATGAAGGAAAGAGAAATAAATTATGACAGGGAGTAGACAACTCATTCCAGAAGCTTGACTGTGAAGGAAAGTTGTAGGGGGATATGTTATCAAGGGTTATGTTTAACTAGGTCCTCCCAGAAGCAAACATCAAAATGGTATCAGAATATGCAAGGATTTTTTTTTTTTAGGGGAAACACCTGTTGAGAGAAAATGGGGAGGGATCTCCAAAAGTCTTGGAAAGTCTGACACTGAGTGAAGGAGAAAGGGAAGGAAATTTGGAAGTGTCCTGGACTGCTGTGCAATCTAAGGAAGGTTCAGCAAAGCCATTAGGGAGTCTTCAAGCCAAAGTCAGCCATTAGGGTAGTTCCATAACTCAGAAATGAACTTACATTACTTTCTTTCTTTCTGGGGGAAGGCATATCTTCCAGGCAAATGCAGGGATTAATTTCAGAGCACAATAGCTTGGGTCTTTGGTTAGAAGGCTCTGAAGCACATTCTCATGGCCTCCATAGAGGGGTTTTATTTTTTACTTTTTTAAAAAATTATTTTATTGATTTTATTTTTTAAATTTATTATTGTTGAGAGTATTAACTATAACCCTTCAATATATTTATATAACTACTAAAATTTACTTTAAATAAGGCATTTGAGATCTTCCATTACATAGTCTTTGACTACCTCCTCAGCCTCACTTTAACACTCCTTGAAGATCTTCATACTCTATGTTGTTTTCAGTACAGTGGAGCCTTGACTTACGAGTGTCCTGACTAACGAGTTTTTTGAGATACCAGCTGTCTCTTGGCTGATTTTTTGCTTTGAGTTGACAGAGTAATTTGAGTTAACGAGCTCCTTAACGAGCTCCTTAGTGAGCTCAATCTGGGAACAAATTAAACTCGTAAGTCAAGGCCCACTGTATTGTGCCTTTTGCTTTGTCTCAAAAATTCTCCCCAATCTCCCTTCATAAAGCTAACTCCCACTTACCTTTTATGATAGCTTAGGCATCACCTCATTTTTTATGGCTTTCTTTCTCCACTGTTATCATCACACTTCTCCCTAGGCTTGGTTAATTGTTCTTTGAAATTTCCTACTTGTATACATTTTCATCATTGTATTGGTCACAATGGAAAATGATAAGTGATTTTTGTCTCTGTCTTTTCTACCAGTCTGAGCTCCAGGGACTATCTCAGATTCATCGTTGTACCTTAGTAACTAACTAGTGCTTGTCACATAGTTGGTGTGAAATGAGTACTTTTAATAATCTTTATTAAGAGAATTTCAGATGCCCCCCCTTTTTGAACCCATCATCCCCCTCCACCAGGTTGCTGCCCTACCCTAGTCTTCCACCACCCTAAGGAATAAAAGAAAAGAAGAAGAAATAAGGGAAGAAAAGAAAGAAGGGAAGGAGCAACCAAATCTTGGAATAATTCCACTGCCCCACTCAGTGTACAGAAATAATTGAACAATTCTTAGTTTATTTTAAGGAATTAGTTTATAATCAAATTGCATTTTTCAAGTATAATGTATTATTTATACTTGAGGGAGTATAAATAATACATTTATACAGTAATGCTGATGATTTGGTGCAATTCATTATATTTATACAGTAGATCAAAAGTATTCAATATATTCTATAAGCAATTTGCAAACAATCATCTGTATATTTCACTGAGCACTTTATAAATATACCAGAGGCCCGGTGCACAAAAATTTGTGCACTGGGGGGGACCCTCAGCCCAGCCTGCCCCCTCTCACATACTGGGAGCCCTCAGGGGATGTCCTACTGATGGCATAGCCCCGCTCCCTGCTCCCCTTGGGGAGCGGGCCTAAGCCACAGTCTGGCCTCCCTTTGTGGGAGGTGACCGGGCTGATCAGGGGAAGGCACCAGCCCCATCACCCTGCTACTGCAGCCACTGCCAGTCACCACAGCCACCAAGGTGTTTTCATTAACACGGACTCCAGTCCCTTCACCATGAAAAATGACAACTTTCTTTAGGCATTTTCAAGATGTGTCTTTCATAGGATATGACATTTCTTTCTTTCTTTTTTTTTTAATCATCACCTGAGGATATGTTTCCATTGATTTTTAAAGAATGTGGGAAGAGAAAGGGAAAGACAGAGAGAAACATCAAAGTGAGAGGAACACTTAGATTGGTTGCCTCCTGCATGAGCCCTGACCTGGGCCCCAGCCAGGGAGGAGCCTGCAACCTAGGTACATGCCCTTAGTCATAATTGAACCCAGACCCTGCGGTGGGCAGGCCAAGGCATTATCCACTGAGCCAAACCAGCTAGGACAGGATATGACATTTCTTAGCCCTCCAGCAGCGGACCTTCCTTTTTTTCTCCAGGAGTGTGGTAAAAAACCCTAGATCACCTTATTGGATTATTATTACCCAAGTTACTAAGAATATTACCAATGGCATACAGGGAGCTTAGCCAATGAGAAGTCAGAAAAGGTGTTTCCTCTGTAGTTCACACCAATTGCTGGCCCAGGTCTAACACCTGTGATTGCTGGCTCTTCCCCTGCTCCCTGCGATCATGGACTCCACCCCTGCCCAGGCCTAACGCCTGTGGCCGAGTTGTTAGGCCTGGGCAGGGGACCCCCAGTTCCCTGTGATCGCTGGCTCCACCCCTGCTCCCCACGATCACCAGCTCCGCTTCTGTCTAGGCCTAACGCCTCTGGCCGAGTCATTAGCCTGGGCAGGGGACCCCCAGCTCCCATGATCGCCGGCTCCCCCCCAATCCCCGCCATCACCAGCTCCCCCACTTCTCCCCCCATCGCCAACTCCACCCCTAGCTCCCCGCGATTGCTGGCTCCGCTCCTGCCCAGGCCTAACACCTGTGATTGCTGGCTCTGCCCCTTCTCCCTGCGATCACCAACTCCGCCCCTGCCCAGGCCTAATGCCTGTGGCCGAGTTGTTAGGCCTGGGCAGGGGACCCCCAGCTCCCAGGATCGCAGGCTCCGCCCCTGCTCCCGGGATTGCTGGCTGCGCTTCTACTCCCCACCATCACCAGCCCCGCCCCTGCCCAGGCCTAACACCTCTGGCTGAGATGCGTTAGGCCTGGGCAGGTGACCCCTCACCTCCCATTGCAGGCTCTGATTGCCGCTGGCGCCTATGTATGCAAATTAACGGCCATCTTTGTTGGGTTAATTTGCATACTCATCCGATTGGTTAGTGGGCGTATTGGAGGGATGGTCAATTTGCATGTTTGTCTATTATTAGGTAAGACATGTAATAAATCAGGAACCAAGTGTTATGCTGAATTTTGAAGATAACAAGTATTTTCATCCCCTGCTGAGTTAATGAAGTTGGGTATTGGAAATGAAAGTTTTGCTCTGTGGTCACAGAGGGATGAGAAAAGAAAAAAGGTATAAAAGAGATAATAATTGAAGGCAGGAAGCTTTTAATAGTTGGATTTCATCTGCACACCATCTATTCTATATGGCATTTCGTGCTCTTCGGAACTTGATTATCCAATTGGTCTCCCAATTTGAATATAGTTTGACTTTGGAACTCCTTGTGTGGAAAAATTCTGCAAGAAGTTAAAAATATCAAATGTTATTAAATGGCATTTATGATGTTATTAAATATATTGGGGTGACATTGGTTAATACAATTTATGTTCTTTTTTAGATATGCTTATGTATTAGAAAAATGAGCATATAATATCTGTTTAATCACCATTATAAATGTTCATGATTTAAAATAAAACATTTTCTTTCAGCAAATCAACTGATGGGTACTTGGACTGTTTTCAGATTTTAGCTATTGTAAATTATGCTGCTATGAACAGAGGGATTCATACCTTCTTTCTGATTGGTGTTTCATAGGATATATTCTGAGAAATGGGATCACTGGGTCAAATGGCAGTAACATATTTAATTTTTTTAAGATACTCCATACTGATTTCCATAATGGCTGCACCACTCTGCATTGTACTATGGTTCACTTTTCTCACATCCTCATCAGCACTTGTCATTTGTTGATTTGCTGATGGTAACCATTCTGACAGGGGTGAGGTGATAGGTACCTCACTATCAATTTAATTTGCATCTCTCTGATGATCAGTGATTTTGAGCATTTTTTCATATGTCTTTTGGCCATTTGAATGTCCACTTTGGAGAAGTGTCTATTTAGAACCTTTGCCAATTTAGTTGGATTGTTTGTCTTCCTTTTGTTAAGTTTTATATGAGTTACTTATAAACTTCGGATATTAACATTTTATCAGTAGTATTATTGGCAAATATATTCTCCCATACAGTGGGCTCCGTTTTCATTTTGTTGATGGTTTCTTTTGATGTGCAGAAGTATTTATTTTGATGTAGTCCCATCTTTTTATTCCTTTCTTAGTTTCCCTTGCCCTAGGAGATGTATCCGCAAATATATTGCTATGAGAGATGACTGAGATTATACTTCCTATATTTTCTGTTTTTTTATGGTTTCACAACTTACATTTAAGTCTTTTTTTGAGTTTATTCTTGTATATGGTGTAAGTTGGTGGTCCAGTTTCATTTTTTTTGCATGTATCTGTCCAATTTTCTCAACACCGTTTATTGAAGAGACTGTCTTGACTCCATTGTATGCTCTTGCCTCCTTTGTCAAATATTAATTAAGCACAATGGCTCAGGCAAATTTCTGGGGTCTCTGTTCTATTCCATTGATCTCTATGCTTGTTCTTGTGTGAGCACCAGACTGTTTTTTAAAAAAATATGTTTTATTTTTTTTTTTACAGAGAGGAAGGGAGAGGGATAAAGAGTTAGAAACATCGATGAGAGAGAAACATCGATCAGCTGCCTCCTGCACACCCCCTACTGGGGATGTGCCCGCAACCAAAGTATATGCCCTTGACTGGAATGGAACCCGGGACCCTTCAGTCCTCAGGCTGACACTCTCTCCACTGAGCCAAACCAGTTAGGGCAGGCTGTTTTGATTAGAGTGCTTTATAGTATAACTTGTAATATAACTATGTATAATACCATATCAACTGCGAATGAGAGTTCCTCCTTTCCAATCTGGAGGCTTTTCATGTTTTTTTCTTGTCAGATCTCTGTGGCTATGACTTCCAGACTGTTGAATAAGAGTGGTGAAAGAGGACATCTCTGTCTTTTTCCTATTCTTAGTGCAGATGGTTTTAAATTTGCTCATTGCATATGGTATTGGCTATAGGCTTGTCATATATTGCTTTTCATTATGTTGAGGTATAATCCCTCTATTTTCATTTTGCTGGGAGTTTTATAAAAAATGTATGTTGGATATGTCAAATGCTTTTTCTGCATCTATTGATATGATCATGTGATTTTTGTCCTTTAATATTTGATTCACATTTATTGATTTGTGAATATTGTAACAACCTTGCATCCCTGGAATAAAATCCACTTGGTCATAGTGTGTGATCTTTTAAATATATTGCTAAATCCAATATGCTAATATTTTGTTGAGGATTTTAGAATTTATGTTCATAAAGGTCATTTGCCTGTAATTCTCTTTCTTTGTAGTGTCTTCATCTGGTTTTGGAATTAGTCCAATGCTGGCCTCATAAAAAGATGTTGGAAGTGTTCCTTTTTCTTGGATTTTTTGAAATTGAAGAGGATAGGTGTCTATGCTTCACTGAATGCTTGGCACAACTCCCTTTTGAAGCTGTCCAAACCCGTGCTTTTGTTTGTTGGGAGTTTTTTTTAATTACTGCTTCTATTTCATCACTTGTTATTGACCTATTCAAATTTTCAATTCTTCCTGATTCAGTTTTGGAAGAGTGTCTTTTCCTAGGAATATGTCCATTTTGTCCAGGTTGTCCAGCTTGGTGGCATATAGTTAGTTGTTCATTGTATTTTTTTTTTTACAATCCTTTATATTTCCTTGGGGTCAGTTGTTATGCCATCTCTTCCATTTCTGATTTTGTTTATTTGGATCCTCTTACTTTATTTCTTAATGAGTGTGGCTAAAGGTTCATCCATCTTATTTATCCTTTCTAGCTCCTGTTTTCATTGATCTTTTGTATTATTTTTTTCAGTCTCTATGCCATTAATTTCTGCTCCAATCTTTATTATTGCCTTTCTTCTGCTTACTCTGGGCTTTTCTTGTTTTTCTAATTCTTTAAGTTGTAAGTTTAAATAATTTATTAATTTTTCTGTTTGTTTGTTTTTGAAGTAGGACTGTAGTGCTATGAACTTCCCTCTCAGGACTGCTTTTGCTGTGCCCCCTAAATTTAGGGTTATTGTGAGTTCATTTTCATTTGTGTCCAGGAAGTTTTTTTTTATTTCTTTATTGATCTCATTGGCAAAGCATTCATTGTTTGATAACATGCTATTTAGCCTCCACATGTTTGAATTTTTTGAGTGTTTTTACTGTTGTTGATTTCTAATTTCATTCCATTGTTATCTGAGAAGATGCTTGATATGATTTCAATCTTCTTGAACGTGAAGAGACTTGTTTTTTTTTTTCCCCCCAACATTTGTTCTATCTTTGAGAATGACCCATGTGCAGTTGAGAAGAATGTATATTCTGCAGCTTTCGGGTGAAATTTTCAATAAATGTCAATGAAACCCTTCTGATCCAGTGTGTCCTTTAGAGTCACTGTTGTTAATTTTTGTCTGGAAGATCTACCTAGTGAATTCAGCAGGGTGTTCAAATGCCCTACTATGACTGTCTTGCTGTAGATCTCTCTCGTAAAGTCCTCCAGAAATTTTTAAAATATATATTTAGGTGCTCCTATATTGAGTGCATATATGTTTACCCAGGTTATATCCTCTTGTTGGATTGATCCCTTTAGTATAATGTAGTGACCTTTATTGTCTCTTGTGATGGCATTCATTTTAAAGTCTATTTTGTCAGATATGAGTATTGCTACACCAGCTCTTTTTTGGTTTCCATTTGCATGGAAATTGTTTTTTTTCCATTCCTTCACTCTCATCCTGTGTGAGTCTTTTGTTCTTAGGTGGGTCTCTTGTAGACAGCATATTATTGGGTTATGTTTTCACATCCATTCAGCTACTCTATGTCTTTTGATTGGAGCATTTAATCCATTTACATTTAAGGTTATTATTTATAGGTATTTATTTAATGCCATTTTAATGCTCTATGCCTATGTCTGTCTGTCTCTCTCTCTCTCTCTCCTCATTACACCAGTCCCTTTAGCATTTCTTGCAGTGATGGTTTGGTGGTGGTAATCCTCTTTAGCCTTTTATTGCCTTGGAAGCTCTTTATTTCACCATCTATTTTGAATGATAGCCTTGATGGATATACTATTAGTACTCTTGGTTTCAGCCTTGCTTTTCATTACTATGAGTATTTCATGTGGTACCCTTCTGGCCTATAGAGTTTCTGATGAAAAATCAACTGACAGTGTTATGGGAGCTTCCTTTTAGGTAACAAACTACTTTTTTCTTGCTGCATTTAAGATTTTCTCTGTCTTTAATTTTTGGCATTTTAATTATGATGTGTCTGGGCATGGGCCTATTTAGTTCTTCTTGCTTGGAACTCTCTGAGCTTCCTGAACTTGTGTGATATTTTCCTTCACCAGGTTAGGGAAGTTTTCTGCTATTATTTCTTCAAACATGTCCTCTATCCCTTGATCACTTTCTTCAACTGCTTGCACTCCTATGATGTGAATATTGTTATGTTTCTTACTGTACCACAGCTCCCAAAAGTCTCTCCTCCTGTTTTTTTTCTTTTTGGTTCTCTAATGGACTGATTTTTTTCTACCCTTTTCTCTAATTCAGTGATACAATCCTCAGCTTTGCCTAATCTGCTATGTATTACTTACAATGTGTATGTAAACTAGGAAGTGTAATGCCTTTCTCAGGATTTCTTGAGCTATTAGAGGTCTTTTGTGATTTCATATAATTTTAGGAATATTAGTGCTATGTCATTCTTTATTTCCAACTGGGTTTTTTTCATAGTTACTATATCTTTTCTCATGCTCTTGAGCATCCTTGCCATCATTATTCTGAACTCTATCAAATTTCTTATCTCCATTTCACTTAGCTCTTCTTCTGGAGAATTCTCTTGTTATTTTATCTGGAGCCTGTTTTTTACTCTCCCCATTTTGGCTGTCTGTTTGGGTTTGTTTCTATGTGTTAGGTAAATGTGCTATAACTCCCAATTTCTAGTGCAGGACAATGTCAAATTATGTTTGTGACTGGCCCTGAGTAACCTGTTTGGAGCTATCAGCAATCCACAGTTTGTGGCTCCCTCTGCTGGGTCTGGGCACCTTTGGAAAGGACCATGATGTGTACCTGGGTCTGCTTTTCCTAGCCCCAGCCCCAAATTAGATCAGGCAAAGACTCAAAGCCTCCAGAGACCTGCCTCTTCCTGCAGTCTGATTGTTATTCAGTCTTGATTAACTTCAGGCTATCGACCACAGTGTGGGTAAAGAGGTTTTCCAATAGGGTGGGGGAATTGCTTTTCCCCAGGCAAAAGCTGCCTGGGTTAAAGGTCTTCTGGAGAAATATGTCCTCTGCAGTGTGAGGGAATGACTCAGCACAAACATGGGTGTCTGCCTTCTGAGCTCTAACTTCAGAACACACAGCCCTGGATTCTGCTCACACTGCCTCAGTCCATTCTGCCCTCCCTCTGTCAGATGACTGACTACACATGAAATTTTGTGGGTTGGGCCTTTAAGAGATGGCATTTCTAGCCATCTTTCGCTGGCACACAGCACCCCTGCTTCTTTTCACATCCAGATGTTCTGTGGGCACCTTTCTGAATTCTGATGCTCTGGGCAGGAGATCCCAGCTTGGGGTTTATACCCCAGAGTTCTCAGTGGGATCCCTCCCACCACTGAGAACTTCAGCTGCTTTCTGTGGGAGCTTGGCCAGTCCTTTCACACCTCGGCATTTCCTACCAGTCTCTATGTGGTCTCCACTTTCTGTCCTTGGTTATCAGGGTTCTCTCCAGATAGTCTGCAGATGATTATTCAGGATGATTTTTCTGTATTTTATTTGTAATTCCAGTTTGGTCCTGGGAGAGTTTCAGTATAGCTTCAAATTCCTCTTCTGTCATTTGGGAATCTCATGAGAACCTTGATGAGAACTAGTACATCAGGTACTCTCATGATATGTCCATGTTATATTTATAATATCCCATCTTCTAAGTTTCCAGTCTTCCAAATAAAAGACAGCTTATATATTAAATAACTATGTTTACTATCTTCTACAGTGATGGCTCTCAAACTATGGTCTCCAGATCATCAGCAGCAGTCTTCTGCCCATTTTTTCATTTGATTGTTTGTCTTCCTTTTGTTGAGTTGTATGAGTACTTTATATATTTTGGAAAAATTAATCCCTTATCAAATGCATCATTGGAAAATGTGTTCTCCCATACAGTGAAAATGTGTTCTCCCATCTTTTCATTTGATGCTGGTTTAAACTCTCTTTACTCCAAGAGTACACAATAAAGTCAAGACAGTCTCTTCAATAAATGTTGTTGGGATAATTGGACAGGTACATGCAATAAAATGAAACTAGACCACCAACTTCACCATATACAAGAATAAACTCAAAATGGATTAAATGCTTAAATGTAAGTTGTAAAATTATAAAAATCCTAGAAGAAAGTGTAGGCAGTAAAATATCATACATCTCATGTAGCAGACTTTTCTTTAAATCAATGGCTAGGGCAAGAGAAACAATGGAGAAGATAAACAAATGGGACATCAAAATGAAAAGCTTCTGCACAGCAAAAGCAACATTTATTGAAGTGACTGTCTTTTTTCTCCATTGAGTATTCTTGGCTCCCTTTTCACACATTAGTTGGCCAGATATGCTCTGGTTTGTTTCTTAGCTTTTAATCCAGTTTTATTGGTTTATTTGTGTGATCTTCCTGCCAGTAATGTTTTAATTGCTAGAGATTTATAGTACAGCTTGAAAACTAGGAAGTGTAATGCCTGTCACTCATTCTTTCTCAGGACTTTTCTGCTATTAGAGGTCTTTGTGATTTCATATAATTTTAGGAATTTTTTTTCTATTTATGTAAAATATGCCATTGGAATTTTAATAGGGATTGTGTTGAATCTATGGCTTTTAGTAGCATGGATATTTTAACAATATTGGTTCTCCCCATTCATGAACATGGGATACCTTTATATTTATTTGTACCTTTTTCAATTTCTTTCATTAATGTCTTATAGTTTTCAGAATACACACCTTTCACCTCCTTTTTTAAAATTTATTCCTAAGTATTTTGTTGTTTTGGTGCTATTATAAATGAGATCAATTCCTTTATTTCTTTTTTAGAAAATTCATTGTAAGTGTATAGAAATGCTACTGAATTTTGCATGTTAATTTTTTAAACTTTTAAGCAGCCTTATTGAGATACAATTAATACAGTTGGCCATTTTATATTCAATGTTTTTTAATTTATATTTTTTATTTTTTAAATCTTTATTGTTGAAAAGTATTACGTATGTCCCACTTTACCCCCATCCCCTCTAGCCCATCCCTGCTCCCCACCGCAGGCCCTCACCACCTCACTGTCCAGTTTATAGCTGTTCACAGTAGCCTCTTATGATCCTTTGTATTTCTGTGCTATCCATTATATTGTCTCTTTTTCATTTATAATTTTGTTGATTTGGGTTTTCTCTATTAGTTTAGCAAAGGGTTTGCTAATTTTGTTTACTTTTTCAACAAGCCAACTCTTAGATATTTTCATTTCTGCTCTAGACTTTATTATTTCCTTTCTTCTGTTAGCTTTGAGATCAGTTTTTCTCTTTTTATTCTAGTAACTTAAAGTATAGAGTTATATTATCTATTTGGGACCTTTTTCATTTTTTTTTGTTGTTGTTAATCCTCACCCGAGGATATTTTTCCATTGATTTTTAGAGACAGTGGAATAGAGAGGGAAAGTCAGAAAGAAATATAAAGGTGAGAGAAACACATTGATTGGTTGCCTCCTGCACAAGCCCTGACCAGGACCTGGGCCAGGGAGGAGCCTGCAACCAAAGTACGTGCCTTTGACAGGAATGGAACCTGGGACCCTTTGTTCCACAGGTCGACGCTCTATCCACTGAGACATTGGCTAGGGTCTTTTTCATTTCTCAATGTTGGCATTTATTGCTATGAACTTCTCTCTTAGAACTGCTTTAGCTGCATCCCATAAGTTCTGGTTTGTTGTGTTTTCATTTTTGTGTGTGTCAAGAAACTTTTATTTCCCCTTGAATCTTTTCTTCTTGTCAGATGGGTATGGCCCTGTTTTAGTCCCCTTACCTGGACAGGAGTTAGAGGGGCCACTCAAGGCCTCTCCTACTTTTTTCCAAGCAAGTTTTCTAGTTGGAAGGTACTGGGAGCTACCTTCAGCTTTGGCTATGAATTAATCCCCCTAGTATAGCAGGAAAGCCTTCCATGTCAGGTATTGGCTTTTCTCTGGGGGGCAATCAGCTCTGCCTAGCTCTCAGCTTGAGTACTATTTGCTACACAACTTCCAAGTGCTCTCTCCAGCTCATCTGACCAGATGAGGCCAGGAAACACTCTGTTTAGTGGGGGATCTATAACTCAGCCCCTTGACTGGGTATGGGAAAACAAGGCTCTAAGGCCAGCAAAACTCCCCCGTTGTGGACCCAAAACAAGAAAATACGCATTCCAGTGAATTCTCTGGTCAGAGTGCTGGGATCTCTTTTCTCACAGGAAGAACCTGTGGTAGACCAATGCAGTCACTGTGTAGCCACTTCTCTTAACCATCTAATGCAGTCTCTCTTGGTTTCTGTAGTGCAAGGGATGTTTCAGCCTCCCCCTGTGTCTTTGGATTTTGTCAGTTGGTGTCTTATTCATGAATGGTTGTTAGTTGTTTTTCTAGTGAGGGGAGGTGAAGTCAGGAATGTCCTATGTTGCCTTCTTGGTGATATCAATCTCCCCATAGTGGACTTCTTGGGGAAAGATATTTTTTCATGTGGTCAACTCAATTAAAAAAGGCCCTCATGCTAAAAAAAACCAACAAAAAAACAAAAACTCAAAATATTACCAAACACTAGGTATTTTTCTGTAATTTATTGAATTTGTCAACAAAATTTGTAAAGATAACTTTTAAGTAATAATTCACTTCCCTGTTTTTCTGATTGCTATTTTTTTAAAAAATATATTTTATTGATTTTTTACAGAGAGGAAGGGAGAGAGATACAGAGTTAGAAACATCGATCAGCTGCCTCCTGCACATCTCCCACTGGGGATGTGCCCGCAACCCAGGTACATGCCCTTGACCGGAATCGAACCCGGGACCCTTCAGTCCGCAGGCCGACGCTCTATCCACTGAGCCAAACTGGTTTCGGCCTGATTGCAATTTTTAAAGTCTTGTATAAAGAAAGATAGTTTACACTTTATGTTAATTGTTAATATGTCCTGTACCTAGAGATCCGCCATTAGATAGTGTTCGGCATTAGCTTGAACAATGTACTATTTAATATGTTATTTAAATATGCTAAAACACAAAACAGAATTTTTCTTGTTAAATTATGAGAATGTAATGATTATATTAACAAAACCAGTTGGACCTCTGAGTTAGTCTCATGAAATTTAACCACTCTTACTTTGATCTCTAATCTCCTTTCTAAAGATTACAAATTTAAGTAAGGTATAAGTATATTAGAGGCCTGGTGCACAAAAATTTGTGCACTCGGGGGGGTCCCTCAACTCGGCCTGTGCCCTCTCGCAGTATGGGACCGCTCGGGGGATGACCACCTGCTGGCTTAGGCCCCCTCCCCAGGGAGTCGGGCCTAAGCTGGCAGTCAGACATCCCTCTGGCAGCCTGGGAGCCCTCAGGGGATGTCCACATGCCAGCGGGGAACAGGCCTAAGCTGTAGTCGGACATCCTTAGCGCTGCTCAGGAGGTGGGAGAGGCTCCCACCACCACCACTGTACTGGCAGCCATCAGCCTGGCTTGTGGCTGAGCAGAGCTCCCCCTGTGGGAGCACACTGACCACTAGGGGGCATCTCCTGCATTGAGTGTCTGCCCCCTGGTGGTCAGTGTGTATCATAGTGACCCGTCATTCCTAGTCGTTCTGCTATTAGGGTCAATTTGCATATTACCCTTTTGTTATATGCCTGGTGCATGGGTGGGGGCTGGCTGGTTTGCCCTGAAGGGTGTCCTGGATCAGGGTGGGGGTCCCGCTAGGGTGACTGGCCAGCCTGGGTGAGGGGCTGATGGCTGTTTGTAGGCTGTCCACAGCCCCTTCAGGGTGGAGGTCCTCGCTGGGGTGTCAGGCCAGCCTGGGTGAGGAGCTGATAGCTGTTTTCAGGCTGGACACAGCCCATTCAGAATGGGGGTCCCCATGGAGTGCCTGGCCAGGCTGGGTGAGGGGATGATGACTGTTTTCAGGCTGGACACAGCCCATTCAGAATGGGGGTCCCCATGGAGTGCCTGGCCAGGCTGGGTGAGGGGATGATGACTGTTTTCAGGCTGGCCACAGCCCCTTCAGGGTAGGGATCCCCGCTGGGGTGCCTGGCCAGCCTGGGTGAGGGGCTGAGGGACGTTTTCAGGTTGGCCACACCCACTTCAGGGTGAGGGGTCCTGCTGGGGTGCCTGGCCAGTCTTGGTAAGGGGCTGATGGCTGTTTGCAGGCTGGCCAAGCCCCCCAGTGGGAACCCTCACCCCATGAGGGTGTGGCCATCCTGGGTGAGGGGCTGACAGCTGTTTGCAGGCTGGCCACAGCCCCCAGCCACCCAAACTCCCAGTGGAGGCTGGCTGGAAGCAGGTATCTGAGATTTATTTATCTTCTATAATTGAAACTTTGTTGCGTTGAGCGGAGGCCACAGCTGACCAGGGCAGGTGGGAAGCTTGGCTTCCTCCATCGCCGGGGCAACCAAGCCTCCTGCTTCCTCCAGCTCGGTGGGTGCCGGCCGCCATCTTGGCTGGGTTAATTTGAATATAGTCACTCTGATTGGCTGGTGGGCATGGCTTGGGGTTTAGCAGAGGTGCGGTCAATTTGCATGTTTCTCTTTCATTAGATTAGATATAGTGATGGAATATTATATATACTAGTCCATATGAGTCATATACACTTTGCATATAACATTATTGTTTAAAGTATTACATATGTCTCCTTTTCCCAAATTGACCCCCCTGCCACTCCCACCCCTGAGGGCAAACATCCACTCCCCCAGTGTCTTTGTCCATTGGTTATGCTAATATGCATGCATACAAGTCCTTTGGTTGATTGCTCACTCCCCCCCCCCATCCCATGCCCTTTGTCTCTGGATCTATTTTTGTTCATCAGTTTATGTTGATCATTATATCTCACATATGAGTGAGATCATGTGATATTTACCTTTCTATGACTGACTTATTTTACTTGCTTAATGCTCTCTAATTCCATCCATGCTGTTGCAAATGGTAAAAGTTCCTTCTTTTTTACAGCAGCATAGTATTCCATTGTGTAGATGGACTACAGTTTTTTGATCCATTGATCTGCTGATGGGCACTTAGGCTGTTTCCAAATCTTAGCTATTGTAAATTGTGCTGCTATGAATATAGGGGTGCATATATCCTTTCTGATTGGTGTTTCTGGTTTATGGGATATAGTCCTGGAAGTGGGATTACTGGGTCAAAAGGGAGTTCCATTTTTAACTTTTTTAGGAAACTCCATACTGTTTTCCACAGTGGCTGCAACAGTCTGCATTCCCACCAGCAATGCACGAGGGTTCCTTTTTCTCCACATCCTCACCAGCACTTGTCATTTGTTGATTTGTTGATGATAACCATTCTGATGGGTTTGAAGTGGTACGTCATTGTTGTTTTGATTTGCATTTCTTGGGTGGTTAGTGACTTTGAGCATGTTTTCATATGTCTCTCAGCCTTCTGTATGTCCTCTTGCGAAAAGTGTCTATTAGGTGCTTTGCCCATTTTTGATTGGATCATTTATCTTCTTTTTGTTAAGTTGTATGAGTTCTCTATAAATTTTGGAGATTAAACCCTTATCTGAAATAGCATTGGCAAATATGTCCTCCCATGCAGTGGGCTTTCTTGTTGTTTTGTTGATGATTTTGCTGTGCAGAAACTTTTTATTTTTATGTAGTCCCATTTGTTTATTTTCTCCTTAGTTTTCATTGCCCTAGGAGCTGTACCAGTAAAGATATTGCTACAACATATATCTGCTATCTTGCTGCCTGTGGAGTCTTGTAGGATTTTTATGGTTTCCAGTCTTACATTTAAGTCCTTTAACCATTTTGAGTTTGCTTTTGTGAGTGGTGTAAGTTGATGATCTAGTTTCATTTTTTGCATGTATTTGACCAAATTTCCCAGCACCATTTATTGAAGAGACTGTCTTGACTCCATTGTATGCTCTTTCCTCCTTTGTCTAATATTACTTGAGTATAATGGTTTGGGTCGATTTCTGGGTTCTCTGTTCTGTTCCATTGGTCTATATTTTCATTCTTGTGCCAGTACCAGGCAGTTTTGAGAACCGTGGATTTGTAATATAGCTTGATATCTGGTATTGTGATCCTTCCAAATTTATTCTTCTTTCTCAGGATTGCTGTGGCTATTCCGGGTCTTGTTTTTTATTCCCTATGAATTTTTGAAGAGTTTATTCTAGGTCTGTGAAATATTTTTTGGTATTTTAATGGGGATTGCATTGAATCTGTAGATTGCTTTGGGTAGTATGGACATTTTAATGATGTTGATTCTACCAATCCATGAACACTGCATATAACATTTTATATATAGTAACATTTTATACACAAAGTATAGTAATACCCATAAAATATTATATATACTATACCATTGACTCATATTTCTTAATCTCTTTACACAATGAAGTATTGATAGTGCCCTAGCCAGTTTTGCTCAGTGGATAGAGCATTGACCTGTGGACTGAAGGTTCCCAGGATCGATTCTGGTCAAGGGCACATGCCCGGGTTGTGTGCTCGATCCCTGTTTGGGGGCATGCAGGAGGCAGTCGATCAGTGATTCTCTCTCGTCATTGATGTTTCAATCTCTGTCTCCTCTCTGAAGTCAATTATATATATTGATAGTGAGTCTTATAAACTTAAATTTCCATATCTGTATCACAATTGATTATGTTATATCATTTTTCTACACAAGGTCTCATCATTGCGTTATCTTAAATTATGGAAATGATAACCATATGTATATAGAACTTGAAATGCATAATACATACATAGAGTGGCTTCATTTGCATGGCTGAAGAATACTTGTTTCCATAATTTGCTTCAGGATTAGCTGTTTCCAGAGAGCCATTCCAATTATAAGATGGATGGCTATAAGGATTATCCTCGTTGGGTTTACGAAACATAAAGCTATTTTAAAAAAATAAACATGAAATATTTTAGCATACTTATAAATTTTGGATATTAACCCCTTCTGAGATGCACCAGAAAATATGTTCTCTCATTCAGTGGGTTTGCTTTTCATTTTGTTGATGGTCTCCTTTATTGTGCAAAAACTTTTTAGTTTGATGTAGTCCCATTTGTTTAATTTTTCTTTTGTTTCCCTTGCCCAATAATACTTTTTTTCCTTTTTTATTGTTTAAAGTATTACAAAAAACTCACACAGTGTTGAGTTGTGATGAAATAAATCGTTATCACTATATTCTATGCAGCAGTTCTCAACCTATGGGCTGCGACCCCTGGAAATACATTCTGCATATCAGATATTTACATTATGATTCATAACAGTAGCAAAATTACAGTTATGAAGTAGCAACAAAAATAATTTTATGGTTGGGGGTCACCACAACATGAGGAACTGTATTAAAGGGTCGCGGCATTAGGAAGGTTGAGAACCACTGTGAATGGCATACAAACATCCAGAAGTCACATTAGATTGATATAGTAGATATAAGAAAATAATGAAATCCTCTGGATTCCGAAGATGGCGGCGGTATAGGCAGACGCGTCCCAGGTCGTGTCCCTGAGCAAATGGAGTGAGCAGCTGAAACTAGTAACATCCACCCTGAATTGGCGAAATTCCTCAGCTGGCGAGACGGTTTGCAGCCGGGAAGAGCAGAACTCCCCTGGAAAGCCAGAAGAGCCACCACAGCTGTGAACAGCACCCACCAGAGGAGATGCTGCCAACTGAAGAGCAGCTGCTACCGCAACCGCCCGAAGAGCAACCACAGACCAAGGAGTCACTGCCACCAAGGAAGCAGCCACTGAACGACTCAACGTCTAGATATGTCAGCGAGATCAAACATGGGTAGAAAAAGAAACCCCCAAAGGAAAGAGAAGGAGGACTCTCCAGAAAAGCAGCTAAGTAATACAGAGGCATGCAACATGACAGAAAAAGAATTCAGAATAAGGGTCCTAGAGTGCATAAACCGGATGGAGGAAAAAATCGACAACCTCTCCAAGAAGCAAGAAGAAACAGATGAAAAAATCGATAACATATGGAAGAAGCTAGAAGAAACAGATGAAAAAATCAACAACTTAAGTAAGACCCAAGAAGAAATGAAGAGTGATATAGCTGCAATGAAAAACTCCATTGAAAGTATCAACAGTAGACTAGGAGAAGCGGAGGACCGAATTAGTGATTTAGAAGACAAGGAAGCAAAACACACCCAAAACGTACTGCAATTGGAGAAAAAAATGAAAAGACAGGAGGAGAGCCTAAGGGAGCTTTGGGACAACATGAAACGAAACAACATACGAATAATAGGGGTACCAGAACAACAGAAGGATGAACAAGGATTAGAAAACCTATTAGAAGAAATAATATAAGAAAACTTCCCTGAGGTGGGGAAGAAAAAAGTCACACAAGCCCAGAGAGTCCCAAACAAGGTGAACCCAAAAAGACCCACACCAAGACACATCATAATTACCATGGCAAATGTTCAGGACAAAGAGAGAATCTTACAGGCTGCAAGAGAGAGACGGAAAGTTACATACAAGGGATCTCCCATTAGATTGTCAAATGATTTCTCAACAGAAACATATCAGGCCAGAAAAGAATGGACGGAAATTTACAAAGTGATGCAAAGCAAAGGACTAAATCCAAGAATACTCTATCCAGCAAGGCTATCATTCAAACTTGAAAGGGAAATAAGAAGCTTCACAGACAAAAAAAGGCTAAGGGAGTTTATCACCACCAAGCCAGCAATGCAAGGAATGCTAAAGGGACTGGTATAAAAATAAGAAATAAAAAGCTCAGAAAGAAAACAGCCACACAAAAACAGAAATGCCTACAAACAAGTACCTTTCAATAATAACTTTAAACGTAAACGGACTAAATGCTCCAAACAAAAGACATCGAGTGGCTGAATGGATAAAAAAACATGACCCATACATCTGCTGTCTACAAGAAACCCACCTCATTAGAAGGGACTCACACAGACTGAAAGTGAAAGGATGGAAAGATATCTTTCAGGCAAATGGAAAGGAAAAGAAAGCTGGGGTAGCAATACTTATATCAGACAAAATAGACCTCAAAGTGAAGGCCATAACAAGAGATAAGGAAGGCCACTTCATAATACTAAAGGGATCAATACAACAAGAAGATATAACCCTGGTAAACATATATGCACCCAATGCAGGAGCACCCAAATTCATAAAAAAACTCCTGGAAGATATCAAAGGAGAGATCGACAACAATACAATCCTTGTAGGGGACTTTAATACACCACTGACAGCACTGGATAAGTCTTCTAGACAAATAATCAGCAAAGATACAGCAATCCTAAATGACTCACTAGATCAGATGGACTTAATACACATCTTCAGAACACTTCACCCGAAAGCCAGGGAATATACATTCTACTCAAATGCTCATAGGACATATTCAAAAATAGACCATATATTTGGTCACAAGCAAAGTATCCCCAAATTCAAGAAAATTGAAATCATAAAAAGCGTCTTCGCAGACCACGATGGCATAATATTAGAAATAAACTACAATAAAAACAACCCAAAATACTCAAACACCTGGAAGCTGAATAGCATGCTATTAAATATTGATTGGGTTACCAATGAAATCAAAGAAGAAATTCGAAACATCCTGGAAACTAATGACAATGAAAACACAACAATCCAAAACCTATGGGACACAATGAAAGCAGTCCTGAGAGGGAAGTTTATTGCTCTACAGGCCTATCTCAAAAAACAAGAAAAAATGGTAGTAAATCATCTAACTCTACAACTCAAAGAATTAGAAAGAGAGCAACAAGAAAACCCCAGAGTGAGCAGAAGGAAGGAGATAATAAAGATTAGAGCAGAAATAAATGACATAGAGACCAAAAAAACAATACAGAAAATCAATGAAACCAAGAGCTGGTTCTTTGAAAGGATAAACAAGATTGACAAACCTCTAGCCAGACTCACCAAGAAGCAAAGAGAGAGGACCCAAATAAACAAAATCAGAAACGATAGAGGCGAAATAACAACAGACCCCACAGAAATACAAATGATTGTTAAAAAATACTACGGACAGCTCTACTCCAACAAACTAGACAACCTGGAGGAAATGGACAAATTCCTAGAAAAATACAACATTCCAAAACTCAATCAGGAAGAATCTAAAAACCTCAACAGGCCAATAACTATGGAAGAAATTGAAGCAGTCATCAAAAAGCTTCCAGCAAACAAAAGCCCAGGACCAGACGGCTTCACAGGGGAGTTTTACCAAACATTCAAGGAAGAACTAAAACCTATCCTCCTCAGACTACTACAAAAAATTCAAGAGGAAGGAACACTTCCAAGCTCATTCTATGAAGCCAGCATCACCCTAATACCAAAACCAGGTAAAGACAACACAATGAAAGAGAATTACAGGCCAATATCCCTCATGAACATAGATGCCAAAATCCTCAACAAAATCTTAGCAAATCGGATCCAGCAGTACATCAGAAAGATCATACACCATGACCAAGTAGGATTTATCCCAGGGATGCAAGGATGGTACAATATCCGCAAATCAATAAACGTGATACATCACATAAACAAATTGAAAGAAAAAAACCACATGGTCATATCAATTGATGCAGAAAAAGCATTTGACAAAAGTCAACACCCATTTTTGATAAAAGCTCTCAGCAAAGTGGGAGTAGAAGGATCATACCTCAACATAATAAAAGCCATATATGACAGGCCCACAGCCAACATCATACTCAGTGGACAAAAACTAACACCATTTCCCCTAAGAACAGGAACAAGACAGGGATGCCCCCTCTCACCACTCCTGTTCAACATAGTACTGGAAGTGTTAGCCATTGCAATTCGGCAAGAAGAAGAAATAAAAGGCATCCAAATTGGAAAAGAGGAAGTAAAACTGTCCTTATTTGCAGACGACATGATATTATACATACAAAACCCTAGCGACTCCATCAAAAAGCTACTGGACTTAATACATGAATTTGGCAATGTAGCAGGATACAAAATTAACCCCAAGAAATCAGAGGCATTTCTATACACCAATAGTGAACGTTCAGAAAGAGAGATTATAAAAACAATCCCATTTACCATCGCACCAAAAAAATTAAGCTACCTAGGAATAAACTTAACTAAAGTGGTAAAAGACCTGTACTCAGAAAACTACAGGACGTTGAAAAAAGATATAGAGGAAGACATAAACAGATGGAAGAACATACCGTGTTCATGGATTGGTAGAATCAACATCATTAAAATGTCCATACTACCCAAAGCAATCTATAAATTCAACGCACTTCCCATTAAAATACCAACGGCATACTTCATAGATCTAGAACGAACTCTCCAAAAATTCATCTGGAATAAAAAAAGACCCCGAATAGCTGCAGCAATCCTGAAAAAGATCAAAGTAGGTAGGATCTCAATACCAGATATCAAGTTGTATTACAAAGCCACTGTTCTCAAAACTGCCTGGTACTGGCACAAGAATAGGCATATAGATCAATGGAATAGAATAGAGAGCCCAGAAATCGGCCCGAACCAATATGCTCAATTAATATTTGACAAAGGAGGCAAGAACATACAATGGAGCCAAGATAGTCTCTTCAATAAATGGTGTTGGGAAAATTGGACAGATATATGCAATAAAATGAAACTAGACCACCAACTTACACCATACACAAAAATAAACTCAAAATGGATAAAGGACTTAAATGTACGACAGGAAACCATAAAAATTCTAGAAGAATCCAAAGGCAACAAAATCTCAGACATATGCCGAAGCAATTTCTTCACTGATACAGCTCCTAGGGCACTTGAAACGAAAGAGAAAATGAACAAATGGGACTACATCAAAATAAAAAGCTTCTGCACAGCAAAAGAAACCATCAACAAAACAACGAGAAAACCCACTGTGTGGGAAAACATATTTGCCAATGTCATATCTGATAAGGGCCTAATCTCCAAAATTTATAGGGAACTCATACAACTTAACAAAAGGAAGATAAACAATCCAATCAAAAAATGGGCAAAGGACCTAAATAGACACCTTTCAAAAGAGGACATTCAGAAAGCCAAGAGACATATGAAAACATGCTCAAAGTCACTAATCATCCGAGAGATGCAAATCAAAACAACAATGAGGTACCATCTCACACCTGTCAGACTGGCTATCATCAACAAATCAACAAAGGACAAGTGCTGGAGAGGATGTGGAGAAAAAGGAACACTTGTGCACTGCTGGTGGGAATGCAGACTGGTGCAGCCACTATGGAAGACAGTATGGAGTTTCCTTAAAAAACTGAAAATGGAACTCCCATTTGACCCTGTGATCCCACTTCTAGGAATATATCCCAAGAAACCAGAAACACCAATCAGAAAGGATATATGCACCCCTATGTTCATAGCAGCACAATTCACCATAGCTAAGATCTGGAAACAGCCTAAGTGCCCATCAGTAGATGAATGGATTAGAAAACTGTGGTACATCTACACGATGGAATACTATGCTGCTCTATAAAGGAAGGAACTCTTACCATTTGCAACGTCATGGATGGAACTGGAGAGCATTATGCTAAGTGAAATAAGCCAGTCAATGAAGGAAAAATACCACATGATCTCACTCATTCATGGATAATAGAGACCATTATAAACTTTTGAACAATAATAGATACAGAGGCAGAGCTGCCTCAAACAGATTGTCAAACTGCAGCAGGAAGGCCGGGGAGGGTTGCGGGACAGGAGGTAGGGGGGTAAGAGATCAACTAAAGGACTTGTATGCATGAATATAAGCATAACCAGTGGACATAAGACATTGGGGGATAGGGGAGGCTAGGGGACTGTCTAGGGCCTGGGGATAAAATGGACACATATGTATTACCCTTTGTAATACTTTAAGCAATAAAAAAAAAAAAGAAAATAATGAAATCCTCATAATACAAAGAAAACCAGTCTTTTTTATTCTATTTCTCACTAAAATTAAGGGGTTTTGTCAGGGAATAGTTGCTATGTTCCTTTGCAGAATATCCGAGAAATTACTATGATACTTAGATAAATGTAATAAGCACAATTTAAAAATTTTACAGATTAATTTTGGTCAGTGCTGATTTTTCTCAGGAAATGTGTTAAAGTGGTATCTTCTCTGGGATAAACACAAGTATATATTATTAGTTCAAAACATTTTTATCTCTTACTGTGCCCCTTCCTCTCTGCAATCCAAATTCCTATTAAAAAATAAATACATAATATTCTCTACTAAAATTCTTTCTAAGTAAGATCCTATTTTCTTTCTCTTTAAGTATTTACAAGCTTTCATCTTCCATTTAAAGTGATAACTTACTTGTAATTTCTTTCAGAGAATTGTGGTTGTGGAGATGCAGGACTAGTAGGATGGACATTCTGAACGGATAGAGTCCTGGGATTCTGCACACAGATGTTTTTAAGAAAAAAAATGAAATGGTTAGCCATGATTTTAAGGAAAATTAGAAATACCACAGCCCACATTGATTCTGTATATTAAATATCTAAATGTCAAGGTAGCTCCAGGCCTAATCCCCAAAAAATGACAAAGGTATTGCTAAAAGGCAAATGTTTTTTATTATAATTACACCTGAGCAAATCTCTCTATTTCTATCATCTATCTATGTATCTATCTTTCTATCATCTATCTATCTATCTTTCTTTCTATCTATCTATCTATCTATCTATCTATCATCTATCATCATCCTCTATATACCTCCCTGCAATGGATAATGGCTTACTGAAGATGAAATGCAACTGACTTATTTCGCTTAGCATAATGCTCTCCAGGTCCATCAATGCTGTTGCAAATGGTAGGAGTTCCTTCCTTTTTACAGCAGTGTAGTATTCCGTTGTGTAGATGTACCACAGTTTTTTAATCCAGTTCAGCTGCCATTCTAAGCATGAAGTGACCCTTCCAGCCAAAAGGATTAAATATAAATTCCACTTCTATTGTCACTGTATGTAAAACACTTATCCCCAGAGAAAATACAGTCCACAAAAGTAACTCAGACACAAAATACACAGGGTGAATATAGAGACCTGCATCATCAAACAGCCATGGCATACTGCATAGACTCTTGGAGTGAAGCTAATACATATGAATAATTTAATAAAGACTTGGTACTTAAAGTTCATACCTTGAGTAAGTATATATGCAAAAAGTAAATTGCTGTAAATGGGTATTGAAGCAAGAAATTCGCATGTTGACACAGACATGAGGCATATAACAGTGGCTCCAGACCAGATCTTATTTACCCAGAGCTTATTCTTATAGCCACACTTGTTATCGGTGGGTATATAACATTGTGACATGGCCATTTTGATGGAATTATATTGAAATCAAGGACATTTTACATAGCTACTTTGCTAGAGATATTTTGACATGGAGAAATTTGATAAAGACTGTAAAATGATCCTCTGTGCTTTGATTTTAAAAATTAAGTAGCCTGTGAAATATACATCATTACATCGTAAAGTTTCAACTCATGTCTACAACTACCCCTGGGGGGCAGTTAATTTTGGATTGGTAATAATGTTAAAGATCAGATAAAGATTATGTATCATCTAAAAAGACAAACTAATATAGACAGAAAGGATGACACAGACCTTAGTCCTCATTTAGTTACCTCTCCTATGTCTTTGGGCTTTCTTTTTCTGCTTTGTTTTCTTAATCTTCTTGAAAATAAAAACGAAAATCAAAAGGAAGCATAGGAAGAAAACCATTGCTCCTGAAAATGTTACTTAAGTAAGCTTTCTCAGACACCTTCCCTTGTATCTATGGCCAGTACCTCTGACCTTTGCTCCCTGATGTCATAGAAGACAGACTCAAGGGTTCCTGACCATTCTGTACATCAGGTCTTAAAGGGCTCTAACCTTTTTTTCTAGCATGCAAGAGAGTAGTATACCTGATATGATGAAAAGAGGCCTACCTATAATTTGGATTTGGAGGCCATAAACCAGATTATCTAGCTTCAGCACTATTGCTATATTGGGGAGAAGGGTCTTATAAGAAGTTGGGAGAAGGGTCTCAGCATGTAGAAGATAGGAAGATATGTATTTTACCTTTTTAAAAATTTATTTTCTTTATTGATTAAGGTATCACATGTGTTCTTATCCCCCCATTGCCCTCCCAGCCCCCCCTCATTCTCTCACCGCCCCCCGAGTGTCTGTGTCCATTGGTTAGGCTTATATGCATGCATTTAAGTCCTTTGGTTGATCTCTCCACCTTACCCCCACCCTCCCCTGCCTTTCCTCTGAGGTTTGATGGTCTGATCAATGCTTCTCTGTCTCTGGATCTGTTTTTGTTCATCAGTTTATGTTGTTCATTATATTCTACAAATGAGTGAGATCATGTGATATATTTATTTTTCTCCAACTGACTTATTTCACTTAGCATAATGCTCTCCAGGTCCATCAGTGCTGTTGCAAATGGTAGGAGTCCCTTCGTTTTTACAGCAGTGTAGTATTCCATTGTGTAGATGTGCCAAGTTTTTTAATCCACTCATCTGCTGATGGGCACTTAGGCTGTTTTTTACCTTTCATTTTTCCAGTTTTAGCCTAATTTAAAGTCATTAATCTAGACTTAGTCCTTGATTTCCATTAGGTAGTTCTAGAAAAGTGTTTCAGGCAGAATTTAGGAGTAGAAAATTATAGAGAAGAAGACAGGACCAGACTAACATTGCAAGTTTTTGTTTGTTTGTTTGTTTAAGATCATGCCCTAGCAGTAGTGGTGATAGTAGTGTGGCACTCTGTTATGAGCACATGGCAGTCCATAAAAAATAGCAGCTAGCTTCTGAAGAGACTTTTCTCCAGAATTAGTGGACATTTTAGACCCTTGAATTATAGTGACGATATAATTTATTGTGCAAACCAGAACACTTACGAATGTGACAGGGGAAACCATTAATGTTTGCATTGGAAAAACCAACAGAAAGTGGGACTATCCTGGTCACCCTACCTTGAAATCACCATTGTTGGACACAAAGCTGAGCCTCCCCATGTTTTTCAGAAACAGAATCAATGTGGCTTCCAATTTCTATATCAAAAGGATTTTTTTCTCAGCTTTTAGTCTCATTTCTAATATCACCTCTTTAAAAAATCTTTACTAACATTCCCATATAGTGTTGCCCACCCCAAGTCAATATTACAGCATCCTGCTTATTGTAGGTAGAGAATTTATGACAATCTGAAATTATCTTTTCTTGTTTGTTTGTTATCTGCCTCCTCTCCCTTCTCTAATATAAGCCCCATGAGGACAAAACCTAATCTAAGATACCAGTGTATCCCCAGAGTATAGAAGAGTTCTAATCACATAGTAGGCATTCGATAATTTTGTGGTGAATAAATGAAAAATGATATCCGATGAACACGACTGGGTGCACTTTATGCTAAGGACCAAAGAGAATAACACTGGTTCCTTTTTATATGGAGTCTGAAATTCATTTACTGTGACCCTATTCTTTAATGGCCTCTTGATATATCTATCTTGAAAGAAATCCAAGACCAGAAGAGGAATAATGTGAACAATAAATAAGGCATAATGGGTTCTCAATCAGAACCAGTCTACTGATTATCCAAATGCTTTACTTCTATATCCTTCTGACTGCCTATCTTTTGGTACCTTTGTGCCCCCATACAGAAGATAAGAATGAGAAATAAAATTTGATACTCAAACTCATTGGTTATATTTCCATTAGCAGATTTAATCAAAAGTTGGTTAGAGAAAATATATTCTGAAAGAAAATCTGATTTTTTTAATAGAGATTTACGATATCCACATTTCCCCTTGTGCCACTTTTTAATTAAGACTAAAGATAATTAAGCATTGGGTATTTAAGATCTGGCAAATAGTAGTCACCTATCCAAGGAATAAATGAGTCAAAGAAATGGAACGGAAAGAGATCAATAGTCTTCAGCCCCCTGTCCAATGATCATAAAGAGACTGTTTCCAACCCCTCTACATCTCAAATAATAGCCTTTTTCACCAAAAATAGTTACTCTAGACCCCCTTTGAGTTCTTTTGGATCAGTTGTGAAGAGAATTTTAACTTTGTCGGCATTATTTAATTTATGCTAAACTGACCTGCAAAATTCAGAGAAAAGTTTAACACTTATAACTGAAAAACCCCTCATCCATTAATATATATAAAAGGATTGAAACAACTCATTTGAGAGCACAACTTTAAAGCAATCAAGTACTTGTTAATACACAATACAATATTTAAAATCTGCTTTTAACAGTAGCATAATAGAGCCTTAATTTCCTTTAAAAGTTCATGTTAATTAATACTTTCTAGGCTATGTTTAAATTACCTCTAGCCAAAAGCACAGAAGTCTAATGAAAATAAGTATTTTAAAGATTTGAGGAATATTTGTCTTTATATAAAATATATGCATACACATGCATTTATGTGAGTGTGTTGGAAGTTGTATTGAAATATTAAAATGCAGTCACCTCCCTGGGGTTCTAGTAAATACCATGAAACAGTACCCTGAGGTACTGTAAACCAGAAAGTGAATGTATCTGGCAAAGATACACATTTTACAACTGTTGAGTAATTTAAATCCTGGGAGAATCTGACTCATTTTAATCACAGTTTCCTCCATTGGCACTACACCTAATAGAGAAACCATATGTTTTAAACTTTTCTAGGGAAAACACTGACTTCTTTTCACTCATACGTGGAATTTAATGAACAAAATAAGCTAAAAAATAAACTAGAAATAAACTCACAGATAGAGAGTAGATTGACAGCTATCAGAGGAGAGGGGGGTTGGGGTAAAAATGTATAGGGGTTCCAGAGTGACTACCATCAATAAACCAACAAGTAAAAGTGTTGGCAAGGATGAGGAGAAAAGAGAACCCTAGTACACTGCTAGTGGGAATGCAGATTGGTGCAGCCTCTATGGAAAACAATATGGAGTTTCCTCAAAAATTAAAATTGAACTGCCATTAGACCCAGTGATCCTGCTTCTGAGAGTATATCCCAAGAATCCCTAAATACCAATCAGAAAGAATATAGGCACCCCTATGTTCATAGCAGCGTTATTTACAATAGCGAAGATCTAGAAACAGCCCAAGTACCCAAGAGTAGATGAGTGTATAAAAAAGCTGTGGTACATCTACACAATGGAATACTATGTGGCTGTAAAAATGAAGGAGATCTTACCCTTTGTGACAGCATGAATGGACCTGGAGATTATTACTAGTATGCTAAGCAAAATAAGCCAGTTGGAGAAAAACAAATATCACATGATCTCACTTATATGTGGAATATAATGAACAAAATAAACTGATGAACAAAATAGATCCAGAGGTATGGATGCATGGAATAGACTGACAGATCTCAAAGGAAGAAGGGGGTGAGGAGTAGGAAGAGATTAACCAAAGAACATATATGCATATATGTATAACCCATGGACATAGGCAATATCGTGGGGAGGGTTTGGATGGGGCAGCAGCTGGATGGAGGGGACAAAGAGAGGGGGAAATGGGGACATCTGCAATTCTGTCAATGATAACTAAAATAAAATAAAATAAAATAAAGTAAAATAAAAGTAAGCCCCCCCAAAAGGTGAAGGGACTATGAAAAAAAAACACCCTCATAGACACAGACAACAGTATGGTGACTACCAGAGAGAAAGGGGAGTGGGGGAGGTAGTAGACAGTATAGGGGGAACAAATGGTGATGATAGGAGATTTGACTTGAGGTGGTGAATACACAATACAACATACAGATGATGTATTATATTATTGTATGCCTGAAACCAATATAATTTTATTAACTAATGTCAATCAAATAAATTCAATAAAAAGGGAAATTTTTTCAAAAATGGAAATTTGCTAAATACATTACCTATATAGAATGCTATGCCTATGCAAGTAGTACACAGATTAAAAATAAATAAAATAAATTCATAGATTAAAACCTTTTTCAAATCACATGTCCTCACTTTTAGGTAGTAAATATAATTGCTATTTATGTATCAACTTTTATCTATAATAATAAAAACATAATATGCAAATTTACCAAACGGCTGAACAGCAGAACTACCATCCGGATGACCTTCTGGACAACCTTCTAGATGGAGCCACGGCTGTGAGGGCTGAGGCAGCCGGGGCTGCAAAGGCCTACTCTTGCATGAATTTTGTGCATCGGGCCTCTAGTTTTAAATAATTTCCTACATGAAGCACTGATAAGAAAGTGAGCACAAAACTTAGTGCGTTGAGCCTGAGGATCTAGGGCAAGTTTCTATCATTATTTCTTTTTATTATCCATGTGCTCTTATTGGGTAGATACAGCTACTCCCACAGTTTGATTACGAGCTCTGTATTATTGGAGACTCACTTTCCTCATTTAAAAATGGGGATAATAATAATAATATTTGCCTTAGAGGTTTCTGCTATGAGCATTAAATGGGATAATGGATATGAAGTGCTGAGCCCAGTGCTTTGCAAGGCATATTTTTTTCATTGGGGCTATTTTAAAGAAAATATTTAATATAGCGATATAGCTTCTTCAATTAGTTATACCATATCTTTTTATCAAGCACTTTTTATGTGTCATACATTTGAGCATAGAGGTAAGTTTTGATATTATAGTTTGGGGGAAGGCACAACAGATAAGCAAATAGTTTAATCTCCATATCCAAAGAACAATGAAAGGCTTAAGTTGGCATACATGCATCAAATATTTTAATAATTTAAAAGTGCAACACTATAGTAAAAGACTCCTGGTCACTTACACTTATTCACTTTCTTTTTAAAATGTTTAATTGAATTATAATTTACATACCATAAAATTCATTCACTTAAAGTGTACAACTGAATGCTTTTTAGTATACTCACAGCATTGTGCCACTATCACTATAATTTTAGAACATTTTCACCACCCTCAAAAGAAACTCTGTACCCACTAACACTTATTCATCATTTCCCCCAAATGCTCTCCTCTTGTACGTGCCCTAGAGCACCATTAATCTACTTTCTGACTGAATGGTTTTGCCTATTCTAAATATTTCATATAAATGAAATCATACAATATGTAATCCTTTGTGACTGGCTTTTATCACTTAGTACATTGTTTTCACGGACCATCCATGTTGTAGCATGTATCAGTCTTTATTTTTATAACTAATATTCCATTCTAAGGATAAATCATGTTTTATTGGCCCATTTATTCATTGATGGACATTTTTGAGTTATTTCTACTTTTTAGCTATTTTGAATAATGCTGCTATAAACATTCATGTACAAGATTTGATTGGGCAAATGTTTTCAATTTACTTGGATAAATAGCTAAAAGTAGAATTTCAGATAATATAAGAACTCCATGTTTAACTTTTTTTTTAATTTTATGAAATCTTTATTGTTCAGATTATTACATTTGTTCCTCTTTTTTTCCCCCCATATCTCCCCTCCACCCAGTTCCCACCCCACCCTCTGCCCTTACCCCCCCACTGTCCTCATCCCTAGGTGCACGATTTTTGTCCAGTCTCTTCCCGCAACCCCCACACCCCTTCCCCCCCCAAGAATAGTGAGTCCATTCCCTTTCTATGTCCCTGATTCTATTATAATCACCAGTTCATTCTGTTCATCAGATTATTTATTCACTTGATTCTTAGATTCACTTGTTGATAGATGCATATTTGTTGTTCATAATTAGTATCTTTACCTTTTTCTTCTTCTTCCTCTTCTTAAAGGATACCTTTCAGCATTTCATATAATCCTGGTTTGGTGGTGATGAACTCCTTTAGCTTTTCCTTATCTGTGAAGCTCTTTATCTGACCTTCAATTCTGAATGATAGCTTTGCTGGATAAAGTAATCTTGGTTGTAGGTTCTTGGCATTCATCACTTTGAATATTTCTTGCCACTCCCTTCTGGCCTGCAGAGTTTCTGTTGAGAAATCAGCTGACAGTCGTATGGGTATTCCCTTGTAGGTAACTGAGTTTCTTTCTCTTGCTGTTTTTAAGATTCTCTCTTTGTCTTTTGCTCTTGGCATTTTAATTATGATGTGTCTTGGTGTGGTCCTCTTTGGATTCCTTTTGTTTGGGGTTCTCCGTGCTTCTTGGACCTGTAAGTCCATTTCTTTCACCAGGTGGGGGAAGTTTTCTGTCATTATTTCTTCAAATAGGTTTTCAATATCTTGCTCTCTCATCTTCTGGCACCCCTATAATTCTGATGTTGGTACACTTGAAGCTGTCCCAGAGGCTCCTTACACTATCCTCACATTTTTGGATTCTTTTTTCATTTTGCTTTTCCGGTTGGGTGTTTTTTGCTTCCTCGCATTTCAAATCATTGACTTGATTCTTGCGCTCCTCTGGTCTGCTTTTGGGAGTCTGTATAATATTCGTTATTTCAGTCCGTGTATGCTTAATTTCTAGTTGGTTCTTTATCATAACATCAAGGGTCTCATTAGATTTCTTGAGGATCCCAATAAGTTTATCGGCGGCTTCTAGACAGTTCTTGAGACCTTAAAAGTGTGGTTCTGAACTCAATATCCTCCATGGACAGTTTTGTCCTGTTTCTTTGTCTCCGCATTTTGTTATGCTTTCTTGGTGCACCCCCTAGTGGTCTTTGTGCGCAGTCTTGTTGTAGTTAAGCCTTGATTGTTGTATTTAATACTAGGGGGATTTGACCTCCAGGCCAACTGGCTGTGAGAATCAGCTGTGTCTGCAGTGGTAAAACTTCTGTCCTCTAGGGAGGTGCTAATCTAGCCTTTGCCTGAGGCTATCTGGCAAATGGCTCTGTGCAGGGCTTGGGTGGGGCGGGTGGGTCGCACGGGATCAACAGAGCGGGTGGAGGGAGCAGTTATGGCTGCTCTCAGTTCCGTCCCCAGAGGCTCTGCCTCTCAGAGTCCCAGCAACTGCTGTAAACCTCAGAGAGAAAGCTGCCCTCGCGTTCCAACCGATGCCAGACAGTCCTGCTTCTCCCGTTTGAGTCTGGGTCCCTAGAGACTCGCCCAGAACTGGATCTCAGAATCTGAGACTCCCTCCTGATTGAAAACAACAACCGCGCCCTCAGCTTCAACCTGCTCCGCGCGCACCTCCGCACCTTTGTATTTTCCGCACTGCGCCTCCTCTGAGTCTCATATGCTGTTCTCTTTCCTTCTAGTTGAAGAATTTCCCCTCAGCCAGTCTTCCTGTGGTTCTGGGCAATGTCCGTTCCGTCTTTTAGTTGTATTTTGAAGTGGTTGTTCGAGGCAGCTAACTCCGGTGTTTACCTATGCCGCCATCTTGGTTTCTCCTCCCCAAGAATCTCCACGTTTAACTTTTTAAGAAACTGCCAAACTTTGACCTTTTTACATTCCTGCCATCTGTGTTAAGTAGGTTCCAATTTTTCAACATCTTTGATAACACTTATTATTGTCTGTCTTTTAATGTAGCAATCCTAGTAGGTGTGAAACAGAATCTTATTTTGCATTTCTCTGATGGCTAATGATTTTGAGCATTTTCTCATGTGCTTATTGCCATTTACATATCCTTTTAAAAAATTTCTAAAGCATTGTATGTAATTAATTAAATCATACTGTAGCAAAAAAATTAGAATTCTTACAAAACCAGATTTTTAAAAATCAAAAAAATGGGAATATATAGTAAATTTACTCAAATGAAGCTTAAAAGATATAGAACTGAAAATATTAGAAATATATATATATAAAATGAATATACATTAGCCAACTATATGAACAGTTCTGGCTAAACACTCATACAAATACATATTCACCTCTTTCTTTTATATAGAAATAACACATACATACATGATATGACAATTCTGGCAAAAAAATTCAGAGATAGTAAAAATACTCTCAAGTTTTAAAGATGGTGTGGAATAAGTTTTAACAACAACATTCTACATGAATGGAAACCCCTGATTTAATTCCATAATTTTCATGCCAGAAGCATGGTTGGTTTTACTTCTTTCTAAGAACAGATCTTGGTATCATGACATTGGCTTATTAATAATTAAGGCATTTTGTTTACACAGTATCTCAGTGTGGAAAAAACTTTTAGTATTGATTTTTTGCCGATGTTTTAAACTTTCAAAGCCTTTCAACATAAGAAAATAGCTGCACACATTTGAGTGTTTTCTTATAAAACACAATCTTAAAAAAGTAATGATGATTGGTCTTTGCTTTTCCTTGTAATAAATTTTGTCATATTTTTTCACATAGTATAAAGTATATTCTTATGAAGGGTTGCATTAAGATCCAGTAGTTCTTCAACAATGTTGCCAAGTAACCATATGAATCCCAAATGCAGCAAAGGTGAACAATCTTCATAGCGCACTTTCACCTTATTAAAGTTGAAGCTGCTCCTTTTGGATATTTTTCCACTTCAGTGTGAAGTAGATTGTTAGGGTTTCATTAGTGGTTTCATATGTGGCTTTAAAAGAAAAAGGTTTTGATTTCTTTCACAGTTCACAGTTCTCCAATGAGGCATGTTTGGAAATCATATTATCCAGGGATGTTTTGAATAACCAAATGCTCTTTAGTAGATGAAGTCTTTCAATGCAACTGTAATAAATAAGCATCTACATCCTTAGCTATATTATCAATATATCCTGGAACCAAAGTAAGATTGTTTTCTTGTTCCCACAATCCGCTTAAAATCTGAATATTTCCATCATTTATCATTTCTGTTTTGGATGATAGTTCTAACTTCAACCTTTTGGTGACTGCTTGAAGCCAGTTTAAACCAACTATTATATATTCTTCAAATTTGCTTTTATGTAGTGAGTTTACAAGAGGCAACAAGTGTACACAGCAGCCTAGTGAGATGTATTGTTTTTCTCCCTATAAACTATTGGTAAGCACAGGAAGGCAATCCACCACCACTCCAAGGTCTTCTGTCTTCACCAAATAAGTTATAAGTTCACTTATACTTCTCTTTTTCCAGAAAGTTAAAGCTACATTCAATCTCAAATTCACGCTGAACAAAACTTGCGCCATGTTTCATGATCCAAAGAAACCTCAGAAAAAAACCCCACTATTTTTTTTGTTTTTTAATTTATTGATTAAGGTATTTCATATGTGTCCTTATCACCCCATGCCCCCCACTCCCCTACTCATGCCCTCACCCCCCTGTTGTCTGTGTCCATTGGTTAGGGAGATCAACCAAACCCACTGTATTTTGATGATGCACTTTCTGTCTGTGAAGAACCAGAATCACTGGAGTTAAGCCAAATATGGTTGACTACCATGGTGTAATTTTTCAGGCGGGTGGCCTGCACAAGCCAGTTCATTTTCTTTATTTGCCATGTCACATCCCCCACTTCTAGGGGACTGTTTCCTTTTAAAACAAGAATTTGCAAAAGGTAATGAACTTTGTTTCTGTGGTAGATCAGCTTACGTAGTTTATCTGGGCTTTTCACAACGTGTCCAACTGTTCTATTTATGTAAGCAGCCAACTGTTTTGGAAATTTCTTAACCTCCTTCATGTTCTTATTAGTGAAATTAGAGATCCTTTTTCTGGGATGATCAATGGAATGATTCTCAATATTATGATAAAATTTCCGGTTTTTTTTTTAACATTGTGGGTTTCAGATGCCATATCTCTTAAATACCAGCACCTCAGTCCAGCTCTGGTGCTGACCAGCTGCGCCTGGAAACCTAGAGAGTCCCTGGGCTCCAGGCTGAGCCTCACTCAGGGCCATTCAAGCTAGGCCATGCGTGGGGCACTGGGATTGCTCCCCCTTGGGCGTCTCTCAGGCTCCACCCAACTCTCCCATTTATATATTTTCTTTAGAGAAATCTGACAAAATTGTAATTTACTTATGTTTTATTTTTTAGTTGTAGGAGCTCTTTATTTATTCTAGATACAAGTCCTTTATTAGACAGTAGAGGCCCAGTGCATGAAATTTGTGCACGGGGGTGTCCCTAAGCCCAGCCTGCACCCTCTCACAATCCAGGACTGTTCACCTGCCTGCCTGCCTGGTCACCTCTAACCCCTCTGCCTGCCTGATCGCCCCTAACCACTCACCTGCCTGCCTGATCACCCCTAACTGCTTACCTACCTGCCTGATTGCCCCTAACTGCCTTTGCCTGCCTGCCTGATTGCCCCTAACCACTCTGCATGCCTGCCTGATGCCCCTAACCACTTGCCTGTTTGTCTGATCGCCCCTAACTGTTCGCCTGCCTGCCTGCCTGATCGCCCCTAACCATCTCTGCCTCTGCCACTGCAGCTGCATCTAGAAGGACGTCCAGAAGGACGTCCAGCTGTCTGGTATAATTAGCATATTATGCTTTTATTAGTATAAATATAACTTACCAAAAAATTTAGGGTTGTCTTTGTATTTTCCTGATTGTGTCTTTGAAGCACAAAGCATATATTTTGGTGATTTCCAATTTAACTATTTTTTCTTTCATCATTTGTGCTTTTGGTGTCATATTTAATAAACTATTGCTTAAACCAAAATCATGAAGATCTATATCTGTTTTCTTCTTTGAAAAGTTGTATGGTTTTAGCTCTTACCTTTAAGCCTTTGATCCATTCTTAGCTAATTATTGTATACTAGAGGCCGGATGCACAAACTCTGTGCAAGGGGCTTGGCCCCACCGCCGCAGTGGCTGCCTTAGCCCCCGCCTGCCTCAGGGGCCGCCTCTGCCTCAGCTGCCACAGCTTCATCGGGAAGGTCTTCCGGAAGGACATCCGGTCTAATTAGCATATTATGCTTTTATTATTATAGATGGTGTCAGATAGGTGTACAATTTCATTCTTTTGCACATGAACATACCGTTGTCCCAGCACAGTTTTTTTTAGAAGACTATTATTTCCCTCATTGAATTGTATTGGTGCCCTATTGAAAACCAATTGACTGTAATGTGATGGTTTATTTCAAAATACTTAATTCTATTCCATTGATGTATATGTCTATCCTATGTCAGCATCTCATCATTGTGATTATGGTAGGATTATTGAGCAATGTGAGTATTCTTTATTCTTCTTTTTCAAGATTGTTTTGACTATTCTCATTCCCTTGCATTTTCATATTTTATGTCATATTTTAGAGTCACAATGTCCCTTTCTTCCAGAAAGGCAGTTGGACATTTGATAGAGCTTACATTGAATTTATATATCAATTTGAGGAATATTGCCATCTTAATAATATTAGTCTTTCAATTCATGAACATGGGATGGCTTTCTATTTATTAAGGTCTTATTTACTTTGTTTCAGCAATGTTTTGTAATTTGTAATTTTGTGCACTTCTTTTATTAAATTTATTCTTAAGTATTATATTCACTTTGATGATATTATAATTGTAATTATTTTCATAATTTAATACTAGGATATTTTTATATCCATGTATAGATATACAATTGATTTGTGTATATTATTCTTGTATCCCACTCAATTTCAACCACAAGCTCAATGTAACCTGAGGTTATATCCAATCTTTTGGCTAGTGTGGGCTTGTAGGAATGTGTTGGGTATGCTATGCTTCCCCCTTTAAGAGCTCAACCCCTATAGTTTTTTTCTCCAGTATTGAGAAATGCACATATTTATAAAATAATTTACTTCTCATCCAATATTCATATGTGGTCATAGTGATCTTTGTAAAATGCGATTCTAAAGATGCCCTTAATTTTCTGAGGCCCCACAGACAAAATTATTTTTGGACTCAATCTTACCTACTTTCCTCCAGTTTCAATGAGAAATATGTCCTTCCAAGTCCCACATCCTACCTTCAGTTCTTTGACCCTAAATTTTCTCAGGAATAACATTATTTCTTGAGTTCTTCACACTCGATCTTTTTAAAAGTGTGGACCACACTACCTCCACTTCTTTACTACTCACTCTCTTCTCAATATCCTACTATCTGCCTCTGTCTTCCACTAGTCTACTTAAAATGTCTAAATCTCAGAATAATAACTTCCGTTAAAATAAAAAATTTGGAAGTCATTTATTCCAATGGTTTTAACTAGCATCTCCATGGTGATGTGTCCCAAGTAAATATTTACATCCAAGGCCTTTCTCCTAAGCTGCAGACCTATATATTTAACTATATACTGTATGTCTCCACCCTCATGACCCACAAGTTTGTGATAGTTAACGGGCAAAACTTTTGTCTCCAAATATGTTCTCTTTTATTACCTTGTCATAGTGAATGATATACCCAGTACCCAAACATTAACCTAAACACCCAGTTACCCAAATCAGAAATCTAAGACTGTATTCTGGACTCTCCCTTAACTCACATCTTATCAGACCTATTGATTTTGTTTACAAAATACTTTTCACCTCTATTAGTACTAAATCATTTCAGACCATGATCAGCTTTTGCCTTGATTATGGTTGTTGTCTCTGTCTGCAATCTTTTCAACTATTTCTTTCACTCACATTCAGTGTGTACACAATAGCCAGTGATATTTCTAAAATGCAGATCTGATCATGACACTCTTCTACTTAAAATTCTTCAATTATTCTCCCCAATTCCTCATCCACTGTCAAAATCTTCAGGATGAAATTCCTTACCATGAGTTAGATAATCTTTGAACTGGACCATGCTTTTTTATCCCAGTGTCCTCTGTGTTCTAAATATATTGAAACTTGCATATATCATATGCAGTTATTAAAATAAGCCATATTTTCACTCACTTCCATGCCTTTTCATGGACTCTTGCACCTTGATTATCTGTTCTGTTTCTTTGCCTCAATAAATCCTACTCATTTCTGGGAAGCTTTCCTTAACAATGTCTGGGTTAGGCACATATGAGATCATATAGCATCCTGTGAGTACTTCTTGATTACACAAGTGATAACATTGTTTTGTCTCTTTTTTTTCTCCCCATCTGACTGTGAGTTTGAGTACTATTAGTCTCCTGATGCTTGAATATCTTTCAAAAATACACAAGTCCCACTAAAGCTACACCATTGCTTACCTTTAACTAAAATTGTTTTTATTATCTTTAGTTTGATTTTCCCAATTTTTAAAGAGTAAAAGTATTAAGAGTAGAGTGGAGATCAAATAATTAATATTAAAACTGTTGCCCATGACTTAAAAACACATGTATATGTGTTTTATTTGTGGTCTTTGGTTTATAATTAATTTACCAAATAGGATCTTCAAATATACACAAATCATGTAACATGTACTGTAATTGTTGAAGGCTTACTAGGTCCTAGGCATTCTGCTTAGCACTAGGTGTAAAGAATATAGGTGTATATCCTAATGATTCAATGTAGTATACACGATAGAAACAATGTGTGAGAGACGTTGTGGGTGCAAGTGAACAACAACAACAAAAAGACTGTTTGGGAGGAGGAACCAAGATGAGATGGTAGCATAGGCAAACACAAGTATTCACATCCTCCAATAACCACATCAAAACTAAAATACAGAAAAAACCATCATTCAGAACTGCCTGAAATCTGGCTGAATGGAAGTCCTACAACCACAGATTTAAAGATGAAAGCACATTGAGACTTGTAGGAGGGGTGGAGGTGCAGAATGGTCTGGTCTGACACCCAAGTGTGGCGTGTTTTTAATTGGGAGGGATATCTTGGCTGAGGAGGCTTCCCGTGAGGATCAAAGGGTCCAAGCCCCAGACCAGACCCCTCAGTCCAGGGTTCTAGTGCTGGGAAGAGAAGCCCCATAACTCCGGGCTATAAAAGCCGGTGGGGTAAGTGGCTAAGTGACATGGAGGCTGCTGGAGAACCAGACAGTTCCTCTCAAAGGGCTGGCACACAGTCTTACTAGGATTCACCCCTTCTGAGCACCAGCACTGGGGGAAAGGCTTAGTGGGGGGTAACCAGTGACATATGGAAAGGAACTGGATTGCCTGACATTGGGGTAAGAACCTTAGGGCAGCTTTATCCCAGACAGGAATGCTCACAGGGGTCATTGTTCCTATGCTAAGACCCCCTACCACAGAGCTGGCTGGCAGGCTCCATGTCTGAGTCTCCATCAACCTGGTTCACACTGTTCCTTCCAACCTGGTGATTCCCTGTGACCCCAATTTACAGCCCCACCCAAGCTATTTGCAGAGGCTTTTTCGTATGAATGGCCTGTTCTGGCTCAAGATTCAGACTTTCCTAAAATCATTCAAGCAAACAGCAGCTGGACTTAGTGTGCCCCATATCTCTTGATAAGTGGCACCAGGCCCAGCACTAGTTGTAGCTTGCCAACGTTCACAGCTTAGCCTCTCCTGGGCATCTCTGAGTCCAATACAAATAGAAGCCATCTGCAGATCACTCTGTAGCTTCTGCCGGATGGCCCCAGGCAGGGCACAGGCAGTGGCTGACTTTTTACCTTCCAGGAGGCCACAAAGCCAGTGCACCCAGTTGACAGGTTTAGACCATGCCAGATTACAACCCTACTCATCCATGAGAGACATATTCAAGGGACAGACTCAGTGAGCATCAAAACCCCACTGAAGCAAGTCCTGCCCCACAGGGGTGTCCCCTGCACAGCAGCTCTTCTGCTGTAGTCACAGCAGGTCCCCACAGCTAATTGGCCTGGAGGTCAATTCCTCCCAGTGACACCAACAGCAATCAAGGCTCAACTACAACAAGACAGTGCACACAGCCCACACAGGGGCACACATAGAATGCCCGGTTCAGGCTGAGCCACTGGGCCCTACAGGACACCTACTACACAAGGCCACTCTACCAATTCCAGGATACATAGCAGCTCTACCTAATATATAGAAAAAAACCCCACAGGGAATCCTCTGTCTCTGATGTTTGGGTTTTGTGACACTCAGAACCCATTTGCTGTGCTGGGTCAGTGTGAGATAAGATTCTAAAGCTAATGTCCCAATCCACCCTTTTATGAGTAGTCTTTCATTTACTGTGTGGTTTTTCTGTTTCTGTATTTAAGATCTCTTCTTATATGCAAGATTTCATGTTGTTAGTCTACTCAGAAAGAAAAAATATGGGAAATAAAACCTTCTAAACCCCCCAAGTCTTTTTCCTAGAGGTATCAGACCTGTAGAAGTGCCCTCCAGCAGGCTGCCTACACAACCTCCAAAAAAGATATTAATGTTGATATTTTAGTATAATATCCCACAGTATTTTGCATAAGTAAATTAAGCTGTTTAAAATAAATGAATGTTCAGAGTAGCAGCTAGTATTATTGGTAATTAGAAGCCTAAACACAAGACACAATAAAGTTTCTAATATAGTTCTGCCAAACAAATAAAACAAAATAAAAAAACATAATTCTTGTTTTTACTGGCATAAAAACAGACATATGGATTAATGGAACAGCATAGAGAGCCCAGAAATAAACCCATGCCTTTATAGTCAGTTAATATTTGACAAATGTTATGCTTATATGTATGCATACAAGTCCTTTGGTTGATCTCTCCCCCTACCCCCACCCTCCCCTACCTTCCCTCTGAGGTTTGAGCATCTGATCGATGCTTCTCTGTCTCTGGATCTGTTTCTGTTCCTCAGTTTATGTAGTTCATTATAACCACATATGAGTGAGGTCATGTGATATTTATCTTTCTCTGACTGGCTTATTTCG
The DNA here is from genome assembly GCF_014108235.1 of Myotis myotis. Taxonomy (NCBI): domain Eukaryota; kingdom Metazoa; phylum Chordata; class Mammalia; order Chiroptera; family Vespertilionidae; genus Myotis; species Myotis myotis. Next base: position 101,811,055 of record NW_023416346.1, on the reverse strand, counting down.
CTTAACATATTGCTCTCCAGTTCCATCCATGCTGTTGCAAATGGTAGGAGTTCCTTCTTTTTTACAGCAGCATAGTATCCCATTGTGTAGATGTGCCACAGTTTTTTAATCCACTCATCTGCTGATGGGCACTGAGGCTGTTTCCAAATCTTAGCTATTGTAAATTGTGCTGCTATGAACATAGGGGTGCATATATCCTTTCTGATTGGTGTTTCTAGTTTAGCAAAAATTTTTGAAGACAAAAATCTGGTTTTACTATGCTGTACACCTGAAACTAATACAAAATAATATTGAATGTAAACTGTAATTGAAAAACACAAAATACATTTTTAAAAGAAAAGGAAAGTTTTACACAGATACACACACACACACAGGAAATACCATGTGAAGATACTGGAAGAAGACCATCTATAAGCCAAGGAGAGAGGCCTCAGAAGAAACCAACCCCGTCAACACTTTACTCTTGGACTTGTAGTCTCCAAAATTTTGAGGCAATAATTTTCTGTTCATTAAGACAGAAAATGTCTGGTTTTATGAATCTTTGCAATGTGCCAGCTTTCCCCAAACCTAGTATAGTGTTTTATGAACACTCAAGATATATTTTGAAATTGAATTGTAAAGAAGCCTCAAGCCAGTCAATTATCATGCTTAAAGAAAAACGAGGGTGGTAGAAGTGCTGACTTGTCAAATCATCCTTGACCTCCCTAAAACATTTGACCATGGTAACTTAAAGTTATTAGACCTGTGTTTTATAGTTTCTTTTCTGTAAAATTCATAGGGTTGTTGTGAAGATTAAATAGTACTGTATGTAAATATTTAGTATATTTCTTGGAACATAAACGCTAACCTATATTAGTTATAATTACTGTTTTTAAAAATTAGTCAGGAGGCAACTGTGGTTTAGTGAAAAGAAGATTGAACTTAAACTTCATAGTCCTGGTTCTGAATCTTGGTTCTGTCGCTTAGTTCTGTGGCCACATGTGAGTCACTAAATCTATCTTATCCTTGATTTTCTCATTTTGAAAAATGGGGTAATAAGACATGCAGGGAAGTCATGAAAATTAAAATAGATATCCTGTGTTATAGATATCATTTTTAAAGTTTTAAAAAATATTTTATTGATTTTTTTTACAGGAGAGAGAAAGGGAGAGGGAGAAACATCAATGTAAGAGCAGAACATTGATTGGCTCCCACAAGCCCGCCTCCCCCATTGGGGATTGAGCCTGCAACCTGGGCATGTGCCATGACTGGGAATTGAATCGGCAGCCTCTTTTTTAAAAAAATATGTATTTTATTGATTTTTTACAGAGAGGAAGGGAGAGGGATAGAGAGTTAGAAACATCGATGAGAGAGAAACATTGATCAGCTGCCTCCTGCACACCCCCTACTGGGGATGTGCCCGCCACCAAGGTACATGCCCTTGACTGGAATCGAACCTGGGATTCTTCAGTCCACAGGCCGACGCTCTATCCACTTAGCCAAACTGGTCAGGGCAAATCGGCAACCTCTTGGCCTGTGGGATGATGCTCAACCAACTGAGCCACACCAGCCAGGGGTAGATATCTTGCTATGATAAAGAAAATGCTTGGTATATGGTAAGTATTCAATATGTGTTAGTTCTTTTCTACTCCATTTCCTTCTCATATCCCAGAGTACCTTGTAGAAGAATCATAAGTACTGGAGAGCATCCCCTGAACTGTTTGAAGTTGAAATTGTGGAATAGACGACTGTTACATTTTGTTATCAATGACCACAATGCTAACTCCAAGCCATAAAGATAGAATCCTGAGAACTATAGGCTGATAATTCTCATTCCTCCATTGTGACTGCAGTGGCTGATTAACAAAGAGCAGTATCAACAAATGCTTAAGAAAAAAACATAACCTACTAGGCAAAAGCTATCATACTTTGTGGGAAGGACAATTATGACTGATGAAATAAAGTGGGGTTTTTGACCATTTGGAGTAAGGGAGTTGAAATGGTTATAACTTATTTAGACTTTCAAAAAACTTTGACAAGTTTCCACACTAAAGGCCTTTTACAATTTAGATCACAGTGCAGTTAGAGAAAGTGTCCATTACTGAATAGATATCTCTAAAATTTCTTTCAAACTAACATTTCATATTGGCCTTTTTGAAAATGAACTGCCAATCTTACAAGGACAATCTGCATGGAGATCTCCCAAGGCTGCATGAGTGGGTAGAACTCAGCAGATAAGTTTCAGTGAGCTGTTATTTGTTAGAAAACCGGCTTCAAAGAATAACCTTGGCATTTAATATATGATACAGAGTGGAAAGATAGCAAAAAACAAGAGCTCCTTTGATTCTTCAAATATGAAGGAAGATGAAGCAAATATAAAGTAGAGTATGCCAAAAAGGATACAGAATCTTAAAGTTGATTATCATAGAATCTTAGCTGTTATCTAGTCTGCTCTCCCACCTAAAAATGTCACTCCCATCTCATCCTAGCCACTTGTGGAATACTTCCAGTTTTAAGGAGTGTATCTCTTCACTAGAACAATCTATTTCATTATTTGCTCCAACTGTTAGAAAATAAATGTATTACATTGAGCTGAAATTTACCTCTGATAATCACCAACTTTTTTTGGTTCTTCCTTTTTAAACCATGCAAAATAAACATAGCCCTTCTTCCACTTAAATTCCCTACACATGCTTTAACTCACCTGTCATGTACAATATATGCATACATTTCCCTGCTCCTGTTAAATGTAGAATATAGCGGGGAAGCAGACATTAAAAAAATAACCACCCTGGTTTTTTTAAGATGGTGGTGGAGTAGGTGGGCCTTTCTTGTACCTCCTCCCAGAACTAACCTGGAAATAAAACTGAATTGGGGAACATTCACCTTGAACTACTAACTGAAGACTAGCTGAAAATGAGCCTTTTAAACAAGGAAAGGCAGAAATCACCGTGAGACTGGTAGAAAGAATTTGGTCCCAAGAGGGACTGCTCCCATGGCAGGCAGGTTGAGGGTGCAGACAGATTTCTCAGTTGGAGGAGGGGGTATTCCCCCTGAGAAAAGTAAGCCCTGGAACCCAGGCTGAGCTCCCCAGACCAGAATGCCAGAGCCAGAAAGAACTGCTATATGGTATCCAGTGATGAAAGGCAGTGGGGTTTCTATCTGCCAGAGAGAGACAAAGCCACTTTTTTTAAAGAACCAGATCATAGGATTTTTATTTGCAGCCACTCACCCTGGGCTTCGGTGGAGGTACAGCAGTGCAGACTACGATAGCCTGAGGAGAGTCTGGGATGGGAGGCATTGGCGAAAGACTTGGGGGAGTGGCTGCTAGGATACCTATATTCAGTCATCCCCCTACCCAATACCACAACATCTTGACCCCTGCTGAGTAGACAGCCAGCCCCAGAGGCTTAGCCTACACATCTGGGCAGTCTCAGGAGGCCTCAGTAACTGTCTTTGGGATGGGGCTATTCCCCCTGCTTTACTAGGAACCTGACTGGTGCTTTCCCCTAATAGGACAGCTGGTAGAAACTCCTGGCTTCCCGCATACCCCACTGGACTGCCTGTGAAGGGCTCCACCATGCCGAGGACAGTAAAATATTCTGGGGTAGACCTTGATAGATGGCTCTGGGACAGTGGAACAACTACCATCTTCCCTGAAGTCTGAACAGCACCACCTCTTCATGGGAGACTCACAGGTTCCATCCTCCCTATTCCACCAAAAGCCTTTTAACAAACAACCATTTCAGTGACTAAGTCTGACATCTGGTTGGCAAGTGGAGGCAGGTGGAAGCTGACCCCAAGGTGCTTTGGAACATTTACTAATCTGCCCCTGGGCCTCATGCTGCTAACAAGCCAGTCTTGGAGCACAACGTGGCCCCTCCCATGCCCAGCCAAGCCAAGCCCAGTTGTGGCAGCCACAAACTATAGATCACTTGAAGATTCAAAAAGGTTGCCAAGAGCCAAACATAGACGGATTCTGACATTAGCTAACACCAAAGTACCTCCCAGGAGGCCTGGAACCGGCATACAAAACAGTCAGCATCAGTCAATGAATGAGCAGGATCCAAAGGGAGATCTCAGCAGGCACTAAACTCTGCCAAGAGATCTCAATTTCGCGTTTTTTCTCCACTTTTATTTTGTGGTTTTTTTTCTTTTCCATCATTTTTTAAAATTTGTTATCATTTTATTATTTTTTCTCTTTTTTTCATGTTTCTGATTTTTCTTTTTCCTTTTCTTACTCTATTTTAAATTTCTCTTTCTCTTCTTTTCCCTTATGTTTTTTTCTTTCTCTTATTTTTCCTTTTAATAAGTTTTCTTTCTTCTTTTCTTTTATAGCATTTTCCTTTTTCTATTCTTTATTCTCATTTTCTTCTCCCTGTTTTTCTTTTATATTATTTTTTCTTCCCCCTTTTTTTCTTCTCATATTCTTTTTCTTTTCTTATTCTTGTTCTTTTTCCTCTTTCCTAATCCTTTTCTTCTTTTTTGTGGTTGTTTTAGCTGCTATTGTTGGGTTCTTTTTTATGTTTTTTATTTTGTTTTGTTCTGTCAACACCTGTACAACAGCTCACATGCTGTGGCAGCGGTTGAGCCTCCTAGCCTGAGGGGAGATCCCACCCATGAATGGGACAACAACAATGAAGACTCAGACCCACATAACCCACACAAGGGACACACCCAGATTGGGAGATGAAGAAAACTGAAATGCTGGGGCACACAAGACACCTTCTACATAAGGCCACCACATGGATACTGGGAATCATAACAGATCTATATAATTTATATAAACAAACACAAAGAGACAGCTAAAATGGGGAGACAAAGAACAACCCCCAAATGAAAGAAAAGGAGGAATTGCCAGAAAAAAAAATACCTAAATGAAATGAAGGCAAACAATTTACCAGATATAGAAATCAAAGTAATGGTTATAATAATGCTCAAGGAAATTAGTGAGAACTACAAACAGCTTAATGAGAACTACAAGGAACATAGTGGTAACAACATCAGCATGAAAAAAGACGTAGAATCCCTAAATAATAACCAGTCAGAAATTAAGAATACCATTCTGACATCAAGAATACACCGGAAGCCCTAGCTGGTTTGGTTCAGTGGATAGAGTGTTGGCCTGCAAACTGAAGGTTCCCAGGTTCGATTCCAGTCAAAGGCACATGCCTGGGTTGTGGGCTCAATACCCAATAGGGGGCGTGCAAGAGGCAGTCAATCAATGATTCTCTCTCATCATTGATGTTTCTATCGCTCTCTCCCTCTCCTTTCCTTACTGAAATCAATACAAATATATTTTTTAAAAAAGGAATGCACAGGAAGGCCCTGGCCAATTTTGCTGAGTGGTTAGAGCCAAATGGACTAAGGGCTGCAGGTTTGATCCTAGTCAAGGGTGCATACTGCAGTTGCAGGCTCCATCCTTGGCCCCAGTCAGGGCACTTTCAGGAGGCAACAAATTGATGTGTCTCTCTCACATCAATGTTTCTCTTTCTGTGTTTTTCCCCCACCCTTCCACTCTCTCTGAAAAAAAAAATGAATAGAAAACATATCCTTGGGTGAGAATTAACAACAAGAAAATAATACACAGGGAGGGAAGATGGTGGCGGTATAGGCAGATGCGTCCCAGGTCGTGTCCGGAGCAAATGGAGTGAGCAGCTGAAACTAGTAACATCCACCCCGAATTGGCGAAATTGCTCAGCTGGTGAGACGGTTTACAGCCCGGAAGAGCAGAACTCCCCTGGAAAGGTAAAAAAACCAGGGATTTGGGCAGGAAAGTTTGCCAGACCTCTGAGCCCAGAGAGTCGGAGGGAGACCGCGTGGCAGACAGCCGCGTCCCTTGGGACAGGCACAGCCCCTGACGGGGGAAAGGAGAACCGAGGGATTCCTGGTGCCCCCAGGGGAATTGAGAGATGGGTTCTATGATCACAGCGACTGAGCCTAAAGGGGGCAGCCTGAAGAGCTGACCAGACCATGCAGTCCCGGTAAGAGAAGAAGCTTACAGAAACCAAGCCTTCCCCGTTTCCGCGGCCGGCTTTGTTTGTTTGTTTTTACTGAATCCTGTTCATGGGACATTTCGGATACAGACACTCACCTGTGCTGAAGAGAGGGAGAGTGTGCGGAGGAGTGGAATCTGGGGAGAGACTGAGGAGAGAAGGGGGGCCGGGAGAGGTGGCAGCGAATTGAGTGCTGAGACACCCCTGAGCCCAGGACTGGGGCAGCCATTCTCTCTGGAGAGTGAGACTCCTCCCCCCAGCCCCCAGGCAAGGAGCACAGCCACACCCAGATTCCACCCTGTATGAGATCAAGTATTAAAATAACCTGATAAGTCCCTGGGAGTTAACAGGGTCTGGCCTATAGAGGGATTTTCAATCCCAGCAACAACACAGCGCCAGTAACTAACTATTACGCAGCCAGCTCTGGGCAGTGAACTTCCACTGGACAGAGAGGCCCTATAGCCTCAGAGGCCAACCCCAGAACACTGCCACCCAGAGGCTGACCCACAAACTGACTCTTTGCTAAACACAAAATAAGGCAGTCTGGGAAACAAATGCGGCCTGCTTTAAAATAAGGACTGTGGTTTACAACACAGAGGAACAGTGTATCGCAGGGAAACTCAACACTCTCCTGAATACCTGGCAGGTCTAAGGCGAGCCACACTGAAGAATAGAAGAACCGAAGGACCTTCACTACTGCAATTTTTTTTTTCTTTTTTCACCTTTTAACTAAGAAACCAATTTTTTTCTTTTTTTTTTCTGCTTTTTTTTTCGTTTCTTTTTTTTTCTTCTTTTTCCATCACCTGATTTTACCCTTTTAATTACTACCTTCTTATTTTTAACCAGTATTATTACTGCTACCATTTTACCATTTTTTTTAAAGTGCCATTTTATTTTCGCTTTATTTTATTTTGGGATCAGTGTTCTCCATTCTATTTTCATCATTATATTATTGGTTGTTTCTAGTTTGCATTCATCTCCAGGGAGCTGTTGCTGGAATTTGTTGGGATTAATGGCTGTTCTATAGGAGTATTCTCCTCATATAAAAAAGTCTCTTCCCCTCTTCCACTTCATTCTCTCTTTTCGCTCTTTTTTTTTCTTTTCTTTTCTTTTCTCGCTTCTATTTTCCCCCCTCCTTTTTCCCAATTTCATTTTTGCACTCCTTTTTTTTGGTCCCTACTTTTCTTTTCTTTTTTCTCTTTTATCTTTTTCTCTTCCTTCTTCCTTATCCCCTAATTCTCTTAATTCAGGTGGTCACCTTTATTTGGGGTTATTAATATCGTGAATATATTTGTGTATAGTGCCTGGTACGTGGTGCCTTGTTGTGTTGTATTTTGTGCCTTTAAATCAAAGCAGCAGATCCAAGCAACAGCAACCTCCTGAGCACCACACCCTCTGCTGAGGAACAGCAGCTGTACGTGAAACCTCCCCCCACCAGCCAGAAGAGCCACCACAGCTGTGAACAGCACCCACCAGAGGAGCTGCTGCCAACTGAAGAGCAGCTGCTACCGCAACCGCCCGAAGAGCAACCACAGAACATGGAGTCACTGCCACCAAGGGAGCAACCACTGAATGACTCAACGTCTAGATAGGTCAGTGAGATCAAACATGGGTAGACAAAGAAACCCCCAAAGGAAAGAGAAGGAGGACTCTCCAGAAAAGCAGCTAAGTAATACAGAGGCATGCAACATGACAGAAAAAGAATTCAGAATAAGGGTCCTAGAGTGCATAAACCGGATGGAGGAAAAAATCGACAACCTCTGCAAGAAGCAAGAAGAAACAGATGAAAAAATCGATAACATATGGAAGAAGCTAGAAGAAACAGATGAAAAAATCAACAACTTAAGTAAGACCCAAGAAGAAATGAAGAGTGATATAGCTGCAATGAAAAACTCCATTGAAAGTATCAACAGTAGACTAGGAGAAGCGGAGGACCGAATTAGTGAATTAGAAGACAAGGAAGAAAAACACACCCAAAACGTACTGCAATTGCAGAAAAAAATTAAAAGACAGGAGGAGAGCCTAAGGGAGCTTTGGGGCAACATGAAACGAAACTACATACGAATAATAGGGGTACCAGAACAACAGAAGGATGAACAAGGATTAGAAAACCTATTAGAAGAAATAATATCAGAAAACTTCCCTGAGGTGGGGAAGAAAAAAGTCACACAAGCCCAGAGAGTCCCAAACAAGGTGAACCCGAAAAGACCCACACCAAGACACATCAGAAGTACCATGGCAAATGTTCAGGACAAAGAGAGAATCTTACAGGCTGCAAGAGAGAGACGGAAAGTTACATACAAGGGATCTCCCATTAGATTGTCAAATGATTTCTCAACAGAAACACATCAGGCCAGAAAAGAATGGACAGAAATTTACAAAGTGATGCAAATCAAAGGACTGAATCCAAGAATACTCTATCCAGCAAGGCTATCATTCAAACTTGAAGGGGAAATAAGAAGCTTCACAGACAAAAAAAGGCTAAGGGAGTTTATCACCACCAAGCCAGCAATGCAAGGAATGCTAAAGGGACTGGTATAAAAATAAGAAATAAAAAGCTCAGAAAGAAAACAGCCACAAAAAAAAGAAATGGCTACAAACAACTACCTTTCAATAATAACTTTAAACGTAACGGACTAAATGCTCCAAACAAAAGACTTCGAGTGGCTGAATGGATAAAAAAACATGACCCATACGTCTGCTGTCTACAAGAAACCCACCTCATTAGAAGGGACTCACACAGACTGAAAGTGAAAGGATGGAAAGATATCTTTCAGGCAAATGGAAAGGAAAAGAAAGCTGGGGTAGCAATACTTATATCAGACAAAATAGACCTCAAAGTGAAGGCCATAACAAGAGATAAGGAAGGCGACTTCATAATACTAAAGGGATCAATACAACAAGAGGATATAACCCTGGTAAACATATATGCACCCAATGCAGGAGCACCCAAATTCATAAAAAAAACTCCTGGAAGATATCAAAGGAGAGATCGACAACAATACAATCATAGTAGGGGACTTTAATACACCACTGACAGCACCGGATAAGTCCTCTAGACAAACAATCAGCAAAGATACAGCAATCCTAAATGACTCACTAGATCAGATGGACTTAATAGACATCTTCAGAACACTTCACCCCAATGCCACGGAATATACATTCTGCTCAAGTGCTCATAACACATATTCAAAAATAGACCACATATTGGGTCATAAGCAAAGTATCCCCAAATTCAAGAAGATTGAAATCATAAAAAGCATCTTCGCAGACCACGATGGCATAATATTAGAAATAAACTACAATAAAAACAACCCAAAATACTCAAACACCTGGAAGCTGAATAGCATGTTATTAAATATTGATTGGGTTACCAATGAAATCAAAGAAGAAATTCAAAACATCCTGGAAACTAATGACAATGAAAACACAACAATCCAAAACCTATGGGACACAATGAAAGCAGTCCTGAGAGGGAAGTTTATAGCTCTACAGGCCTATCTCAAAAAAACAAGAAAAAATGGTAGTAAATCATCTAACTCTACAACTCAAAGAATTAGAAAGAGAGCAACAAGAAAACCCCAGAGTGAGCAGAAGGAAGGAGATAATAAAGATTAGAGCAGAAATAAATGACATAGAGACCAAAAAAACAATACAGAAAATCAATGAAACCAAGAGCTGGTTCTTTGAAAGGATAAACAAGATTGACAAACCTCTAGCCAGACTCACCAAGAAGCAAAGAGAGAGGACCCAAATAAACAAAATCAGAAAAGATAGAGGCGAAATAACAACAGACCCCACAGAAATACAAATGATTGTTAAAAAATACTATGGACAGCTCTACTCCAACAAACTAGACAACCTGGAGGAAATGGACAAATTCCTAGAAAAATACAACATTCCAAAACTCAATCAGGAAGAATCTAAAAATCTCAACAGGCCAATAACTATGGAAGAAATTGAAGCAGCCATCAAAAAGCTTCCATCAAACAAAAGCCCAGGACCAGACGGCTTCACAGGGGAGTTTTACCAAACATTCAAGGAAGAACTAAAACCTATCCTCCTCAGACTACTACAAAAAATTCAAGAGGAAGGAACACTTCCAAGCTCATTCTATGAAGCCAGCATCACCCTAATACCAAAACCAGGTAAAGACAACACAATGAAAGAGAATTACAGGCCAATATCCCTCATGAACATAGATGCCAAAATCCTCAACAAAATCTTAGCAAATCGGATCCAGCAGTACATCAGAAAGATCATACACCATGACCAAGTAGGATTTATCCCAGGGATGCAAGAATGGTACAATATCCGCAAATCAATAAACGTGATACATCACATAAACAAATTGAAAGAAAAAAACCACATGGTCATATCAATTGATGCAGAAAAAGCATTTGACAAAATTCAACACCCATTTTTGATAAAAGCTCTCAGCAAGGTGGGAGTAGAAGGATCATACCTCAACATAATAAAAGCCATATATGACAGGCCCACTGCCAACATAATACTCAATGGACAAAAACTAACACAATTCCCCCTAAGAACAGGAACAAGACAGGGATGCCCCCTCTCACCACTCCTGTTCAACATAGTGCTGGAAGTGTTAGCCATTGCAATTCGGCAAGAAGAAGAAATAAAAGGCATCCAAATTGGAAAAGAGGAAGTAAAACTGTCCTTATTTGCAGACGACATGATATTATACATACAAAACCCTAGCGACTCCATCAAAAAGCTACTAGACTTAATATATGAATTTGGCAATGTAGCAGGATACAAAATTAACCCCAAGAAATCTGAGGCATTTCTATACACCAATAGTGAACGTTCAGAAAGAGAGATTATAAAAACAATCCCGTTTACCATCGCACCAAAAAAATTAAGCTACCTAGGAATAAACTTAACTAAAGAGGTAAAAGACCTGTACTCAGAAAACTACAGGACGTTGAAAAAAGATATAGAGGAAGACATAAACAGATGGAAGAACATACCGTGTTCATGGATTGGTAGAATCAACATCATTAAAATGTCCATAGTACCCAAAGCAATCTATAAATTCAACGCACATCCCATTAAAATACCAACGGCATACTTCAGAGATCTAGAAAGAACTCTCCAAAAATTCATCTGGAATAAAAAAAGACCCTGAATAGCTGCAGCGATCCTGAGAAAGAACAAAGTAGGAGGGATCTCAATAAGAGATATCAAGCTGTATTACAAAGCCACTGTTCTCAAAACTGCCTGGTACTGGCACAAGAACAGGCATACAGATCAATGGAATAGAATAGAGAGCCCAGAAATCGGCCCAAACCAATATGCTCAATTAATATTTGACAAAGGAGGCAAGAACATACAATGGAGCGAAGATAGTCTCTTCAATGTTGGGAGCCATTATAGATATTGGCTTAGACAAAGCCATCTTAAGAATTATAAGTTTCTGGTTCCTCCAGAAACTCCTAATTACCAGAAACCACCTGTGTCTTGCAAATTGGCCAGCAGTTACAGATAAACTACCCTCACACAGCCGCTAAATCACACATCTCCACTGATAAGCACACAGCCATCAGGAGCCTAATAAATCTCTAGTAAAAGGTCACTGCCCATAGACCCCTTTACCCACCCCCCTTCCCTAAAACAGTATATATCCTGCCGCTGTGAGAATAAAGTTTGAGGCTTGATCAGAGCACTGTCTTGCCTCCATTCTTTCGTGTCCCTTGTTTGTTTCATTCTCCTAGGGTGTCTCTTCGTTCCCCCGTTGTTTTCCCGCGGGTCGGGACAGTCTGTCGCCCAACGTGGCAACTTGGGGACCCCCTGCGAGAACATCTGCTTGAAGCGCCTGGCCAGGCACCCCTTAGAGTCGCCGCGCAGTATTGACTCGTGAGTGAAGACTCGGCATCTTGATCGCCACGGTTTCGCCCGCCCGTGAGACAGATCGTTGTGAAGGTAAGCAGAGGAAACTTTTCAAACAAGAATTTCAAAATACCTCTTGAGAGCCCTCACCCTCTTTGGCTGGCCTTTTTAGTTTTCTTGATCTCCCTCCAGTCCACTAATAAGCACTTCACCTCGCCGTTCGGGGAAGAGTGAAGGGTACCCGAAAACGGCAGTGAAAACTCTGAATCACTCGGAAAAGTACTTCTTCTCTGGCCCGACCTGTGTCGCCCTCTCTGGCAAACTCTGAGCTCGCCATGTCTTAGTGGTTGCCATCCTGGTATGGGGCTTATACATCCCAACCTATGACAGGCGAGCAGAGGCCGTAAGGTAAAAGGAGAGCGGTTACATAAGGATCACCAGAGATTTAAGAAATTTCGAGCTGACCTGGCACGGGGTTTATACGTCCCAGAGGCTTATGTGGAGGAGGAAATCTTGAGAACTACCCAGCCAAAATAATGGGCAACTCATTGAACTCTCATGAGGTATTTCTAGATGGGCTCAGGGAGTCCCTCAGGACACGGGGAGTAAGGGTTAAGAGAAAGATTTAAGCATTTCTCAGGGGTCTCAGGGAGTCCCTCAAGGCGTGAGGATTTTGGGTTAAAAAGAAATATTTAAGGAATTTTTTCACTTTCGTCACTAACCTTTGCTCATGGTTTATTATAGACTTTTGATTTGCATGTTTAAAGTGTTAAAATTTTAGAAGGAAATCTTTTACAGTTTTTGCATGTTATTATAGAACATAACCCTTGGTTTCTTGAAAAAGGTACATTAGATCTTAAAAGTTTGCCAAAAATTTAATCAGAACTTGCCAAAAATTGTTTCCCCTTGTGGAACACGGTATTTCATTTCCTAGAGGCTTTAGGAGAGGTCAAGGAGGATGGATCTCCTCCCCCTTTGCACCCTCCGCTCCTTAAGAGGAGCAGAAAGAAAAAAAAATGGGAGAAATGGCCTTCATGGCTCCCTCCACCTCCATGTCCTAATCCTGAAATGTTTAATTTGCCGTTAAGAGAATCACCTGTGCAAAAAGGCCAAATTATAAAGAAATTGGAATATTAAAAGGTACTCCTTAAAATCAGGCTGAAAAAATAGTGCCATGGTCATCTTAATGTGTTTTCTTATCTTAATTTGTATTTGGAATCTAAAATCTATAATAAGAAGTGAAACCCCGCTGTTGAATCCGCCTCTGGTGTGGAGAGATTCAAAGGTGGCAAGAGAGAGCAGAGTTATAAGCTCTCCCGCAATGAGATTACTTAATGTTTTATTTAAAAATTACTGGAGAACATCTTATGACAACCAAACTTTGGTTAAGATAACTTTGGGTGCTAGCCATGACTTTAGAAAGCAAAATAGGAAAAAATTTAAAATGTCTTTTTCTATAAGCATGACTTTGGGAAAAATACGCCATCTGAGTCATTTGCTGAAACTTCCCCCAAAAGCAGAATGTGGGGGAAGGGAAGAAGAAGCACGTGGCGATCCAGTGTGGATGCCCCCTCCCCAAGTATTCTAAAATTAAAGTCCTTCTTGTAACTGAAATGCTTTTACAAATTTAAAAATGCATCCGGGATTTCTGTACACATGTAAAGGGAAAAGGCCAGTTTAAAAACGAGTGTGCATAGTTATGAGCTGAACTTGACCTTTTGCTGAGTACAGAATAAAAACCCAAGACTGTTTTGGTCTTAAAAATGGCAAAGATGAACCTGAGAAAGAAATGCAGATAGGTTTCCCAAGGCGATTTAAAGTAGCTCTTTTGAAATTTCCCGCCCTAAGGCAAGTACCACCAGGAAGTTGATAGTCAAGTTTACATGTGAATAGCTATGGTTTTGCTTATTAGCTGGAAACTTAAAACTTTTAAGTTCAAATCATCTAAAAGTATTGAAATTTATAATACTGAAATGTTAATCTGAGTATGCCTAGTATAAAGTCAAGATGATAGAAGTTAATCTATTAATTGAAAATGCCTTATATTTTGTTTGAAATGTATCCTTAAATGTAAAAGTATTGATTTGAAGAATGCTAAATATTTAATTTGCTTTAAATTTAATTGATATCTCTTAATAATTATAAGAAGTATATAATTTTTAAATTATATATATATTTAATGGTCTTTTCAAGTTGGATTTCAAAACTATACTTGAAATCACATGGAAAGCTTTATCAAATAAAAATTAATAAATATATTTTAAGTTTTTGCCTCTGAGAAAGGGCAAAACAAGTTATTTTGTTTAATATTTCTTAAAATACAGCAGTGAAATTTTAAGATGTAATTTGAAATACAAAAGCTCCTCACTACTGCATTTTAAATTAGGCTGGAGGTGGGGCAGCGTTTGCACCTCGTGTATCAGACATAAAGCTTTACTGAATTTACTAATCCTTGTAAGCAATTGAATCCTAGTAAAGTAAAATTCTTCTAAAAAGGTTACTGAAGGCTTCCCATGATCCCTCTGTATATGCAAATAAGCCAAAAGGGAACGCTGCTTAAAAACATTATTTTAAATTTAATAAAAAGAAGAAATTTTAATATTTTGAAATATCTTCCACTAATATTTACAGAATAATCTAATGATTTGCTGTTAAAATACCATATCTGAAAATAAGTACAGTCACCATAAATGTTTAATGACTTTGACTTGGAATACATGGCCTTGCGGCACTATCAGTCAACATCCAAGAAGTAGCCCTATAAGTTACTTGGTGTAAAAAAAGAAAGATTTTTTTTTTTTAAGGTAAAGTTCTCTAAGTGTAATCCAGCAGGAGGAAGACAAACCAGACAATCAACAGCCCAGAGACCACCTGGGGCATGGTAAAGTGAAGCATGTTAACAATTAATTCAGGTAAAAACTGTAATTCAGATAACATGCCTAAGTTTTACCTAGGTTACCCAAGGACTCTAGATAATGTGTTTACCCAAAACTGTAGTTTGGATGGCATGCTGTCTCTGTTTCTGTAAATTGCTTTTTTTTGCTAACTAGGTTCCTCATTCCAAACCTTGAGTTTAAAATTAAATTGTCATGACCTAGAGCAAAGAATATTCTTACATGGTATTATTCTACAAGTTTCATTAATAATTTTTGATGCTTTACAACAGTATCTTGTGCATTTATCCCAAACAAATTTACAAATGAATTTGAATGTTTTACATGAAGGAATTTATTCCTTTCCACTGTGTGGAGGGCCTCCTGGGGAAGGCACTTAAGCATTCTGTATTGACCTCTCTTGACTTTTTTTTGCCAAAAGGAGCTGTAGCTACCGGTTCCGCCAGATTAGGGACAGCATTACACACCTATAATAAATTATCTAACCAGCTAATTGATGATGTCCAAGCTCTCTCAGGCACTATCAATGATCTCCAAGATCAGATAGATTCCTTAGCTGAAGTAGTACTACAAAATAGAAGAGGGTTAGATTTGCTCACAGCAGAACAGGGAGGAATATGCTTGGCCCTACAGGAACGCTGCTGCTTCTATGCCAACAAATCCGGGATCGTCCGAGACAAGATAAAGAAGTTACAAGAAGATCTAGTGAAGAGACGGAAAGAATTATTCGAGAACCCCCTTTGGAGCGGACTGAACGGACTCCTGCCCTACCTGCTCCCTGTTCTCGGCCCCCTTATAAGCCTTCTCCTAATCCTAGCTTTCGGCCCCTGGGCTTTTAGAAAATTAACAGACTTTGTAAAACAGCAGGTTGATAGCATCCTGGCCAAACCCATTCAGGTACACTACCACCGTCTAGCTATGATAGACAGTGAACGTGATTATAATGAATGCCAAAACTCCCTCCCTGCGGGGACAGCATGACGCCAGAGGGGTGCTTGCCTACTCCCCATAGAAGGAGAAAGGCATGGGCACCGACCTCGGTGCACGGTAAAGCACTGCAAGGGAAGGTCACAAAAATTTTCGACCTCCTCTGGATTTCCCTGTGAGCACATCTGGTTTGCATAGAGGTTGGTATCCATACATAACTATCGGCTCTGCCTCTCCTCCCCAAAAGATACCAAGAGCCACTGACGGTGGGATCCCACCATCCCACGGGAGGAACCAGGTCCCTACTCCCCCAGTCGGTTAAAGCCCACCCTTAATAAAGAAAAAGGGAGGAATTGTTGGGAGCCATTAGAGATATTGGCTTAGACAAAGCCATCTTAAGAATTATAAGTTTCTGGTTCCTCCAGAAACTCCTAATTACCAGAAACCACCTGTGTCTTGCAAATTGGCCAGCAGTTACAGATAAACTACCCTCACACAGCCGCTAAATAACACATCTCCACTGATAAGCACAGCCATCAGGAGCCTAATAAATCTCTAGTAAAAGGTCACTGCCCATAGACCCCTTTACCCACCCCCCTTCCCTAAAACAGTATATATCCTGCCGCTGTGAGAATAAAGTTTGAGGCTTGATCAGAGCACTGTCTTGCCTCCATTCTTTCGTGTCCCTTGTTTGTTTCATTCTCCTAGGGTGTCTCTTCGTTCCCCCGTTGTTGTCCCGCGGGTCGGGACACTTCAATAAATGGTGTTGGGAAAATTGGACAGATATATGCAAGAAAATGAAACTAGACCACCAACTTACACCATACACAAAAATAAACTCAAAATGGATAAAGGACTTAAATGTACGACAGGAAACCATAAAAATTCTAGAAGAATCCAAAGGCAACAAAATCTCAGACATATGCCGAAGCAATTTCTTCACTGATACAGCTCCTAGGGCACTTGAAACGAAAGAGAAAATGAATAAATGGGACTACATCAAAATAAAAAGCTTCTGCACAGCAAAAGAAACCATCAACAAAACAACGAGAAAACCCACTGTGTGGGAAAACATATTTGCCAATGTCATATCTGATAAGGGCCTAATCTCCAAAATTTATAGGGAACTCATACAACTTAACAAAAGGAAGATAAACAATCCAATCAAAAAATGGGCAAAGGACCTAAATAGACACCTTTCAAAAGAAGACATTCAGAAAGCCAAGAGACATATGAAAACATGCTCAAAGTCACTAATCATCCGAGAGATGCAAATCAAAACAACAATGAGGTACCATCTCACACCTGTCAGACTGGCTATCATCAACAAATCAACAAAGGACAAGTGCTGGAGAGGATGTGGAGAAAAAGGAACACTTGTGCACTGCTGG
Source organism: Myotis myotis (assembly GCF_014108235.1). Classification (NCBI taxonomy): domain Eukaryota; kingdom Metazoa; phylum Chordata; class Mammalia; order Chiroptera; family Vespertilionidae; genus Myotis; species Myotis myotis. The sequence continues at coordinate 101,794,015 of NW_023416346.1, read as the reverse complement.
TGGGAATGCAGACTGGTGCAGCCACTATGGAAGACAGTATGGAGTTTCCTTAAAAAACTGAAAATGGAACTCCCATTTGACCCTGTGATCCCACTTCTAGGAATATATCCCAAGAAACCAGAAACACCAATCAGAAAGGATATATGCACCCCTATGTTCATAGCAGCACAATTCACCATAGCTAAGATCTGGAAACAGCCTAAGTGCCCATCAGTAGATGAATGGATTAGAAAACTGTGGTACATCTACACGATGGAATACTATGCTGCTCTAAAAAAGAAGGAACTCTTACCATTTGCAACATCATGGATGGAACTGGAGAGCATTATGCTAAGTGAAATAAGCCAGTCAATGAAGGAAAAATACCACATGATCTCACTCATTCATGGATAATAGAGACCATTATAAACTTTTGAACAATAATAGATACAGAGGCAGAGCTGCCTCAAACAGATTGTCAAACTGCAGCGGTAAGGCCGGGGAAGGTTGGGGGGCAGGAGATAAGGGGGTAAGAGATCAACTAAAGGACTCGTAAGCATGCATATAAGCATAACCAATGGACATAAGACACTGGGGGATAGGGGAGGCTAGGGGACTGTCTAGGGCGGGGGGATAAAATGGACACATATGTAATACCCTTTGTAATACTTTAAGCAATAAATAAAAAAAAAAAAAGAAAGAAAAGAATACACAGGAAAGGCATTTATCTGAAAGCATTCTTGCAGGGAGGAGCTCCCTGGGGTTTTAATTTGAAAGGTGGCCTGGAGCATGGAGAACCATTAATCATTTCTAAGGTGAACCTGATAGTGGAAAGACCTCAAAGGCTCCAAGATGGCTGCAGAGTACCTGGAGGCTCTGTCTGTTTACTCCCAAAACTGTGCCAGATCTGCAGCTAAACTGTGGAGCATTCAGCTTGAAAAAACAGTTTAAGTGTAGCTGATCTGAAGCATTGTAGGCAGGAAAAGGGCATAGAAGACAGGAGGAGATGCAGAGAGGGTGAGCGAGCTTCTGTACCTCCAAGGCAGGCATGGGGGAGGTGGATATAAAGTGTGGCAGCAGAATGCCCAAACCCTGGAACCATGGGGTCTTGGCCTCACACAGGGATCTCCAATCCTGAGCAACAGAGAAGGGAAGGGGACATTGCATAACAACAGGCAGTGGGAATCAGTGTGGATTCAGTCCAACTGTGAGTCTCAGACAGAACCAGCCTAGGCAAAGGACAACATCCTTGTTAAAACACCAGTCTGGGAAGGTCTGTACCTATGGGAAGGACCGTGCGCCATAGATTGGGGCCAGCAGACATGTCTGATTGGTACACCTAGCAGTGAATCTGAGGAGCCCTTTATTCTCTGGAAGAACTTAGGACAGAGAACCAGAAGGGATGGACAGTGTGACTAGCTAAAGAGTATCATCAGGCTTGCCCAACTTGAGTGAATGGGCATCAACCCTCTCCCCATCTGAAGAACAGCTGGGTCTTCCCCATCCTATTGTGACCTGAGGCAAAGGGGATCAGCTCTGGAGTTAAAATCTGCACCTGTATGGCCAGGTCTGATGGAATGGAAGACTCAGATATTTGCCACGTCAGAACCTGGGCAGAGGTCTCACCCAACAGTGGCCAGACACAATGAAAGATTGGAGTGACAAACAGGGCTGATTTTTATTTTATGTATGTATGTATGTATGTATGTATGTATGTATGTATGTATGTATATGTATGTATGTATGTATTTTTACCCCCTCCTACTTGCTATGGAAGCAAGGTGGTGCCAGGGAGCCAGGTAGAGCTGAGGCACTGAGACCATTTCTCCAAGATGGGCTTTGGACCCAGAAACAGGCATGTCCTTAGCCCTTGAGCTGCATTATGGGGATCTAGAACTAAGCTTCCCAATGAGCTCAGCCAGCACAGCTCTGGGAATGAGAGCAAGCTATGGGAAACATCCCCAATGTATGTTTAAACTACCCTGGAAAAATCCTAGATAACCAAGCAGAACCCAGTTCTTTGGGGGAAGGGAGAGCAGTTGCAAGCAGGGACATTCATGCTTTGAGACCTAGGGCAGGTGCAGCTTATGGGCTATGGAGACCCCACCCAAGAACTACTTGGGTTCCACCCTGCTGTGCTTCAGTCGGGTTGTTGGACCAAGCAGGAACATCAACTGACTTTGGCTTGCAAAACTCAATGCCAGGAAGACACACAATCCACTTAACAAATGGGCAAAGGACCTGAAATAGACATTCCTCTAAAGAAGACATATAGATGACCAATAGATATATGAAAAATGCCCAAAGTTACTAATCATCAGGGAGATGCAAACTAAAACTACAACGAGGTATCGCTTCACACCTGTCAAAATGGCTACTATCAATAAATCAACAAACAACAAGTGCTGGTGAGGATGTGGAGAAAAGGGAACCCTAGTACACTGCTGGTGAGAATACAGACTGGTGCTGCCAGTATGGAAAACATTATTGAGTTTCCTCAAAAGTTTAAAAATGAAACTGCCTTTTGACCCAGTGATCCCACTTCTAGGTATGTATTATGAGCATCCCAAAACACCAATCAGAAAGAATATATGTACCCCTGTGTTCATAGCAGCACAATTTACAATAGCCAAGATCTGGAAACAGCACAAGTGCCCATCAGTAGATGAGTGGCTAAAGAAGCTGTGATACATCCACACAATGGAATACAAAGCAGCTGTAAAAATGAAGATCTTACCCTTTGGGACAGCATGAATGGACCTGGAGATTATGTTAAGTGAAATAAGCCAGTCAGATATAGCAAATACCATATGATCTCACTAATATGTGGAATTTAATGAACAAAATAAACTTACACATGAAACAGAACCAGAGGAATGGGTACATGGAAAAGACTGACAAATGTCAGAGAGGAGGGTTTACAGGGGACTGGATAAAGGAAAGTAAAGGGATTAGCTAAAGAACATATACGCATAGCCCATGGATACAGAAAATAGTCTGGTGAGGGCCAAGGGAGGGGTGACAGGGGCTGGATGGAGGTAGGCAAAGGTGGGAAAGTGGAGGACATCTGCAATAGTGTAAACAGTAAAAAAAATTAAAATAAATAACTACTCAAATGAGTATATAGTTGCAATGTCAGATGTGTTATGAAAGAAGAAACATCTCCCTACAAATATATAGCAAAGGAACTTAAACTTGACATGGCCATTGTTTCATGGATATTTCTCATATCCTTGTATATCATATGTCATCGCAGGACTAGAAACCAAAGAGGTTTTCGACCAGTAATTATTTTAAATTAACTATTTATTTTGAAATAATTTTAACTTACAGACAAGTTGCAAAAATCCTACAGTGCGTTCCCACATCGCCTTAACTCAGCTGCCTCTAATGTTTACATCTTACATAATTGTGGTACATTATCAAAAGCAGGAAAATAACAATGGCACATTTTCAATAGTTTTGCCACTAATGACATTTTTCTAGTCTAGGATCCAATCCAGAATCCCACAATACAATTACATTTCATCTCTCAGTGTCTTTCAATCTGTGACAGACCCTCATTCTTTCTTTGTTTTTCTTGATGTTAATACTTATGAAGAATTCTGTTCAGTTATTACATGGAATGTCCCTTTAAATAATTTTGTCTCATGTTTTCTCATGATTAGATTGAGGCTACTTATTTTTGGCAAGAAAACCATAGAAGTGATATGCCCTTCTAGTGCATCATATCAAAGGGTAAATAATGTCGATATGTCTTATTACTCATAATGTTAACATTGATCACATGGTTAAGGTGGTGCCTGCCAGATTGTTTTTTTAAAGCATGGTTTTATTTATTGCATTTAAAAGCAAAGTACTCTTTAAGAATATTTGAGTAATACTTTAAACGAATAATTTCTTCACACCTCTGCCCCCAACCACTCAGTTCCAACCCCCTAACCCTCTAAGCAGTAATCAGTTTTATAGTTGCTTGTGTATTCATCCAGAGTTTCTATAAATATAATCAAACTAGAGGCCCAGCTCACGAATTCGTGCACAGGTGGGGTCCCTCGTCCTGGCCAGCGATCGGGCCAATTGGGGCTTGTCTCGCGCAGTCCCGATTGGGCTGATTGGGGATGGGGATTGGGGCCCATCAGGGCTGGCTGGCCAGGGGGAGGGACCCTGGGAGGTTGGATGGCCACAGGAGGTTGGCTGTGGGAGCACACTGACCAGCCGGCTGGCCAGGGGGTGGGATGCAGGAGGTTGGCTGACTGGGGGTGGGGGGTGGGGTAGGGGGGAAGAGAGGGGAGGAAACTGGGAGGTTGGTCGGCCACAGAAGGTTGGCTGTGGGAGTGCACTGACCACCAGGGGCAACTCCTGCGTTGAGCGTCTGTCCCCTGGTGGTCAGTGCACATCATAACAGTCACTTAGGCATATATATATACACATACATACATACATACATACATACATACATAGTAGGTCCTTGCGTTACGTCAGAGATCCGTTCCTACGGCACAACGTAACGTGATTTTCACCGTAAGTCGGAACCCACCTACATAAGCACCTACGTCACTCACATGGAGCACATACACAGCAGTAATGAAGTGAAACAGTAAAAAAAAAAAAAAATTAAAAGAAAGATAACAGGGGGAAAGGAAGATGACTGCTGACAGGAAGGCAGACTGCAAGATAGTGTGTGAGTGAGAGAATGAAAGGAGAGTGTGTGGACATATGGAGAGTGTATATTTGTCGGTGAGGGACAGCTAAACTCCAAGGGACTATTGGGGACTGCTGGACCGGGCTCCCCTGACCAGACAGCCTCCACTGCTGCTAGAATCTCTCCTGGAATGACCAACTCTGCCGCGGAGACCATGCCATCTTGAAGGGGAGAGTGCCTGTTATCGTAAGCCTATAAAATCCCAGGACTCTACAACCACAACACCCAAGGACCAGCTTCAAACCCAGGAACCCCAGAACTCAAGCAGCACAAATATGTAGACTTGGATGACCTCTGCACCTTCTCACGGAAAGGTCAGATTTCACCTAGGGAAAGGTGAGGTCTGCGATCCAGGCTGGAGAGACAAATGCACACAATGGGATCTAGAGGTTCGGGGGAAGTCTGCGCCCCACAAAATCCATGGCCGTAGGGGCTAGCATGATCCGTGAATGTGGAAGGGGGTCCACAGGACTTCTGGCAGAAGGGAACTCTAAAAATCAACTCATAGCTGGACTGGGCACAAAAAAGCAGCCTGAATTTTACCAGTGTGCCAGCTGCTTAGTGTCAGGGGAAAAAAAGACGTGCACAGAGATGTTCACAGAGTTGTACACAGTGCTGGAGGGTAAAAGTCGTGAGTTGTGCACTTTGATTCATTTTTTCTCTTTAAACCCTTGCTTTTGATTACTAAGCCCAGTATATAGGATCACCCATTTGGAGACATGAAGAGACTGCAGGGGAAAGTTGTTTTTGTGGAACCTGGGGATCAGAGCGGGGAATGACAATCAGAGAACCAGCCTTGGGGCAGTCTATTCTCCCAAACCAGTATTAAGTGCAACAGGGAAAACAAAATCTAAATATTAGCTAGAGAGGACTTATAGCCCCAGAGGTCAATCCAGAAACACTGCCACCCAGGGGATGAATCACAAAATGACACTTATGTAAACACAAATAAAGGAGTCTAAGAAACAAAGAAATACTGCCTGCATGAAAATCAGGACTGTGGCTTACAGAGGAGCAGTGGAACACAGGGAATTTCAATACTGTCCTGACTACCTGACAGAAAAAAGGCATGCGAAACAGAACAGTAGAGGAAGTGAATGACCTTCACTATTGCACATTTTTATTTTTTCATCTTTTACTTAAGAAACTATATTTTTCTTTTTTCCTCACATGATTTTACCTTTTTAATTATTATATTTTTATTTTTAAGCAGTATTATTACTACTACTATTTTATTTTTATTAAAAAGTGTCATTTTATTTCCTCTTCATTTTATTTTATTTTACTTTGGAATTAGTGTTCTACATTCTATTTTCATTTTTCTTTTAGCATCATTTTACTCTATCTCAACTTTACCTTTATGCCAACACTCTCTTCCTCATTTTCCCCTTTTTTTGTCCTGTTTCTCTTACCCTAATCCTGCTTTAGATTTTTCCTATTCCTTCTTTTTAACCTCTGTTAAAAATTCATCCTACTTATATACCTAATTTCCAATCCCTTGCTCTAAGTCCATACACACCTCTCTCTTCTCTTTCTTCACTATTCAAAATTTTTTCTCTCTTCCTATTTTTTTGTTTTGTTTTTGTTGTTACTGTTTTTTTGGTTTTGTTTGTTTTTGTTCTAGGTTTTTTTGTTTTAATTTGTTTTGTTTTGCCTTGCTTTCTTTCTGTCTTATTTTTGTTGCTTGCTTGATTATTGGTTAGATTGGGTTCTTTTGTGCTTGTTTGTGATATTGTTTCTCTTTTGTGTTTTGTTTTTTGCTTCTGTTTTTCCTCTCCTCACTTGTTATTAGTTGTTGTTTATAGCTTGCATTTATCTCTGGGTGTTTGTTGTTTGCATTTTTGGGGATTAGTGGTTGTTGTATTGGAGTTTTCTTCCCATATAAATAGATTCCCCCCCGTCTTTTTTATTCTTTTTCTTTTCTCTCTTACTTTTTTCCTTTTCTCAATATCACTTTTGCACTCCTTTCCCCCCCTTTTCTTATCGCCTAATTCTCTTTTCTCTGGTGGTCACCTTTATTTGGGGTTATTAGTATTGCGAATACATTTGTGTTCAGTGCCTTGTGCGTTGTGCCTTGTTGTGTTGTATTTTGTGCCTTTAAGTCAACACAAGAGAGAGAGAGAGCTACATAACCAGACAACCAGAAAAGAGAGATCATGGGGAGACAAAGAAACAGCCCACATAGGAAAGAAAAAAAGGCATCACCAGAAAAAGGAACTAAACGAAATGGAGGCAAGCAATATGTCAGAGAAAGAATTCAGAGAAATGGTCATAAGGTCGCTTAAAAGAATGGAAGACAAATTCAACAATATGTATAAGAACCAAGAGGAAATGAAGAACCAAGAGAAATTGAAAAATGTCATCACTACTAAAAAGAACTCAATAGAAAGCATCAAAAGTAGACTGGAAGAAGCAGAGGACTGCGTCAGTGAGCTAGAAGACAAGGTAGGAAAAAATACCCAAGTAGAGCAACATCTACAAAAAAACTTTAAAAAAAGGGAGGAGAGCCTAAGAGAACTTTGGGACAACACAAAATGAAACAACATCAGCATAATAGGGGTTCTAGAAGGAGAAAAAATTGAGCAAGGAATAGAAAACCTGTTTGAAGAGATAATGACAGAAAACTTCCCTGATATTGGGAAGAGAAAACTCACACAAATCCAAGAAGCTCACAGAGTCCCAAACAAAATGAACCCCAAAAGACTGATGCCAAGGCACATTATAATTAAACTGGCAAACACCAACAACAAAGTAAGAATCTTAAAAGCTGCCAGAGAGACGGAAAGTTACCTACAAAGGATCCCCCATCAGACTAGCGACTGATTTTCCAACAGAAACACATCAGGCCAGGAGAAAATGGAATGAAATATACAGAGTCATGAAATGGAAGGGTCTGAATCTAAGAATACTTTACCCAGCAAGGCTATTAATCAAAATTGAGGGTGAAATCAGGAGTTTCACAGACAAAAAAGGACTAAGGGAGTTTATTACCACCAAACCAGCAATGCAAGAAATGCTAAAGGGTCTGCTGTAAAAAGAAGAAGTAGGAAGCGAAGAAGGAACACAGGCATAAAGAATAAAAATGGCGACAAACAAGTACCTATCAATAATAACTTTAAATGTAACTGGATTAAATGCTCCAATCACAAGACATGGGGTAGCTGAGTGAATAAGAAAACATGACCCCTATATCTACTGTCTACAGTAGACCCACCTCAGAACAAAGGCCTCACACAGACTGATGGTGAAGGGATGGGAAAAGGTTTTTCATGCGAATGGAAATTAAAAAAAAAGCTGGGGTAGCAATACCTATATCAAACAAATTAGATTTCAAAGTGAAAGACATAACAACAGATAAGGAAGGCCACTTCATAATATTAAGGGAGCAATTCAATAAGAAGAAATAACTCTGGTAAACATATACACACCTAATACAGGAACATACAAATACATGAAAAAACTTCTGGAGGATATCAAGGGAGAGATTGACAGCAATACAATCATAGTAGGGGACTTTAATACCCCACTATCACCATTGGACAAATCCTCTAAACAAAAAATCAGCAAAGAAACAGCAATCCTAAATGATTCACCAGATCAGATGGACTTAATTACATCTTCACAACATTCCACCCCAATGGCACAGTATATACATTCTTCTAAAGTGCACATAGGTCATTTTCAAAGACCATATATTGGGTCACAGGCAAAGTTTCTTCAAATTCAAGAAGATAGAAATCATATCAAGCATCTTCTCAGATCACAATGGCATAAAACTAGAAATCAACTACAATAAAAACAATAAAAAAATCAACACCTGGAGGCTAAATAGCATGCTATTAAACTATGAGTGAGTTACCCAGGAGATCAAAGAAGAAATAAAAAGCGTCATGGCAACAAATGACAATGAAATGCAACAATCCAAAATCTATGGAACACAGTCTTGAGAGGGAAGTTCATAGCTCTACAAGTCTACCACAAAAAAACAAGAAACAATGGTAATAAATTACCTAACCCTACAACTCAAAGAGTTAGAAAGAGAGCAACAGGAAAAGCCCAGGGTAAGCAGAAGGAAGGAAATAATAAAATCAGGGTAGAGATAAATTACATAGAGACCAAAAACACAATACAAAAGATTAATAAACCAAGAGCTAGTTCTTTGAAAGGATAAAAAAGATTGATGAACCTCTAGCCAGTCTCACCATGAAGCAAAGAGAGAGGACCCAAATAAACAACATCAGAAATGAAAGAGGTGAAATAACAAACAATCCCTCAGAAATACAAATGATTATGAAGAAACACTATGAAAAACTCTATTCCAAGAAAAAAGGACAACCTAGACAAAAATGGACATATTCTTAGAAAAATAACAGCCCCCAAAACTCAACCAAGAAGAATAAAAAAACCTGAATAGGCCAATCATTACCAAAGAAATTGAAACAGCGATCAAAAATGTTCCAGGAAACAAAAACCCTAGTCCGGATGACTTTACAGGGGAGTTCTACCAAGCATTCAAAGAAGAACTAAAACCTATCCTCCTCAGAGTATTCCTGAAAATTCATGAGGAAGGCACACTTCCAAGCTCTTTCTATGAAGCCAGCATTATCCTAATCCCATATGAAGACACCACAAAAAAAGAGAACTACAGGCCAATATCCTTGATGAACATAGATGCTAAAAACCTCAACACAATTCTAGCAAATTGGATTCAGCAAATCACTTCAGCAATTAGAAAGATCACACACCATGACCAAGTGGGATTTATTCCAGAGATTCAAGGATGGTACAATATCCACAAATCAATTAATGTGGTACATTACATAAACAAACTGAGAGACAAAAATCACATAGTCATATCAATTGATGCAGAAAAAGCATTTGACAAAATCCAACACCCTTTCTTCATAAAAACTCTCAGCAAAGTGGAATAGAGGGATCATACCTTAACATAATAAAAGCCCTATATGACAAACCTACGGCCAACATCATACTGAGTGGTCAAAAACTAAAACCATTTCCCCTAAAACGGAACAAGAGAAGGATGCCCACTTTCACCACTCCTGTTTGACATAGTACTAGAAGTACTAGCCATAGTGATCAGACAAGAAGAAGAAATAAAAGGCATCTAAATTGGAAAAGAAGTAAAATTGTCCTTATTTGCATATGACATGTTACTATACCTAGAAAACCTCAAAGACTCCATGAAAAAATTACCAGACCTAATAAATGAATTTGGCAATGTAGCAGGATACAAAATTAACACCCAGAAATCTATGGCCTTTTTATACACTAACTAGTAGCCCAGTGCACGAAATTCATGCACTGGGGTGTGGGGGGGAAGGGGCCCCTCAGTCTGGCCTGCACCCTCTCCAATCCGGGACCCCTCAGGAAATGTTCGAATGCCTGTTTGTGCCCACACTTTTAAGAGATGACAGTTCCATTGCTGTTTCTTTCTTCTCATGCTTAAAACCATTGGAATAAGTAGGTATTCAAAGTATGTATACATTTTGGGGAGACACCCTGTATATCTCTAGTCAGCAGTGAAAGGAACTAACAGCAGATTTGAAACCCCTAGACAGGGAACCTCGCTCATTCCCCGCATTTCTCCCCAATTCATTTTCCACCTTCGTGGGTAGCAGGAGAATCAATGTTTTCTCTCATTAACTTGGAAAAGCACGTCCTGTCACCTGCTGCCTGGCAGGAGTGCGCTAGGCCCCACGCAAGCGAGGCTCAGTCAGGGCAGCCTTTACTCATGGGTGCCAGCACCCAAAGTGCACATTCCTCCTCTGCAGTCGCCCCGACTATCCCACTGTTTCACTGAGAGGATGGACAACCTTGCTGCCTCTGGGTCCTTGATCTTGAACGCTGACTGAAGGCACCTCAGCGAGGGCCGCCAGCACCCACCAGGTGTGTCTGTCTGCATTTGCTCAGGCTTCAACACCTGCATTAACCCCCCAGAGGTGATCTCATAGCTGCACTGGCCTCCGCGGGAACAGGGCATCACCACTCCGCCCTCTCACTGTCATCTCATAGGCGCCCACACTCAGCACCCAGAATACCCATACACTCTGCAAAGGATGTGAGTGTGTCAGAGAGGACATTTGCACATCCTGTAGGGGACATAGGCATGCTGGGGTTGATGGAAGTGCTACAGAGGGGCAGGGGGAACTTGTGCGCACCTTGGTCTGTGACTGTTGCAGGTGCATGAGGGTGACAGCGTGTTGGGGGATGTCGCATGCAAGGGAAGGAGGAGAGGATGTGCACACCAGAGGCCTGTGGCTTCACAGATCTGCAAACCCCTGTGGCACAGCCAGGAGGACCTCAATCTGGCCCACCATAGTGGCTGTCCCTGTGATCCCACACCCTCTGGGCCAGGAGGCGGGAATTGCGCAGCCTCTCCTCTGTGCTGATGGCCTGCAGGCGCTACTTCAGTTCAGCCTGCAGGCTCTGCTTGGTGTACTCATGGCTGCCACTGCAGCCATGTGGGGAGTATAGGCGGCCCTCGCCCGGAGTGGCCTGGGCGGGGCTGGATGCCAGCACACGCTGCTCACCTGCCTGGAGTGACCAGGGCGGGGCAGAAGCCAGGCGTCCCACCCCGCCCCAGCTGCTCCTTGCCTCCACACACTGTGCACTGGCCTGGAGCGGCCAGGGCTGGGCAGATGCCAGGCGTCCTGCCCCACCCAACCCCGGCCGCTCTGCCCCTGTGCTCGCTGCACACCGGCCCGGATCGGCCGGGGTGGGTGGTGCGTGACGCCTGCCCCCAGCAGCTCAGCACCTGTGCACATGCATGCTACCCACAGGACCGCCATATTTGTCGGGTTAATTTGCATATCATGCCGATTGGCTGGTGGGTGTAGATTGAGAGTAGCAGAGGGATGGCTAATTTGCATGGTTCTCTTTTATTATATAGGTTAATGAACTCACAGAAAGAGAAATGAAAATAATAATCTCATTTACCATTGCACCAAAAAATTAAGATACCTAGGAATAAACTTAACCAAAGACTTAAAAGAACTGTATTCAGAAAACTATAGGATATTGAAAAAAGAGATAGAGGAAGGCATAAACAAATGAAAGAACATACCATGTTGGTAGACTCAACATCATTAAAATGTCCATACTACCTGAAGCAATCTATAGATTCAATGCAATACCTATTAAAATACCAATGGCATATTTCAAAGATCTAGAACAAACTCTCCAAAAATTCATCTCGAATAAAAAAGACCCCAAATAGCCACAGCAATCCTGAGAAAGAGGAACAAAGTTAGAGGGATCACAATACCAGACATCAAATTATATTACCAAGCCACAATTCTAAAAACTGCCTGGTACTGGCACAGAACAGACATATAGACCAAGACCAATGGAACAGTATAGAGGACCCAGAAATTGATCCAAGCTATTATACTCAATTTTTGACAAAGGAGGCAAGAGCATACAATGTTGTCAAAACAGCCTCTTTAATAAATGATGCTGGGAAATTTGGTGACATAGATGCAAAAAAAAATGAAACAAATTACCAACTTACACCATACACAAAAACAAACTCAAAATGAATAAGGAACTTGAATGTAAGGTGGGAAACCATAAAAATCCTACAAGACTCCATAGGCAGAAAAATTGCAGACATATGTCATAGCAATATCTTTACAGACACAGATCCTGGGGCAAGAGAGACTAAGGAGAAAATTTTAAAAAATGGAACAACGTCAAAATATAAAGCTTCTTCACAGCAAAAGAAACCATCAAAAAAACAACAAGAATGCCAACTGCATGGGAGAACATATTTGTCTATGTTATCTCCGATAAGGGTTTAATTTCCAACATTTACAGGGAACTCATACAACTTAACAAAAGGAAGATAAACAATCCAATCAAAAAATGGGCAAAGGGGGGAGAACCAAGATGGCGGCATAGGTTAACGCCGGAGTTTGCTGCTTTGAACAACTACTTCAAAAGTGAAACCAAAAAACGGAAGGGACATCACCCAGAACCACAGGAACGCTGGCTGAGTGGAAGTCCTACAACTAGGAGGAAAGAGAAACGCATACGGACACTCAGAGGAGGCGCAGTGCTGAAGTCAAATTCTGAGGTGTGGAGTGCACGGAGCGGGCTGGCGGCAGAGGACGCGGTTGGCATTTTCAATCGGGAGGGAGTCGCAGACTCTGAGCTCCAGATCCGGGCGAGTCTTTAGGGACCCAGACTCAAACGGGAGAAGCGGGACTGTCTGGCTTCGGTCAGAGCGAGTGCAGCTTTCTCTCTGAGCTTTGCAGTGGGTGCTGGGATTCAGAGAGGCAGAGCCCCTGGGGACAGGACTGAGAGCCGCCATAACTGCTCTCTCCAGCCCACCCTGTTGATCCTGTTCGACCCACCCCACCCAAGCCCTGCACACAGGCATTTGCCGGATAGCCTCAGGCAAAGGCTAGATTAGCACCTCCCTAGAGGACAGAAATTCTCTCACTGCTGACACAGCTGATTCTCATAGCCACTTGGCCTGGAGGTCAAACCCTCCCTGGAATTAGCTACAACAATCAAGATTTAACTATAAGACTGCGAACAAAGACCACTAGGGGGTGCACCAAGGAAGCATAACAAAATGCGGAGACAAAGAAACAGGACAAAATTGTCAATGGAAGATATAGAGTTCAGAACCACACTTTTAAGGTCTCTCAAGAACTGTTTAGATGCCGCCGATAAACTTAATGAGATCTACAAGAAAACTAATGAGACCCTCGATCTTATATTGGGGAACCAACTAGAAATTAAGCATACACGGACTGAAATAACGAATATTATACAGACTCCCGACAGCAGACCAGAGGAGCGCAAGAATCAAGTCAATGATTTGAAATGCGAGGAAGCAAAAAACACCCAACCGGAAAAGCAAAATGAAAAAAGAATCCAAAACTGCGAGGATAGTGTAAGGAGCCTCTGGGACAGCTTCAAGCGTACCAACATCAGAATTATAGGGGTGCCAGAAGATGAGAGAGAGCAAGATATTGAAAACCTATTTGAAGAAATAATGACAGAAAACTTCCCCCACCTGGTGAAAGAAATGGACTTACAGGTCCAAGAAGCGCGGAGAACCCCAAACAAAAGGAATCCAAAGAGGACCACACCAAGACACATCATAATTAAAATGCCAAGAGCAAAAGACAAAGAGAGAATCTTAAAAACAGCAAGAGAAAGAAACTCAGTTACCTCCAAGGGAATACCCATACGACTGTCAGCTGATTTCTCAACAGAAACTTTGCAGGCCAGAAGGGAGTGGCAAGAAATATTCAAAGTGATGAATACCAAGAACCTACAACCAAGATTACTTTATCCAGCAAAGCTATCATTCAGAATTGAAGGTCAGATAAAGAGCTTCACAGATAAGGAAAAGCTAAAGGAGTTCATCACCACCAAACCAGGATTATATGAAATGCTGAAAGGTATCCTTTAAGAAGAGGAAGAGGAAGAAAAAGGTAAAGATACAAATTATGAACAACAAATATGCATCTATCAACAAGTGAATCTAAGAATCAAGTGAATAAATAATCTGATGAACAGAATGAACTGTTGATTATAATAGAATCAGGGACATAGAAAGGGAATGGACTGACTATTCCTTGGGGGGAAAGGGGTGTGGGAGATGCAGGAAGAGACTGGACAAAAATCGTGCACCTATAGATGAGGACAGTGGGTGGGGAGTGAGGGCGGAGGGTGGGGCGGGAACTGGGAGGAGGGGAGTTATGGGTGGGAAAAAAAGAGGAACAAATGTAATAATCTGAACAATAAAGATTTAATTAAAAAAAAAAAGGGCAAAGGACCTAAATAGACACTTTTTGAAAGAGTACATTCAGAAAACCAAGAGACATATGAAAACATACTCAAAGTCACTAACCATCCGAGAGATGCAAATCAAAACAACAATGACGTACCACTTCACACCTATCAGAACGGCTATCATCAACAAATCAACAAATGACAAGTGCTGGTGAGGATGTGGAGAAAAAGGAACCCTCGTGCATTGCTGGTGGGAATGCAGATTGTTGCAGCCACTGTGGAAAACAGTTTGGAGTTTCCTAAAAAAGTTAAAAATGGAACTCCCTTTTGACCCAGTAATCCCACTTCCAGGATTATATCCCAGAAACCAGAAACACCAATCAGAAAGGATATATGCACCCCTATGTTCATAGCAGCATAATTTACAATAGGTAAGATTTGGAAACAGCCTAAGTGCCCATCAGCAGATGAGTGGATTAGAAAACTGTGGTACATCTACACAGTGGAATACCAGACTGCTATAAAAAAGAAGGAATTCTTACCATTTGCAGCAGCATGGATGGAACTGGAGAGCATTATGCTAAGTGAAATAAGCCAGACAGTGAAAGAAAAATACTACATGATATCACTCATTTATGGATAATAAAGAACATTATAACCTGAACAAAAAAATAGACAGGTAGAGAAGCATCGAAAATACTGTCAGATTACAGCAGGAAGGCTGTGGAATGTTACGGGGGAGGGTAAGAGATCAACCGAAGGACTTGTATGCAAGCATATAAGCATAAGCAATGGGCACAAGACATGGGGGAGTGGGGTGAGGGCATGTGCTGGCGGGTAGTGGAGGCCGGGGGAAGGTCAATGGGGAAGAAAAGGAAACATACGTACTACTATTTGTAATACTTTTAACAATAAAATAAATAAATAAATAAATAAATAAATAAATAAAAAATATAGATAACAATTCCTGACCTTTACTTGTGGTAAATAAATAATAAAAAACATAAAAATAATTAAAAAAAACCATATGTACATACGTCAAAATGACGGGACGGAACTTTTTTTTATATATAAATAGTGTAAATGGGAGATGGCAATGTAACCACGAAAGTACATACATTGAGTCTGACGTAAGCCGAGGACTGTCTGTACATGTATTCTCACCTCCTCCCCTTTCTTACACAAAAGGAAATATGTTATGCACACTTTATTTTCTGAACATATCTTGGAGAGCTTTTTATATCAATACAGAAATAACATTTTTTTTGTAAAGTTCCATAGTATTTCATTGTATGGATATACTATAGATTATTTAACAAGCCTCTCTTGATAAGCATTTTTATTGTTCCCCATTCTATCCCATTGCAATTGATCCTGCAATAACAAAATTGTAAGTATACTAATTTGTACCTCTAGGAATTTATCTCTGAGATATACTCTCAGAAGTGATATTGTTGGGTCAAATGATGTATGCATTTGTAATTACCAAAATGCCTTTCCACCAGCCATTTTACTCACAGCTTTTCTAATAGAATACATTATCAAGCTTTTGGATCTTTACTAAAATGATCGTCAAAAATGGTACTTCAGTAATTATAGTTACATTTCCTTCATAATGTTGAGGGATGGTGAACACCTTTTCATATGTTTAAGAGCCATTTGAATTTTCTTTCCAGTGAACTGTCCGTTGATCTAATTTGTCCATTTTTTTAAGTTGTCAATTACTTCATGATTATGAGGTATTCACATATTAAGGAAAAATAACCTTTTGTTATATTTATGCTGGATAGCTTTTGTTTGCTTTTTTAGATCTACTCCCCATCTTTCCTTTCCCTTTTTTTCTGCACCAGATTGCTTACCCAGATCATATCAATGGGCTTTGTTGGCCTATAAGGTGTTTGATCAATTGGAAGATTCATTAGAAGATAAAGGGTGGGGGTGGGGGTGAAATTGAAGCATTTATTCCTCCCAACCCCTCCCTACCACATTGCCTTGGGATGACTACTTTCCTTGTCCAATGTAGTCTTCTCCAAGCAACACTTTCCTTTCAGGTTTCAGTAACCACTCCTCACTCCTTCAAGTGTAGGGTTTATAAGAACCCTGATTTTACTAGCTCTGAGCTATCACATTATCTATGTGGTTCCCTTATTTACCCTGTCCACACATTTCTAAACAGTCCCTTTATTAAACTCTCTTTGAATAAACCATCTGTTTCATACTCGGACTCTGATTAGTACAATATGAGTTGCAAATATATTTTACCTAGCTTTATCATTGTCTTTGCTCATGGTGATTTGACTATGTAGAAGTTTTGGTTTGGTATTGTTTTAAATGTAGCAAAATTTTGTTAGTCACTTTTTATGTCTCCAGTATTTTCAGTTATAGTTAGAGAGAACTTCCTCATTCCAGTGTTATAAAGGATTTCTCTAATATTTTCTTTTCTTTTTTTTATGGAGTAAAAAATTTATTTTAAAAAGCAACAGTTTAAAAATTGGTTAGTTTGCTCTTAAATAGCATATTAAAAGTTGCAATTTGTGCATAGCCTCATTTATCTTGGTGCTCATTTGAAATTTCCATTATAAAGTGGCACATGTATATTTGTAAGATTAATGTCAAATTGTAATTACCAGAAATAAGTTTTATAAAACCTATATACAAAGCTGAAATTGTCTAAAGCATTATCTGATAATATAGAAAATGTCTGAGTATCTTATTTGAAATATTCCATACACCCTTTTAAGTTTTTCTACTATTTATGATATTCTTTTTTTTAAATTTTGTTTTATTGCTTAAAGTATTACAAAGAGTATTACATATGTCTCCTTTTTTCCCCCCTTTGACATTCCCCCGGCCTCCCCTACCCCCTAGTGTCTTATATCCATTGGTTATGCTTATATGCATGCATACAAGTCCTTCGGTTGATCTCTTACCCAGCCCTCCCTCACGCCCCTTAACCCTCCCCAGCCTTCCCGCTGTAGTTTGACAGTCTGTTCGATGCTGCTCTGCCTCTGTATCTATTTCTGTTCATCAGTTTATAATGGTCTTTATTATCCATAAATGAATGAGATCATGTGGTATTTTTTTTTCATTGACTGGCTTATTTCACTTAGCATAATGCTCTCCAGTTCCATCCATGATGTTGCAAATGGTAAGAGTTCCTTCATTTTTACAGCAGCCTAGTATTCCATTGTGTAAATGTACCACAGTTTTCTAATCCATTCATCTGCTGATGGGCACTTAGGCTGTTTCCAGATCTTTGCTATGGTAAATTGTGCTGCTATGAACATAGGGATGCATATATCCTTTCTGATTGGTGTTTCTGGTTTCTTGGGATATATTCCTAGAAGTGGGATCACTGGGTCAAGTGGGAGTTCCATTTTTAACTTTTTGAGGAAACTCCATGCTGTCTTCCATAGTGGCTGCACCAGTCTGCATTCCCACAGGCAGTGCACGATTGTTCCCTTTTCTCCGCATCCTCTCTAGTACTTTGTCATTTTTTGATTTGTTGGTGATAGTCATTCTGACAGGTGTGAGATGGTACCTCATTGTTGTTTTGATTTGCATCTCTGGGATGATCAGTGACTTTATCTAATATTTTCTTCTAATAGTTATATGGTTTAATTATTTATATATAAATATTTTATACTTTTATTGCTATTGTAAATGGACTGGTTTCCTCTAAACTTTTTATTTGTACAAATGGAAGCTACTGAATCTCAGCAAAATTCTTTTTTTCTGTATACATTTTACTATACATAAATAATAACAGTTTTAACTCCTTTTTAATTTTTATAAGTCTAATTTCTTTCTTTCTAATTATGTTGGCTGGTACCTCAAATACTGTTAAATAATAAAAGATATAGTAGGCATCCTTGTCTTGTTCCTTATTTCAGAGGGATTAATTCTATGTTTCTTATTACTAATGATGACTTTTGGTTTGGGAGAGATATATTTTATTATGTCAAGGAATTATCCATCTATTTCTATTTTTATTGAGTGTTTTTTCCATAAATGGTTAGTAATTTTTGTCAATTCCCTTTTAAAAATTTATGGAGATGATCGTACTTTTCATTAATATACATTAATATGATTAATTATATTGTACTAGTGTCCTAGTGCATGGATTCGTGCACATTGAAAGAAAATTAATTAGAAGGGGCAGGACTGGGCAAGATGGGACAGACACTCCCTGGAGCCAACCTCCCATGGTCCCTCCCCGGTCTGCTACACCTGGGGTGGCACTGTGTCTCAAAGGGCATCTGTGGAGTGAGTGGGGTCCCTCCGGCAGGTGGGGTCCCTTGGACTGGCCTGCAGGGATCAGGCCAAAACTGGCTCTCCTACATCCCCCGAGGGGTCCTGGATTGTGAGAGGGTAGTTCTTGGGTAACACACCCTGGAATTGAGTTCCCTCCTCACTGGTTCCAGGGTGCGTCACCTGAGAACCAATGCTGCCACTTCACCACAACTTGGCAGCTCCTGCATTGAGTGTCTGCCCCTTGTTGGTCAGTGCACGTCATAGCTATCAGTCAGACAGTTGGACGGTCACTTAGCCTTTTACATATATGCTAGAGGCCTGATGCACGAAGATTTGTGCAAGAATAGGCCTTCCTTCCCCCGGCTGCCAGCACTGCCTTCGCTTTGGCCAGAGCCGCCTTTCCGCCTTTGCTCTGGCCCAGAGCTGCCTTCTGCCTTCCTGCACTGCATAGAGCCCCGGAGCTACCGGGGTGGGGAGGAATCCCTGCGCCGTCACCATGGTGACAATGCAAGCGTCCCGCCCTTCCCCTGGCCACTTGGCGCCTGCGCACATGTGCGCTGCCCACAGGCCTGCCATCTTTGTTGGGTTAATTTGCACACCCACTCCTGATTGGCTGTGGACAACACGGAGGGATAGTAAATTTACATATTTGTATATTATTAATATAGATAGATACCCTTGCATTCCTGGAATAATTCCTATCATGAAGGGTTATATTTTAGTGTGTCACTAGATAGTGTTTGTTACAATTTTTTCCCCAGGATTTTAGTATATATATATTCATAAAAGTAATTTGTCTATGGCTTTGTATTTTTCTTTTGCATAAAGAATTGATGTTTTGCCCTGACTGGTTTGGCTCAGTGGAAAGAGTGTCGGCCTGTGGACTGAAGGGTCCCAGGTTCGATTCCAGTCAAGGGCATGTACCTTGGTTGCAGGCACATCCCCAGTAGAGGGTATGCAGGAGGCAACTTATAGATGTTTCTCTCTCATCAATGTCTCTAACTCTCTATCCCTCTCCCTTCCTCTCTGTAAAAAAATCAATAAAATATATTTAAAAAAAAGAATTGATGTGTTTTATTTAAAGCATACTTGACATACAATAGTATATGAGTTTCAAGTGTACAGCATAGTTAATTAAAATTTATATTCCTTAGGAAGCAATTATAGTGATAAGTCTAGTAACCATTTGTCACTGTACAAAGTTATTATGATATTATTGACTATATGCCCTATGCTATACATTACATCCCATGACTTATTTATTTTATAGCTGAAAGTTTGTACCTCTTACTCTCCTTCAGCATTTTTACACCACTCTCTTGTGATTTTCTTTTTAAATGCTATCTTTTTCAGGTTTTGATATCCATTAAAATTTTGGTAGTTTTTTTTAATGTTCTGAAATAGTTTAAATATCATTGGAATTACTCAGTGAAACTGATGGGCCTAGGGGCTTTGTGTGTGTGTTTTTTGTGGCTGAGGGGCTTTCTCTATGAGTTCCATGGAAATCAGTCTGTTTAAATTCACTATATTTTCTGTAAATAGTTATATATTCCCTGAAAATGATTTAATTCATCTTTTAAAATATATCTGTATAGAGTTGAGCAAAGTTGTCTCTTAAGATTCTTTTAATTTCTTCTGGTTTTGAAGTTATTTCCCACTTTATCATTTATTCTGTATATTTGAAAAAAAGCAAATAATTTTTAATCTGGAATTTTGAAAAACATGAAAAAATTGAAGGAACAGAGGAAAAAGCACCTGTAGTCTCCAAACTGATGAAAAGTATAATTAATATTTTGGAAAATGCATTTCAATAACTTATGTATATTTTAGAAAAAGATAGTTTGATCCTTCAGCATCTCCAGTTTTCTATTTTCCTATTATTTATGTGATTGGTTCTTCTTTTAAATGTCATTACAGTGACACAAACTAGTTAAAATTTTATCAGAATCATCATAAATTTATAGTGGTGGTACAGTCTTCTGAAAAAATTAACTGAGTCCTTAACTACAGGGTTTCTGTGTTTTTTCTCCCCCACATTTACATAACTTTTATTACAGTATGTTGCTATATTTTTTTTTCCCTGTGTTTGAATTTATACAGAGGAGGCTCTCCCACTCCATATCTGGATCATGAACAATGTAAAGGCTAATCACTGCCATCTACTGGTAAAAATGGAATATGTCATCCAGTGACTTCTTAAGGCATGGATATTTTATTGTATAGGAAAACATTTTTAAAATAATTCCAGAAATTTGGGGGAACCAAATAACATATGCATACTAGAGTCCTGGTGCATGAAATTTGTGCATGGGGGGTG
The DNA here is from genome assembly GCF_014108235.1 of Myotis myotis. Lineage (NCBI taxonomy): Eukaryota > Metazoa > Chordata > Mammalia > Chiroptera > Vespertilionidae > Myotis > Myotis myotis. The sequence goes on along the minus strand of NW_023416346.1, from coordinate 101,772,992 downwards.
TCCCTCAGCCCAGCTTGCACCCTCTCCATCTGGGACCCCTTGGAGGATGTCTGACTGCCAGTTTAGGCCCGATCCCTCTCACAATCCAGGACTGTTGGCTCCCAACCACTCGCCTGCCTGCCTGCCTGATCACCCCCTAACTATACCCCTGCCAGCCTGATTGATGCCTAACTGCTCCCCTGCTGGCCCAGTCACCACTAACTGCCCTCCCCTGCCAGCCTGATCACCCCTAACTGCCCTCCACTGCAGGCCTAGTTGCCCCTAACTGCCATTCCCTGCAGGTCTGGTCGCCCACAACTGCCCTCCTCTGCAGGCCTGGTTATCCCAACTACCCTCCCCTGCTGTCCTTATCACCCCACAACTACCCTCCCCTTCTGGCCATCTTGTGGTGGCCATCTTGTGTCACCATGGGGGCAACCATCTTTGACCACATGGAGGCAGCCATCTTGTGTGTTGGAGTGATGGTCAATTTGCATATTGCCTCTTTATTATATAGGATATACATAGTCCATGGACACAGACAATAGTGTGGTGAAGACTTAAGGTTGGGGGCAGGGGGCCAAAGTGGGTGTAAATGGGGGACATCTGTAATACTGTCAACAATAAAAATAAATTTAAAAATTGGGGGACATGATAATATTTAATAAAATTCCAATAATATAAGAGTAAAAATTAAGGAAGCTTAGAAGTTTAGTCAAAACATAGTGTTCTTTCTCTGGGCTTTTATTTTCAATATAAATGTTCATCTTATAGATGTACAAAACTAATCTAATCTTACTGCCCCCAAACCAGCTAATAATTCTGTAAAACCATGTTTTTATGTTTAACATTTTCTAAGGTACTATATGGTGTGAGCAATATAATAATGGTGGTTTAACATAACGCAGAGATTGAAATTTTAATTGTAACTACTTAGTTTTTTATTATTGATTCACATATTTATTTTACTTAATACATGACTATAGAAGCTCTAAATAAGACAGTCAGGAATGGGGAAAGATGGCGACTGGCAAGAAGGTAGAAAGGGAGAGTGTGTGAGAGAGTGAGGGAGCGATTGAGGAGTGTGTGGATGTGTGTGGGGTGTGTGTGTGTCTGTGTGTGTGTGTGTGTGTGTGTGTGTGTGTGTGTGTGTGTGAGAGCTACAGACAGTTAGATCCTGCAGGTCTTCCAAGGGCCTGCCAAATCGGGCAGTCTTAGATGGCGAAACCCCACAGCCACTGTGGACAATCCAGGGGCGACCAGCGTGGGCACAGAGACCATGCCATCTTAAAAAACAGAACTGCTAGAGAGTAGGATCCTAGCCTCACCACCACTCAATCTGGTCTCAGACACAAACTGGGACCCTACAACCACTGTGGACAAAGACCTGAGACCACAGCTTCAGATCCACAGACACCAAGAATCCAGACATCCTGGCTGCAGATTTCTGTTAGTCACAGATCCCACCCCCCTTCCCACAAGCTTGCTGCAGTGCCATAGGAACTGCTGGTCCCACCCAGTACAACCACGCCTCCTGCCCACACAGGGCGGCTCCGGCTCCACTTCCTGAATTTGAGCCTAGACACATGGACACTGGGAATCTGTTTCCTGCACAGACCAGACCCCATGCACACACAGGGTGGCTCTGGCTCCACTGCCCAAATTTGAGCCTGGGCGCATGGAAACTGGGAATCTGATTCCCGCAGAGTGCACTCTCATGACCAGACCCCACACCCACACAGGGCAGCTGCGCTACCTGAATCTGAGCCTGGGCAAGTGCACACTGGGAGGCTGATTCCCACAGCAGGCACTCTTGTGACTAGACCCCACACCCACACAGGTTGGCAGGGCCACCTGACTTTGATTGTGGGCAAGCGCACATGGATTTCTGTTTTTTGCAGCACAGGAGTGGACCTCCTGCCAACACAGGGCAGCTGTGCAACCTGGTCCCCCAAGCAGACCAGGGACCCTGATTCTCTCTGTGAGAGGCAGCACTGAGAACCTGTGATTTGACTCTGTTTCTCATCATGCGTGCCTGGGATCCCTGATTCCAGTGCACGCACACTAAGAGCCAGTGACTCCAACTCTTGGCGCATCCACACACAGGGACCAGGATTCTCAGCATAAGGCCATACCAAGCAGAGACTCTGATACTCAATTCTTAGTGCAGGCACAAGGGGACTCTGAATCCTGGCAAGTGCTAGGGGGTTCTGATTTTCGGGACATGCCAGTGGGGTCTCTTTATCAAAGTGGTGCAGGTGGGGTTCCTGATTCTAGGTGCATGCACAAGGCTGCACTGAGCTCCGGTGACTCTGATCCTGAGTGAGCATGGCTCCCAACAACCCACAGCAGCCACATGTCTTGGTTACAGAGCTCTGAAGTGACACTCAGGTGGTGTAAAGCTCCCACTGCACACGGCCCAGGTCCCCGCAACTCAGCGTTTGAACCTTCATGTGATAGAATGTGGAGACAATGAAATAATCCCCAGAGGAAAGAAAAACCTCTTTTTCTTTCACCAAGAAAGGAAATAAGTGAAATGGAGGCATGCAACATGGCAGAACAAGAAATCAGAGTAATGGTCATACAGTTCATACATCGGATGGACGAGAAAATCAACAACCAATGCAAAAATCAGGAAGAAATCAAAAGTGATATAGCTACAATAAAAAACACAATGGAAGGATTCAACAGTAGAATAGAAGAAGCAGAGGACCAAATAAGTGAGTTAGAAGATAAGGTAGAGAAACAAGCCCAATCTGAAGAGCAGCTGGAGAAAAATATTAAAAACCAGGAAGAGAGCCTAAGGGAGCTTCAGGACAACACAAAATGAAGTAACATATGTATAATAGGGCTGCCAGAAGGACACGAAGAGTGGCAAGGATTAGAAAATCTATATGAAGAAATAATGACAGAAAACTTCCCTGATATGGGGAAGAAAAAAGTTACACAAGTACAGAGAATACCAAGCAAGATGAATCTCAAAAGACCCACACCAACACACATCATAATTACAACAGCAAATGTTAATGACAAAGATAAAATATGCCCTAACCGGTTTGGCTCAGTGGGTAGAGCGTCGGCCTGCGGACTGAAAGGTCCCAGGTTCGATTCCAGTCAAGGGCATGTACCTTGGTTGCGGGCACATCCCCAGTAGGGGGTGTGCAAGAGGCAGCTGATCAATGTTTCTCTCTCATTGATGTTTCTAACTCTCTATTCCTCTCCCTTCCTCTCTGTGGAAAATCAATAAAATATATTAAAAAAATAAAAATAAGAAAAGAGAAAATATTAAAGGCTGCAAGAGAGATACAGGGAGTTACCTACAAAGGATCCCCCATCAGATTATCAAATGATTTCTCAACAGAAACACATCAAGCTAGAAGGGAATGGAAGGAAGTATAGAAAGTGATGCAAAGCAAAGGGCTGAGCCCAAGAATACTCTATCCACAAGACTATCAATAAAAATTGAAGGGGAAATCAGGAGCTTCACAGACAAAAAAAGGCTAATGGAATTTATCACTACCAAGCCAGCAATGCAAGAAATGCTAAAGGGAATGCTGTAAAAAGAAGAAATATAAAGGGAGGAAGGAACACAGGCATAAAATACAGAAATGGCTACAACCAAATACCTATCAATAATAACATTAAATGTAAATGGATAAATGCTCCAATCAAAAGACATAGAATGACTGAATTGATAAGAAAACATGACCCATATATATGCTGTCTACAGGAGGCCCACCTCAGAACAAGAGACTCACACAGACTGAAAGTGAAGGGATGGAAAAATATCTACCAGGCAAATGGAAATGAAAAAAAAAGCTGGGGTATCAATACTTACATCTGACAAAATAGACCTCAAAGTGAAGACCATAACAAGAGACAAGAAAGGCCACTTAATAATTCTAAAAGAATCAATACAACAAGAGGATATAACCTGGTAAACATTTACGCACCCAATGAAGGAGCACCCAAATACATAAAAAAACTTATGGATGATATCAGGAGAGAGATTGACAGCAACACAATCATAGTAGGAGACTTTAATACCCCATTAACATCACTGGATAAATCCTCTAGACAAAAATATAGCCAATAAACATCAATCTTAAATGACTCACTAGATCAGATGGACTTAATTGACATCTTTAGAACATTCCACCCCCAAACTACAGAATATACATTCTTCTTAAGCATACATGGGAAATTTTCAAAGATAGACCACATATTGGTACACAGGCAAAGTCTTTTTTAATTCAAGAAGATTGAAATCATATCAAGCATCTTCTCAGATCACAATGCCATAAAAGTAAAAATCAACTAGAGTAAATACAATCACAAAAATTTAAACACTTCAAGGCTGAATAGCATACTATTAAACAATGAGTGGGTTACCAAAGAGATCAAAGAAGAAATTAAAAACATCCTGGAAACAAACGACAATGAAAACACAATAATCCAAAATCTTTGGACACAATGGACGCAATCCTGAAGGGAAGTTCATAGCATTACAGGCCTACCTCAAAAAATAAAATAAAATAAAATAAAATAAAATAAAATAAAATAAAATAAAATAAAAAAGAAAGAAAAAAAGAAAAACTGGTAATAAACCATCTAACTCTTCAACTTGAAGAAGTAGAAAGAGAGCAACAAGAAAAGCCCAGTTTGAGCAGAAGGAATGAAATAATAAAGATCAGAGCGGAAATAAATGACATAGAGACCAAAACAACAATAAAAAATCAATGAAACCAAGAACTGGTTCTTTGAAAGGATAAACAAGATTGATGAACCTCTAGCCAGGCTCACCATAAAGCGAAGAGAGAAGATGCAAATAAACAACATAAGAAATGAAAGAGGTGAAATAACAACAGACCCCACAGAAATACGAAGCATCGTTAAAAAATACTATGAGCAACTCCACTCCAAAAAACTGGTCAACTTAGAAGAAATAGACATAATCCTAGAAAAATACAACCTTCCAAAACTCAACCAGAAGGAACCTAAAAATCTGAATAGGCCAATAGCTATGGAGGAAATTGAAGCAGTAATCGAAAAACTTCTAACAAACAAAAGCCCTGGACCAGACGGCTTCACAGGGGAGTTTTATCAAACATTCAAAGAAGAAATAAAACCTATTCTCCTCAAACTATTCCAAAATATTGAAGAGGAAGAAACACTTCCAAGCTTATTCTATGAAACCAGTATTATCCTAATCACAAAACCAGATAAAGACAATACAAAGAAAGAAAATTACAGGTCAATATTCCTCATGAACATAGACACCAAAATCCTCAACAAAATTTTAGCAAATCAAATCCAGCATTACATTAGAAAGATCATACACCATGACCAAATGGATTTTATTCGGGGATACAAGGTTGGTACAATACTTGCAAATCAATAAATATGATACACCACATAAACAAACTGAGAGATAAAAACTGTCCTATATATGCTGAAACCGGTTTGGCTCAGTGGATAGAGCGTCGGCCTGCGGACTGAAAGGTCCCAGGTTCGATTCCGGTCAAGGGCATGTACTTGGGTTGTGGGCACATCCCCACTGGGGGATGTGCAGGAGGCAGCTGATCGATGTATCTCTCTCATCGATGTTTCTGACTCTCTATCCCTCTCCCTTCCTCTCTGTAAAAAATCAATAAAATATATATATAAAAAAACTGTCCTATATAAAAAAGAGGTAATATGCAAATTGACGATCACACCCTCGCACAAGATGGCCACCCCTATGTGGTCAAAAGATGGCCACCACAAGATGGCCGGCAGGGGAGGGCAGTTAGGGATGGTCAGGCCAGCAGGAGGGCAGTTAGGGGTGACCAGGCCAGCAGGGGAGAACAGTTAGGGCAGTGGTTCTCAACCTTCTGGCCCTTTAAATACAGTTTCTCATGTTGTGACCCAACCATAAAATTATTTTCGTTGCTACTTCATAACTGTCATGTTGCTACTGTTATGAATCATAATGTAAATATCTGATATGCAGGATGGTCTTAGGCGACCCCTGTGAAAGGGTCATTCGACCGCCAAAGGGGTCGCAACTCATAGGTTGAGAACCGCTGAGTTAGGGGCAACCAGGCCGGGAGCAGAGTGCAGTTAGGGGAGACCAGGCCAACAAGGGAGGGAAGTTGAGGGGGTGGGACCCGGCCTGCAGGGCAGCACAATTATGGGTGAACAGGCCGGCAGGGGAGTACAGTTAGGGACAGCCAGGCCAGCAGGGGAGGGCACTTGGGGATGACTGGGCCTGAAGGGGAGGGTAGTTAGGGGCGACCAGGCCAGCAGGGGAGGGGCCAGCAGGGTAGGGCAGTTTGGGGGTGATCAGGCTGGCAGGCAGAAGCGGTTAGGGGCAACCAGGCAGGCAGGCAGGCAAGCAAACGTTTGGGAGCCAGCAGTCCCAGATTGTGACAGGGATCCCAGATTGGAGAAGGTGCAGGCTGGGCTGAGAGACACCCTCCCCCCAGTGCATGAATTCCATGCACCGGGCCTCTAGTATAATCATATCCATTAATGCAGAAAAAGCATTTGATAAAATCCAACACCCTTTCTTGATAAAAACTCTCAGCAAAGTGGGGATAGAAGAATCATAACTGAACATAATAAAGGCCATATATGACAAACCCACAGCCAACATCGTACTCAATGGGCAAAGACTAAAATCATTTCCACTAAGAACAGGAACAAGACAGGGATTCCCCCTCTCACCACTCCTGTTTGACATAGTACTGGAAGTACAAAACATTGTGATTGGTCAAGAAGAAGAAAGAAAAGGCATCCAAATTGGAAATGAAGAAGTAAAACTGTCCTTATTCGCAAATGACATGATACTGTACATAGAGAACCCCAAAGACTCCATCAAAAAACTACTAGACATAATAAAATGAATTCGGCAATGTAGCAGGATAGAAAATTAACACCCAGAAGTCTATGGCTTTTCTATACACCAATAAAGAACTTACAGAAAGAGAAATTTAAAAAGCAATCCCATTTACCATTGCAACAAAAAATTAAGATATCTAGGAATAAACTTAACCAAGGAGACAAAGGACCTGTACTCAGAAAATTTCAGGACGCTGAAAAAAGAGATAGAGGAAGACATGAAGAAATGGAAGAATATACCATGTTCATGGATTGGTATAATCAACCTCATTAAAATGTCCATACAACCCAAAGCAATCCATAAATTCAGTGCAATCCCCATTAAAATACCAACGGCATATTTCACAGACCTAGAACAAACTCTCCAAATATTCATGTGGAAAAAAAAGACCCGAATAGCTGCAGCAATCTTGAGAAGGAAGAACAATGTTGGAGGGATCACAGTACCAGAATCAAGCTATACTACAAAGCCACTCTCCTCAAAACTTCCTGGTACTGGCACAATTATAGACATACAGACCAGTGGAACAAACAGAACAGAGAACCCAGAAATGGACTGAAGCCATTATGCTCATTTAATATTTGACAAAGGAGGAAAGAGCATGCAATAAAGACAAGTCTCTTCAATAAATGGTGTTGGTAAAACTGAACAGACACTTGCAAAAAAAATGAAACTAGACCACAAACTTACACCATACACAAAAATAAACTCAAAATGGATAAAGGACTTAAACATAAGAAGGGAAACCATAAAAATCTTAGAAGAAGCCATAGGCAGCAAATTCTCAGACATATGTCATAGCAATATCTTTACTAATACAGCTCCTAGGGCAGAGGTGGGCAACCCCTGGCACGTGTGCCAAACATGGCACGCCAGTAACTTTTGCTGGCATGCAAAACCCTCTCTTATAATCTTCCATTTACAATTTTTGTGAACATTTGAATGACTTAAATGTTAAATTACAAGGAACTGGCAAAACACTTGATGTGATGTTTGGTTACATAAAGGCTTTTGAAAAGAAATTGGAAGTCTTTAAGAGGGATGTGGATGGTGAGAGATTTAGATATTTCCCAAACCTCAAGAGGCACATCAAAGACCTCCCAAAAGATGACAGAACACACTGTCAAAGCCTTCAAAAGCTGTTTTTAAACATCATCGAGTCAACTATTGAGCAGTTCTTCTCAAGATTTGCGAAATTCAGAGAACTGGAAGAGACAGCAAAATTCATGAGGTTTCCAGACAGCATGAAACTGGAGGAACTGAACTTACAAATGTTTTCATGGATAGACATGGATGACTTTGAAATCCAGTTGATTGAATTTCAGAGTAGCTCAATTTAGAAGCAGAAATTTATTGACCTTAGAGTTGACTTGAAAAACATTGAAAAAAAGCGATTAGAGACAGGAGTACCAGAGAGAAGTGTTGAAAACGAACTATTGAGGACTTGGAATGCCATTCCAGAAAAATTTTTCTGTTTAAAAAACTGCAACAGCGTTACTCTCCATGTTTTCATCCACATACGCTTGTGAATCTTTGTTCTCAGTGATAAATTTTGTTAAGTCTCATAATAGGAGTAGCCTGACGGATGAAAGTAGTAGCCCGTACATATTTCTGAAGGTCATGAAATATAAACCCGATGTAAAATCTCTGTCATCAGTGATGCAGCAGCAAAAGTCCCACTGATAATATCAAGCGGAGTCATAAATTTTTCTGTCAGATTATCAGTGTACATGTATACATTTAAAAATAAATGTATTTTTCATCATTATATACTGTGTTTTTGTCTCTCGAATGAATTTTATTATTTCTTCAAGGTACTTCACATACGTACACCTTAAGAGATATCAAGTAGGCGTAACATGTTCTCAAAAAATTTAGGTTGGCATGCAGAAGAATTTTGAGTCAGAGATTTTGCTGGTTTTGGCATGCACTCGCAAAAAGGTTGCCCACCCCTGTCCTAGGGCAATGAAAACTAAAGAGAAAATAAACAAATAGGACTACATCAAAATAAAAAGCTTCTGCACAGAAAAAAAAAAATCAACAAAAACAACAAGAAAGCCCACTGCATGGGAGAACATATTTGCCAATGTTATCTCTTTTAAGGGTTTAATCCCCCACATTTACAGGGTACTCATACAACTTAACAAAAGGAAGATAAACAATCCAATAAAAAAAATGGGCAAAGGACCTAAATAGACACTTTTCAAAGGAGGACCTAAGGAAGGCCAAGAGACATATGAAAACATGCTCAAAGTCACTAATCATCTGAGAGATGCAAATCAAAATGAAAATGCGGTACCATGTCACACTGGTCAGAATGGCTATCATTAAGAAATCAACAAATGACAAGTGCTGGTGATGATGCAGAGAAAAAGGAACCCTCATGCACTGATGGTGGGAATGCAGACTGGTCCAGCCACTGTGGAGAACAGTATGAACTTTTTTCAAAAAGTTGAGAATGTAACTCTCATTTGACCCAGTGATCCCACTTTTAGGAATATATCCCAAGAAACTAGAAACAGCAATCACGAAGATTATATGCATCCCTATGTTCATAGCAGCACAATTTACCATAGCTAAGATTTGAAAACAGCCTAAGTGCCCATCAGCATATGAGTGGATTAAAAAAAACTGTGATACATCTACACAATGGAATACTGCACTGCTGTAAAAATGAAGGAATTCTTACCATTTGCAACAGCATGGATGGAACTGGAGAGCATGATGCTAAGTGAAATAAGCCAGTCAGAGAAAGATAAATATCACATGATCTCACTTATTTATGGAATATAATGAACAACATAAACTGGTGAAAACAGATCCAGAGACAGAGAATCATTGATCAGACCATCAAACCTCAGAAGGAAGGTAGGGGAGGGTGGGGGTAAGGGGGAGAGATCAACCAAAGGACTTGAATGCATGCATATAAGCCTAACCAATGGACACAGACACCAGGGGCTTGAGGACATGAGTTGGGGGTGGGAGGGCAATGGGGGGATAAGGACACATATGTAATACCTTAATCAATAAAGGAAAAAAAAATATCTTGCACCCAGCTGGTGTTGCTCAGTGGTTTTGTGTCAATCTATGAACCAGGAGATCACAGTTCTATTTTTTTGTCAGGTCACATGCTTGGGTGGGCTCAATCCCCAATGTGGGGTGTGCAGAAAGCAGCTGGTCAATGATTCTCTCTCATCATTGATGTTTCTCTCTTTCCCTCTCCTTTCCTCTCTGAAATAAATAAAAATATATTTTTAAAATATTTAAATAAATAAATGAATAAACAAACAAATAAACAAACTGTGGTACATCTACACAACGGAATACTACGCTGTTGTAAAAAAGAAGGAATTCTTACCATTTGCAACAGCATGGATGGAATTGGAAAGCATTATGCTAAGCGAAATAAGCCAGTCAGAGAAAGATAAATATCACATGATCTCACTCATTTGTGGACTATAATGAACAACATAAACTGATGAGCAAAAACTGATCTAGACAGAGAAGCATTGATCCAACCATCAAACCTCAGAGGGAAGGTAGGGGAGGATGGGAGTAAGAGGGAGAGGTCAACCAAAGGTCTCGTTTGCATGCATATAAGCCTAACCAATGGACACAGATACCAGGGGAGTGAGGGCATGAGTGTGTGTGTTGGGGGGGCAATGGGAGGATAAGGACACATATGTAATACCTTAATCAATCAATAAATAAAATATATAAAATTTAAAAAGAAAAGAAAAGAAAGCCCAATCTGAAGCAACAGCAAAAGTTATTGCTCCCACAGAAGTAAAGATGGCAATTAAATATGATTGTAATAGTGATCTGGGCAGATATAATTATCCCCATGTAACCGAAGTTGCCATCATACTCAGAAACAAAGATAGAGAACCTGCTTTTGAAAGGGACCTGCTGATTCATTGTAAACCAGATCCCAATAATTCGAATGCCACTAAAATGAAGCAAATCAGTATGCTGTTTCCTACATTAGATGCAATGATGTATCCTATTCTTTTTCCACATGGTGAACAAGGCTGGGGAATGGATATTGCATTAAGACTCAGAGATGTCATATATATATATATTATGCTAAGTGTCCATCCCGGTAATGACATCACATAGCATTGCCTGCTTCCTCTCCCTAGCGACCAGCGTCCTTTGAGTTTCTGCAGCCCAAGAACACAGGTGGAAACACTTTACACTGTAGCCAAATGTCTGTGACGTGTTTTCCCATGCCCCATGTCATTTGATCTTCACAGAAGTCTAGAGTATGTAGATAGGAGACGGTGGAATCCTATTTTCTTTTCATTAACCAGAAAATGGAGATTTAGAAAGCTTAGAAACTTGACCCAACTGAAAAGTAAGAAATGGTGGACCTTGAAAATGACTTCAGGTTTTCTCCCTGTGCAGAATATAGTCAAACACTGCTGCAGTTAAATATCTTAACCTTTGTTCTCCCTGCATGATCTACAATAATAATGTGCTTTGTGTTGATATTTACTGCTGTGTTGCTGACAATTACCTGATAGAGAAGTTGGGGTGCTTCACTGGGCTGCAAAAAGTTTAGCTAAGTCAGAAAGCAAGTCTAATTAAGCAAGTTTATTCTATATCTATAAAAGGTTAAGATGACTTGCACATGCGCAATACATATAAAGCTCTCTCTGGCGCCAATCACACGTGTGTGTTTCCATCTGTCATTGTCAATTCTGAATTTGGTTGACACTTCTATTATAGAGAAAAGGCAAATAGCGATATTAAAATATTTCTTCTAATTAATTCCCTTTCAATGTGCATGAATTCGTGCACTGCACTATTGTTATTTACAATAGTATATCTATCCACAGGATCTTAATCATCTGTTTAAAAAATGTTATATATAATACACATACATATAAATTTTCCTTTCATAGTGTAATTTAAGTCCCAATATTTAACTATTCTGACATTGAGTAGAAAATACCTCGTCATTAGCCTTAATTCATCAACCCTTTATCAACTTTTTTTCTTAACCTTTTCACAAGTTTCAGTTTTAATTGGCCTTAATATTATTGAGAAGGTATCATACAGGAACATATGTAGAATTATACTGAGACTCAAATTGTTTAAATTCAATGTATATCTTCCTTAAAATATAAAGATCATAATTGGGTATATTCTAGGGTTAATATACCATAACAAACAATGATTTTGTGGTATCTTATTAGTGATTTGTTTGATTTAAAACAATAAAAGCTTTACTGCTGCTTCTGATACTTGTGGTCAATTATGACATCCAGACCTTTCTTTGCATGTAGAACTGTTCTTGAAGTACAATGATTTGAAAAAAGCCCCCACAAATCTGTTTTAGAGGATCTGTGCTACTAATAACATTTTAGATAAAAAAGAGATTTTCTCCTAGTATAAAAAGAAGTCACACGGCTCAGATTCTTGTCCTTTTATCCATATCTTTCTGGCTTGCTGCCCTTTTTTAGTTATTTCCTTTCCCCTTTGTTATATGTTTTAAATTTCCCTAAGATCGCCACTGATATGTGTTTTAACTTGGTTTTACCTGGAAACAAATGATGGAAAGAAGTAGAGAGCACTCCCATTGTAATTTGCTCCAGACCTTGCCTGTTTTCTACTGATAAATAACCCATCATCAACTATCCCTTATTTGTGCAATTCAATCTTCTGATAACACTTCATTTTATTATTGCTGAATACTTCTTCAATCTCCCAAGCTTCTTTTTGTTTCTGCAATGCAATTCTCTTTTTGGTGTCTTTTGTAAATTTAGTTTACCTGACAAGTGAGTTTTGTGTTTACCTGGCCTTGATTAGGTTGAGAAAGTTTCATAGACGTATCAAAAGCATACGCATAATTATGCTGAGGTTGGAATCCTGATGAATCGCTTTGTTCTCTGGCAAGTTAAATAAGTAAAAACACGTAGTTAGTATAAAACGCTTGTTTAATTAGTCATAAATCACTTTTTTAAATGTATATCTTTATTGTTGAAAGTATTACAAATGTCCTCCCTTTGCCCCCCATTGACTCCCTCTACCCTGCTCCCACAATGCCCACCCCCCCCCAGGCCTTCACTGCATTTTTTTATAAACTCATTTTTGACCATACAGAATGAGTTCTCCCATCTTAAGACTCTGTTATTATATGTACCTGAGACAAAGCAATAATAAAGGCTACCATTTTTTGAATGATTTCCATGCTCAAAGTGTTTTCCCTAATTTATCCCAAACAATTTATTATGAAAATTTTCAAACCTATAGCAAAATTAAGTTTTACAGTGAATACCCATGAATCTACCACCTCAATTTTATCACTAATATTTTACTATACTTGCTTTAACATACATGTGTCCATCCATCCATCCCTGTATCCCTCCATTAATCCATCTTAGTTTTTTTATGCAATTGAAAGTACATTTTAAATATCAGTTTATTTCACAAAAATTATATTATCTTATTTAAATATTTAGGAAAAACCCTGCAAAATAAGTATTGTTAACTCCATTTTTGGAGATGAAAAAACCTGAGGCTGAAAAATTTTAAGGAAATTCCCCAAAGTGACACAGTCATTGACTTATAGGGCAGAGACTTGAGCCCCAGTTTGCCTAGCTCCATTATCATACTTTTTCCACTATACTAAGGAATCTCCCAGAATATATACACAATCACTTTGTCAATTCATAATTGACAGAGGGGAAAAGGGAGTTTAAACTAAATTATATTTTAACTGGAGGGAAATATTAGAAATAAGGCAGTTTAATTTTTATCCCAAAAGCCTATAAATAAGCCCAAACGCTTGTGAACACCACTATTATCCTGATTTATAATCAAGGCTTTTATTTTACCTTTGCTTCTCAATGCAGTTTTCCATTAATTGTTTTATTTGATTCTCATGTCTATAAAGAAGTAGGAATGTATAAAGGAGGAATCAGGGGCTAAGCAATTCATTCAAAGTCATAGCCATTTAGTAAAAGATAGATGATTAGAAAACAAATCCAATGTTCTAGAAAGCTTTTTACTAGAAAAGCTGTGGAGAATCCTAAAAAGGTGAATTGTTTACAGGTATGATTTCTAATTATAATAATTCTTTAAAATCTCAGGAGGTTTCTAACCTAAGTCAAAGGATAATATGAAATTCTCCACATTAATTACTTTATTTTTTATTAAATTTATTGGGGTAACATTGTTTAATACAATTATATAGGTTTCAAATGTACAATTCTACAATATATCAACTGTCCTATTCACCACCCCAAGTCAAGTCTTCCATCACCATGCTGATTAGCATTGATTTTATGCATATATACTTATGTACCACATTGCATTTTTTAAATATATTTTATTGATTTTTTACAGAGAGGAGGGGAGAGGGATAGAGAGTTAGAAACATCATGAGAAACATCGATCAGCCGCCTCCTGCACACCCCCTACCGGGGATGTGCCCGCAACCAAGGTACATGCCCTTGACCGGAATCAAACCTGGGATCTTTCAGTTCACAGGCCGATGCTCTATCCACCGAGCTAAACCAGCTAGGGCTACCACATTGCATTTTAAAGAGTATGGAATGATGGTACAAACAAAGGTTAGGATTTTGAAATGGCAGCAATGTTGGCTCCAAATATCTAAGACTGTTCAAACTGTTGATTTTATTATACTTTGTAAGCCTATTCTTAGAAGTGTGAGGCTTATATTACCAGCTACTTCCAATTTTAAATATTTCAAACTCTCCTCATACTGCATACAGTTTAACATTATCTTGTCACTGGAGAATGATACCTCAAAGTAGATGCTAATGTGAATTAACTGGCATAAAATTTATGAGATTTTACCCTACTGGCATTTACCCCTCATATCTCTATGGTTCTCAGGCAGCACAAAATATAAAGGGTATTGTTTGCTTTTAAGTAAAGAGACAAAGGGTATGCAACAGGGCTATGCAGCTTTCAAAGCAATGTTTTGTCTTATGAAATTCCATTCCTATAGCATGGGGGTTAAGGGTTTAGGCTTGGAGCCAGATTGTCTGGGTACATACTTAGCCCTTTAACCTCAGCCAAATTATTTAATCTGTGCTTTGGTACTATCATCTGTACTTTATAGGGTGCTGGTGAGGATTAAATGAATTAATAGGTATAAAACATTTATAATTCAACCTAGCATACATAATAAACCCTCAGTAAATGATTGTTGCTTTCAGTATTATTCTCATCATCTCTGTAAGGTGGGTAGGCCAGATTATATTCTATAGATGAGAAAATGGGAACCCAGTGACGTTAATCAATTTACCAAAGATAGAGTCATATTACAGTCAAGTCCGTTGGATTCCTCTTTGCATTTCTCTGACATTGTTGCTGGAGGTTGCGATTAATAGGAGGTACAGCAACCCCACCCTCCTCTAGGACAGTATGTGTGGTACACACAAATAGAAGGAAGACACTGTAGCAGGACAATTCTTTAGTTAATTACACTTGGGTTTTATCAGTTTTTTATGTATTCATATTCTGACCAAAATGGATTTGGTTACCTGGACCTTTTTGTTTGAACATAATTAAATGTTACGAATATGAAAAAGAATATACCAGGAGTATGCATGATAAATAATATCCATTATTTCTTGATTCACTTGCTGATCTCACAAGAGATTTCCCATCATTCTAGGAGGTATTTAGAAATTTCTTACCGTTCATCATCTATATTCTTCTTTGACTTCTTTTTACAGTAGTGGACAGTCTGGATTGTTACACCAACTATTAAAGCCAGTCCTATTCCAGGCAATGTTGCAACTAAAATCAGGTCCAGAGTATTCCAGAGTTGGTCACATTTGGCCCCCATATACCAATAATTTCCCCACCGACCTCTGAAATTTGGACATCTAGATAGGGATAATAGAAATAGAAAAAGCTCACAAATCAGAAAAATAATGTCTCCCCTGAAGGAATCAAACCTTTCATTTTTTACTAAACCATGAGGTTTCCCTTTAAGGACCTTAAGAAATTTATGTTGTCCCATTTTCCACTTGAGCAAACACTCTAAAACCTACAGGTTTGGACACATTTAGTAAGCATGACTGTCAGGCTTTCCCAGCCATTAGCTAATGAAGATGTGGCATGTAGCTAGAAATGAAAAGAAAAAGCCTCACCAAAAATGGCTGTCTCAAGACTGCTTTTAAAACTATTCACATTTTGCCTACTGCTCATACCTCACTTTACTTTAGCTACTTTAGTTCTGTAGTTCTGTGAGTGTTAGGAAAAAAATTTGAAACAGCCTAATCTACCAGTTATATAACTGTAGGTTATGATTTTCCCCCACCCACTCTTATAGCAATGAATGATGGTTAGCAAACTGCCTCTACCACTCTACAGCAAATACAAGAAGTAACATGAGAAGGTGAGACTAGATTGTCTGCCAGCAATATCTACCCCCATCATTCCCATGACTCCATATTTTCCTCCTCTATTTTATACAAATAAATGACTCATATAGAAATGTCTAGTGTTTTTATAAAGCCCTGATACTCTGCCAAATAACCTGAATGTAGTTCTCTGGTGAAAAGACTGAACTGGCATGGCATACACCCACATAGACATGTCTATGGGTTTGTGGAGAGGAATAATATGACTTCTCATCATCCTCCATGGGAGTGGCTAATGGTGAAGTTAGTTCTTGTAGTATCTTTAGAGATTGCTTAATTGTCTTCTATAGAATTGGTAATGGATTACCCAATTACAGCAAATGTCAGATCCTAAATAAGCTTCTCTTGGTTTGTATCATTCCAATATATTAAGGAGTACTGTCATGAATTACATGAAGGGATTGATTAGACAATTATCATAATATTTTATACCTCTGATAGTCTAGGATTCTATAAGAAAATAAATATACCAGCTTCAAATAGGTAGTAATCTACTCAGTAAGAAATGGTTTCTAAAATGTAACACAATGTCATTCATTTAAGGAGGTCAAAAATATTTAAAAATTTTTTTATCAATCCTCATGGATTTGTTCTTGGGAGGAAAGCCTTTCACAAGAATATGTTTCTTGTTTAGATTAGAAATGAATCACAAATGAATTGTTTATTAAGCAATAACATTCATTCATTTATTCGATAATATTTACTGTTTCAGGCATTTGAGATAGACCAGTGAACAAAGATCCATGTCCTAAAGCAGCTTAAATTGTAGCAGAGAAAGACAGACAACAAAAATAGGCATCATTAGTAAATTATCTAGGATGTTTAAAGGTGACAAGTGCTAAGGAAAAAAAGAAAAGGAGCAGGATAAGGGGATTGGCAATGGGGGACACAGATAGTAGGACAGGTTGCAGTGATATAATGGGGTAGCAAAGAGCAGGTCTCATTGACAAGTAATATTTGAAGGAACTCTGAGGAGGTGAGTGAGTTAGACAATAGCATATTTGGGGAGAAGAGAGCATTCCAACCAGCAGAAACAGCAAGCACAAAAGACTAAAGCAAGAGGGTGTGTGCCTGCATGTTGACGAACCCAAGGGAATCAGTGCTGCTGGAGCACAGTGAGTTAAGCGAATGTGGTAGAAGATAAAGCTGAGAAGGAAGGAGACAGATCACAAAATACCTTTGATTTTTACAATGAATAAAATGAGAAACAATTACAGGTTTTGGAGAAGAGTGATATGATTTAGGTTGTTTTGAAAGGATCACACTCTTTTCTACTGCATCGAAAACAGATTGTATGGGGACAAAGGTAGAAGCAGGGAGAAAGGTCACAAAGCTGTTCAGTAATGTAGGCAAGAGGTAAATAGAATAGCTTAAACCAGAATGATAACAGTGATGGTGAGGTAAGAAAAAAAAGGCTGATTTATACTTTTTTATTTTTAAGGCAAAACCAACAGTATTTCCTGATGGACAAGAATTAGAGTGTGCAAGAAAAAAAGAGGATTGATGATGACTTTCAAATTTTTGGCCTAAAGAAATGAAAGGATGGAGTTGTCATCAACTGAGATGGGAAAGACTATAGAAAGAACGTGTTTGGAGTGGTGGTGATGGAAGTTGCATAGTTCAGTCTTGTACTTGCTGATTTTGAAGTAGGTATTAGATATCAAAGTGGAGATGTTGAGTAGGCAGTTATATTTCTGAGTCAGGAGTTATAAATTTTCCCAGTTAGAATGGTATTTAAAGACATGAGACTGGATGAGATCACCAAGGGAATCAGTGAACAAAAATTGGAAGGAACAAAGATAGGTGAACAAAGAATGGAGGGAGAAGAGATAATGGAGATGAGGAACTAAGCCCTATGACACTCCAAAATTAAGTCCAAAATTAAGTCCAAAATTAAGTAAGTGGGGGACCAGAGAAGAGACTAGCAAAGGTAATTGAAAAGTGGACAGTGAGGCAGACGGAAGAAGTAAAAACAGGAGAGAGGGATATCCTGGAAGTCAAGTGAAAATTCAAAGAAGGGATAGTGATCAACTCTGTTAAATGCTGCTGATGTGTAAACTAAGATGAAGGTTGAAAACAGACTATTGGGCTTAACATCATAGAGGCTAGGGAGAAGAAAAGAATTAACTTTTTAGTGTACCTCTCAGCCAGTTACTATGTGATGAATTTTAAATATTTTATCTTATTTAATTCTCCTAGCATTCCTGGGGGAGGGGAAGTATATAAATGTTTTTCTTTCTATCATCAATGGGAAATAAAACCTTTAAATATGAATACATTTGAAATGTAATCTATATATTTTTTTCTCAATAACTAGTAAGTATGTGAGAAATGTGAACATTGATTAGGAGGTACATCAACTTTTCCAAATAAAAATAGATTTCTAGAAGAAACAATAGAATGGAGGTTGTTAGAGGCTGGGGAGGGGGCATGAGGAAATAGGGAATCATTTTTCAATGCTATAACATTTCTGTTAAGCATGATGAATAAGTTCTAGAGATCAGTTGTACAACCTAGTTCCTGCAGTTAATAATACAGAATTTTGTACTTTAAAATATGTTAAGGAAATAGACCTCATGTTAAGTGTTCTTATCTTTAAAAAAGGGGAAGAAATAAAAAAGAAGAAAAGAAAGAAAAGGTACCACAAACAAACACACGTAATGGATATGTTTAGTGCCTTGGCTGTGGTGATTCTGTCACTGGTGTATGCATATGTCCAAACTTATCAAGATGTATACATTAAGTGTGTGCAATTTTTGTATACTAATTATACCTCAACTAGAGGCCCAGTGCACAAAAATTTGTGCACTCAGGGGTGGTCCCTCAGCCCGGCCTGCGCCCATTCACAGTCCAGGACCCCTTGGGGGATGTCCACCTGTCGACTTAGTCCCACTCCCCGGGGGACCAGGCCTAAGCTTGCAGTCAGACATCCTTCTGGCAGCCAGGGAGCCCTCGGGGGATGTCTGACTAAAGCAGCCATGGGCAAACTATGGCCCGTGG
The DNA here is from genome assembly GCF_014108235.1 of Myotis myotis. Classification (NCBI taxonomy): domain Eukaryota; kingdom Metazoa; phylum Chordata; class Mammalia; order Chiroptera; family Vespertilionidae; genus Myotis; species Myotis myotis. The sequence continues at coordinate 101,753,723 of NW_023416346.1, read as the reverse complement.
GCCGGATCTGGCCCATTTGAAATGAATAAAACTATTGAAAAAAAAGACCGTACCATTTTATGTAATGATGTTTACTTTGAATTTATATTAGTTCACACAAACACTCCATCCATGCTTTTGTTCCGGCCCTCCGGTCCAGTTTAAGAACCCATTGTGGCCCTCGAGTCAAAAAGTTTGCCCACCCCTGAACTAAAGGCTTAGGCCCCCAAGGGATCGGGTCTAAACCGTTAGTTGGACATTCTTAGTGCTGCCACGGAGGTGGGAGAGGCTCCTGCCACCACCACTGTGCTGGCCAGCCATGAGCCAGCTTCTGGCTGAGTTGCACTCCCCATACGGAAGTGCACTGACCACCAGGGGGCAGCTCCTGCATTGAGCATCTGCCCCCTGGTGGCCAGTGTGCATCATAGCAACCAGTCATTCTGCCGTTCAGTCAATATGCATATTAGCCTTTTATTATTATTATATAGGATGTCCCTATTTCCCCCCCTTTGCTCCCTCTACCCAGCTCTTGCCCCCCACTTCTCTCTGGCCATCACCATACTGTTGTCTGTGTCCATGGGTTGTGCATATATTTTCTTTGGTTAATCCCTTCTTTAAATTCACTTCTTTAAATTTTTATTTTCAGATAAGTGCTTATAACTGCACTATTATATATTTTCTATTATATCATTTAGAATTAAGATATTTTTAATTGAACCCTTGTAAATTTTATATAATTTTAAAAATTATATATCAGGCATGTGCTCTTAGTTTGGCCAATTTTATTAAGTTGTCTCTCTTTGAACATTTTAAATTTGGCTTATGATTTTTTCATTTTCTATATGAATGAAACATTTGAAACATGTGTGTGAGAGAGAGATATTTGCCTGTAGGGATGTGGGTGGTGGTGGTATGTGTGTCCTTAGTTTCAGCAATGCCATTAAATTTATTAAATAATTTTAAAACTATTATTATATAATTTTGTTTCATATGTTTAATTCTGACTCGTTAGTACCTAATTCACAATGTCAAAATAACTGACCCAAACCCTGTGGTGTGGTGCTATATATATTTAGTAATAAAAATGGTCCCTTGCCATCAGATAGACATTCAAAGAATGTAATATATATAATGTACAGGTCAATTATGCTCCACACTGAAATCCATCAGTAAAATAAGTTGAAGTAACTTGTTTGAATCAACTTGATGGAGAAAATTTTCAAAACATGCATAATGTTAATGTGACAGGACAATTAACACTTGTAAAGATTTGTCAAACAAATGAGACAAATAATTATAATAAGTATTAGAAAGATAAAACATAATGTTGATTAGCTGCTTCCAATATTGGAATAATATTCTCAAAGGTTATCACCAACAACCCCTAAATGCTAAATCTAATGGCTTTTTATCACTTTTCATCTTCTTCAATATTCTTCCAATATTTTTCACTATTGATCAACCACTCCCATTGAAAGATTCATTCAGCAAATCATTGCAGAATACTTTCTATATGACAGGCATTGTGCTAGGTACTGAAGATAAATAAGACTAAATTATGTTTTTTGTAGCACTCTAAAAAATAAAACATATACCCTACACTCAAAGAAGTTGCAATAGAATGGGTTAAGTGCTATCTTAGCAGTATGATGGAGCTTAGTCTTGAAGGTTAAGTAGGAATGTATCAAGAGAAGTTGAGCTATGGTGAGAGGAGGAAAGGGGAAGGAAGAGTAACAGAGAGGTTATAGCATATGAACGGCCAAATGTGAGAGAGGAAGTAATGCACTTGAGGAACTGAAAATGCTGTCATTCAGTATGTCATGATGTGAAAACTATTTGCATTTTCACAAACACAAAATTCTCTCAAACCTCATTGTCTTTGCCCATATTGGTCCCTTTGCCTAAATGTGATTTTCTTACTATCAGTTTCCAAAATGCAGTTCAAGAGGCATGGACCCTGGAAAACCTTTCATATACACACTCTTTCTTATTCTTATATTACCTTTTTTCTTAGTCACTCTTCCAATTTTTTGACCTAACTACTCTAACTTTTATGGTTAGAACAAAGTAGAAAATTTACCTATCTTTAAAAAAATTATCTATGACTCAAAAATACACTCTTGTTAAAAAAAAAAAAAAAGTAAACCTGGAAGTGAAGAGGTCAGTCATAATGCATTTTAATTATTTCTTGAATTACAAAATTTTATTGATACCTAACAAGTTAGGATTATTGTCATTGCATAACATGAGACATACCTTGATTTTTCTTCTTCAGAACAGTAAAACAATTTAGTTACAAATGTATAATTTATCTGTAAAAAGTCTGACAAAAGCAGTTTTAAATAGTGCCAATCCCTTAAAGTTAATATATATTCTCTCAGTTAATCTCTTAAGTTATATATATTGTTTATAAAACAGTAGATAAAAATATTTTAGGTACTCAACAGCAACTGTGTTAAATGTGTAGGAGCCATTTCTGATTAAAATATTATTTTAAAACAAATATTGCATCTGTGGTTTATAGAAAACAAATACAAACTGAATTATTACTCACAATATATTGTGCTCACTCTGCTTTTACAGCATGTATAACCACTTACTTGCAAAAAGGTTCTCCATCTTTGCATGCACAAACAATATTCTTCGGACAGAAATCTGTTATATTCCCTGGACAATCATCAAAGTCAGTCACCGATGTACAATTGGCTGTAAATAACATTCAAACATCTCTCAGCAAATACAGAACAAATGTTTCGAAGTTGGCTAATACACATGTGAAAAGTTTTGCATGTTATAAAACTATTTTTGTTAAAGAGTTTTAAACTATGAAAAAGAACATAGCTATGTGGTACTTTGAGAATGTTCAAATACCACACTTCCAAGTACCAGTATCAAAAAAATCAAGATGAACAACAGACATGATCTCACTTATTATTTGAACTGATAGATTTCACAGCATGGCTTTAAAAACAGTCAATATACAGTATTATAGACAAAAGGACATCTAACATTTGAAATAAAGTTCTTTTGGACAAAATGTGCATATCATCTTTGGCTAAGGCAGTGGTCAGCAAACTGCAGCTCGCGAGCCACATGCGGCTCTTTGGCCCCTTGAGTGTGGCTCTTCCTAAGCCTTAGGAGTACCCTAATTAAGTTAATAACAATGTACCTACCTATATAGTTTAAGTTTAAAAAATTTGGCTCTCAAAAGAAATTTCAATCGCACTGTTGATATTTGGCTCTGTTGACTAATGAGTTTGCCAACCACTGGGCTAAGGGAAGATCAAATTATCTATCCAAAGACAGAGTCAACATAACCCTAGTTTGCTAGGACAGTTCTAGTTTATGCTTGTTTTCCTAGATTAATTATTAATACTTCTCTACTCTCAAAATGCTCCGGTTGACACAAATTAGTCACCTTACTAGTAGGCGACTGGGGATAGTAGGAACCTCAGCCTCAACTATTAATGACATTTTGATATTTATAAGGATATCCTGGAGAGTCATTCTACTAATGATAGGGCTGAAGTATCCCTCCCAGCATTGTGGACTAAGCAAATGTTTTCTAGAGTTGGAAAATTAGTGAGTAGAAAAATTTATTAGAAGTTACAGGACCTATTAACATGCACAGAAACTATAAATTCAAGTAAGGGTGAAATATTTTGACCCTCTGTCAGCTTAAACACAGAGAAGAGATTCAATAGAGTGAGATTTAACATTGCCTGAATCCCAAGCCTCTGAGTATATGTTTGGAGTTGGAGGTGGCTGGAAAGAAGGGAAAAGGTCTATAGAATCCAAAGGAAAACTGCACTTTGGAGAACATGTATTTCCTAACGTAAAACATGACACACTGATTTTGCTACATACACATATTTGAGGAAAAAAATGGAAGGGTTATATTAGAAAACATAATAGCATTTTTAAGTGAAAACACAATACAGTACTTTAAAACAATTTTAATAACTCTATCCTTTGAATATGGAAACAACTTTAGTTGACGAAAATGGTCCACTGACTACCCAACCTCACAAAAATCCTTCACCATAATTAGTGGATCTAATAGTGCTGCTTGGAGAAATTTAAATCACATCTGTTTTCAATAGGCAGTGTTTAGAAAAAGAATTGTACTTCTTGGCTTGGCAAATATTTTAGGCTATGCTTCATATTAGTAGACATGTGATTTGAACATATTGCAAAGTGAAAATTTTCTGATAAATTAAGTACAACCTCTATATGTTATTAAAAACAAAGTGCTTTTAAATATAGTCTAAAACAATCACTAATATTGACACAAATAAAACTTTTAGCTGGTAGCTCATAGACGTTTTTATATTTATCTCAGAGATCAGAGACAGACATGATAGCTTCAAGAGAAAACAATTATTTATCACATAAAAATAAACACCTTTAAAAAATAAGATACTTTCAGGTTTATAAATGTTTAGCAAAAAAGCCTTTGCTTGGATTACTGTCTAGTCCCTTAGGCTGCCTCCCCATGGCCTTGATTCCCTCTCTAATTAAAATCTAATTACTTACATATTCACCCTATAGAAATAAAACAATTTAAAATTTTCTTACGTTGTGCACAATGTACAGTCAGAAAACAGCAGTAGATGAACAGAATTTGAGTCCATATAAACTTGTAATCCATCATAGTGGAAGCAAGACAGAAACACAGGCAGTCCTAACAAGTGCAATTATGAGAAGTAATCATCCAACAGATTATAGGTGGTTTATATTGGAGATAAGTGACTGTGGATTTTGAACTTTTTCTTTCCAGCCTATACAAATTACTGGTTAACTTTTTGATTGTGCACTTGATTGTAGATTTGCTTCCTCAAATCTACAGTTCCTATATATAGACCATATATAACTTGCATACTGCTTAAGTTTAGACCCAGCTATTTGTTTTTATAAGAACTATTTGTTAGTCATTGTATTAGGTTTCATAATTTTCCAAAAACCCACACCTTATGCTATGCCATGAGTGCAGTTTTCAATCCAGTTCAAAATCAGAGATCTCCATGCTGTCTCAAAGGGTAAGATTTCCTTCTTTTTTTATAGCCAGGTAGTATTCCATTATGTAAATGTACCAGATTTTTATCCTCTCATCTTCTGCTGGAACCTTGAGCTGCTTCCAAATCTTGGCTATCTATATATATATAAAAGCCTAAGCGACCGTCACAACTGAAACAACCAAACGGACAACCGAACAGGCTGTGTGGGGTGATCAGGCTGGTAGGGGGGTTAGTGAGGGATGACCAAATGACTGAACAAGCAGGCTGTGTGGGGAAACCAGTGCAGGGGGGTTAGTGAGGGATGACCAAACAACTGAACAAGCAGGCTGCGTGGGGTGACCAGGCCGGCAGGAGGGGCAGTTAGGGGCAAAAAAACAACTGAACAGCAGGCTGAGTGGGGCAACCAGGCTGGCAGGGGGGTTAGTGAGGGGCAACTAGGCTGGAAGGGGGGCCAATTGGGGGTGACCAGGCCAGCGGGAGGGGCAGTTGGGGGCAACCAGGCTGGCAGGGGGGCCAGTTGGTGGTGACCAGGCCAGCGGGAGGGGCAGTTAGGGGCAATCAGGCAGGCAGGCAGTTGAGCAGTTAGGAGCCGGTGGTCCCAGATTGTGAGAGGGATGTCCGACTGCCAGTTTAGGCCCAATGCTGGGAAAGTTCTTGCCCTACGGCTGCTTGTGCACAAGAGGGTGTCAGGGAGCTGGGGGCAGGGTGGCACACGAGGACACCAGGAAAGCTCCTGCCCAGCTGGTGCGCATACACAGGTGCCAAGGAGCTGGGGTCCGGGCAGAGCGCGGATGCTGGGGAGGTGGGGGTGGGGCAGTGTGCGCAGAAGCCAGGGGAAGCTCCAGCCCTGCTGAGTGTGTGCATGGGCACCTGCGGAGGTTCTCACTCTGCAGCCGCTTGCGCACACACTGGCGCCAAAAGGATTGTGTCCCTGGGACAGGCATCCTCAGGAGCCAGGCCACCCCGAGCCTGTAGGCCCACACCAAGGCCTGGAGTGGCTGGGGTCCTGGAACGTGACAGAGGGTGCTTGTTGGGCTGAGGGAACTACCCCCCTAGTGCACGAATTTCATCCACCAGGCCCCTAGTATCCTATCTAATAAAAGACAAAAAGGGTAATTAACTGTACCTCCACTACGCTTTTCATTGGCTAATCAGGGCGAAATGCAAATTAACTGCCAAGAAAGATGGCGGTAACTGCCAACAAAGATGACGGTTAATTTGCATAAGTGCAATGATGGGAGGCGAAAGGGGAAAGACAGAAGAATGGTGATCGGCAACCCAGGCAGCAGGCAAGAGCTGGGGGCCGGGAAAAGGCCGCCTTTCCCCAACCCCCAGCCGGTGATCACCATCGGAAAGCCGGGCAACAGGTCAGGCGGCAACCTGGACCCCCGGGGGCTGGGATTGCTAGCTGGCCTGCGGCCCCGTGATCACCATGGCGATCAGAGGGAGGGAGAGCCGGGGCGCAGGCCAGGTGGAAACCCCGGACCCCTGGGTGCCAGGGTTGCTAGCTGGCCTGCAGCCTCATGATCACCATGGCAATTGGAGGGCGGGAGAGCCGGGGCATAGGGCAGGCGGCACCCGGGCACCCCAGCACCTGACATGCAAAGGTCGGGGATGAAATGACTTTTCCCAACCACATCTTGGAAGGCATCACTGAAGAGTTCACAACTGTCTTACTTGGCAAGGAAGAAAAAAGTTGGCAACGGAAACAATCCCTTACATCAAAGTTAAGGTCCCTCTGAGTAAAAAAGAATATTTCCAATGTAAAGGAGGGAGCAGGCAAAAATAATAGGTTCTCATGACTTCCACTGAAGATTGAGGATATGACAGAGTCAAAACGAACATACAAATTAAAACAGACAGTGGACATTCAAATGACCTGAATCAACTGTCACTGTTTGTCCCAATAGCAGCAATGCTTATGTGATAATATAGTTTAACAGACATACAAAACAAGTCACATGATAAGAGAGGTTTGGCTTCTAAAGTAAATTGAATATGTTCTTTTAAAATTCTAATGTCCTTCCCTCTGACTATAATTCTTAATTTTCCAATCAGAAAATTACCCCAGGTGATCCAGTAACATGTAGAGCTCCAGTAACCTAACTTATTTAAAAAAACAAACATCCCAACCATTTTTAAAATATTTAAATTGATATTTTAGGATTAAAATTATAGAAGGTATTTAGATCCAAATATATTTTCTGAATAGAAAATATTTCAGTTTTTGATTTAAAAAATAAACATAAAAATATATAAGTAATACATTTTCCCAAGGAACTCTGAATTAGTACCTTTCCCTCTAACTTTTTTCAAATTGAGAGAATCTGTGGAGTCCCCTATACTGCACAAGTTTTAATGAAAGAAAATAAGACTTTCTAAGAGCATCAAATACATGTTTTCTTATTTACAAACATATACACTCTTCTCTCTCTTTCTCTCTCTCTCTTTAAAATATATTCTTACTGATTCAGAGAGGAAGAGGGAGAGAGATAGAAACATCAATGATGAGAGAGAATCATTGATCAGCTGCCTCCTACACACCCCGTACTGGGGATCAGGCCAAAACCTGGGCATGTGGCCTGATCTGGAATCAAACTGTGACTTCCTGGTTCATAGGTTGATGCTAAACCACTGAGTCACACCCGCTGGGCTCAATTCTTATTTATAAATTCATTCCAAGGACATATATAGCTTTAAAAGCTTTGGAAGCAGTTTCAAAAAAAACTAGCTTTTAAGTAACAAGAAAAGAGTTATAGAAGAAAGTTTAAATTAAAAGAAAAAAATTGTTTTAATTTATTCAAGAGTGGGAACATCCTCCATGAAAATGAGTACCTTGACTGTGGATGGCTGGGTGGCCTTATCACACCTTAGGAATTCAAATGCTTTTTACAATGACAAGAAAGAGAGTTTCATCTCATTTCTCTACCAGGGTAGATGTCTGTCAACAGAAGGTGTACATCAATAAAAGGAGGGGCTTGCACAATCAATCCAGAAAGTCAGCAATCTATGAATAATCCAGAACCCAGTATTTATCACCTCTGCCACACACCCTCCCTCCCAGCCAGTGAGCAAGATAATTACCCTCAAGTCAAGCTAAGTGCCCCCCAGTCACAGTGGCCCAATGCTGACATACAAAGCATACAAATAATTCTCACTCTGGCATAAAAGTGACAACTTTCTTGGAAGAAAAGCAGATACTGTAAATTTCTCAAAGTCTTCCTGAAACATTTTTTAAAGTAATTTTTACTTCTTTAGAAAAAATGCATACATGGCAAAACATCTGTAATAAAAGGCCCATTCTATAAAATTTTACCTGGTCCTACTCATATCTACAATCATAATCATATTTACAGACAAATATATCTATACTAACAAAAGAGTAATGTGCTAATTAGACTGGGAGACCTTCCAGGAGACCTTCCAGATGTTCTTCTGGACAAAGCCATGGTGGCGGGGCCGAGATAGAGGCAGTTAGAGGCCAAGAAGGGAGGGCAGTTGTGGGTGATCAGGCTGGTGGGGGGTGGGGCTGTTGGGGGTAAGCAGACCAGCAGGGGGGACAGTTGGAGGCAAGCAGGCCATCAGTGGGGGTCAGTTAGAGGTGATCAGGACAGCAGGGGGGCAGTTTGGAGTGAGCAGGCCAGCAGGGGGACAGTTGGGGATGAGCAGGCCAGTGGGGATGGAAGGTAGGGGCGAGCAGGGGGGGCAGTTTGGGGTGATCAGGCTGGTGGGGGGGCATTTGGGGGCAAGCACGCCGGCAGCGGGGGGGAGGGCAGTTGGGGGTGAGCAGGCTGGCAGGCAGAGTGGTTAGAGGCAATCAGGCAGGCAGGCAGGCAGGTGAGCGGTTAGGAGCCAGCAGACCTGGATTATGAGAGGGATGTCCGACTACTGGTTTAAGCCCAATCCCTGTAAACTGGCAGGACATTTTTCGAGGGGTCCCAAATTGGAGAGGGTGCAGGCCAGGCTGAGGAACACATCCTCCCCCGTGCACGAATTTCGTGCACCAGGCCACTAGTCCTATCTAATAAAAGAGAAACATGGTAATTAGCATACGACCGCTACCCTTCCCATTGGCTAATCAGGGTGATATGCAAATTAACTGCCAGCCAAAATGGCAGCCGGCAGCCAGGCAGCTTGAAACTAACATGAGGCTTGCTTGCTTCAGTGACAGAGGACTCCAACGTTCCCCGCCTGCCTTGCCAGCCTATGAGCTTGCAGTTTAAGAAACATTGTTACAAATATAGAAGCTAAACAAAACTCCAGAAACCTGCTTTCAGCGAGCCCGGGATCTCAGAGCTGGAGTTGATACAGAGTTTCGATTATAGAACCGAAACAAACCAGATACCTGTTTTCAGCAGCAGAGCCCTCAGAACTGGAGCCTCAGAGCTAAAGCTGGCCCAGAATAAAAAAGAAAAGAAAAAAAGGAGCAGTTGGGAGCTTCAGTCACCCATCAGCCTGAAAACAGCCCTCAGCCCCTCACCCAGACTGGCCAGGCACCCCAGTGGGGACCCCCACCCTGAAGGGTGTGTGACCAGCTGCAAACAGCCCTCAGCCCCTCACCCAGGCTGGCCAGGCACCTCAGTTGGGACCCCTCACCCTGAAGGGTGTGTGACCAGCTGCAAACAGCCATCATCCCCTCATGCAGGCTGGCCAGGCACCCCAATGGGGACCCCCACCCTGGTCCAGGACACCCTTCAGGGCAAACCAGCCAGCCACACCCATGCACCAGGCCTCTATCCTATATAGTAAAAGGGTAATATGCCTCCCAGCACCGGGATCAGCGGAGCCGAGAGGCTTCCTGGCACTGGGATCAGCGTGACGGGGCAGCGCCCAAACCCCCTGATCGCCCTGCGGCTCTGTGTGTGACAGGGGGCGGGGCCAAACCTCCCTATCCGCCCTGCTCTGTTTGTGACAGGGGAAGGCGCCCCAACCTCCTGATCAGCCCTGCTCTGTGCCTGATACAGGGGGGCTCCCCAACCCCCTGATTGCCCTGCGGCTCTGTGTGTGACAGGGTGCGGCGCCCCAACCCCCTGATTGGCCCTGCTCTGTGTGTGACAGGGTGCGGCACCCCAACCCCCCCACCCCCATGGGCCCTGCTCTGTGTGTGACAGGGTAGAGCCATAACATCCCCATCGGCCCTGCCCTGAGTGTGAGAGTGGCGGCTCCCCAACGCCCTGATCGGCCCTACTCTGTGGGTGGTAGAGGGCAGCGCCCCAACCCCCTGATCTGCCCTGCTCTGTGTGTGACAGGGGGCAGTGTGCCAACTCCCCTATCAGCCCTACTCTGTGAGTGACAGGGGGGAGCTCCTCAACCCCCTGATGGGCCCTGCTCTGTGCGTGACAGGGTAAGGAGCCCCAACCCCCCTGATGGGCCCTGCTCTGTGTGTGACAGGGGGCAGCGCCCCAACCCCCTGATGGGCCCTGCTCTGTGCGTGACAGCGGGTGGCGCCGCAACCTCCCCCTCAACCCTGCCTTGAGTGTGACAAGGGGCGGTGCCCCAACCTCCCAATCGGCCCTACCCTGAGCGTGACTGAGGGTGGCATCGCAACCTCCCAATCCACCCTGCTCTGTGAATGACAGGGGGTGTTGCCCCAACTCCCCAATCGGCCCTGCTCTGAGCCCGACCAGGGGCTGCACCTAGGGATTGGGCCTGCCCTCTGCCACCTGGGAGCAGGCCTAAGCCAGCAGGTCTTTATCTCCCGAGGTGTCCCAGACTGAGAGAGGGCACAGGCCAGGCTGAGGGACCCCCCCTTCCCCCCCCCCCGAGTGCACAAATTTTTGTGCACCGGGCCTCTAGTATATATATAAACCCCTAATATGCAAATAGACTGAACGGCAGAACAACTGAACAAACGGTTGCTATGAGGTGTGCTGACCACCAGGGGGTATGCATGGAACATGGCAGGCTTTGGCAGCAGGCGGGGGTGGGGAACATGGTGGGCATAGGCTGTGGCAGAATGGTAGAGCAGATGATCAGGGGCGCCAGACCAAGGTGGGGCACCGGTCGCTGTCATTGGGATGAGCCTCTGATGGTTACTGAAAATTCTTTGCTCCCGCATGCCACAGTCCCACCGCACCTGCTGCCAGCACTGGCCCTGCTCACACTCACTGCTGGCGCCCAGCACCAGCCCCGATTGCTTGGTGCCATCAGCAGGTGTAAGTGGCAGCTGCCAGCCCCAATTGCCCCTGAGAGCTTCTCCACCTCCCCCTGCTCCTGAGAGGTGATTGGGGCAGCAGCCACCACTCACACCCACTGACAGTGCAGGCCCCACTCACACCCACTGCTGGAGCCAGAACCAATTGCTCCACACCATCAGTGGGTGTGAGTGGAGCCAGCACCATCAGTGCATGGGAGCGGTGGCAGCAGGATCAGGGCTGCTGGCAGACAGGGGACCAGGAGCAGTGGCGGGAGGGTTGGGGCGGGGCACTTAGGATGGTCTGAGTCCCGCCCCTGTGCCCACCGCAGCCTTGCGTCCCACAGTTTCTTCCAAGGTGCACGAATTCATGTACTGAGCCCCTAGTTGTAAATAATGCTGCAATGAACCTAAGGATGCTTATATTCTTTTGAATTAATTTTTTGGGTTTCTTAGATATATTCCCAGAGGTAGAATCGCTGGGTCATAAGTTAGTTCTATTTTTTATTTTTTGAGGAAACTTCATACTGTTTTCCACAGTGGCTGCAGCAATCTGCATTCCCACCAATAATACATGATGGTTTCCTTTTCTGGACCTGGAGAGCATTTTGCTAAGTGAAGTAAGTCAGTCAGAGAAAGACAAGCACCATATGATTTCACTTATATGTGGAATCTAATGAACAAAAAGAACAAACAAACAAAATAGAGACACACTCATAGATAGAGAGCACCCACCCACCATTGTCAAGGAGTAGAGGGATTGAGCATAAAAGAAAAAAGGGAGAGAGGAAAGAAACTCCACATAGCCAACAGTGTGGTAATTGCTGCTGGTGGGGGTGTGGAGGTGGAAGAGGATATAGGGGAGAAACATGGTGATGAAAGGAGACCTAACTTGGGCAGGTGAACACGCAATACAGTTTACAGATGATGTGTTGTAGAGTTGTGCACCTGAAACCTTTATAATTTTGTTAACCAGTGTCACCCCAATAAATGCAATTTAAAAAAACACAGAGTGGCTCAAATCTAATTTTCTGGCACACACAAAAATAAATTACTTCCATAAGCTTATCCAAAAAAATAATCAGAGATCTCTGACCCTATAGCCATCAAGACTGCTAAGCAATAATCTGAAGATATTATTGGGTATCACTGGTAAAGAGAAGAGATGAAGAAATAGTGGGAAAAAAAGGAAGTGGAAGAAGGCAGAAAGAGAAACAGAAGTAAAGAGAGCTGCCAGGAAGAAAAATAAAGAGTAGATGGGGCCTGGCCAGTGTGGCTCAGTGGTGACCCGTGAACCAAGAGGTCACCAGTTCTATACCCGGGTTGCAGGCTCAATGCCCAGTGGGGGATGTGCAGAAGGCAGACGATTGATGTTTCTCTCTCATCAATGCTTCTATGTCTCTATCCCTTTCCCTTCTCTCTCTAAAATCAATAAAAATATTTGTTTAAAAAAGAGTAGATGGGGAAGGAAGTAATAGGCAGTGCAATAGACACAAATGTAATCCAGCTGGGACACCAGGCTTTCATTAGGACTCTTTCTTATATTCATTCATATTTACCCTTCACCACTTCTCTTCTTTTTAAAAATTTATCTTTATAGTTGAAAGTATCACAGATGTTCCCTTTTTTCCCTATTGACCCCTTCTATCCCACCTCCAGCCCCTGCACCAGACCTTCACCACACTATTATCTGTGTCCATGGGTTATGCATATATGCATATAAATTATTTGGTTAATCTCTCCCCACCCACCCAAGCCTTTCCTCTATGATTCATCAGACTGTTCCATGCTTCTATGTCTATGAATTTATTTTGTTCATCAGTTTATTTTGTTCTTTAGATTCCACATATGAGTGAGATCATGTGGTATATGTCTTTCTCTGACTTCTCCAGGTCCCTCCATACATTTACACCATGGAATATTATGCATCAGTAAAAATTAAGGATCACCCTTCTCTTCTTAAGTCCCTTTTGTCAGGCTGTCAGTTCATATATTGCTAGTATTACCTACCACATATATTTCCATCAGGTTATTTTTATAAATGGTTAACTTTGTACCCCCTGTGTAACTCAGAATGTACTATTTCTTCTACCTACTGAAAACTATATTTTATGTACTGTTTCCTGCTTGTAATTTATCCATCATTGCACTTTATTCTCTACTCCTTCTTTCTGATATCCAATAAAATGGTAGTATCATGAGAGCTCCAGGTTGAACCTTCATGCCTCCTGTTAATATCGATAATTTTTAATCTACCTGGCCTATCTTGACCCAGTATGATTTATATATTTCCAATTATTGTTTTCTCATTTAAAAACAATATCCTTGCTTTACAATACTTATAGCAGTAAAATATGTACTTAATTTTATTAGTTCAATAGTATGAGAATATATATATACATACATACATATATATATATACACATATACATACATGTTTTTGTTGTTTTTTAAAGAGAAACTATAAAATTAGCAATTTATTAAATTTTTAATGTTTAAAATTTACTTCAATGGTTAGGGAAAAAATATGGACAAAGGATCTAAATAGACACTTTTCAAAAGAGGACATACAGAAGGCAAGAGACATATGAACACGTACTCAAAGTCACTAATCATCTGAGAGATGCAAATCAAAACAACAATGAGGTACCATCTCATACCTTCCAGAATGGCTATCATCAACAAATCAACAAATCTACAAGTGCTGGCGAGGATGTGGAGCAAAAGGAACTCTAGTGCACTGCTGGTGGGAATGCAGACTGAGGCAGCCGATGTGGAGAACAGTATGGAATTTCCTCAAAAAATTAAAAATGGATCTCCTATTTGACGCAGTAATCCCACTTCTAGGAATATATCACAAGAAACCAGAAGTCTTTAAATATATATATTGTTTAAAGTATTGCATATGTCTCCCTTTTCCCACATAGACCCCTCTCCAGCCACTCCCACACCCCAGGATATGCCCCCACCACCCAATGTCAGTGTCCATTGGATATGTTTATAAGCATGCATATAAATCCTTTGGTTGATCTCTTACCTCCCTCTCCCCCCGCCCCGACACACACACCCCCTCCCCTGTCTTGGCTCTGAGGTTTGACAGTCTTTTCGATGCTCCACTGTCTCCAGATCTACTTTTGTTCATCAGTTTATGTTGTTCATTATATTCCACTAATGAGTGAAATCATATATATATATATGTCTAAAATATTACATATGTCTCTTTTCCCCAATTGAACCCCTCCCCCATCCCTTCCCAGCCCGGGCAAGCTCCCACCGCCCCAGTGTCTGTATCCAATGGTTATGCTAATATGCATGCATATAAGTCCTTTGGTTGCTCTCTAACCCCCTCCCCTACCATTTGTCTCTAGATTGATCTATTCTTTTTCATTAAAGTATGTTGATCATTATATCCCACATATGAGTGAGATCATGTGATATTTATCTTTCTCCAACTGGCTTAATTTGCTTAGCATAATTCTCTCCAGCTCCACCCATGCTGTTGCAAATGGTAAAAGTTCCTTCTTTTTAATAGCGGCGTAGTATTCCATGTGTAGATGTACCACAGTTTTTTAATCCACTCATCTGCTGATAGGCACGTAGGCTGCTTCCAAATCTTAGCTATTATAAATTGTGCTGCTACGAACATAGGGGTGTATATATCCTTTATGTTTGGTGTTTCTGTTTTCTTGGGATATAGTCCTAGAAGTGGGAATACTGGGACAAATGGGAGTTCTATTTTTAACTTTTTCAGGAAACTCCATACTGTTCTCCACAGTGGCTGCATCAGTCTGCATTCCCACCAGCAGTGAAGGAGGGTTCCTTTTTCTCCACATCCTCTCCAGCACTTGTCGTTTGTTGATTTGTTGATGATAGCCATTCTGACAGGTGTGAGATGGTACCTCATTGTTGTTTTGATTTGCATCTCTCGGGTGATTAGTAACTTTGAGCATGTTTTCATATTTCTCTGGGCCTTCTATATGTCCTCTTTCAAAAAGTGTCTATTTAGATCCTTTGCCCAGTTTTTGATTGGATTGTTTATCTTCCTTTTGTTAAGTTGTATGAGATCTTTGTAAATTTTGGAAATTATACCTTATTGGAGAAAACATTGGCAAATATGTTCTCCCATGCAGTGGGCTTTCTTGTTGTTTTGTTGATGGTATCTTTTGCAGTGCAGAAGCTTTTTATTTTGATGTAGTCCCATTTGCTTATTTTCTCCGTAGTTTCCATTGTCCTAGTTGCTGTATTAGTAGAGATATCACTATAACATGTGTCTGATATTTGATGCCTGTGGATTCCTCTAAGATTTTTATGGTCTCCCATCTTACCTTTAAGTCCTTTATTCATTTGGATTTCTTTTTGTGCATGGTGTAAGTTGCTAGTCTAGTTTCATTTTTTTTTGCATGTATCTGACCAAATTTCCCAGCACCATTTATTGAAGAGTCTGTCTTGACTCCTTTGTCAAATATTAATTGATCATAATGGCTTCGGTCAATTTCTGGGTTCTCTGTTCTGTTCGATTGGTCTATATGTCTGTTCTTGTGCCAGTACCAGGCAGTTTTGAGGACAGTGGCTTTGTAATACAGCTTGATAACTGGTATTGAGATCCCTCCTACTTTGTTTTTCTTTCTCAGGATTGCTGCAGCTCTTTGGGGTCTTTTTTTTATTCCATATAAATTTTTGGAGAGTTTGTTCTAGGTCTGTGAAATATGCTGTTGGTATTGCATTGAATCTATAGATTGCTTTGGGTAGAATGGACATTTTAATGATGTTGATTCTACCAATCCATGAGCATGGTATATATTTCCATTTGTTTATGTTTTCCTTCACCCCTGTAGTTTTCAACGTCCTGTAGTTTTCCAAGTACAGGTCTTTTACATCCTTCGTAAATTTATTCCTAGGTATCTTAGTTTTTTCGTTGTAATGGTAAATGGGATTGCTTTTTAAAATTTCTCTTTCTGTGAGTTCATTATTGGTTATAAAAAAAGCCATGGATATCTGGGTGTTAATATTGTGTCCTGCTACATTGCCAAATTCACTTATTAAGTCTAATAATTTTTGATGGAGTCTTTAGTGTTTCCTATGTACAATATCATGTCATCTGAGAGTAATGACAGTTTTACTTCTTCTTTTCCAAGTTGGATGCCTTTTATTTCTTCTTCTTGTCTAATAGCTATGGCTAGCACTTCCAGTTCTGTGTTGAACAGGAGTGGTGAGCATGGGCATTCCTGTCTTGAACAAGAGTGGTGAGAGTGGGCATCCGTGTCTTGTTCCTGTTCTTAGTAGAAATGGTTTTAGTTTTTGCTCATTGAGTATGATGTTGGCTGTAGGTTTGTCATATAAGGCTTTTATTATGTTGAGGTATGGTCCTTCTATTCCCACTTTGTTGAGGGTTTTTATCAAGAAAGGATGTTGGATTCGTCAAATGCTTTTTCTGCATTTGAAGTAATAATGGCTGAATATTTCCCAAAATTAATGTCAAACATGGAAACTAGGGGCCTTTGTGATTTTTATTAAATTTAGCTTCAAGTTCTAGCTCTAGAAAGTATGTCTCTTTCTCCTTTTATCCCTCAGAGACCTAGCTTTAACTCCCATAATCAGCAACCTCTGATGCAGCAGAAGACAGTAGTCTGGACCTGACTAACGGTCACATGGTCCAGACCTCTGACAAGTTAAGGATAATATTTTGACCTAGTTTATGTTCCAGTTTCTGAGCCCTAGGTTAAACAACCCACCTAACTACCTTCCCAGGAAACCATACAGAGGGACACTGGAACTGACTGCAGGAATGTGCTTAAGACCTGAAGGAATAATTTACTGTCTTTACCTCACCTCCTATCAAACAACTCCCAGCACAACCCTGAGTCCCTAACCCATGGTGTCTTGTGAGTTTGGCCTATATAATCTATAATTTACATGCCACTGGGGAGTTCTGGCTTTTGAGCATTAGCTTCTTATTCTCCTGGATGGTACAATTCATCAATAAAATAGCTAATATTTCTCCACTACAATTTTTGGTGTCTATTGTTTGGCTCTACTAGCACTGCGTGGACAAACTGTTTCTGTTTTGTAACTACACCAAACCATTAGTCAGGAACCTCAGAGAGCACTAAGCAGGATAAATATCAAAAGCTCTGCCTCTAGGTATATCATATTCAAATTGCAGAAAACCAAAGATAAAGAGAACCCATTGAAAGAAGCTGGTGGGGTTGGGGAAGAAATGTATTACAGTAATCAAATGGAGATTTTGATGACTCAGACTAGAGTGGTGTCAGTGAAGTTAGAGAAAAGTGGTTGAATTTGGGTTATATTTTGAAGATAAAGCTGACAGAATTTCCTGATGGATTGGAAATAGAATGCAAGAATAGTAGAGGTGAGGAGCAAGACACATTTATGGCATCTAGCATGGGACAAAATGGGAATTCTTAAACTTAGTCATCTAAATTACTTTCACATATTATTACAGACCTTTAGCACACTAAGTAATAATTTTCACAGGGTAAAATTGAAGATATATATATATCTAAGTGACCATTTGACCAGTAGCTATGATGCGCACTGACCACCAGGGGCAGATGCTCAATGCACAGGCATGGAAATATGGAACAGACTGATGAATCTCAGAGGGAAAGGGGAGGGGGGAGGGGAGAGGAGGAAGAGATTAACCAAAGATCTTATATGCATACTAGAGGCTGGTGCATGGATTCGTGCTCCAGTGGGGTCCCTCAGTCTGGCCTGAGGGGATTGGGCCAAAACTGACCCGGTGGGGTCCCTCCTGCACTGGTGGGGTCCCTCGGCCTAGCCTGCAGGCATCAGGCCAAATCCATGCACTGGGCCTCCAACATCCCCCAAGGTGTCCAGGATTATGAGAGGGCGCAAGCCAGGCCAAGGGACCACCTTGCACCGGGCCTCTAAAAGGTGTCCCAAAATTCACGCAAGAAGTAATTTTGATAGAAAACACAGGTTTATAATTAAAAATTGTAAAGTTTTTATTGATTATTAAAGTATATAGTATAAGGTTATGTATGGAATAGCATATCAGGTAAATGGCCTCCACGGCTTTGCTGGCACATACGTACTCTTTTGTTGAAATTTTCCATGACCATTTTGCATAAATGTGGCTGAATTTCATTGATACAGTGCTCAATTTCCTCCTTCAAGGCATGGGTGGTCTTGGGCTTGTTGGCATAAACCTTAGACTTCAAAAAAACCCAAAGAAAAAAGTCCAACGGCGTTAAATCG
Source organism: Myotis myotis (assembly GCF_014108235.1). Taxonomy (NCBI): domain Eukaryota; kingdom Metazoa; phylum Chordata; class Mammalia; order Chiroptera; family Vespertilionidae; genus Myotis; species Myotis myotis. The sequence goes on along the minus strand of NW_023416346.1, from coordinate 101,735,354 downwards.
CATGATCTGGGCGGCCAATTCTGATCACCAAAACGGGAAATTACACGACCAGGAAATGACTCATGCAGTAATTGAATTGTTCCTCTGGCTGTATGGCATGTGGCACCATCTTGTTGAAACCACATGTCGTCCACATCCATATCTTGCAATTTAGGCACAAAAAACTGGATTATCATGTCGCAATAGCTAGCACCATTAACTGTAAATGGTGTAAAATTCAAATCTTGTGTGAAATTTTGGGACACCCTTTAGTTATGTAATAAACCTTCAACTTCTTGGCCTTTGCCATTGAGCCTTCATATATAAACTCCTCTGCATTGACTTCCATCCTTAACTCCTTCATTCCTATCTAAATGGATAAGGTATTTCCCATATCTTAACAAATCCCATCCTTCCATTTATGTTACAGATTCCATCCTCTTCTGCTTCTTTATGATCCCTCTTCCTTGACTGTTCTCTCTCTCCTGAATCTACAAACTCTTCTGTTGCCTCCTTCCTATCAGCATTTAAACATAGTCAAGCCTTTTCAGAGAGGGAGGGAGAGAAAAAGGGAAGGAGAGAAAGAGACAGGGAGGGACAGAAAGAGGTAGGCAGGGAGGGAGAGAGACCTCCATCAGCTCATTGTCCCTCAGTCACCACTATTCCTCTCCTCTTTTTCATAGTACAGCTAGTTGGAAGAGTAATATTTAATCACTGCTTCTAGACCACTTCTTATCTACTCCTCAGTCTACTAGAGTCAGTATAATTCCATTCCCTTCATGCCACTGAAATTGAAACTGTACTCAATAAGGTTATACATAATCTATTTGTTGCTAAATCCAGTGGGTACTTTCTGATCTTTATCTACTGTGAACCTTTGGAGCCTTTGACTGGTGGCCACTCCCTTCTAGAAACTCTGCTCCCTTGGCCTATGTGACATAACTATCTTCTTGACTTTCCCTGTAGCTCTATAGACAGCTTTTCTTTCGATCTTCAGGTGTTTTCCTTCTTAAATTTAGTTTATATACATTTAACTTTTTAGAATTCCGTTATTTGGGTTTTGATACTCTCACTTTTTGTTCTACATTTAGTAACCTCACTGTGATTTTTATCCTCATTTACCATCTCTCTTTAAGTAAGCCTAAATCAATGTCCAGCCCAGATGTCCAACTGCTAACTAAATATCTCTGCATGGAAATTTCAAATATACCTCAAATTTGATGAGGGAACTCAAGTTTTCCTCCCTATCTGTTCCTTCCCCTCCCTATATATAATGTCTCATTAAACTGAACTCTCATCCATTCATTCATACCATCTCACCCATCCTCACATATAGTCAGTCACCAAGTCACTTCTACCTTCTAAATAATTTTTATCTTCTCAGAGCCTGGCATAGCTGCCTGGCACATAACAGAAGATCAAGAAATGTTTTATGAATGGATGCTTAACTGAATGAATGCTTTTTCTCCTTCTTCAATCTAATCTCCAAATTTCTAAATTCTCCTCCATTCATTCCTTCCCTTTCTTATGAGTCAAAGATTTCTCTTTTTTGGTTTCATGTGCCTTAAACACTTCCGTCTTGAAGTTTTTCATTGGCAGAAAACTTAAAAGAACATGTGTGAATGTACACATACACACATATAAACACATATAATTTGTAAGAAGTGTTATGTTATTATTAATGGAATAGAGCACTCATTAATTGGAGTTTACATACTTTGGGAGATTTAGTTCTGAGCACAGAAGAAATATCCTGCTCCTGGTGCAAAATTATTTTATTTTATTTACTTCAAGAGTTCCCTAAAATATGTTTCTTTCAGTTATTTTTGAATAATGCAAAGAAAGTAATTTCTTTTTTCCTATATAAGGTAACATAAGTATAGCATTTGATCTATCATCATTTATAAGTACAGAACACAGAAGTAATTCAAATCATTTATTCATCCAAAAGAGTTATAAGCTACTAAGTAGTAAAACAAGGCAATGATATAAAATAGCTTACTTCATGGCATGGTAATCATTTGGGTTGAAGAAAATTCAGTAGCACTTCAGACTTTTTTCCTAGTATCAGATTTCAGTTATTTGCCAACAGGATATGGAGGAAATTAAGATTATTGAATCACAAAATGCTAAAACATTTTTACAAAAGTAGAGAATGAAGTTCAGAGAAATAAATACCTTCACCCAGATCATACAGTTTAGGGGCTAATCTAAACTATCATTTCTTTGTTCTCAGGTGTGATACTATGAATAATAATAAAACCTACATTTCCATAGTGCTTTCTAGTTTAAAAAGTACTTTCAGACACATTAACTTCTTTGATCCACAAAACCATCTTTGAGGTAAGACAAATATTATCCCCAATTTATAGGTGAGAAAGCAGGGGTGCGGTGATGTGAGAGGGACAGGGATCAGAGAAGTTAAATAACCTCAAATGTTATAACTTGTAAAGATTTGGAGCTAGGACTAGGATTCAAGTGTTTTGCCTCTAAATCACATATTAAATCACAATAAACTATATCGGAATCAGGATCAGCAAGTTAGTAACAAAAATAAATTGGTTTTAAAGGACTTGTATGCATGCATATAAGCCTAACCAATGGACACAGACAAAGGAGGGGTGAGGGCATGAGTGGGGGGCGTGGGGGGCAATGGGGGTATAAGGACACATATGTAATACCTTAATCAATAAAGAAATTAAAAATAAATAAATTTGTTTTTAATTTTCCTTTTATCTTCTTTTTTGTAAAATACTTAAGGAATTATAAAATGGCAGACTTTGAGGAAGTTGAGTTGATAAATTAAAATATTCCCTGAGTCAGTTTTCCAATGCTTCAAAATAACTGAACTTTGATTAATGACTCAGTAACTATGAGTCATTTAACTATGGTGAATACGTTTTCTATAATAGCATGTACTAGCTTAACCAAAACAGTAGGGTGAAGTTCGTAATGAAAGCAATAAAGGTCATCATTGGGTATTTCAATCCCTGGAGCTTTGTTTAAATCTCAGTGATTTATTATCTACCTAGCCCTGTGCTAAGCATTTTGAGGGTTATAGAACTCAAATAAACCTGGTCATTGTTCCTTGAGGATTTTACATCCACGTTGGATTTGCCAAATCAATAAGAATAAAACAATTACATAAAAGCAATTACAAAACTGGTATAGCTTATAGGTGCTGAAGGAACTCAGAAAAGAAAATCAGTAAGGCCAGAGTCAGGATTGTGACTCATTATACTGAGAACAGCAGTATAGAATAGTGGTTAAAAGCCTAGACTCTGGAGCTAGGATGCCTGAATTTAAATCCCAGTTCTACCACTTACTGTGTAACTTTGGACAAGTTACTTAATATCTCCTGAGCCTCAGTGTCCTCACCTGTGAAATGAGGATTATAATATTACCCATATCATAAGATTATTGGGAATATTAAATGAATTTATATGTTGATAATGTTCAGGAAAGTTCTAGCTACCTAATGCTGTATATGTGAATAAAAGATAAAACAATGTATATTTTTGATACATGGGAGAGTTAGAGTATATGGGGAAGGCTTGAAGCTAGGGAGACCAAATGAGAAGCTGGTGCACTAATGCAGATGGGGTGGGTGGGATAGATATACAATTCAAATAAATTATGGGCTCCTTTAGTGATGGACTGGTTAATAACGAAGGGGAGAGAGAACCTAAAATCTATTGTACATATGGATCAATCTTCAAAATAACTCTTGGGAAACTAGGTCAATTCAGGGACCTTTGAGATCATTTAGGGCAGGGGTCCTCAAACTACGGCCTGCGGGCCACATGCAAATACAAATGTTGTATTTGTTCCCGTTTTGTTTTTTTACTTCAAAATAAGATATGTGCAGTGTGCATAGGAATTTGTTCATAGTTTTTTTTTTAAACTATAGTCTGGCCCTCCAAAGGTCTGAGGGACAGTGAACTGGCCACCTGTTTAAAAATTTGAGGACCCCTGATTTAGGGTTTATTGGGTCTGTACTGAAACAGGCACAAAACTTTTTGGCCTTGGAGAGATCTTCTGGACCAGCAGTAATGCTGATTATTAGTAAGTTACATCACTGGTCAGGCTAATCTTTTCCTTTGGAGTTCACTAAATGCCTTGAGCAGGCAATTCACAATAACCAAAAATAGACATTGAAATGTAATGCATTGTTTAGCAATGAATCACATATTGGGTGAGGTCTTCAATGGAATGATTCAAGAATGAATGACTTGATTGTATAAGGACAGTTTTATTATTGCAAGTTTTTTTTAATTTAATTTAATTTTATTTTATTGCTTAAAGTATTACAAAGGGTATTACATATGTGTCCATTCCCCCCCCCCCCCGTCCTAGACAGTCCCCTAGCCTCCCCTATCCCCCAGTGTCTTATGTCCATTGGTTATGCTTATATGCATGCATACAAGTCCTTTGGTTGATCTCTTTCCCCCCTACCTCCTGTCCCCCAACCCTCCCCGGCCTTCCCGCTGCAGTTTGACAATCTGTTTGAGGCAGCTCTGCCTCTGTATCTATTATTGTTCAAAAGTTTATAACGGTCTCTATTATCCATGAATGAGTGAGATCATGTCAATGAAGGAAAAATATTGCAAGTTTTATGGCATTGAAAAGTTAGGAAAAAAGTAAAGTTAAAGTTTTGCCAATAGAAAGACTTTGAAAGTATTTGAATATACAAGCAAGTTTTTGTCTATAAAATATTATATATTTTATATTTACATATTTATAATATAAACTAGAGGCCCGGTGCACAAAATTTGTGCACTCAGGGGGATCCTTCAGCTCGGCCTGTGCCCTCTTGCAGTCTAAGACCCCTCGGGGGATGACCACCTGCTGGCTTAGGCCCCCTCCCCAGGGGATCATGCCTAAGCTGGCAGTCAGACATCCCTCTGGCAGCCCAGGAGCCCTCGGGGGATGTCCACTTGCCAGCAGGGAGCAGGCCTAAGCTGCAGTCAGACATCCTTAGTGCTGCTGAGGAGGCGGAAGAGGCTCCCACCACCACCGCTGTACTGGCAGCCATCAGCCTGGCTTGTGGTTGAGCAGAGCTCGCCCTGTGGGAGCACACTGACCACCAAGGGGCAGCTCCTGCATTGAGCGTCTGCCCCCTGGTGGTCAGTGTGTGTCATAGTGACCAGTCATTCCCAGTCATTCTGCTATTAGGGTCAATTTGCATATTACCCTTTTATTATAGGATAGAGGCCTGGTGCACGGGTGGGGGCTGGCTGGTTTGCCCTGGATGGTGTCCCGGATCAGGGTGAGGGTCCTGCTGGGGTGCCTTGCCAGCCTGGGCGAGGGGCTGAGGGTTCTTTTCAGGCTTGCCTCACCCTCTTCAGGGTAGGGGTCCCCGCTGGGGTCTCTGGCCAACCTGGGTGAGGGGCTGATGGCTTTTTGCAGGCTGGCCAAGCCCCCCAGTGGGGACTCTCACCCCATGAGGGTGTGGCCATCCTGGGTAAGGGGCTGATGGCTGTTTGCAGGCTGGCCACGGCCCCCAGCCACCCAAGCTCCCAGTGGAGGCTGGCTGGAAGCAGGTATCTGGGATTTATTTATCTTCTATAATTGAAACTTTGTTGCTTTGAGCAGAGGCCACAGCCAGCCAGGGCAGGCGGGAAGCTTGGTTTCCTCCATCGCCGGGGCAACCAAGCCTCCTGCTTGCTCCAGCTTTGTGGCTGCCAACTGTCATCTTGGTTGGGTTAATTTGCATATAGTCGCTCTGATTGGCTGGTGGGCGTGGCTTGGGCGTAGCTGAGGTGCGGTCAATTTGCATGTCTCTCTTTTATTAGATTAGATATTTTCATTGTACATATTTTTATTTGAAATCTTGATACTATGGGTTGTGATACTACAGAATTTTGAGTAAGCAAATTCCTATGGGTCCATTAAAGATAAGTTCTTAATCTTAGATATAAGTTCTCATTTGTGCAAAGTTCAAAAGTGATATCTGCCATTTACATAAGTCAGTGGACAGTTCTCCTTTCTTTTTTATCTACATGTATATGCATGCACGCACACACACACACACACATTTCCCTATGCTTTTCTACCTTCAAGTGGAAGAAATAAAAAACATGCTTCAGATTAAAAAAAAAAATTACAGGGTTCTTTTTGCTTTTTCCTTTACTCTTTGCCTGGCCCAAACCTAGTCAAATTTTTAAAAAGATTTTTATTGATTTCAGAGAGGGAAGGAGAGGGAGAGAGTGATAGAAACATCAATGATGAGAAAAAAATCATCAATTGGCCACCTCCTGCATACCCCACTATGGGGATCTAGCCTGCAACCTAGGCATGTGCCCTGATGGGGAATCGAACCGTGACCTACTGTTTCATAGGTTGAGGCTCAACCACTGAGCCACGCTGGCCAGGCCCTACTCAATTTAATTATTACTTCCCAAGGAAAGTACCCACCTCTCCACATTAAAAGCAACACCAACAAATTAGATACCCCTGTGATACTTTCTCATAGCTCCCTGTGGTTCTTCTTCATGGTGCTTTTCACACCTTTTTCTCTAGACAGAGTATAATGTCTGTCTTGCCCACTACACTCTGCCTCCATAAGGGAAAGGACCATGTTGGCTGCGCACCAGTGTATTCTCAGTGTATAAAGTGATGTCTGGCACATGGTTGCTCTGTACATTTGTTTTATGAACAAGTGGAGAAGAAAGCTGGCATTTACTACATACCTATCCCAACGCTAGACACTGTAGACATAAACTCACATTTGTTCTTTACCACAGTTTTGTGAGGAAGGTATTAAGTAGTATGCTTTAAAGAGGAGTAAACTGAAGTTCAGCGAGACTAACTCCTGTAATGTCACAAAATTATTAAATGGCAGTGCCCGGATTCAGACTGGACTGTTTTACTTCAAAGCCAGTGCTCTTCACTCTACTTCATTGATTCTTTTTTTTCAATTGAGATATAATTAACGTATAGCATTGTGTAAGTTATATATTGCAATATGATCACTATAGTTAGCTAACATCTCTATCACATAATGATCATTTCTTTCTTGTGTTGAGAACAGTTAAGATCTAGTCTCTTAGCCATTTGAAATTTGTAATACAATATTTTTAACTATAATCACTATTCTGTGCATTAGGTCTCCAGAAGTTATTTATCTACTAGCTGTAAGTTTTTACTTTTAAATAATATCTTTCCAATTCCCCCATCTCACCCCCTTTCTACATTGCTTCAATAGCTGTTTAGTATGACTTCTCCAGTAAGTCAGTAATGCAAGGGATATACCTGGGACATATTTAAAAGGCTCAGAATAAGAGAATAAGGCAAATATTTGAACCCAAATATATCCACTTCAATCCCAAAAATCTGTATATCAGAAAGTTGTATTATAAACAACTAACCAAATGCATTTTTGTAGTGTAGCATATTAAAAATCAATAGCACAACCCTTGACTTTTTAAAACAATTATTTAATTTTGAGGAATTTTTTAAAATTCAAAGGTAACATATACTCCTAATATTTTTGGAAAAAAGTGCCAAATTATATAAAGTAAAAAGGAAAATCTTTTACCCTCCCTCGCAATCCCCTTCTCAGGCAGTAACCAGATTTAACAATTCGCTGTGTTGTGAACATGCCTTATTGGTTCCTGAAAAATCATCTATAATTTCCATTAAAAAGACTGTTATGAAACTCATAGTTAGCAGTTATTATGACAGTGAACCTAGGAGCTGGTGAATGTTTTTAATTTTCATCTTCATCACCCAAGTGATTATAATAGCAGTCCAGACATCTGGTCTGGAGTAACATCTGGGGCTTCAGGACTTACTGATTCTATCTCTATTAGCTGTTCTCAAACCTGTTGGCTTTCTTAGAGGAAGGGAGAGGGAGTCTACACAGGTTTCTTCATTTCCGGCTTCAGAGCAGTTGGAGTGGTGAGAAGCATATCTCAGGGTCCCATCTATTTCTCCTCCAGTTGGCCCATCATCCTTGCTCTGCTCATGTCTGTCTGACTGCCTAACACATCCCCTCAAGGATCTTGGGTCTGAATTCTTTCAGGCAAAATGGGCGTCGGTGGGCTCCTCTAACTGCTTCAATGCTGAGGAGGGATCAAGTTTTCTTTCAGAGCCAAGAGATCCTTGCTCTCTGTCAGAGGGATGATGAGGCTTGGGCACAGAAGGAGGTGGGCTTGTGACTTGGTGGAGACAAATTGTATTATAAAATTTAGTATTATTAAACAATTAGAACAGCAAGAATTATAATAGTCTGATGAGAGAGAAATGAAACATTTCAGTTCTAATAATTTCCTATTGAAATAAAATCCCCCTTATTTTTATTAAAGAGCCAAATTAAGACCAATTTATCTATTGCATTAAGTCTAGTTTCAATTTGGCCTGATTGAATAATCACAACAAGAATGGTAACTGACTGCCTTTGCTGGAATTTCATGATTGAGTCTCAATGTGCCCTGTAGGGCAGAGAAACCAAGCCATCCAGCTGTTGTCAGGCCTGCCTTAAATATCAGCTGGGTTAGGTGAATTCCTCACCAAGATCTGTACCGGCAGCGGCTCCATCCGGGCCTCCACCCTAGGCTTCAAGGCCCATCTCAGCAGCCCTCCTACTCGTTGCAGCCTAGAATGCATGGGGGGGTTCATCAGGGACACAGAGGTGCCCTCGCTGCTCCCCTTCCACTCTGACCAACCGCCAGCAATGGCAGCGTATGGGCCTGATGCTCCAGCGCCATCCATTTTTAGGGCTACCAAGCAAGATACAAGGCTTTCTCCATGGTACTCTTATTGGCTTCAAGTCTTCAGAGTCCAGACATGACTCTTTAAAACATGACACTTCAGTCAAAGTTTTCAGTCAATAAAACCACCATTGGAAACCGGTCTTATTGGATTTATGCAAAGAAATGCATTGCCATGATTCATTCATTAAGAATTGCCAAATTTCGAAGGGCCCATATAGGGAGAAAAATACACTAACTTGCTTTAAGATCTTCTGATTTTCCTTGCCAGTCCTTTCCATTGACTCTTCAGACGATGTAATATTTTTCCAAATGCATTATAACAAAACAGTAACTGTTTCCAAATGACAGAAGAAATTTAAAACAACACAGTTATGGATTTCATTATAATGTAGATGACATGGAATGTTGTCCTTTCTGTAAAACCCAACATTCTATAATATCACAACTAATAACCATTAGTTATAACTGTATTTGACTAAGTTTCTTGTGTACCTTCAGTATAAAATATTCCTTCATGAGAGAGAAAACAAACATTTGAGGCATTTCAGAGCCTATTGGGATGATCTAAAGCCAATTCTAGATCAAGAGAAAGTTTCTGAAATTCAAACCCTTAAAGGATTGTCAAACTTGATTTTACCAAAAGATTATATATCAAAGTGTATTAGACACAAACATAGGCTAACAAACTTAAGTTCCCATGATTAAAAGATGGTCTTTTTTATTAAATACCTGATTAGTATAATCATTTTATTAGAAAAGAACCAACCAAAATAAGGCTTATTTTCTAACTTCATTTGTCCTTGTGTGTGGACAGCAAATGACACTAATTGGATTTCTGCTATCAGTCTCCTCGAGTACATTGACATAAGCTATTTACCTTCTGTTTAGGGAGGCAAAATACAAATCATTTACTCCTAAGCATCCTCGGTTTAGGGAAGGTAGGATTTTCTAGATAACTGTAAACTGCTTGACATCTGGATTTTCTAGATGGTTGCAAACTGCTCTTTTACTATCTCAGATTCCCTGTTCTGCTTGACCTGGCTTACTGGCCTGTGTCATTTAATTAATTTCCTTTTAACATTTCTTTCTATAAACTTTCTATAAGTTTCATAGACATTCTTACAACTTTCAGAAATAACCAGCTTTAGAAACCACCTTCTTTCTCTTTCAAAATGCATTTCCATGCCTTATGCTTTCTCTATTGCACCAAAGCCATACTTTCCTTCCAATTAGTTAGAATTCTTAACCTTAATTTTTAGGTGACATGTAAGTAATTAACATTCCTCATATTAGCAATACATTTATATTTTAAGAGAGATTTCAAATAAAATACAAGACTTATTCATTAACAGATTCAACTTCATCCTAGATTCTCTAGAGGAGGCAAACTCAGATTAATTAATGTTTCAGTATCCTGTTATTTCAAAATATTTAGAAGTTTATCATTTAACCCAGCAAGGCTCTAAAGGCTTTAAGTTATCAAAGACTTTGGAAAATTATGTATAGGCCTAGGAGGCTGGAGAAAAAGGCAGGGAGAGAAGGGAACAGGCCCTGCACCCTGTTTCCAGACCTCTATCTGCTTGGATTCAAAACTGCCACATTTTTCCTTAGCGATAACATGCTAAGGTTTGGGCGATGCTGATGTGGCTTCTGTTTCTGGCCCTACAGGCCAGTCCTTTCTTGGGCCACTTGTTGTACAGTTGTGAACATTATGTTAGCTTTCTGTTTCTGCCTTTCTTATTTTATGTACATAGACCTTCCGAGCCTTTTAAACAGCTCTTCTGCATTTCTATCCTTCCAGTTCTCTAACTTTGCAGTTTTCTTGACATGTCAGGCCAACTATTGGTGACAAAATGTAACTTTTAATATTTCTTGGCCCAACACATCTTTGGGGTCTGGCCCAGAGTACTTTCTCATTTGATCTTTTAGTCTTGGTAAAATTTGGAAGGCCCTTCTTCTTTGCCTTGATTAATATTGAAGGCTTTATTTAGGTTCTGAGACCAGAGAACTGCTTTCCTAATCCCTTTAAGTGTTATTTCCATGAGAGATCTCTCATGTGTCCCCTATGGGCCTTGTTCTTAGGGTCGACTGACACTCCTGGGTTTGGAAATCTTACATCTGCTGGAAGCACACCAGGGCTAGCCAGGTGCACCCTTTCCCAGATAGCCATAGCCAACTTTCAAATCATTCCCCCTTCTTTTACTGAGAATAGTATTCTCAACATAGACATTAACTCAGATCTACATATACACTTGTGGGCCCCAAAATGGGTCTAGCTGGTCAGCTAAGCCACATGGGTCTTCCAGCAAAGGTTTTAACTTTTTTTTGCTCCAACTCCTTTCACAACCTAGAAAAGCTGGTTTCTGGTGGTGCAGAGGCCTCAGGGCTGGTTGGATGAGGGGGAGGCTGGGATTTTAAATCACCATCTTGGCTGTTTCCTCAGATTGTCCCCTGGTTGCATAGGGAGGGGAAGGCAAGACAAGGGATCTCATTTCTCTGTCTGCCGTTGTTCTCTTTTAGGCTTCTCTACTTTTACTTTTATAGGGAGAAGGATGACTGGCCCCTTCCTTCAACAGAGAGCATAGTCAATCTCCTCTTGAGTGACTGGACTTTTATTATTAACACTAGTGGCCCAGTGCACGAAATTCATGCATAGGGGGATATGCGTGTCCCTCAGCCTGGCCTGCACCCTCTCCAATATGGGACCCCTCAGGGGATGTCCCACAGGGATCAGGCCTAAACTAGCAGTTGGACATCCTTCTCGCAATCTGGGACTGCTGACTCCTAAATGCTCACCTGCCTTCCTGATTGCCCCTAACCACTCTGCCTACAGGCCTGCTCACCCCCAACTGGCCCCCCCACCAGCCTAATCACCCCCAACTGCCCTCCCCTCCTATCCTCATTGTCCCTAACTGCCTCTGCCTTGGCCCCACCACCATGGCTTTGTCCGGAAGGTCTTCTGGTCTAATTAGCATATTAACCTTTTATTAGTATAGACCAGGGGTGGGCAAACTTTTTGACTCGAGGGCCACAATGGGTTCTTAAACTGGACTCAGAAGAAGGAGCTGCGGCCGTGTTTCCCGACGTTGCCATGTTAACACTGCTGCTGGTGAAGGAGTGGAGGGGAGAGCAAGAGAACCCTCCGCCCTTTCGGCTCTGCGGGCCGGATAGAACGGCTCCGGCCCGCGGGCTGTAGTTTGCCCACGGCTGGTATAGACAGAGGCCTGGTGCATGGGTGGGGGCCGGCTGGTCTGCCCTGAAGGGGGTCCCGAATCAGGGTGGGGGTCCCCATTGGGGGTGATGCTGGCCTGGGTGAGGGGCTGAGGGCTGTTTTCAGGCTGACCACACACCCTTCAGGGTTGGGGTCCCCGCTGGGGGTGGGGTGGGCCTGGGAAAGGGGTTGATGGCTGTTTGCAGGCTGGCCACACCCCCATCAGGGTGAGGGTCCCCACTGGGGGCGGGGTGTTCCTGGGCAAGGGTCTGATGGCCGTTTGCAGGCTGGCCATGCCACCATTAGGATGAGGGTCCCTGCTGGGGGGCATGGCCAGCCTGGGCGAGGGTCTGATGGCCGTTTGCAGGCTGGCCACACCCCCATCGGGGTGGGGGTCCCTGTGGGGGGCATGGCTGGCCTGGGTGAGGGGCTGAGGACCGGTTGCAGGCAGGCATGCCCCCATCGGGGTGAGGGTCCCTGCAGGGGGGTGTGGCCAGCCCGGGTGAGGGACTGAGGGCCGTTTGGGGGTGGTATGCACATCAAGCCCCCAGCTTTGTCTAGAATGATGTCCAGAAGGTCTCCAGAAGGTCTCCTGGTCTAATTAGCATATTAGTCTTTTAGTAGTATAGATATTTATAATTAGTACTGAAAAGCTTTATCATAAACCCTTCATTTTAGTTATATCTTATTTATTATATCTTAACAAATTTGAGATTTTTAAAGCCAATTATTACCTAAAGAATTTTCTTGACCAATTTTGTAACAGGGATAACTCAATATGAAAGTACTATTTTATTTTATTTTTCTTTATAAAAACAGGAATGTCCCTGCTTCACAGCTAGAGGGTACTTCTACAGATATGTTCTTCCCAGTGTTATGAGGAAAAACAGAACATTGGGGACTAGTTATAGTTATTGGAAATATTAATTATGCTGTTAACCATGATTGCCCACTCTGTTCAAAGAAAGGACATACTAATCTGGCTGGGAGTCATATACCCCCAGGACCTGGGAGTCACCCTTGTAATGGGGTCCATCCTCATTCAAGACCTGTCCATTATCATGGAAGCATTAACCTTGTTGCTCAAACCAGCCTCTTTAGCTTACTTCCCCATGTTCATAAACCAGGGAAGAGCAAACTATAATCCCTAAAAGATAGAAAGCCAAAATTACATTATAAACATACAGACAGAAATCTCACTAGCCAAGAGTTTCTGGTGGCCAACATTCTGAGAGGGAGAGAGGAAGGGCCCCCAAGATTAAAAAATATATATATACTGGCAGCTGCTGGGACTTTCCTGCAGTCTCTGTCACATGTTCAGCCCCACCACACATAACTGGGTTTCCCCAAAGCAGGATATGCCCTATCTTTAAAGAAAGTAAACAAACAACAAAGAGACACAAAACATCAACAAACACTCTTATACAGGCGCAAGCAACACACTAAAAGTTTACACCACAGAGCAATGTCTTCTGTCCCTGGTTCAGGAACTGCCCCTGCCCAGAATCTCAGCATTCTTCCCAATGGACTATTTTTGGAGAATGTATTTCCCAGGCCTAGAATTTCTGTTTCCCATCCTTGGCCATAAGCTGGGGGCCCCACTGACTTCACTGGAAAGATTTTCTAGACAAAAAAAATCAACAAGGAAACAGTGACTCTAAAAGACACACTGGATATGGAGTTAATTGAGAGTTACAGACCATTTTACCCCAAAACAGCAGAATAGATATTCTTCTCAAGTGCACAGGGACATTCTCAAAGATAGAACACATGTTAGGACACAAAACAAGTCTCTGCATGTTCAAGAACATTGAAATCATATTAAGTATCTTCTTTGACCATAAGGGCATGAAATTAGAAACCAAATACAGTAAGAACACTCAACATTCAAACACATGGAGGCTAAACAGCATGTTTTAAATAATGAGTGAGTTACCACTGAGATCAAGAAAGAAAGAAAAAAACTTACTGGAAACAAATAAAAATGAACAGAAAACAACCCAAAATCTATGGGACACAGGGAAAGCAGTCTTGAGAGGGAAGTTGATATCACTATGGGCCTACCTCAGAAACAAAGCAAAACAACACAATAAGCCCATGAAAAAATTATTAATAAACAATCTAACACTACAACTTAAAGAATTAGAAAAAGAACAATAAGAAAGCCTAGAGTAAGTAGAAGGAAATAACAAAGATCAGAGCAGAAATAAATATCATAGAGACTAAAAAAAAATGCAAAAGATCAACGAAATCAAGAGCTGGTTCTTTGAAAGGACAAACAAGATTGATGAACCTTTAGCCAGACTCATCAAGAAACAAAGAGGACCCAAATAAATAAAATCAGAAAAGAAAGAAGTTAAGTAATAACTGACACCACAGAAATACAACGGATTGTAAGAAAATACTATGAACAACCATATTCCAGCAAGTTGGACAATGTAAATGAAATGGACAAATTCCTAGAAAAAGACACTATTCCACACCTAAATCAGGAGGAATTAGAAAGCCTGAATAACTCAATAACAACTGATAAAACTGAAGTAGTAATAAAAAAAAAAAACTCCCAGCAAACAAAATTCCTTGTCCCGGTGGCTTTACAGGTGAGTTTTACCAAATACTCAAAGAAGAACTATCACCTATCCTCCTCAAAATGCTTTAAAAAAATCCAAGAGGAAGGAACACTTCCAAGCTCTTTCTATGAGGCCAGCATTATCATATCTCCACAAACAGATAAAGTCACTGCAAAGAAAGAGAATTACAGGCCAATATCCCTGATGAACTTACATGCTAAAATCCTCAACAAAATATTAACAAATCAAATCCAGCAATATATTAGAAAGATCATACACCATGACCAAGTAGGATTTATTATAGGATGCAAGGCTGGTACAATATTTGAAAATCAATAAATGTGATACATCATATAAATAAATTGCAAGACAAAAAAAATCACATGATCATATCAATAGACATAGAAAAAGCAATCCACAAAATCTAACAACCATTTTTGATAACAACTCTCAGCAAAGTGGGAATAGAGGGATCATACTTCAACCTAATAAAAGCCTTATATGACAAACCTACAGCCAACATCATACTCAATGGGCAAAAACTAAAACCATTTCCCCTAAGAACAGGAAAAAGACAGGGATGTCCACTTTCACCACTCTTTTTCCACATAGTACTGGAAGTGCTAGCCACAGTGATCAGACAAGAAGAAATAAAAGGCATCCAAATTGGATAGGAGGAAGTAAAACTCTCATTATTCACAGATGACATGATATTGTACATGGAAAACCAAAAAGTTTCCACCAAAAAACTACTCAATTTAATAAATGAATTTGCCGACACAGCATGTTATAAAATTAACAAGTGTAGGGTGCGGTTATAGGGTTAAGCCTCGATTGACCTGTGGCAGAGCCATAAACAAGTCCTAGCTTAGAGGGCAGAGCCCTCTTAGCATAATTAAGCTTGACCTTATGGCCACTCCCTAGATCCTTCTTAGGTAGCTAATGGGCTGTGGGAGATGCAGCAAGTGCTGCCAAAACAAGTGAAATTCACAAGAACATTGTAACTATGTTGACTACTACCTTGTTTTCCTCTGACTATAAAATAAAGCCTCAGCTTGCCGGCTGGATCTCTTTCTGTGTTCTCATCCAGGCACAGGAGATCCACTGAGCCCCAGCTATTTTCTCCTATCTGTCTTTTCATTAATCCTTCACCGTCCCTCCTCAGGCTCACCGAACCCTTGGCTGTGCTGGCACGGCAAAAACAATCAGAAATCCATGGCATTTTTATACACCAATAATGAATTCTCAGAAAGAGAAACTAAAAGTCCAATTCCATTTACCATTGCAACAACAACAACAAAAACCTGATACTTAGGAATAAACTTAATCAAGGAGGTAAAATACTCAAAAAACTACGGGACATTGAACAAAGAGATAGAGGAAAATATAAACAAGTAGAAGAATACACCATGTTCATGGATTGGTAGAATTAACATAATTAAAATGTCCATACTACCCAAAGCAATCTGTACATTCAATGCAATCCTGATTAAAATACCAACATATTTCATAGATGTAGAACAAATACTCCAAAAATTCATAAGGAACCAAAAAAGACCCTAAATAGCTACAGCCTTCTTAGAAAGAAGTACAATGCTGGAGGAATCACAATACCAGATATCAAGTTATACAGGCAGTCCTTGGGGTTACATTGGACTCGACGTATATTGTTTCGTGGTTACGTCGCCATCTCCCACTTACAGTATTTATTAAAAAAAAATGTTCCATCATTTCAACATATGTACATATATGCTTTATGTTTTTTATTATTTATTTACCACAAGTAAAGGTCAGGAATTATTATTTTTCTTTTAATTTTTTTTACTGTTTCACTTCATTACTGCTGTGTATGTGCTCCATGTGAGTGACGTAGGTGCTTATGTAGATGGGTTCTGACTTACGGCGAAAATTGCGTTACATTGCGCCGTAGGAACGGATCTCTGACATAACCCAATGACCTACTGTATTACAAAATATCCTGTTCTATCACAAGAACAGGCATATAGATCAATGGAACAGCACAGAGACCCCAGATGTCAACCTAAGGATATATTCCTAGAAGTGGGGTCACTGGGTCAAGTGGCAGTTCCATATTTAATTTTTTGAGAAAACTCCATAATGGTTTCCATAATGACTGCACCAGTCTGCATTCCCACCAGCAGTGTACTAGGGTTCCCTTTTCTCCACAGCCTCACCAGCACTTGTCATTTGTTGATTTCTTTTTTTTAATATGTGGTATGTACTTATGTTTGTGTATGTATAGAAAAAATTGGAAGAATATATTGCACACTGTTAAAAGATGGCTTATCTCTTAAAGTTTGTATTATATGGGACTTAAACCTTCTTCATTATACATTTCTGTATTGTTTGCAATTTTGTCCAGTGAGATTTTATTACCTTAATAGTTTAGAAAACACAAAGATATTCTTTTGGAAGAAAAACATTCTAAATTCAAAGCATTATTCCCTTTATACTGGCTCTTCCCTCTCCCTAGTCAAAGTGACCTATAGATTTACCACATACTATTTTACATACAACATCCAGATTGGCAAGTTACTTTACATAGAGGACTTTTATGTCATATAAACTTACTGAAGTCAAACTACACTTATATTATTATTTATACCTTATAAATTAAAATGGTATATTTTAAATTAAGGAATAGAGATAGGGCTTTAGTATATTTAAGTTAATGTAACTCATATCTATTTTATGAGCTTGATCATTGTCCTAGTTATCCTTGTATGAGGTGAAGACTCAATCAGATTAGAATAGTATTTTATTAGTTCTCATCAAGGTTTGAATAAGCCACGTTATTATAGCTATACTTTTATCTTGACAAAATACTTTTACATTTTGAGTTGATTTGTCTAGAAATTAATAAAAATATACTCTGCTATGATGATAGTGATAGGACTGATTTCCTCTCCATTGATCGTTAAGATAAATTCAAACTCTTCCATTACCTTTGGAACTACATTTCCAATTAGGAAAAAGATATATGAAAAACATTCATGAGTTGAGTTTCAAGGCAAGCTATCCTATCTAATAATAGACAAACATGGTAATTGACCACACCTTTGCTACGCCTCTCATTGGCTAATCAGCACAATATGCAAATTAACCACCAACAAAGATGGCGGCTAATTTGCATACTGTAGTCAGGGCAGGACAGCGCCATCCTGCCTGCCCTGCCGCCATACGGGCCTGCTATTTGCCACCTGGGGCGGTGGAGCGGGACAGCACCATCTCATCTGCCCTGCTGCCATCTGGGCCTGCTATCTGCGACCCGGGGCAGCAGGCGTCCCGTGTGCGACCAGACCTGAGGCGGCCAGGCGGGGCAGCAAAGGCTTGAAGGTGGCTCCGGCTGGAGCAGCGAAGGCTTGAAGGCGGCTCTGGCCAGAGCTGCGAAGACTGAAGGCTCCCTCCGGAGCGAAGGCCTGGGTACTGGGTGCCGGAGGAAAACCAGTGCCGGCAGCCAGGGGAAGGAAGGCCTATTGCACGAATCTCTTTGTGCAACGGGCCTCTAGTTAAGAATATATAACAACTAGATATACGGTTTCACATTTCATTTCTTTTAAATGAAGCAAGTAACATGTTAAATGGAATCATTCAGCTTCCATTTTTAAATTTTACATAACTTTTTTCTTTTTTATGGAATTTATGGGGGTGATATTGGTTAATAAAATTACATAGGTTTCATATATACAATCCTATAATACATAATCTTTATATTGTATTGTATTTTCACCACCCAAAGTCATGTCTCCATCACCATTTATTCCCCCTGGTTATCACCAAGCTGTTGTCTGTGTCTAAGGAGTGCTGTTTTCAGGGAGTGCTGGTATCTTTTCATGATTAACAAAGGAACACTACTGTACATAGCAAGGGAAGAGTGAAAGAGGACTCATCACAACTTGTTCAAACATAGGCTTCAATATTTCAATTTCAACTGAGTCCAACAGCAGTTTGCCTCTGAGTGTTGTACAAAAGAGCAAATGATTAAGCTGTAGTTTAATGAATTTTTCACTCTGAAACAGATGTTGCAATTCAGTCACCTCTCCATTACCAAACTAAAACTAGTGGCAGAGTTGATGATCCAAAAGAGCACATAATTCAAAAATCACTTATATTTGGCTTTAGGATATTTATTTTTTACTTACCATATCTCACTAAATTTAAGATGCTTCTATTTTTATATCTGAACATATCAGAAATTGGAATAAGTACAATAACTGGAAGCACTTTTTACTAGAGATAATGTGTCTTAGATTTCATGAAATATAGATGTTTGATTATAAACAGATCTGAAGTACAAAAAAAGCATTTAAAATACTTTAGCTAAATGTTGAAGACATGACTTATAAAAAACTAGTAAGTGAACTGCTTCTCCACCTTGACATGATCTCAGAACTACATTGCATCTTTGACCATCTGTAGCTCTTTGGTTATACTAAGGGGAGATACTACTCATATCACTGTACTTCTATATGTTTCCATCCTTTCAAGTAGAATATAAGTCCTTTGATAGAATTATAATTATTTTTGCATCCTGTATTGCAACCAGCATGGTACAAAATGTGAGTTCCTACTATGTACCAGGGTGTGTTACGTGCATAAAAACTACACAAAGATGATTGTCTCATACCTACAAGTAGGTACCAAGTGAAGCCTTATCTGTGAAAAAAATACTAGTTTTAGTTTTATATTAAGTTGTATAGTGAGATTTTATTTTATCACAGCTGTAAGTACAAAGTGTATGAGAATGTACAAGAGAGAGCATCTAAATCCTACCTTGCAGAACAATGACACTGGAACTGGGTTTGAAAGATGAGGAAGATGGAATATGGAACAGGATGAGACAGAAAAAAAAATTCTAAGAGGAGGCACCAGCATATGGAGAGAGAGAGAGAGAGAGAGAGAGAGAGAGAGAGAGAGAGAGAGAGGAATAAAAGAGCAGAGCATGTTCAAGAAGCAAGTGGTATGCTATACAAAAACTATAACATACATTGGTAGTAGTGTGGTGGGGAGGGGGAAGATAGGATTAAAGTTGAGCTGGTATCATATATGAAGGACCTTGTATGCATGCTAAGGAGTCTTGATTTGATCCTGTAGGCAATGATGAGGGACTGAAGATTTCCAAAAGACAATGTATAATAGTAAGAAAGACAACTATGTCATAATAATATGACAGGTTCGAAGAATAGGGTAGCAGACACTGTGTTAGCTCAAACTCAACACCTATTCCAAATCTCTTCTCCCTTGCCTTTTCATAGAAGACAAATGATTTGCCAATCTCCTTTGCGTCACCTTTGTTGTGGCTGTATGGCAAGCTCTAGTCAAGATATAGAGAAAAGCCTTCTGAGAGGGGTTCTAATAAAGCATTTACTTTTCTGATAAATGGGGGTCAGAAGCATCTGGTGCACAGTTTGTCCTAACCCTTCTTCCTACTTTGAATGTGTAGGTGTTTACCAGAGGTACAGTAGCCATTTTGTGAACATGAGGTTACAAATCAACATGCTAAAGACCAGAGTGGAAAGAAAAAATGTACAGATCCTTGATGGCACCAATGAATTCCTGTACCAATTCTGTACTGCCTAATTCTAGACTTTAAATACACTCTCATTTATTTAAGCTACTATTAATTGGTTTATTATTGCTTCCAAGCAAAACACATTCTGAAGTGACAGAGAGCAAGACTGACAGCAGGCAGATTAACCAGAAGGCTACTGTAATAATTTAGGAAAGTGATGATGAAGACTGCAAGGAGAGCAAGTAGAGAAGGTAGAATAGATCTGAGAAACAGAAATAAGGAGAGAGAGGCAGAGTAATTTAGTCTAAGGCATTTTGACATTGGGGACATCTATGGGATGTAAGATAGATACAACTAATAAATAATTCCTTCTTCCTCCATCCCAGTCTCCCTCTCCCTCTCATACCCTCACCTCTCTCTAAAAGTAACTAGAAAATATATCCTTGGGTGAGGACTAATAAACGAGAAAATTAGAATGCATATTGAATGAGAAAAAGAAAACTAGGAATATAACCTGAGAAGCCTAGGCATTTAAGAGATTCAGAGCAAGAGAAGAATAAAGAATAACAAGAGAAGCAGGAATGACAGAGAGCACAGGGAAGGAGTGTGTTTCAAAGAGGGAGTGGTCGGTGAATAGTGAATAATTATAGAAAATTCAAGTAAGTATAAAGGTCAGGATGTCATAAGTTAGGAATTGATAGTGAGGAAGTAAGAAAGTGACATTAATTACTTTTTAATGAAATGTGACAATTAGAGAAAGAAAAGGTAGCTCAAGAATAAAGGCAAGGTTAGGGAAAAGTTTTTGTTACTGTTTTTTTTTTATTTTTTGTTTTTTTTTTTAGATAAAGAAGATCAGAAGCTATTTAGAGGTTGAGGGGGAATAACTGAGTGAAAAGAGAAACCAAAGACTGAAGATATAACATGGTACTGGGAAAAAAAGAGGAGGAATGAGAACAGGAACCCAAATAGAAGCATTAGCCTTAGAAAGGGGGATGACATGGCTGAAAAGAGGTAAGTCTTAAAGGTAGATGGGAAAAAGTTGTGAATGGTCATGACTAATAACTTATGTTGTTTTTCCCTCCATGTAATAGGAAACACAGTCATCTTTGGCAGGTATAGGAAACTTGAGAATAAAAGGTCTGTAATAACCTCTCCTGGAGAACAGAATAGGAAACCACCTAGGAACTGGTAGAAGGTCTGCTAAGCAGTATTGGAGGTCCCATGGAGCATATGGTCCTCCTAAATAGTTACAGGTGTTTTTGGACATTTAAGAGAAGTCAACATTAATAAAACAAAGAGACAAAGCCAATCCCAAGTGTCATAAAATATGGATATTTTATTCCTGTTCTGGGAAATGAAAAAAGAGAAGGATAGAGAATATATCCTTCCCAAACCATTCTAATTTAGCTGACATTAATGTCACAAGTTGGGAATTGATAGTGAGAAAAAGCTAAAGCAAATACATGTGTGTATAAGTAAATACTTATTTTTTCAGATCTTAGTCTCATAATTGTTCACATATTTAATCTATTTTTTGTTTATAAACACCCCTAAGTCATCAAATGCATCTTAATACTACTACCTCTGCCTCTTCACCAATCATTTAATATTGTTTCGATTGTATTTTCTGTTTGTGTTTTAATCACTTACTTGATTGGTCAAACCATACATTAGAAGATGTATGGGATAAATTTGCTTTAAGTTATGCTCTATGCATCACAATTACCCATTACATTTCTTTCATTATCATTTGGAACTTCACATCTTGTAATTGTTTATGTAGACTATTTCAGCTTCTAGTGCTGTACATATCTACATCTTCTGGATGGGACTGTCCATGATCCATGAGCTTGGGGTCAGGCGTAAACTGTGTAGCACCTGGTAAAGTATTAAAATGAAAAAAATTAGTCATTCATTCAACAAATTTATTGTTGGTACTAGGAATACATCAGTGGGGGGAAAAGTTAAAAATCTCTCCCAATATAGACATAACATTCAAGTTGGGTAAAACCGACAATTAAGTAAAATAAATAATATGTCAGTAAACACTAGGCAGAAAAATAAAACAGGAGGGATATGGAGTACCTAGGTAATTTGCAATCTTAAATAGGGTGGCCAGGGAAATATTTCTAGAAAAGTGTAATTGAAGGAGATAAGGGTGTGAGCCTGTAGATATCTTAGGGAAATGACTTATAGGAGGAGAACAGAGCAAGTATAATATACCTGAGGCATGTTTGAGTAACCACAAAATGGCCAATAGGGCTGAAACAGAGGTGGCAAGATGTGGTGATGGTGGGTGCAATGAGAGTGATAAGAGACATGTTCAGAAAACAATGGAATGCTACGACACAAAGGGCCATAATAGGTTTTTCTTTTTTATTTTAAGTGAGAAGAAAAGCTACTAGGCAGTTTTGAGCAGAGGAGTGGCATGATATGGTTTTTTTGAAGATCACTCTTAGCTCTGGGGAGAAGAGACTATACGGGGAAAAGGGTGAAAGAAGGGAGACCATTTAGGAAGCTATTTCAGCACACCAGGAGAAAGATGCTATTGGCTTTAATCAGGGCAGTAGCAGTGAAGGTGGCAGAAAGGTACTGGGTTATGGAGAAAGTCCTATGGTAAAATGGACAGGATTTCCTAAATGGATTAATATGTTGTGTGAGAGAGACTGTAACTTAGAAAACTGCAAGAATGGAGTTGACATTTATTGATATAGGGAAAAATGTGGGAGAAGCATATTTGGGGGAAGGCAAGTGAAGTGTTAAGCTTTGGATATGTTAAATTTGAACTCCTAAGTAGTCATCGAAAGATGTAGAGATGTTGACTAAGCAGCTAGCAATGTGAATCTATAGAGTTCAGGAGAGGTCTGAGCTGGTTTATAAATTTCACAATCCTAGCCTAAATGCAGTATCTAAAACTATGGGACTACATGAGATCATCTAGAGCAGAGGTTCTCAACCTTCCTAATGCCGCGACCCTTTATGCTGTGGTGACCCCCAACAATAAAATTATTTTCGCTGCTACTTCATAACTGTAATTTTGCTACTGTTATGAATCATAATGTAAATATCTGATATGCAGGATGTATTTTCATTGTTACAAATTGAACACAATTAAAGCATAGTGATTAATCACAAAATATGTAATTATATATGTGTTTTCCGATGGTCTTAGGCGACCCCTGTGAAAGGGTCGTTTGACCCCCAAAGGGGTCGCGACCCACAGGTTGAGAACCACTGATCTAGAGCCTCAGAGAAGAGCTCTAAGCATTGAGCCATTTGGATACTCCAATTTTTTGAAGTTAAGAAGATTAGGAGAATATAGCAGAGAAGACTGAAAAGGAACAGCCAGTTAGTGAAGTAAGAAAACCAATAGCAAGTGGTATCCCAAAGGCCAAGTGAAGAGACTGTTTCAAGGAGGAGGGAGTAATAACCTGTGTTAAAAGCTACTGATGGACTGCATGAGGTGGGATTGAGAATGGATTCCTGGATTTGGCAATGTGTATACGACTGGTGATTTTGATCAGCTGTGTGCCAGGCAGGATGCTATGTTATTTTCATGCATTGTCTCTGAACACCACCAAGAGATAGATTATACATTTATATTATATTTGTTTTACAGATAGGGAAATTTTAATTTAGAGATGTTAAGAAACTTGATCAATGTCACTCAGCTGATAAGTGGTGGAGTAATGAATGAAGCCAGGTTTACCTGATCCTCAACACAACAACCCTAGCTCTTCAGTAAATGGAGATTAGAGGAGGAACAAAGTCATATAATTATTTTTAGTATTCAATATAATAATGTGCACAAAGTTCTATATATAATACTCTGTGCGTGTTAAGTAGGCAAGAGAGAACTACTTTTATATTTTCTTTGTGACATCAGAAAAAATATTTTTAGAAAGTTTTTATTTTAAATATGTTTTTCAAAATCTGATTGGTTTTTAAATGATTTTACTACATTTTGGAAATACACCTTCCCTCCCCCCAGACATTTAATTTCCAGTTTTATGGTGAAAACAAAGATAAGAAATAAATGTATATACAATGATTTATTTTACCCCTGTCATTTTAGAAAAATGATATACCTATATGTAACTTCACCAGGAAAAGTATTACAAACAACTAGATCATTAGTAATCACTACCCATGGAACTAATACAGTTTTCCATAGAATGCAGTGCTTAAGTTTAGGGGGTCTGTGTATAGAATTCGTGTGATCTATGAGCTTGGATGGGGGGAATTTATCTTTACTTTCATTAACCTCTGATTAAAAATTGACATTTACTTCAATAATGAATGTAGGAAACAAACCAAAATAATATTAACAGTATCTTAGATTCTGTCACTAATAGAAATCACAGATATTTTCATATCACACTGCAGTTGTAGTTATCTTAAAATATTTACACTTACAACAACTTCAAAACTATGGCGTTTATTAGATATTTTGTTATATATTGTTGGTTAATACATTTAAGGAAGGTCATATATTACTATGTATTTTATTTAATTCATTAAAAAACATATTCTGAGAAGAGGTCCATAGCATACAAAAAACGTTAAATGGTTCTCCCTGCTCCCTTCCCAAATGTATCTTTATTGCCATCTTGTGGCAGCCTTTGCTTGGTGCCAGTAAAAAGTGTACTAGGAAATAGTTTTATCAGGCATACTATAATAAGCATATAACAAATATTTTATATAAGTCTGAATGTGTCTAATTTGCTTAAAAATGCCATAAACTGACTAAGTTCTCTAACACTTCTATTTGTTTTCCCAATTTATGTTCTTGTCCAAAGTCTAGTCAAAGATTCAGCTCACATACATTTGAAAAGCCCCTTTACCTTTAGGTTGCCACTTCTCAAAATTTGTTGACAGGTTTCAAATTTTTAATTTACCTATAGCTTATGTCAGACATTATTAAATAGAGGAATATGCACTGAGAATTCCCTATGGCAGTGATGGCGAACCTATGACACGCATGTCAGAGGTGACACACGAACTCATTTTTTTGGTTGATTTTTCTTTGTTAAATGGCATTTAAATATATAAAATGAATATCAAAAATATACATCTTTGTTTTACTATGGTTGCAAATATCAAAAAATTTCTATATGTGACACGGCACCATAGTTAAGTTAGGGTTTTTCAAAATGCTGACACGCCGAGTTCAAAAGGTTCGCTATCACTGCTCTATGAAGCTTTTCCTATAATCACCTGCTTAGAGGCCTCACCACTGGAGATTTTGAATTATATTCTTAGTTTGAGTGAATTTTAGAAAACAAAACAAAAAACTCAAATAATTGTGATGTGGATCTCTCTGGTTTAGAACCAGTTAGCCTATGTAATTTTATTCCTGCTTTTTAAAAAGATTCATTCTCATTATTTTCTGAGTAATTAAGGCTTATATCTCCTCTCTTATAAATTTCTTCATCCCTTGAATTGATCAAGGGTTCTCTATCCTCCCAAAGGATTAGCCATCATAAAAGTCATCTTGAATCTTAATCTCCATCATTATAATGTGTTTCTTTGTACTTCCTTATTTTTTATCTCTAATAAGAAACACTTTATGCATAAAGTTTTTAGCAGGCTTTTAAAAAAAGTGTTAAAATAGGAAAGGAATAAAGATGTTTAAAGTTTTAAAACAGCGATGAGTTATTGTCACAAATAGCCATTAGTGATATCTATTGACCAATAATTTAGTTTACATATCATCTCATTTATATTACACAAAATGGGACAGATCAGTAATAAATTGCTGAGTGAAGTTAAAAGTGTTAGAAATTCTGTTTCTGTTTCTTTTGTATAAAATTGGAATGTTATCCAGCATTCAGGTCCTCAGTAATTGGAATACTTAAACATACTAGTCACTACAAAATACTTTCTCATACTTTGTTCTAGTCTTCCCATTCTTTTTGCTCTCTCTGCTTCAGTTGGGCTCTTTGCTATTGACCTCTATTTGAGTTCATTACTTCTGTCCTCCCTTGTACAGGGGTGAGCAAAAGTAGGTTTACAGTTGCTAGTATGAAAAAATAATACAATAATTAGCAAGTAATAATATAAGAATAAACTCTGTGTTTTCCACACTCTCAACTGTAAACCTATTTTTGTCCACCCCTGCATTTAGTCAGCTGTGAGACCCATCCAATGAGTTAATTTCAGGCACTAAATTTTTCACTTCAGGAATATATACTTGATTTTTTAATAGATACCAATTTTTCTGTGAAATTCTCAATCCTTTCATCCATTTTGTTCATTGTGTTTTCTATTTAAGATATTGATCACAGTTACTTTAAAGTCCTTTTCTGCTAACTTCAATATTTAGATCACCTGTGGGTCTGTTATTTTTTTCCTCTTTTGATTGTCAGGCATATCTCCATGCCTCTTTATATGACTAGTATTTTGTTTGTATGGTGGCTACTGTATCAAAGAACTGGAGAAACTCCACATGATATTTTCTACCTGCTATGGAACCCTTTCCCTCTTTTAGGAAGTGTGAAGGGCTTATCATCTCAATCCAATCACACATTGAACTGAGCTGTAGTTTTAGTAACCCAGTCAACCTCTGATTCCTCTCTGTTCCTCAGGTATGACAATCCCAAGCTGTATTGAAAGCCTGGGGACTTTCTGTCTCCCTTGCACTAAAAATCTGTAGCAAATTCAGTTTTGACCTTCAGCGGTTTTGATACTGGCTACTTAGTTTCCTGGTCCATAAAAATACCTGGGAAATATCATAAGGAGGGAAATGTGTCATGTATGCACGGAACACTTCATCCCGCTTAATTAGGAATCAGCAAACCTTTTCTGCAAAGGCCATAGAGTAACTATTTTCGACTTTGTAAACCATAAGGTTTCCAATGCAATCACTCAACTCTGCCATTGCAGTGTGAAAGCAGCCAGATAATACACAAATGAACAAATGTGGCTATGTTTCAATAAAATTTTATTTATGGTCATTGAGATTCGAATTTTAACTTGTCAAGAAATAGGTTTATTTTGATTTTTTCAACCATTTAAATCATGTAAAAACCATTTATGGCTTGTGAAATGTACAAAAAATAGGTGGTGAGCGATATGTGCTTTAGAGTGACATTAATTCTGTAGATAATGAGAGATTTTACCCTGCTTTCATCAGATTTTAGAGAGGTCAATGTCACCACATTTCCAAATTTTTGATTTCCAAGATAACACAATTTTCACCATAAATATATATGGATGATAGGAAAAAAACAAACTCAAACTCATATCCAGAGCTATGAAAAATATATATATATAATATATCATATATTATATATATGTTATATAGAGAGTTTACCCAGTCTATTCTGTAAGTTGATACATAGTGGCCATGACTAGTTTCCCCAGCTAATTAACATGCTCCCAAATTATGCTCAATGAAAATAAATTTGTTTATTGGCAAATGGCTAATTACAGTAGTCAAATGACAATGATACCTTCTAACACTCATGGAGAGATTAGTATGTGCTTGATATTGTACTTTGTGCTTTACATGCAATATTGCATTTAATTCTCACAACTATGTGAGAAAAACACTATTATGGTCCCCAATTTATGGATGAAGAGACCGAGGCTTGAGGATTTCAGACCCATGTTTTATTCTAAAATTTGTGCTTATAATCACTACTGTTTCTCAGGTCTTAGACCTTTGGAACTGCATGTGAAAAGTAGAACGATGGAAATGGTGAATCAGAAGGGTCTACTGCATAATCAACTCTGAATGATATGTAATAAGGATGAATGGTACTGGCATATCTCTTTCCTCTACATGTCTCCTTAGAATGCTTTTCATATACCAAGTTACCCATGGAGGCAGGTAAAGGGTTCCAGAATCCAGGTGTATATATATATATATATATATATATATATAAAGATATTGGTTAGGGATGGATTGGTCCCACTGTTAAACTGTGACATGTTTCAACTTCACAAAGATACTCTGGAATTGACAGGCACTTAGAAAATGACCTGATATACTATATACTTGTGGAAATATGGTCGACTGTAGATTACTCAAAGAGAGTGTAAGAACTGTACGTCATTTTGATTGAAAAGGAGCGGTGACAGAGGAAAAGTGTAAAACAAATCAGGTTTGTTACTCAGTAACAGCTTTTATAAAGATTAAATGAGAAAGGAAGAGGCTGAAATCAGAAACTAAACTTTGGTTTTAAATTAGCTACTCTGTACACAATGGAAATATCTTGAACTTTGGTGTCAGGTAGATCTAATCTGTAAACACAACTCTGCTCCTCATAAGCTGTACGATTTTGGGTAAGGTACTTTCAAGTTCCCCAAGTCTTGGTCTCTTCATCATAAACTGATTACAATTACAAATAAGAGGTTTTTGTTTTGTTTTGTTTTTGGGTGAGGATTGAATATCACAATATATTTACAGCTCTTTGCACAACAGAGAAGGTGCTCAATAAGGGCACCTGAATAATGAAATATTATCATTATTTCCTAATTCTTTACCTTTGAGTTGGTCCTATTTCCTTTGCAGTAAAACAACTTAATGGGTAGTACCATTGACACTATACAGATAGACAAACCTATGTAAGCCAGTGATTGGTGAATTTATGTGAATACATATTAAAATGCTTTAAACACTCTGTTACCTTCTTATTGATCACAGTAAAACTATTATAGTATTTGCGTAGAAAGTATAATTGTCACTAACTCGTACCACAAAGTACTACTTGTCACTATCTAATACTAGCAAAGTTATTAGTATTATAATTGGTGCTATTTTTACAACTTGATGTTGAAAGTTCTCCCAGTATCTAAACTAAATAAAACTGATGGTGGAAGCCAACACTGCTGATGGGATAAATAACATAAGAAATGGAAAGCTGATATTCCTTCTATGTAGATGTGGCTCATATTTATAGCCTGTAAATTGACAGAGTGAAGAAAAGCACATTTTACTCTACCTGATTAAAAAGCTCACATTTATAAAGTGATATTCAATGTTTCACTCATCCAACCTGCCAGTGCTACTCTATACCCCCAGTGAACAGATCTGTATTATGAACTATCTGTTGCAATAAGAAAAATCCCAGGTACCTGAATACCTCATACCCTAAAAATATATACAGACTATAGATATGAGAAACAAAAATACAGAAAAGCATAAAAAAGTTCAAACTAATAATTATATAATCATAAAATTTTTAAAGAAATAAAAACAAAATTGAATTATCCAAACAAACCTGAGGTGAATTCTGATTTTGTCTTCATTTCAGATCTGAGTTCTGTTGGCAAACCCACTGAGTGCTTTGGATCATGAGCTGTTTTTGCAGGTATTTCTATTTCAGCAGAGTTTTCTAGCTGTTTAGCAAAAAGATTTTCCTCATGAGTAAATCATTTTACTAAAAGAATAAAATATCTTATAAAAGTATAGCATGCAAAGGTATTATGTTCCTTCATCTTTTTCTAATTCTGTTCTTGACCTCTGTCCAGGACTCCCAGTACAAGCCAACACCCACCCAAACAAAACTGTTTGGTCCCTTTAAACTCAACCTTAATTTTTTCTTTAGGTTCAGGAAGTGACTCTTTTTTGTTGTCTTTTGTCCACAATGATTTAACTGCTTCATACATTTTCTGACTTGTAGCATATGCCTTTTTCCCGGTGACCTAATTAAAACAAAAAGTGAGACAAATGACCTATTTTTAAGAGTTAAAATAAGAAGTATTAAAAATATATGTCAGGTATTTTATATTAACACACAAGTTAGAATCAACAGAAAATGCATGAATGAATTTCTAGATGATATAACATAAAGCCCCATTTTCTAAATCTTGTATGGAATGTTGTTTGCCTCATGTAAAAGGCTAAAAAAATATATAGTTAGTACAACACCAAGAGTGGATTCTAATGTAAACTATGAACTTAGGGTGATAATTATGTGTCAATGTAGGTTC
Source organism: Myotis myotis (assembly GCF_014108235.1). Taxonomy (NCBI): domain Eukaryota; kingdom Metazoa; phylum Chordata; class Mammalia; order Chiroptera; family Vespertilionidae; genus Myotis; species Myotis myotis. The sequence continues at coordinate 101,705,405 of NW_023416346.1, read as the reverse complement.
ATCAACTGCCGGGAGATGGTCCATCCTTGCTGTTTCAAGGGACCTGGCATATATGGCATACTGTTCTTAATATGTTTGCTCACCTTCTTGGCACTATGTGTTTTAACCAAGGTCACCTCTCTGAGAAAGGTTGTTTCCCCAGGTAGGGATTTTTCCCTTAAGTTAGGGAGGGAATAAAACCCCTTAACTAAGTGCCAAGCAGGTAATTAATCGCTTTAACTACGAACAATCATGCTTAAGCTACATAATCTTTACTCCCTGGAATGGAGATAAGAAACACCCTAACCTTTGGAATAGAGATTGATAGGATTGGAATCAACTGGTATAAATACAGATGTAACAAGACAACAGGACACAGAACCTAGACACAGAACCTACACAGAACCTAGAGACAGAAGAACTTCGCTGGAGAGAACATGGCAAAAGATCCTGGACAGAAACTGGAGACAGAACCTAGAGACAGAACCTAGTGAGAGAACCTGGCTGAAGAACCTAGAGACAGAACCTGGCTACAGAACCTGGATAGAACATGGCAAGAGAACCTGACTAGAACCTGGTGACTGAACCTGGCTGGAGAACCTAGCGAGGGAACATGGCTACAGAACCTGGCTGGAGAACCTAGCAAGAGAACATGGACACAGAACCTGGCTGGAGATCCTAACCAGAACTTCGCTGGAGATCCTGACCAGAACTTGGCTAGAGATCCTGGCTAGGCTGCTGATCAACTGAACGCTGTCTCTGTGTCATTCCTTCTTCGCCGACTCTGTCCACACCTTTGGGGTCCCCTGGACCTGCTGGGGTTGGACCCCAGCAATCAACTGTAACAAATGTACCAGTTTAGCAGGGGATCAGAGGAGGCTATGCATATGTGGAAGCAGGAGTTGTACTGGAAATCTCTGTACCTTCACCTTAATTTTATTATAAACCTAAAACTGCTCTAAAAATAAAGCCTTAAAAACTTTATAGTTAGCATTCACATTGTGAATTTAAAACAAAGCCAATTTAAGAGGAGTTTGGGAAAGACAGTTTGAGATAATAAACAGCTGACTGAAAAAAGAAGATTTTAACATGCTACAAAGTTAATGCTTCTGTTTAAATTTTTGTTGCTTTTTCGAGGCATAAAGAAAAAGCATCAATGTATTTCTACAGAGAACGATACTCTTTTTTTGCAGAAACATGAAATAAAAAATGAACTACAAACACTAAAACAGAGGCTAGGTTGCTGACTGAATTCCTGAAGCTGCTGTTACACTTTCATTTACTTCTCTTCCTGTTGGAAAATCTGACTCCTTCTTTCTGTTCTTCCATCCTTATGTTCCTTATGGTTAAGGTAATTTCAACAGCTATTGATTATTCAAATTTTAAAGATGTTTTATGGAGCTTTCCAGAATTACAATTTCTATAAACAAATTTTTTTAAACTATGTTTTCTTCCATTAAGTAGAAACATTTTTATTATTTTTGCTAAGTACATGCTACATTTAAGAAAAATAAATCAATTCCCTGGTATAAAGAAAGTACTCTTCTTCCTCCCAGCATAAGCGTTGTTCATTGTGGTGTGTATATTCTTACTGAATTTTTACTCTTATATGTACACTACAGGCCCGGTGCATGAATTCGTGCACCAGTGGGGTCCCTCGGCCTAGCCTGCGGGATTGGACTGTAACCAGCTCTCTGACATCCCCCGAGGGGCCCTGGATTGCAAGAGGGCACAGGCCAGGCTGAAAGACCCCAATCAGGGCTGCGGAGGGACACAGAAGGTTGGCCAGCCAGGGAGGGACCGTGGGAGGGCTCCAGGGCATGTCCGGGCCATCTCACTCAGTCCTGATCAGCCAGACCCCAGCAGCAAGCTAACCTACCAGTTGGAGCGTCTGCCCCCTGGTGGTCAGTGCATGTCATAGTGACTGGTTGAGTGGCCTTAGCATATCATTAGTGTATTATGCTTTGATTGGTTGAACAAATGACCAGACGACCGGACACTTAGCATATTAGGCTTTTAGTATATATTATATACATTCACACATAGTGTTTTAAAACAAATGGAATATAGCCCAATCCAAGATGAAGGCAGAGTAGATGGGAGTCACACACACCACCTCCTAGGACCAAACTGAAATTACAACTAAATTATAGAACAATCAACCTGACTAACTAACTAAAGAATAGCTAAACAGATGTATTATACCCAAGAATTTACAGACGAAGCCACGTCAAAACAGGTAGAAAGGGCAGAGATACGTAAAGGGCTGCCCCCCCACCCCCCGCTCCCATGGGCATGGGCTGAGATTTTGGAGGGATATCTCACCTGCAAAGTTACCCCTGAGGAGTATGGTGTCTGAACCACAAGCTAGGCTTCCCATCCCAGAGAACCAGAGCCAGGAAGAGGCAACCACATATATCTAGCTGTGAAATTTGGTGGGGATTATGTCCACGAGGGAGATTCGGAGTCTGCTACGGACACAGGTGCACTCTTAAAAGGCCAATGCATGAAATCTTATTCACAGCCACTCACCTTGGGCTCCAGCTGAGGAAGGGCAGAGCAGACTAGATTCCAGTGAGGAAGAGACTGGGTTTTGTGGCTCTGGGGAGAGACCTGAAGGGCCAGCTGCCAGAATGCCTGTGCTAAGTCTATCTCCCACACCACAGATAACATCTCTCTTGGGTGGAGCACTTCCTTCCTTAGGACATCAGCCTAGGGCAGTGGTCAGCAAACTGCGGCTCGCGAGCCACATGTGGCTCTTTGGCCCCTTGAGTGTGGCTCTTCCACAAAATACCACGTGCAGGTGCACATGTACAGTGTGAATGAAACTTCATGGCCCATGCGCAGAAGTCGGTATTTTGTGGAAGAGCCACACTCAAGGGGCCAAAGAGCTGCATGTGGCTCATGAGATGCAGTTTGCTGACCACTGCCCTAGGGTAATGCATAGCCCCAGCCTCTGGACACTCTGTTGCCCACCCTGTGGAGCATCACCTTGTTGAAGTGTCAACTGCCAAGGTTGGGGTGTAGAGGTCTGGGCAGACTCAGGCTGTAAGTGAGTGAGTTTTGTGGCTTTGAGGTGGAGCCCAATTACGCATGCTTTCTGGTGAACCTGACAGGTGCCTAACCTTCACAGGAGATACTCTAGCCCCACACTTTAGACTCTGGGTGGCCTTACCCTCTCTAATCCTGTGGCCACTGCCCTGCTGAGCATGGGTTCCTCAGGAGTTCTAGGAATAATCCGAGACAGACTGAATAGTGTGGCTCTGGGGTCGGGGCCACTACCCCAACCTTCGCACAAGACTGACCAGCGCCACTCCCTCACAGGAGATCTACTAGTTCCACCCTCATGATTCCCAATAGTCCTGCCTGGTAAGCTTGGGCTACTGGCATAATATGGGGCAGATTGAGTCTTGTGGCTTTAGGATGGGGGAAATTTTTCCCTTACTCATAGAACCAGTGCAGAACCTTCCCTTTACACAGCCAAATCTTGTTCTCTTTGGACCTGATAAACTCTGTAGGACTCACCCTGATGACTCTGAGACCCTATCCAACCACAAAGGTCTGATGGCACCCGGGTGGTGGCAGCTAGACTTGGTATACCCTGTGACTTTTCTGAGTGGTCTCAAACCAAGCACTGGCACTGAATTTGAACCACTATTAATCTGGTGAACACAACTCGCCCCTATCTGGTGACTCAGCTTGGTCCTTCCAATGCACACACAGGCCCAGCCGAGGCACCCACAAACTGTGGACTGCTTTGTAGCATCAAACAGGCTACTCAGAGCCAGTCACAAGCAGTTTACTGATACTGATCTGCACCAGAATCCCTCCTAAGAGGACCCAGAAACAGTAAGACAATGACCAACTTCAGACAACATCAGGGCAGGGTCCAATTAGCTTCATAAATGGCATATTGAAAAGAAATTTCAGCAGGCACCAGCCCCTGCTGAGATAAATTCCACTTGGTTTGGTCAGCACCTGCACATCGGTTTGTACACTGTGGTCGGAGCTAACCCTAACACTCAGTCACTCTGAAGGTCAAACCCATGCATGAATGAGCCAATAGCAATCAAGACTCAATTAAAAAAGGGAGCACCCACAAAACACACACATGGGAAATTCCTGAAGCACCCAGCTCAGGTGATCAAGGAGACTGTGCCACGGGTCCCAAATGAAACTTACTACATAAAGCCACCTTGTCAAGAGTGGGAAACACAGAAGATCTGCCTAATACATAGAAAAAAACACAAAGAGGCAGCTAAAATGGGGACACAAAGACACATGCCCCCAAATGAAAGAACAGGAGAAATCTCCAAAAAAAGAGAAAAATGAAATGGAGGCAAGGAATTACCAGACATAGAGTTAAAAATAAAATGGTTATTAGAATGTTCAAGGAACCTAATGAAAACTTCAACAACATGAAAAAGGACATAAAAACCATAAAGAAGAACAAGTCAGAAAGGAAGAATACAGTTTCTGAAATGAAAAATTCACTAGAAGGAATAAACAGAAGGTTGGATGAAACAGAGGATCAAATCAGTGATTTGGAAGACAAGGTAGCAGAACACACCAAATCTGAGCAGCAAAAAAGAAAAAAAAATGGCAGAGATAACTGGGAATGCAAGATAAAGGAGAGAACCATAGTATGATATGGCACCTACCCCTATCTACACTCTATCACTGATTTTGAACCCCAAAGGACTTCAGCTTCTAGAAGAAGTATTCGTAGGGGAGATTCCAAAATGGTGAAAGATTAAGTGAAAGCTACACTGACATTCTCCCAGGACCAATTTGGAATTACAACTAAAATACAGATAAATCATCCTGAATAATCAATTGAAGGCTGGCTGGAGAGAACCCTTATAACCAAGCACATAAAATGGAGGCCACATGGGGACTGGTAGGAAGTGAGGAGACACAAGAGGGCTGGCCGGGCTCACAGGCAGCAGCTGAAGTTCTGGAAGGATATCTCAGTTGTGGGGGGGGGGTCCCACTGAGAACTCTGGGGACTAAATCCAAAGCTGAGCTCCCCTGGTACTAATAACAGAACCAGGAAACGTGCCCACATAACATCTGGCTGTGAAAAGCACTGAGGATTCTGTCCAGCAGGAAGAGATGGCAAGAATCACAGGCACCCTCTTAAAGGGCCAACACACTAAATCGTGTGTGCAGACTCCTTAGGCTCTGGCAGAGTCATTCCCTCATGCTGCAGAAGCCATATTTCTCAGGCAAAGCTTTCCCATCAATGCAGCTTTAGCCTGCGGAAAGAAATTGCCCCACCCATTAGAAACCCCCTCTACCAATCCTGTGGAGTTTATGCTCTGCTAAGGACTAGAGCCTGAGGCTCATTTAGTGAGGGAGACTAACAATCACTCTGTAAGCAGAGGTGGATCTCTGGATGATTTGAGTCATTGCCTGCCCCACTTCTGGGCCTGGAGGAAAATCACACATTGGTGCTCAGCTTGGTCCTTTCTTTACACACCCAGCCCCAGCAGAGGGAGCTACAAGATGTGGATCACTGATTGCTCCAATCAGGGTATTCAGGTCTAGTCACAAACACTGGCTGACATTGGCCTGCACCAGAGTCCTTTGAAGAGGCCCCAAACCAACAAACCCAGTGGCTAGCTTCAGACAACTACAGAGCAGGATCTAAAAAGCTTCACATGCAGTATGTCCACAGGGAAATACTGCCAGGCTCCAAATCCTGCAGAGGTGAATTCCACCTCCAGTGATAGGCACCTGAACAGCAGTCTGCACACTGTGTTGGGGTTTGAGCCTCACTGACAGCCAGCCTGTGAGTCGAGCACAAGCACAAGCCAACAGCAATCAAACTGGAGAGCATTATGCTAAGTGAAATAAGCCAGTCAATGAGGGAAAAATACCACATGATCTCACTCATTTATGGATAATAAAGACCATTATAAACTGATGAACAAAAATAGATACAGAGGCAGAGCAGCATCGAACAGACTGTCAAACTACAGTGGGGAAGGCCGGGGAGGGTTGAGGGGGTGGCGGTGGTAAGAGATCAACCGAAGGTCTTGTATGCATGCATATACGCATAACCAATGGACACAAGACACTGGGGGATAGGGGATGCTGGGGGAAGGTCAAGGGGAAAAAAAGAAGACATATGTACTACTCTTTGTAATACTTTAAGCAATAAAATAAAATGTTAAAAAACATTAAAAAACAAAGCAAAACAAAACAAAACAAAAAACTCAATTACAACAGGAGTGACACATAAAGTACACAGGGACACACTTAGAGAACCTAGGTTAAGTGATCAGGAAGACTGGCCACCAACTATATAAGGCCACCACATAGCAGATCTACCTAATACATAGAAACAAACCCAAACAGGCAGCCAAAATGGGGACACAGAGAAACAAGCCCCAAATGAAAGAACCAGAGAATCTCCAAAAGAGGAGCTAAATAAAATGGAGATAAGCAATTTATTAGATATAGAGTACAGAGTGATGATTATAAGGATGCTCAACAGCATGGAAAACAACATAGAAATTATGAAAAACAACCAGTCAGAAATGATGAATGACATAGCAGAATAAAAAATATAGTGGAAGGAATAAACAGAAGATTTGAAGCTGAGGATCGGATCAGCAAAGTAGAAGACAGGGAGGAAAATAATTACTCAATCAGAGAACCAAAACAATAACAATTAAGAAACATGAGGGCAGTTTAAGGGAGCTGTGGGACAACAATGAAATGTAACAATATCTGCATCATAGAGAAAAAGGATAAGAAAATGAGCAAGGGATAGAGAACCTGTTTAAATAAATAATGGCAGAAAACTTCCTTAATCTGGTAAAGGAAAAAGTCACACAAGTTCAGGAAGCACAGAGACTCCCAAACAAGAAGAACCCAAAGAAGCCCATGGTCAGAAACATCATAATTAAAATGCCAAAAATTGAAGACAACAAGAGAATCTTAAAGGCAGCAAGAGAAAAGTAATTGATTTCCTATAAAGGAGCTCCCAGAAGGTTGTCAGCTGATTTCCAAAGATAAACTCTACAGTCCAGAAAGGAATGGCATGAAGTATTCAAGATAATGAAAAGCAAGGATCTGAAACCAACATTACTATATCCAGCAAGTCTATCATTCAAAATAGATAATGAAATAAAGAGCTTTCCAGACAATAAAAGGGTAAAGGAGTTTATTGCTAACCAACCAGCATTGTAAGAAATGTTAAAGAGACTGCTTTAATAAGAAATATATATAGAGAAACACAGGCATAAAGAATAAAAATGGCAATAAATAAGTAGTTATCAATAATAACCTTGCAAAAAATAATAACCTTGCATATAAATGGATTAAATGCTCCAATCAAAAGATATAGGGTAGCTGAATGGATAAGAAAACATGGCCCATATATATATGCTGTCTACAAGAGACCTACCTCAGAACAAAAGTCACACAGGATGAAAGTGAAGGAATGGAAGAAATTTTTCCATGAAAAATTTTTTCCACAAAAAAAAAGCTGGGTTAGCAATATTATAACTGACGAATAAACTTCAAGATGAAGGCCGACACAAGAGACAATAAAGGTCACTTCATAATACTAAAGGGATAAATCCAACAAGAGGATATAATACTGGTAAACATATATGTACCCAATATATGGGTATATATATATAGTATGTGTATGACTACTGACAACAATAGTCATAGTAGGAGACTTTAACATCCCACTGACTTCACTGGATTGATCTTCCAAACAAAAGAAATAAAAATAGTGACCCTAAATGACACACCAGATAATATGGATTTAATTGATAATTACAGAACATTTTCTCCCAAAGCTGCAGGACATGCATTCCTCTCAAGTGCACAGGGACATTCTCAAATATAGACCACAGATGAAAACACAAAATAAGTCTCTAAAAGTTCAAGAAGATTTAAACCATATCAAACATCTTCTCAGATCACAATGACATGAAACTAGAAATAAACTACAATAAAAACAAAGACATTCAAACACATGGAGGCTAAATAGCATGTTATTAAACAATGAAAGGGTCACCAATGAGATGAAGGAAGAAATTACATTTCTTGGGAAAAAATGAAATGAACATGCAATAACTCAAAATCTATGGGACATAGGGAAAGCAGTCCTGAGAGGGAAGTTCATAGCACTACAGGCCTACCTCAAAAAAACAAGAAAAATCTCTAATAAAATATCTAACACTGCCACTAAAAGAATAGAAGATGGACAACAAGGAAAGCCCAAAGAAAGTAGAAGGAAAGTAAAAGTAAAGATAAGAGCAGAAATAAATGACATAAAGGATAAAAAAACAATATAAAAGATCAATGAAACCAAGAGCTGGCTCTTTAAAAAGATAAACAAGATTGATTAACCACTAGCCAGAATCATCAGGAAACAAAGAGAGAGGACGCAATAAATAAAATCACAAAAAGCAGTAAAGAAACAACTGACACCATAGAAATACAAAGAATTGTAAGAAATATAAATAACTATAGTCAACAAATTGGAAAACCTGGTTGAAATGCCAAATTCTTAGTAACGTACACTCTTCCAAAACTGAATCAGGAAGAATCAGAAAACCTGAATAGGTCAATAGCAATTAATGAAATTGAAGCAATAATAATTCTAATAAAAACTACCAGTATACAAAAGTCATGGACCAGACACCTTCACAGGGCACTTTTATCAAACATTCAAAGAAGAACTAACACCTATCCTCCTCAAACTATTTCAAAAATTTCAAGAGGAAGAAAGACTTTCAAGCTCTTTTTACGAGGCCAGCATTATCCTAATTCCAAAACTAGATAAAGACACTACAATGGCCCTAGCTGGTTGGACTCAGTGGATAGAGCATCAGCCTGTGGACTGAAGGGTCCCAGGTTTGATTCCAGTCAAGGTCACATGCCCAGGTTGTGGGCTCGATTCCCAGTGTGGGGCGTGCAGGAGGCAGCCAATCAATGATTCTTTCTCATCATTGATGTTTCTATCTCTCGCTCCCTCTCCCTTCCTCTCTGAGATCAATAAAAAAATATATTTAAAAAATAAATTAATTTTAAAAAGACACTACAATGAAAGAAAATTATAGGCTGATATCCCTGATAACATAGATGCTAATCTCCTTAATAAAATATTAGCAAATTGGATATATTAACATATTAAAAAGATTATTCACCATGACCAAGTGGGATTTATCCTAGGGATTTAGGCTGGTACAATATTTGCAAATCAATAACTATGATACATTAGCTAAAGAAAATGAAAGATAAAAATCACATGATTATATAAATAGATGTAGAAAAAGCACTTGACAAAATCCAGTACCAATTTTTTAAAAAATTCTTTATTGTTGAAAGTATTACATATGTCCCCTTTTTGCCCCATTGACCTCTTCTAGCCCAACCACACTCCCTACTCCAGGCTTTCACCGCCCTATTGTCAGTGTCCATGAGTTATGCATATATGCATATAAGTTCTTTGGTTGATCTCTTCTCACCCATCCACCCTCCCCCACCTTCCCTCTTTTCCATGTTTCTATTCTCTGGATCTATTTGTTCATCAGTTTATTTTTTCATTAGATTCCACATATGAGTGAGATAATGTGATACGTATCTTTCTCTGAATGGCTTATTTCATTTAGCATAATACTCTCCAGGTCCATCCATGCTGTGCAAATGTTGAGTTCTTTTTTTACAGCTGCATAGTATTCCATTGTGTAAATGCACCACAGCTTTTTTATCCACTCATATGCTGATAGGCACTTGTTTTTTTCTCAAATTTTAGGTATTGTAAATTGTGCTGCTATGAACAGAGGGGTGCATATATTCTTTGTGATTGGTGTTTCAAGTTTTGTTAGGATATATTCTTAGAAGTGGGACCACTGGGTCAAATGAGAGTTCCATTTTTAAGCTCTTGAGAGAAAACTCCATGTTGTTTTTCCATAGTGGCTGCACCAGTCTGCATTGCCACCAGCAGTGTACGAGGGTTCCCTTTTCTCCACATCCAGGCCAGCACTTGTTGTTTGTTGATTTGTTGATGGTAACCATTCTGACAGGTGTGAGGTGATATTTCATTGTCATTTTGATTTGCATCTCTTGGATGATTAGTGATTAAGCATTTTTTCAAAATCTCAGAAACGTGGGACTACTGAGATCAAAACATAATAAAGGGCATATGTGACAAACCTATACTCAACAATGGACAAAAACGAAAAGTGTTTCCCTTAAGACCAGGAACATAACAGGGATGTCTGCTTTCAACACTCTTATTCACCATAGTACTGAAAGTCTTAGTCCCAGTGATCAGACAAGAAGAAGAAATAAAAGGTTTCCAAATAGGAAAGGAAGAAATGAAACTGTCATTATTTGCAGATGTCATGATATAGTACATAGAAAACCCTGAGGACTCCACCAAAAAAACTACTAGATTTAATAAATGAATTTGGCAAACTAGCAGGATACAAAATTATCACCCATAAATCAATGCCATTTTTTAAAAATTTATCTTTATTGTTGAAAGTATTACAGATGTTTCCTTTTTTCCTCCCATTGTCCCCCTCCACTCTGCTCCTGGGGGAGCTAGAGTTGAAGACTCTTGCAGAGACTGAGTAGAGGCAACTATCCCCTCATTGAGTGCCTGACTATGCAGCCCCCAAGTAAGTGACCCACTAGCTCCATCCTCCTGATCCCAATAACCCCTTTCTACTGAGTTCCTACCTGTGGAAGGGTCTGTGAGTTGTGGCCATCCTGAGGCCACTCTACAGCCTTTCTTTTGAAGACTCTTTAGGAAGATCAACCAATCTTAGAGGGAGAGTAGTCAACAAGGGGAGGTGGCCCTCAGGGAGCCTCAGAGCTTTTATAGATCTTCCCCAGCTCTAAGTTGGAGGAAGCTAACCCTTTTACACAGATTGGCCCTCCCACGCATATCAAGGCCCAGTAGACACAGACACAAACAGTGAATAGTGTGGTAGCTTCAGACAGGTAGCCCAAGGCTAGTTACACATGTCTAATATCGACCTATACCTGAACACTGTCCAAGTGGACCTAGAACCAACACAACCAGTGGTGGGCTTCAGACCATACCAGAGCTTGACCCAACTAGCCACACAAGCAGCACACGCAAAGGGGGATTCCAGCAGGCACCAGACTTTCTGAAAACAACTCTGCCTAGGGGAGCAGTCACTGCCCAATGTCTTATACACGGTATTCAAGGTTTATCCTTATAGTCAACCACCCTGAACAGTTAAGTTTACCCAACCAAGGGCCAATAGCATTCAACACTCAATTATAACAGGCGGGGTGCAGATAACCCACACAAAACATTCCTGGAAGCCAGAGCTCAGGTGATCTGAAGATTGTTCTACTGAGCCCAACAAGACACCTACATCATAAAGCTATCATAATAAGTTTGGGAGTCATGGCAGATCTACCTAATACACTGAGATAAAATGGGGAGACAAAGAAATATGCCTCAAGTGAAAGAATAAGATAAATCCCCAGAAAAATAATTAAATAAAGTGGAAGCAACCCAGATACCAGATTCAGAGTTTAAAACAATTGTTATGAGGATGCTCAAAGACCTAAGGAAGAATGGATGACCTCAGTGAGAACTTAAAGATGTAGCAAGCATTAAAAAAGACATAGAAACCATAAAAAAGAACCAGTTAGAAATGAAGAATACAATATCTGAAATTTATATACTTTCTTCATTTTCTTAGAGGAAGTCAGGCAGAGAAAGAAAAATAGCAAATGGTTTACTTATATTTGGAATCTAAAAAAACAAAACAAACAAAACAAAAACAGACTCATAGAAGCAGAGACCAAAGAAATGGTTACCAGAAAGGAAGGGGTGAAAAGGGGAAAGGGAATATACTCATTAATATTGTGATAAGTTTACAATGACAGAAGACTACTAGAATTAATGGGGCAATCACATTGTAAGGTATTAAAATGTTGAATCACTACATTATACACGTAAAACTAAGATAACCAATATATCAACTGTACTTAAATACAAAAATAAAAAGTAAATTATAGAAGCTCTTAATATATGAAGGATATAATTTAATTCTTTGTTATATATGTTGAAAATAGTTTTCCCAGTTTTTCATTTGTCTATTAACTTTGGGTATGGTATACCATAATAAATAGAAGTGTATTTACTTTGATGTAGGAAAATACATTAAATTTTTTCTTTGATAGCTGCTAGGTTGTTTGCTTAAGAAGGTCTTTCCTATTTCAAGATTACACACATATCCATGTTTTTGCTTCTAATATTTTTATAGTATACTAGAGCCCCAGTGCATGAAATTCATGCATTCAGGGGGGTCTCTCAGCCTGGCCTGTGCCCTCTGGCTAGCCGTGAGCCCAGCTTCTGGCTGAGCGGCGCTCCCCCTGTGGGAGCACACTGACCACCAGGGGGAAGTTCCTGTGTTGAGCATCTGCCCCTGGTCAGTGCATATCATAGTGACTGGTCGTTCTGCTATTCGATTGTTTTGCATATTAATTAGCCTTTTATTAAAAAGGATTTTATGATTAGATCTTTATTCCACCTGGCACTTATTTTTACATAATATTTGGCAAAGGATTAAGTGTTTTTCCAAAACTCCAATTATTCCAACACATTTCTTGAACATTCCATTACTTCTTTACACACTGATCTGAAATGCCAGCTTTACCATACCCTCCTTTTGCTCTATAATGTATATAAAGATGTACTCAATATATTTGGTTTTGAACATTCTCTTTTGTTCTCTTGGTCTAATTCATTGTTTATGCTGTGTAGTTAAAAATACATGGTAGATGGACAATTAATACTGGTTGAATGAATGTCGTATTCATGCCAAATCCAGAAATTTTGTACTAAATCTATAAAATCTAAAATTTGGGGAGCATCCACCATTTTCTAATATTGAGCCATTTAATACAGAAACAACATATATCTCTAAATGTCTTCAAGTTTAAAAATAGGCTTCAAAACATTAGATAAGTTTATTCCTGTTTTATAACTTTCAAAGACACATTACTTATTACTCATTACATAAGTTAAAAGTTATAATATTGTGAAGAAAAATATAAAAAGCAAAGAGTAATACAATCTTGAAGTGTATATCCCAAATGGTGAATAAGTGGAGTGTTACTTTTATTTCTCAAAGGACCTTCTGGATGTTGTTTTGTAACTTTTTCAACATCATAGACCCTTTGGAGAATCTTGAAAGGAATGGGACCTTTACTTCTATACATACAGTAGAAGAGCTCTTCCCTGACATTTTTTGGTTAATCCTCACCCTGGGATATTTTCCTGTGAAAGGTAAGGAGGGAGGGAGGGAAGGAGAGAGACAGAGAAAGAGAGAGAGAGAAACATCGATGTGAGAGACACATCAATTGGTTGCCTCCCTTGCGTGCCTCAACTAGGGCTGGGGATTGCACTTGCAATCCAGGTATGTGCCCTTGACTGGGAGTTGAATTTGCAATCCATCAGTGCAATAGCCAACACTCTAATAACTGAGAAACACTAGCCAGGGTTCACTTGACTTCCTTTTAAGAGACTTGCTTTGTTAAAGATGTTTTAAAAAGTTATAATAAATAACTATGCTCAAATACTGTCTTTTATGGGTGATTTGTATGCTTACCAAGAATAAGTTGTATTTGTTTCGAAGTCTCTACATCAGTTTTACTATAATTAAACAATTTAAATGTAACAAAATAGGATGAAATATAAAAGAATTGTTGTGTATAGAAAAATTAAGCTACATATTTTGTAAAAACTCAAAAAAGTGTATTATTTTTAGTTTTATATTCCATAAATGAGTGAATTCATATGGTTCTTGACTATTTCCATCTGATTAATTTTGCTTAGCATTATATTCTCAAGATCCATTCATGTTGTTGCAAATGGCACTATTATTATCCTTTTTTATGGCTAAGCAGTATTCTATTGTATATATGTCACATCTTCTTTATCCAATCCCCTATTGAATGACACTTCCACTGTTTCCATATCTTGGTCACTGTGAATAATGCTGCAGTTAACATAGGGGATGTATACCTATATATATATAAAAGCCCAGCGACTGAACAGTGGAACAACCGCTCAACCAGTCGCTATGACATGCAATGACCACCAGTGGGACCGCTGCTGGACTGACCAGGATGAGTGGCTGCTAGCAGGCCCAGGGTGAGGCTGAGTCTCTGCACCTGTCAAATACCTGAGACAATCCAGACTCTGGCCTGACCCCACCAGCTGATGCAGGCCTTCTAAGGTGTGTTCTATGAAAGAGCGTGGGGAGCTGGCATAGGTGGATGCATGAGGGGACGTGACTGTGGACCCCCCGGGGAGGCTGTCCTGATGGCTGAGGATCCTGGAGCACAGCTGCCCTGAACATCCCTGATGGTGTCACCAACCTGGCATCACACATCAAGGACATTCACTGAGTGGCTTTCAGGTGCAAAGCTCTCTGCCAGGTTCCTCCAGGACACAGAACGAACCTTTATCCAAGACATTACCACGAAATATCACCTCAGACTAATTTCCTCATTCATCAGCCACTCAGAGGGCAGGTCCACAGCCGATCGGCTGACGGGGATGAGTGGCACTCCTGCAGCAGGCTGATCCTCACAGGCCACAACCCCCCACCAGTGCACAAATCTGTGCAACAAGCCTCTAGTTAACAAATAAATGTCTTCCAAATTTTTTTGGTAGGTACCTAGAAGAGCAGTTGCTGGGTAATATGGTAACTATTTTTAATTTTCTGAGAAACCTCCATTCTGTTTTCTATAGTGGCTGTACCAGTGTATATTCCCAATAGCAGTAAATGAGGGTTCTGTTTTCTCCAGAGCTTCTCCAACACTTGTTATTACTTGTCTTGGCAATAATAGCTATTCTAACAGGTGTGAGGTGGTATGTCACTGTAGTTTCTTTTTTTTTTATTAAATCTTTATTGTTCAGATTATTACAGTTGTTCCTCTTTTTTCCCTCCCATAACTCCCCTCCTTCCAGTTCCTACCCCACCCTCCGCCCTCACTCCCCACCCACTGTCCTCATCCATAGGTGCACGATTTTTGTCCAGTCTCTTCCCGCATCTCCCACACCCCTTTGCCCCCCAAGAATAGTCAGTCCATTCCCTTTCGATGTCCCTGATTCTATTATAATCAACAGTTCATTCTGTTCATCAGATTATTTATTCACTTGATTCTTAGATTCCATTGTTGATAGATGCATATTTGTTGTTCATAATTTATATCTTTACCTTTTTCTTCTTCTTCCTCTTCTTAAAGGATACCTTTCAGCATTTCATATAATACTGGTTTGGTGGTGATGAACTCCTTTAGCTTTTCCTTATCGGTGAAGATCTTTATCTGACCTTCAATTCTGAATGATAGCTTTGCTGGATGAAGTAATCTTGGTTGTAGGTTCTTGGCATTCATCACTTTGAATATTTCTTGCCACTCCCTTCTGGCCTGCAAAGTTTCTGTTGAGAAATCAGCTGACAGTCGTATGGGTATTCCCTAGTAGGTAACTGAGTTTCTTTCTCTTGCTGCTTTTAAGATTCTCTCTTTGTCTTTTGCTCTTGGCATTTTAATTATGATGTGTCCTGGTGTGGTCCTCTTTGGATTCCTTTTGTTTGGGGTTCTCTGCACTTCTTGGAGTTGTAAGTCTATTTCTTTTACCAGGAAGGGGAAGTTTTCTGTCATTATTTCTTCAAATAGGTTTTCAATATCTTGCTCTCTCTCATCTTCTGGCACCCCTATAATTCTGATGTTGGTACGCTTGAAGCTGTCCCAGAGGCTCCTTACACTATCTTCGTACTTTCGGATTCTTTTTTCATTTTGCTTTTCCGGTTGGGTGTTTTTTGCTTCTTTGCATTTCCAATCTTTGACTTGATTCTTGCGCTCCTCTGGTCTGCTGTTGGGAGTCTGTATAATATTCTTTATTTCAGTCCGTGTATGCTTAATTTCTAGTTGGTTCTTTATCACAATATTGAGGGTCTCATTAGATTTCTTGTAGATCTCAATAAGTTTATCAGCGGCTTCTAGACAGTTCTTGAGAGACCTTAAAAGTGTGGTTCTGAACTCAATATCCTGCATTGACAATTTTGTCCTGTTTCTTTGTCTCCACATTTTTTATGCTTTCTTGGTGCACCCCCTAGTGGTCTTTGTGCGCAGTCTTGTTGTAGTTAAGCTTTGATTGTTGTAGTTAATACTAGGAGGATTTGACCTCCAGGCCAACTGGCTGTGAGAATCAGCTGTGTCTGCAGTGGGAAAACTTCTGTCCTCTGGGGAGGTGCTAATCTAGCCTTTGCCTGAGGCTATCCAGCAAATGGCTCTGCGCAGGGCTTGGGCGGGGCGGTTCGCACAGGATCAAACAGGGCGGGGGGAGGGAGCAGTTATGGCTGCTCTCAGTCCCTTCCCCAGAGGCTCTGCCTCTCAGAGTCCCAGCAACTGCTGCAAACTTCGGAGAGAAAGCTGCCCTCGCGTTCCGACCAATGCCAGACGGTCCCGCTTCTCCCGTTTGAGTCTGGGTCCCTAGAGACTTGCCGAGAACTGGAGCTCAGGGCCTGAGCCTCCCTCCCGATTGAAAACGACAACCGCGCCCTCAGCCACTAGCCCGCTCCACGCACCTCCGCACCTTTGTATTTTCTGCACTGCGCCTCCTCTGAGTCTCGGTATGCTGTTCTCTTTCCTTCTGAAGAATTTTCCCTCAGTCAGCTTTCCTGTGGTTCTGGGTGATGTCCGTTCCGTCTTTTAGTTGTATTTTTGAAGTGGTTGTTCAAGGCAGAAAACTCCGGTGTTTACCTATGCCGCCATCTTGGTTTCTCCTCCATTGATTTTTCTTTTTTCTCTCACTGTAGTTTCGATTTGATTTCCCTAATAGCTAGTGAAGTTGTTTATCTTTATATATATATATTGGCCATTCACATGTCTTCTTGGGAGACTTATGTTTAGGTCCTCTGCCTACTTTTTAATTGGATCATCGTTTTATTTGTTGTTGAGTTGTATCTGCTTTTTATATATTTTGAATATCAATCCTTTGTTGAAGTGTTGTTTGCAATATCTTCTCCCATTTGGTTGGTTGCCTTTTTGTTCCGTTGATAGTTTCTTTTGCTGTGTAGAAGCTTTTTAGTTTGATACGGTCCCATTCATTTATTTTTGCTTTTGCCTTTAAGGTCAAATTCATGGAATATAGCCGGAACCGGTTTGGCTCAGTGGATAGAGCGTCGGCCTGCGGACTGAAAGGTCCCAGGTTCGATTCCGGTCAAGGGCATGTACCTGGGTTGCGGGCATATCCCCAGTGGGAGATGTGCAGGAGACAGCTGATCGATGTTTCTCTCTCATCGATGTTTCTAACTCTCTATCTCTCTCCCTTCCTCTCTGTAAAAAATCAATAAAATATATATAAAAAAAAAATCTTTAAAAAAAAAAAATTCATGGAATATAAAGTTGAAAGCAACAAATGAACAAACAAAAAATGAAACAACAGTATGATGGTTACCAGAAGAAAGGTAGCAAATGTTTAAAGAAGGTCAAATATATGGTCACAGAAGGGGATTTGATTCTGTGTGGTAAACACACAATGTGATATACAGATGATGTATTAGAGAATTGTATACTTGAAACCTATATAATTTCATTAACTAATGTTACCCAATAAATCTAATTTTAAAATGTTTAAGTAAATTACTAAAAAAAATAACTGCTATCAAATTAGAGGTGACCAAGACAACAATAAAAGACTGGGACAAATAACAAAAATCTAATAGGATTCTATACTCATTATTTACAAAATGATTTTAAGTACTCATTCCATTTTTTACAACACTTGTGCACTGCTGGTAGGAATGCAGACTGGTGCAGCCACTATGGAAGACAGTATGGAGTTTCCTCAAAAAACTAAAAATGGAACTCCCATTTGACCCTGTGATCCCACTTCTAGGAATATATCCCAAGAAACCAGAACACCAATCAGAATGGATATGTGCACCCATATGTTCATAGCAGCACAATTCACCATAGCTAAGATCTGGAAACAGCCTAAGTGCCCATCAGTAGATGAATGGATAAGAAAACTGTGGTACATCTACACAATGGAATACTATGCTGCTGTAAAAAAGAAGGAACTCTTACCATTTGCAACGGCATGGATGGAACTGGAGAGCATTATGCTAAGTGAAATAAGCCAGTCAATGAAGGAAAAATACCACATGATCTCACTCATTCAGGGATAATAAAGACCATTATAAACTTATGAACAATAATAGATACAGAGGCAGAGCTGCCTCAAACTGATTGTCAAACTGCAGCAGGAAGACCAGGGAGGGTTGGGGGGCAAGAGGGAGGGGGTAAGAGATCAATCGAAGGACTTGTATGCATGCATATAAGCATAACCAATGGATGTAAGACACTGGGGGGTAGGGGAGGCCAGGGGATTGTCAAGGGCGGGAAAAAAAAGGACACATATTTAATACCCTTTGTAATACTTTAAGCAATAAAACAACAACAACAACAAAAAAAGAAAACAAACAAAAAACCTAAATTGAGACAATATAAGATATATTATAGATATGACTAACTATGAGAAAGATGATACTGACTTCTAGCTAAGAGATCCATACTCATATGTTTTGGTTTATCTGTTTGTTCTCTGGTGTTTTCTCTCTCTCTCTCTCTCTCTCTCTCTCTCTCTCTCTCTATATATATATATATATATATATATATATATATATATATGTATATATATATATTCCTTTTTCCTTTTTTCTTCTTTTCCTTTTCTCTCATACGATTCTTTTCTCTCTTCAATCCCACTTGTGCTCTCTTTTCTCTCTCCTAATTCTCTTTTCTTTGGTGGTTACTTATATTGGGGTTATCAGTTTAATGAGTACATTCGTGTTTGATTGCCTTTGTGTCATGTCTTCTGGAGGTGAATTTTATCCTGTTTGGCCAATGTGGTAGAGAGCGAGCCACATAACCAGACACCCAGAGAGAAGACTCCTTCCATGAAGAGGGCAGTAACACTCCAGACCCAACTAGAGAGGCAGTAAGAAGGCGGCAGTGAGGGAGAGAGCGTGAGTGAGTCAGGGAGCCAAAGAGGAGAGAGTGGACATGTGGGGTGTGTGTGTGTGTGTGTGAGTGAGGCACAGTTAGATCCCACAGGACCTTCGGGGGCAGGCTGACTGGGCTCACCTAACCAGGAAGGCTCTGCTACCATTACAAACAGTCCCAGAGTGGCCAGGTGTCTACAAGGGACCCACCCAGAACAAGGGACTCACACAGATTGAAAGTGAAGGGATGGAAAAATATCTCTCAGGCAAATGGAAATGAGAAAAAAGCTGGGGTAGCAATACTTATATCTGAAAAATAGACCTCAAAGTGAAGGCCATAACAAGAGATAAGGAAGGCCATTTCATAATACTAAAGGGATCGATAAACAAGAGCATATAACCCTGATACATTACAAAACCCTGGAAGATATCAAGGGAGAGATTGAAAACAATACCATCATAGTAGGGGACTTTAATACCCCACTGACATCACTTGATAAATCCTCTAGACAAACAAACAAACAAAAAAATCAGCAAAGAAACAGCACTCCTACATGACTCACTAGATCAGATGGCCTTAATAGACATCTTCAAAACATTTCACCCCAAAGTCACAAAATGTATGTTTTTCTCAAGTGCACAAGGGACAGTTTCATGACCACATATTGAGTCACAGGCAAAGTCTCACCAAATTCAGAAGACTGAAATCATATCAAGCATCTTCTCAGACCACAATGGCACAATATTAGAAATAAATTACAACAAAAACAACCAAAAATATTCAAACACTTGGAAGCTGAACGACATGCTATTAAACAATGATTGGATTACCAAAGAGATCAAAGAAGAAATTAAAAACATCCTGGAAAAGAATTACAATGAAAACACAACAATCTAAAATCCATGGGACACTGTGAAAGCAGTCCTGAGAGGGAAGTTCATAGCTCTACAAGCCTACCTCAAAAAACAAGAAAAAATGGGAACAAATCATCTAACTCTACAACTTAAAGAATTAGAAAGAGAGCAACAGGAAAAGTCCAGAGTGAGCAGAAGGAAGGAGATAATAAAGATCAGAACAGAAATAATGACATAGAGATGAAGTAAAAATTACAAAAGATCAATGAAACCAAGAGCTGCTTCTTTGAAAGGATAAACAAGATTGATCAACCTCTAGCCAGGCTCACCAAGAAGCAGAGAGAGAGGACCCGAATAAACAAAATCAGAAATGAAAGAGGCGAAATAACAAACCCCACAGAAATATAAAGGGTTGTTAAAAGTCCTATGAACAACTCTATTACAATAAACTAAACAACCAAGAGGAAATGTACATAGTCCTAGAAAAATACAACCTTCCAAAACTCAATCAAGAAGATTCTAAAAATCTCAATATGTCGACAACTATGGAGGAAATTGAAGCAGTCATCAAAAAGATTCCAGCAATTAAAAGCCTGTGGCCAGAGGGCTTCAGGGGAGTTTTACCAAACAAAGAACAAAAACCTATCCTCTTCAGACTATTCCAAAAAATTCAAGAGGAAGGAACAATTCCAAGCACATTCTATGAAGCCAGCATTACCCTATTACCAAAACCAGAAAAAGACAACACAATGAAAGAGAATTACAGGCCAATATCCCTCATGAACATAGATGCCAAAATCCAAGAAAATTCTAGCAAATTGGATCCAGCATTACATCAGAAAGATCATACACCATGACCAAGTAGGATTTATTCTGGGGATGCAAGGATGGTACAATATCCACAAATAAATAAACATGGTACATCACATAAACAAATTGAGAGATCAAAATCACATAGTCATATCAAGTGATGCAGAAAAAAGCATTTGACAAAATCCAACACCCTTTCTTGATTAAATCCCTTAGCAAAATGGAAATAGAGGGTTCATACCTCAACATAATATATGCTTTATATTACAAACCTACAGCCAATATCATACTCAGTAGGCAAAATCTAAAACCATTTCACCTAAGAACAGGAACGAGACAGAGATACCCAATTTCACCACTCCTGTTTGAAATAGTACTGGAAGTGACAGCTATAGCAATTAGACATCAAGAAGAAATAAAATGTATCCAAAGTGGAAAAGAAAACGCACAACTGTCAATATTCGCAGATGACATTATACTGCACATGGAAAACCCTAAAGAATCCATCAAAAATTATTAGACTTAATAAATGAATTAGGCATTGAACAGGATACAACATCAATGCCAAGAAGAAATCTATGGCATTTTTATACACAAATAGTGAACTTACAGAAAGAGAGATTAAAAAAACAATCGCATTTACCATCGCACCAAAAAAACTAAGATACCTAGGAATAAACTAGACTAAGGAGGTAAAAGACCTGTACTCGGAAAACTACAGGACACTGAAAAAAGAGATAGAGGAAGACATAAACAGATGGAAGAACATACCATGTTCACAGATTGGTAGAATCAACAGCCTTGAAATGCCTATACTACCCAAAGCAATCTAGATTCGATGGACTCCCCATTAAAATACCAACAGCATATTTCACAGACCTAGAACGAACTCTCCAAAAATCCATCTGGAGTAGAAGAAGACCCCGAATAGCTGCAGCAATCCTGAGAAAGATGAACAAAGTAGGAGGGATCTCAATACCGGATATCAAGATATATTACAAAGCTACTCTCCTCAAACTTCCTGGTACTGGCACAAGAACAGACATATAGACCAATGGAATAGAATAGAGAACCCAGAAATCGACCCAAACCACTATGCTCAATTAATATTCGACAAAGGAGGCAAGAACATACGATGGAGTCAAGACTGTCTCTTCAATAAATGGTGCTGGGAAAATTGTCCAGACACAAGAAAAAAAATGAAACTAGACCACCAACTTACACCATACACAAAAATAAACTCAAAATGGATAAAAGACTTAAATGTAATACGGGAAACCGTAAAAATGTTAGAGCAATCCACAGGCAGCAAAACCTCAGACAAATGCCAAAGCAATATCTTCATCAATACAGCTCCTAGGGCAATGGAAACTAAAGAGGAAATAAACAAATGGGACTACATCAAAGTAAAAAGCTTCTGCACACCAAAAGAAACCATCAACAAAACAACAAGAAAGCCCACCGCTTGGGAGAACATATTTGCCAATGTTATCACTGATAATGGCTTAATCTCCAACATTTATAGGGAACTCATACAATTTAACAAAAGGAAGATAAGCAATCCAATCAAAAAATGGGCAAAGGACCTAAATAGACACTTTTCAAAAGAGGACATTCAGAAAGCCAAGAGACATATGAAAAAATGCTCAAAGTCACTAATCATCTGAGAAATGCAAATCAAAACAACAATGAGGTACCATCTCACACCTGTCAGAATGGCTATCATCAACAAATCAACAAACGACAAGTGCTGGAGAGGATGTGGAGAAAAAGGAACACTCGTGCACTGCTCTTGGGAATGTAGACTGGTGCAGCCACTGTGGAAGACAGTATGGCGTTTCCTCAAAAAACTAAAAATGGAACTCTCATTTGACCCCGTGATCCCACTTCTAGGAATATATCCCAAGAAAACAGAAACACCAATCAGAAAGGATATATGCACCCCTATGTTCATAGCAGCACAATTCACCATAGCTAAGATCTGGAAACAGCCTAAGTGCCCATCAGTAGATGAATGGATTAGAAAACTGTGGTACATCTACACAATGGAATACTATGCTGCTGTAAAAAAGAAGGAATTCTTACCATTTGCAACGGCATGGATGGAACTGGAGAGCATTATGCTAAGTGAAATAATCCAGTCAATGAAAGAAAAATACCACATGATCTCACTCATTTATGGATAATAAAGACCATTATAAATTTATGAGTAAAAATAGATACAGAGGCAGAGCTGCCTCAAACAGACTGTCAAACTACAGCAGGAAGGCCAGGGAGGGTTGGGGGGCAGGAAGGGGAGGGTAAGAGACCAACCAAAGGACTTGTATGCATGCATATCAGCATAACCAATGGACATAAGACACTGGGGTGTAGGGGAGGCCAGGGGATTGTCAAGGGCGGGAAAAAGAAAAGGAGACATATGTAATACTTTTTGTAACACTTTAAGCAATAAAACAATAATAATAATAAAAAAACAAAGTAAAAAGCTTCTGTACAGCGAAAGAAACCATCAACAAAACAAAAAGAAAGCCCAATGCATGGGAGAACACATTTGCCAATGGTATCTCCAATAAGGGTTTAATCTCCAACATTTACAGGGATCTCATACAACTTATCAGAAGGAATATAAACAACCCAATCAAAAAATGGGTATGAACTTAAATAGATACTTTTTGAAAGAGGACATAAAGAAAGCCAAGAGACATATGAAAACATGCTCAAAGTCACTAGTCATCTGACAGATGGAAATCAAAACGAAAATGCGGTACCATGTCACACTGGTCAGAATGGCTATCATCAACAAATGACAGTGCTGGCGAGGATGCGGAGAAAAAGGAACCCTTGTGCACTGCTGGTGGGAATACAGACTGGTGCAGCCACTGTGGAGAACAGTATGGCGTTTCCTCAAAAGACTAAAAATGGAACTCCCAATTGACCCAGTGATCCCACTTATAGGAATATATCCCAAGAAACTAGAAACACCAATCAGAAAGGATATATGCACTACTATGTTAACAGCAGCACAATTTACCATAGCTAAGATTTGGAAACTGCCTAAGTGCCCATCAGCAGATGAGTGGCTTAGAAAACTGTGGTACATCTACACAATGGAATACTACACTGCTGTTAAAAAAAAAGGAATTCTTACCATTTGCAACAGCATGGATGGAACTGGAGAGCATTATGCTAATCGAAATAACCCGGAAAAAGATAAATATCACATGGTCTCACTCATTTATGGAATATAATGAACAACATAAACTGATGAACAAAAACAGATACAGAGACAGAGAAGCATCGATCAGACTGTCAAACCTCAGAGGGAAGGTAGGGGAGGGCGGAGGTAAGAGGGAGAGATCAACCAAAGGACTTGTATGCATGCATATAAGCCTAACCAATGGACACAGACACCACGGGGGTGAGAGCATGAGTGGGGGGTGAGGGGCAATGGGGGGATAATGACACATATGTAATACCTTAATCAATAAAGAAAGACACTTAAAAAAGAACCCATGTTATAGATATATACATTTATATCTAATGTATACAAATATATATTCACATCTAATATCTAATATATATAATATATATATATATATATATATATTAGAATTCGCCAAATGTTACATATGACATTGTTATATGAGAGTTAAAAGAAAGCAAGGGTCCAAACTCTAGAAATTTAAGTATTTAATCTCAAAAGAACTTTTAGGAATTCATATTAATAACTTTTAACATATACATTTTTATTTAAAGATAAGCAATTCTTTTCTTTTTATTTCCATCTGTCAAAGTAAATTGAATTTAATACATTATTTAATTCAAAATAAAATGCATACTATGTATACTATGATCTTGTTCTTATAACATCATATCTGCCTATTCACCCACCTATTTTTCTATCTCTACGCAGGCATGAATATATGACTAGAATAACATTCTATCAAATTTTAACACTGATAGTTTTTCTGAATGGAATAATTTCATGGGGTTAGTTTGTTTTCTCCTACACATTTTTTTGTAATGTTAAAGTTATTTAAGGATGAGTATGTATCAATTTTATTTGATAAACCCACGATATGATTACTGTAAACAAACAAAAAGAATCAGTGGCAGTATCATGCACTGGGAAGAGAAATGGACATGAAAATACAACACCTGAAGCTGAATAGAGCCCTATACAAATTAAATAGATATCGTGAAATTTTTCTGGACTACAGTTTACTGTTGACTGAGAAAGTTGAATGTAATGAGCTCAAAGGTTGGTTTCTGTACTAATATTACATGAATTTAAGTGGTTAATTCCTTCATCAATTTTAGGAAATATTTTTAAAAAATAAATGTATCATTTTATTCATCAATTATCTCAAGTATAACAAGTTTTATTTATTTATTTATTTATTTATTTAATTTTTTAAAAATATATTTTATTGATTTTTTACAGAGAGGAAGGGAGAGAGATAGAGAGTTAGAAACATCGATGAGAGAGAAACATCGATCAGCTGCCTCCTGCACATCTCCTACTGGAGATGTGCTCGCAACCAAGGTACATGCCCTTGACCGGAATCGAACCTGGGACCTTTCAGTCCGCAGGCTGACGCTCTATCCACTGAGCCAAACCGGTTTCGGCTACAAGTTTTAATGAATAATGTTCTGTTTGTTAGCTATATGCTTTATAATTTAATTATATTACAAGCTACAGAGGGTGCTATATCCTTGACATTGTAAAGTACTGAATACACAGTTTTATTTACATAAAATAATTGAAGAATTTCCATAATGATAAGTACAGAAAGTCCTTTTGGTAGCACTATATACTGCTTCAAGTGTGAGGGGATATTTTAAATATTGGTATTAAGGGAAGAAGGAAAGGAAGAAAAGACTGCATATTATAAAGCTCTCCTCACTCAGAATCTGTGTTAAAAACAAAATAAAATACTGACACACGTTCTTAAAATTACTAGGAAAATATTTGGATTTGCAGATAAACTAACATGAAAATGA
Organism: Myotis myotis; assembly: GCF_014108235.1. Classification (NCBI taxonomy): domain Eukaryota; kingdom Metazoa; phylum Chordata; class Mammalia; order Chiroptera; family Vespertilionidae; genus Myotis; species Myotis myotis. The sequence goes on along the minus strand of NW_023416346.1, from coordinate 101,679,717 downwards.
CAAAACAACCATAATATGGATTTTCATGGGAAATGTTACTTAGTTCCAGATGGTTTCAAAATTGAGTTTATATATGTGTCTGTATTTTTTTTTCCCACTTTCAGAAGCCTCTGTTATCTTGTCTGGGTACCTAACAAATGGCTGTTTCTTACATTATGTTAATCTGTCCAAATGACAGCTGCCAGCAGGTATAATTTTCTGTTATTTGAATTTTACATAACTCTACAATAGAATGGTATTTATCCCCGTAAATTCTTTTTAAAAAATAGTTTTATTGACTTCAGAGAAAGGGAGAAGGAGAAAGAGATAGAAACTTCAGTGATGAGAGAGAATCATTGATTGGCTGCCTCCTACAAGCCCCCTACTGGGGATTGAACCTGCCACCCTGGCATGTGCCCTGACCAGGAATCAAACTGTGACCTCCTGGTTCACAGGTCAATGCTCAGTCACTGAGCTATAACTGGTTGGGCTATCCCCATAAATTCTAATTCAGTGTCTCTGAACTTAATCATCACACAGCCTTTATAATGATGAATTATATTGAATTCATCCTATTTATTTGTGATGATCATATAGTTAGGAATGGCATTGCCATGCTGAGATGCTAATGTGATTTTGCCAATATAAGAGATGATACTAAATATATTTTGCTGAAAATTAAATGTTCTAGATACTGTATGACATTTACATATTATCATACCAAGAGTTTAAACAAATACTGAAATGCAGCTTTCACTTAAAATCAACTTACCTTTGCAATTATTACGGACTGAACTGGGTAACAAACAGTTGCTCCTAAAGTGGCCAATCCCAATGGATAAGCAATTTTCTTAAATCTAGAACCTAAGAAATTCAAACAATTAAACTCCTAATGGATGCTACCAGAAACCTGATGCTTTTATAATCTCAATATTCTCTTTGTTCCCATTAAGCCATCACCCTATGTTAAATTACACATTAGGTAATAATACCAATCAAGATGTTCTTAAGGATCACAGTTCAATTAATATACTTTAGTTTTCACATCCAATTTAATAAGGTATTCTCAATCTAACATGATAATTACCTATACAAAGGGGATTGATGATTTATTCTTTTTTAAACTAGGTATTTTTTTCATGTCCTAAGCCATGTTAAACTGAAATGGACTTTCTTTATATATCCTTTTATGATTAAGTGTTTAAGAAGGTGAAAGATCCAATTAACTAATCAGCTAAAGACTTTAAAAAATACGTAACTCCTTCTTGTCATTAACTTAGGATAGTGAAGTAACAGTTTAATAATTGCAAGTAACTTGAGATAATCAATTCATTTCTAAAAGTGTCTTATCTAAGCACCTAAGGGTCATTTTCAAACCATTTTGTACAGCAAAATCCTTTTCAAAACAAATCTTAGAGACAGACTGTCACTAGCAACTTCATATATAAAACCTATAAACTTGAAACAACTCTGATTAGCCCACAGGGGGGAAGCCCAGTGTTGAGCCCCACCTGCATAGCTTTTCCCTACCCTATTCCTCATACCACCCCTAAACTTCCATCGAACCTGGGGTTCTGTAGAACAGTTTGAAACCCATCACTCTAAGCCATAGCTTAATTCCAACAGACCATTGTTGCAAAACAATATGTATCTTTAAATGCCTGTCTGGGTACCTTAGAATCTTTAAATATGATCTGGGTAGTTAGATGATGGGATTTGTAATTGGGGGTAAGTACTTTTATTCTCTGGAACAACTCTTACATCCCTTAATTTAAAATGAAACAGCCTATCTGATATATCAGGAAAGACCAAGGTGAAAAGTACCTGGCAGTGTTTGCAGGCAACTTTACAGTTTAGGGAAAGGGAAAGGAAGTTTAAGGACTGGGAAAACCAAACATAAAGTTATCTGATAACAGATTCCAGACTGGTTCAGATCTGTGACTTCCAACCCCATGTAATTTAGTTTGGGGACAATGACTGACAACTCAGCTGTGGACAGAGGATGAATGAAAGGTGACCAAAATGACTACTGATGCTTAGTAAGGGCTTGACTATGGAGAGGAAGCAGTAATGCCTGCTGAGAGGGTTACTATAACCAGAAATGGAAAATGGGGAAATACAAAATTCACCACATGCTTATGAAGAAAGTGATTTAAAGATGGGAAAAAAAAGTCAACAGAATATGTCTAAGACTGCCATTGTTAGAAAGGCCTGCTTGCCAGGCTGGCTCTTGGCTGGCATCTGGGCACTTGCTTGGTAAGCAGTTCCTTACAATGACAGTAAACATTCCCTGATTGATTAGATGGCACACTGTACCCAAATTGTTTGTATAAGTAATGTGGTTTATGATGAACAACTACTTTCCTTCTGGGAGTCTAGAATTTGCGTAGATGTTTAGACAGACAATACGTACATGACCAGCCCCAATAATAACCTTGGTCACTCAGTCTCTAAAGAGCTTTCCTGGTTGATATCTGACATAATGTCACAAGTCATTAGTGGAGGATTTAAGTGCACCTTATATGGCTCCACTATGAGAGGACTCTTGGAAGCTTATGCCTGGTTTCCTCTAAGTCGTGCCTCATGTGCCTTTTCCCTTTGCTGATTTACTTTGCATTCTTTCACTGTAATAAATCCTAGCCATGAATATGACTGCAGGCTGAGTCCTCTCAGTCTTCCTAGCTAATGGGAAAACCTGGGGATGGTCTTAGGGACTCTCTATACAAGTAGAACAGTGGGAAGGAAGGACAAATTTGGTAGAGATACAGAGTGCAAGGAGGGGGGAAAGAAAGAAAATATATCAAGTCTCATGTGCTAAAGCAGTGGTTCTCAACCTTGGCTGCACATTAGAATCACCTGGGAATCTTTTTAAAATCCTGATTTCTGGGCCTCATCCTCTGGAAATTCTGTTTCTTTGTTACTAATGTTGTGGCCTCACCCCATAACAAAGAAACAGAATTTCCGGAGGATCAGGCCCAGAAATCAGGATTTTAAAAAGATTCCTAGGTGATTCTAATGTGCAGCCAAGGTTGAGAACCACTGTGCTAAAGGAAAGTGGTGAGTCAGTTGCCTACTTTCCAAACTCCATTTTGAGATGGCTGATGTCAGTTCCAGGAATCTCAGGACCAGGAGGGAATACATTTTTCTCTCCTATGTACGTCAGTATCTCTGTCTCAAATCCTTAATATAGCCTCCAGAAAATTGGTTGTCATGACTAAGCAAGGAAAAGTAGTTTGAGTGGTTAGTTTTACATTACTGTAAAACTCTCAAGATCTTTTTCTTTTTGATAGCTAGAGATTCTTAAGACCTTTTAAAAATAGTTATCTACAAGATGGGAAACAACAATACATTACAATATAAATAGGAATAGCTGTATTTTTTAAAATATTATTTGTAAATGATCTTACTAGAAATTCACCTTTTTTTGGTGTACAGTTCTATCCATTTTAATATATGGAATTATGTAACCACCATCATAATCACAATATGGAACAACTCTATTGCTCCTAAAAACATCTCATGCTATCCCTTTGTATTGACACCTTCTCCCTATTCCTAACCCCTGGAAACCACAGACATGCTCTTTAGCACAATAGTTTTGTCTTTTTGAGAAAGTCATATAAATGAAATTATACAATACAGTGGGGCCTTGACTTATGAGTTTAATTCGTTCTGAGACCGAGCTCGTTAAGGGGCTCGTTAAGGAGCTCGTTAACTCAAATTACTCTATCAACTCAATGCAAAAAATCGGCCTAGAGACAGCTGGTATCTCAAAAAACTCGTTAGTCAGGACACTCGTAAGTCAAGGCCCCACTGTATTAAACTTTTTGGGAATGGCTTCTTTAACTCAGATTCATCAAGATTGTTGCATGTATCAATGGTTCATCCTTTGTTGCCCAAGTAGTATTCCTTTGTTTGATGTTCCACAGTTTAGTTAATTGCTGAAAGACATTTAGACTGTTTCCAAATTTTGGTGATTATGAATAGAATTGTTATTAACATTTGTGTTTATGTTTTTCTTTTCTCCAGGGTAAATCCCCAAGAGTGGGATTACTGGGTCTCCTGGTGAGCATATCTTTAACTTTATGACAAACTATTTTCAGAATGACTGTACCATTTAATATTCCCACCAGTAGTGTCTGAGAGTTTCAGTGGCTCTACATTCTCAAATCTACTTGGTATGGTTAGTCTTTTTAATTTAATTTAATTATATTTTTTGTGTGGGGGATGGAGGGCCGGAGGAGTGTGGGGGCAGGGAGAGGAGAAAGGGAAAGGCAGAAGGCAGGGGCGTGCTCCATGGAGGGAGAGCCTTTTTAATTTTAGACATTCTAATAGGTGTGTAGTGGTATCTCATTGTGGTTTTCATTTGCATTTCTAATAACTAATGATGTTGAACATCTCTGGAAATATGTATATTCTTAAAAACCCAAAAAGGTTTTAATAAAAGTAATCATGCTGTACTATAGAATCTGAATGTTTTAAGGTAGCCTATTCTAACAATATTCAATAAAATATATGAGGTTTTCCTGTGACAATAAAATTCAGAAATTAATATACTGTAATTAAAAAAGAGAATATATATATATATTTTTAAACCCTACCTTTTCTTGCTGAAACCAAGCCTGCTAATCCTGAAACTGTAATCACTCCAATTTTCGGAAGAAAATCTCGTGGTGGATCCTTCAGATAAACATATGCATCTCAAGAAATCAGTGAAAAATTAATATAAATGACTTATACAACTGGGCATTCTACATAGGTATAATGCAGAACAGTTAGAGATAATAGCAAATGATTTAAACACTCTTCAAAAGAACTATACAAAATAATGATTTAAGCAGTGACTTAAAAGCTAGTTATAATAGTTACTTGTTACAAAATTAAATCTTCCTTCCAAAGCTGATTTCATATTTGTTTTCTTAACAATACAGGTTATTACTCTTCAATGAAATATGATGCTACAGTCAGTACCTTAATATGGATTATTATAAAGTAAATTCTTGATTGTGTAAGTACTCTCTACATATAATAGAAATTATTCTGACCTTATCTACTCAAACATTGGTAGGATCCAGTAAGCACTGAAATACTTTATTAGAGAACTTTAAATAATAGTTTAGGGATACATGTAAGCATTAAATCCTGCATGCCACTACTCCCAGTAACCTCAGAGCCGATGTTGATCTTGGTTAAAATCAAGATGATCAGGCCCTGGTCGATTATCTCAGTGTTTAGAGCTTTGGCCCTTGGATTGAAGGGTCAAGGGTTCAATTTCTGGTTAAAGGAGGCAACCAATTGATGTGTGTCTCACATCAATGCTTTTCTCTCTCTCTTTCTGCCCCCCTCCCTCCCTTCCATTCTCTCTGGAAATCAATGGAAAAAATATCCTCAGGTGAGGATAAAAAAAATGATCAGGATGAGAAGTGAGCCTAGATAAAAAGTAGATGGAAAGTGTGCAGAAGACTAGATTTCTTGGCTTTTTATACATTTTAATTGTATTGGTTCTATGCAGTCCAAAGCCACATTCTTCTATCATTGTTAATTATTTAATGGCAATCAGTTGTTTAACGATATTCCTCAAGATTGATGAGAATATAATTGGAATTAATTCCCACAACATATATAAAATAATGATAATATATATACTGGTCATCAATATCAATATCGTAGAGACTTTTAAAATTTTACCCTGATCTTTGTGTCCTCTATACATTTATTTTGACATCTGGCTTAGGTAAAAAAAAATAAGAACTTATATCTGATGCCAAACACCATTATCAAACTAAAGACTCAAACACATTAGCTCAAATATTCTAGGGTGTGACTGATTGGTATAGTGTTTCCTAATAATCAATAGCAAAATACTATGTATTTTAACTGCAAGTAGCACTTATTAAAAGTAACTAATAACAATGGAGACATGTTTCTAATTTATGCTTTATGAGTATATAATATAAAGACAGTTTGACAGTTTGAATTCAGATGCTGCCACTTACTAATTATGTGGTCTTGGTAACCTACTTAATCTTTCTAAACCCCAGTTTCCTCATCTGCAAAAGGAGAATATTTAAAATACCAAGTCACGCCCTGACCGGTTTGGCTCAGTGGATAGAGTGTCGGCCTGTGGACTCAAGGGTCCCGGGTTCGATTCCAGTCAAGGGCATGTACCTTGGTTGTGGGCACATCCCAGTGGGGAGTGTGCAGGAGGCAGCTGACCGATGTTTCTCTCTCATCAATGTTTCTAGCTCCCTTTCCCTCTCCCTTCCTCTCTGTAAAAAATCAATAAAATATATTTTAAAAAAATAATAAAATAAAATACCAAGTCACAAAGTTGCTATAAAAAAATTAGATAAATTATGTAAAATGCCTATCATAGTGACTTAGCATATAATAATAGCCAAATAAATTGTAGATATTATTGTTTTGGCATTATTATTATAAACTGCTATGCAGAGTATCTTTACAGTTTTTAAAACATAATAATGGATAACATACTATGTTTATTTTTTTCACATTTTAACATTGCAAGTTAAAAAGACAATGGAACATTCCTAATTACAAGTGATTCACTCACCTACCTTTTCCAAATTGAACTGTATCCATTATCCCATTTTTCACAAAGACATACACACCCTAAGCAAAAAGGGGAAAAAAGGATATCTGCATTTTTTAAAATGTTGACAATTAGATCAAACAGTTGACATTGCTATTTTATTAAAATGTTGATAGCATTGCACCCAAATCTAAATCGAACTTTCCTATTTATTCACTATGAGGATATTTGTTGAACTTAGCTTTTCTTGATTTCTTTCTTTTCATTCTATTTAACATGGATAATACTTTACTATTTTCCTCATATTAAATAAGTACTGCCTATAAAATAATCGGAGCAGCTCAGACAAAACTTATTGCAGAAATACAAATATTTGTCATCTGATTTTATAATGGCCTAGAAAATTGAATGGAATTTAAATAAAGCATAAAGAGAGGTATATTTCAGCTTAGAAGCAATATCTGATTAATAAAGATGCTGCAGCAACAACATAAAGCCTAAAGAAAAGTACTTCATCTTCTCCTTTTTTAAAAGTATGCATTAGAATGAGAAAAAAATCCTAATTAAGACATTTATCTCAGGATAGAAATCATCCTACACAGGCTAGCCTCCATCTTGTTTTTAAATAGCAACATAAATTATCTACAAATCTAGATTAATTAACCCATGGAAGGATTAAACCTTTAAATCAAATTTTTCATTTTACCTGTTTCCAACTAATTTATTTTGATGCAAGAAATATTGTTATACACATTAATTGAGTGATAGGTACTATCTCAATTACAGCAGAAGAAAAGGAAGGCATGAAATGATTTTTCATAGTAATTCCACATAGACACGCTGTACTCCACTGAAGGAACCAAAAAACACAATCTAAATGTATGGTCTCCTTCTCTAAAATAGCTGCTTTTAAACCATGGGATAAAAAAACAAGAGAGACTTTCTAAGCAAATAAAATGGAAAAGAGTATATTAGATGGGAAAGGAATAAGTTATTGCTATTGAGATATCTTGGTTTTAATAACTTTGCTTCAGATATTTTCATGGTGCTCAGAGATGCACAGGTTTATTCTGTTCACTATGGTTTCAAGCTGTACAAACCAACATAGACCCTAACTGCCATGAAACTACTTCTCTTTAGGGACTGCCTCTTGAGAAAATTTCACCTTCACATTATACTTATTGACCAGGTGAGTGGAAAATCATGTAACTGTTGAAGAAACAAACTAGTAACTTCTTTTAGAAAAATTTCCATAGCTAGGTTTAGAAATTCACTTTTACCACTGGGGATCACAGTTATCTAAACTTCAAAATATCATCAAGGAGTAGGAGTAGAAATTGAATTTGCCCTACATGATTCAAAGTTTAATGCAGAATGTAATTTGAGTCAGAATTAATTTTTAAAGAACATATTACATTTTTAGAGGAAAATTAGAGAGGAAACATTGTTTACATTGAAGATGAAATGCATTCAAAAGTGACCTCCTTCAACCTAATTGTTTCAGCATATTAACAAATATAAAGTTCTTTCAATCTTTCTTAAATTGGATGATAGTTAAATAGCAATTTAAGTATCTCACTAAACAATTTACCTCACTGAAAAAACAACTTTGAGACAATATGGAAAATTAGGTCTCAGGAGACTAAAGTATGAATCATCTAGTTGCTGGCATGATTCAGAACCATTAGTTAAGATATTTCACTCTGAGATTAAACTATTAAGAGTGTGCAGTACAGTAGTACCATTAGAATTATTTGACAGGAAATTAAAAAACACACACAATATATTCACTGGATGTTTTAAATATCATCTAGAATAGCCAGAGTTCACAGATTTGGTATTTCAATCAGATCATTAGATTTTTCTTTTAAAAAGAATGGATTAGAAACAAAAAAGGCACAAAGTTAACAATTGGCTAGATTTGAAGTAAATTAGTATAGCTATTAGGTCAGAATGATGAAAATAATGGTACCAGCATTATAATTATGACACTGACATTTGAGACATTGAGGCTAACACACTTATGTTGACCCAATGATAAAGCAACATCAGTACTGCATCAGCTTACTCCACTGCTGCTGAGTACTGCTGACTGAAGGCTAAGTATCAAAATAAGGTGAATTATATTTTGCCTCATAGCTCATTGTAGTCAAATTGACCTTATGAGCTAAACAAAACAAGTGAAAAAAATTTTTTTAAAAATATATTTTATTGAGTTTTTAGAGAGGAAGAGAGAGAGATAGAGAGTCAGAAACATCGATGAGAGAGAAACATCGATCAGCTGCCTCCTGCACATCTCCTACTGGGGATGTGCCTGCAACCCAGGTACATGCCCTTGACCGGAATCGAACCTGGGACCTTTCAGTCCACAGGCCGACGCTCTATCCACTGAGCCAAACCGGTTTTGGCACAAGTGAAAATTTTGCTTAGTCAAATAAGAAGCAATTAAAAAGTAATCTCAGAACTTCATGTAACAGGCCAAACAATGTTTTATACATGGTAGGTGACATACTAGGAAATGCTTGTTGAACTACTTTAATCTATGAAGTAGTGGTATGGTAGAATAAATATGGCCACAAATTATTTGCTGCTACTTGTATTGAGGGGTGGCATTTTTTCCTCTCCCTCAAAAAATTAGATTGGCCTTAGTAACACTAGAATGCTGTAAAGGAGACTTCTGTAGACATCTGAGGATAGGTAAGAAACTTGGCAAATTCTACCTAGGACCTCTTGTAACATTTTCTGTAGGAGCCCTGAATTGCCCATGTAAGTTATCTGGCCACCTTGCCTGAGAGGCCATGTGTAGGTGCTTTAGTCAACATTCCCAACTGAGCCCAGTGCTCTAGCATCTGTGACAAGTTGCCAGACATGAGAATGAAGCTGTTTTGGACCTCTAGATCAGGCCATTCACCTGATGAATCCCACTGAGTGACCTCTGAGAACACCATAAGAACACTTGTCTGAACTCCAATCCAATTCCTGATTTACAAAATAATGAAATATAATAGAATCGTTGTTTTAAACCACTAAGCTTGGGGGTAGTTTGTTACACATCAATGGGTAACTGGAACAACTGGTATGCAATACAAATAAGAAATCCTCTAATATTGAACAACTATTAGAATAGACTTACCTTGCACCAGCCAATATAACGACCAGTTGTAGTGCGGATGGAGGCAAAGCCCATTTGTAAATTACCAGGCTGCTCTTCAACATATTTAGATTGAAGAGGTGGTGAAGTATATATAGGGAGCTAGAGGCAAAAATAAATAGATAAACAAACAAACTTCATGTCAAAAATATAAAAAATCTGAAATTACTTCTCCAACAGTATGGCAGAATAAGAATCTTCACCAACATTCCTGCTAAATTCAACTAAAAATACTGATATATATTTTTAATTTAATTTATTAGAGTGACATTGGTTAATAAAACTATAGTTTCAGGTGTACAATTCTACAACGCATGATCTGTATACGTGATTGTGTGTTCCCTACACCAAATCAAGTCTCTTTCTATCACCATTTATCTCCCCTAAACTCACTTCTACCTCCTCCCTAGACTCCTTTCCCTCTGGTAATCACCATACTGTTGTCTGTGTGTTTCTTCCTTAATCCTTTCAATTTTTTTTCATGTAGCTCCCAACACCCCTCCTCTCTGACAACTGTTCCCTCTATTCCCACTTTACTGAGAGTTTTTATCATAAAAGGGTGCTGAATTTTATAAAATGCCTTTTCTGCATCTATTGATATGATCATCTGGTTTTTATCCTTCATTTTATTTATGTGGTGGTTATCACATTTATTGATTTGCATATATTGTACCAACGTTGCATCCTCAGAATAAATCTCACTTGATCGTGGTATATGATTTTTAAATGCATTTCTGGATCTGGTTTGCTAATATTTTGTTGCGGATCTTAGCATCTATATTAAAGACAATGGCCTCGAAAAAAACCAAGATGGCGGCATAGGCAAACACAACCACTTCAAGAATACAACTAAAAGACAGAACGGACATCATCCAGAACCACAGGAAGGCTGGTTGAGTGGAAATTCTACAACTAGAAGGAAAGAGAAAAGCATACCGAGACTCAGAGGAGGTGTGGTGCAGAAGTAAAGTACAGAGGTACGGAGGCGGGGAGGGCTGGCGGCTGAGGACACGGTTGTCTTTTTCAATCGGTAGGGAGTCTCAAGCTCTGAGCTCCAGTTCCGCGCAAGTCTCTGGGGACCCAGACTCATACGTGAGAAACTGGACTGTCTGGCATCGGTTGGAACTAGAGGGCAGCTTTCTCTCAGAGGTGCTTGCAGCGATTGCCAGGACACTGAGAAGCGGGGCCTCTCAGGGCAGCCATAGCTGCTTGCTCCGCCCTGTTGATTCCCTGGGACCCCCGCACCACCCAAGCTGTGCGCTGGCTTTTGCATATGAAAGGCCTGGCCCTTTGCAATCTGAAAATTACCTAACAAACTTACATCTGGCCCAAGGCCCCAGGGCAACTTGCATTGCTTCACAGCTGAGCTCCTGCTGGGTAGCCTCAAGCAGAGGCTAGATTAGCACCTCCTTAGAGATCCAGGAGCCAGTGTGCCCGGTAGTCAGAGTGGGACCATCTAGATTGCAGCTCCTCGGATCCATAAAGGACACACTTGGGGGCAGACTCAGTGAGCACCAAAGCCCCATTGAAGCAAGTCTTGCCCCGAAGGGGTGTCTCTAGCACAGAAGTTCTCCCACTGCAGACACAGCTGATTCTCACAGCCAATTGGCCTGGAGGTCAATTCCTCCCAGTGATACCTAGAACAATCAAGGCTTAACTACAACAAGACTGTGCACAAAGCCCACAAGGGGGTGCACCAAGAGTGTCCACCTCAGGTAATTGGGGAGGCTGAGCCACTGGGCCCTATAGGACGCCTAGCACAGAAAGCCACTCTATCAACACAGGGAAGCGTAAAAAATGCAGAGACAAAGAAACATGACACAAATGACAGAAATGGAGGGAAGAAAACTACTGGATATAGAGCTCAAAACCACACTTTTAAGGTTTTTCAAGAACTTTCTAGAAACCACCGATAAATTTAGTAAGACCCTCAAAAAGTCTAGTGAGATCCTCGAGGTTATGAAAAAGGACTAACTAGAAATTAAGCATACACTGACTGAAATAAAGGATATTATGCAGAGTTCCAACAGCAGACTAGAGGATCACAAGAATCAAGTCAAAGATTTGAAATAAGAAGAAGCAAAAAACAGCCAACTGGAAAAACAAAAAGGAAAAAGAATCCAAAAATACAAAGATAGTGTAAGGAGCCTCTTGGACAGATTCAAGCGTAGCAACCAAGACACATCATAAAATGCCAAGAGCAAAAGACAAAGAGAGAATCTTAAAAGCAGCAAGAGAAAGACAGTCAGTTACCTACAAGGGAGTACCCATATGACTGTCAGCTGATTTCTCAACAGAAACTTGGCAGGCCAGAAGGGAGTGGCAAGAAATATTCAAAGTGATGAATGCCAAGAACATACAACCAAGATTACTCTACCCAGCAAAGCTATCATTCAGAATTGAAGGTCAGATAAAGAGCTTCACAGATAAGAAAAAGCTAAAGGAGTTCATCACCACCAAACCAGTATTATATGAAATGCTGAAAGGTATCCTTTAAGAAGAGGAAGAAGAAGAAAAAGGTAAAGATACAAATTATGAACAACAAATACACATCTATCAACAAGTGAATCTAAAAATCAAGTGAATAAATAATCTGATGAACAGAATAAACTGGTGATTATAATAGAATCTGGGGCATAGAAAGGGAGTGGACTGACTATTCTTGGGGGGGAAAGGGGTATGGGGGATGCGGGAAGAAACTGGACAAAAATCGTGCACCTATGGATGAGGACAGTAGGGTGGGGGTGAGGGCGGAGGGGAGCTATGGGGGGAAAAAAGAGGAACAACTGTAATAATCTGAACAATAAAGATTTAATTAAAAAAATAAAAAATATATATTAAAAAAAATAAAGACAATGGCCTCTAATTTTCTTTCTTTGTAGTATATTTATCTTATCTGTTTTTACATTAGGATAAGGCTGGTCTCATAAAATAAGCTTGGGAGTGTTTCCTGCTCTTGAATTTTTTTGGAATAGTTTGAGGAGGATAGGTGTTAGTTCTTCTTTGAATGTTTGGTAAAGTTCACTTGTGAAGCCATCCAGTCCAATACTTTTGTTTGTTAGGAGGTTTTTTGTTTTGTTCTGTTTTGTTTTTTATTACTGCTTCAATTTCATTAGTTGTCATCTGTCTATTCAGATTCTCTGATTCTTCCTGATTCAGTTTTGGAAGATTGTATGTTTCTAGGAATTTATCTATTTTGTCCAGATTGTTCAGTATTTTGGGAATATTGTTGTTCATTATATTTTCTTACAATCCTTTGTATTTCATTGGTTTCATTTCTGATTTTATTTATTAGGGTCCTATCCCCCCCCCTTTTTTTTTTGATGAGTCTGTTTAAAGTTTTATCAATCTTGTTTATCTTTTCCAAGTAGCAGCTCTTGGTTTCATTAATCTTTTGTACTGAGTTTTTAGACTCCTTTTTGTTTCTTTCTCTTCTGATCATTGCAGTTTCTTACCTTCTACTCAACTGGGGCTTTGTTTGTGGTTCTTTTTGAAGTTCCTTTAAGTGTACAGCTAGATTGTTTACTTGAGACTTTTCTTATTCCTTGAGATAGGCCAGTAATGTTATGAATTTCCCTCTTAGAGCTGCTTTCACTGTGTCCCACAGATTTTCAGTTGTTGTGTTCTTATTTTCATGTTATCTTTTGATTTCTTCCTTGATCTCATTGTTAATCTGTTCATTGTTTAGTAACATGTTATTTAGCCTCCATGTTTCTGGGTGTTTTTCCTTTTTTTCCCTTGTGATTGATTTCTACTTTTATACCATTATAGTCAGAGCAAATGCTTGATATGATTTCAATCTTCTTAAATGTACTGAGACTTGTTTTGTGTCCTAACATGTGGTATCTCCTAGAAAATGTTACATATGCCCTTGAAAAGAATGTATATTCTGTAGCTTTGGGATGAAATATAAGAAGGTATCAATTAAAACCATTGGATCTAGTGTGTCATTTAAGGCCACTGTTTCCTTGATTTTCTGTTTGGAAGACCTATTAATGTCAATGGGATGTAAAAATCTCCTACTATGACTCTATTACCGTCAATCTCTCTCCTTATGTCCATCAACATTTGCTTTACATATTTAGGTGTTCCTATGTTGGGGGCACACGTGTTTACAAGTATTATATCTTCTTGTTGGACTGTTCCTTTTTATCATTATTTAGTGTCCTTATATCATTATATAGTGTTACTGTAGCCTTTGATGTAAAGTCAATTTTGTCTGGTATAAGTATTGCTACCCTAGCTTTATTTTCCTTTTCATTTATGCAAAATATCTTTTTACATCCCTTTATTTGTAGACTGTAACTTTTGTTCTGAGGTGGGTTTCAAGTAGACACCATATATGTAAGTCTTGCTTTCCTATCCATTCAGCTACCTCATGCCTTTTTTAAGAAAAGTCTTTGCCCTAACCCATTTGGTTCAGCCTGTGGACTGAAGGGTCCCAGGTTCAATTCCGGTCAAGGGCATTTACCTTGGTTGCAGGCATATCCCCAGTAGGGAGTGTGCAGGAGGCAGTGTCTGGTCTGTGAAGCTCTTTATCGGACCTTTAATATTAAATGATAACATTGTGAGTAATCTTGTTTGTGGGTCCTTGTTGTATATCACTTTGAATATTTCTTGCCACTCCCTTCTGGCTTAAAAAGTTTCTGTTGAGAAATTATGTGACAATCATATGGACACTCCCTTGTAATTAACTGCTTTTCTCTTGCTGCTTTTAGGATTCTCTCTTTGTCTTTAACCCTTAGCATTTTAATTATGAATTATCTTAGTGTGGGCCTCTTTGGGTTCATATTGTTTGGGACTCTCTGCACTTTCTGGACTTTTATGTCTATTTCTTTCACAATGTAGGAGAAGTTTTCTGTCATTATTTCTTAAAATAGGCTTTCAATCTCTTGCTCTCTCTCTTCTCCTTCTGGGACCTTCATAATGTGAATGCACCCCACAATGCTTGAAGTTGTCCCAGAGCCTCCTTACACTATCTTCATATTTGTGGATTCTTTTTTCTTTTTGCTCTTCTGATTGGGTGTTTTTTTGCTTCCTCATATTCCAAATTGTTGACTTGTTTCTCGGAATCCTCTACTCTACTGTTGAATCTCTGTAAATTGTTCTTTATATCAGCTAGTGTATACTTACTTTCTGATTGGTCCTTTTTCATGTCTTTGATGTTCTCACAAAGGTTCTTGAAATTCTAATCAAGATCTTGACAATCTCACTAAGTCCCTTGAAGGTCTCATTAAGATCCTTGAGCAACCTTCTAACCATTGTTTTGAACTCTGTATCTAGTATTTTGTTTGCTTCCATTTTATTTAGTACTTTATCTGGAGATTTCTTCTATTCTTTCATTTGTGACATGTTTCTTTGTCTCTGCATTTTGGCTGCTTCCCTGTGTTTGTTTCTCTGTATTAAGTAGAGCTGCTATATCTCCTGGAATTGGCAGAGTGGTCTTGTATGGTAGGTGTCCTATAGGGCCCAGTGGCTCAGCCTCCCCAGTCACCTGAGTTGGGCACTCTATGTGCACCCCTGTGTGGGCTGTGTGCACAGTCTTGTTGTAGTTGAGCCTTGATTGCTATTGGAATCACTGGGAGGGATTAACCTCCAGGCCAATTGGCTGTGAAGACTGACTGCAACTACAGTGGAAGAGCTTCTGTGCAGGAGACAGCCCTATGGGGCAGGACTTGCTTCAGTGGGGCTTTTGTGTTCACTGAGACTGCCCCTTGAGTGTGTCACTTGTAGATGTGTAGAGTTGTAATCTGGTGTGGTCTGAAGCTGTCCACCAGCTGCATTAGCTCTGGGGCCTCCCAGGAGGTGAAAAGTCAGCCACTGCCTGGGGCCACCTGGCAGGAGCTACACATCAATCTGTAGATGGCTGCTAGTTGTGTTGTGTTTGGAAGTGCCCTGGCAAGGCCACGCTGTGAAGGTCTTGGGCCTCTTATTGATAGGTATGCAACACACTGACACCAGCTGCTGCTTGTTTGAGAGATTTTATAAAAATCTGAAACCTGAGATAGGACAGGACATTCATATAGAAAAGCTGCTGCAAACAACTTGGGTGGGGATGAAAACTGGATGGGGAGGAATCCCTAGGATGGAGGGAACAATGTGAGCCAAGCTGATGGAAACTCAGATATGGCTGCCAGGCAGCTCCGCAACAAGGAAGGTCTCAGCATAGGTCTTTCCCTGATGCCAAACAATCCAGTTCTGCTCCAGATGTCCCTGGATCCCCCAAAGCCATTGTCCCAGCACAGGAGCTCAGAGGGAGGAAGTCCAAGTAAATTCGTGCACCAGCTCTTTAAGAGTAATTTCCTGAGTGACACAGCAGCCACTATGTCACTCAGTGACAATCCCCACTGGTTTTACAGCCTGAAGTTACAAGGATTTCTCTTCCCAGCTCTGGAACCCTGGGCTGAGGGCCTGGTATGGGGCTGGGACCCCTTGCTCCTCAAGGGAGTCCACTGCAGATGAGATATCACTCCTAACTTAAAAAATGCCACACATGGGTGTTGGACCAGCCCACTCCATACCTCCAAACCTCCTACCAGTCTTGATGTACAGTGGGGCCTTGGCTTATGAGTTTAATTTGTTCCATGACGGAGCTCGTAACTCAAATTACTCGTATGTCAAATCATAAAGTGAACGAGTGAGACACGTGATGCTGGGCTGATGTTGTGGCGTTCACTGTGACGTTTGCTGCGCCAACTAGTGGTGGGGTATCTGAAGCTGGCTTGTAACCCGAATTTTAGCTCGCAACTCAGAGCAAAAAATCGGCTGAGAGACGGCTCGTATCTCAAAAAACTCGTTAGTCGGAACACTCGTAAGTCAAGGCCCCACTGTACTTTCTTCTTTACTTCTCTAGTTAATAAGACTTCCATTCAGCCAGATTTCAGGTGGTTCGGAATGATGTTTGTTCTGTATTTTAGTTGTAATTTTGATGTGGTTGTGGGAGGCGGTGAGTACTGGCATTTACTATGCCACCATCTTGGTTCTTCTACCCTATGCTTTTTGATTGGAGCATTTGTTATTTACATTTAAACTGGCTATTGATAGGTACATATTTATTGCCCTTTTTTCTTTTAACTATGTACCTCAATAATAATAATTATCCTTCTCCTCCTTTCCTTTACCCTCCCCCTTCCCCTTCTCCTTCTCCTTCTTCTCTCTTTAAGAAGTACTTTTACCACTTCTACGAATATGTTCAAAGGAAATGAAATCTGGATCTCCAAGAGAAACCTGCATTTCCACATTGCAGCATTATTAACAATAACTAAGATCCTATATAATAAAAAACTAATATGCAAATGGTCATCATGCCCTCATGCCATCATGCTGTAACAGCTCAGACACTCAACACTGGGGAGAGAGGAATGGAGACCAGCCAGGCTGCAGCCCAGGAGAGGAAAAAGCTGCCTGCCTCATGGTCCTGGGTGCCAGTGGATGTGCCTGCAACTGCGGCCTGGGAGAGAGACAAGCCATCCGCCCAAAGGTCCAAGGTGCCAGCACCTACAGCTGTGGCTGGGGAGAGGGACAAGCCGCCCACCCTGTGGTCCAGGGCACCTGTGTCTGTGGCCTGGGAGAAGCCGCCCGCCCACAGTCCCCTGTGGCTGTTGCTGGCCTGGGCGAAGTCAGGCCAGGTCCTGGGTGCCTGCAGCTGGCCAGAGAGAGGGAAGCCCAGGTCCCAGGTGCCTGCGACCAGCTGGAGGAGGGAATCCTGGGTCCTGGGTGCGGGGTGAGGCAGAGGTGGTTACGGGTGATCAGGCCAGCAGGGGAGCAGTTAAGAGCAATCAGGCAGGCAGGCAGAGGTGGTTAGGGGCAATCAGGCAGGTAGGCAGGTGAGAGGTTAGGAGCCAGCGGTCCCAGATTGCGAGAGGCAGTTAGACATTCCCTGAGAGGTCCCAGATTGGAGAGGGTGCAGGCTGCTATGAGGAAAACCCTTCCCCCATGCATGAATTTCATGCACCGGGCCTCTAGTATGAAAATAATCTAAATGCCCATCAGCAGATTATTGGAATGGGAAGAGATCAACCACAGAACTTGTATGCATATATGTATAACCTATGGACACAGACAATAGGGTGGTGAAGGCCTGGGGGTAGGTGGAGGTTGGTTAGAAGAGGTCAATGGGGAAAAAAGGGAACATACATAATACTTTCAACAATAAAGCTTTTTAAAAATTAAATTAAAAAAAGAAAATGTGTGTGTATAATAGACTACCAACATTTTTAAGGTTTCAAAACAAACACTTACATATAATATTATATTATGCTCCCTTAGCAAAGGGATATCCACCTGTTTTTGACAACATGGATGAACCTAGAGGATTATTATGCTAAGTGAAATAAGTGAGACTCAGAAAGAAAAATACTATATGATCTCACTTATATGTAGAATCTAAAACAGACTCAGAAGTAGGGAGTGGAATAGTGGTTACCATAGGTGGAGTGAGAGAGAAATGAGGAGGTGGAAGAGTACACTTAGGTAAGAAGAATAAGTTTCAGCGATCTAATGTGCAGCATGATGACTATAGTTAACAATACTATATTGAACACTTGAAATTTGCTAACAGGGTAGCTCTGAGTGTTAATACGCGCACACACACACAGACAATGGTAACTATATGAGGTGACAAATATGTTAATTAGGTTGATTGTGGTGATCATTTTACAATGCATATATATGTGTGTGTGTGTGAAAATATCAAATTGTACACTTTAAATATATTCAATTCTTATTTGTCAAATATCCTATATAATAAAAGAGAAACATGTAAATTGACCATCCCTCCACTACACTCACCAGCCAATCAGGAGTGAGTATGCAAATTAACCCAACAAAGATGGCGGATTAATTTGCATACACAGTTGCCAGGTGGAGAGTAGAGTGGGAGAGCCAGCAGAGAGTGGAGCAGCTTGGGGAACTTGGCTCCCCAAGCCACCAGACAGAGAGAAGAGAGGGAGAGCTGGCGGCTTGGAGGACTTGACAGAGTGGGAGAGCATGGGATGGAGACAGAGCAAGAAGGGAAAACCAAGAGCGTGGGAGCACCAGGAATTCTGTGAATAGTAGTTCTGGTGGCATCCCAGGACCTGATGCAGAAGCCCAGAGCATGGGGAACACAAGGAATGCTGGGAATCATAGTTCTGGTGGCTGGTGTATCTCCCAGACACTAGAGCAAAGTGAGCCTGTAGCAAGTTATTGTTGTGGTGGGGGGTGGAGGGAAAGCAAAGGTGAGAGACATAAGTAAAATCAGAGTGTCTAGGAAAAATTAAAGGGAAGATATACTGAAACTTCCAGGAAATCTCCACCAATGAAGCAAAGAAAAAAAAAAGCCCCTTTTATTCTCTGAGCACAAACCAAACTGGGTTGGGGGTCTCAGAAAATTTGCTCCTATGACTGCAAAGACAGACAGAAACTCCTGGATTGGAGAGGGCTCCCCTGACGGCTCCCAGATTGGAGAGGGTGCAGGTTGGGCTGAAGGACCCACCCCCAGTGCATGAAGATTCTATAGTATCTCTATAAAGCTGAAAAAAAGGTTCAAGCCTACTATGATAATTCTGTCTCCACTGAGGGAAGAACAATCTCATTATGTATTCTATAAATATAACTTGCTTATACCCGATTAGAAATTACAATTAGATTCAGTTAGCTATAAAACCACATTTAAATTAAATTTAACAAAAGTATCTAGAACTCCAAAATCAATATTCTCCTCTGTTATTTTTTGGTGAAAACAAGCAAGTAAGAAGAAAATGGGTCAAACTCATATATCACAGAAATCTTTTAAAAAGAAATATCCAGTGATGGCTGACCATATCTACACACAGACCAATTGCCAGTCATTTTACAGATCTGAATACTGCAAAGTTCATGGTTTAAAATAAATGGTCATCCCACAGCTCTCCAGAGTTTTCTAGTAAAGAGGCATTCAATTATATTCACTAGATTGTACTTAATAAGGCAGGGATATATTGCTACTTTTTAAAGTCACGCTTAACAAGAAGAATTGAACTAAAAAAAACAACATTTAATTAGCCACAAGTTTACCAGAAAAATCAATTAATCAGAACACCTCATTCATACAGTGAATAGAGACTTTATTGTAACTAGACGTAAGTAGATCCATAACTCACTTTACACAATAAAAGTACATGAAAAAGTTGCATGCAAATCATATTTTCATTTCTTTAGAAATTGTAAGTTCCTCAAGAAATGGGCCCTTTGTGGAATGATAGTGCCTAGCACTTAGCGACACCAACTTTAACAAGTAATTCTATTAAATTCTATTTAAAATGTGCTAGGGAAAACACTAAATATCAAGGAATTCTGTATATCCCAAAATATAGTAAAGAGTACAAATTTATTTTTAAATTCTGAAATATGCAAATGCAGATATTAGGGTCAAATGCTAGTTACTGATCTTCCTACCTAGATTTTGGAGTGTCAAGGTAGGCTTGAAACCGTCATATCTCTCAGACTAAAAAAGGAAAAAGAATACTGAGAGATAGCAAGCTAGTAGGGAAGTGAATCTGTCCTAGACTGCTAATAAAAATTAATAAAAGTTTACGGTTATATTATTATAATACAACTAGAGGTCAAGTGAACAAATTTGTGCATGGGTGGAGTCCAGCTGGCCCACCCTGATGGGGGCCCATCGGGCCATGCCGGTAGGGGAAAGGGGCTGCAGCTGGCTGTGGGGAGGGTCCGTGGGTGGTTGGTCGGCCAGCCCCACCCCTGATCATAGTGTTGGGGGATGATTGGGGATGGAGCTGGCCAGGAGGAGGGGCCACAGGCAGTTGGCTAGCCAGCTCCACTCCCAATCGGTGTGTTGGGGGCTGATTGGGGGTGGGACCGACCAGGGGGAGGGCCACAGGTGGTTGGCCACTGGCCCTGCCCCTGATGGGGGTGTTAGGAGCTGATTGGGGGCCGGGCCTGCCAGGAGGGGGGAAATGAGGGATGATTGGGGCCCGGATCAGGCTAGTTGGCTGCCACAGTGTGCATCATAGCCAGTCATTCTGGTCATTCTGGTTGTTCTGCCATTCCAGTCGTTGGGTTTTTATTAATATAGATGCTTAGAATAGTGCCTCACACATATGCAAGAGGAACTCAGAAAATAATTTGGGTTAAATTTTATACATGTCAGTTTGACAATGTATTGAAATTTTTATGCATTCTGACCTACAATTCCATTTCTATAAACTTATTATAAGGAAATTGTTATAAATCTACATACAGCTTTGTGTATAGAATGTTTCGACAAAGTACTATTACAGTAAACAAATTATTAGAAATAAGCTAAATTTAAAAAAAATTATGAAATTTGTACATTTGATAATGGTACATTTATACAACAGAATATCTGATACACCAATAAGAATTTTGTGCAATGTTATCTAAATAGTGGTGGCGTCAATATTCAGATTTCAACCCATATGATTCAATATACATTTCTAAGTATGTACAGAAACATTATGGTGACTTAAAGCTGGAAAAGGAAAAAGGAAAATGGAGACCAAATCAGTAACCACAATTAGATATCAATAGGCCTATATGATAGACTAGATCAACAAGATGAAAGTTAAACAGGCATATATATATACCTGCAATTGAATCCCAAAAGTCTATATGCATAAGTACAGTTTGGGAAAAGACATACCTTACCAGTGGCTCATATAAAAAATTTAACAAATTTTAAGAACTACAAGTTCACTATGTCATGATCAAAGGTAATTTTGCTAAATTTTAGACATGAGATTGATTGTTAGGACACAAAATAAAAAAATATATAAAGTATATAAAAGTGAATGTGATCTTAGGCAGCTTCAATATAAATATATTATCTAGAACAGAAGTCAGAGTCTGACTCAATGGAGCAGTGGTCAAAATATTTAAACCTGAGGAAAATGCTAACCATCCCAAATATGTATGGCAAAGAATGATTAAGAGAGTGAAGGAACTTCCTGGCTGGTGTGGCAGCAATTGAGCATTGACCTATGAACAAGCAGGTTATGGTTAGATTCCCGGTCAGGGTACATGCATGTGTTGTGGGCTCGATCCCCAGAATGGGGCATGCAGGAGGCAACAATCAATGATTCTCTCATCATTAATGTTTCTATCTCTCTTTCATTCTCCCTTCCTCTGTGAAATCAATACACACACACACACACACACACACACATACACAGACACAAACACACTACTAGTGGCCCAGTGCATGAAACTCATGCACAGAAGGGGGGTGTCCCTCAGCCTGGCCTGCACCCTCTCCAATTTGGGACCCCTCGGGGGATGTCCGACTGCCTGTTTAGGCCTGATCCCACAATCAGGGAATACTGGCTCTTAACTGCTCACCTGCCTGCCTGCCTAATCACACCTAACCACTCTGTCTGCTGGCGTGCTCACCCCCAACTGCCTCCCTAGCTGGCCTTCTCACCCCCAACACCCCCCTCTGCCAGCCTGCTTGCCCCCAACTTCCCCCCTCTGCCAGCCTGCTCACCCCCAACTGCCCGCCCTGCTGGCCTGCTTGCCCCCAACTGCCCCCTCTGCCAGGTGCTTGCTCCCAACTGCCCCCCCTCGCCAGCCTGCTCGCCCCCAACTGTCCCCTTTTCTGGCCTGATCACCCCCAACTGCCCTCCCCTCCTGGCCTGATTGCCCCTAACCGCCTCTGCCTCAGCCCCGCCACCATGGCTTTGTTGGGAAGGACATCCGGAAGGTCTCTTGGAAGGTCTCCGGATCTAATTAGCATATTACCCTTTTATTAGTGTGTGTGTGTGTGTGTGTGTGTGTGTGTGTGTGTGTGTGTGTATTTTAAGAATGAAGGAACTAAAAGCTATGGACATACAAAGAAAGGCTTAAGCTACTAATATACTTATCCAGGGAGCAAAAGTAGTTAACATATGAAGAGTTGTTTGGTGAAAGAGAGATGAGAATTTTTCTGTATGGTACCAATGTAAGAGATACAAAGCAAATGGGTAGAACTTATTATGACAAAGGTTTGTCTGACCTAAGAAAGGACCTCAAATTTTTTTTAATATATATTTTATTGATTTTTTACAGAGAGGAAGGGAGAGGGATAGAGAGTTAGAAACATTGATGAGAGAAACATCAATCAGCTGCCTCTTGCACACTCCCCACTGGGGATGTGCCCGCAATCAAGGTACATGCCCTTGACTGGAATCGAACCCAGGACCCTTGAGTCCAAAGGCCGATGCTCTATCCACTGAGCCAAACCGGTTAGGGCAAGGACCTCAAATTGAATGAGAGCTGCCAGCAAATTGAATGGATTGCCTTAGGTTCCTTAATCCAGAGTTATATTCATGTAGAAGATGAATGATCACTTAGTGTACCTATTGTACCTTAGTAACATACAGAAGGCTGAACTAGAAAACATACAAAGTCACTTTCAAAAATGAGATCTTAATGAGTTTCTTAAACTAACACTTCCAAATACCTGTATACATTTTCAAGAAAGAAAAACCAGACAGCTTAAAAGTACTAAGACCCTGTACTACTCATTGATTATTCATTGAGAAAAATCACCAAATGTTTTTCCTTGGAATTAGCATATTAGAATTTTGAGTTAAATATAATACAGTGTTTATTTTAAGACACCTTATAACTGTTTCTCTCAACTTATAAAATGTGTTTAACAAATATTTCAAAGACATTTTTTATGAGTAGGGGTAACAACAACATAATAAAAATTCATTTTATCATATTTATATTATAAAAAAATTCACAAACATTTATACACAAGTTACCTGCTCTGGTTTCATTAGCTGCTTTTTGGATTCCTCTTCTTTGGCTGCATGCACACTTATAGATGCAAATATCAGCCCTGCAGGCATGATTGTCAGCTTTCGCATCTGAGAAAGATACACACAATAAATAAACATTTATTTTTATTGTTGAGAGTATTACAGATGTCCCCCATTTTCCGCCCTTTGCCCCTCTCCACTGGGGTCCTGCAACCCTCCAGGCATTCACTGCACTACTGTCTGTGCCCATGGGTTATGCATATAAGTTTTTTGATTAAATTTCTTCCCAAACCCCCTCTCCCGTTCCTTCTAAGATTTGTCAGTCTGTTGCATGCTTCCATGTCTCTGGACCTATTTTGTTTATTAGATTCCACATATAAGTGAGATCATGTGATACTTGTCTTTTTCTGACTGGCTTATTTCACTTAGCATAATAACCTCCAGATCCATCCATGCTGTCACAATGGGTAACAGATCCTTTTTTATAGCTGCACAGTATTTTATTGTATAAATACGTTATAATTTTTTGTCCACTCATCTACTGATGGGCACTTAGGCTGCTTCCAGAGCTTAACTATTGTACATAATGCTGCTATGAACATAGGGGTGCTTGAAAAGTTTCCCATCCTCAATTTCCTAATAAATTTTGTGGGCATCTGTGGAACACTATGGGTTTCATTAAAACTTATTGAAAACTGAAGCATTATAAATTACTTCTCCAAACATTTTTAGGATATAATTCCTAAAATTCTCTTCTCATACTAGATGGTAGAGTATTATTTTTACCAGTAACTTAACTACCCACTTCATATGGAATATAGCAACATACAAAAATTACCAGGAAGAAATGAATATAAAATTTAAGGGATGAAGTGGAATAGATCATGGTATTCATTCAGTCCACAAATATTAACTGAGTAACTACTGTTTCTAGCCCCTGGTCTTAGTGCTTAGGATACATCAGTGAACAAAACAAAGATCCTTGCTCTCATGCAGCTGACATTCTAGTAGAACAGAGACAGATAATAAACACAATAACTATATTATGTGGAATATAACAAATTGTCATAAATATTATGAAAAAAATAAAGGAAAGGGTGATTTGAAGTACTGAGTGAATCAGGTTACATCTGGAAATTCAAATTTACACTATTAATTTAAAAAGTTTCCTTCCATTACAAATACCTTTCCCCTAAATTCCCAATGCATTCTCCCCCGCCCCCGCCCCCCACCAGCCCCTGGTTTCACAGAGTGTAAAGCCAACATGACCTGTGTTTTTTATATAATTTGATTTGAATTTAAAATGCAGGAAAATTACAGGATCTAAGAACGAAGTATTCCAGTGTTTATTCAAGTACCAAAGTAATTTCCCAAAACTACATATTCAACAGGCCAAATGAAAAGCTTTCCAGGGAACAAAATATTTTAAGATCTTGATTCTTTAGAAGGGAAAGGAGACTTGCTGAAATCAATAAAGAACATCCAGAGAGAAGAGGTCTCTTTGGCTTACATGCAAGTGTAATTGTGCAGAACTGGAAGAAATCCTGGCCAAAAATTTCTAAACATTCTCTAATAGTGCCTATATTTCATTTCTGAAACATTTTTCAATATTTTCTGAGTGGAGTAAAGAAAGCCACAGGAACTAATTAAATAATTTCCTGTTTAAACTAGGCATGACTCTGATTTAGGCTGAGATTCCAGAAATACAGGGTAAAATGAAGACTCAATACTAATTAGAGAAAATTTGTCCACTTTTTCCCTCTTCAAGCTTCCCACTAGCACATATAGAATGATTTATCTAGGCATGCCTTCCCAAGACATCATTTTTTATTTCTTATATCCAGTAGGTATTTATTTACTAATCAAATAACAAGATTTCCACTCCATACCTATGTCAGGTGTCAATAAATAGCATATTAAAACTGATGCCAGCAATAATGCTCTCCCTGGTACTTGGGAAATTTAGGTAATAAAGCCCTGAAATGATTATCTGAACAATGTCAATTCTTATAACATTTATAAACTATTTCTAAAACACCTGATTAGACCTTACTCCTTAGATATAATAAAAACACTTTTGCCCTAACTGGCTCAGTGGATAGAGCGTCGGCCTGCGGACTCAAGGGTCCCAGGTTCGATTCCGGTCAAGGGCATATACCTTGGTTGCGGGCACATCCCCAGTAGGGAGTGTGCAGGAGGCAGCTGATCGATGTTTCTCTCTCATCGATGTTTCTAACTCTCTATCCCTCTCTCTCTCTGTAAAAAATTAATAAAATATATTTAAAAAAAAAACACTTTTGACATATACTAATACCTGAAAATTTTTCAACACGCTAATGTTCTCAGAGTATAATCATCTTACTTTGCATAATGTAATAATAATAAATGTAGACTATAAAAAACTCATAGGTACTACTTAGTAATTATGATCTAGTGGTCCAGAGTCTGGATTGATTAACTAAACTGTAGGCTAAAAAGATAATATAGCTTAAAAATGCCTAAGTATCTTTGCTACATTTTCTACTCATGTGGACAGGGTTCATTCACCTTGACTGGTTTTTTTTTCCCATATACATTTTTTATTATTTTTTAAAATAAAAATTACTGGGGTGACATTGGTTCCAAAAATTATATAGGTTTCAAATGTACAACTCTATGATACATCATCTGTATATTGTATTGTGTGTTCTACTTCCAAAGTCAAATCTTCAGTCACCATATATTTGAACTCTTTTACCCTTTATTATCTCTCAAAACCACTTCCCACTGGTAACAGCATACTGTTATCTGTGTCAATGAGTTTTTGTTTGCTTGTTTATTTGTTGCTTTCAATTATCCCATCTGAGTAAAATAATGTCATTCTTAACTTTTTGTGTCTGACTTATTTCACTAAGCATGATATTCTTAAGATCCATCCTTATTGTTGCAAATGGTAGTATTTCATCTTTTCTTATGGCTGAGTAGTATTCCATTGTATATATGTTCCACTTCTTTATCCAATCATCTATGGAAGGACACAGTGGTTATTTACATAACATTCCTATCCTGAAACAGGAAGAACTGGAAAATCTAAATAGAAAGATCAACGGTGAGGAAATTGAAAGAACCATCAAAAACTTCCCCCAAAGTAAAAGTCCACAACCATATGGCTTCACTAGTGAAATCTACCAACCATTCAAAGAAGATTTTATACCTTTCTCAAACTGTTTCATAAATTAAAGAAGCAATATTTCCTAACACATTTTATGAGGCCAATACCAAAACCTGGCAAGGATAACACACTAAAAAAACCACAAAAACAAACAAACAAAAAACCACTACAGAGTCATATCTCTGATAAATACAAATGCAAAAATCCTAAACAACATACTAGCAAATTGAATACAATTAAAATTGAATAAAATTAAAAAAATAATACATCACTATCAAGTAGGGTTCATTCCAAGGGCAAAAGGATGGTTCAACATATGCAAATCTATCAATGGATTTCACCACATGAACAAAACAAAAGATAAAAATCATATGATGTTATCAACAGATGCAGAAAAAGCATGTGATAAGATACACCATCCATTTATGATTAAAACACCCAATCAAAAGTGTACAAAAGAAAAGTATCTCAACATAATAAAGGACATCTGTGACAAACCTTCAGCTAACATCATACTCAATGGTGACAACTAAAAGCTTTTAGTCTAAGATCAGGAACAAGAAAAGGATGCCCACTCGTACCACTCTTATTCAACATAGTGTTAGAAATCCTAGCAAGAGCAATCAAGCAAGAGAAAGAAATAACAGGTATCCAAATCGGGAATGAAGAAGTAAAATTGTCACTCTTTGCAGATGATGTAATTCTTTATATAGAAAACTCTAAACACTCCACTAAAAATATTAGAACCAATAAACAAATACAGTAAAGCAGTAGTATAGAAAACCAATGTACAAAGATCCACTACATTCCTATATACTAAAAATAAAATGTCATAAAAAGAAATGAAAAAAATTCCTTTTGCAATTGCAACAAAAAGAATAAAATACTGAGGAATAAACTTAGCAAAGGATGTAAAGGACCTACATACTGAAAAATAAAAGGCATTATTAAAAGAGATTGAAAAAGACACAATAAAATGGAAAGATATTCCGTGTTCATGGACTAGAAGAATCATCATAACTAAAATGGCCAAATTAACATTTAAACCAATCTTCATTAAAATCCCAATGATATTTTTTTTCAATAAATAGAACAAAACAAAAATACATCAGATTTGTGTGGAACCACAAAAGATCCCGAGTGGCCAAAACAATGCTGAGTAAAAAGAAATAAGCTGGAGGAATCACACTACCTGACTTCAAAATATACTACAGAGCAACAGTAATCAAAACAGCATGGTATAATTACACAATGGAATACTATGCAACTATAAAAAATAAGGATCCCTTATCAGCTGAGACAGCATGGAGGGACCTGGAGATTATTATGCTAAGAGAAATAAGCCAATCAGAGAAAGATAAGTATCACATGATCTCACTTATATGTAGAATCTAATGAACAAAATAAACTGATGAACAAAATAGATCCAGAGACATGGAAGCATGAAACAGAGTGATGAATCTCAGAGGGAAGAGGGGGGAGGGTCGGGAAGAGATTAACCAAAGAACTTGTATGCATAACCCATGGACACAGACCAATAGTGCTATGAAAGCCTGGGGGAGTGGGGAGAGGGTGTTAATGGGGGGAAAAAGGGACATCTGTAATACTTTCAACAATAAAGACATTTTAAAAAAATTGAGCTGGGGCCCTGGCCAATGTGGCTCAGTTGGTTCAGGGCCATTCCATGCACCAAAAGGTTGCCAATTCGATTCCTGGTCAAAGCACATGCCCAGGTTGGGGGTTCAGTCCCCAACCAGGGTTGCATGCAGGAGGGAACTGATCAATGTTTCTCTCTCATTTCTTCTTCTTCTTCTTCTTCTTCTTCTTCTTCTTCTTCTTCTTCTTCTTCTTCTTCTTCTTCTTCTTCTCTCTCTCTCTCTCTCTCTCTCTCTCTCTCTCTCTCTCTCTCTCTCTCTCTCTCTCTCTCCTGCCTCCCTCTCTAAAATCAAAATCAATATAAAGCTACTTAAAAAATAAATAAATGGTGCTAGGGAAATTGGAAAGCCATATGCAAAAGAATGAAAGTAGGTTACAATTTGTCCCCATGTATAAAAATTAACTTAAAAAAGTATCAAAGACCTAAATATAAGACCTGAAAGTATAAATTACATAGCGAAAAACATAGGTCCTAAACTGTGGACCTTGATCTTAAAGAGGATTTTATAATTTGACCCCAAAGGCAAGGGAAGTAAAGGCAAAAATAAATGAATGGGAGTATATCAAACTAAAAAAGTCTGCACAGCAAAAGAAACCCACAAAACAAAAAGGCAACCGACCAAATGAGAGAAGTTATTTGCAAACTACAGCTCTGACAATGGGTTAATATCCAAAATATATAAAGAACTCATACAACTCAGCACCAAACAAACAAATAATCCAACTTAAAAATGGGCAGAGGACCTGAAGAGACATCTCTCCCAAGAAGACATACAAATGGCCAACAGATACATGCAAAGAGGCTCAACTTCGCTAGCTATTAGGGCAGCTATTAGAAATCAGTTCTCAACCTGATTTCTGGGCCTCATCCTCTGGAAATTCTGTTTCTTTGTTATGGGGTGGGGCCACAACATTAGTAACAAAGAAACAGAATTTCCAGAGGATGAGGCCCAGAAATCAGGATTTAAAAAAGATTCCCAGGTGATTTTAATGTGCAGCCAAGGTTGAGAACCACTGTATTAGGGAAATGAAAATGAAAACTACAATGAGATACCACCTCACACTTGTTAGAGTGGCCATTATCAACAAGACAAGTAATATCAAGTGTGGAGAGATTGTGGAGAAAAAGGAACCCTCATTCACTGCTGGTGGGAATATAAACTGGTACAGCCACTATGAAAAACAATATAGAGGTTCCTTAACAAATTAAGAAAAGAGATACTGTATGCCCCAACAATCCCTCTTCTGAGTATCTACCTGAAAATTTTAAAACATATATTCATAAAGGTATATTTATCTCTATGGTCACTGCAGAATTATTCACAGTGGCCAAGATACCTTGACTTTTACTACTGAGGCAGTGTGGCATAATGGAAAAAACGTGAGTTTAGAAGTTGTGCAGACCTGGTTTTAATTTGCAATTGTGAAATATATGGTCTAAATCTGGGCAATTTACTTACTCTTTTAGCGTTATGCTGCTCAATATGGTAAATACTTGGTACATGCGGTTATTTAAATTCCAATTAATGAAAATGAATAAAGTTTTAAAACTTAGTTCTTTAGTCAGTCACACTAGCCCCATTTCAAGTGCTCTACAGCATATTGCAGAGTATAGATATAAAATAATTCAACTACTAAAGAAATTTCTACTGGACAGTGCTATCTTAGAGTCTCAAGTAATATATCTGAAAAAGGGGGAAATGCCTTCCTTTTTATTATTATCCTGGGGGTTAAATATGTGAAAAGAGCTTCCATTCCTTTTGATTGCTGGATAAATTTGTTAAGTCGCTGTTTACTCTCCATTTTTATTCTCACATGTATTTCATGTTAATCAGGCCCTAGTGAGAATCATAATCACAGTAAAATATATACTTAGTGTCTCTTAAAAGAAGGCCAAGATTTTGATGGAAAGAAAGCAGGCACTTTGGCTCACTCAGGCCTTTTCAAAACACCAGTTATTACTTATGAAGAAGGCATCACTATCCAAAGTGAGGCAGCTGATTATATACCACACTAAAAATTTTTAATAGGGATTGGTAAACTACAGCTCTGGGTTAAATCTAGTCTGGACTCTGAACTAGAACTTTAAAAAATATTTACTTACTTGTAAAAACAAAAATAAACACATAAAGAAGAATATGTGACCTTTTGTGTTCTGCAAAGCCTAATATATTTATGCTACCTGGCCTCTAAGAGAAAAAAAAAAAAGCCAACCCCTAAAATCAAATCAGATATTTTAAAAGTATCAGATTGGGGGTATTAAAAATAAAAACCTCACAGAAAGATGGAGGCTGGCAGGGCGGCAGTGAGGAAGAGGGTGTGAATGAGTGAGGGAGTGAAAGGAGTGTGTGTGGTGTGTGCATGTGAGTGAGGGACAGTTAGATCCTGCAGGAGTATCAGGGCTGACAAACCAGACTCTCCTGAAGGGGGAGCCACTTTCCACTGTTGTGGGCACTCCCTGGGCTGAGGGGCTTGGGCAAGGAGCCCATGACATACATCTTGAAGGGGAGAGCAGCCCCCACTAGGAACCCAGCCTCACCACCACCAAGACTGGCCTTGGACACTGCCTGGGATCCTGCAGCCACTCTAGTCAAAGTCATGCTGCCTCACCCGCTGACCTGCAGACCCCAGTATGTCCACCTCCAAGGGTGCATGGTTCCCTCAGCAGAAATCATGACTTGCCCCTCCCCAGCTGCTGGCTTCTAGACACAGCAGTCACCCCGCTCTAGCATGTGGGCACCACAAGCCCACTGCCCTGGCAGGCGACTTCTGGGACCCTCCGTGAGCTGCTGCTGGGCACATGCCTCTCCAACTAAGGGTGCATGGCTCCCTCAGTAGAAACTGAGACTTCCCCCTGCTGGGCTGCCAGCTTCTGGACACCTCAGTGAGCTACTAACGGCTCGCCTCCCTGGATAAGGTCACACTGTTTCAGCCATAGACTCTGAGATTCCCGCATCCCCAGCTGCTGGCTCCTGGATCCCTGAGGGATTCTCAGAGTGAAATTACCCTGCCAGAGTCTAACTGCCTCATCCACAGACTATGAGAGAGCTGCCCTCCCACTGTCATGGAGTCCGGAACCCTCGCAGTGACTTGCAGAGTGTCGCTACCCCAGGAACAGTCACACAACACTGGCCAGAGTCACATGACCTGATCCTCAGGCCCCAAGACCCCTTCCTCCCAGGCTGTGGACTCCGGGATCTGACAATGAACACACACCAGTGAGAACTCAAGAAACCCTTTCACAAGAGCCAGATCTATGAGCACATCCACAATAGCTTGCATAAAGAGGCTGGGGGTGAATCACACCATCAGACAACCAGTGATGAGACTTCTTCCATGAATGAGAAACTAACATTCAAGACCCAACTATATCAGGAGAACCAAAATAGCTCAAGTAGGAGGCTCCACTAGAATACCAAGCTCAGGAGATCTGAGAGACTGCACCACTGGGTCCCAAAAATCACCAACTACATAGCACCACCCCCAAAAGAACTGAGGTAGCAAAGCAGTTGGATCTCAGACATAGAAACAATTAAAACATTAGAGCAAAAATGGGGAAACAAAGAAACAATCCCCAAAGGAAAGAAAAAGTGAAATCACCAGAAAAAGGAATTAAATGAAATGGAGGCAAGTAATTTGTCAGAGAAAGAATTCAGAGTAATGGTTATAAGGATGCTCAAACTTCTGGATGACAAAAACGCACAACTCAATGAGAATTAGAAGGAGCTGAATGAGAATTTCACTGACATCAAAAGGAAACAGGAGGAAATAAAGAATGACATAGGTACAATAAAGAACACAATGGAAGGCTTCAATAGTAGACTAGAAAAATCTGAGGACCACATCGGCAAGCTAGAACACAAGGTAGAAAAACAAACCCAAGCAGAGCAGCAACTGAAAAAAAAATAACTTAAAAAGCAGGAGCAGAGCTTAAGGGAGCTTTGGGACAACAAGAAACGAAACAACATCTGCATTATAGGGTGCTTCTAGAGGAAGCTTCTAGAGGAAGCTGAGAAAGGAATACAAAACCTGATTGAAGAAATACGACAGAAAACTCCCCTGATTTGGGGAAGAAAAAAGTCACAAGTCCAAGAAGCACACAGAGTCCCAAACAAGATGAACCCAAAAAACCCCACACCAAGACACATCATAATTACATTGGCAAACATCAACAACAAAGTAAGAATCTTAAAGACTGCGAGAGAAAGACAGAAAATTACCTACAAGGGATCTCCCATTAGATTATCAAATGATTTCTCAACAGAAACACATCAGGCCAGAAGGGAATGAAATGAAATATACAAAGTGATACAAAGCAAGGGAGTGAATCCAAGAATACTATACCCAGAAAGGTATAATTGAAGGGGAAATCGGGAGCTTCACAGACAAAAATGAATAAGAGAATTTATTACCACCAAGCAAGCAAAGCAAGAAATGCTAAAAGGATTGCCATAAAAAGAAAAATAAATTCAAAATAATAATTCACAAAAATAACTTCAAAATGAATAAAGGAGTTAAATGTAAGACAGGAAACCATAAAAGTAACACAGGCATAGAGAATAAAAATGGCTAGAAACAAGTACCTACCCATAATAACCTTAAATATAAATGGACTAAATGCTCTAAACAAAAGACACAGGGTAGTTGAATGGATAAGAAAACATGACCCATATATTTGCTGTCTACAAGAGACCCACCTCAGGACAAAGGACTCACACAGACTGATAGTGAAGGAATGGGAAAATTTTTTTTTTAGGCAAATGGAAATGAAAAAAAAAGCTGGGGTAGAAATACTTATATCTGACAAAACAGACCCTAAAGTGAAGGCCATAACAATACCAGATATCAAGTTGTATTACAAAGCCACTGTTCTCAAAACTGCCTGGTACTGGCACAAGAACATACATATAGACCAATGGAAAAGAACAAAGAACCCAGAAATCGACCCAAGCCATTATGCTCAATTAATATTTGCCAAAGGAGGCAAGAGCATACAATGGTGTTAAGACAGTCTCTTTAATAACTGGTGTTGGAAAAATTGGACAGATACATGCAAAAAAAATTGAAACTAGATCACTAACTCAAACCATTCACAAAAATAAATTCAAAATGAATAAAGGAGTTAAATGTAAGACAGGAAACCATAAAAATCTTAGAAGACTCCATAGGAAGCAAAATATTCATAGCAATATCTTTACCAATACAGGTCCTAGGACAATGGAAGCTAAGGAGACAATAAAAAAAATGGGACTACATTAAAATAAAAAGCTTCTACACAGCAAAAGAAACCATCAACAATAAGAGAGCCCACTGCAGGGGGGAACATATTTGTCAATGTTATATCCAATAAGGGTTTAATCTCTAAAATTTATAGGGAACTCATACAACTTAACAAAAGAAAGATAAACAACCCAATCAAAAATGGACAAAGGACCTAAATAGACCCCTTTCGAAAGAGGACATACAAAAGGCCGAGAGACATATGAAAACATGCCTAAAGACACTAATCATCCCAGAGATACAAATCAAAATGACAATGAGGTATTTTCTCACATCTGTCAAAATGGCTATCATCAACAAATCAAGAAACAACATGTGTGGTGAGGATTTGTAGAAAAAGGAACGCTTGTGCACTGCTAGTGGAAGTGCACACTGGTGCAGCCACTGTGGAAAACA
Organism: Myotis myotis; assembly: GCF_014108235.1. Classification (NCBI taxonomy): domain Eukaryota; kingdom Metazoa; phylum Chordata; class Mammalia; order Chiroptera; family Vespertilionidae; genus Myotis; species Myotis myotis. The sequence continues at coordinate 101,645,806 of NW_023416346.1, read as the reverse complement.
GTATGGAGTTTCCTCAAAAAACTAAAAATGGAACTCCCATTTGACCCAGTAATTCCACTTCTAGGAATATATCCCAAGAAACCAGAAATACCAATCAGAAAGAATATATGCACCCTTATGTTCATAGCAGCACAATTTACAATAGCTAAGATTTGGAAACAGTCTGAGTGCCCATCAGCAGATGAGTGGATTAAAAATCTGTGGTACATCTATACAATGAAATCCTACTGAGTTGTTAAAAAGAAATAACTCACTATTTACAACCACATGGTTGGACCTGGAGCGCACTATGCTAAGCAAAATAAGCTAGTCAGAGAAAGATGAATATCACATGATATCACTCATATGTCAATTCTAATGAACAACATAAACTGATGAACAAAAATAGACCCAGAGACACAGAAGCATACAACATACTGTCAGACCTCCAAGGGAAGGCAGGGGAGGGGGTGGGAGGGAGGAAGAGATCAACCAATGAATCATATGCGTATATGCATAACCCATGGACACAGACAATAGTGTGGTGAAGGCCTGGGGTTGGGGCGCCGGCGCAGAGTGGGAGAGGTCAATGGGGGAAAAGGGGGACATAAGTAATACTTTAAACAATAAAGATTTAAAAATGGTACCTCACACACAAAAAAGTGAAAAACATAGCATTATAGACTACAAAATGGACACTTGTTCATAGTATGAGAGGTAAACAAAAAGACATGGCATTAACTTTTTCAGCTTCACTTGGGAACATAAACATATGAGTTTTCCCTTCTTTACTAACAGAATTGAAATGTAACGTTCTCATATATAAGAATTTTTGTTCACTGTTTTGTAATAATGAGAATATATTTATTGTATACTAATCTATAAATAGTCCTAATAATTAGTTTTGCTTTAGCGATGTAACACCATGTAGCAAAATTATTTTATTAAATCAAGGGTCCTGTGTTAAGTATAGAACAAAATTATAATTTTAAAAGGTAAGCCCTAAAAATAAAAGAAAAGGAAAACAAACCATGTGGAGACAATGATGAATGTGGAGACAGGAACAATTCAAAGTGGATTTACAGACAACTAGTTGACTGTCCATCCCTAATAGGCTATACACAAAGGATAAAAAAACAGCAAAAACAACAATGAAAACTTAAAACTTTTCAATAATTATATTATTGGTGGCAGTGTAGGCATTTTACTATTAAAATGCTGCATGTATATTGTAGAATAAGATATTTAAACATGCTGGTATTTAATCAACCTTACCAGTTGATTATCTTATATTATCATGATAAAAAAATGTATAAAACACAGAGAAAATCGTCAAATGGCACCATGGGAATTCAATAAGAAAATTCAAGAATTTGGAAAGTCTATAGGGCAAATGACATGACCTGATTTCTTCAATAAATAAAGAGCGATGGAGAGAGACTTAAGAGACTTAAAATCAATAAACTGCAATGTATGGATACTATTTGGACCCAGAATTTTTAAAATGAACTTTAAAAAATTATAACACATCAGTGATATTTTAACATTGACTAGATACATGATATTAATGACTTATTGATAATTTATACTCCGTATGTAATATTTTCTCAGGAGTTCCAGTTTTTTAAAAGATATAAACTGATATTTTTACAGATGAAATATACCTGGAATTTGCTTCAAATAATACAAATATTGGGTAGAGATGAAACAAGATAGGCCTAAACTAGAAAATGATTGAAGCTGAGTTATAGGCATATATTATATTACTAGAGGCCCGGTGCATGAATTTGTGCACAGGTGGGGTCCCTCGGCCTGGCCGGCGATTGGGGCCAATCGGGGGGCTGGCCTGCCAGGGGGAGGGACTGCAGGAGGTTGGCCCCAGCAGCAAGCTAACCAATCGCCGATTCCACAAGGAATCAGGCTTCCTTCTCTCTCCTGTCTGGGTCTGGGGTGCAGGTGAACCAGATTCGGGGCTGTCAGGGCCCCAGCAGCAAACTAAGGCACAGCTGATTCTGCGAGGAACTGGACTCCCTCCTGTCTGGGTCCGGGTGCAGGTGAACCAGATTTGGGGCTGTCATGTCCCCAGCAGCAAGCTAAACAATGGCCGATTCTCAGAGGAATCAGGCTCCCTCCTCCCTCCTGTCTGGTTTCGGGGTGCAGGTGAACCAGATTTGGGGATGTCAGGGCCAGCAGCAAGGTCTGGGTCAGTGAATGTCATAGCTACTGGCCAGTCGTCCAGTCGTTCTGGTCCTTCAGTCTAAAGGTCACTTAAGCTTTCATATATATATATATATATATATATATATATATATATATATACACACACACACACACACACGCACATATGTGTGTATATATATTATATTTTACATATTACATAATATTGTGCTATATTAAAATATGACATTGTTCTCTGTACTTTTATTAATGTTTGAAATTTTCCATAATAAAAATCTTAAAAAAGACTCCTGTTAAACTTATGATATATCACATTATAATCTTTTAACAGTATTTTTCCATTGATATGAGGATAGTTTACTAAGAATACTGGCAAAGGCAAGAACAGAAGGAAGCACTATAGTATTACCAACCAATATTCTACTGCTACTCTACTCTCAAGTGCAAAAGTGAAATATTTTATTGTTTATATCTCTTGTTTTCTCCTTGCTATCTATTCTTTCATTCAGTTAACAATCAGGTTCCTACTGTACAATTATATTAAGTGCTGGGTTACAAAGATGATTAAGATATGTGCCGAAACCGGTTTGGCTCAGTGGATAGAGCATCGGCCTGCGGACTCAAGGGTCTCAGGTTCGATTCCGGTCAAGGGCATGTAACTTGGTTGCGGGCACATCCCAGTAGGAGTTGTGCAGGAGGCAGCAGATCGATGTTTCTCTCTCATCGATATTTCTAACTCTCTATCTCTCTCCCTTCCTCTCTGTAAAAAATCAATAAAATATATTTTAAAAAAAAGATATGATTCATGTCCTCAAAGAATCACATTCTAGTAGAGGAGACAGATGTATAATACAAAAATTGCCTACAGTGATGAGTGTTATAATACAGGTAGTTACAGAGTGCTTTAGGGTCCACCAACCTAGACTAGGACCTTACCATCTGTTTGGTAAAGTAGTGGAAAGAGAATAGACTTCAGAGTTAGACCTAGTTATAAATTCTAGCTATACTACTTACTAGTGGTGCAACTTAGGGCAAATTATTTGATTTGGTATCAATCTCTATAGATGTAATATTACCTATCTCACAGGAATGAGCACAGAAAAATGGTTCATATATATTAACTATCATCATCATCATCATCATCATCGTCATAGCCAATGGCCACCACTCCATTCTCATCTAATTCCAACCAACTATAATTAACACCGTCAACCAAAATACTTCTTTTGTTAGATTACCACCCTGCAAGTAAATAAATTGGTACCCTCTTTCCTAGCACACTATTTAAAACCATTTTGCATTTTCCAGGTTCTCCATAATCTATCTTCAATCTATACAGGTAATCTAATTCCCACTACTACACGACACTTATTCTTAGCTTCCTATTGCAATTGCAGCTAGTCAATATTAGTATTTTCTCCACAAGCACACTGTTACTTCTTGGGAACAGGGGAACAATAATTACATGTTGATGAGATCAGATCAGTTTCCTGGCATGGGCCTAGGAAATTCATAAGTTTATGGCTGTGTATTTTTTATCTTTGAAGCACCACCAGTGCATTTTTGAATGTCAGGCTAACGGTGCAGTAAATGTTGTGGCAGGCTAGAAGAGTTGCACTTGATGCAGTAAAACACTGCCTTTCATTCTATCTTGGCCTCAGAGCATTCCAACCTACATATTTGATCTTTGGCCAATATAGATTTTAAAAATGACTATGCTTTCTCCAGTTCACTCAAAGAGCATATTTTTAACATTTGTGGGGTAGGTACAAGCCTCAGTAGATGCTGGCATATTAGAATATACTAGTAGCTATGCAACAAGTAATCCATGCAAACAATCTGAGAGACCTTCAAAATGAAATTTGTAAGAAAATTCAATATTGAAAGTGTAAATTGCTTTCAAATACTTGCCTCAACAGCTTGTGAGTCTATTTCCAGCACCTAATGAGCTATGACAAATTGAGATTAGTCATCAAAATTCAGGACAGCCATTAGCAGCTTAATAGAACTTTGCATGCAGCAGTGTCCTTTGATCTGTTCAGTGTGAAGACCTGAGAGGAAATAGTGATATAGTGGAAAAAACAACAGACTGTAAATTGGTAAAGCAGAGTTCTAGTCTGGGCTCTGCTCATATCTCACTATGTTAAATTTTACACGTAAATTCGCTTTCATTATGAATTAGATTGTCCATTTGTGAAAGAAGGCTGCACTACAAAATGTCCAAACTTCCTTCTAATTTTGACAATGCATGATTCTAAAGTTTAGTGAGAATTTCCAAGTGTATAATTTACTACAGATAAGCTATTAACATTGTATTTCTCTAAAAACCAGAAGGGCCTTAGCTGTTTTGGCTCAGCGGATAGAGCCTCGGCCTGTGGACTTAAGGGTCCCAGGCTCAATTCTGGTCAAGGGCACATACCCGGGTTGCAGACTCAATCCTCAGTAGGGGGGCGTGCAGGAGGCAGCAGATCAATGATTCTCATCATTGATGTTTCTGTCTCTCTCCCTCTCCCTTCCTCTCTGAAATCAATAAAAATATATTTAAAAACCAGAAGGGAAATCACCAACAAATAATTACTTTATACTAAAATAATACTGTTGATTATATGATCACTTTTTTTTTTTTTAAGAAAAAACTTCTCAGTGAGCAGAACATTTTTAAAAAATTATTAAATTGAATATATTGGGATGACATTGGTTTCAAGTGTACAACTCAAGAAAATATCATCTGCACACTGCATCATGCACCCATCACCCCTATCAAAGCCTCTTTCTGTCCCCAAGCCCTCCTCTGCCCCCCTACACCTAGCTCCCACACCTTTCCCTCAGGCTATCACCACATTTTTGTCTGTGTCAATGTGTTATATATACATATATTTTTGCTTAATCCATACCTCTGTTTCTATTTTGTTCCTCAGTTTATTTTGTTCATTAGATTCCATATATAAGTACACCATATGGTATTTGTCTTTCTCTGACTGGCTTATTTCACATAGCATAATAATCTCCAGGTCCATGCAGACACAAAAGATAAGATTTCCTTTTCTTATTTTAACATTCAATTTTGTAAATGTACCACAGCTTTTAATCCATTCATCTACTGATGGGCACTTGGGTTGTTTCCAGATCTTAGCTATTGTAAATTGTACTGCTATAAATATAGAGGTACATATATCCTTTCGAATTAGTATTGCAGATTTCTTCAGTTATATTCCCAGAAGTGAGATCCACTAGGTCAAAAGGCAGTTCCATTTGTAATTATTTGAGGAAACTACTGTTTTCCACGGTGCTGCAGCAGTCTGCATTCTCACTAGCAGTGCACAAGGGTTCTATTTTCTCCACATCCTCACCAGCACTTATTTGTTGATTTGTTGATGATAGAGGTGTGAGGTGATACCTCACTGTGGTTTTAATTAGCATCTCTCTAATGATTAGTGATGTTTGAGTATTTTTTAATATGTCTCTTGGCCATCTGTATATCTCCTTGAAATAAGTGTCTATTCAGATCCTTTTCCAATTTTTTAATTGGTTTGTTTATCTTTTTGGTGTTGAGTAGTATAAGTCCTTCATATATGTATTTTGGAAATTAACCCGTTATTAGATGTATCAGCAAATATGATCTCCCATTATAGTGGATTAGCATTTCATTTGGTTGATGGTTTCTTTTTCTGTACAGAAGCTAGAAATCCAGGTGCCCTCTTAATAGGCCAATGCACACATTTTCATTTGTAGCAACTCACCGTGGGCTCCAGCACAGAAAGGGCAGAGTGGACTAGAGTCCTGTGAGGAGAGACTCGGTTTTGTGACTTTGGGACTTTGGGGAGAGAGGTGGAGAGAGAGCCAACAGAGTCCCTGTGCTGAGTCCCTCTTCCACACCACAGATGCCATCTTTCTTGGGTTGACCACTTCCTTCCATATGGCATCAGCCTGGGAGCGTGCAATAGTCTCAGCCTCACAACTCCCAATAACCAAACCCTGCTGAATTCATGCACCTCGGAGCAGTCAGCTACCTGGGCCCCTGGTGTAGAGATCGAGAAGGACTCAGGGGGTATCATAAACTGAGTAGTGTGACTCCAGGCAGGAGTCATTGCCTCTACTTCTTGCAAGCCTGACTGGCATCACCCACCCCAATAGATTCACTAGCCCCACCCTCTCAAATCTCAAGGTCCAACCCTACCTAGCAAAGGCTCTCAAGGAGGTTCTGCCAGAATCAAGGACAGACTGAGTTGTGTGGGTTTCGGATAGGGACATTTTCCCCTCACATAACTAACCAGCACCACTGCTCCTGTGCAGATATTTCCCTTCACATGGCCAAATTTTAGTCTGGAGTTGATGAATTTTGCCGGCAACACCCTGACAACTCCCTAAGACGCTGGAAGTTATAGCTGGCCTTGGTTTACCCTGGGACTTTTGTAGAGAGGACTCAGGTCCAGCACAGGCACCAAGTTTGAACCTGTGTCATTCTGGTGAACACAAATCGCCCCTACCTGGTGACTCACTGAGAACCCACCTCATACAATTGGCATACAGCCAGAGGCTCATTCAGGGCCTAAACCTAACAGGGAGCTGGCAGGCAAAGGCAGGCAGAAGTGGAACTTCGAGTGCCTTGGGACTTTTGTTGACCTTCCCCTGGGCTCAGTGTTGGATGAAACCAATCACTGTGTACACCTTGGCCCCTTCCATGCACAACCAGGCCCAGAAGAGGCAGCCAAAAACTATGAATCACTTTGTAGCTCCAAAAAGACAACCCAGCACTAATCATAGGCAATGTATGACATTGACCTACACCTGAGTCCCTCACAGGAGGTCCAGCAACAAACACACCCTGGGTATGGGTGTTCAGACCACATAGGAGCAGGACCCAATAAGCTCCACTAATGACATATCCAAAGAAGATCTCAACAGGCACCAGAGCCAGCTGGGTCAAATTCCAGTTTTTGTGGTCAGTAATCAAACAGCAACTCGAACACTGTGATTGGGGTTGATCCTAACAGTCAGCTGGCCTGAATGTCAACCCCATTCATGAATGGGCCAACAGCAATCAAGACTAAACTACACAGGAGGGTTCACCTAAACTATACAAAGGACATTCCCAGAGACCCTTGCTTGGATGATACTAGAGCATGTACTACAGAGCCCCATAAAACACCTACACATAAGGCTAGCAAAACAAGAATGGGAAACATACATCTACATAATACACAGAAATAATACAGAAATGGGGACACAAAGAAAGATGTTCCAAATGAAAGAGCAGGAGAAATCCCCATATACACTAATAAAAGAGAAACATGCAAATTAACCATCACTCCATCACTCCACCACTCCAGTACACCCACCAGCCAATCAGGAGCGAGTACAAATTAACCCAATTAAGATGGCAGTGGCCACAGAGCAGGAGCGAGCAGGAGGCTTGGGTTGCCCCCGGCAATGGAGGAAGCCAAGCTTCCCGCCTGTCCTGGCCGGCCGTAGGCTCCACTCAAGGCTACAAAGTTTCAACTACAGAAGATAAATAAATCCCAGATACCTGCTTCCAGCCCACCCTGGCCTCCGCTCAAGGAGGCACTGAAAAAAAATGGAAAAAAGGAGACGCTGGTAGCTTGGGTCACAGGGTGACGTGGCCAGCCTAAAAACGGCCATCAGCCCCTCACCTAGGCTGGCCAGGCACCCCAGTAGGGACCCCAACCATGAAGGGGGTGTGGACAGCCTGAAAACAGCCCTCAGACCCTCACTCAGGCTGGCCACACCCCCATGTGGTGAGGGTCCCCACTGGGGGGCTTGGCCAGCCTGCAAACAGCCATCAGTCCCTCAGCCAGGCTGGCCACAGCCCCCAGTCACCCAAAGCTCCCAGTAGAGGCTGGCTGGAAGCAGGTATCTGAGATTTATTTAGATTCTAAAATTGAAACTTTGTTGCCTCTTGAGGAGGCCACAGCGGGCCAGGGCTGGCGGGAAGCTTGGCTTCCTCCATCGCCGAGGTAACCAAGCCTCCAGCTTGCTTCAGCTCTGTGGCTGCCGGCTGCCATATTGGTTGGGTTAATTTGCATATAGTTGCTCTGATTGGCTGGTGGGCGTGGCTTGGGCATAGCAAAGGCATGGTCAATTAGCATCTTTGTCTTTTATTAGTGTAGATAAGTAAAGCCTAAATTAACCTTTCTAATTTGGCCAGCCTAATTGCCTTAAGTTCCTGGAATATATCATAATGTTCAACCTGAGAGGACTTAAACTATTATAATATACTAAAGGCCCAGTGCATGAAATTCATGCACGGGGTGGTGTCCCTCAGCCTGGCCTGCACCCTCTCGCAGTCTGGGACTCCTTACCGCTCGGCTCGCTGCTCCTTAGTGCTGCTGTGGAAGCGGGAGAGGGTCCCATCACCACTGCTGCGCTTGCCAGCCATGAGCCTGGCTTCTGGCTGAGCAGCGCTCCAGCTATGGGAGTGCACTGACCACCAGGGGGCAGCTCCTGCATTGAGCATCTGCTCCCTGGTGGTTAGTGCGCATCATAGTGACCAGTCGTTCTGGTCTTTCCGCCTTAACGGTCACTGGGCTTTTATTTTATAGATACAGGTCACTTCTTGAATTGCTAAAGGTTTATGATCTATATTACATTATAATCGTTAAATATATGCTATCTTGTAATAGTATCCATTGCATGAGAATATGTTCTCTTTGCTGATATAAATTCCTTTAGAGCGGAAATAATATCGTAGAATTTATGTGCATCTGTACTGTACTTGGTGTGTAATCAATACATTTTAAGTTGTTGAACAGAACTTGAAGCATTTTATAGAGTTAAAATACTCAGATATTTCAGGCCTTACTTTGATTAGGAATTCCAATATACAGTTTAATCAAAGATTCAGGGCAAATCACACACTGTATATTGAAAAGGTATTAAAGATGCAATCCTTTAAGAAGAAACTACATGTCACTATTTGGAAGGCAGCTATGCTCACCACTATACTACCAACGCTACATGCCACTATTTGAACACAAAAAAAGCTGTAGTGTGAATAAAATGATATAAAATCAAGTACAGATCACAATTAAATATTTTACCAGTATAAGGTGAGGATTTGGGAGTTGGGATTATTTTTGTTTTTAAGATGAGAAGCCTCAATTGCTCAAAAGAAAAGCAAAGAAGAAGCATAAATTAACAACTCTGAGTCATAGCTACAATCACAAAGAATACTCTCCTACGAAAACATTGTCTAGTTCAGTGATGGCAAACCTTTTGAGCTCGGCGTGTCAGCATTTTGAAAAACCCTAATTTAACTCTGGTGCCGTGTCACATATAGAAATTTTTTGATATTTGCAACCATAGTAAAACAAAAATTTATATTTTTGATATTTATTTTATATATTTAAATGCCATTTAACAAAGAAAAAATCAACCAAAAAAATGAGTTCGCGTGTCACCTCTTACACGCATGTCATAGGTTCACCATCACTGGTCTAGTTTGTGTAGTTTCTGAGAAATATGCTGCAATTCTCCCCTCTATTCCTCTTTATGTAAAGCGTTTTTCTTCTCTGTTTTCTACATTTTTATTTCAATTTTTCAGCAGCATGGAAATGATGTGTACAGGGACATGAGATGAGTCTATGTGTATGGTATTTATCCTACTTGAGGTTCTTTCCACTTCTTAGAGCTCTGTCTTAATATATGTGATTATTTTTGGAAAATTCTCGATATTTGTTTCTTCAAATATTTCTTCTGTCCTGCAGATATATTATCAATAACTATGAATAAAGGTTCAAACTTCAAGTCACTAGTAATATTCATTTTTAAAAGTACTTTTTTTCAAATGAAGTTTTGAAAATAAATGTATATTTCATGTTAACATTACCCTTTTAGTAATATATTTTAAATGTATATGATAAATTTCCCTCTAAATATATTTAAATATATGTATTTTAAAATAAAAATTTAAATCTATTTGTTTACATGGGCGTCAAAGAATGCACTCATTCATTCACTCAACAACCATTCAAGTATCTATTACATACTATATCTCAAGAGCCTGTGAGTCTTGAGATACAAATGTGAGTAAAATATTGTCCCTGTTTTTAAGGAAACTCTCAGTTTAATGAGGGAGAAAAATGTAAAAATAAATGCAATACATGGTTATAAGCAGTATAACAGAGGTGTATCCAGGGGGAAGCAGAGATAAGAGACATATCCTCAATTTCAGGTTTTTTCAGAGATGGAAAAATTTACCTTCAAAGGACATGAATTATCTAGTCCACAGAAGTCCAGGATAATTTAAATTTAACCATGTACTATTTTCAACTATATATTTTTTTATATTTCTCCAACCAGGATACTTTTTTCTGAAGACAAAAAAATCTAACAGTTATTACAGTTTTAACTTAGTCAACAAACACCTCCTAAACAAACACTATGCACTAGATAGTTGCTATCTTATCCATGAGAGATATAACTATGCAAAGACATTGTTTCTGCCCTTAAGTAATGTATAATCTCTAGTAGGGGAGTCAGAAAAGGAAATGATGGAGGACTTCCACTTCTGGAAAGATGGAGTAGATATACTTTTCCTAATTCCTTCCACTAAGTAAAACTCAAAAATCCTAGATATTATATAAAAATAAGTATAAAAAGACTCTGAAAGATGAAGAGAAGATGACAAACCAATTAGGTACCTCAGGACCTGAGGAATGACATGATAGTGAGGTCCATGGGCTTATTTTTGTTTCATATTATCTTGGACTGGATGCTGGAGGAGCCAGTAACAGAGAAATGGCAACTGGTGCAGACAAAAGACCCAGGAAAAGTGTGCTTTCTCCAGTCAAAAGACCAGGAAAGGAGCAGTCTAGCAAGACATAAAAGTTTTAAGCAGTAATCACTCTAATACAGCTAAACAGGACAGACAAAACTAAGACAATTTACCCACCCACACAAGCAAAGCCTCAGGGAGAAAGCTCATACTTTAACTCTGGCTAGGCTGAAATACGACATTCTAACACTCTCTATCCCACCAGCATGGTGTTAGAGAAGGTGGAACTTTTACCCACAAGGCAGTAAGGAGCTCTGGCCCCCAAGATATCAGTAGAGACTACATGGGGAACCTTGATATGTGTCATCAACTGATGGTAAGGACATACCTCTCCCCTTCCCTGCCAGGGAGGTATCCAAAAAGGCCTAGTGAAGAGTCAGGATATTTACTATATTCAGGTGATAATAACAAGGTCACCCCCAATGGTGGTGTTACTTAAGGACATATAAGGAGCATTAACAAGGTACTGCTACCCCACCCAGCCAGAGTGATAAGAGTAAAGGCCTAGAAGGGACCTAAACACTCACCCTTGCTCGAGAATAACAAGGGGGTCTTTCCCTTCTTGGGTGTCAAGAGAGACTGAGCAGGGAACCTTAACTTCTACCCCTCACTTGGTAGCAACTAGGCTGCACTGCTCTTTCCCTTGACAAAGTTGTATTAGAGAAAGCTAACTAAAACAGAAATTTTGAATATGATCCAGAGCATTATATCATACCAAAATATCAATTGGAAATTGATATCATAACAAGACCCAGGAAAATATAAACTTAAACAAAAAGGAAAAAAGATGTCAACATTAATACAAGGCATAGAAAATAAAAGCAAAATAGAAAACATACAGAAAACTAAATCCAATCACAGCAATAATTACACTAAATCAGGGTGGGTTAAACAATTCAATCCAAAGGCAAAGAATGTCAGACTTTATTTTTAAAAAGTTCAACCGTATGCTGTCCAAATAAAACATAAATATACATGCACCTAACAACAGAGCCACAGAATATCTGAAACAAAACTGACAGAACTGAAGAGAAAAAATAGACAATTCAATAATAAGAGAAAGTTCAATATCTCATTCAATAATGGATACAAATAGGCAGAAAATCAACAAGAAAAAAGAAGACTTGAACAACAGTATGAACTAAGTAGATCTAAAAGACTTCCATTACACACTACACCCAACAATAGGAGAATATACCTTCTCATCAGTGCATATGGAACATTCTCCAGGATAGACCACATATTAGGCCACAGGACAGATCTCAAAAGATTTGAAACTGTACAAAAAAAGTATGTTCTCTGACCACACCAGAAGTAAATAAGATACGATGAACAAAAAGGTCTGGGAAATACACAAATATTTGAAGGGTAATAAAAAAACCACACTTCTAAATAACCACAGGTCAAAGGAAAAGAGCCACAAGAAAATTTAGAATATACTTTGAGTTGAATGAAAAAAAAAAGACATCAAAACTTATGAATGCAATAAAAGCAGTTCTGAGAGGGAAGTTTATAAATATCTGTAAATGTTATAATAAAAAAAATCTCAAATCAATAATCTCATAACTTAATTTGGGAAAATAGAAATGCAAACTCAAATCCAAAGCAAGCGGAAGGAAGGAAATAATAAAGATTAGAATGAAAATAAATGAAATAAATAAAAGAAAGTCAATCCAGAAAATCAACACACCCAAAAGTCATTCTTTAAAATGACCAACAAAACTGACAAAACATTGATTCTGTAACCAAGAAGAAAAAGAAAAAAAAGGGTGGGATTACTAAAATCAGTAATGAAAGGGAGAACATCACATACTGGCTTTATAGAAATAAAAAGCATTGTAAGTTAATACTGTGAACAAGGGTGTGGGGAAGTACAGGACTTGGCTGGAATGTCTGTAAGGAGGATTCTCCAAAAGTTCGGAGGCCTCTGAGGCACCTTGCCAAAGGCTGTAGCCCCTAGCCTTGACTTTTCCAAATAAGTCTGATCCCCCAGGTGTTTTGCTAGAATATCTATGTTTAGTCTTTAAAGACCTGACCTTGTAGAAGCATATACTTTCTCAAGAATACTTACCCTGATAATTGTATCTAAAGGTTAATTTTAGTTCAAGCTGTTGTGACAATAAAAGCCTAAGAAGGCAGGCAAACAGACTGCTTTTTACTTCTAAAGTAAAACAGTCCCTTAGCCCTCTCTTTCATAGAAATTTATGTCAAAGCAATCTGTTCATCCATTGCTCAGGGTCTCCTGGACAGCCCCTGCACAATGGTACAACAAATTAGATAACTCAGCTGAAATGGAGAAATTTCTAGAAAGACACAAATTACAAAAGGACTCAAGAATAAATGGAAATTCTGAATATACCTGTATAACCTGTCTAGAGATTATCTTTCCACAAGGAAAGCCCAGGTTCAAAGTAAATTCTACCAAAAGCTTAAAGAAGAATTATCACCAACCTTTCAAAAATTTTCCAAAAAATAGCAGAGCAGAAAATACCCACTCATTCTATGAGGCCAGTATTTCCTGGCACCAAAGCCAAACAAAGACATCACAAGAAATCTATACACCAATATTTCTTGTGAATATAGAAACTTAATATAGGTGTATAAAAAGTGCATTTGACCAAGAATGCAAGATTAGTCCAATATATGTAAATTAATTGATATATCACATTAATAAAATAATGAACAAAAACACATGACTAGCTCAATAAACACAGAAAAATCCTTTGACAAATACTCTTTCATTATTAAAAAAAAGCCACCAAAACTTAATTAAGTAGGAATAGAAAAGAGCTTCCTTAACCTGATAAAGGGGAGCTACAAAAATCCCACAGCTAACATACTTCATTGTGAAAGGCTGAAAGCTATCCCGTTATGATCAAGAACAAGAACAAAATATCTGTTGTTACTATTTTGAATCAATATTGTACTGTAAGTTTTAGCCACGGTAATTAGACAAGAAAAAGAAATAAAAGGCATGTAGATTAGAAAGGAAGAAGTAAAACTCTTTATTTACAGACGGCATAATATGACATAATCTTATATGTAGAAAATCCTAAGGAATATACACATATATACATGTACATGTGTGTACTCAATTATTAGGACTAATCAACTTAGCAAGATTGCAAGATACACAGGATACAGACCAACACACAAAAATATATTTTATTTGTATATGCCTGCAATGAATAATGTGAAAATGAAATTACAAAAATGACTTCATTTACAATATGATTAAAAAGAATAAAACACTTAAGAATAATTTTTACAAAATAAATGTAAGACTTTTAAACTGAAAACTACAAAATATTGTTGAAAAAAAGACATACACATGGAAAGACATCCCATGTTCATAAATTTTAAGACTCAGTTGTGTCAAGATAGCAATAATCCCCAAATTGACTTAAAGATTCAAGGCAACCACTATCAAAATCCCACATACTTTTTTTGGTAAAAATTGACAAGCTAATTCTAATATGCATATGAAAATACATACATCCTAGAAAAATCAAATAAATTTTGAAAAAGAGCAAAATTGAAGGACTCATACTTTCCCATTTCAAACTTACTAAAAAGCTACAATAATAAAGACTGTGATATTGTCATAAAGATAGACATATAGGTCAATGGAATAAAACTGATAGTCCCAAAGTAAGCCCTTACATTTAGGGTCAACTGTTTTTTTACAAAGATGGTAAGACAAATCAATGGGTGTATGAATAGTCCTTTAAGCAAAAGTTCATAAGCTAAAGTATAAAAGTATTCTCTGTCTAATACCACATACAAAAACAACTCAAAATTGATCATAAACCTAAATATAAGACCTAAACCTATAAAACTTAGAAGAAAACATAGATGTAGATCTTTGTGACTTTGGTTTAGGCAATGGTTTCTTACATTACACCTAAAAACACAAGCAACCTAAGAATACAAAGATAAATTCAACTTCATCAAAATTAAAAACTTTCCCACTTCAAAGGGCACTATCAAGAAAGTAAAATGATAACCCACAAAATAGAAGAAAATATTTGCAAATCATATATCTGATGGTCTAGTATCCAGAACATATATTTTAAATCTTAAAAATTAATAAAAAGGCAAATAACCTGTTTTTAAAATGAGCTAAAAATGTGAATACACAATTCTTCAAAAAAGATATAAAAATATCCAATAACCACATGAAAAAATGCTTGCCATCACTTGTCATTAGGGAAATGGGAATCAAAACCACACTGACATACCATTTACCAATACACACAGAATCGCTATAATAAAAACTATAGACAGTGAGAAGTACTTGTAGGATGTGGAGAAATTAGAACCCTCATACATTGCTGGAGGGATGCAAAATGGTTCAGGCACTTTGAAAAATAATCTGGCAGTTCTTCAAAAACGTAAAAAATAGAGTTACCTTATTACCCAAAAATCCCACTTCCAGATCTCTATCCAAGAGAAATGAAAACAATGTCCACATAAAAATGTCCATAGCAGCATTACTGATAATATTCAAAAAGTGGCCGAAACCGGTTTGGCTCAGTGGATGGAGCGTCGGCCTGCGGACTGAGGGGTCCCAGGTTCCATTCCGGCCAAGGGCATGTGCCTGGGTTGCGGGCACATCCCCAGTGGGAGATGTGCAGGAGGCGGCTGATCGATGTTTCTCTCCCATCGATGCTTCTAACTCTCTATCTCTCTCCCTTCCTCTCTGTAAAAAAATCAATAAAATATATTTTAAAAAAAGTGAAAACAACACTAATGTCCATTAAATGGCAACTGTATTAACAAAATGTGGTGTGTCCATACAATAAAATATTACTCATCGTTTTACCAAACATTCAAGAAAGAATTCAAACCTATCCTCCTCAGACTACTACAAAAAATTCAAGAGGAAAGAACATTTCCAAGCTCATTCTATGAAGCCAGCATCACCCTAATACCAAAACCAGGTAAAGACAACACAACGAAAGAGAATTACAGGCGAATATCCCTCATGAACATAGATGCCAAAATCCTCAACAAAATCTTAGCAAATTGGATCCAGCAGTACATCAGAAAGATCATCCACCATGACCAAGTAGGATTTATCCCAGGGATGCAAGGATGGTACAATATCTGCAAATCAATAAACATGATACATCACATAAACAAATTGAAAGAAAAAAACCACATGGTCATATCAATTGATGCAGAAAAAGCATTTGACAAAATCCAACACCCATTTTTGATAAAAACTCTCAGCAAGGTGGGAATAGAAAGATCATACCTCAACATAATAAAAGCCATATATGACAAACCTACAGCCAACATCATACTAAATGGACAAAAACTAACACCATTTCCCCTAAGATCAGGAACAAGACAAGGATGCCCACTCTCACCACTCCTGTTCAACATAGTACTGGAAGTGTTAGCCATTGCAATTAGACAAGAAGAAGAAATAAAAGGCATCCAAATAGGAAAAGAGGAAGTAAAACTGTCCTTATTTGCAGATGACATGATATTATACATACAAAACCCTAGAGACTCCATCAAAAAACTACTAGACTTAATACATGAATTTGGAAATGTAGCAGGATACAAAATTAACCCCAAGAAATCTGAGGCATTTCTATACACCAATAGTGAACTTTCAGAAAGAGAGATTATAAAAACAATCCCATTTACCATCGCACCAAAAAAATTAAGCTACCTAAGAATAAACTTAACTAAAGAGATAAAAGACCTCTACTCAGAAAACTACAGGACGTTGAAAAAAGAGATAGAGGAAGACATAAACAGATGGAAGAACATACCATGTTCATGGATTGGTAGAATCAACATCATTAAAATGTCCATACTACCCAAAGCAATCTATAAATTCAATGCACATCCCATTAAAATACCAACGGCATACTTCACAGATCTAGAACAAACTCTCCAAAAATTCATCTGGAAATAAAAAAGACCCTGAATAGCTGCAGAGATCCTGAGAAAGAACAAAGTAGGAGGGATCTCAATAAGAGATATCAAGCTGTATTACAAAGCCACTGTTCTCAAAACTGCCTGGTACTGGCACAAGAACAGACATATAGATCAATGGAATAGAAAAGAGAGCCCAGAAATCAGCCCAAACAAATATGCTCAATTAATATTTGACAAAGGAGGCAAGAACATACAATGGAGCCAAGATAGTCTCTTCAATAAATGGTGTTGGGAAAATTGGACAGATATATGCAAGAAAATGAAACTAGACCACCAACTTACACCATACACAAGAATAATCTCAAAAATGGATAAAGGACTTAAATGTATGACGGGAAACTGTAAAAATTCTAGAAGAATCCAAAGGCAACAAATTCTCAGACATATGCTGAAGCAATTTCTTCACTGACACAGCTCCTAGGGCACTTGAAACTAAAGAGAAAATGAACAAATGGGACTACATCAAAATAAAAAGCTTCTGCACAGCAAAAGAAACCATCAACAAAACAACGAGAAAACCCACTGTGTGGGAAAACATATTTGCCAATCTCATATCTGATAAGGGCCTAATCTCCAAAATTTATAGGGAACTCATACAACTTAACAAAAAGAAGATAAACAGTCCAATCAAAAAAATGGGCAAAGGATCTAAATAGACACCTCTCAAAAGAGGACATTCAGAAAGCCAAGAGACATATGAAAACATGCTCAAAGTCACTAATCATCCGAGAGATGCAATCAAAACAACAATGAGGTACCATCTCACACCTGTCAGACTGGGTATCATCAACAAATCAACAAATGACAAGTGCTGGAGAGGATGTGGAGAAAAAGGAACACTTGTGCACTGCTGGTGGGAATGAAGACTGGTGCAGCCACTATGGAAGACAGTATGGAGTTCCTCAAAAAACTAAAAATGAAACTCCCATTTGACCCTATGATCCCACTTCTAGGAATATATCCCAAGAAACCAGAAACACCAATCAGAACGGATACGTGCACCCATATGTTCATAGCAGCACAATTCTCCATAGCTAAGATCTGGAAACAGCCTAAGTGCCCATCAGTATATGAATGGACAAGAAAACTGTGGTACACCTACATGATGGAATACTATGCTGCTGTAAAAAAGAAGGAACTCTTACCATTTGCAACGGCATGGATGGAACTGGAGAGCATTATGCTAAGTGAAATAAGCCAGTCAATGAAGGAAAAATACCACATGATCTCACTCATTCAGGGATAATATAGACCATTATAAACTTATGAACAATAATAGATACAGAGGCAGAGCTTCCTCAAACTGATTGTCCAACTGTAGCAGGAAGGCCAGGGAGGGTTGCGGGGCAGGAGATAGGGGGGTAAGAGATCAACTGAAGGACTTGTATGCATGCATATAAGCATAACCAATGGACATAAGACACTGGGGGGTAGGCGAGGCGAGGGGATTGTCAAGGGCGGAGAAAAAGAAGGACACATATGTAATACCCTTTGTAATACTTTAAGCAATAAAACAATAAAAAATAAATAAATAAATGAATAAAAAATAAAAAAAATATTAGTCATCAATGAAAATGAAGTACTGATACATACTCCACCAGCCCTAGACAAACAACCTTTTATTCTATCTCTATGTATTGTCCATTATGGACATTTTATGTAGAGTCTTGCATTTTGTTGCCTTTACTGTCATCATTTATTTAGCACAATGTTTTCAAAATTCAATCATGGTGTAGTATGTGGTGTCAGTTGTTACTTCACCTCTTTCATATATGATTTTATTTATTTGGGTGGTCTCTGTTTCTTGATGAGTATGGCTAAAGCTTCATCAATCTTGTTTATCTTTTCAAAGAACTAGTTCTTGGATGCACTCTTTTATATTTTTTTAGTCTCTATGTCATTTATTTCCTCTCTGATCTTTATTATGTCTTTCCACTTACTCTGGGCTTTTCTTGTTGTTCTCTTTCTAATTCTTTTAGTTGTTGTGTGAGATAGTTTATTAGAGCTTTTTCTTGTTTTTGGAAGTAGGCCTGTAATGCTATGAATTTCCATCTCAGGGCAGTTTTTGCTGTGTCCCATGATTCATTTTCAAAATATTGATTGAGTCCGTTCCTTTAATCACCAAAGGTAGGAATTTTGATGTGTTTAATAAATATCTCTTTGAGTCTTTACAAAATGCATATTGTAGTAATGTGTACACATATTTTTAAATTTTTTATATATCTCAGTTTCTTAGTTTTTCACAAAGTAAATGGTGTATTGTTTTTTTGCTTATCTTTTTCATAAAACGTGCCTTTATATTGGTCTGTGTTCCTATGTATATACATAACCCATTTTTTCTACTTGCTATACAAGACTACAAGATATCCTATCTAATAAAAGAGAAACAAGGTAATTAGCGTACGACCACTACCCTTCCCATTGGCTAATCAGGGTGATATGCAAAATAACTGCCAGCCAAGATGGCGGCCAGCAGCCAGGCAGTTTGAAGCAAACATGAGGCTTGCTTGCTTCAGTGACGGAGGACTCCAACATTCCCCGCCTGCCGCTGCCGGCCTCTGTGCTAGCAGTTTGAAACATTGTTACAAATACAGAAGCTAAACAAAACCCCAGAAACCTGCTTTCAGCCAGCCAGGATCTCAGAGCTGGAGTTGAAATAGTGTTTCAATCATAGAACCCAAACAAACCAGATACCTGCTTTCAGCAGCGGAGGCCTAAGAGCTGGAGCCAAGCCTCAGAGCTAAAGCTGGCCCAGAATAAAAGAAAAAAAGAAAAAACGGAGCAGTTGGGAGCTTCAGTTACCCACCAGCCTGAAAACAGCCCTCAGCCCCTCACCCAGACTGGCCAGGCACCCCAGTGGGGACCCCCACCCTGATCCAGGACACCCTTCAGGGCAAACCAGCTGCCCCACCGATGCACCAGTCCTCTATCCTATATAGTAAAAGGGTAATGTGTCTCCCAGCACCGGGATCAGCGTGACAGGGGGCAGCACCCAAACCCCCTGATCCCCTGCGCCTCTGTGTGTGACAGGGGGCGTGTCCACAATCTCCCTATCCGCCCTGCTCTGTTCGTGACAGGGGAAGGCATCCCAACCCCCTGATCGGCCCTGCTCTGTGCCTGATAGAGGGGAGCTCCCCAACCCCCTGATTGCCCTGCGGCTCTGTGTGTGACAGGGTGCGGTGCCCCAACCCCCCCCCCCACGGACCCTGCTCTGTGTGTGACAGGGTAGAGCCATAACCTCCCCATCGGCCCTGCCCTGAGTGTGACAGGGTGTGGCGCCCCAAACCCCTGATCCTCCCTGCTCTGTGTTTGATAGGGGGCAGTGCCCCAACTCCCTTATCGGCCCTACTCTGTGACAGAGGGGAGCTCCTCAACCCCCTGATTGGCCCTGCTCTGTGCGTGACGGGGTGGCGCCGCAACCTCCCCATTGACCCTGCCTTGAGTGTGACAGGGGGCGGTGCCCCAACCCCCCAATCGGCCCTACCCTGAGCATGACTGAGGGTGGCATCACAACCTCCCGATCCGCCCTGCTCTGTGCATGACAGGGGGCGGTGCTCCAACTCCCCAATCGGCCCTGCTCTGAGCCCGACCAGAGGCTGCACCTAGGGATTGGGCCTGCCCTCTGCCACCCAGGAGCAGGCCTAAGCCAGCAGGGCGTTATCTCCCGAGGGGTCCCAGACTGTGAGAGGGCACAGGCCGGGCTGAGGGACCCTCATTCCAAGTGCACAAATTTTTGTGCACCGGGCCTCTAGTACATTAATATTTTACCTATCCACTGTCAGCAATGGACAACTATATTGCTTCCAATTCC
This sequence comes from Myotis myotis, assembly GCF_014108235.1. Taxonomy (NCBI): domain Eukaryota; kingdom Metazoa; phylum Chordata; class Mammalia; order Chiroptera; family Vespertilionidae; genus Myotis; species Myotis myotis. The sequence goes on along the minus strand of NW_023416346.1, from coordinate 101,625,086 downwards.
CTACCACCATAAATAATACTGCAATAAACATCCTTGTATAAGTGCCCTTATGCACTTGTATATCTTTTTTATATACCCTCAGGGACAGAATTACCAGGCCATAGAGTAAGTGTATATACTTAATTTCACTAAATATATAAGATTGATCTCCATAATAGTGTACCAATCATCTTTCCTACCAGTATTATGGGGGTGCTTATATTCCCACATCCTGGCTAACATTAGGATTTCACCATCATTCCATCTTTTTCAACTTACTAAAGTGTTATCTCATTGTTTTAATATGCAATTATCTGATAATTATTGTGAGCATGTCTTTGTGCCAATGTTTTCACCATCTCCTGCTCATTATCGGCATTAAAATGTTTTATCAATGTGTAAAAGATTAAGAATATAAGAAAGAATAAAGTATGCACAAGGCTTGTTAATTGTTTGGATATGGGGGATACTTTATGATGATCCCAAGATTAGATATTGATGTTCTTAAGTGAAATAGGGAACACAAAAGAAAAATCAAATTTGATAAAGATAAAGAAATTTTTGAACATGTTGAATTTGATATACCTAAAGATATCAAGTAGGGATTTGGAAATATGAATGCACTAATGGCCCAGTGCACAGATTCATGCACATTGAAAGGAAATTAATTAGAAGAAAGATTTGTGCGGTAATTACCTTACTATAAAAATTACAAGTCAAAATAGTATATATAATATAGTATTATAAAATTAAAATACAAAATACTTTAATTTTGCTATTCACCCTTTATAATAGAATTGTCAGAGATGAAAGAAAATTAGTAAAATGTATATGAAAATAATATAGAGCTTTATATGTATCGCACATGTGCAAGTCAATGTTTATTTTTCAGTGCTCATCATATGTACCGTCCAGTCAGCTGGCCAGCCAGGTGGACGGATGGACAGTTGGTCACTTAGCCTTTTATATATATACTAGAGGCCCGGTGCACAAAAATTTGTGCACTCGGGGAGGGGGGGTCCCTCAGCCCGGCCTGTGCCCTCTCGCAGTCTGGGAACCCTCGGAAGATAACGACCTGCTGGCTTAGGCCTGCTCCCAGGTGGCAGAGGGCAGGCCCAATCCCTAGGTGCAGCCCCTGGTCGGGCTCAGAGCAGGGCCGATTGGGGAGTTGGGGCACTGCCCCCTGTCATGCACAGAGCAGGGTGGATCGGGAGGTTGCGATGCCACCCTCAGTCACGCTCAGGGTAGGGCCGATTGGGGGGTTGGGGCACTGCCCCCGTCACACTCAAGGCAGGGTCATGGCCCCTGACCGGTTTGGCTCAGTGGATGGAGCATCGGCCTGCGGACTCGGGGGTCCCGGGTTCGATTCCGGTCAGGGGAATGTGCCTTGGATGCGGGCACATCCCCAGTGGGGGGTGTGCAGGAGGCAGCTGATCGATGTTTCTCTCTCATCGATGTTTCTGGCTTTCTATCCCTCTCCCTTCCTCTCTATGAAAGAGTCAATAAAATATATTAAAAAAAAAAAAAGGCAGGGTCATGGGGAGGTTGCAGCGCCACCCCCTGTCACGCACAGAGCAGGGCCAATGAGGGGGTTGGGGCACTGCCCCCTGTCACTAACAGAGCAGGGCCCATCAGGGGGTTGGGGTGCCACCCTCTATCACCCACAGAGCAGGGCCGATCAGGGGGTTGGGGTGCCGCCACTCTCACACTCAGGGCAGGGCCAATGTGGAGGTTATGGCTCTACCCCGTCACACACAGAGCAGGGCCCGTGAGGGGCGGGGGGTTGGGGCACCACACCCTGTCACACACAGAGCAGGGCCGATCAGGGGGTTGGGGCGCCGCACCCTGTCACACACAGAGCCGCAGGGCGATCAGGGGGTTGGGGAGCTCCCCCCTATCAGGCACAGAGTAGGGCTGATCAGGGGGTTGGGGCGCCTTCCCCTGTCACGAACAGAGCAGGGAGGATAGGGAGGTTGTGGCCCCGCCCCCTGTCACACACAGAACCATAGGGCAATCAGGTGGTTTGGGCGCTGCCCCCTGTCACACTGCTCCCGGTGCTGGGAGGCATATTACCCTTTTACTATATAGGGTAGAGGCCTGGTGCACGGGTGGGTGCTGGCTGGTTTGCCCTGAAGGGTGTCCTGGATCAGGGTGGGGGTCCCCACTGGGGTGCCTGGCCAGCCTGGGTGAGGGGATGATGGCTGCTTGCAGCTGGTCACACACCCTTCAGGGTGGGGGTCCCCACTGGGGTGCCTGGCCAGTCTGGGTGAGGGGCTGAGGGCTGTTTTCAGGCTGGGGGTGACTGAAGCTCCCAACCGCTCATTTTTTTCTTTTTTTTTTTTAATTCTGGGCCAGCTTTAGCTTTGAGGCTTGGCTCCAGCTCTTAGGCCTCCGCTGCTGAAAGCAGGTTTCTGGCCTTTGCTTACAATGTTGTGATCCTGCTGGCTGAAGCCAGGTGGACTAAAGCAGGTTTCTGGGGTTTTGTTTAGCTTCTATATTTGTTACATAGGTGCTTAGAGTTGCTGCTCAGAGGCCTGCAGCAGCAGGTGGGGAACGTTGGAGTCCTCCGTCACTGAAGCAAGCAAGCAAGCCTCATGTTAGTTTCAAGCTGCCTGGCTGCTGGCCGCCATCTTGGCTGGCAGTTAATTTGCATATTGCCCTGATTAGCCAATGGGAAGGGTAGTGGTCGTATGCTAATTACCATGTTTCTCTTTTATTAGATAGGATAGATGAGGTGAACTATGGAGCCAGGCTGAGGAGGGTTGTTGAGGTAGTAGTTAGCCTAGTGATAGGAGAAGCTCCTGGTGAGTTTCAGAATGACTGAGCGAAAAGATTAAAAGAAAAAAAAAAAGAGGCCAAATCTACATTAATTGTGTAACTCATGCCTTGGCTTAGAGCAGTGGTTGGCAAACTCATTAGTCAACAGAGCCAAATATCAACAGTACAATAAGTGAAATTTCTTTTGAGAGCCAAATTTTTTAAACTTAAACTATATAGGTAGGTACATTGTTATTAACTTAATTAGGGTACTCCTAAGGCTTAGGAAGAGCCACACTCAAGGGGCCAACGAGCCGCATGTGGCTCGCGAGCCGCAGTTTGCCGACCAAGGGCTTAGAGTAGTAATATCCATCAAGTCTATATAACAAACAGATGGTCTCATTCAGGAGCGATTATAGGAATGGGTCACATCCCCCCACAAATGTTCGAATTATATTAAGCAACTTTCATGGTCCTTCACAGATTGCTACTTACATTGGTTGTCTTAAAGTGTTGGGTTTTTGTTTTTTTTTATCAAGGAACCAATTTCCAAATTTAAATTGCAAGAACTTTAATAAGTTAGATTTTAATAGCAACTCTAAAAATATTCCAGCATTTTTTCAACAACTTCATTACATATTTCTGGAAAGTATTAAAAAAAGACAGACCATGAACCCCAGAAATATCCATCCACTGCCTTGCCCCTTCTAAGAGGCCTCAGAGCACCTGCCAATTACAATACCCACTTCTATGATTCCTAACATATGCTTTGAACTAAGGGGCTGATGCACTGACCAAAACTGACTGGAACAGGAATTGGTACTTGAGCCAAAGGCAGCTAACTACAGTCTGTCTTATAAAGTGGCTTGATGTGCAATTTTTGTAGTAATTAGTGACTAGCTAACCAATTAGATCCTCTCTTTAGGAAAGTCCAGATGTGAAGCACATGGTTTAATAGAAGCGGAACAGTTCCAGTATCCTTTTACTAAAACAGCACTTAAGATTAACTTGAATATGCCTCAGTTCTTCATCACCTGGAAAAGCCTAATACTCTGTTCTCCATAACCTGTATAAAAACCACACATACTCCTCCCCCAATTAGTGGTTTCCAAACCTAGCAACACATCAGAATCACCTGCTGGGCTTTTAAAACAGTAGAATGCCCCATCTAAAGTGGAGCCAAGGCATCAGTACTTTAAAAAAAAAAAACTTTATTGTTGAAAGTATTACAGATGTCCCCATCTTTCCCCATTGACCCCTTCTAGTCCATGCCCACCCACATCAGTACCTTTTAAAGCTCCCCAAGAAAATTCTAAAGCACAGCTAGGATTAGGAAATATTGACTTATAGTGTTGAGCGATACTAGAGAACCTTGGGATTCATGAAAGCAAATTTTTATTTCCATATTCAATGAGGGTCATTTTCATTTTATGGCATAAAGCAACATCATGGAATCATACCAAACATGGTTAAATAGGCTAAGAGTTTCAAAACAACTTTCAAAGTTACACTGAAATTAAGATGTTCAACAATGCTGACAGAAAAGCAAAAAACAAAAACAAAAAACAAAAAACTGATTTTGCTGGTAATAATCACCAGTCTTTCCAAGTACAAACTTCACTTTGTTAGGTTCCAACTATTTTCTGGTATCAGTCACATTAAAAAAAAAAAAAAGAGGAAAGAGCTGCCCTAGCCAGTTTGGTTCAATGGATAGAGCATTGGTAAAGAGTCCCAGGTTTGATTCTGGTCAAGGGCACGTACCTTGGTTGCAGGATCAATTCCTGGCCCTGGTCAGGGTGCATGCAGAAGGCAACCAATTGATGTATTGCTCTCACATCGATGTTTCTCTCTCTGTGTGTCCCTCTCCCTTCCTTCTACTCTCTCTAAAAATCAATGGAAAAATATCCTCAGGTGAGGATTAACAAAAAAAAAAAGAGGAAAGAGCCAAGGACTACAGTTGACACAAAGAAATATATAGCTGGTATTATCAAGAATTTTGAAACCTTAAAACTTTTGATGGCCATGTGCCTTCCCATCCCCGCCATCCTTGGCCCAAACCCCAAAACATAGTCCCAGAGTCATAAATCATCTCCTGTATTCTAATTCCTACAAAACTCTGTATTTTCTCTCCAAATTTCCTGATACTTCTAAAACTCCAAAAGCCATTCCATGTGTCTACTCTCCCTTCTCCTTGCCTGAAATGAAGCATGACTGTCTCCTGAGGTCACTGCTTCCCTTGTCACCCTCAAGTGAAGGCTATTTCATGTGTCTCAGGGATAGAAGGTAGAGTTTGTCTTCTTAATTTCCAATGCTGCTTCTAAGCCATTACTTCTCCATCTTTACATAAAAACCTCTGTCCTTATTAGTGAGAAAATGGAACAACTGGAGCCTTCAGGAATGGGAATGTAAGTTGATATAACCACTTTTGAAAACTATATGGCAATATATACCAAAGCTGCACAATCTGGTGCCCCCACTTCTAGGTATATACTCAAAAGAAATGTACACTTACATGTACCACAAAGACATGTACAATAATGTTCATAGGAGTACTATTTGTAATAGTTCAAAACTGAAAATAATTCTAATGTCCATCAATAGTAGACTGGATAAATAAATCATGTTATATTATGCTCTGGAATATCACACAGGAATAATGAATGGACTAGTGTTACATGCATAATCTCAGAAGCATAATACCTATTGGGTGAAAGAAGCTAGACATAAGAAAGTAAATAAGGCATAATCTCATTTACATGAAGGCCAAAAATAGGCAGAATTAATCTATGGTGGAGGCTAATTCTGTGGGGGAAGAAAGTGGAGTACTTATGGGCTGCTGGTAATGTTCTATTTATTTTTTAATTTGGGTGCTTGTTGAACAAGTATGATCATTTTTGTGAAAATTAACCAGGCTACTTATGACTTGTGTACTTTATTATATGTATGATATATTACAATAAAAAGTTTACATAAAGGAATGAAATTCTGCTCCTTTGATATGTGTCCTTCCCCCCCACCCCCGCCCTTGACAATCCCCTGGCCTCCCCTACCCCCCAGTGTCTTATGTCCATTGGTCATGCTTATATGCATGCATACAAGTCCTTAGGTTGATCTCTTACCCCCCTCCCTCCTGCCCCCCAACCCTCCCCGGCCTTCCCACTGTAGTTTGACAATCTGTTTGAGGCAGCTCTGCCTCTGTATCTATTATTGTTCAAAAGTTTATAATGGTCTCTATTATCCATGAATGAGTGAGATCATGTGATATTTTTCCTTCATTGGCTGGCTTATTTCACTTAGCATAATGCTCTCCAGTTCCATCGAAATTCTGCTCCTTTGAAACTCATATCATCCATCTATTCATCATTAGCACTATCATCTGCCTACCTCCTGGTCACTTCATCACAATTAAAGATTAAGGATCCTAGTTAAACTCTTAGTCTATACTCCAAATCCTGCCATAATTCTAAGTGACTTTAACGTCCATGTGGTCAAACCATCCAAATACCTTACTTCATTGTTCTTACCTCACCTCCATAGACCTTTATATGCTACCCACTCCATGAGAACATGCTGAATTTACCATTACTCAGAACATGTTATAGCTCAAACCATAAACTCAACAAACTTTTCTCTGAATAGAACCTCCTGTTACAACTTTGATTTCCTCACTGCTCTACTCTTTTGTTTTTAATCTTCACCCAAGGATATGTTTTTATTTAGAGACAAAGGAAGTGGGAGAGAGTGAGAGTGAGAGAGAAACATCGATGTGAGAAAGAAACATCCATCAGTTGCTTCTTGTACATGCCCCAACCGAGGATGGAACCCACAACCGTTTTGGTATATGGGAAGATGCTCCAACCAACTGAGCCACCTAATCAGGGCTCTAATCCTATTTTTTGAGCTAATAAAATTATGTACCTTAAAAAATGTTTTGAAAGAATTAAATGATCCAAAATGGCAGCCGACAGGATGGCTGTGAGCAAGATAATGACTGTCGGGGACTGGCGGACCAGGCTCCCCTGGCCAGGCAGCCTCCACTACCGCTGAAATCTCTCCCAGGGGGCCAGCTCTGCCATCTTGAAGGGGTGAGCAGCTGTGATTGGAAGCCCAGCCTTATCTTCACCCGGGGACACTTCGGGTACCACTGTTGGGGTCCAACCCCAACAGGTCCAGGGGTCCCCAAAGGTGTGGACGGAGTCGGCGAAGAAGGAATGACACAGAGACAGTGTTCAGTTGATCAGCAGCCTAGCCAGGATCTCTAGCCAAGTTCTGGTCAGGATCTCCAGCGAAGTTCTGGTTAGGATCTCTAGCCAGGTTCTGTGTCCATGTTCTCTTGCTAGGTTCTCCAGCCAAGTTCTCCAGGTTCTCCAGCCAGGTTCAGTCACCAGGTTCTAGTCAGGTTCTCTTGCCATATTCTATCCAGGTTCTGTAGCCAGGTTCTGTCTCTAGGATCTTCAGCCAGGTTCTCTTGCTAGATTCTGTCTCTAGGTTCTGTTGCCAGTTTCTGTCCAGGATCTTTTGCCATGTTCTGTCTCTAGGTTCTGTCTCTAGGTTCTGTGTCTAGGTTCTGTGTAGGTTCTGTGTGTAGGTTCTGTCTTCTAAGTTCTGTCTCTTGTTGTCTTGTTACATCTGTATTTATACCAGTTGATTCCAATCCTATCAATCTCTATTCCAAAGGTTAGGGCGTTTCTTATCTCCATTCCACGGAGTAAAGATTATGTAGCTTAAGCATGATTGTTCGTAGTTAAAGTGATTAACTACCCGCCTGGCACTTAGTTAAGGGATTTTATTCCCTCCCTAACTTCAGGGGAAAATCCCTACCTGGGGAAACAACCTTTCTCAGAGAGGTGACCTTGGTTAAAACACATAGTGCCAAGAAGGTGAGCAAACATATTAAGAACAGTATGCCATATATGCCAGGTCCCTTGAAACAGCAAGGATGGACTGGCTCCCGGCAGGTACCACCCAGGACCCTACAGCCACAATGTTCAGGGACCAACTGCCTCAGCTGCGAACCCACGAACACCAAGACTCCAGCCTCCCTGGCCACAGGTGCCTAAAAAGTTTGTTCAGGGGGAGACAAGGTGGAGGCTGAATAGGCGGACAGATCCTGCACCTTCTCGCAGAGCAGAAGAAACACCTGAATCAAATAACATCCACCCGGAATTGGCAAATTAAACACAGGTGGTGAGGCAATCCGTGGACAGAAAGGTCAGAGAGCACCTGGAGAGAGGTGGGATAGGGGATCTGTGCTAGAGGAAGAAACACACGCAACCAGGACTAGAGTCTCAGAGGGAGACTGTGCCCCACCAAATCCGTGGCCCTTGGGGTCAGTGTAGCCCTCGAATGTGGAAGGGAGTCCATAGGGCTGCTGGCGGTGGGGGTTGACTCTAGACCTAAGCCCACAGCCATGGGAGACTACACCCAGAAAGGCAGCCTGAAGTTCTATACTGGCCACGCAGTGCCAGGGGAGAAAGATGCGAGGCAGCATGGGTGCTCTGTCTTTATAACTTCCTTACTTCTACTTGCTAAACGCAATAAATAGGATCTTTCAATTAAAAACACTCACCGAGACTGCAGAGGAAGGTGGTTTTGGTGGAAACTGGGGAGCAGAATAGGGAGAAACGAGCAGGAAGCCAGCTCTGGAACAGTTCGTCCCTCCAACCCTGAACAGACATTTTTCTCCTGAAGACCAGGTTCCTCCTAGCAGAGCAGCCCCACCCAGTCTAAAGTACAGAAGGGAAAGGAAGATTCTAAATACCCCCAGGGAATCCTGGGGGACTGGGCTGAGGGGCCAGTTGGTATAGGAAACTAATACAGCAATACCACCACCTAGAGGCCTTGTCAGAAATAGATGCTTGTGTAAATATGACTGAGAGGAGGCAGAAAAACAAAATGGGGAAATTGATCCCACCTGATTGAAACCAAGATTGTGGCATATGACACACAGGAGTGGTGGGTCACTGGGAACTACAACATTGCTAACTACCTGACAGGAAACTGAGACTTGGCAGGCAGAACAGTAGAGAAGGGTCTTAAACCAGCCCCCATGGGACACTGAAGCACCGCTGAAGCGAACAAACTTCACTACTTCACTTTTTTATTTTTTATATTTTACTTAAGAAACTAAAATTTTATTTTCACTTTATGTTTATTATTATATTTTATTATTATTTTACCATTTTCTTTTTAATTTTTTAGATTAGTGTTCTACATTCTATTTTTATATTCATTTTATCATTATTTTACTCTATCTCATTTTTTTCATTATGCCAACTTTCTTCCTCACTTTTTGCTTTTTCATCCTGTTTCTCTTCTCCTGTTCCTGCTTTAGTTGTTCTCTATCCTTTCTTCTTACTCCCTGTTAAAAATTGATCTTCTTAATCTGCTTTACTGATGCATTACTATTAAAGTAATCTCTCTTTGCCTCCTCATATATTTAATTTCCTCTCCCCTGCTCCAAGTCCATGTACACTTCTCTTTTCTCATTCTTCACTAGCTAAATTTTTGTTTCTTTCTTCCTTTTTTCTTTCTTTCATTTTTCTTGTTGTTGTTTGTTTAAATGTTTGTTGTTTTGTTGTTGTTTTTTATGTTATGATTTTTGTTTTTCCTCTCCTTGCTTGTTCTTTTCTTCTACTAATAGCTTAATTAGTTTCAATCACCAACTCAGGCCTATCTCCTCTCTATTCTCCTGTTCCAAAAATAGATGAATACAAAGATAGATTATAAATTTTCTTTTATATATGTATTTTTTATATATATATTATTTTTTAATTATTATTTTCTACTTTTTTATTATTTTCTTTACTTTTCTTCTTATACACTCATTCTCTTTCTACCTCCTCTATACTGAAGTGTAGCCATTTCCCCATTCATTCAATTCCTTAACCTTACCTTCTGGAAATAAGCTCTGCTACTTCAGATTCAGCTTCCCTCCTTCTTTTCTGGGTGTTTGTTGTTTGCATTTTTTGGATTAGTTGTTGGGTTGTATTTTTTTTTTTTTTGCAGTTTTCCCCCATATACATATATTTTTCCCCTTATTTTTTCTACTTTTTTTTCTCTCTTACCTTTTTCCTTTTCGCAATATCATTTTTTGTGCTCTTTTCTCTCCCCTAATTCTTTTTTCTCTGGTGGTAACCGTTATTTGGGGTTATTGGTATCATGAACACATTCATGTTTTGTGCCCCCTGTATTGTTGCCGGGAGCCGGTCCATCCTTGCTGTTTCAAGGGACCTGGCATATATGGCATACTGTTCTTAATATGTCTGCTCACCTTCTTGGCACTATGTGTTTTAACCAAGGTCACCTCTCTGAGAAAGGTTGTTTTCCCAGGTAGGGATTTTCCCCTGAAGTTAGGGAGGGAATAAAACCCCTTAACTAAGTGCCAGGCGGGTAGTTAATCACTTTAACTACGAACAATCATGCTTAAGCTACATAATCTTTACTCCGTGGAATGGAGATAAACACCCTAACCTTTGGAATAGAGATTGATAGGATTGGAATCAACTGGTATAAATACAGATGTAACAAGACAACAGGATACAGAACCTAGACACAGAACCTACACAGAACCTAGAGACAGAAGAACTTCGCTGGAGAGAACATGGCAAAAGATCCTGGACAGAAACTGGATACAGAACTTAGAGACAGAACCTAGACACAGAACCTAGCGAGAGAACCTGACTGAAGAACCTAGAGACAGAACCTGGATAGAACATGGCAAGAGAACCTGACTAGAACCTGGTGACCGAACCTGGCTGGAGAACCTGGACAGAACCTAGCGAGGGAATATGGCTACAGAACCTGGCTGGAGAACCTGGAGAACCTGGCTGGAGATCCTAGCAAGAGAACATGGACACAGAACCTGGCTAGAGATTCTAACCAGAACTTCGCTGAAGATCCTGACCAGAACTTGGCTAGAGATCCTGGCTAGGCTGTTGATCAACTGAATGCTGTCTCTGTGTCATTCCTTCTTCGCCGACTCCGTCCACACCTTTGGGGACCCCTGGACCTGCTGGGGTTGGACCCCAGCATATTGTGTCTTGTTGAGTTGTATTTTGTACCTTTAAGTCAGTGGGGTAGAGAGTGAGCCACATAACCAGACAACCTGAGAGGAGTGAAAATGGGGAGACAAAGAAACAGCCCCCATATGGAAGAAAAGGAGGAATCACCAGTAACGAAAATAAATAAAATGGAGGCAAGCTATTTGTCAGAGAAAGAATTCAGAGCAATGGTCATAAGGATGCTGAAAAGGATGGAAGACAAGTTGAACAACATGTGTAAGAACCAAGAGGAAATGAAGAAGAACCAAGAAGAAATGGAGAATGACATCATTGCAATAAAGAACACAATTAAAAGCATCAACAGTAGACTAGAAGAAGCTGAGGACCGCATCAGTGAGCTAGAAGACAAGGTAGGAAAAAACACCCACGTAGAGCAGCAACTGGAAAAAAAAAATTAAAAACAGGAAGAGAGCCTAAGGGAGCTGTGGGACAACACGAAATGAAACAACATCTATATAATAGGGGTGCCAGAAGGAGAGGAAACAGAGAAAGGAATAGAAAATCTGTTTGAAGATATGACAGAAAACTTCACTGATATTGGGAAAAAACAACTCACACAAGTCCAAGAAGCTCACAGAGTCCCAAACAAGATTAACCCAAAAAGACTTACACCAAGACACATTATAATTAAATTGGCAAACGCCAAAGACAATGTAAGAATCTTAAAGGCTGCCAGAGAGAGACAGAAAGTTACCTATAAGGGATCTCCCATCAGACTATCAACTGATTTCTCAACAGAAACCCATCAGGCCAGAGAGGAATGGAATGAAATATACAAAGTCATGCAAAACAAGGGTCTGAATCCAAAAATACTATACCCAGCAAGGCTATCATTCAAAATTGAAGGTGAAATCAGGAGCTTCACAGCCAAATAAAGGACTAAAGGAGTTTATTACCACCAAACCAGCAATGCAAGAAATGATAAAGGGACTGCTGTAAAAAGAAGAAATACGTAGTGAAGAAGGAACACAGGCACAAAGAATAAAAATGGTGACAAACAAGTACCTATCAATAATACCTTTAAATGTAAATGGATTAAATGCCCAATCAAAAGACATAGGGTAGCTGAATGGATAAGAAAACATGACCCCATATATCTGCTGTCTACAGGAGACCCACCTCAGAACAAAGGACTCACACAGACTGATAGTGAAGGGATGGAAAAATTTTTTTCAGGCAAATTGAAATGAAAAAAAAAAAAAAGCTGGGGTAGCAATACTTATATCTGACAAATTAGGCCTCAAAGTGAAGGCCATAACAAGAGATAAGGAAGGCCACTTCATAATACTAAAGGGAGCAATTCAACAAGAAGCTATAACTCTGGTAAACATATATGCACCCAATACTGGAGCATCCAAATACATAAAAAAAATTCTGGAAGATATCAAGGGAGAGATCGACAGCAATACAGTCATATTAGGGGACTTTAATACCCCGCTAACACCACTGGATGAATCCTCTAAACAAAAAATCAGAAATGATACATCAATCCTAAATGACTCACTAGACCAGATGTAATTAATTGACATCTTCAGAATATTTTACCTGAAAGCCACAGAATATACATTCTTCTCAAGTGTACACAGGTCATCTTTAAAGACAGACCACATATTGGGATACAGGCAAAGTCTCTTCAAATTCAAGAAGATAGAAATCATATCAAGTATCCTCTCAGATCACAATGGCATAAAAGTAGAAATGAACTACAATAAAAACAATGAAAAAAAATCCAACACTTGGAGGCTAAATAGCAAGCTATTAAACAATAATTGATGAACCTCTAGCCAGGCTCACCAAGAAGCAAAGAGAGAGGACCCAAATAAACAAAATCAGAAATGAAAGAGAAGTAACAACCGATCCCACAGAAATACAAAGGATTATGAAAAAATACTATAAACAACTCTATTCCAACAAAATGGAGGAAACTCCATACTGTTTTTCATAGTGGCTACACCAGTATGCATTCCATGCAAGGGTTCCCTCTTTTCCACATCCTCTCCAACACTTGTTATTTCTTGTCTTATTAATAGAAGCTACTGTAACAAGTATGAGGTGTGATCCTTCTTCTGGGAATCTTATTCTCCCACCCCATTTTTTTTTCCTAACATATGTATTTATTTTTAATTTTTCAATTACTCTTTACATTCAATATTGTATCAGTTTCAGGTGTATAGCATAGTGGTTAGACATTTATATAACTTATGAATTGATCACCCTGGCAAATCTGGCACCATACACAGTTATTACAATATTATATATTCCCTATGCTGTACTTGACATCACCATGACTATTTTATAACTGCCAATTTGTACTTCTTAATCGCTTTACCTACTTTAAAAATTTTAAAACACACACATATATATAATGTAATACTACTCAGTCATTAAAAAGATGAAATATTGCCATTTGTGTCATTATGGATGGATGGATGGATCTTGAGAATATTATGCTGAGTAAAATAAGTCAGAGAAGGACGTGATTTTCCTCATATGTAGAATATAAAACAAAAAGCAATAAATGAACAAACAAAACAAATATACAAACAAGAAAACCAACCCATAAATACAGACAACACAATGGTGGTTACTAAAGGAGAAGTGGGTAGGGGCTGGGATGAAGAAAGAAAAGGGAGTCGAATACATGGTGAAGGAAGGAAACTAGGGAGTGAGTATACAATACAGATGTCATATTATAAAGTTCTACACCTTTAATTTATATACTGTTATTAACCAATGAAACCCTATTGAATTTAATGAGAAAAATTCTACTAAAATCTAGTAAGACAATAATTTTTTTTTAAATAAGTCAGCAGGAGGAATTAGCAATTCTTATTCTTTAAGGCTAATTCCACATCAATGTTCCACTATCACATCTATTCAACAAGCTCTAATATTTCAAGCTGTATGTAAACTTTTTTCAGAATTATACCAACCTTCCGGAATCCTCTCTACCTTACTCTTTGGATTAAACTCTGGGTTTTCAAAATTAACACAGATCACCCTTTTGGTACTTTGGCCTCACAGGTGCTTCCTCAAGTTTAAATCCCATGATCTGGACTCAGATCATGCAATTTCAGGTCCAGCTCTATTGCATACTACTGTTTGACTGTGGGTAAGTTACTCAACCTTTCTAAACTTCAGTTTCCTTAACTGTAAAATGCTCACAAAAAAAGTACTTACTCAAAGGGCCACTGTGAAACATAAGTGAGAAAATTCACATAAAATGCTTAGCATAATGCTCAGCACATTAAATGTTCAATAACATAGCTGGGATTACTATTACTATATTTCCTTTTTACTAGTTCTTGGCACAGTTCCCCTTGTCTCCAAATCTGCTCAGGTCTCCTGACTTTTCCCCCCAGTTTAATTGAAATATAATTAACATACAGTTTCCTGACTTTTTAAAATGAAAATACATTTAAAAAATTTGCCACCCCTTCCCAAGATTTATTCCATTCACCACAACACTCCTCTAAAGAGTAATATATACCATCCTTTCAGAAAGATCAAGGATTACTGGAAAGATCATGGATTTTGGAGAAAAATATATGTGTGTTTGAAACTGGCTCTTCCACTTATCAGCTCTATGACTTAGAGCAAGCACTTTTTCTAATCCTAAATTTTTTCATATGTAAAATGGGGATGTTACCCATTTCTTAGGGTCATGAACAGAATTAAACTGAAATAATATACGTAAAGCAGCTGATAAAAGTAGGTGCTAAATGAATGCCAGTTTCATACCCCTTATCCTTTCCTTAACTCCAAACAATTTTGGCTCTCCCTCTTCCATTTTACTCATAGCTCTTTATCTCATTTCAGCTCTCATTAGCATTATAATTTTGGGCAATTTACTTAACTTTTTAAGCATTAGTTTTTCATTTGTAAACTGGTGATCATAATATCCACAACATAAAGATGTCTTGAGAATTAAGTGAAATAACATGTAATTTAGCATAGTGCTTGGCCTTGTTGTAAGCACGTGATAAATGGTAGCTACCAGCCTGGTAGGCGTGGCTCAGTGGTTGAGCATCAACCTATGAACCAGGAGGTCCCAGGTTCAATTTTCGGTCAGGGCACATGTCCGGGTTGTGGGCTCGATCCCCAGTAGAAGGTGTGCAGGAGGCAGCCAATCCATAATTTTCTCTTATCATTGATGTTTCTCTCTCCCCCCCTCCCCGCCCCATCTCCCTTTCTCTCTCTGAAATCAATAAAAAATATATTTTTTAAAAAATGGTAGCTACCAGTGACTTATTAATGGCCAAATAAAAGGACTGTTCAACTCTCTCCTCTAGGGTTCAGTGACAATGTACTATTCTGGTTTGCTCCTGAGGCAAGGCAATTATCTTCAAATCACAGTCATTTATGTTACATGTTGCATATTCACTGCTTAATACCTTTTATCTTCATTGTCTGGCACTTATTTATTCATGTAGAATTTATTGAGTACCTAATATAAGTCATACCTGTGCTATGTACTAAGAATACAAAAAATAATGTTGTAAGTATTGTCCTCAAGTAGCTTATTGTTTAGAAAGGTAAAACATTTGAGTAAATTGTCTATTACTTGCAATGTGGTAAGTCCTAAGGTAAGAGTATGCCCAGGGTCTTCTTGGAGCACAATGAGGACTTATTTAAATTAGACTGGAGGACCTGGTCAGGTGGCTCAGTTGGTTAGAGCATTGTCCAGGTACACCAAGGTTTTGAGTTTGATCCCCAGTCAGGGCACGTACAAGAATCCACCAATAAATGCATAAATAAATGAAACAACAAATCTCTCTCTCTCTCTCTCTCTCTCTCTCTCTCTCAAATCAATCAATCAATAAATTTAAATTAGACTGGAGAGGTGGTTCAGGACACTCTCTAGAAAAAGCATTTTGTGCTTAGCATACATGGAGGCAGTACACAACTATCTGTTAAATGAGTGAATGAACTATAAACAGGAAATATCTAGATGAGGATGGGAAACAGCACTTCAGGTCCAGAGAAAGAAAGGGAAAAGGCCTGGAGTACAAATGTTAGAAGAGTTCCTGAGAGACAGGAGGTGAAGCTCTAGAGTCAAGGCAGGGTGTTCTGGATATAGGAGTCTGACATGACCCCAGAGGACAGGTAATGGAGTGCCAATAACAGTTTTTAAGTAGGGGAGGGGCATAATCATATTTGCATTTTAGTGTAAGTACTACCCTGCCAGTGAAGGGAAAAATTGATTCAATGAGAGCCAGGCTAGAGACAGTGAGTCCAGTTAAAAAGGTGTCCTGATAACTCAGCTAACTATAAGAAGCAGAATTGCAGAAATGAAGTGAGAATAGTGAATCAAGCCAGTTATTGAGCTAATTTAAAAACTAACTGAAGTGAATTATTCATATTTGTATCTACTAAAAGCAATTCACTTAATAACTATAATCCACTTCAAATATAGATATTTCTTAACTACCTTATTGTTATTGAAACCTACTTAGGGAACTGAAGCTAGCGGCCAGCCTAGTCACTTCCTGTACGCAGATTCCCAAGTAGCACCTTTTCCCACACAGAACTCAAAAGAAAAAGGCTTGTTATTCAAACTCGGAAGTTAACAACAGTAATACAAACTTGTGCACTTCAGAGAGTCTTGAGATCTGTCTATCCTGGTCTATTTCACCCCAAATAACATTTTAACAAAGTCCTTCAAAGGGTCAGGAGGCCCGATCCTGAGCACCCCCACATATGCCCAGGATTCTTTCTTTTGTTTCAGATCAAGAGCCAAAAGTCTGCTGCTGCTTGTCGCCCAGCGGGGCATTTTCACCCAGCAGTTCCCCACTTTTCATTGTGCCGCTGTAAAAACAGTCAAAGGCAGGGGATTCAGGAAAGAGTACTCCCCGGCTGAGAAACCTCTGAAGGGGAGAGGCGGGGTGTCTTCAGGTTTCAAACATTAAAAGATTCCCAGATCTTGCCAATTCTCTCACAACCCCGCCTCTTGCTGTGGGGCGCCCTTCTGAAGTTAGAGGGCTCCCTTCTATAGTTACCAGAATGCTGTCTGCCCCTAAAAAAACTAAGCAAGTTTTTGTATGTATGTCTGTGTTTTTTTAACTTACCCTTACGGCCGCCATGTCTGTGACCCTGTCACACCCAAGTTTTCAGACGGAGAGCAAAGACGGACAAAACGCTTCAACTCAGCTCCCTTCACTACAGCCCCGCCTGGTTACGCCCCTTGTCTGCCTGCTCCCGCCCTTTCTCCGCCCTCCAGTGCTTCTTAGGGAAGCTGCTTCACGATTGGTCCGCTGTCTTCAGGAGAAGCAGTTCGTCCCTATGGGAGACTGTAACCCTGATAAATCTTTTCAGAATCATCTCCGTAGTCTAGTTAAAAGTTACTTTGTTGGGTGCAGAAGTTTTCATTATGTTCGTTGTAACAGGTACATGGGATTTATCTAGATAAGGATTTAAAACTGAAATCCGGCCCTAACCGTTTTGGCTCAGTGGATAGAGCGTTGGCCTGTGGACTGAGAGGTCCCAGGTTCGATTCCGGTCAAGGGCATGTACCTCGGTTGCGGGCACATCCCCAGTAGGGGGTGTGCAGGAGGCAGCTGATTGATGTTTCTCCCTCATCGATGTTTCTAACTCTCTATCCCTCTCCCTTCCTCTCTGTAAAAAATCAATAAAGTATACATTTTTTAAAAAAATCTGAAATCCGGCTGCCTTAATAAATAACTATGTAGTCACAAAGAAAATGTTACCTCTGCAATAGACTTGCAAGTTCATACATTCTAAAACTATGTCACCAAGCGCCTAATGTATGCCAGTCACTCGTTCAAGGTACAGAACAAAGTCAAGGGTACCACAAAATTTGTTTAAAACTTAGATCAAGAAAAAGGTTTTCTATGGAATGAATATTTTATCACTGACATTGCATAGAATTGCCAGTGTGTGGTGAGAATAAAAAGCTGAATAATTTTATTTTGTTTTAAATTAATTTTAAATTAGCTAAAGATAATTAATCTCCTAGTGTCCGCACTCAGGTATGACTGCTGTCATTCCTGTCCATGGGACACCATAGCCTATTATTGTTATATGCACTGCATATGAAACAATGAACAAAACAAACATAATCTCTGGCCTAGTAGAGCCTAATTTTAGGTGTGTTTTTTGGGTGTGTTTTGTGTGTGTGTGTGTGTGTGTGTTATCAACGAACAGACTGTCAAACTACAGCGGGAAGGCCGGGGAGGGTTGGGTGGGGGAGGTAAGAGATCAACCGAAGGACTTGTATGCATGCATATAAGCATAACCAATGGACACAAGACACTGGGCGGTAGGGGAGGCTGGAGGAAGGTCAAGGGGGGAAAAAAGGAGACATATGTAATACTCTTTGTAATACTTTAAGCAATAAAACAAAATTTAAAAAGAAAACAAAAAAGAAAGGAACAAGATAATTGTGAATAGTGATAAGAAGGTGAATGGGATGGAGTGGAAATTATTTTAATTTGGGAGAATGGAGAATACTTCTGCAAGGAACAGACAGTTGAGCTGAGACTTGAGTAACATAAGGGTCTGGGCAGAGGGAACAACAGATTCAAAAACCCTAAGGTGGGAGCACCTAGAGGCAGGAAGAGAGGGGTAGAAGAGTCAGGCAGGAGCCATGTCACATGTAAAGAATTTTTATTTTCTGTTTATAAAAATAATTCAAAATATTATTTAAATGTTGTTTGATTTATAGTTATAGATTTACCAGTTGCTACTATTTGCTTTGGGCGCAGAAAGAAGATTTGTGTAATGGAAAGTACTAGAATCAAAATAAGATTTTATAAGAGAAGTATTATAAAATAGATTTGAACTAAGTCAGAGGTGCTGAAAGTAGTATACAAAAGAATCACCTGGACAATTTCATAAATTTAGATTACTGCATATTACTTTACATCATTTGTTCGGATATAACAAAATTTTGCAAAAAGAGTTCCTCAGTTGTTTCTAATGTGGGCATTTCTTTGATGCACACTTTGAGAAACTAATAAAGTCCAATTAGATGGACTAGATGATTTATAATGCTATGTCACTTCTAGCACTGGCATTCTAGAATTCCATCAGGGTTTTTATCTAACAGAATTTGACGACTCTGGGTAATATCAGTATTCTTCTGGACACATATCTTCATATGTAGTAAACTTTACTCCCACTCCACCTCAGCCATCCACAATAATGGCTATACTCTTGATTTTATTATCACTTTCACCTCTGAAATTTTAAATTCAAACATTCTCTTTCCTGACCACGACTATTATCCTTAAAGCTCTTTGAAACACACTTTTTCTTTGGTTTCATCAAGATCTCTAGGCCTTGATGTCTGCATTATGGCTACATAAGAATTTACACAAAATTTGTAAGTATAAAAAGAAAACATTGTCACAGTTGCTGTGGATCAGGAATTTAGAAGTAGCTTAACTGTGTCATTCTGCTCCCAGGTCTCTCATGAGGCCTTTATTATTTTGAGTTACTTACTTTCTATACACTTTCTATTGAGTATTTTAACCATAAATGGATGTTGTATCTTGTCAAATGTTTTTTTCTGCATCTATTGATATGACCATATGATTTTTATCTGTTGTATTGTTAATGTGGGGTATCGCCTTGAACAATTTGCTTATGTTGAATCATCCTTGTGCTCCTGGAATGAACCCCACTTCATTGTGATGTATATTTTTAATCCTCACTGAAGACATGCTATATAGACGAAAGGAGAGGAGAGGAGAGAAGAGGAGAGGAGAGGAGAGGAGAGGAGAGGAGAGGAGAGGAGAGGAGAGGAGAGGAGAGGAGAGGAGAGGAGAGGAGGGACGGAGAGAGAGAGAGAGAGAGAGAGAGAGAGAGAGAGAGAGAGAGAGAGAGAGAGAGATGTGAGAGAGAAACATTGATGTGAGGAACATCAATAAGTTGCCTTCCGTATCCACCCTGACCAGGGACCAAACCCACAATCCAAGCATGTGCACTTACTGAGAATGGAACTAGCAACTTCTGGTATACATGACGCCAGCTGAGCCACTCCAGCAAGGCTGTGATGTATTTTTTTTAATGTATTGTTGTACTCGATTTACTATTATTTTGTTTAGGATTTTTGTATATGTATTCATCAGAGATATTGGTCTGTAGTTTTCTTTTTGTGTGTGTTATCCTTGACAAGTTTTGTTATCAGGATTATGTTGGCCTCATAAAAATGTGTTAGAAAATATTGCCTCTTCTTGAATTTTTTTAAAAGAATTTGAAAGGACAAGTATCAACTATTCTTTGAATGTTGGTTAGAATTCACTAGTAAAGCTATCTGGTCTTGGACTTTTACTTTTTGGGAGGTTTATAGTGGTTGTTTCAATTTCCTCACAGTTAGCCAGTCTATTTAGATTTTCCAGTTCTTCATGATTCAGACGAGGAATGTTACAGAATCCCTAAGAATTTTTCTATTTCTTCAAAGTAACAGTAGTCTATTATGAACTTATTTATGTTGTACAACTATAACTTTATAACCAATGAAAAACTCTCAATTTTCCCTGCCTTTCATTCCCTAGGAAAACCATTCTATTCTCTGCTTCTATCACTTTGACTATTTTTAGATACCTCATGTAAGTGCAATCATGCAGTATTTGTCCTTCTGTGATTGACATTTCACTTACCATCAGATCTTCCAGGCCAACCCTTGTTGTTGAAATGGTAATATATATATATATATATATATATATATATATATATATATATATATATATATCTCCTATTTGAGGACTGAAAGTCATTTCAGTGCATGTTAATGTCTCATGTTCTTTATCTATTTGTCAATGAATAATTGGGCTGTTTTAATGTATTGGTCACTGTGAATAATCCTTCAATGAACATGACAGTACCGATATCTTTTTAAGATCCCGATTTTAATTCTTTTGGATTGGAATACCCAGGAGTAGGATTTGTGGTTCATACAGTAGTTCATTTTTATTTTTTTTAATTTTGTTTTATTGCATAAAGTATTACAAAGAGTATTACATGTCTCCTTTTTCCCGCCCTTGACCTCCCACCGGCATCGCCTACCCCCCCCCCCCCCCGCAGTGTCTTGTGTCCATTGGTCATGCTTATATGCATGCATACAAGACTTTCAGTTGATCTCTTACCCCCCCCCCCCAAACCTCCCTGGGCTTCCCGCTGTTGTTTGACAGTCTGATTGATGCTGCTCTGCCTCTGTATCTATTTTTGTTCATCATTTTATAATGGTCTTTATTATCCATAAATGAGTGAGATCATGTGGTATTTTTCTTTCATTGACTGGCTTATTTCACTTAGCATAATGCTCTCCAGTTCCATCTGTGCTGTTGCAAATGGTAAGAATTCCTTCTTTTTATAGCAGAGTAGTATTCCATTGTGTAGATGTACCACAGTTTTCTAATCCATTCATCTGCTGATGGGCACTTAGGCAGTTTCCAATTTTTTTTAGAAAACCTTATACAGTTTTCCACAATAGCAGCAGTGTACAAGGCTTCCAATTTCTTTCATGTCCTTGCAAACACTTGTTTCATTTATTTTTTGTTTCTTTACATATTTTGGAAATTATCTCTTTATTAGATATACTAGGGGCCAGGTGCACGAAATTCATGCACTGGGGGCCGGGGGGGGGGTGTCCCTCAGCCGAGCCTGCCCCCTCTCACATACTGGGAGCCCTCAGGGGATGTCCTATTGACAGCTTAGGCCCGCTCCCTGCTCCTCTTGGAGAGCGGGCCTAAGCTGCCGTCTGGCCTCCCTTTGTAGGAGGTGACCAGGCTGATCAGGGGAAGGCACCAGCCCCATCACCCTGCTGCTGCAGCTACTGCCAGTCACCGCAGCCAGCAATGTTTTTTCATCAACACGGACTCCAGTCCCTTCACCATGAAAAAATGACAACTTTCTTTAGGCATTTTTAAGGTGTGTCTTTCATATAATAATAATTTATTATTTTTTTAATCCTCACCTGAGGATATGTTTCCATTGATTTTTTAGAGACTGTGGAAGAGAAAGGGAAAGACAGAGAGAAACATCAAAGTGAGAGGAACACTTTGATTGGTTGCCTCCTGCATGAGCCCTGACCTGGGCCCCCGGCCAGGGAGGAACCTGCAACCTAGGTACATGCCCTTGGTCAGAATTGAACCCAGACCCTGCCATCAGCAGGCCAAGGCATTATCCACTGAGCCAAACCGGCTAGGGCAAGAAATGACATTTCTTAGCCCTCCAGCAGCGGACCTTCGTTTTTTTTCGCCAGAAGTGTGGTGAAAAACCCTAGATCACCTTTTTGGACTCTTATTACCCAAGTTGCTAAGAATATTACCAGTGGCATACAGGGAGCTTAGCCAAAGAGTGGTCAGAAAAGGTGTTTCCTCTGTAGTGCACGCCAATTGCCGGCTTGCTCCCCCCCACCCCCCACCCAGGCCTGATGCCTCTGGTCCAGGCTTCAGGCCTGGGCAGGGGACCTCCATCTCCCCCCAATCACCAGCTCTGCCCCCCACCCAGGCCTGACGCCTTGGCCAGAGGCATCAACCCCCATCACCCTCCAATCGCCAGATAGGCCCCTCACCCAGGCCTGACGACTCAGCCAGAGGCATCAGGCCTGGGCAGGGGACCCCCAGACCCCTCCAATTACCGGCTCCGGCCCCTGCCCAGGCCTGTCGCCTCTGGCCCAGGCATCAGGCCTGGGCAGGGGACCCCCATCTCCCCCCAATCACTGCCTCTGCCCTCGCGCAGGCCTTACACCTCAGTCAGAAGCGTCTACCCCTATCACCCTCCGATCACAGGATCGGCCCCTTGCCCAGGCCTGATGCCTGGGCCAGAGGTGTCAGGCCTGGGCAGGGGACCCCCATCTCTCTCTGATCACCATATCGGCCCCTCGCCCAGGCCTGACGCCTCTGCCAGAGGCATCAGGCCTGGGCAGGGGACCTCCAGGCCCCTCTGATTGCCGGCTCCACCCCTTGCCTAGGCTTGACACCTCTGGCCCAGGCTTTAGGCCTGGGCAGGAGACCACCAACTCCCCCCAATCACCGGCTCTTCCCCCCACCCAGGCCTGATGCCTCTGGCCCAGGCATCAGGCCTGGGCAGGGGACCCCCATCACCCTCTGATCACTGGATTAGCCCCTTGCCCAGGCAGGGGATCCCCATTTTCCCCCGATCACCGGCTTCTGGGTAGCTTCTGGGGCTTCCGGGGCCGGCCTGTGGCCCAGATCGGATCCGATCATGAGCGACAGGCAGGCAGCTTCTGGGGTTGCACATGGGGGCCTGGATGGCGGCTCGCGCTGGCGGCTGCGCTGTCCCACCTTGCCTGCTGTATGCAAATTAGCTGCCATCTTTGTTGGTGGTTAATTTGCATATCATGCTGATTAGCTGATGGGAGGCATAGCGAAGGTACAGTCAATTACCATGTTTGTCTATTATTAGATAGGATGATTTGCAAATATGTTCTCCCATTCTATAGGTTGTGTGACTACAAAGTACAGACAAAAGAAGCAAAAATTGTCAGGTGGAACTATATCAGTCATTTAAGATTTTAAAATTGAAGTATAACCTATTTGTAGAAAAAAAGTGTATAAATGGGAATTATTATAGAGTACAATCATTCATGTAACAGTACACAGAAATAAAACATTGTTAGCACTCCAGAAGTCTTTTGTGCTTGATTGAGGTCAGTACTTACCCTCCTATCCAAAGATTACCTCTACTCCGTCTTCTAGCACCATATATTAGTTTTGCCAACATTTGAACTTTATATAAGTGGAAGCATACAATAGATTCTCTTTTGTATTTTACTTCCTTTGTCAATCTTTAAAATATTATTTTTATTGTTGAGAGTATTACAGATGTCCCAATTTTCCCTCTGTGCCCCCATCCACCTGGCTCCCACCCCACCTCAGGCCTTCTGTCAAATTTTTAATCTAGCATACTTTGATGGGCATTTAAGTTGTTTTGAGTTTTTAAATATTGTGACTAATGTTGCTATAAACATTCCTGCACATGTCTTTTGATGCACCTATGTATGTGATTCATTTTGGTATTTCCTTAGCCTGGGTTCCTCAAAAATCTGAGCCTGAGAAAAAAGTTTATGTGCTATTACTTTATTAGGGAGCATATTCCCAAGGTAACTAAGTCTCAGAAGATAGGAAAGTCAACAAAAGGATGTGTTACTGAGCTGACCACCACTTGGAGAAAACATATCTAATAGGTTATGTTGCTCAATCTCAAAGTTAATCTCGTCTTTGAGAGGCTATAGGGACTATCTCAGGATAGTCTGGATGTGGGAAGAAAGAGAAAATTATTTATTCATTCATTCCTAGCATCTATTCACTAAATATACACTGAGTGGCCAGAGTATTATGACCACCTGACCTTTGTAGGCAAATTAGCTATAATTTCACGCTGAAGTTGCTAGAGGACCAGATAATTACAAACGTCTGAATAGCACAACATACTAAGTATCATTGCTGATCAAGTTCATTCTCCCATGTTGATGGCGTATCCAATGGAGATGGCTTCTTCCAACAAGACAATGTGCCATGCCACAGTGCTCGTATTGTGCAGGAGTGGTTTCAAGAATATGAAAGAGACTTTACCTTGCTTAGGTGGCCCCCACAATCACCAGATCTAAATCAAATTGAGCATTTGTGGGACGAAGTTAAAAGAGCCATCAGGCAGGTGCTTCCACAACCATCAAATCTCACAGAACTGGACAGTGCTATTCATCAGGCATGGTGTCAGATTCCTTGCATCACCTTTCAACTTCTCATGGAGCCAGTGCCAAGAAGAATCACTGCAGTATTGAAGGCAAAAGGTGGCCCAACAAAGTACTTATGGGGTGGCCATAATAATCTGGCCGATCATAATAATCTGGCCACTCAGTGTATATGCCACAGAAGGTTATTGTCCTCAAATCCGAGGTTGCACATGTATAGATGCTGAATGGGTCTATAGCATTGTATGTCAGCAGGGGGAGCCCTTGAGTGCAAGGCAAGGAGTAGAGCATGAGCATAAGGCAAGGTGCCATCAGATAGCCCCTGATAAATTCAATCCAAATTTATGTACAGCTATTTTGTCCCTCAGAAGCAGGCACATAATAATTGGCCAAAAGGCAGAAGTGGAACTGCTGGGTCATAATACATACCTTTGTTCAAATTTAATATATACAAGTGCTGGGGTTCTTGTCCCAGCATCAAGAAGGGTTCAGGAATCTGGAGAAAGGGCTGTGCGTAGGTGACATAGGAATCCAGAGACTAATAAAGAGTCCGAAGATGAGATATAATTTTGAAAGGCATTGGGGGTCAGAGGACCTTCAGCTAAAGGAACTGAAGACTCCCTCCTTGTCTAGGACCCTTGCTTTTATTAACACAATTTGTCCTAAGGCAAGGTGGAGATAATACACTTCAAAGGGTAAGGTTTCAAAGGGTACAGAAGCATTGTCAGTTTGGGGGATAGCCTACAACTGTTCAGGTGTTTGGCCAACAGGAGGCAATAACATGTAGATTAAGATGCTTTTTAGCTGCCTGGCAGCCACAATCAGTTTCCTATTCAGGTTTGGGGAAATGCCTTTAGCCATTCCCAACAGGTGACTACATGTGTGACTCAACCCTGTTGAGTCGCCAAGGCTCATCAACCTTTTGATGAAACTCCTGAAATTATGACATGCTGGAATTGGTCTACGGCATACAAGCAACAATTTTCAAAAGTGATTGTACCAAATTACATTTTCCAGTAATTGTGCCAGTAGTGTTTAAAGGCTCAACATCTTCATCAATAATTGGTCATTGTCTTTTCATTTCAGCCATTCTGTGTAGTGTTATCTCCTTCAAGTTTTCATTTACATTTCCTTGATGTCTAATGAAATTGTTCACCATTTCATATTTTATTTGGCCATATGGATATTATATTTGATTAAGTACTTGCTCAAGTTTTTTTGTTCACCTTTTCCACTGTGTTACCCATTTTTAAAAGATACATTTTTATTGATTTCAGAGAAGAAGGGAGAAGGAGAGAGAAATACAAACACCAATGATGAGAGAGAGATATTGATTGGCTGCCTCCTGTATGCCCGTCACTGGGGATTGAGCCTGAAATCTGGGCATGTGCCCTAACTTGGAATCGAACCATGACCTCTTGGTTCATGGCTCGACACTCAACCACTGAGCCACACCAGCCAAGCATGTAGTCCATTTTTTACACTTAGTTGTAAAAACTATGCTCGTTATAAGGACATATACAAACAGTTTACCAGTTAAATGCATTGTAACTCAATAGAACTCAATAACAAAAATAAACAATCTGATAAAAAAAAAATGGGCAGAAGACATAGAGACATTTCTCCAAAGAAGACATACAGATGGCCAACAGGCATGCAAGTTGCTCAACATCACTAATCTTCAGGGATATGAAAATAAAAATCACAATGAGATACTACCTCACACCAGTCAGAATGGCTTTTATCAAAAAGTCTACAAATACCAAGTATTGATGAGGATGTGCAGAAAAGGGAAGGAACCCTTGAGCACTGCTAATGGGAGTGTAATTTGAAACAACCAATATAGAAAGTAATATGTAGATTCATCAAAAAACAAAAGTAGAAGTACCATGTGATCAAGCAATTTTAGTTCTGGGTATTTATCCAAAGAAAACAAAAACATCAAAAAGATATATAAACCCTTATGTCCATTGCAGCATTATTTATAATAGCTACGGTATGGAAGCAACCTAAGCGTCCATTGGTAAATGAATGGATAAAGAAGAGGTCTCTCTCTCTCTCCTCTCTCTCTCTCACTGTAATATTACTCAGTAATAAAAAGAATAAAATCTTGCCACTCAAGACAGCATGGATGGACCTAGAGGGTATTATGCTAAGTGAAATAAATCAGAGAAAGACAAATACCGAATGGTTTTACTTATATGTGGAATCTAAAAACAAAACAAACAAGCAAAACAAAACAAAAACAGACTCATAGAAACAGACTAAATTGATGGCTGCCCCAGAGGAAAAGGGGGAGGGATTGGTGAAACAGGTCAAGGGGAATACAGTCAATAATATTGTGATAAGTTTGCATAGTGACAGATGGTTACTAGACTTAGTGTGGTGATCACATTAAAGTATATAAACATAAAATTACTATATTGTACAACTAAAACGAATATAATGTACACCAAATATACTTAAATTTTAAAAAGTCATAGTTGTTTGCTAGATTCCACATATAAGTGAGATCATGTGATAGGACAAACAAAATAGATCCAGAGACATGGAAGCATGAAACGGACTGGTGAATCTCAGAGGGAAAGGGAAGTGTGGGAAGAGATTAACCAAAGAATTTATATGCATATATACATAGCTCATGGACACAGACAATAGTCCAGTGAAGGCCTGGGGAGGGGGCTGGAGTGGGGAGAATGGGGTCAATGGCGGTGAAGGGACATCTGTAATACTTTCAATAATAAAGATAAATTTTAAAAATAAATAAATAAGATGGTAAAAAAAAGTTATAGATGGACACCCATTCATGACAGAATCCTGAGATGTAATAAAGTTTTTGTTTCTCAGAAACCTTGAGGTTGTTTGATAAGCTTTGTTTATAAACAATTAGGTTGAACAATCACGTACTCAATATTTAAAGTAGTACCATCAAACTTGCTTGACAATTTTTTAAATGATTGGACTATGTTGTGTGGGATATTGTTTTTAAGTTTTCGAGCACTCAAGTAGTTAATTCTATTGTCATCTGCCTTACAGCTATCTGAATTAGATATCTAGTTAGAGATGCTTATAACTCTAAGAAAAGTGTTTCTAAAAGACACAAGAAAGAAAACCCAATATTTAAATGCAGATGACACCATTTATTGAAATCTACACTTACAAATGAAGTTTATAAAGCAAAAGGCAAATTTCATTTAAGGAAGAAATATATTCTTTTCACTATTGTGCCAAATATATATTTTAAGCAAATTAATGTGTTAGAAAAAATTAACATTTTTGCAGTGCACCTTACACATCATTGTATTAGAAATATATATACCTAATGAAGACAACACAGTGATGTTTATCATCAATGAATTTTACCAGACACAAAATATTAACAAGGTAACATGGCAGAAATATGATAGGAAAATGGCATCAATCATAATTTACTTGAAGAGGTGGAAGAAAAAAAGTAATTCAGCTTATATAACCTAGAAAGTATAAGTCCAAACATGGTATAAACACAAAACTGAAAATATTTAAGAGGAACAATATTATCCAGGAGTTGAAATTTGGTTTAAAGATATAAGAGGGGAGGTAATTAATTTCTATTTCTGTAGTACCAAACATTTCTAGTGTTTTAGTTTATAAGGTTTCTAATCATGTTTGTGTTTGAGTAGAGTTCACCTTGTGAAAAAAGAGAAACTAAACTTTAGATGCGATTTTGTATATAAATTAAACACATGAAACATACAGAACCAACCAAGATTTTCAGTGTATAAATCTGGAGATTAGTTGTACTTTCTATTTTTATTCATAGTTGATTAGGACACAAAAGTCAACAATCAAAATATCTCTTCTCCAGCTTGTCAACTTAGCAGAACAAAGTTAAGAACTACAAGCTTATATTACGAATGCAGATGAAATGATATTGAAAGTTCAATAATGTGGGGGCAATTATTCTCTTGCAAATTGTAAAATAATGCTTTTGGCATGCTAAGAAAAATACATTGTACTGCCAATACTGTCAATGATTAAAGAAAGTGCTAATAATAATGTATACATTTCTCTCCAAATCACCTTGTTTCTCTGAGTCACACACACACACACACATACACACACACACACACACACACACACACACACACACACACACACTCACAGAGAAAAATCCAAAAATTAAAAATGTCCACATCATGGCATTACTCTTGGACAAATGAGCATGGAATAGAAGCAGCAGGTATATCAATCAGCAGGTACAGAAGTTAAGTTTGGTTTTGTACACTTTTTAAAACAACCTTAATGAATGTTTGGTGAACTTTGCTACAGAAATAAAATTTATTTAGTAATTAAGATTTTAAATAATCATAATCCCTCTATAATATTCTGTATTAGAAATTTAACTTAGTAAAATATTAAAATGACTGTTGTAAGCTTTGCAAGTTTAGGATAATTTCATAGATTGAGCAGCAGCAATTCTAGACACTAGAGCTGTGATAATTCAACCCCTGAATAAATAAATGCATCACATCAATCCACACCACACTTTAAAGATACAATATAGGCCAAGATATACATATCACATATACATTAAAATTTCACCTTGAATAGTACAATGCTTAAACATATTACAATCGGTACTTAATTAATGAGACAAAATTCAAAAATGGCCAGCAATTAATGGTAATATACACATTTTTAAAAATGTAAATACAGCATGAGTATGAAATGGAAAGAGTTTCACAATACCAGTGACTTTACTGTCTTCCTTGTCCTTGAAACTAAAACCAAGTCAGATGTTTCATTTTCAAAAGGTGGACATTTTAAATCCATAATGAATACTTAAACCATAAGCTTTGCATCAGCTTTCACTGATTTCCTTGCAACACTTGAGGGCTGTTATTTTTTTCCCAATTAAAGACAGATTTGTTCTCTAATCACTGGTGATATGGGAAAAGAGAAATATGGAGCGACTTTCTTAAACATGCTGGACATAGTCACAACAAACTGAAACAGTTGGTCTGAGCTTGATGGGTTTAAAGGTTTGAGAAGGTATAATGTGTAGAGGTGTCATTACCAAAGTTTTACAATAATGTGTATTTCCAAATCAATAACACTTTTTATTAATTTTTCTTATTCATAGACTTTTGAATCCCTTCATGTACTGCACATGCATTAGCAATAACTCTCATTACATAGTACTGGAAGGTTTAAAGAATGAACTTTGGCCATTATAATCCTGCAACTTTAAAATAATCAAATTTGTGTGTAATTATTTTTGAATGACTAGATATGAAGGAATTCTTAAAATTTGTCAATATCGTCAAGATTTGGGAGCTTTTGGGAAAAATCAGTTTTATTAATTGCTGATATATCAAATACTGTTTTGTATTATAATAACTATAATTTTGAATGTCACTGCATTTTAAAGTGAATTTTATTTTAAAGATAATTTTTTAATTTTATTCTAATGTATGTATAATAATAGAGATCTTCATTTCTAGATGGACATTGGTTACATCAGATAATAACATTTACTAGAGGTGAGAGCTTAAAAAGTAAAATGTTAAAATATAACTTTTTAATAGCAAAAATACGCTTTGATAAATCCAAAAAGTGCATATTTTATCTTTTTTCATTAACATATTTTACAATTTAGATTAAGAAATTGGTAGTGTATATCTATTCATGTACTCAAAGAGCATAAAATGAGTATTTCTTTAGATGAGAGGTATCTTTATAATATATGAAAGAAGAAAAAATATACACGTTTTTTAAAAATCATTCAAAATTTTTAAAAAATAAAGCAGACAGATTTTCCAAATCACATTTATATGTGTTTTTATAATCTTTGAAAGGCTGGCACAAACCAGTCTATTTTCCCTATTAAGAATTTCTTTGGGGGTTAAATGGTAATCAGGCCCCCATAATTTGACAAAATAATTTTGACTTACCTGTGTTGATATCATAAATGTTATAATTTGGGATATCTTGACATCTGGAAAAATGCAACTTTAGGGTTTTATTCTAATAGGCATATTTTTGCAGTGCACCTTTATTCTAATAGTCTTTATTCTATCCTTAGCTCTGAAGGTCAAGATTGAAGGAGAGTTTAAGATTAGTGTTGGAGTGGAGTTGAAGGGTCAAAGATGTGGTGATGCTTAGAATGCATGAGGTAAAAGGTGGGGTGAGGGTTGGAATAAATTTTAGGAATAGGCTGAGTTAAAGGGTGATAATAAGGAATATAGTAGGGTGTATAAGGAGGTGGAGATCAAAGATAGGGTGTGAGCTTAGAATGAGATGGGAAGAGAAAAAAGTGGCAAATGGGTTGAGGGTAAGAGATGAAGAAGGTATCCAGAATAAAGTAAGGTGAGGTAAGGGCAAGGGAAGGATTAAGTAGGGATAAGATATGAAGGTATGGAGAAGAGGTCAGGGATGGGGTAGAGGTGTGTGTGGGGGTAATAAGGTGAAGGATGGATTGGAATAAAGGTTGTGATGAACATGTATAAGGGGTGAAAATTAATTAGGAGATTGTGGACAATAAATGAGTAAATAACTTTAAGGCTTATTTGTTCATATTAATAAAGAAAAAAATGACAACTTTTGAAAGAGCAAAAAAAGGAAAACATTTTCTTCAAATAATATTTTTAAGAAAACGGCATTTACTTTAAAAGCTACAGTTTAATTCTAGTGTTTGTGCTTCTCTTTTCTTTGTCTCATTTTCCACTAGATTGTCACACATCAGCGAGGCTCTCTGCTTTTGAAATATGAACAAGGCACATGTACTTTATAACCTATAACCTATTAAAAGAACTTTGCTATATTTTGAATTTTCACTTCTAAAACATACTTAAAATATAATCATTAGATATGAATATCCCATGTAATTAATGAAGCCCTCTTACCAATTAATGGATTTTGGAATAAATAATGCATATTGCATATATTTGCTTCACTCTTAAACAGAGATACCATTATACATTCATATGCTATTAGAATGATCATAAAAAAGAATTACCTTCCCTGGATTTCTTTGGGTTAAACATTTTTTCTATAGTTGAATGTTTTAAATTCCATAACTCTTGATATTTGATTTTCTGAAATAAAATTTTCACTACATGTATTTCTCCACTTATTCTTCAAGTCTCCATTTTACTTCTTTTTTAAAAAAAATATGGGCACAATTTGGTCAGAATTTAAAATTTAACATAATTTTCATTAGTCAAAATTCAGTTTTCTTAGGTTGTTCTTAATATAAAATATATTGTATTTCTCAGCCAGTTCATCTTGTACACAAGGTGGTCACTGTGCTTTGTTAGTTGGACAGCAGTAATTTCTAATGTGTTATGTCTCACTTTTGGTAAACTTCAACTTTAAATAACAGAAGGTCAATCAATATATAAATGAAGATTTCTACTTTATGTGAGTTTTAAATTTATTTTTCTTATTCAGTAAAAATTAAATTAGTTTTTATGGATATTACAAATTTTAATTATAGACAGATTATTTTAAATATTTTTAAAAAATATGGTTCACAAACTGTTTAAGTTTTTTTAGTCCAAGTTTCTTGTTGTGCTTATGGATGAATGAATTCTCTACTAGGAATCCTTCAAAAATATTCAATTCAATAATGTGAGATATTTTTCTAACATTATGTTGATTGAAATGAAAGTGTCAGTTATGTGATTTGAATACCATATCTTTGTTAGTTTTAAGAGGGGTGTTTTTCTTAGTTTTTCCCTTAACCTATTACCCATTGAAAATATTTTTTCATTTGTTAATTTTAAAAATTTAACCAGAGGTTAATAAAACTTTATTTATTAAAAATTCTTTTTTTATATTTTTCAAGTTAGAATTGCTAAGTAATTTGTGAATTAACTGTCATTTGGACTTGCCTGAATGTACACTGTGCAATTTAATTTAAAAATCTATTTGGTTTAAATCCCTAATCAGGATAACTTTAGAGTTATTTCTCCAACTGTATGCCATCATAGATAGATTTTAGCAACTAATGTTCTTATTTTATAGTGGATATATTTTAATATATATAATATATATGAAAGCTAATTTAACCTTTTATTTGGTAAGAACAAGGGAGTTAGAAATGGTTCATTGTTTTCTTTCTTCAACACTACACATTTAGATTTCCAATTTAAAACTTTTAATGAAAACCTTAGATCCACTTTTTGTGAAATTTGTGATGAAGTTTTCATACTCAATATATTACATCCTCTGCTCTTTACTCACTTTTCTGTAGAATTGTGATGATTACTGATTGACTTCAGATAATTTACTTGACATAGATAACCCTAAGACAAGGCACAATCTTTGCAGATAGATAACTATGTATCACTGAAAGGTTTACATTGCTCAGTTCTGAACTAACACAATTTAGCAGAGTAAAACCAATGCTAAAAGTAACTTTCTTTACATAATTGATCATTATTTTCTGAGACCATCTTCACATTTTATTTTTTACCAAACTTAGCCTCAATTTCTTAGAGTTGTACAATGAAGAAGCGGTTGGCCATTTTACATATAATTTTTATATTTAAATTTTAAGCCACTAAACACAATATCAAAATTTATAAGAATCATAAGCATGAGGAATCACAATCACAAAGCAAGGTTGTTGTTTTTTGTTGTTGTTTTTTTCTTGTTATTCTTAATGATGGTGTTTTCTTTAGTTTTAGTAACCATCTTCAACTATATATCAGTGTTATCTATATTCGAGTTTAATTTTGTTTGCTGTCTTTCCTTTCCTTGATGTTTTTAGTAAATATTAGTTCTTAGTAAGCCATCTCTCAGTTTTCACCTTAATGTACTCTTTTTGTACTCACAAAGTGATTCCCTTTGAACGTTAGAAATGTAATAGTTCTGTTTCACAAAGTCAGTATTTTAATAGAGCATATACTGTAGGCTATCTGTTAAACAAGGTGAACTGTAATTTTGGTTTTTCTCAGTCCGGATTGGCAGTAACTGAAGTATGGCAGCCTATATTCTTCCATTACTTCTGTGGTTTTGCCAGCCCATACAAGATTCATGTTACTGTAGTCTGAAATAGTAACCAATCTTCTGAATTGGTAAGAAGTAGGAAAGAGAAATGTCACTACATTTCCTTTTCTTTTGAGGCCAAGGCTCTAGTTCAATAATCACGCAGAACCAGAGGAGAGTGAAAGAGGGAGGCCAACTAGCCTCTTTACCTCCTTTCTCATAGGCCAAATGGAACGTGTGAGTGGGCAAGAGTTTTCACTCAGACCACAGATTACCACCCTTGCCCTATGTGGTAAGGCACACAACAAGGGGTTAGGTGGCATCCATCATTTAAGTTGCCCTTGTTTTTGTAAATACAACAGCTACCAAGAAAGTTGCAAATTTAAATGTACAAACTGATTAGTGACCCATATGCCCTGAAAATTTGGACAAAGTTCATATTATGTATGAATATAAAACAATGAGATTATTTACCCATGTAGTTTATAGTGTCTCATTACCATATAGTCATACCTTATCAATCTTAAGAGATTTGTGAAATAATTTTAATAGCAGTTTTCATAGATAAATATATTTGTGTGATTTGAATACTATACTAATAATTTAGGACAATGAAAAGTGGTTCTCTTTTCTCTAAGAAAGGAATCCTGTTCAGTAATTGAGTAAAAATATTCCAATATTTTCTCCCTTCTGTCTGGTATATTCTTATGCCAAAATAATTTAGTAGTTGGGAAGAATAAACAAAATTAATTTCTTAAAGAAAAATATTGTTTTAGCATGCAATATTTTAGGCATCCTGTGGTGCTGTTAGTTTTTCCTACCCATATTATTTACATCACAATCACATATACTATTTACAGTTCTACAGTTGTTGTCTCCTTGTATTTTTAAGGCTTCCAGTAAATATTTACAATTTTTTCAGATATATGTCACAAAAAATAAATATGTATTTTTAAATACTCTTGTTAGTGAACTTTTTTCAGAGGTCCTATCTGGACACTTCAGAGAAGCACTGTATTCAACAGTCTTCTGCTGAATTTTCTGGACCTTTTAGTCAATAAGTTTCTTGAACACTTACTTGAACTCTCCCAGTTAACTATGAGATTGCTTTCATTTGTCCATCAATGTATCCAGGGAAACCTGAAGTTTTTTTAATCTATGAGATGTATGATATTATTTGGAGATTAGTTGTTATTTTTATCAATCATAAAGATGGTGTATCTCTACTAAATAGAAATCTAGGCTTGATGAATTAAGCATCTTACTATTACACAGCCCACCACCTTCCAAAATAAAGTATCCTATAGATTAACAAAAGGTTGTCATTCAGAATAAACTAACAAATAGATTAAAATCTAGTTTCAAAAATTCTGATAAGACTATCCATAATAAATGTATTTATATACAGTATTTATTTATGCTTTTTGAATTTAGGTTTCCATCTACTATTTTGGATTACAAGATTTGATACAGCTCCGTTTTTATGTTTAATGTCTTGGTACATTCATTTAACCATCAGGACTGTCTTTGTAAGGTGCCAGTTTTATAATCGGTGTTCACCTATCTTTGAGAGCTCAATAAGTGGAGAGGATACAACACGTCTGGAAGTTCCAACATTATTCCTGGGGGTTTCAACCTTAAACATTGGTATTCTAATAGCATGGCACCTGGGAACTCCACCAAGGCCTCTAGGAACTTCAAGATTACCCCTGGGAACTCCAAAATTATTCAAGGGAACTGCAGAATTATCCATGGAACCCCCAACATTAGCCATGGGAATGATAACATTATCTATGGGGACTCTAATATTGTCCCTCAGATGTCTACCATTGTCTCCAGGAATACCAAGTTTACCCCTCATTGAAGTAGAATTCGCAATGCTGGGATTGATAGAATGTCCTCCAGAAGCTGACAAAATGGCATTTTGCCAAGGCTCTTTGATGTTCTCCTTCTTTGTGTTTTCTAAAACAAACATAAATAAAGGTTGCTTTTAAATTATTGAAGATTGGCTTCTGTTTTGAGAAGAAATTCTATAAATTAGAATGACACAATTTTGCCTAAATTTGATCCCAATCCAATCACTTTAACAGTTTAAAATCACATGGTGATAGCACCACATTTGTTTGGAAAAATATCTTGATAAGCTGTTTTGGGTGTGAAAGATAGTAAAAACAAAAATCTGACTAAATAGTCGATACAATTACCAGAAATTTAAAGGTAATGAAAAATATAAAAGTGGGAGAAAGGGGAGGGAGAGAGAGGATGAGAAACATTAAGTAGAAGGGGGAATGCAGCAGGATGTTAGCCAATGAAAAATTACAGTGGTGATGGCTAAAGAGTAATGTTATTTCTTTTGCAGTATGATAAATTAATGAGATTAAGAATTCAGTGGTTACATGAAATCAGAGAGGGGGTAACCATAAGAATGGAAGTACCCCAAAACTTCAGAAATCTTGAGGAAGGGATTGGATGTAATTGGGGTTGAGCCAATTTTATAAATATTTCAAGGAATGAAGTGATCTCAGCTGGCTTTAGGTTATACTTGAATTTCAGCTATTGATAAATAACTTATCAAAGCACTAAATTTGTGAAGGAAAAGAAACAAACTACATAATGGCCAGATTATAATTTTCTAACTAAGTGTGGACTAGATTCCAGGTACTTATCTCAAACTACCTTCAGATGTTTGGTGGAGGTACTTCTAAAAAAGATTTCTGATTGATGGCACCAATCTCAGGAAGTTATGGGGACAGGCTATTAATATGAGCTAGAATTAAAAATTCTTAGTACTATTTTATATCCATAGTAGCATTTTTGCATATGTTTAAGTAGCTGTAATGATGAAAACACAATGATGCCTTATAGTCAATAGCAAACATCAATGTAGGATTTAAAAATACATTATAAACAAATTATAAAATACATTATAAATACTTCTATTAACATTGATTTTAGGCAGTCATAGGCTATAATATTAATCATTCATTTGTTCATTAATACTTTCTAGCCACTAGAGAGCTCACATATAGGAGAAAATTATTATTATTTTTTTCCTTAATCAGCAGGGTCAGGTCTATTAACTCCTTCACTTTCTAATCTAAGCGCCTATTATTTAGGTACTGGGTGATGGGTGTGCTAGAGGGTAAAATTTTCTGTTCTATAGGGTAAAAACTGTACTAGAGTGAGGACTTGTCATTTTCTCAAGATCATCCACCTATCTGTAAATTTTGTTGTTGTTAATCTTCACCAAGGATATTTTTCCATTGATAGCTTTAGAGAGAGTAGAATGGAAGGGGAGAGACAAAGAGAGAAATATTGATATGAGAGAGACTTTGTTGCCTCTTGCTCGTGTACCAACCAGGGCTAGGGATTGAGCCTGCAACTGAGGTATATGCCCTTGACAGGAATCAAACCCTGGACCCTTCAGTCCACGGGCCAGAGCTTTATCTACTGAGCCAAACTTGCTAGGGCTGTAAATTATTTTACAAGAAAATTGTATTTAAAATTTCTGATGTTACAAAGTGGGAATAGAGGGAGCATATGTCAACATGATAAAGGCCAACTATGACAAACCTACAGCCAACATCATATTCAATGGGCAAAAAATAAAAGCATTTCCCCTAAGAACAGGAACAAGACAGGGATGTCCGCTTTCACCACTCTTACTCAACATAGTACTGGAAGTCCTAGCCACAGCAATCAGACAAGAAGAAAAAATAAAAGGCATACAAACTGGAAAGGAGGAAGTAAAACTCTCATTATTCGCAGATGAAATTATATTGTACATAGAAAGACTCTACCAAAAATCTTCTAGATTTAATAAATGAATTTGGAAGTGTAGCAGGGTAGAAAATCAACACCCATAAGTAAATGTCTTTTTTATACATCAATAATGAATTCTCAGAAATAGAAGCTAAACAAACAATCCCATTTATCATTGCAACAACAAAAAATTAAGATACTGTGGAAACCACGCCAGGTCCTCGGATAGTCAAGGCCAATAGGAGCACAGAGGCCTTGTTATCAATACACTAGAAAGGCTGCTCTGTCTAAGGACGCTGAGCCTGGGGATCCTAATCAAGATACCATGAGCAGGTTCAAGGCCACAGCACTCTCACGGTACACTGAGTCCTCAGTAGCCAGTATGATGGATGTAACTATTGGCAAGAAGCCCCCTTTGCCTAAATAGTGTAAAAGTGGGTTACTGACCAGCTAGTCATCTGGAGTGTGAGAAAAAAGTCTGCTAGAGAGAGCAGCTTGGCAGAGCAGAGCAAAGCAGGAGAGCACTCAGAGAAGTAGAAGCTATAGGCATAGAGAATGTAGCTCCTGTGTGTGCAGGAGAGGCTAGAGAGCTCAGATGGAGCTGAGAGCTGATACTGTTATGATGTAAGGCAGTGATACTGGGGCAGCATGATGCTGTTCAGATACTAACTGTGGGTACAGAGACTGATGCTGCTTTAAGGGAAAGATATGTATTTACCAGTCAGTATCCGGCTGTCTGCCTGTGTGGACTTTGCTGTAAGGAGTTTGTCTGATGGCTATTTAGCCACTGGCTTCTGCAATAAAGACTTATCTTATACACCCACAACTTCGCTTGGCTTCTCCATCTGCCCCACTTCTGAGAATTGACCTGCTGTGTCTCTGACACTTGGTGTCAGAGGATAAAGGTGAAACTTGGACTAAGTTCCCAATAGTTAGTACAGTAGGCAAGGTTCAAGAAGGAACCTGTCCTGTGATTGGCATAGTTGAATGGAAGAATTTGGAAGAATATATGGACTCAAAATCACCCAGAGCACCAGAGCTTGTGCAGGGCTCTGGCTGTGCTCTGACAGATACTTAGGAATACACTTAACCAAGGAGGCAAAAGACCTGTATTCAGAAAACTACAGGACGTTGAAAAAGATAGAAGATATAAACGAGTGGAAGAATATACCATGCTCATGGATTGGTAGAATCAACATCATTAAAATGTCCATACTACCAAGGCAATCTACAGATTCAATGCAATCCCTATTAAAATACCAACAGCATATTTCACAGAGCTAGAACAAATACTCCAAAAATTTATATGGAATAAAAAAAGACGCTGAATAGATGAAGCAATTTTGAGAAAGAAAGACAAAGTTGGAGGAATCAAAATACCAGATTTCAAGTTATACTACAAAGCCACTGTTCTCAAAACAGCCTGGTATTGGCACATGGACAAGAATATAGATCAATAGAACAGAACAGAGAACCCAGAAATCGACCCAAGCCATTATGCTCAATTAATATTTGACAAATCCTGAGAATACTAGTACAATGGAATCAAGAGAGTCTCTTCAAAAAATGGTGTTGGCAAAATTGGTCAGATACATGCAAAAAAAAATGAAACTAGACCACCAACTTACACCATACACAAGAATAAACTGTAAATGGATAAGAGTTAAATGTAAGTCGTGAAACCATAAAAATCCTAGAACAAACCATAGACAGCAAAATATCAGACATCTCTCATAGCAATATATTTGCAGATACATCTCCTAGGGCAAAGGAAACTAAGGAGAAAATAAACAATTGAGACTATTTCAAAATAAAAAGCTTCTGTACAGCAAAAGAAAAGACCAACAAAATAAAAAGAGAGCCCACTGTATGGGAATACATATTTGGCAATGATACATCTGATAAAGGTTAATATCCAATATATATAAAGACCTCATACAACTTAAAAAAAGGAAGACAAACAATTTAATTAAAAAATGGGCATAGGACCTAAATAGACATTTCTCCAAAGAGGACATACAGATGGCCAAGAGACATGGAAAAAGGCTCAAAGTTACTAATCATCTGAGAGATGCAAATCAAAAGGACAATGAGGTGCCATTTCACACCTGTCAGAATGGCTACCATCAACAAATCAACAAATGATAAGTGCTGAAGAGGATGTGGAGAAAAGAGAACGCTAGCACACTTTTGGGGGGAATGCAGACTGGTGCAGCCATTATGGAAAACAGTATGGAGTTTCCTCAAAAAATTAAATATGGATCTGCTATTTTACCTAGTGATCCCACTTCTAGGAATATACCCTAAGAACCCAGAAGCACCAATGAGAAAGAAAATATGCACCCTTATGTTCATAGCAGAACAGTTTACAATAGGTAAGATCTGGAAACAGCCCAAGTGCCCATCAGTAGATGAGTGGATAAAAAAGCTGTGGTACATTTATACCATAGAATACTATGCAGCAGTAAAAAAGAAGAATCTATTACTCTTTGAGAAAACATGGAGGGACTTGGAGAGTATCATGCTACATGAAATAAGTTAGTCAGAGAAAGACAAGTATCACATGATTTCACTCATATGTGGAATATAGGTAACAAAATCAACTGATAAACGGAGTGGATCCAGAGACATGGAAGTATGTGACAGAGTAAGGAATCTCAGAGGGAAGGCAGGGGAGGGTGGGTGGTTGGGAGGTAATCAATCAAAGAATTTGAGTGCATATATGCATAACCCATGGACACAGACAATAGGGTTCTGAAGGCCTAGGGTGGGGAAGGGGGGAAAGGGGCAGGCTGAAGGGGGTCAATGGGAGGAAAAGAGGGACATATTTAATTCTTTCAACAATAAAGGATTATTTAAAAAAATTAAAAATAAGAAAAATAAAAATTCTCATGTTATAACAAGTCTATATAATTTAAGGTTTTATTTTCACACTAGAGGCCCAGTGCACAAAATTTGTGCATGGGAGTGGTGTGTGTCCCTCAGTCCAGCCTTCACCCTCTCAAAATCCAGGACTGCTGGCTCCCAACCACTCACCTGTCTGCCTGCCTGGTTGCCCCTAACTTCTCCCTGCCAGTCTGATCACCCCCTAACCAGTTCCTTGCCAGCCTGATCGATGCCTAACTCCTCCCCTGCCAGCCCAATTGCCCCTAACTGCCCTCCCCTGCTGGCCTGGTAACCCCCAACTTCTCTCCCCTGCAGGCCTGGTCGCCCCCAACTGCCCTCCCCTGCTGGCCTGGTAACCCCCAACTTCTCTCCCCTGCAGGCCTGGTCCACCCAAACTGCCCTCTCCTGTAGATCTGGTTCCCCCCAACTGCCCTCCCCTGCTGGCCTGATTGCCCACAACTGCCCTCCCCTGTTGGCCATCTTGTGGTGGCCATCTTGTGTGCACATGGGGGTGGCCATCTTGTGTGTTGGAGTGATGGTCAATTTGCATATTACTCTTTTATTAGATAGGATGATTATTGCTAGTGTCTGATTGAATTTATACAATTTAAAGTCAGAACATAATTACCAAATACAAGGATTGAAATTGTAGGATGGTAAGCATTTCTCTTAGAATAAGCTAATTTTCATGGGATAGAAATAAGTAAATTTATAGGTAGTGAGTTTGAAAATAAATTTATTGATAAAAGTTTTCTTGTCTGAAAAATTATATGTAATTTATAAAAGGAGTTATAGCAAGTTCTAAATCTTACCTCGTGTAAACAAAGCATGATCACTTGGTAAGAAGTGTTTCTCCTCTGGGTTTACTTTTAACATGGGTGCAATAAGTTTTTGGCTTCTGACATCACTGTATCTTGGTGAAATATGACTGTGCTGCCTCCGGAGCTTTGTACGTTGAGGCAACAATGGGAAAGGGCCTTGCAAAACATGGAGATGGTGACTCCTGAGTGAGGTGGTTGCTTGATTCTCTTCCTTTGGTGGCAGCTGAAGGTAGCCAATCTCTTTCTGTTCTGCAGGAATAGTTTGGAGAATGTGGAGCCCTTCATTGTTTAGCGGTGCCTCTAAGAGTTCCTCCCAGGAACGCCGAATGATGGATCTTTCTCTAAAAGGGTACATGCTTCTTGCTACTTCGAAGTCATCATTTCCTAGGGACTTTGCATTTTCTGGAGAGTCCAGCCACAGATTTATTGGGGTTCGTGGGCGACTGTGTTCTGAGGATGGAAAATATTTATTTATTAAAGCTAGCAGGTGTATAAGGCCGGTGATTTTCAAAGCTGGAATTTCTATATCATCTAGCTCCTCATTTCCAGACACACCGGCAATAAATATTGCAGTGCCTTTTCTCCATTCCTCTGGAATGGCAATTCCTGTAACTTCTAGGAGTTGAGATTCTGGAACCCCTGGAACTTTAACTGGCATTTTCTCTAGGTGAAGAAGCCCTGAAGGTTTTGGTCTTATAAGGGCAGTGCTCTCTAACTCTTTGGTTAGTGGGGGTGGGGGTGGTCACCATAACCATTTGACTTATAATCCCCAAGTCCCTTTGATAAATACCTTCTCGAGTGTGTTGATGGGAGACTATGGTTGATTTCTGTTGTTTTTGTCTTTTGGCCTCTTCCCGAGCTTCTGCATGGATAGGACGAAAATAGATGAACTCATCAGGAATATCTTGACTATGTCTGTGTAGGAATTTTTGACTCACAGAAACAATCTGAAAGAAAATTTAAGTTCAAAACATTATATTATACAGTAAAAACCACATCATTCAATTGTTAAATAGTATTGAAAAGCAGATTATAAACTTTTTCACTATCCAAAAATAGATACAGTTTATTGCATTACATCAACACATTTAATACTCTTGTTTTATTTTTTATACATTCTAACCTAGAGCTGTGAGGCTAGTAAAATACTATAATAGACACTATAAACACACTCAGATTCATCCAAAACCAATCCTGAAAAGAGTTCTTTTTTCCTTCAAGGAATAGATTATTCTAATCTGGTATTTTCCAAAATGTATTTCCTAAAACCTTAGTCTTATGAAAGGCTCCAATACACACACACGCACACACACACACACACATACACAAGATTTTTTGTCTAATAATTTGGAAAATTATATATATTCTGTCTTCACAATGTACAGGAGTCTATTAAAGGCTCTGAGAAGTCTTTTTTATTGATATGTGATTCACTGTATAAACCATGTATTCTATTTTCTGTATTCTGATGCATTGACATTTGGGGCCTTGTTGACTCTGAAAGGATTGCCCCTCCCAAGTTGGCCAATTCCTAGAGATAGTACATGCAAACCAACTTATTCAGAGCCCACATTCCAACCAAGTCCTTTATCAGGCTCTCACACTTTGGGCCAGTATCTACTTGCCCTAATCATCCCAAGGGCAGGTAACAGACAACTAGAGTCAGCTCTTAAGCCCCAGAACCCACTAAAACACAAAGGAGTCAATTTTAAATCTGCTTACCCAGCCTAGCCTGTTTCCTTTTGTGGAAGCTACATGAAGTCTCTTTTCCATTTCCCCCCACCCCTCTGCCTCCTGACCAACCCTTGTGATTTCTTGTGTGGACTCCCAGAGGGAGATTGCTCCCTGCCCTTAGGATCTATGAGTACAATAAACTATCTTTGCAATGGCAATCATCTCCTGATCTGTTGGTTTTATCATACCTAAATAATAAAACTTATTAAAATAACTGGCACAGTGATCAGACTGGCATAGTTTCACTTCAGTCTGAAATGATATGCCATTAGATTGTTCTTGACTTACTAATTGGTTCCACAAGACTGCCTGGGACACTATTTCTGCCTGCTGGGATGCATGTACTTGTACAGCTATGGGTGTTCCTTTTGCTGCGTGTCACCATGAGTTCCC
This sequence comes from Myotis myotis, assembly GCF_014108235.1. NCBI lineage: Eukaryota > Metazoa > Chordata > Mammalia > Chiroptera > Vespertilionidae > Myotis > Myotis myotis. The sequence goes on along the minus strand of NW_023416346.1, from coordinate 101,582,034 downwards.
AGACTAAATACAGAATTCAAAAGCTGGGTCCTCCTCAAATTCTGGTCTGAGAGGGTTCAATTGCCTAGATTCCTAGACAGTGCCCCTAGGAGCACCCCTTCATATTGACTAGCTAAGCTTGTGAAAAGCTCTTCTGGATGTAGCCAGATGTGATTTTTCTCTAAATGCCGTGGGAAGGAGCTGGTTAGTTGAGTCAACACTGACAAGTGGTAGAACAAGCTGGGTTGCTTTTTCCCCAGATATTTCTGCTTTCCCAGTTGAGTAGGAGCGTGCTTTTCAGAGGTGCCCACATGCTGTTATGCACAAACAGAGTCAGTGTAACATCTACCTTACGGACTATGTCATAAAACCACAAATAAAAGTGTTGTTCTGGATATAAACCCTTGTGTTGCTGCTTGCCTTGCTGCTGTTGCAATTAGTCATCTTGATAGTGGGGAAGGACATGTAATAAGAATAGAGCCACAGTTGTTTAATAATTATTCACCTTATAACTATAGATAAGAAGTTTTCTTAAGACCCTGGGAAACTGGAGGATGAAACAAAGCTAAAAAAAGATAAGATGCCTCAATGGGTCCATTACTCAGAAAAAAAATACATTTTGATAACAGACCAAGGACAGGACATGCTTTGATTTGGTTGCTGTGCCCAGTCCCTGACCCCCTCCGGGAGTTTCTCTCAGGAACACTGATCATTCTCTGGTCTCAGGAAAGGGCTGAACTGTCTGTAACATCATAGAGGATTAGCCATCTTGTTATTGGACTTTGAGCTCCTGAAGGCCAGACTGCAGGCCCTCCCCATCCCTTTCCATGTTACACTTGCAGCTCGCAGCTTCATGTAGCTATCTTCTCCCTCGTGTGTATATAATTAGCCAACTGGCTATGTTAGGGGCAGAAATAGAATATTGGGGACCAACTACAATTATAAGAAATATTAACCATGCTCTGTTAACTATGATGGTTCTTTTCTGATTAGAGAAAGCACATTTTCACCTGGCAGGGGAATTGTACGCCCTTGGACATGGGAGCTAACATTGGAATGCAGTCCATCCTCCTGTCCTGAGAACTGCCTATTATTATGGAAGCATTTACAACCTTGTGGCTGAAACAATCTAGTCTTGGATGCATCTGCTCTTTACAACCCTCAGCCCCCATTGCCTGTAATCTGGTACCAGGGCACCCAGAGGCACTCACCCTCTGTGACCATCCCCTGAGTCCGCATGACTTGTAAACTGTAATGATTATCCTGTGCCCACTTTCCCGTACCTGTAATTCCAACTTTCCCACATAATCTTTGTCCTTTTACCCAATATAAGCAGCTGGCTTATGAGGAGAGGCAGAATAGACTTTTGTGGATGACCTGCTGCTCTCTCATACTGTCAGCATTATTTGAATAAATGCTCATATGTGATTTAACCTTTTGTGCTTAATTGACTCAAGTAATGACAGGCAGCCCAGACCCCTTGGTTGTCTGGTTACAGTTAGAGGGGTCAGAGCAGAATTTCCATGATGACTATTCTCCCTATACTGCTAGCATTACTGGAATAAGCATTCATATAGGATTCAACCTTGTCTCTGCTTAATTTGGCTCAAGTATTGACAGGCAGCCTCGGACCCATTGCGTCCAGTTTCAGTCTGACCCAGTGTGGAACAAGGATACTTGTCACTCTGAGATACATGGCACAATGCATAATGAAAAAGGAAAGAGGGAGGGGACAGTTTATTACTGCCCCACCTAAGATCCTTGAGGAGTATATAAAATGCTTTACTGAGTACTATTCCTTACCAGCATGCCTAGGTTATTATGCTCAATACCTAAGACTCAAAAATACTGATAGTGCCACTATCACTTTCCTAGAAGTGTATCCAGACACATCCGATGTCAATTGGGACACCTAGACTGATCAATTAAAATGGGTTCTTAGCAGTACCAGGAGTTTATCTGGTAAGCAGCTAAAAGATTAAAATAAGTTAGTTAAGGAAATACAAGAGATAAAAGTAAAGAGAGAAAAATGATAGAAATAAAAAAGAGAAATGCAGAAATTTCATCTGCCTAGAGATAAAAGCTATTCTAAAAGATTTTGTTCAAAAAGGTAATGGCAAAGGATTAATAAGACTTCAGATAAGGGGGCTAACTGCACTGTCCCAAAGAGAGGCTGCTGTAGCTCTCTGGGTTCAAATCCCAACACTGGCAAGTGGACTGGGAAACCTTGAAATAAGAAACAACTGCCTAGCCCAGGGGTGGGCAAACTCTTTGACTCGAGGGCCACAATGGGTTCTTAAACTGGACCGGAGGGCCGGAACAAAAGCATGGATGGAGTGTTTGTGTGAACTAATATAAATTCAAAGTAAACATCATTACATAAAAGGGTACGGTCTTTTTTTTTTTAGTTTTATTCATTTCAAACGGGCCGGATTCGGCCCGTGGGCTGTAGTTTGTCCACGGCTGGCCTAGAGGCAGGATACTGAACCTTTCTTCTCTCCCTCCTTTTCCTGTAACCACCTAGAAGGTCTCTACACTATGAGTTATTTGCCAGAGACAGAAGCTACAAATTAGTTTTAGGCAACTATAAGCCCAAATTTAAAAAAATACACAGAAAAACAAAACAAAACAAAACAAAACATGGTGGCTGGCAGGACGGGAATGAGGAAGAAAGTGTGAGTAAGGGAGTGAGAAAAGAGTGTGCGGACATGTGGTGTGTGTGTGTGTGTGTGTGTGTGTGTGTGTGTGTAGGAGGGACAGTTAGATCGCACAGGAGTTTCAGAGGCTGGCAGATCAGATTCTCCTGGAAAGTGAGCCCCTGCTACCACTGTAGGCATTCCCCAGACTGTGTGGCTCTGGCACAGAAACCACAACATCTTGAAGGGGAGAGCAGCCAGGGTTAGAAGCGTAGCCTCACCACCACCCACACTGGCTTTAGACACCATCTCAGATAGGGGATAGCACAGTGAGCCGCATAGTGCACACCACCCCAGCCAGAGTCACTGCCATTCAGACCGCTGGCTCTGGAACCCCCTGAAGTGAGTCGCCCTGTGCGTGCACCCTGACCAAAGTCTCACCATGTCAGCTGCAGACATTGGGACCCCTGCCTCCCAGGCCATGTACTTCAGAAACCCAGCGGCGTGTTGCACCACCCTTCCCATGAGCTCTGGGAAACTACAGTGTGTCGGGCCACCCGCAGAGCAACTAGTACAACCTCACTCAGGCTCAAGCTCTGCAGAGGAAATAAAAAATCTAAATAGTGCCAGGGAGCCCTGGGGGATTGGGTTGAGGGACTGTTTGGTTCCAGAAACACCCCCAGCTAAAGTCTGTGTAAGAAATTGACACTTGTGTAAATAAGCCTGAAAGCAGGCAGACAAACAAAGCGAGCAGATTGATCCCACCTGTCTGCAACCAAGACTGTGGAGACAGACACAGAGGAGTGGTGGATCGCTAGGAACTTTCAACACAGTGCTGACTACCTAACAGAAAACTGAGAAGTGGCAGACAGAACAGTAGAGAGGAGTCTTAAACCAGCCCCCACGGGACATTAAAACTTGGCTGAAGCAAATGATACTTCACTTTTTAATTTTTATATTTTACTTAAGAGAGAAAAATAGTTTTCTTTCTCTTTTTTTAACCTTTTAGTTTTTGTATTATATTTCTTCATTCTATTTTTATATCATTATTTTATCTTAGTTTTTCTTTTTTTCCATCCTTTTATTCCTCACTTCTCCCTTTTTCATCCTGTTTCTCTCTCCTGTCCCAGCTTTAGTTTTTCTCTCTCCTTTCTTTTTACCCCTTGTTAAAAATTGATCTTTTTATCTGCTTTAGTGATGCATTATTATTATTGTAGTCTCTGTTGGCTTACTCATATACCTAATTTCCTGTCCCTTGCTCCAAGTCCATGCACCCTTCTCTTTTCTCTCTCTTCGCTGGGCAATTTTTAAAATGCTTTTGTTTTTCCTCTACTCTCTTGCTCGCTTCTTCTCCTAATTGCTTAATTAGTTTCACTCACTAAACTCAAGCCTATCTGCTCTCTTCTCTATTATCCTTTTCCAAAAATAGATGAATATATGGATAGATAAATTTAAAAAATTATCTTTTTATTCTTTAACTTGATTATTTTGTTTTTGTATTTTTCTTCTTATCCACTCCCTCTCGTTCTACCTCCACTATACTGAACCATGGCCATTCCCCTATTTATTAAATTCCTTTACTTTCTGGATATAAGCTCTGCTTCTACAGATTCTAACCTCCCCTTTTATCTGGGTGTGTGTTTGTTTGTTTGTTTCGTGGAGTTTTCTCCACATATATGTATATTATTTTTCTTTTTTCTCTTACATTTTTCCTTTTATCAATATCATTTTTGCTCTCTCTTATCTCTCCTAATTCTCATTTCTCCAGTGGCCAATTTTATTGGGGTTATCAGTGTCATGAGTACATTCATGTTTTCTTCCCTTTGTGTTGTGCTTTGTTGAGTTGTAATTTTTACTGTTTAGTCAATGTAGAAAAGAGTAAGCCACATAACCAGACACCCTGAGAGGAGACTCCATCCATGATTTGGGCCATAACAGTCAAGACCCAACTACACCAAGAGAACACAAATATTCCAAGTAGGGGGCATGCCTAGAATACCAAGCCCAGAAAACCTGAGAGACTGCACTACTGTGTTCCACAAAACATCTACTATATAAGACAAACATAAAAAAAATCTGGGTGACATAGAGGTTTCATTTAATACATAGAAATAACCAAAAGGAACAGAAAAAAGGGGGAGACAAAGAAACAGACCCCAAATGAAAGAAAAGGAGAAATCACCAGAAAAGGAAGTAAATGAAATGGAGGCAAGTAATTTTTCAGAGAAAGAATTCAGAGCAATGGTCATAGGACAATGAAAAGGATGGAAGACAAATTCAACAAAACGTGTAAGAATCAAGAGGAAATGAAGAACTAAAGAATTTAAGAATGACATAGCTTCAATAAAGAGTACAATGGAAAGTATCAGAAAGTATCAACAGTAGATGAGAATAAGCTGAGGACCGAATCAGCAAGCTAGAAGACAAGGGAGAAACAACAACCAAGCAGAGCAGCAACTGAAAAAAAAATACTTAAAAAGCAGGACGAGAGCCTAAGAGAACTTTGGAATAACATAAAATGAAACAACATCCACATAATAGGGGTGACCAGAGGAGAGGAAATGGAGCAAGGATAGAAAATCTGTTTGAAAAAAATATATAATAACAGAAAACTTCCCTGCTATTGGGAAGAAAAAACTCACACAGTTCAAGAAGTATACAGAGTTCCTAACAAGATGAACCCCAAAAGACCGACACCAAAATAATAATTAAATTGGCAAATAATAATAATTATTATTATAATAAAATAATTATTATTATTTGCCAATAATAATTAAATTGGCAAATACCAATGACAAAGTAAGAATTTTAAATGCTACCAGAGAGAGACAGAAAGTTACCTATAAGGGATCTCCCATTAGACTGTCAATTGATTTCTCAACAAAAACACATCAGTCTAGAGAGGAATGGAATGAAATATACACAGTGATGCAAAACAAGGGTCTGAATCCAAAAATACTATACCCAGTAAGGCTATCATTCAAAATTGAAGGTGAAATCAGGAGCTTCACAGACAAAAATGAGCTAAGGGAATTTATTACCACTAAGGAAGCAATATAAGAAAAGCTAAAAGAACTGCTATAAAAGGCAGGAATAGGAAGGGTAGAAGGCATAAAGAATAAAAATGGCGTAAACAAGTACCTATCAATAATAACCTTAAATGTAAATGGAATTAAATGCTCCAATAAGTCCTAACCAGTTTGGCTCAGTGCATAGAGAGCGTCGGCCTGCAGACTGAAAGGTCCCAGGTTCAATTCCAGTCAAGGGCATGTACCTTGGTTGTGGGCACATCACCAGTGGGAGGTGTGCAGGAGGCAGCTGATGGATGTTTCTAACTCTCTATCCCTCTCCCTTCCTCTCTTTAAAAAATCAATAACATATATTTTTTAAAATGCTCCAATAAAAAGACATAGGGTAGCTGAATGGATAAGAAAACATGACCCATATATTTGCTATCTAAAAGGGACCCCCCTCAGACCAAGGACTCACACAGACTGAAAGTGAAGGGATGGAAAAATATATTTCAAGCAAACGGAAATGGGAAAAAGCTGGGGTGGCAATACTTATATCTGACAAATTAGATTTCAAAGTGAAGGTGATAACAAGAGATAAGGAAGGCCACTTCATAATTCTAAAGGGATTGATACAACAAGAGGACATAAATCTGGTAAATATATATGCATCCAATGCAGAAACACCCAAAACTTTAAGAAAAACCTTCTGGAAGATATAAATGGGGAGGTCAACAGCAATACAATCATGGTTGGGGGCTTTAATACCCCATAGACACCACTGGATAAATATTCTAGACAAAAAATCAACAAAGAAACAGCAATCCTAAATGACTCACTAGATCAGATGGACTTAATCAACATCTTCAGAACATTTTACCCCAAAGGTATGGAATATACATTCTTCTCAAGTGCACATGGGACATTTTCAAAGGTAGACCACATATTGGGTCAGCGGCAAAGTCTCTTCAAATTTAAGAAGATGGAATTCATATCAACCATGTTCTCATATCACAATGGCATAATATTAGAAATCAACTACAATAAATACAATAAAAATCTTCACAAACAGTTGGAGGCTAAATAGTAAGATATTAAACAATGATTGGGTTACCAAAGAGATCAAAGAAGAAATTAAAAACATCCAGGAAACAAATGACAATGAAAACAAAATAATCCAAAATCTTTGGGACACAGTGAAAACAGTCCTGAGAGGGAAGTTCATAGCATTACAGGCCTACCTCAAAAAACACAAAAAACTGGTAATAAATTATCTAACTCTACAACTTAAAGAATTAGAAATAGAGTGAGCAGAAGGAAGGAGATAATAAAGATCAGAGCCTAAATAAATGACAGAATATATATATATCTCCTATCTAATAAAAGAGAAACATGGTAATTAGCCATATGTCCGCTACCCTTCCCATTGGCTAATCAGGGCGATATGCAAATTAACTGCCAGCCAAGATGGCAGCCAGCAGCCAGGCAGCTTGAAGCTAACATGAGGCTTGTTTGCTTCAGTGATGGAGGAAGCCAACGTTCCCCGCCTGCCTTGCCGGCCTCTGAGCTTGCAGTTTAAAACATTGTTACAAATATAGAAGCTAAACAAAACCCCAGAAACCTGCTTTCAGCCAGCCAGGATCTCAGAGCTGGAGTTGAAACAGTGTTTCGATTATAGAACCCAAACAAACCAGATACCTGCTTTCAGCAGCTGAGGCCTAAGAGCTGGAGCCAAGCCTCAGAGCTAAAGCTGGTCGAGAATAAAAAAAAAGAAAAAAAGGAGCAGTTGGGAGCTTCAGTCACCCGCCAGCCTGAAAACAGCCCTCAGCCCCTCACCCAGACTGGCCAGGCACCTCAGTGGGGACCCCAACCCTGAAGGGTGTGTGACAAGCTGCAAACAGCTATCATCCCCTCACCCAGGCTGGCCAGGCACCCCAGTGGGGACCCCCACCCTGATCCAGGACACCCTTCAGGGCAAACCAGCCGGCCCCCACCCATGCACCAGGCCTCTATCCTATATAGTAAAAGGGTAATATGCCTCCCAGCACTGGCATCAGCGGAGCCGAGAGGCCTCCCGGCACCAGGATCAGCATGACAGGGGGCAGCGCCTAAACCCCCTGATCACCCTGCAGTTCTGTATGTGACAGGGGGCAGGGCCACAACCTTCCTAACCGCCCTGCTCTGTTCATGACAGGGGAAGGCGCCCAAACTCCCTGATCAGCTCTGCTCTGTGACTGATAGGGGGGAGCTCCCCAACCCCCTGATGGCCTTACAGCTCTGTGTGTGACAGGGTGCGGCGCCCCCCCCCCCCCAACGGGCCCTGCTCTGTGTGTGATGGGTTAGAGCCATAACCTCCCCATCGGCCCTGCCCTGAGTGTAACAGTGGCAGTGCCCCAAACCCCTGATCCGCCCTGCTCTGTGTGTGACAGGGGGCGGTGCCCTGACTCCCCTATCGGCCCTACTCTGTGAGTGACAGGGGGGAGCTCCTCAATCCCCTGATCGGCCCTGCTCTGTGCATGACAGGGTATGGTGCCCCAACCCCCCGATGGGCCCTGCTCTGTGTGTGACAGGGGGTGGCGCCACAACCTCCCCATCGACCCTGCCTTGAGTGTGACAGGGGACGGTGCCGCACCCCCCCAATCGTCCCTACCCTGAGCGTGACTGAGGGTGGCATCGCAACCTCCCAATCCGCCCTGCTCTTTGCATGACAGGGGGCAGTGCCCTAACTCCCCAATCGGCCCTGCTCTGAGCCCGACCAGGGGCTGCACCTAGGGATTGGGCCTGCCCTCTGCCACCCGGGAGCAAGCCTAAGCCAGCAGGTCGTTATCTCCCGAGGGGTCCCAGATTGCGAGAGGGCACAGGCCGGGCTGAGGGACCCCCCGTCCCCCCCCGAGTGCACAAATTTTTGTGCACCGGGCCTCTAGTATATATATATTCAATAAACCCAAGAGCTGGTTCTTTGAAAGGATAAACAATATTAATGAACCTCTAGCCATGCTCACCAAGAAGCAAAGAGAGAGGACCCAAATAAAATAAAAAATGAAAGAGGTGTGTTAACAACAGACTGTGCAGAAATACAATGCATTTTGAAAAAATACTACAAACAACTGTATTTCAACAAACTGGTCAATCTAGACCAGGGGTCCTGAAACTACGGCCCACGGGTCACATGCAAATACAAATATTGTATTTGTTCCCGTTTTGTGTTTTTTACTTCAAAATAAGATATGTGCAGTGTGCATAGGAATTTGTTCATAGTTTTTTTTTAAACTATAGTCTGGCCCTCCAATGGTCTGAGGGACAGTGAACTGGCCCCTGTTTAAAAAGTTTGAGGACCCCTGATCTAGATGAAATAAATATATTCCTAGAAAAATATGACCTTCCAAAACTCAATCCGGAAGAATGAAAAAATCTGAATAGGCCAATAACAATGGAGGAAATTGTTATTGCAGTAATCAAAAAACTTTCAGCAAACAAATCCCTGGTCCAGATGGCTTCACAGGGGAGTTTTACCAGATATTCACAGAGCACCTAAAACCCATCCTCCTCAGACTATTACAAAAAGTTCAGGAGGAAGGAACACTTCCCTGCTCTTTCTATGAAGCCAGCATTACACTAATCCCAAAATCCAGACAAAAAAACTGCAAAAAGAGAATTACAGGACAATATCTCTGATAAACACAGATGCTAAAATCCTTAACTAAATTCTAGCAAATATGATCCAACATTACATTAGAAAGATCATACACCATGATCAAGTGAGATTTATTCTGAGGATGCAAGGTTTGTACAATAGCTGCAAATTAATAAACATGATACATCATATAAACAAATTGAGAGACAAAAATCACATAATCATATCAATTGATGCAAATCAATCATTTGACATAATCCAGCACCCTTTCTTGATAAAAACTCTTGGCAAAATGGGAATAGAGAGGTCATACCTCAACATAATAAAAGCCTTATAAGTCAAGCCTATAGCCAACATCATACTCAGTGGGCAAAACTAAAGTCATTTTCCCTAAGAACAGGAACAAGACAGGGATGCCCACTCTCACCACTCCTGTTTGATATAATTCTGGAAGTGTTAGCCATAGCGATTAGACCAGAAGAAGTAATAAAAGGCATCCAAAATGGAAAAGAAGTAAAACTGTAATTGTTTGCAGATGACATGATATGATACAAAGAAAACCCTAAAGACTCCATCAAAAAACTATTAGACTTAATAAGTGAATTTGGCAATATAGCAGGATATAAAATTAACATGCAGAAATCTATGTTTTTTTATATAACAATAATGAATTTACAGAAAGAGGAATTAAAAAACAATCCAATTTCCCATTGCAACAATAACAAAAGATACCTAAGAATAAACTTAATGAAGAAGGTGAAAGACCTGTAAATCTACAGCATATTGAACAAAGAGATAGAGGAAGACATAAACAAATGGAAGAATATACCATGTTCATGCATTGGTAGAATCAACATCATTAAAATGTCCATATTTCCCATAACAATCTATAGATTCAATGCAATCCCCATTAAAATACCAATGGCATATTTCAGAGACCTAGAACAAACTCTCCAAAAATTAATATGGAATAAAAAAAGACACTGAAAAATCCCAGCAATCTTGAGGAAGAACAAAGTAGGAGGGATCTCAATACCAGATATCAAGCTATATTACAAAGCTACAGTCCTCGAAAATGACTGGTACTGGCACAAAAACAGACATATAGACCAAAGGAACAGAACAAAGAACCCAGAAATCGACCCAAGCCATTATGCTCAATTAATATTTGAAAGAGGAGGCAAGAGCATACAATGGAGTCAAAACAGTTTCTTCAACAAATGGTGTTGGGAAAATTGGACAGATGCATGCAAAAAAAAAAAAAACAAAACTGAAACTAGATCACCAATGTAGACCATACTCAAAAATAAACTCAAAATATATAAAGGACCTAAACATGACAGGAAACCATAAAAATCTTAGAGGAATCCACAGACAGCAAAATATCAGACGTATGTTGTAGCAATATCTTTACTGATATAGCTCCTAGGTCCTAGGACAATGGAAACTAAGGAGAAAATAAACAAATGGGACTACATCAAAATAAAAGCTTCTGCACAGCAAAAGAAACCATTAATGAAACAACAAGAAACCCACTGCATGGGATAAAATATTTGCCAATGTTATCTCTGATAGGGGTTTAATCTTCAAAATTTACAGGGAATTCATACAACTTAACAAAAGGAAGACAAACAATTCAGTTAAAAAATGCGCAAAGAACCTAAGTAGACACTTTTTGAAAGAGGACATACCAGAAGGCCAAAAGACATATGAAAACATGATCAAAGTCACTAATCATCTGAGAGATGCAAATCAAAACAACAATGCGGTATCATCTCACACCTGTTAGAATGGCGATCATCAACAAATCAAGAATGGCAAGAGTGATGAGGATGTGGAGAAAAAGAAACCCTCCTTCACTGCTGGTGGGAATGCAGACTGGTGCAGCCATTGTGGAAAACAGTATAAAGTTTCCTCAAAAAATTAAAAATGGAACTCCCATTTGACCCAATCATTCCACTTCTAGGACTATATCCCAAGAAGCCAGAAACACTCATCTGATAGAATATATGCACTCCTAATATTTGTAGCAGCCCAGATGGGGACAACCTAAGTGCCCATCTGTAAATGAGTGGGTTAAAAATTGTGGTACATCTACACCATGGAATACTAGGCTGCTGTAAAAAAGAAGGAACTCCTACCATTCACAATAGCATGGGTGTACATGGAGAGCATTATTCTAAGCAAAATAAGCCAGTCGGAGAAAGATACATATCAAATGATCTCACTCATTTGTGAAATATAATGAACAACATAAACTGATGGACAAAAATAGAGCCAGAGGCAGAGAAGCATGGAACCGACCATCCAACCTCAGAGGGAAGGCAGGCGAGGGTGTGTTTGTGGGGGTGGGGTGGGGGTGGGGTAAGAGATCAACCAAAGAACTGCGTGCATGCATATAAGGATAACCAATGTCACAGACACTAGGGTGTGAGGGCATGTGCTGGTGGGTGGGAGTGGCCAGGGAGAGATCAATGGGCAAAAAAGGAGATTATATATATATATATATATATATATATATATATATATATATATATATATATATGCAACTGTTAAGGTGACAGTAGGTGCAGTGGGCTGGGTATGAGTGTGAGCAGCGTGGGCCCTGGCCCCAGTTTGGGCTCCTCCCTGGCTGTCTGCTGCTTGGCACACTGCTACATCCTTCAGGGGATATCTGACTGCAGGTTTAGTATATAGTATGTATGTAAGAGAATGTTAAAAGGAAATTCTTCAAAGTGAAGGAAATTATATAGGTCAGAAACTCAGATCTTCATAAAGAAAGAAGTACATCAAAGAATTAGTGGAAAACATTTATTTTTCTTACTAGAGGCCTGTTGCACTGGGGGTGGGGGAGTTCCCTCAGCTCAGCCTGCACCCTCTCACAGTCCGGGAGCCCCTGGGAGATGTTCACCTGCCAGCAGTCAGACATCCCTCTCACAGTCCAGGACCCCTCGCTTCTTACTGCCCGCCTGCTGTGGAGGCAGGAGAGGCTCCCGCCACTGCCCCTGTGCTCGCCAGCCATGAGCCCAGCTTCTGGCCAAGCTGTGCTCCTCCTGTGGGAGTGCACTGACCACCAGGGGGCAGCTCCTGCATTGAGCATCTGCCCCCCGGTGGTCAGTGAGTGTCATAGTGACTGGTCATTCCACCTTTTGGCGATTTGCATATTAGGGTTTTATTATATAGGATTCTCAACTTATCTAACAGATAACCATTTGTTAAAAACAACAACAATATATTCAATAGTGTATAAAATATGTATCATACATTTATATGTATGCTCACATAGAAATTTTAAAAATGTCAGCAATAATACAAGAGATAGGAGGCAGGTATTTAGGTTATTTTGTTATTTTAAGGTACCCACAACTGTTTGTGAAGTGGTATAGTGTTATTTGAAAATAGAAGTGGATGTATATAGCCACCTGCCACTTAAAAAATCATGACATGGTCTAAGAAATACATTACTAAGCTATTTCATTGTTCTGTAAACATCATGCAGTGTATATACACAAATCCATATGGTATAGGCTACTACACACCTAGACTATATGGTCTTGCCTATTTCTCCCAGACTACAAGTCTGCACAGCATTTTACTATACTGAATACTGTTTGAAATTATAACACAGTGTATTTGTGTATCCAAACATATATAAACATAAATAGGTACAAAAAAAGAAAAGGTACAGAAAAAGTACAGCATACAATATTTAAAAAATAAACCTGTATGAAGCACTTACTATGAATGGAGCTATAGGACTGAAAGTTGCTCTGGGTGAATCAGTGAGTGAGTGGTGAGTGCATATGAAGACCTATAACATTACTATAAATTATTGTCGACTTTATAAACACTATGCTTTTGGTTTACACTAAATTTATAAAACAACACACAATTAAATGAAGTGCCAGAGAAAATGATACAATAAGAGATGCGGTAAACATGAGATGTATGAGGTTACTGCTAACATAACATGGCATACTATTTTAAAGCAAATATTATTAATAGGAAAAGTAACTTAAAATGATAAAAAGTATAGTATAAGCCATTGACATTACAATTTATCATTTCAAGTATTATAATAAATAAACCATTAACATAATAATTTGTTATCATTGTCAAGTATTATATAATGGTGTGTGCTATAATTTTATATGACTGGCAGTGCAGTAGGATTGTTTCTTTTACATATCAGCATCATCACAAACATGTGAGTAATTAATCGTGCCATGACATTATGATGACTATGATGTCACTGTGTGATAGGAATCTTTCAGCTCTATTATACCCTTATGGAGCTACTGTGATATATGTGGTCCATTATTGACTAAAAAATCATTATGTGCCGAAACCGGTTTGGCTCAGTGGATAGAGCGTCGGCCTGCGGACTGAAGGGTCCCGGGTTCGATTCCGGTCAAGGGCATGTACCTGGGTTGCGGGCACTTCCCCATTGGGGAATGTGCAGGAGGCAGCTGTTCGATGTTTCTCTCTCATCGACGTTTCTGACTCTCTATCCCTCTCCCTTCCTCTCTGTAAAAAATCAATAAAATATATATTTAAAAAAAAATTTAAAAAAATCATTATGTGATGCATGACTGTATTGCAAACTCTAGGTCAACCACTGAAAAAATTTAAAAAATAAGTAAAAGTGATGTGATAAGAAACGTGAAAAACTGAAATCATAAAATCCTCCATAAAACCACAAAAAGGAGAAAAAATAGGGACAAAGAACAAGGGCAATAAATCCATAACAGTGACAAATATGATATATATTAATCTAACCATATCAATAGTCACAATCAAAGGACAGTGGTTATTAGAGTGGATCAGAAAATAAAATGCAAACATATCTTGTGCACAAATAAGTAACTTTAATATAAAGATATATACATATACAGTAATTTTATATGGATGAAAAATATCATGCTGACATTAAGAAGGGGTAGCTATATTAATTTCAGACAGCACAGACTTCTAATAAAGAAAAGTTATTAGAGAAAAAGAAAATCACTCTATAATGATATATGGTCAATTTTTCAAGAAGACATAAAAATCCTTAATATGTAGGAACCTACCAACAGAATGTCAAGCTACATGAAGTGAAAACTAATGGAAGTACAAGGAGAAGTAGATGCATCCACTATCATAGTTGGAGAATTCAACACCCCTCAATAAAAATGGACAGACCCAGGAGGTAGGTAATTAGTAGGAACATAGTTGAACTCAACAACACCATCAATCAACTACAAATAATGGAAGTCTATAGACAATTTCGTCCAACAACAGAAGAATACCCAATCTTCTCAAACTCACATGGAATGGTCACCAATATAGACTACATTCTGGGTCATAAAACACACTGTAATAAATTTAAAATAATAAAAAGCATACATTGCCTGCTCTTAGATCACAATGTAATTTAACTAGAAATAAATAACAGAAAGATAATTAGAAATGTCCTACAATATCTAGACATTACACAACACCATAGGTCAAAGAAGAAATCTCAAGATAAATTTTAAAAATATTTTTAACTAAATTAGAATGAAAACACAATTCATGAAAATTTATGGAATATAGTGAAAGCTGTGATTAGAGAAAACTTTATATTATCAAATGCATATATTAGAAAATGAGAAAAATTTAAAACAAGTCATATAAGTCTCCACTTTAGGAAACTAGAAAAAGAAGCAACGTTAATGCAGCAGAAAAGAAATAATGAGAAGTAGAGCAGAAATCAATAGATAAACAAAACTGAAAGGTGGTTCTTTGAAAAGATCAATAAAATCAATGAGTCTCTAGCTGGGCTAAGGAAAAAGAGAGAGAACACGTATTCTAAGAAATAAAGAGGGGACATCATTACAGATCCTATGGACATAAATAGGATTAAAGTAATATTATGAACAACACAATGCTCACAAATTTGATAACATAAATAAAATGGTCCACTTACTTGAAAGATACAATTTGCTAAAACACATAAAAAAGAAACAATCTGAATAAGCCTATATCTATAAAGAAATGGAATCAATGAATAATTTTCCAAAAACAGAAAGCACCAGGCCCAAATGGGTTGACTGGTAAATTATACCAAACATTTAACAAAATAATTATACCACCAATTCTTTACAACCTTTTTCAGAGAAGGGGTATTCCCTAACTCATTCTACAAGGCCAGCATTACCTCAATACCAAAATCAGACAAAGACATTATGAGAAGAGAAAATTACAGAACATCTAGAATGAACATAGATGCAAAAATCTTCAGCAAAATATTAGCAAATAAAATCCAATGGTGTATAAAATAATTACAGACTATGACTAAGCATGATTTTTTGCAAAGTATGAAAGGCTGAGTCAACATTTGGAAATCAATTAATGTAATCCCTAACATTAACAGGCTAAAAAAGAAAAATCATATGATTATGTCAATAGATGCAGATAAAGCATTTGACAAAGTCCGATACCCATTTATAATTTTAAAAGAGAAAAACTTCCAGAAAACTAGGAAGAAAGGAGAGCATCATCAACTTGAAAAGAATATCTACAGGAGGGGTTTCAAAATGACAGTGGAGTAGGTGGATATTTCTTGCACTACTTCCCAGAGCCAAATTTGAAAAAAAAATTAAATAGGTGAACATTCACCCTGAATTACCAATTGAAGATTATCCAAAGAGGGGACCTTTAACAAGAAAGAATAGAAACCAACTGCAGACTGGTAGGAAGGGCAGGGTCGTGAGAAGGGCTGGTCCAGCTACCACAGGTGCTTGGCTAAAGGTGAGGAGGGATATTTTAGCTGTGGGAGTTTACCCCTGAGAACACTGAGGCCCAGAACCCAGGGAACCCAGAGTACCAGAGTCAGGAATAGTGGCCCATATAACATCCAGCCATGAAAGGCAGCAGGGCTTCTATCTTCCAAGGAGAGAAGGAGCTTGCCAGATACAAAGCCACTTTAAAAAACTTTTTTTAGAGCTAGAGACATAGTACAATGGAACAGACTGTTGAACCTCAAAGGGAAGGTGGGGGGAGCTGGGTGGGTGGGAAGAGATCAACCAAAGAATTTGTATGCATACTAGTACGTATATGCATCACCCATGGACACAGACAATAGGGTGATGAAGGCCTGGGGTAGGGTGTGGGGGTGGGCTAGAGGAGGTTAATGGGGAGAAAAAGGGGACATCTG
The DNA here is from genome assembly GCF_014108235.1 of Myotis myotis. Lineage (NCBI taxonomy): Eukaryota > Metazoa > Chordata > Mammalia > Chiroptera > Vespertilionidae > Myotis > Myotis myotis. Next base: position 101,565,594 of record NW_023416346.1, on the reverse strand, counting down.
TAATACTTTCAACACTAAAGATTAAAAAAACAAAAACAAAAACAGAAAAAAACAGAGCACAGGATATTTATTTGTAGCCACTCTCCAGAGGCTTCAGTGAAAGGCAGGCAGTGTTACCTGTAGTTGCCCAAGGAAAGTCTGGGTGGTAGGCATTGTAGGAAAACATGAAGAGTGGGATCATCTCCCCTACCCATACTGCAGTAGCCATTTTTATTGAGAGGCACAAGCTCCTTTCAGCAGCAACAGCCTAGGGAAGGTAATTACCCAGCCAATAGGGCTACAGTTCACTCCATCCTCAGGAATCCTGCTCACCTAACCTTGGGAATATTATTCGCCCACCTTACATTTCAACTTCTGGTGAGTAGGCAGCAGTAGAAGCCATGACCATGGGTCTGAGCAGTCTCAAGGTGGCATCAGTGACTGGATTTGGGGTGGAGCCATGCTCCTACTTTCTCAGTAACCTGACTGGTGCTAGCCCCCTCATGGGAGAGCTGATAGAAACTCCCAGCAGACCCCACTGAAGTGCATATGAGGGATCCTCCCTGTCAAAGTCAGGGCAATATTCTGGGAGAGACTCAGGCATATGGCTCTGGCACAAGGAAACACACCCACCATCTTCCCTGAAATATGAACAGCACATCTTCTTCATGGGAGATCCAGAGGTATCATCCACCCCATCCATCAAAAGGCCTTTAAAAAAAATAAATAAATAAAACATTTCAATGACTAAGTCTGAATGCTGGAAAGCAGGTTTGAGGCAGATCCTGAGGTGCCTTGGGATGTTTGCTGACCTGTCCCTGGGTCCTGTGCTGCTAAGAAGCCAGACTTAGAATGAAGCTTGGCCCCTCCCATTTGCAACCAGGTCTTGTGGAGGCAGCTACAAACTGTGGATTACTTGAAACTTCCAACAAGTTTCCAACAGGCAAACATGGACAGCTTCTGACAGTGGATAGCACCAAAGTACCTGACGGGAAGCCTGGAACCAGCATACAAAGCAGTCAGACTCAGTCAACATAAGAGCATAATCCAAAGGGAGACCCCATCTGGCACTAAACTCTGCTGAGAAAAACTCCACTTTGCATTTTTTTATTCTTTTCTTTTTTATTGCTTTGTTATTATTATTTTCTCTATTTTTCTTTCATATCTCTTATTTTTTCTTTCCCCTTTTTACTCTATTTTTCATTCTCTTTTCTCTTCTTTTTTTCTTTTCATACAAAGAACTTAGAGGGAACTACATCAGCATTAAAAAGAGCACAGCAACCATGAATAAGAAGCAGTCAGAAATGAAGGATACCATATCTGACATCAAGAATACACTTGCAGGAATAAAAATTATTTTAGATGATCAGAGGATTGAATCAGTGATTTGGAAGACAAGGTAATAAAAACAAAACAAAACAAAACAAAAACACCCAATCAGAGCAATAAAAGAAAGAAACAATTTAAAAATCAAGGATAGGTTAAGGGGACCTTGGGACAAGATGAAATGTAACAATACCTGCATCATAGGGGTCCCAGAATAAGGAGAAAGAGAGAAAGGGTAGAAAAATTGAAGAAATAATGACAGAAATCTCTAACCTGGTGAAAGAAAAAGTCACAGAGTTGAGAAAGCACAGAGAGTTGCAATCAAGATGAACACAAAGAGACCCACACCAAGATGCATCATAATTAAAATGGAAAATGTTAGAGAGAAGGAAAGAATCTTAAATGAAGCAAGAGAGAAACAGTTACCCACAAAGGAGTTCCCATAAAGTTGTCAGCTGATTTTTCAACAGAAAAACTTCAGGCAAGAAGGGATTGGCATGAAGTATTCAAAGTAATAAAAAGCAAATATCTGAAACCAAGGATACACTATCAAGTAAGACTGTCATTCAAAACTGAAGGTGAAATAAAGAGATCCCCAGACAAAAAAAAAGAAAAAGAAAAAAGGCTAAAGGAGCTTATTGTCACCAAACCAATATTGCAAAAAAAAAAAAAAAAAAAAAAAATGCTAAGGCAATATTTTAAGAAAAGAAACAAACAAATATATACATATATATGAGAGAGAGAGAGAAGAACATAGGCATAAAGAATAAAAATGGCAATAATTACCTATCAATAATAACCTTAAATGGCCCAGCCGGTGTGTCTCAGTGGTTGAGCATCAACGAATGAACCAGGAGCTTATGGTTTTGATTCTTGACCAAGGCACATGCCCAGGTTGCATTCTTGATCAAAAGTAGGGAGTGTGTAGGAATCAGCTGATCAATGATTCTCATTATTGAAGTTTCTATTGCTTTTTCCCTCTCTCTGAATTCAATAAAAAAATAATTTTTATAAAAAATAATAACCTTAAATGGAAATGGATTAAATGCTCCAATCAAAAGACATAAGGCAACTGAATGGATAAGAACAAACAATTCATTATATATGCTGTCTATAAGAAACCCACATGAGATCAAAAGATTCACACAGACTGAAAGTGAAGGGATGTGAAAAAATATTCAATGCAAATGGAAATGAACAAAAAAGCTGTGGTAACAATACTCATATCTGACTAAAATAAACATTAAAACAAAGATCATAACAAGACACAAATAAGGTTACTATACAATACTAAAGGGATCAATCCAACAAGAGGCTATCTAATCTAATAAAAGAGAAAGATGCAAATTGACTGCACATCTGCTACACCCCAAACCACGCGCACCAGCCAATCAGAGTGACTATATGCAAATTAACCCAACCAAGATGGCGGCCAGCAGCCATGGAGCTGGAGCAAGCAGGAGGCTTGGTTGCCCTGGCAATGGAGGAAGCCAAGCTTCCCGCCTGCCCTGGCCATCTGTGACCTCCACTCAAGGCAACAAAGTTTCAATTATAGAAGATAAATAAATCCCAGATACCTGCTTCCAGCCAGCCTCCACTGGGAGCTTGGGTGGCTGGGGGCCGTGGCCAGCCTGCAAACAGCTATCAGCCCCTCACCCAGGATGGCCACACCCTCATGGGCTGAGGGTCCCCAATGGGGGGCTTGACCAGCCTGCAAACAGCCCTCAGCCCCTATCCAAGGCTGGCCAGGCACCCCAGGGGGGAACCCCTACCCTGAAGGGGCTGTGGCCAGCCTGTAAACAGCCATCAGCCCCTCACCCATGCTGGTCAGGCACCCCAGCAGGGACCCCTACCCTGAAGGGGTTGTGGCCAGCCTGCAAAAAGCCATCAGCCCATCACCCAGGATGGCCAGGCACCCCAGGGGTGACCCCCCCTGAAGGGGCTGTAGCCAGCCTGCAAACAGCCATCAGCCACTCACCCAGGCTGTCCAGGCACCCCAGCAGGACCCCCTCCCTGAAGGGGATGCGATCAGCCTGAAAACAGCCATTAGCCCCTCACCCAGGCTGGCCAGGCACCCCAGCGGGACCCCCCCCCTGATCCGGGACACCCTTCAGGGCAAACCAGCCGGCCCCCACCCGTGCACCAGGTCTCTATCCTATATAATAAAAGGGTAATATGTAAATTGACCCTAACAGCAGAGAGACTGGGAATCACTGGTCACTACGACACACACTGACCATCAGGGGGCAGACGCTCAATGCAGGAGCTGCCCCCTGGTGGTCAGTGTGCTCCCACAGGGGGAGCTCTGCTCAGCCACAAGCCAGGCTGATGGCTGCTAGTACGGTGGTGGTGGGAGCTTCTCCCGCCTGCTCATCAGCTCTAAGGATGTCCGACTGCAGCATAGGCCCCAATCCCCTGGGGACGGGCCTAAGCCAGCACATGGTCATCCCCTGAGGGGTCCCAGACTACGAGAGGGCACAGTTTGTGCTGAGGGACCCCTCCGAGTGCACAAATTCTTGTGCACCGGGCCTCTAGTGTATATATATATATATATATATATATATATATATATATATATATATACACACACATACATACTGAGTGGCCATATTATTATGACCACCTGAGGTTTGTAGACAAATTAGCTATAATTTCACACTGAAGTTGCTGGAGGGCCAGACCATTATAAATAGGAAAGCAGGTTGTTTACCACAACAGTAGAAGTGACTTTTTTCGAAAGATATGGGTAAACAATGCTAATTAACAGCCATTGAACATGGGATATATATATATATATATATATATATATATATATATATATCTACACTAATAAAAGAGAAACAAGGTAATTGGCGTACGACCGCTACCCTTTTCATTGGCTAATCAGCGAGATATGCAAATTAACTGTCAGCGAAGATGGCGGCTGGCAGCCAGGCAGCTTGAAACTAACATGAGGCTTGCTTGCCTCAGTAACGGAGGATCGTTTTAGGAAACCAACATTCCCCGCCTGCGGCTGCAGGCCTCTGAGCGGGGAATTTAAGAAACATTGTAACAAATACCGCCGGACTTCAGCCAGCAGATTCGCAACATTGTAAGCAAAGACCAGAAACCTACTTTCAGCCGCATGGAGGCCTAAGAGCTGGAGCCAAGCCTCAAGGTAAAGCTGGCCCAGAATAAAAAAAAAATAAAAAAAGGAGCAGTTGGGAACTTCAGTCACTCCCAGCCTGAAAACAGCCCTCAGCCCCTCACCCAGACTGGCCAGGTACCCCAGTGGGGACCCCCACCCTGACCCAGGACACCCTTCAGGGCAAACCAGCCGGCCCCACCCATGCACCAGGCCTCTATCCTATATAGTAAAAGGGTAATATGCCTCCCGGCACTGGGATCAGCATGACAGGGGGCAGCGCCCAAACCCCCTGATTGCCCTGTGGCTCAGTGTGTGACAGGGGGTGGGGCCCCAACCCCCTGAGCAGCTCTGCTCTGTGCCTGATAGGGGGGAGCTCCCCTACCCCCCCCCATGGGCTCTGCTCTGTGTGTGACGGGGTAGAGCCATAACCTCCCCATCGGCCCTGCCCTGAGTGTGAGAGTGGCGGTGCCCCAACCCCCTGATGGGCCCTGCTCTGTGTGTGACGGGGGCAGTGCCCCAACCCCCGGATTGGCCCTGCTCTGTGCGTGACAGGGGGTGGCGCCGCAACCTCCCCATCGACCCTGCCTTGAGTGTGACAGGGGACGGTGCCCCAACCCCCCAAATGGCCCTACCCTGAGCGTGACTGAGGGTGCCATCACAACCTCCCAATCTGCCCTGCTCTGTGCATGACGGGGCTGCGCCCCAACTTCCCAATCGGCCCTGCTCTGAGCCCAACCAGGGGCTGCACCTAGGGATTGGGCCTGCCTTCTGCCACCCGGGAGAAGGCCTAAGTCAGCAGGTCGTTATCTCCCGAGGGGGCCCAGATTGCGAGTGGGCACAGGCCGGGCTGAGGAACCCCCCTCCCCCCCAGTGCACAAATTTTTGTGCACCGGGCCTCTATTATATATATATATATATATATATATATATATATATATATATATATATATATATATATATATACATACATACCTTTCCCTTCACTCTCTCTAAAATTCAATGGAAAAATATCTTTGGGTGAAGATTAACAAAAACAAAGTAAATGGATTAAGTAACATTAAAGAGATTATAAGAAAATTATATTCCAAATTCTGTTAGTTGTATAATGGTTATGTTTAAATTATTAACACCTAAGAAATTGGGTGAAGCGTACATATAATATGTTGTAGTATTTTATAGTTTTTTTTTACATGTATGAGATTATTTCAAATTAAAATACTAAAAAATTAAAAATTAATAAAATATTAATTGAAATTTATCTGCATTACATGAAAAATGTAATTGCTTACTGCATAATTTATTAAATTATGCTAAAATTTACAAGGGTTCAATTAAAAAATATCTTAATTCTAAATTATATAATAGAAAATATATAATAGTGCTGTTATAAGCACTTATCTGAAAATAAAAATTTAAAGAAGTGAATTTAAAGAAGGGATTAGCCAAAAAAATATATGCACAACCCATGGACACAGACAACAGTATGGTGATGGCCAGAGAGAAGTTGGGGGCAAGAGCTGGGTAGAGGGGGCAAAAAGGGGGAAATAGGGACATCCTATATAATAATAATAAAAGGCTAATATGCACATTGACTGAACGGCAGAATGACCGGTTGCTATGATGCCAATGGCCACCAGGGGGCAGATGCTCAATGCAGTAGGTGCCCCCTGGTGGTCAGTGCACTTCCATATGGGGACTGCCACTCAGCCAGAAGCTGGCTCATGGCTGGTCAGTGCAGTGGTGGTGGCAGGAGCCTCTCCCCACCTCTGTGGCAGCGCTAAGAATGTCCAACTAATGGTTTAGACCCCATCCCTTGGGGGCCTAAGCCTTTAGTCGGACATCCCCGGAGGGCTCTCTGGCTTCCAGAAGGATATCTGACTGCAAGCTTAGGCCCGATCCCCTGGGGAGTGGGCCTAAGTCGACAGGTGGACATCCCCCAAGGGGTCCTGGACTGTGAATGGGTGCAGGCCAGGCTGAGGGACCCCCCCCCCAAGTGCACACATTTTTGTTCCCCCGGCCTCTCTCTATATATATGGTATATATATATAGAGAGAGATATAGATTAGATATAGATAGATATAGATATAGGTAGATATAGATAGATAGATAGATAGATAGATAGATAGATAGATATCCATATCTATCTACCTATATTTATCTATATAAAAGCCTAAGCGACCATTGCAACCTAATGGATGACCAAACAGGCTGCGTAGGGCAACCAGGCTGGCAGGGGCATTAGTGAGGGACAACCAAACAACTGAGCAGCAAGCAGCGTGGGGCAACCAGGCCAGCAGGTGGGGGGGGGGGGCAGTTAGGGGTGATCAGGCTGGCAGGCAGAGGCGGGTAGATGATCAGGGTGGCATGGGGGGCAGTTAGGGGTCATCAGGCAGGCAGGTAGGTGAACGGTTAGGAGCCAGTGGTCCAGGATTGTGAGAGGGATGTCCGACTGACAGTTTAGGCTTGATCCTGGGGATCGGGCCTAAACTGGCAGTTGGACATCCACCTCAGTGTCCTGGATTGGAGAGGGTGCAGGCTGGGCTGAGGGGACCCCGCCTCATGCATGAATTTTGTACACCGGGCCTTTAGTCTATATATATAGATATAGATAGATAGATAGATAGATAGGTAGATAGATAGATAGATAGATAGATAGATAGGTAGGTAGATAGATAGATAGATAGATAGATAGATAGATAGATAGATAGATATTGATATATAGATAGATAGATATAATATAGGAGCACCTAAAATACATACAAATATACCTCTATGTGGACTTTAAGAGAGTGGTTGGCAGCAATACAGTCACCGTAGGGTGCTTTTAATACCCAGCTATCATCATTGCATAGATCTTCCAGACAATAAATTAACAAAAAACAGCAACCATTATGACACACTGAATCAGATGGATATAATTAATATTACAGAATATTTCATTCAAAAGCAGCAGAATATACATTCTTCTCAAGTTCACATGAAACATTCTCAAAGATATACCACACGATAGGACACAAAATAAGTCTTAACAAATTCAAAAAGATTGAAATCATACCAAGCATCTCCTTGAAACACCATGACATGAAACTAGAAATCAACTACAATATAAAAACACAAAAACACTCAAACACATTGACGCTAAATAGAATCTTATTAAATAATAAATAGGTTACCAAGGATATTAAGAAAGAATTTAAAAATTACCTGAGAGTAAACAAAAATGAACACACAACAATCTCAAATTTATAGAACAGAGTGAAAGCAGTCCTTAGAGCAGAGGCTCTCAACCTGTGGGTCGCGACCTCTTTGGGGGTCGAACGACCCTTTCACAGGTGTTGCCTAAGACCATCAGAAAACACATATATAATTACATATTGTTTTTGTGATTAATCACTATGCTTTAACATGTTCAATTTGTAACAATGAAAATACATCCTGTATATCAGATATTTACATTACAATTCATAACAGTAGCAAAATTACAGTTATGAAGTAGCAATGAAAATAATTTTATGGTTGGGGGTCACCACAACATGAGGAACTCTATTAAAGGGTCACAGCGTTAGGAAGGTTGAGAACCACTGCCTTAGACGGAAGTTCATAGAATTACAGGCCTACTTCAAGAAACAAGAAAAGTCTCTCAAATAAAGTGTCACCCACACCTAAGAGAACTAGAAAGAGAACAACAAGAAAAGTCCAGAGTAAGCAGAAGGAAGTAAATAATAAAGATCAGGATGAAAGTAAAAGATGTAGAATCTAAAAAACAAAACAAAAAACAATACAAATGATCAATGAAACCAAAAATTGGTTCTTTGAATAAGGAAAAAAGATTAATGAACCTTTGCAAAACTCACCAAGAAACAGAGAAGCCATATTAATGAAATCAGAAATTAAAGAGGCAGAATAGCAATGGACAGCACAGAAATACAAAAGATTGGAAGTGCAATGAACAACTATATGTCAACATATAGGACAAACTGAGAAAAATGGACAAATTCCTAGAAACATACAATCTTCCAAAACTCAATCAGGAAGAATCATATAACCTGAATAGATCAATAACAATTAGTGAAATTAAAGTAGCAATGAAAACCTCTCAGCAAACAAAAGTCCAGGAACAGATGACTTCAGAGGCAAGTTTTACAAAAAATATAAAGAACTAAATCTGTCCTTTCAAACTATTTTAAAAAATTCAAGAGCAGAGAAGAGTTCCAAACTTTTTAAGGAGGCCAGAATTATCCTAATTCCAAAACCAGATTTAGACAATACAAAGAAAGGCCAAAATCACTGATGAACACAGACGATAAAAATCCTTCACAAAATATTAGCAAATTGAATCCAGCCATGTTGGGGAGCACAAGGGACTTGGTTGGAAAGTTGTAAGGAGGACATTCTGAGAAAAGGGAAGTGTGTGGAAGGCAACCTGCCCTGTTTACCAGAATTCCAACTTAGGGGAGACCTAAGGGAGTGTCTAAAGCAGTGCCCTTAATTACTCCTTGATCTTTCCAAACAAATCTGTGCATATGCAGACCCACAGATGTTTACTGGAATCCTTATGCTTAATCCCTAGATGCCCTTGCCTAGAGGACAATGGAAACACATGTGTTCTCTGAGATACAATCTAAAGATACCCTACTGATTGTATCTGAAGATAAAAATTCCAATAAAAGCCTAACAATGCAGGCAATCAAGGCTGTTTGGACCCTTGAGCCAGGCAAGCTCCTTATTTCTCTTCCCCACAGTGAAACTGTGTCAGAGTAAGCTGTTCATCTGTTGTTCAGGGGCTGCTGGTTAGCCCCGGCACAGCAATACATGAAAAAGATCATACATCATGACCAAGTTGGATTAATTCTGCTGATACAAGGCTGGCACAATATTTGCAAATCAGTGTGATATAGCACATGAACAAAATGAAGGATACAAATTACATGATCATATCAATACATGCAGAAAAATCATTTAATAAAAGCCAGCACACATTTATGATAAAAATTACCAGCAAGGTTGGGGGGATCATACCTCAATATAATAAAGGCAATATATGAAAAATCTACAGCCAACAGCACAATCAATGGACAAAAACTAAAATCATTCTCCTTGCTTGGTAGAAAATGGTGGCCAAATAGGCAGCAGTGTTGTGCAACTCCTCCTAAGGTCAGGCCAGAAAAGCAATGAAATTGGAGAATATCCACCCTGAATTAACAAATTAGACACAGCTGAGGACACAATTTTCAATAAGGAAGGGAGAGTATGCCTACACAATGCCACTTGCCAGCCATAACCTATGTGGAACCACAACCGTGACCCAGCAGTAAGTGGATAAGTACCTCCCAGCAGGCACCCAGATGTCCACAGGGAGCACACGCTGCCAGAGTGAGCTCCTGCACCAGCTGGGAACCCATGTCCTCGGATCCAGCTCCAAGAACCCACAGTGAGTGCAAGCCAGGGGGAACCCTGTGCCCTACCTATGCTCCAGACCCCAGAACCATGCTGCTAGCCTGACCCAAAGCCACCTGGCACCAGCTTCACCCCAGCCCCAGGACCTGTTGCTGGGGTAACCTGGAGCAACCCAGAACATGAACCACTCTGGGCCACAGGAAAAGTGGGGACTGTGCGACCTAGAGCAATCTGTGAGACCCAGAGCAACCAGTTCCCACTCCACCTTAGCCCCCTAGACAGCCCTGCTGGGGTGACCTGGAGCAACCCATGCCAGCTTCACCCCAGCCCAAGAGGGGCAACCCAGAGCAACCCAACATACACCTCACTAAGTGCCACAGGGGAGCTTTAAATGTGTCAACCAGAGCAACCTGCACCCACTCCACCCCAGTCCCCAGTACAGTCTTGCTGGGGTCACCCTGAGCAACCCAATGGGTGCCTCACTCTGGGCAACAGTAAAGCTCAGACTGAGCCATCCAGGGCAACCCATTCCCACTCCACACTGAGAAGGGGAAACCTGGAGGAATCCCAGCTTCTCATTTGGGCTACAAGAAAGTGAGGACTGTGTGACCCAGAGCAATTCATGCCAACTACACCCCAGGCCCAGGGTCTTACTGCAAAGGCAACCTCTAGGTCCTCGCAGGGTGTAGCACAACAGAGGAACTGTGCACTCACTCCTACCACCTTAGCATCTGAAGCAGAGAACTGAGAAACCAGATCTGTGGGAGAAGGGGATACAACTCAGACCGACCAGAGACAGTAGAGGAGACTCAAGGTAAACCAGCTTCTGGGCTAAAATTTCCAGACCATTGCCCTGATAAGGTCTTCAACCACTCAAACACTAAGCAGGATGCTAAAGGCCAGAAAGAAACAGCAAAAAGGGGGAGACACTGAAACAACCCCCCAAGGAAAGAAAGGAGGAATCACCAGAAAAGGAACTAAATGAAAGAGAGGCATGCAATATATGAGAAAAAGAATTCAGAGTAAGGGTCAAACAGTTCATAAACAGGATGGATGAGAAAATCCACAACTTATGTAAGAATCAAGTGGAAATAAAAAATGATATAGCTACAATAAAAAACACAATGGAAGGTTTCAACAGGATACTAGAAGAAGCACAGGACTGAATTAGTGAGTTAGAAGATAAGCAGAAAAACATACCCAATATGAACAGAAATTGGAGAAAAATTTTATTTAGCAAGAGAGCCTAAAGGAGCTTTGGGACAACATGACATGAAGTAACATACGTATAATAGGAGTTCCAAAATGACAAGAAGAGGAGAAAAGATTTAAAAACCTATTTGAAGAAATAATGACAGAAAACTTTCCTGATTTTGGGGGAATCACACAAGCACAGAAAGTCCCAAAAAAGATGACCAAAAAACCCACACCAAGACATGTAGTAATTACAATGGCAAACGTTAACAACAAAGAGAAAATGTCAAAGGCTACAAGAGAGACACAGAGTTACCTACAAGGTATCTCCCATTAGATTGTCAAATGATTTCTCAACAGAAATACATTGGGCCAGAAGAAAATGAAATGAAATATACAAAGTGATGCAAAGCAAGGGACTGAACCCAAGAATACTCTATCCATTAAGGTTATCATTCAAAATTGAAGGGGAAATCAGTAGCTTTGCAGAAAAAAAAAGGGCTAAGGGAGTTTATCACTAACAAGCCAGCAATCCAAGAAATCCCAAAAGGACTGTTGAAAGAATAAGAAATAGAAAGAGAAGAAGGAACACAGCCAGAAAGAATAAAAATGGCTAAAAACAAGTACCTATCAGTAATAACCTTAAATGTTATGCTCCAATTAAAAGATACGGAGTGGCTGAATAAATAAGAAAAGATGACCCATATATATGCTGTCTACAAGAGACCCACACAGTCTGACAAGGAACTCACACAGTCTGAAAGTGAATGGATGGCAAAATATTTTTCAGGCAAGTGGAAATGAAATATAAAGCTGGGATAGCCATACTTATATGTGATGAAATGGACCTCAAAGTGAAGGCTATAATATGAGATAAGGAAGACCACTTCATAATATTAAAGAGATCAATACAACAAGTGGATATAACTCTGGAAACATATACGCACCCAATTCAGGAGCACCCAAATTAAAAAACAAAACACAAAAAACCAAAAACTTCTGGAAGCTATAAAGGGAGAGATCAACAGCAATACAATCATAATAGAGGATTTTAATACCCCATTAACATAACTGCATAAATACTATAGACATAAAATCAGCAAGAAAACAGCAATCCTAAATGACTCACTAGATCAGATGGAATTAATAGACATCTTCAGAACAATTCACCCCAAATCTAAAGAATATACATTCTTCTCAAGTGCACATGAGAGATTTTCAAACATAGACCACATATTGGGATACAGGCCAAGGCTCTTAAAATTTAAGATTGAAATCCTATCAAGCATCTTCTCAGATCACAATGGCATAATATTAGAAATAACTATAATAAAAACAATAAAAAATTCAACATTTAGAGGCTAAATAGCAAGTTATTAAACAATGATTGGGTTACCAATGAGATCAAAGAAGAAATAAAAAAAAAATTCTGGAAACAAATGACAATGAAAACACAACAATCCAAAATCCATGGGACACAGTGAAAGCAATCCTGAGAGGGAAATTCATAGCATTACAGGCCTACCTGAGGAAAAAAAAAAAAAAAGGGGGGGGGGGGAACTGGTAATAAATTATCTAACTCTACAACTTAAAGAATTAGAAAGAGAGCAACAAGAAAAGCTCAGAGTGAGCAGAAGAAAGGAAATAATAAAAATCAGAGTAGAAATAAATGACATAGAGACCAAACAAACAAACAAAAAAAGACAATACAAAAGATCAATTAAACCAAGCGCTGGTTCTTTGAAAGGATAAACAAGATTGACAAACCTCTAGCCAGGCTCACCAAGAAACAAAGGGAGAGGATCCAAATAATAAAAATAAAAACTGAAAGAGCTGACCCCACAGAAAGAAAAGGATCATGAAAAGATACTTTGAACAACTCTATTCTGACAAACTGTACAACCTAGAATAAATGGACATATTCCTAGAACAATACGACCTTCCAAAATGCAATCAGGGAAAAAAATCGGAGTAAGCCAATAACTATGGAGGAAATTGAAGCAGTAATAAAAAAAAATATCAGCAAACAAAAGCCCTGAACAAGACTGCTTCACAGGGGAGTTTTACCAAGCATTCAAAGAACAACTAAAACCTGTACTCCTCAAACTTTTCCAAAAAATTCAACAGGAAGGAACAATTCCAAGCTATTTCTATGAAGCCAGCATTATCCTAAACCCAAAAACAGACAAAGAAACTACAAAGAAGGAAAATTACAGACCAATATTTGATGAACATATATGCTTAAATCCTCAACAAATCCTAGCAATTGGATCCAGCATTACATTAGAAAGATCATACACCATTACCAAGTAGGATTTATTATGGGGATGAAAGCATGGTACAATATCCACAAATCAATGACTGTGATACATCACACAAACAAATTGAGATATAAAATCACATAATAATATTAATTGTGCAGAAAAACATTTGATAAAATCCAACATAATTTCTTGATAAAATAATCTCAGCAAAGTGGGATTAGAGGGATCATACCTCAAGATAATAAGAGCTTTATATGACAAACCTCTAGCCAGCACCCTGCTCAATGGGCAAAAACTAAACCCATTTCCCCTAAAAACAGGAGCAAGACAGGGATGCCCACTCTCTCCACTCCTGTTCGACATAGTACTGGAAGTGCTAGCCATGGCTATTAGAGAAGAAGAAATGAAAGGCATTCAAATTGGAAAAGATGAAGTAAAACTGCCATTATTCGCAGATGACATGATATTGTACAAAGAAAACCCTAAAGACTCCTTCAAAACACTACAGGATTTAATAAATGAATTTGGCAATGTAGCAGGATACAAATTAACACCCAGAAATATTTGGATTTTTTTATATACCAATAGTTAATTCACAGAAAAAGAAACAAACGAACAAAAATCCATTTACCATTGCACCAAAAAAATGAACATACATAGGAATATACTTAACTAGGGAGGTAAAAGACCTGTACTCATAAATCTACAGCTTATAAAAAAAAGAGATAGAGGAAGACATAAACAAATGGAAGAATATACCATGTTCATGGATTGGTAGAATCAACATCAGTAAAATGTCCATACTACTGAAAGCAATCTATAGATTTAATGTGATTCCCACTAAAATACCAATGGCATATTTCACAGATCCAGAAGAAAGCTCTCCAAAAACTAATCTGGAGTAAAAAAAAGACCTGGGACAGCTGCAGCAATCTTGAGAAAGAAGAAGAAAATTGGAGTGATCACAATACCAGATATCAAGTTATATTACAAAGCCACTGTTTTCAAAACTTCCTGGTACTGGCACAAGAATAGACATATAGATCCAAGGAACAGAAAAAAGAACCCAGAAATTGAACTAAGCCTTTATGCTCAAATAATATTTTATAAAGGAGGAAGGAGCATAAAATGTAGTCAAGACAGTCTCTTCAATAAATGGTGTTGGGAAAACTGAACAGATGCATGCCAAAAAAAAAAAAAATGAAAGTAGACCAACAACTTACGCCATACACAAAAATATATCAAAATGGATAAAGGACTTAAATGTAAAATGGGAAACCATAAAAATCTTCGAAGTATCCATAGGCAGCAAAATATCAGACATATGTTGAAGCAATATCTTTACTGATACAGCTCCTAGGGCAATTGAAATTAAGGAGAAAATAAACAAATATGACTAAATCAAAATGAAAACTTCTGCACAGGAAAAGAAACCATTAACAAAACAGCATGAAAGCCCACTGTATGAGAGGACATATTTGCCAATGTTATATCCAAGAAGGGCCTAATTTCCAAAAGTGATAGGAAACTCATACATCTTACCACAAGAAAGATAAACAGTTCAATAAAAAAACAGGAAAAGGAGTTAAATAGACACATTTTTAAAGTGGACACACGGAAAGCCAAGAGACATATGAAAACATGCTCAAAGTCACTAATCATCCAAGAGATGAAAATCAAAACAACAATGAGGTACTATCTCACACCTGTCAGAATGGCTATCATCAACAAATCAACAACCAGTGCTTGTGAGGATGTGGAGAAAAAGGAACCCTTGTGCACTGCTGGTGGGAATGCAGACTGGTGCAGCCACTGTGGAGTTTCCTAAAAATATTAATAATGGAACTCCCATATGACCCACTAATCTCACTTCTAGGAATATAACCCAAGAAATCAGAAACCCCATTTAGAAAGGACATATGCACCCCTATGTTCATAGCAGTACAATTTACAATAGCTAAGATTTGCAAAAAGCCTAAGTACCCATCAGCAGGTAAGTGGATTAAGAAACTGTGGTACATCTATGCAATGGAATACTATGTTGTTGTACAAAGGAAAGAACTCTTACTATTCACAACCACATGGATGGACATAGAGAGCATTATGCTATGCGAAAAAAGCCAGTTGGAAAAAGATAAATATTATATGATCTCACTCATCCTATCTAATAAAGAGGGAATATGCTAATTGATCCTCACGCCATAGCAAAGACGGTGGTGCCCACAGTCAATAAGGAGGGAATATGCTAATTGACTGCCATGCCCTCAAAGATGGCAGCATTCACAGCCAATAAGGAAGGAATATGCTAATTGACTGCCCCGACCTCAAAGATGGCAGTGCCCACAGCCAATAAGTAGGCAATATGCTAATTGACTGCCACACCCTCAAAGATGGTGGTGCCCACAGTCATAAGATGGTGGCGCCCAGTCCCCTCAGCCACGCCGGGGAAGCAGGCATGCAGAGAGGCCTCCAGGAGGGCCTGGGTTTGCTGCACACCTGCCTCTGGAGTCCCCCAGTCCCCTCAGCCCCCCAGCTACCCAGGGATGGCCTGAGGTGCAGGCAAGCCTCAGATGTCAGCTGCCCAGCTGCTCAGAGTCATCCGAGGCTCAGGTAACCAGTGCCGACAGAGGCTTGTGATGCTGGCCGTGGCAGCAGCAGATGTGTGATGGGGGTGTTGCCTTTCCCTGATCGCCAGGTTACCTACCACCCCTAAGGACTCCTGGACTGTGAGAGGGGACAGGCTGGGCTGTGGGACGCCCCCTCCAGTGCATGAATTTTCATGCACCAGGCCTCTAGTGTGGAATATAATGAGCAACATAAACTGATGGACAAAAAATAGATCTAGAGACAGAGAAGCATTTAACAGACTGTCAAACTTTAGAAGGAAGGCAGAGAAGGCGGGTGAAGTAAGAGATCAACCAAAGGACTTGTATGCATGCATATAAGCATAACCAATGGACAGAGACACTGGGGAAGTGAGGGCATAGGGGTGTCTGGGGAGAGGTCAATGGGGGAAAAAGGAGTCATATGTAATACTATAGGTAATATTTTAAACAATAAAGAATTAAACAAACAAACAAAACATTTCCCTTAAGATCAGGAACAAGACAAGGGTGCCTACTTTCAATACTCCTTTTTTTAATCTTTATTTTTGAGACTTTGCCAATGTCCCTCCCCCCATTGCCTCCCTCCACCCGGTTTCAGCACTACCCCAGTCCTTCGCCACCCTATTGTCTGTGTCCTTAGGTAATGCATATATGCATATAAGATCTTTGTTTAATCTCTTCCCACCCCTCCCACTCCCCTTCTATCTGATAACAGTTTGTCCCATTTCCATGCCTCTTATTCTATTTTATTCACAAGTTTATTCTGTTCATTACATTTCTTACTCATTTATTTTGATTTTTAGATTAAATTGTTGTTATGTATGTATTTATTTCCATTTATTGTTCATATTTTTGTTTTTTTCTCTTTCTTCTTTTTCCTCTTCCTAAAGAATACCTTCAACTTTTTATATGATACAGTTTTGGTGGTGATGAATGTTAGCTTTTACTTTTCTGTGAAGCTCTTTATCTGACCTTCAATTTTAAATGGTAGTCTTGCTGAGTAGAGAAATCTTGGTTGTAGGTCCCTGGTATTCATCACTTTGAATATTTCTTGCCACTCCCTTCTGGCCTCATAGTTTCTGTTGAGAAGTTAGCTGACAGTCGAATGGGCATTCTCCTATAGGTAACTAACTGCTTTTCTCTTGCTGCTTATTAGATTCTCTTTGTCTTTAGCCTTTGGCATTTTAATTATGATGTGTTTTGGTGTAGTCTTCTTTGGGTTCCTCTTGTTTTGGACTCTCTGTGTTTCCTGGACTTGTAAGTGTATTTCTTTCACTAGGTAGGGGAAGTTTTCTGCCATTATTTCTTCAAATGGGTTTTCAATATCTTGCTTTCTCTCTTCTGGTATTCCCATAATACGAATGTTGGTATGCTTGATGTTGTCCCAGAGGCTCCTTACACTATCTTCATATTTTTGGATTCTTATTTCTTTTTGCTCTTCTGGTTGGGTGGTTTTTGCTTCCTCATATTTCAAATCATTAATTTCATTCTCAGAATCCTCTACTCTACTGCTGAATCCCTGTATATTATTCTTTATTTTAGTCAGTGTATGCTTAATTTCTGACTGGTCCTTTTCCATGTGTTTGGCATTCTCATTAAGATCCTTGAAAGTCACTATGTCTGTTGGGTATTTCTAGAAGATTCTTGAAAAACCTTATAACCGTGGTTTTGAACTCTATATCCAGTAGTTTGTTTTCTTCCATTTCTTTCATTTGTGACATGTGTCTTTGTCTCCACATTGTGGCTGCTTCCCTGTGTTTCTATGTATTGAGTAGAGCTGCTATGTCTCCATGAGTTGGTAGAGCAGCCTTGTTTAGGGTCCAGTGCCTCAGCCTCCCCAATCACATGAGTTGGACACTCTGTGCACCCTTTGTGGGCTGTGAGCACAGTGTTGTTGTAGTTGAGACTTATTGCTCTTGGTGTCACTGGGAGGAATTGACCTCAAGGCCAATTGGCTATGAGGAACATCTGTGACTACAGTGGGAGAGCTGATATGCAGGAGACAGCCCTATAGAGCAGGACTTGCTTCAGTGGGGCTTTGGTGATAGCTCAGTCTGCCCCTTGAGTGTGTCATTTATGGATGTGTAGAGTTGTAATCTTATATGGTCTGACAGTGACACTAGGTACATTGGCTCTTGGGTCTCCAGGGAGGTGCAAAGTCAGCCACTGCCTGGGGACACTCAGCAGGACCTACAGAGAGATCTTCAGATTCCTCCTGTTTGTATCAGGTTTGGAAGTTCCCAGATGAGGTTGAGCTATGAATGAAGGCAGGCTGATGCTGGTGCCAGATCTTGGGCCTTTTATTGATGGGGCTCCCTGATCCAGCTGCAGCTTGTTTGAAATTTTTAAGGACAGGGCATTCATGTGCAAAAGCCACTGCAGGCTGCTTGGGTGGGTTTGTAAATTGGATGAGGTGGGGTCTTAAGGAATCACTAGGGCAGAGCAAGCAAAAATGGCTGCCAGTCATCCCTGCAACCTGGGAGGTCTTAGCATGGGAACAATGATCCCTGTATGTACCTTCATTTGGGAGAAAGCTTCCCCCTGCAAGTTCCTGACCTGATGCCAGAGAGATGTGTCCCCCAGAGCCTTGCTCTTGTGCTGGAGCTCAGAGGAAGCAGGACCTTGTAAGTCCAGTTTGTGGTGTTGACCTTTTAATGGAACAGATGGGTCTCCAGCAGCCTCTAGGTCACTGAGCTCCAATCTGAATCAGTTTTTACAACCTGTAGTTACTATTAATAAATCAACAAGCAACAAGCTCTGGCAAGAATCTGGAGAAAAAGGAACCCTTCTGCACTGTTGGTGGTTATGCAGACACTGTGGAAAACAGTATTTTCCTCAAAAAATAAAAATGGAACTTCCTTTTGACTTAGTGTTCTCAATTCTAGGTATATATCCTATGAATCCTGAAATACCAATCAGAAAGAATATATGCACCCCTATGTTCATAGCAACATTTTTTCCAATAGTGCAGATATGGAAACAGCTTGAATGCCCACCAGTAGATGAATGGATAAAAATGCTTTGGTCCATCTACAAAACAGAATACTACAGGGCTGTAAAAAAATAAGAAAACCTTAGCTTTTAAGACAGCAAGTATGGATCTGGAGATTATTATGCTAAGCAAAATAAGCCAGTCAGAGAAAGACAAATACCATATACTAGTAATCCCCTCACTAATATGTGGAATCTAATAAACAAAATAAATTGACAAACAAAATAGAACTAGATGCATGGATACATGCAACAGATTGACATATGTCAGATGGGAGGTTGGTTATGGGATTGGAGAAAAGAAGGTAAATTGATTACCTAAAGAAAACATATGCATACTCCGTAGACACAGACAATAATGTGTTGAGAACCAAGGTGAGGGGGTGGGGGATGGGTGGAGGTGGGCAAAGGGGTGGGAGAATGGGAGACATCTGCAATAGCGTCAACAATATGAAACTTAAATAACAAAGAATATCTAGAAAAAAAATCAAACTTAATAGTGATAAACTTGAAGCTTTTTAAGATCAAATACAATATTAGGTACAAAATCTGGTACAAGGTTGTTTAATAGTGAGAAAGTCAAAACTCAAAGGTTTTTAAGACCAGGTGTAATGCAAAGGTTTCCCCTCTCACCACTCATTTTCACCATCATACTGGAAGTTCTAGCTAAGGACAAGAAAAGAAATAATATGTATTCAGATTGGCAACAAAGAAATCAAATGGTCTTTGTTCACAGATGACATAATAATCCATGTAGAAAATCTGAAAGAATTGACAAAAAATACAAAAAACCCTCCTGAAACTAATAAGCAATTCTGATTAGGTTGCCATACACAAGGTTAATACACAAATGTCAACCACATTCCTGTAAACCTGCAATGAACAATTGGAATTTGAAAAAAAAACACCATATTATCCTATCTAATAATAGACAAACACGGTAATTGACCATACCTTCCCTATGCCTCCTAATGGCTAATCAGCACAATATGCAAATTAACCACCAACAAAGATGGCGGCTAATTTGCATACTGCAGGCAGGGCGGGACAGCGCAGCTGCCAGTGCAAGAGCCACCATCCAGGTCCCCGTGTGCGACCCCAGAAGCTGCCCAGAAACCGGTGATTGGAGGGAGATGGGGATCCCCTGTCCAGGCCTGACGCCTGGGCCAGAGGCATCAGGCCTGGGCTGGGGGTCCAAGCTGGCAATTGGTGTGAACTACAGAGGAAACACCTTTTCTGACCATTCTTTGGCTAAGCTCCCTGTATGCCACTGGTAATATTCTTAGCAACTTGGGTAATAAGAATCCAAAAAGGTGATCTAGGGTTTTTCACCACACTCCTGGTGAAAAAAACGAAGGTCCATTGCTGGAGGGCTAAGAAATGTCATATCCTGCCCTAGCCGGTTTGGCTCAATGGATGGCAGGGTCTGGGTTCAATTCTGACCAAGGGTATGTACCTAGGTTGCAGGTTCCTCCCTGGCCGAGGCTTAGGTCAGGGCTCATGGAAGAGGCAACCAATCAAAATGTTCCTCTCACTTTGATGTTTCTCTGTCTTTCCCTTTCTCTTCCACAGTCTCTAAAAATCAATGGAAACATATCCTCAGGTGAGGATAAAAAAATAATGATAAAGAAATTATTATTATATGAAAGACACATCTTGAAAATGCCTAAAGAAAGTTGTCATTTTTTCATGGTGAAGGGACTGGAGTCCAGGTTGATGAAAAAGCCTTGCTGGCTGTGGTGACTGACAGTGGCTGCAGCAGTGGGGTGATGGGGCTGGTGCCTTCCCCTGATCAGCCTGGTCACCTCCCACAAAGGGAGGCCAGACTGTGGCTTAGGTCCTATCCCCAAGGGGAGCAGGGAGCGGGCCTAAGCTGTCACTAGGACATCCCCTGAGGGCTCCCAGTATGTGAGAGGGGGCAGGCTCGGCTGAGGGACAACCCCCCAGTGCAGAAATTTCATGCACCGGTCCCCTAGTTATTTATATTAGCACCTCATATAAAATAAATACTTAGGTATGAACCTTGCAAAATATATACAGGATCTGTATAAGGAAAACTATAAAACTCTGAGGAATAAATGAAGAGATATTGCATGTTTATGAATAAGAGTACTCAATACTGTCAAGATTTCATTTATGCCCAACTTGTTATGTAGAATTCAATGCAAGTCTACCTTCTTCCCTCAAATCCCAAAAGTTTTGCCTGTATCAACAAACTGATTCTGAAGTTTACAGAGTCAAAAGACCCAGAATATCCAACAAAATATACAAAGAGAAGAACAAAATTAGAAGACTGACACTACTGATTTTAAGACTTACTTTATAAAGGTACTAGAGGCCCCAAGCACGAATTTGTGCACCTGTGGGGTCCCTAAGCCTGGCCTGTGGGATAGGGCCAAAACCAGCTCTCCAACATCCCCTGAGGGGTCCTGTATTGCAAGAGGGCACAGGAAAGGCCGAGGGACCCGACTGGTGCATGATCCGGGCCAGGGAGGGACATGGGAGGTTGGTCAGCCAGGGAGGGACCCTGGGAGGACTCCAGGTTATGTGCGGCCCTTCTTGCTCAGTTTTTATATGCCAGACCCCAGCAGAAAGCTAACCTACCATCTGCCCCCTGGTAGTCAGTGCATTTTATAGCAACTGGTCGACCATTTGGCTGTCTGCCCCTGGTGGTCAGTGAACGTCATAGCAACTAGTCAACAGTCAACTGTCTTCTCCCTGGTGGTCAGTGCACGTCATAGCGAGCAGTTGCGTGGTCTTAACATATCATTAGCATATTACGCTTTGATTGGTTGAACGGATGACTGAATAACCAGACACTTAGCATATTAGGCTTTTATTATATAGGATAGTATGATATTGACAAAATTGTGGTATTGGCAAAAGAAAAAAAATTCAAATAGGTCACTGTAACAGAATAGAGAGCTCAGAAATAGATCCACACAAATAGATATGGTCAACTGATCTTTAACAATAGAGCAATACAACGGGAAAGGGAGTCTTTTCAAGAAATCGTGTGGAAATATATCTACATGCAAAAATATTAATCTATAAATAGACATTATATCCTTCACAAAAATTAATTTAAAATGAATACTCATCTAAATGTAAAATACAAAACTTTTAAACTCCAAGAAGATATTATAGGAGGAAATCTAAATAATCTTGCATATAGTGATGACTTTTAGGATACACCACCAGAAGCATTATCCATGAAATATATAACTGATAAGGGGGACTTCATTAAAATTAAAATTTTCTACTATGTAAAGGATAATGTCATGAGAATGAGAAGATAAGCCACAGACTGGGATAAAATATTTCCTTTATCAGACTTATCTGATAAAGCACTATTATCCAAACTATACAAAGAACTCTTAAAACTCAACAATAAGAAAATGATCAACCTGATTAACCTTAACAGATAGTCTACTGAAGAAGATATGCAAGTGTAAAATGAAGATGAAAATATTTTCCACATGATACATCATCAGAAATATTAAAATTAAAACAACAATGATATATCACTGCACACATTACAATGGACAAAATCCAAAACCCTGAGAGCACCAAATGCTGATGAGAATGTAAAAAACCAATAACTCTAATTCATTGCTGATAGGAATGAAAAAATGATCCAGCCACTTTATAAGACAGCTTGGGCATTTCATATAAAACTAAACATAATTCTTGGAAACTCATCGTCCACCACATTCTCCCTCAGGGTTAATTCCCTTGGACTAGGACAACCAGAGCATAGGAAGGGAAACTATCTAACCAGGGAAGACAATCTCCTGGAGATATTAAAAAACAGATAGATGCAAGAGAGTTAACCATTTGTAATTCAGCACTACAACTTGGAAAATAATGGAAATGCTTCTTTGTATTAATCTGCTAGAATAATGCCACTCATACATAGATGCCTAACAGAGAAGACATTTATCAAATACCATAACTAATTAAGGTAGTGAGGAAGCTCAGAGACAAAATGAATAATCTCCAGAAAATAAACTTAAATACATGGAAATATTTTATATAAATGATAGGGTTTTCAAGGTTGCAGTTCTGAAAAAAACTCAAAGAGATGCAAGAAAATACAGACAGGCAATGTAATGAGCTCAGAAAACAAATCAATGAACAAAATGATCACTTTACCAAAAATACTGAAACTTTATAAAAGAATCAAACACATTGTAGAGATGAAAAATTCAATAAAAGATAAAGAATGAACTAGCAAGCATAGGAAATAGAGCCAAAGATATGGAGAAAAGAATTGTTAATATTGAAGATAGAAATCTAGAAATGATGCAGAGGAAGAAGAGAGATACTTGAGCATAAAAAATTTTAAAAAAACTCTTCCAGATCTTCGAAATGGAAAAGAGTTCAGTGATTGTTGGTGGGACTGGCATAGAAGGAGGTAGAGGAGGGTATAGGGGGGATAAATGGTGATGTACGGAGACTTGACCTATGGTGGTGAACACATAATACAATGCACAGACGATGTGTAGTAGAATTGTGAACCCAAAACCCATATAATTTTTTTAAATATATTTTTTATTGATTTCAGAGAAGGGAGAGGGAGAGAGATATTGAAACATCAATGATGAGAATCATTGATCGGCTGCTTCCTGCACACCTTCACTGGGGATCGAGCCTGCAACCCAGACATGTGCCCTTGACCAGAATTGAACCCAGGACCCTTCAGCCCCCAGGTTAATGCTCTACCACTGAGCCAAACCAGCTAGGGCCTCATATAATTTGGATAACCAGGTTCACCCTAGTACATTTAATAAAAAGGAAAAAAATAAAATAAATGTACAACTACAAAAAAACTCTGCGTAAACTACTGGCTCCACCAGAAAGAGAAAACCTATAATAAAGCGGTAATAGGCAAATTGACCATCACTCCAACACACAAGATGGCCGCCCCCATGTGGTCAAAGATGGCCACCCCCATGTGGACACAAGATGGCCACCACAAGATGGTCAGCAGGGGAGGGCAGTTGGGGGGAACCAGGCCAGCAGGGGAGGGCAGTTGAGGAACACCAAACCTACAGGGGAGGGAAGTTAGGAGCAACCAGGCCTGTAGGAGAGGGCAGTTAGGGGTGACCAGGCCAGCAGGGGAGGGCAGTTAGGGGTGACCATGTCAACAGGGGAGGGCAGTTAGGGGCAACCAGGCTGGCAGTGGAGGGAAGTTAGAGGTGACCGGGCCATCAGGGGAAGGCAGTTAGGAGCAATTAAGACAACAGGGGAGCAGTTAGGCATCAATCAGGCTGGCAGGGGAGTGGTTTTAGGGGGTGATCAGGCTGGCAGGCAGAAGTGGTTAAGGGAAATCAGGCAGGCACACAGGCGAGGGGTCCCAGATTGGAGAAGGTGCAGGCTGGGCTGAGGGACACCACCTCACCCCCCCCCCCATGCACGAATTTCGTGTACCAGGCCTCTAGGCTATATATATAAAAGGCTAATATGCTATGTGTCCATCTGGCCGGTAGCTATGATGTGCACTGACCATCCCGGGGCGGACACTCTACGCAGAAGCTGACGAGCTGCAGTGACTTTGCAGTGGCAGTTCTTGGGTGACACACCTCGAAACCAGAGAGGAGGGAGCCTGATTCCTCGCAGGGCCACTCAATTCTACTTTTCGCCATGGGTTATGTTGTTGCTGGGGCACTGTCGGCCCCAAGTCTGGTTTACTGCACACTTCCATGCACGAATTTCATGCACTGGACCACTAGTATATCAATAATTACCTTAAAGGTAAATGGCCTGAATTTATCAATAAAGAAGCACAGAGTAGCAGATTGGATAAAAAAACAAAAAAACAAAAAATAACAACCAACCATATGCTGCAACATCAAAGTTAGACTCAAAGTGAAAGGGAGGAAATGATTTTCTAAGCAAATTGAATCCACAGAAAAGCAGGTGTAGCCATACTTATAGCTGACAAAATAGATTTCAAGATAACAAATGTAACAAGATACAAATATGGATGTTTTATAATGATAAAGGGGACAATATATCAAGAATACATAGGTTAAATAAAAAAAAAGAATACATAGGTTATCCATATATAATCAAGGAGCACTGAAAAATATATAGTAACTACTAACAGAATGAAGAGGATAAACAGATAAAAACACAATCATAGTTGGTTTCCTTAACACTATATTGACAGTTCTAGATCATCCAAACAAAAAATCAATAAAGAAATATCAGCCTTAAATGACACATTAGACAAATGGACATACTTGACATTTACACAGCCTTTCATCCCAGAACTTTAGAATATAAAATCTTCTCCAGTGAACATGGAATATTCTCAAGGATAGACAATATATAGGGTCACAAAACTAGTAATAACAAATTACAGAAAATTGAAATTATTCAAAGCATATTCACTGACCACAATGCTTTGAAATCAGAAATTAACTGCAAAAATGAAGTAAGGAAACCCACACATATGTGGATATTTAACAACATGCTGCTAAAAATTGATTGGGTAAAAGAAGAAATAAAAGGTGAGATCAAAAGATATATAGGGAGCCCTAACCGGTTTGGTCGACCTGTGGACTGAAAGGTCCCAGGTTTGATTCTGGGCACATCCCCAGTAGTAGGTGTGTAGGAGGCAGCTGACCAATGTTTCTCTCTCATTGATGTTTCTAACTCCCTATCCCTCTCCTTTCCTCTCTGTAAAAAATCAATAAAATATAAACAAAGATATATAGGGACAAATGAGAATGACAATACAACATATCAAAACTTCTTGGATGCAGCAAAAGCAGTAATAAGAGGGAAGTTTATATAATCATGTGCCTATCTCAAAAAACAGAAGAAATCCAAAGTAAACAACCTAACATTACATCTTTTTAAATTGAATTTATTGGTGTGATACTGGTTCCAAACCATATAGATTTCAAATGTACAACTTAACAAAATATTTGCACACTGCATTGTGCACCCATCACCCCAAGCAAAGTCTCTTTCTGTCCCCATTTTTCCTCCCTTTGCACACTTCCACCTACCTCCCAACCCCACCTTACTTCCCTCTGGCTAATACCACACTGTTGTCTGTATCTATGTGTAATATATATAGTTTCTTGCATAATCCCTTTACCTTCTTTCCAGTCCTCCAACCCCCCTCCTATCTGTTCCACCTAACATTATATCTTAAAGGAATAGAAAAAGAAGAACAAAAAAATTCAAAGTCAGTAGGAGAAAGGAAATAGTAAGAGTTAGAGCATAATTAAATGAAATAAAGAACAAAAGGACAATACAAAAATTAATTTAAAAGAGTTGATTCTTTGAAAAGGTTAATAAAATTGACAAACCCCTGGCTAGATTCACTAAGGAAAAAAGAGAAAATACTCATATAAACACAATCAGAAATGAAAGATGAGAAGTTACCACAGACAGCACACATATACAAATTATCACCCTAGAATACGCCTAGAATATGCCACCAAATTCAATAACTTAGAAAAAATGGACAAATCCTAGAAATATATAACTTTTATAGACTGAAGAATTGAAAAAGATAAATAGACGATTCAACAGGGAGGTAATTGAAACAACCTCCAAAAATCTTCCCCCCCAAAAAAAATAAAATTCGAGGACCAGATGGTTTCACTAGTGAATTTTACCAAACATTCAAAGATTTGATACCTATCCTTCTCAAATGCTTCCTAAAAATTGAAAAGACAATACTACCTAACACAGTTTATGAGCCCAACATAACCATGATATCATAACCTGTGAAAGATAACACACACAAAAAAGAGAACTACAGATCAATATCTCTGATGACTATAGATGTAAAAGTTCTAAACAAAATATTATCAAATTGAATATAACAAAACTTTAAAAAATAATACATCATGACCAAGTGGAAGTTCATTCCAGGGGCACAAGGGTGATTAAACACATGGAAATAGATCAATATAATATACCACATTAACAAAACAAGTAATAAAATTGATATGATTTTATCAATATATGCATAAGAAACATTTCATAAGCTACAACATCCATTTATGATTAAAACACTCAAAAAAATGGGTATAAAAAGAAAGTACCTCAACATAATAAAGGCCATATTTGACAAACCCTCAGCCAATATCACTCAATGGTGAGAAACTGATAGCTTTTTCTCTAAAATCAGGAAAAAGACAAGGATGCCCTCTCTCACCATTCTTATTCACCACAGTACTGGAAGTGCTAGCCAGAGCACTCATGCAAGAGAAAAAAATAAAAGGCATTCAAAATGGGAAGGAAGAATTAAGTGTCACTCTTTGCAGATGATGTAATTCTGTATATAGAAAATCCTAAATACTCCACCAAAAAAAAAAACTGTTAGAAACAATAAACAAATACAATAAATTTACAGGATACAAAATCTCTGTAGAAAAATCCAGGTTTCCTGTATGCTAACAATGAAACTTCAGGAAAAGAAATGAACCCCCCCCCCCCACACACACACACAATTACTTTTGTCATTGTAACAAAAAGAATAAAATGTCTAGGAATAAAGTTAACAAAGGATGTGGAGGACTTATATATTAGAAACTATAAAGCATTATTTAAAGAGATTGAAAAGAACATAATGAGACAGAAAGACTTCCTGTGTTTATGGTTTGTAAGAATCAAATAGTTAAAATGATCACATTCCCCAAAGAAAAATAGAGATTTAATGCAATCCCCACCCAAATACCCAACAAAATTAATTAACCAACAAAATAAGACCCAAAGCATGGAGCCATGGAACAGACTGACATACCCCTATATAGAGGAGTGGGGACAAAGAGAGATAAACCAATGACTTATATACATAACACATGTATGCAAACAATAGTGTGGTGAAGACCTGTGGGGACCTGGTAGGTGCTGGGTGGAGGATGGTTCAGGGGGTGAGGGGATGGGAAACATTTTTAATACTGTCAAGAATAAAATAAAATAAAAATACCATGAGGACATCTTAAGGGTGCTGTGGGACAACATGAAGCATAACCATATTCACATCATAGGAGTGAAAGAAGGTGAAAAAAGTGAGCAAGGTATTAGAACTTGGTTGAAGAGATAATGGCAGAAAACTTGCCAAATATGGTGAAAGAAAAAGTGACACAAATTCAGGGATCACAGATAGTCCCAAACAACAAGAGCCCGAAGAGGTCAATGTCTAGATATATCAGGATTAAAATGGCCCAAATTAAAGAGAAAGAAAGAATCTTTAAGGCGGTAAGAGAAAAGAATTTTGTTATCTATAAGGAGCTCTCAGAAGGCTGTCATCTCATTTTTCATCATAAACTCTACAGGCCAGAAGGGAATGACATGAAGTAACCAAGGTAATGAAAGTCAAGGATCTGAAACCAAGATTATTATCCAGCAAGGCTATCATTCAAAACAGATTATGAAATAAAGAGCTTCCCACAGAAAAAAGGATAAAGGAGTTTATCACGACCAAACCAGCACTGCAAGAAATACTAAAGGGACTGCTGTAATAATAAAGAAGAAATAGAAACATATGCATAAAGAATAAAAGTGGCAATAAATAAGTACCTATCAATAAAGTGATATATCACATAAACAAATTGGAAAAGAAAAAATACATGATCATATCAATAGATGCAGAAACAGCATTTGAAAAAATCCAGAACCCATCCTATCTAATAAAAGAGAAACATGGTAATTGGCGTACAACCGCTACCCTTCCCATTGGCTAATCAGGGCGATATGCAAATTAACTGTCAGCCAAGATGGCGGCCGGCAGCCAGGCAGCTTGAAACTAACATGAGGCTTGCTTGCTTCAGTGATGGAGGAAACCAACGTTCCCCGCCTGCCTTGCAGGCCTCTGAGCCTGCAGTTTGAAATATTTTAACAAATATAGAAGCTAAAAAAAACCCCTCAGAAAGCAGCTTTCAGCGAGCTAGGATCTCAGAGCTGGAGTCAGAGCTGGAGTTATACGTTGTTTTGA
Source organism: Myotis myotis (assembly GCF_014108235.1). NCBI lineage: Eukaryota > Metazoa > Chordata > Mammalia > Chiroptera > Vespertilionidae > Myotis > Myotis myotis. The sequence continues at coordinate 101,536,743 of NW_023416346.1, read as the reverse complement.
AGCGAAACAAACCAGATACCTACTTTCAGCAGCAGAGGCCTAAGAGCTGGAGCCTCAGAGCTAAAGCTGGCCCAGAATTAAAAAAAGAAAAAGAAATAAAGGAGCGGTTGGGAGCTTCCATCACCCGCCAGCCTGAAAACAGCCCTCAGCCCCTCACCCAGACTGGCCAGGCACCCCAGTGGGGACCCCCACCCTGAAGGGTGTGTGACCAGCTGCAAACAGCCCTCAGCCCCTCACCCAAGCTGGCCAGGCACCCCAGTGGGGACCCCCACTCTGAAGGGTGTATGACCAGCTGCAAACAGCCATCATCCCCTCACCCTGGCTGGCCAAGCACCCCAGTGGGGACCTCCAGCCTGAATGGTGTGTGACCAGCTGCAAAAAGCCATCATCTCCTCACCCAGGCTGGCCAGGCATCCCAGTGGTGACTCTCACCCTGATCCAGGACACCCTTCAGGGCAAACCAGCCAGCCCAACCCATGCACCAGGCCTCTACCCTATATAGTAAAAGGGTAATATGCCTCCCAGCACTGGGATCAGCGGAGCTGAGAGGCCTCCTGGCACCGGGATCAGCTTGACAGGGGGCAGCACCCAAACCCCCTGATCGCCCTGCAGCTCTGTATGTGACAGGGGGCGGGGCCACAACCTCCCTATCCGCCTTGCTATGTTTGTGACAGGGGAAGGCGCCCCAACCTCCTGATCAGCCCTGCTCTGTGCCTGATATGGGGGAGCTCCCCAAACTCTGATCACCCTGCTGCTCTGTGTGTGACAGGTTGTGGCGCCCCAACCCCCTGATCGGCCCTGCTCTGTGTGTGACAGGGTGCAGCGCCCCAACCCGCCCCCCCCCCCACGGGCCCTGCTCTGTGTGTGACAGGGTAGAGTCATAACCTCCCCATCGGCCCTGCCCTGAGTGTGAGAGTGGCGGTGCCCCAACCCCCTGATTGGCCCTGCTCTGTGTGTGACAGGGGGCGGCACCCCAATTCCCCTATCGGCCCTACTCTGTGAGTGACAGGGGGGAGCTCCCCAACCCCCTGATCGACCCTGCTCTGTGCATGAGAGGGGGCAGTTCCCCAACCCCCCTGATGGGCCCTGCTCTGTGTGTACAGGGGGCAGCGCCCCAACCCCCGGATTGGCCCTGCTCTGTGCGTGACAGGGGGTGGTGCCGCAACCTCCCCATCGACCCTGCCTTGAGTGTGACAGGGGGCAGTGCCCCAACCCCCCAATCGGCCCTACCCTGAGCTTGACTGGGGGTGGTATCGCAACCTCCTGATCAGCCCTGCTCTGTGCATGACAGGGGGGGCGCCCCAACACCCCAATCGGCCCTGCTCTGAGCCCGACCAGGGGCTGCACCTAGGGATTGGGCCTGCCCTCTGCCACCCGGGAGCAGGCCTAAGCCAGCAGGGCGTTTTCTCCCGAGGGGTCCCAGTATGTGAGAGGGCACAGGCCAGGCTGAGGGACCCCCCTTCCCCCCGAGTGCACAAATTTTTGTGCACCGGGCCTCTAGTCTACACTAATAAAAGACAAACATGCAAATTGACTGCACCTTCTCTATGTGTTAAGCCACACTCACCAGCCAATCAGAGTGACTACAAATTAACCCAACCAAGATGGCAGCCAGCAGCCACGGAGCTGGAGCAAGCAGGAGGCTTGGTTGCCCCAATGATGGAGGAAGCCAACTTCCCATCTGCCACGGCCGGCTCTGAGCTCCACTGAAAGCAACAAAGTTTCAATTATAGAAGGTAAATAAACCCCAGATACCTGCTTTCAGCCGGCTGTGGCCATGGAACTGGAGTGAGCCAGAGGTTTTCCCTCCTGCCTGCCCTGGCCGGCTCTGAGCTCCACTCAGGCAACAAAGTTTCAATTATAGAAGGTAAATAAATCCCAGAATAAAAAGAGAAAAAGAAAAAAAGGAGAGGCTGGGAGCTTCCATCACCATGGGGGCTTGGCCAGCCTGAAAACAGCCCTCAGCCCCTCAACCAGACTGGCCAGGCACCCCAGTGGGGACCCCCCACCCTAAAGGGGGTGTGGCCAGCCTGAAAACAGCCATCAGCCTCCTCAACCAGGCTTGCCAAACCTCTATGGGGTGAGGGTCCCCACTGGAGGGGGGGCTTGACCAGCCTGCAAACAGTCATCAGCCCCTCACCCAGGCTGGCCAGGCCTGCCAGTAGGACCCCCACCCTGATTCGGGACAGCCTTCAGGGCAAACCAGCCAGCCCCCACCTTTGCACCAGGCCTCTATCCTATATAATAAAAGGGTAATATGCAAACTGACCCTAACAGCAGAAAGACTGGGACTGACTGGTCACTATGACACACACTGACCACCAGGGGGCAGATGCTCAATGCAGTAGCTGCCCCCTGGTGGTTAGTGCGCTCCCACAGGGGGAGCTCTGCTCAGCCACAAGCCAGGTTGATGGCTGCCAGTACAGTGGTGGTGGTGGGAGCCTCTCTTGCCTCTTCAGCAGTGCTAAGGATGTCCGACTGCAGCTTAAGCCTGCTCCCTGCTGGCAAGTGGACATCCCCCAAGGGCTCCCATGCTGCCAGAGGGATGTCTGATTGCCAGCTTAGGCCCAATCCCCGGGGAGCAGGCCTAAGCCAGCAGGTGGTCATCCCCTGAGGGGTCCCAGACTGCAAGAGGGCACAGGCCTGGCTGAGCCCTCCCCGCCAGGTGCACAACTTTTTGTGCACCAGGCCTCTAGTCATATATATAAAAGTCTAAGTGACTGGCTGACTGACCATTCAACCATTCGACCAGTAGCTATGATGCTCACTGACCACCAGGGGGCAGGTGCTCAATGCACAGGTATGGAAACATGGAACAGACTGATGAATTTCAGAGGGAAGAGGGGAAGGGAGAGGGCGAGAAGAGATTAACCAAAGATCTTATATGCATCCTAGAGGCCCAGTGCACAGATTCGCTCAATGGTGGGGTCCCTTGGCTGGTCTGTGAGGATCAGGCTGAGACCAGCAGTCTGACATCCCCTGAAGGGACCCAGATTGCAAGAGGACGCAGGCCAGAATGAGGGACCCTACAAGTGCACGAATTCGTGCACCAGGCCTTTAGTTTTTAATAAACACTTTCACCAAAATTGGAATAGAGGGGTAAAATTACAACATAATAAAGTCCATATATGACAAATCTACAGCCAACATCATACTGAATGGGCAAAAACTAAAATAATTTCTCCTAAGAACAGGAACAAGACAGGGATGTCAGCTTTCACCACTCTTTCACCATACTACTGGAATTCCTAGCCATAGCGATCAGACAAGAAGAAAACATAAAATGCACCCAAATTGGAAAAGAGGAAGTAAAATTGTCATTCTCTCTCTCTCTCTCTCTCTCTCTCTCTCTCTCTATATATATATATATATATATATATATATATATATATATAAAGCTTAAATGATAATTATGACCCAATGATTGGTTGACCAGTCACTATGACACACACTGACCACCAGGGGGCAGATGCTTAATGAAGAAGCTGTCCCCTGGTGGTCAGTGCACTTCAACAGCCAACCTCACACAGCCAGCCAACCTCCACCAGTCCCTTACCCTGGTCAGAACACCTCCTGCAGTCCCTCCCCCCATTCAGCAGGCCTCATCTGGCAGGCCCTGTCTGTCGGCTGGCAGTCCCCATCTGGCAGCCAGCAGCCACCAGTTTCCGGCCAGTGGCCGGCAACTGGCAGACAGCAGGCCCCAGCCTGTCTGGCCCCAACTGGGACTGGGCAAGATGACTCCATTAGGCCTTGGTCTCTGGCCAGGCCTAGGGACCCCACCCATATACAAATTTTGTGCACCAGGCCTCTAGTTCTCAGATAACATAATATTGTACATAGAAAACCCTAAAAACTCCATCAAAATCTACTAGATTTAATAAATGAATTTGGCAATGTATCCGGATACAAATTTACACCCAGAAGTCCATGATATTTTTATATACCAATAATGAATTCTCAGAAAGGGAAACTAAAATAACAATCCCATTTACCATTGCAACAGCAAAATTTAAGATGCCCAGGAAAAAACATACCTAAGGAGGTAAAATCCAGTATTCAGAAAGCTACATAACTTGGTAAAAAGAGATAGAGGAAGATACAAACAAGTGAAAGTGAAAGAGTATACCATGTCATATATTGGTAGAATGAGCATCATCAAAATGTCCATACTACCCAAATCAATCTATAGATTTAATGCAATTCTTGTAAAATTACCTATGACATATTTCACAGATCTGGAATAAATTCTGCAAAAATTTACATTGAACCAAAAAGACCCTGAATAGCTATAGCAATCTTGAGAAAGAAGAACAAATTGTAGAGAACACAATACCAGATATCAGGATATACTACAAAACCAATGTAATAAAACTGCCTGGTACTGGCACAAGAGTGTGCATATTGATTATTAGAACAGAAAAGAGAGTCAGAAATCAACACAAGCCATTATACTCAATTAATATTGGACAAAGGAGGCAAGAGCATACAATGGAGTCAAGACAGTCTCTTCAATAAATGGTGCTGAGGAGATGAGAAGATGGTGTCTGGCAGGACAGCAATGAGGAAGAGTGCGAATAAGTAAAGGAGTGAAAGGAGAGTGTGTGGATATGTGAGAGAGGGACAGTTAGATCCTACAGGAGGCTCGGGGGTTGGCAGAGCAGGATATCTTGGATGGGCAACCCCTGCTACTGCTGGAGGCATTACCTGGGCAGCCTGCATCTGGCACAAGAACCATGCCATTTGAAAAGGAGGGTTGCTGCAACTAGGAGCCTAGCCTCATCACCACCAAGACTGGCCTCCAACAACCCACTGATCCTAGACTCCTGCTTCCACACCATCTGGCTCTTAGACCACTGGGTGACTCGTGCCTCTCTGGCCAAGGCCATGCCACTTCAGCCACATTCCCTAGCTTTCAGCCGCTGGACCCTTTGGTGAGTCATGGTGTGCACCTCCCTGGCAAAGTCTGTGAGGCTTTAGTCACAGACCCCACAGCCTCAAACCTCCCGGCTACCAGCTCCTGGACCCCTTGGTGAATCACTGAGGGTGTGGCTCTTCTGCCAAGGCTGCTCTGCTTCAGCTGCAGATCCTGTGACTCCTGCCCCCCCTTTCCCAGCTTCTGGCTCCTGAACATCTGTGTCATGCAGCTTAGGCAGCAGACCTGTGACCACTATAGATCCAGCCACTGGCTTTTGGACCGCCTAGTGATTCTCAGAGTGAAACCACCCCAGTGAGAGTCCCACTGCCTCACCCACAGATTCCGGGATGCCCACCTCCCTAACCATATAGGTCTGGGATTCCCACAGGGATTCACAGAGTGATGCCACCCTAGCAACAGTCATGCCACACTGGCCAGAGTCACACTACTTTAACTGTGGCCCCAGGCTCTCCTCGAACCTGCAGTCACCAGTGAGACCTCAGGCAACCCTTGCCACAAGAGCTGGAACCATGATCACATCCACAATAGCTTGCACAATGAGACTGAGAGTGAGTCACATTGTCAGATAACCTATGAGAAGAACACATCCACAAACAAAAAACTAACATTTAAGACCCAACTATACCAGGAGACCACAAATAACTTGAGTAGGGGGCTCCACTAGAACACCCAGCTCAGGAGATCTGAGAGACTACTTCACTGGATCATAAAAATCACTGACCACATAAGACTACCCCCCCCCAAAAAAAAACCAAAAAAAAAAAACACAAACAAAAACAAAAACAAAAACTATTGGTGGCAGTTTTATCTAAGACATAGAAACAATTGCCACAAGACAGCAAAAACGGGGAGACAAAAAAACACCCCAAAAGTAAAAGAAAGGAGGAATTACCAGAAAATGAATTAAATGAAATGGAGGCAAGAAATTTGTCAGAGAAAGAATTCAAAGTAATAGTTATAAGAATGCTCAAACATCTGGATGCCAAACACACACAACTCAATGAGAATTATAAGGAGCTGAATGAGAATTTAAACACCATGAAAAAGAATCAAGAGGGAATGAAGAATGACATAGCTGCAATTAAAAAACACAATGGAATGTTTCAACAGTGGACTAGAAAAAGCTGAGGACCTCATCAGGGAGTTAAAAGACCAAGTAGAAAAAAACGTCAAGCAGAGCAGCAACTAGAAAAATAAAAATAAAAAACAGGAGGAGAGTCTAAGGTAGCTTTGGGACAACTTGAAATGAAACAACATCTACATAATAGGGGTGCCAGAAGGAAAAGAAAACCTTTTTGAAGAAATAATGACAGAAAACTTCCCAGACTTGGGGATGAAAAAACGTCACACAATTCCAAGAAGCACAGAGTCCCCAGAAAGATTAACCTGAAAAGACTCACTCCAAGACACACTGGAGTTAAATTGGCCAGCATAAAAGGAAAAGAAAGAATCTTAAAAGCTGCAAGAGAGAGATGGATGGTTACCTAAAAGGGATCTCCCATAAGACTATCAACTGATTTCTCAACAGAAACACATCAGGCTAGAAGGGAATGAAATGAAGTATACAAAATGATGCAAAGCAAGGGACTAAATCCAAGGATAGTCTATCCAGCAAGGAAATTGAAGGTGAAATCAGGAGATTCAAAGACTAATAATAATAATAATAATAATAATAATAATAATTAATAAAATAAAATAAAATAAAAATAAGGGAGATTACCACCAAATCAGCAATGCAAGAAATGCTGAAGAAGCCCTAGCCTGCTTGGCTCAGTGGATAGCGAATCGGCCTGTGGACTGAAGGGTCCCAGGTTCGGTTCCAGCCAAGGGCACATGACCAGGTTGTGGGCTCAATCCTCCAGTAGGGGGCATGCAGGAGGCAGCCAGTCAATGATTCTCTCTTATCATTGATGTTTTTATCTCTCTCTCCCTCTTCCTTCCTCTCTGAAATCAATAAAGAAATATATTTAGAAAAAGAAAGAAATGCTGAAGAAATAAAAAGGGAGATAGGAACACAGGCATAAAGAGTAAAATTGGCAACAAACATGTACTTATCAACAATAACCTTAAACAGAAATGGATTAAATGCTCCAATCAAAAGACATAGGGTAGCCGAATGGATAAGAAAACATGACACATATATATACTATCTATATATATACTATCTATAAGAGACCCACCTCAGAAAAAGGGCTCACACAGACTGAAAGTCAAGGGATGGAAAAAATTTCTTCAGGCAAATGGAAATGTAAAGAAAAAAAAAGCTGGGGTAGCAATTTTTATATCTGACAAAATAGACCTCAGAGTGAAGGCCATAAGAAGAGATAAGGAAGGCCACTTCATAATACTAAAGGGATCGATACAACAAGAGGATATAACTCCGGTAAACACATATGCACTCAATACAGGAGCACCAAATACATAAAAAGTCTTCGGAAAGATATCAAGGGAGAGATCAACATCAACACAGTCCTAGTAGGACACTTTAATACCCCATCAGCATTGCTGGATAAATCCTCAAGATAAAATGTCATCAAAGAAACAGCAATCCTAAATGAATCACTAGATCAGAGGGAACTAATTGACATCTTCAGAACATTTCATCCCAAAGCTATGGAATATACATTATTCTCATGTATACATGGAACATTTTAAAAGACAGACCACATGTTAGGATATAGGCTAAGTCTCTACAAAGTCAAGAAGTTTGAATTCATATCAAGCATCTTCTCAGATAATAATGGCATGAAATGAGAAATCAATTACAATTAAAACAATCATAAACAATCAAACACATGGAGGCTAAATAGCATGCTTTAAAACAAAGAGATCAAAGAACAAATAAAAAGCATCCTGGAAACAAATGACAATGAAAGCATAACAACCCAAAATCTATGGGATACTGTGAAAGTAATCCTGAGAGGAAAGTTCATAGCACTACAGGCCTACCTAAAAAAACAAGAAAAACTGGTAATAAACTGGTAATAAGTTATCTAACCCGACAACTTAAAGAATTAGAGAGCAACAAAAAAAGCCCAGAGTAAGTAGAAGAAAGGAAATAATAAAGCTCAGAGCATAAATAAATAACATAGATACCAAAAAACAAACAAACAAAAACAATACAAAAGATCAATAAAACCAAGAGCTGGATCTTTGAAAGGATAAACAAGATTGATTAACCTCTTGCCAGATGCACCAAAAAATAAAGAGAGAGGACTCAAATTTTAAAAAAAAATCAGAAAAAAACGGGTGAAGTAACAACTGACCCCATAGAGGCACAAAGGATCATTAAAAAATTATATGAACAAGTCTACTGAAATAAAGTGGACAACCCTGACCAATTGAACCTGTTCCTAGAAAAATACAGTCCTCCAAAACACAGTTAGGAGGAATCAGAAAACCTGAATAGACCGATAACTACTGATAAAATCAAAGCAGTAATAAAAAAACTCCCAGCAAACAAAAGCCCTGGTCCTGATGACTTCACAGGGGAGTTTTACCAAACTTTCAAAAAAACCTAAAAACTATCCTTCTGAAACTATTCCAAAATATTCAGAAAGAAGTCATACTTCCAAGCTCTTTTTATAAGGCCAGCATTGCCCTAATCCCAAAGCCAGATAAAGACACTACAAAGAAAAAGAATTATAAGCCAATATCTTTGATGAAGATAGATGCTAAATTTCTCTACAATATTCTAGCAAATACGATCCCAAAACAAAACAAAACATTAGAAAGATCATACACCAGTGCCGAGTGGGATTTATTTCAGGAATGCAAGGTTTGTACGATATCCATAAATTAATATATGTGATAAATCATATAAACAAACTGAAAAATAAAAACCACGTGATCATATCAATAGATGCAGAAAAAGCATTAGACAAAATCCAACACCTATTTTGATAAAAGCTATCAACAAAGTTGGAATAGTGGGATCATACCTCAAGATAATAAAAGCCTTATATGACAAACCTACAGCCAACATTATGCTCAATGGACAAAAGCTAAAAACGTTTCCCATAGGAACAAGACATGGATGCCCACTTTCACCACTCCTGTTCAACATAGTACTGGAGGTGCTAGCTGTTGAGATCAGACAAGAAGAAATAAAAGGCATCCAAATTGGATAGGAGTAGGTAAGACTGTCGCTATTCACAGATGACATGCTTTTGTACATAGAAATCCCTAAAGACTCCACCATAAAACTACTAGATTTAACTAATGAATTTGGCAATGTAGCAGGGTATAGAATTAATATCCAGAAATCTATGGCATTTTTTATACACCAATAATGAACTCTCAGAAAAGGAAACCAAACAACCAACCCCATTTAAAATTGCAACAAAAAAAATTTAGCTACTTAGAATAAAGTTAACCAAGGAGGGAAAAGTCCTATACTTGGAACACTACAAGATATTGAAAAAAGAGATAGAGGAAGATATACACAAATGGAAGAATATGCCATGTTCATGGATTGGTAGAAGCAACATCATTAAAATGTCCATATTACCCAAAAGCAATCTACAGACTTAATGCAATCCCTATTAAAATACCAACAACGTATTTCATAGAGCTAGAAAAAACACCCCCAAAATTTATAAGGAATGGAAAAAGACACCAAATAGCTACAGCAAACTTGAGAAAGAAAAACAAAATTGGAGGAATCAGAATACCAGATTTCAAGTTATATTACAAAGCCACTGTTCTCAAATCTGTCTGGTACTGGCACAAGAATAGGCATATAGACCAATGGAATAGAACAGAGAACCCAGAAATTAACACAAGTTGTTATGCTCAATTAATATTTGAGAAAGGAGGCAAGAGCATACAATTGAGCAAAGACAGTCTCTTCAATAAATGGTGTTGGGAAAATTAGACAGATACATGCAAAAATAATGAAATTAGACCATGTACTTACACCATATACAAAAATAAACTAAAAATGGATAAAAGACATAAATTTAAGATGTGAAACCATAAAAATCCTAGAAGAAACCATTGGCAGCAAAATCTAAGACATTTCTCATAGCAATATGTTTAATGATACATCTCCTAAGGCAGTGGTTGGCAAACTGCGGCTCACGAGCCACATGTGGCTCTTTGTCCCCTTGAGTGTGGCTCTTCCACAAAATACCAACTTCTGCGCATGGGCCACGAAGTTTCAATCGCACTGTACATGCGCGCCTGCAGTGGTATTTTGTGGAAGAACCACACTCAAGGGGCCAAAGAGCCGCATGTGGCTCGAGAGCCGCAGTTTGCCGACCACTGTCCTAAGGCAAGGGAAACTAAGGAGGAAATAAACAAATGGGACTACATCAAAATAAAAACTTCCTTCACAAAAAAAGAAACCATCAATAAAATAACAAGAGTGCCCATCCCATGGGAGACCATATTTGGTAATGATATATCTGATTAGGGGTTAACCTCCAAAATCTACAAGGAACTCATACAACTTAACAAAATGAAGATAAACAATCCAATTAAAAATGGGCAAAGTTCCTAAATAGACACTTCTCCAAAATGGACATACAGAAGGCCAAATGGCATATGAAAAAGTACTCAAAGTCACGGATCATCTGAGAGATGCAAATCAAAATGACAATGAGGTATCACCTCACACCTGTTAGAATGGCTACCATCAACAAATCAACAACTAAGTGTTGGCAAGGATGTGGAGAAAAGGGAAACCTCATATACTGCTGATGGGAATGAAAACTAGTGCATCTTCTGTGGAAAATAGTATGGAATTTCCTAAAACAATTAAAAATGGAACTACCATTTGGCCCAATGATCCCACTTCTAGGAATATATTCCAAGAACTCAGAAACACCCATCAGAAAGACTATAATGCACCTCTATGTTTATAGCAGCACAATTTACAATAGCTAAGATTTAGAAACAGCTTAAGTGCCCATTAGCAGATGACTGGATTAAAGAACTGTGGCACATCTACACAATGGAATACTATGCTGCTGTAAAAAGGAAGGAATTACCAATTGTAGCAGCACCTATGGACCTAGAAAGCATTATTCCAAGTGAAATAAGCCAGTCAGAGAAAGATAAGTTTCATATGATCTCGCTCATATGTGGAATCTAATGAACAACTGATAAACAAAAATAGACCCAAAGTGATAGAAACATCGAACAGACTGTCAAACCTCAGAGGGAAGGTAGGGGAGGGTGGAAGGGTGGGAAGAGATCAACCATTGAACTCATATGCCTATATACATAACCAACAGACATTATGGTGGTGAAGGCTTGCGGGGGGGGGGGGCTGGAGGGGGCAATGGAGGAAAAAAAGGACATATGTAATATGTTCAACAATAAAGATTTATATAAAAAAGAAATAAAGAATAGAAATGTGTAGAACTCTAATATTGTTTATGAGTCCAGGGTCTTTCAGAGCAGCTGAACTTCAAAACATCTTTGTCAGCAGAAGTCAGTGGATTCCTCCATGGGCTCCTATTTTTACACACTCATCATAATCACCATGTAAAATACATAGTAACTGCTTACTACGTATTTGCTATCAACTCCCAAATCTTTCAGCAACAGGCAGATTAAAATTGGAACAGTAACTAAGAATCATCAACACATCCTGTTTTCTCACTGGCTACAAATAGACAGCTGGAAAAGGAAAAATAATTTGTTTTTTGTCAATAAATAAATATATGATAAACTATAGATATATATAAAATACATGTATTTTAAAGTAGAAATATTAAACTAACAGAATTCTTAAGGAGTAGAAGTAACCAAATTCTCAATAATCAAAGCCCCATTTTGTTAAAATATCACTTCCTAGAACTATGATCTATTGTGTGTTTAACCACATCTAAGGCATGGAGTTCTAACTATACTTTACTTTAGCAACATTTCTAGCCATGAAATAAGATCCTGAATCTGAAAGACAAATATTTCCTTAAGCAGGCTACAGAGTTCCTTCACATAATATGGGAAAATGTAACTGATTGTGATTTGTGAGAAATTTCAACTGGTTTCCTTTTGTTTTATTTTTGCATAATAAAATAAAAAGGTTTGGTTTTAAAATAAAATAAAATAAATGGTGCTGGGAAAATTGGACAGATACATGCAAAAAATGAAACTAGACCACTAACTTACACCATCCAAAAGAATAAACTCAACATGGATAAAACATTTAAATGTAAGTCAGGAAACCCTAAAAATCCTAGAAGGAACCATAGGTAGAAAAATCTCAAACATCTCTCTTTGAAATATATTTGCCAATACATCTATAACCAGGAGTACATCAAAATGAAAAGTTTCTGCACAGCAAAAGAAACCATCAACACAATGAAAAGGGAGCTCACTATATGGGAGAACATGCCAATGATTCATTTGATAAATGGTTAATATATAAACTATATAAAGAATTCATACAATCTAACAAAAGGAAGACAAATAATCCAAAGTGAAAATGGGCAAATGACCTAAATAGAGAGTTCTCCAAAGTGTTCCTACAGATGGCCAAGAGACAGGAAAAAGTGCTCCAAGTCACTAATCATCTAAGAGATGCAAATTAAAACAACAACGAAGTACCCATCACCTCATACCTGTTAGAATGGCTACTATCAAGAAATCAATAAAACACAAGTGCTGGTGAGGATGTGGAGAAAAGGGAACCCTAGTACACTGCTGGTGGGCATGTTGACTGATGCAGCCACTATAGAAAACAGTGTGGGTTTTCCTCAAAAAATTAAAAATGGAACTGCCATTTGTCTCAGTGATCCCACTTTTCAGAATATATCCTAATAAACCAGAAACACCAAAGAGAAATAAAGTTTACACCCTTATGTTCATAGAAGTACAATTTATAATAGCTAAGGTCTGGAAACAACCTAAGTGCCCGAGTGGATGTGAAAGCTGTGGTACATTTACACCGGGAAATACTATGCAGAAGTAAAAAGAAGGATCTCTTACCCTTTAAGACAGTATGGTGGGATCTAGAGAGTATTATGTTAAGCAAAATAAATAACCTAGTCATTGAAAGACAAGTATCACATGACCATACTCATATTTGGAATCTAATGAGCAAAATAAACTAATAAACAAAATAGATCCAGAGATATAGAAGCATACAACAGACCAATGAATCATAGAGGGAAGGTGGGGATGGGTTGGTGGGTGGGAAGAGGTTAAGCAAATACCTTTTTTTTTTATTGTCTAATGTTTTACATATGTCTCTTTTTTCCCAGATTGACCTCCCCCTCAGCCATTCCCACCCCAGGCAAGCCCCCACTTCCCCAGTGTCTGTGTCCATTGGTTATGCTAATATATATGCATACAAGTCCCTTGGTTGCTCTCTAACCCCCACCCCACCATCCCTGCCATTTGTCTCTGGATCTATTTTTGTTCATCAAAATATGTTGATCATTATATCCCAATACGAGTGAGATCATGTAATATTTATCTTTCTCTAACTGGCTTATTTCAGTTAGCATAATGCTCTCCAGTTCCATCCATGCAACTGTTGCAAATGGTAAAAGTTCCTTCTTTTTTACAGAAGTGTAGTATTTCATTGTGTAGATGTACCATGGCTTTTTAATCCACTCATCTGCTGATGGGTACTTAGGCTGTTTCCAAACCTTAGCTATTGTAAATTGTGCTGCTATGAACATAGGGGTGCATATATCCTTTCTTTTTTATTATTATTAGTTAAGGTATTACAAATGTGTCCTCATCCCCCCCATTAACCTGATTGGTGTTTCTGGTTTCTTGGGTTATAGTCTTAGAAGTGGGATTACTGTGTCAAATGGGAGTTCCATTTTTAGTTTTTTGAGGAAACTCCATACTGTTCTTCACAGTGGCTGCACCAGTCTGCATTCCCACCAGCAGTGCCTGAGGGTTCCTTTTCTCCACATCCTCACCAGCACGTTTGTTGATTTATTGATGATAGCCATTCGGACAGGTGTGAGATGGTACTTCATTGTTCTTTTGATTTGCATCTTTCAGATAATTAGTGACTTTGAGCATGATTTCATATGTCTCTTGGCCTTCTATATGTCCTCTTTCAAAAAAGTGTCTATTTAGGTCCTTTGCTCATTTTTTGATTGGATCATTTATCTTCCTTTTATTAAATTGTATGAGTCCTCTGTAAATTTTGGAGGTTAAACCCTTATCTGAAATAGCATTGGCAAATATGTTCTCCCATGCAGTGGGCTTTCTTGTTTTGTTGATGGTTTCTTTTGCTGTGCAGAAGCTTTTGATTTTTATGTAGTCCCATTTGTTTATTTTCTCCTTAGTCTCCATTGCCCTAGGAGCTGTGTCTGTAAAGATATTGCTATGAGATCTGTCTGCTATTTTGCTGCCTATGGAGTATTGTAAGATTTTTATGGTTTCCAATCTTACATTTAAGTCCTTTAGCCATTTTGAGTTTGTTTTTGAGTATGGTGTATGTTGGTGATCCAGTTTCATTCTTTTGCATGTATCTGACCAAGTTTCCCAGCACCATTTATTTAAGAGACTGTCTTGACTCCATTGTATGCTCTTGCCTCCCTTGTCAAATATTAATTGAGCTTAATGGCTTGGGTCAATTTCTGAGTTCTCTGTTCTGTTTCATTGGTCTATAAGTCTGTTCTTGTGCCAGTATCAGACAGTTTTGAGAACAGTGGCTTGGTAATATAGCTTTATATCTTCCAAATTTGTTCTTCTTTCTCAGTATTGCTGTGGATATTCAGGGTCTTTTTTTCTTTCCAGATTAATGTTTGGAGAGTTTGTTCTAGATCTTTGAAATATGCCATTGGTATTTTTATGGGAATTGCATTGAATCTGTAGATTGCTTTGGGTAGTATGGAGATTTTAATGATGTTGCTTCTACCAATCCATGGACATGGTATGTTCTTCCATTTGTTTATGTCTTCCTCTATCTCCTTTTTCAATGTCCTCTAGTTTTCCGAGTACAGGTCTTTTTTTCTCCTTAGACATGGTATGTTCTTCCATTTGTTTATGTCTTCCTCTATCTCCTTTTTCAATGTCCTCTAGTTTTCTGAGTACAGGTCTTTTTCTCCTTAGTTAAGTTTATTCCTAGGTGTCTTAATTTTTTTGGTGGAACGGAAAATGGGATTTTTTTTTTAATTTCACTCTCTGTGAGTACATTATTGGGTATAAAAAGACCATAGATTTCTGGATGTTAACTTTGTACCCTGCTACATTACTGAATTCATTTATTAGGTCTATTAGTTATTTTTTATTGAGTCTTTAAGGTTTTCTATGTAAAGTATCATGTCATCTGCGAATAAGGACAGTTTTACTTCTTTTCCAATTTGAGTGTCTTTTATTTCTTCTTCTTGTCTGATTGCAATGGCTAGCACTTCCAGTACTATATGGAACAGGTGTAGTGGGAATCCCTGTCTTGTTCCCGTTCTTAGGGGAAATTACTTTAGTTTTTGCCCATTGAGTATAATGTTGGCTGTAGGTTTGTCATATAAGGCTTTTATTATGTTGAGGAATGATCCCTCTAGTCCCACTTTGCTGATAGTTTTTATGAAGAAAGTATGATAGATTTTGTCAAATACTTTTTCTGTATTGATTGATATGATTATGTGATTTTTTTTCCTCTCAATTTGTTTATGTGATGTATCACATTTATTGATTTTTGGATATTGTACCATCCTTGCATCCCCAGGATAAATCCCACTTCTTTATGGTATATGATCTTTCTTATGTAATGCTAAATCTGATTTTCTAGAATTTTGTTGAGGATTTTAGAATCTATGTTCAATAAGGATATTGGCCTATAGTTCTCATTTTTTTGTGGTGTATTTATCTGGTTTTGGGATTAGGGTAATGCTGGCTTCATAGAAAGAGCTTGGAAGTTTGCCTTCCTCTTGAGTTTTTTGGAATAGTCTGAGGAGAATAGGTTTTAGTTCTTCTTTGAATGCTTTATGGAACTCCCCTGCAAAGTAGTCCATTCCAGGGCTTTTGGTTGCTGGAAGATTTTTGATCTCTGCTTCAATTTTTTTGGTAGTTATCAGCTTATTCAGGTTTTTTGATTCTTCCTGACTGAGTTTTGGGAGCTTGTATTTTTCTAAGAATATGTCCATTTCATCTAGGTTGTCTATTTTGTTGGAATAGAGTTAGTCATAGTATTTTTTTCATCATTGTTTGTATTTCTTTGAGATCGGTTGTTACTTCACCTTTTTCATTTCTGATTTTGTTTATTTGGGTCCTTTCTCTTTGCTTCTTGGTGAGCCTGGCCAAAGGCTCATCAATATTGTTTATCCTCTCAAAGAACCAGCTCTTGGCTTTGTTGATCTTTTGTATTATTTGTTTTTGGTCTCTATGCTGTTTATTTCTGCTCTGTTCTTTATTATTTCCTTCCTTCTGCTTACCCTGGGCTTTTCTTGTTGCACTCTTTCTAACTCTTTGAGTTGTAGCGTTAGATAATTTATTACCATTTTTTTTTTTTTGATGTAGGCCTGTAGAGCTATGAACTTCCCTCTCAAGACTGCTTTCACTGTGTTCCATAGATTTTGGGTTGTTTTGTTTTCATTGTCATTTGTTGCCATGATGCTTTTATTTCTTCTTTGATCTCTTTGGTAACCCAATTATTGTGTAATACCATGCTATTTAGTCTCCAGGTGTTTGATTTTTCCCCATTGTTTTTATTGTAGTTGATTTCTAATTTTATGCCACTGTCATCTGAGAAGATGCTGGATATGATTTCTATCTTCTTGAATTGGAAGAGACTTTGCCTGTGTCCCAATATGTGGTCTATCTTTGAAAATGAACTGTGTGCACTTGAGAATAATGTATATTCTGTGGCTTTGGGGTGGAATATTCTGAAGATGTCAATTAATTTTATTTGATCTATTAGTGAGTCATCTAGGATTGATGTTTCTTTGATTTTTTGTTGTTGTTGTTCAGGGGATTTTTCCAGTGGTGTTAGTAGGGTATTAAAGTCCCCTACTATGATTGTATTGCTGTCAATATCTCTTGATATTTTCCAGAAGTTTTTTTTTATGTATTTGGGGGCTCCTGTATTAGGTGCATATATGTTTACCAGAGTTATTTCTTCTTGTTGAATTGCTCCCTTTAGCATTATGAAGTGGCCTTCCTTATCTCTTGATATGGCTGTCACTTTGAGGTCTAATTAGTCAGATATGAGTATTGCTACCCCAGCATTTTTTTTCATTTCCATTTGCCTGAAAAACCTTTTTTCCATCCCTTCACCATCAGAGCTGTGTGAGTCCTTTGTTCTGAGGTGGGTCTCCTGTAGACAGCAGATATATGAGCCATGTTTTCTTATCCATTCAGCTACCCTATGTGTTTTGATTTGGGCATTACAGCCATTTACATTTAAAGTTATAATCGATAGGTACTTGTTTGTTGCCATTTTTATTCTTTATGCCTGTGTTCCTTTTTCACTTCCTATTTCTTTTTTTTAAAGCAGACCCTTTAGCTTTCTTGCATTTCTGGTTTGGTGGTAATAAGCTCCTTTAGTCCTTTTTTGTCTTTGACGTGCCTGATTCCAACCTCAACTTTGATTGATAGCCTTGATGGGTACATTTTTCTTGGATTCAGTCCCTTGCTTTGCAGGACTTTGTATATTTCATTCCATTCCCTTCTTGCCTGATGTGTTTCTGTTGAGAAATCAGTTGATAGTCTGATGCGAGATCCCTTGTAGGTAACTTTCTCTCTCTGGCAACCTTTAATTTCTTACTTTGTCGTTGGTTTTTGCCAATTTAATTATTATCTGTCTTGGTGTCAGCTTTTTTGGGTTCATCTTGTTTAGGACTCCGTGAGTTTCTTGGATTTGTGTGAGTTTTTTCTCCTCTATATCAGGGACGTTTTCTGTCATTATTTCTTCAAACTGGTTTTCTAATCCTTGCTCAGTTTCCTCTTTTTCTGGCACCCTATTTTGCAGATGTTGTTTCATTTTGTGTTGTCCCAAAGTTCCCTTAGGTCCTCCTCCTGTTTTTTTTTTTTTTTTTTTTTTTCCTGTTGCGGCTCTGCTTGTGTATTTTTCCTACCTTGTCTTCTAGCTCACTGATGCAGTCCTCATCTTCTTCTAATCTACTGTTGATGCATTCTATTGTGTTCTTTATTGCAGCAATGTCATTCTTCATTTCTTCTTGGTTCTTCTTCATTTCCTCTTGGTTCTCACACATATTGTTGAATTTTTTTTAAATTGTTCTATTGCTTAAAGTATTACAAAGAGTATTATCTATGTCTCCTTTTTTATTCTCCCCTTGATCTTCCCCTAGCCTCCTATACCCGCCCCCAGTGTCTTGTGTCCATTGGTTATGCTTATATGCATGCATACAAGACCTTTGGTTTATCTCTTACCAACCCACCCCCAACCCTCCCCACACTTCTTGCTGTAGTTTGATGTTGCTCTGCCTCTGTATCTATTTTTGTTCATCAGTTCATAATGGACTTAATTATCCATAAATGAGTGAGATCATGTGGTATTTTTCTTTCATTGACTGGCTTATTTCACTGAGCATGATGCTCTCCAGTTCCATCTGTGCTGTTGCAAATGGTAAGAATTCCTTTTTTACAACAGCATAGTATTCCATCGTGTAGATGTACCATAGTTTTCTAATCCATTCATCTGCTGATGGGCACTTAGGCTGTTTGCAGATCTTAGCTATGGTAAATTGTGCTGCTATGAACATAGGGGTGCATATATCCTTTCTGATTGGTGTTTCTGGTTTCTTGGGATATATTCCTGGAAGTGGGATCATGGGGTCAAATGGGAGTTCCATTTTTAATTTTTGAGAAAACTCCATACTGTCTTCCATAGTGGCTTCACCAGTCTGCATTCCCACCAGCAGTACACGAGTGTTCCTTTTTCTCCACATCCTCTCCAGCACTTGTCGTTTGTTGATTTGTTGATGATAGCCATTCTGAGAGGTGTGAGATGGTACCTCATCATTGTTTTGATTTGCATTTATCGGATGATTAGTTACTTTGAGCATGTTTTCATATTTCTCTTGGCTTTCTGAATGTCCTCTTTTGAAAAGTGTCTATTTAGGTCCGTTGCCCATTTTTTGATTGGAATGTTTATCTTCATTTTGTTAAGTTGTATGAGTTCCCTATAAATGTTGGAGATTAAACCCTTATCGGTGATAACATTGGCAAATATGTTCTCCCATGTGGTGGGCTTTCTTGTTGTTTTGTGGATTGTTTCTTTTGCTGTGCAGAAGCTTTTTATTTTGATGTAGTCCCATTTGTTTATTTTCTCTTTAGTTTCCAATGCCCTAGGAGCTGTATTGGTGAAGAAATTGCTTCGGCATATGTCTGAGATTTTGTTGCCTTTGGATTCCTCTTGTATTTTTATGGTTTCCCGTCGTACATTTAAGTCCTTTATCCATTTTGAGTTTATTTTTGTGTATGGTGTAAGTTGGTGGTCTAGTTTCATTTTTTTGCATGCATCTGTCCAATTTTCCCAACACCATTTATTGAAGAGACTTTCTTGACTCCATTGTTTGTTCTTGCCTCCGTTATCAAATATTATTTGAGCATATTGGTTTGGGTCAATTTCTGGGCTCTGTATTCTATTCCATTGATCTATATGTCTGTTCTTGTGCCAGTACCAGGCTGTTTTGAGAACCTTGGCTTTGTAATACAGCTTGATATCTGGTATTGAGATCCCTCCTACTTTGTTCTTTCTCAGGATCGCTGCATCTATTCGGGGTCTTTTTTTATTCCAGATGAATTTTTGGAGAGTTCGTTCTAGGTCTGTGAAATATGCCATTGGTATTTTAATGGGAAGTGCATTGAATTTATAGATTGCTTTGTGTAGTATGTCCATTTTAATGATGTTGATTCTACCAATCCATGAACATAGTATGTTCTTCCATCTGTTTATGCCTTCCTCTGTCTCTTTTTCCACATCCTGTAGTTTTCTGAGTAGAGGTCTTTTACCTCTTTGGTTATGTTTATTCCTGGGTATCTTTATTTTTTTGGTGCGATGGTAAATGGGATTGCTTTTTTAGTCTCTCTTTCTGCAAGTTCACTATTGGTGTATAGAAATGCCATAGATTTCTTGGTGTTAATTTTGTATCCTGCTACATTGCCAAATTCATTTATTAAGTCTAATAGTTTTTTGATGGAGTCCTTTGGGTTTTTTATGTACAATATCATGTCATCTGCAAATGAGGACAGTTTTACTTCTTTTTCAATTTGGGTGCCTTTTATTTCTTTTTGTTGTCTAATTGAAATGGCTACTACTTCCAGTACTATGTCGAACAGGAGTGGTGAGAGTGGGCATCCCTGTCCTGTTTCTGTTCTTAAGGGAAATGGTTTTACTTTTTGCCCATTGAGTATGATGTTGGCTGTGAGTTTGTCATATATGGCTTTTATTATGTTGACGTATGATCCTTCTATTCCCACCTTGCTGAGAGTTTTTATCAAAAATGGGTATTGAATTTTGTCAAATGCTTTTTCTGCATCAACTGATATGACTATGTGATTTTTTTCTTTCAATTTGTTTATGTGATGTATCACGTTTATTGATTTGCGGATACTGTACCATCCTTGCACCTCTGGGATAAATCCTACTTGGTCATGGTTTATTATCTTTCTGATGTACTGCTGGATCCTATTTGCTAAGATTTTTGTTGAAGATTTTGGCATCTATGTTCATGAGGGATATTGGCCTGTAATTCTCTTTCATTGTGTTGTCTTTATCTCGTTTTTGTATTAGGGTGATGCTGGCTTCATAGAATGAGCTTGGAAGTGTTCCTTCCACTTGGATTTTTTTGAATAGTCTGAGGAGGATAGGTTTTATTTCTTCCTTGAATGTTTGGTAAAACTCCCCTGTGAAGCCGTCTGGCCCTGGGTTTTTGTTTGCTGGAATCTTTTTGATGACTGCTTCAATTTCTTCCATAGTTATTGGCCTATTGAGATTTTTAGATTCTTTCTGATTGAGTTTTGGAATGTTGTATTTTCCTAGGAATATGTCCATTTCTTCCAGGTTGTCTAGTTTGTTGGAGTAGAGTTGTTCATAGTATTTTTTAACAATCATTTGTATTTTTGTGAGGTCTGTTGTTATTTTGCCTCTATCATCTCTGATTTTGTTTATTTGGGTCCTCTCTCTTTGATTCTTGGTGAGCCTGGCTAGAGGTTCATCAATCTTTTTTATACTTTCAAAGTACCAGCTCTTGGTTTCACTGATTTTATGTATTGTATTTTTTTTCTCTATGTCATTTATTTCTGCTCTAATCCTTATCATCTCCTTCTTTCTGCTCACTCTGGGCTTTTCTTATTGCTCTCTTTCTAATTCTTTGAGTTGTAGAGTCAGATGATTTACTACCATTTTTTCCTGTTTTTTTTTTGAGGTAGGCCTGTAGTGCTATAAACTTATCTCTCAGGACTGCTTTCATTGTGTCCCATAAGTTTTGGATTGTTGTGTTTTCATTGTCATTAGTTTACAGGATGTTTTTAATTTTTCTTTCATCTCAATGGTAACCCAATAAATATTTAATAACATGCTATTCAGCTTCCATGTGTTTGAGTGTTTGGGTTGTTTTTATTGTGGTTTATATCTAATATCATGCCATTGTGGTATGCGAAGATGCTTGGTATGATCTGAATCTTCTTGAACTTGGGGAGACTTTGCTTGTGACCCAATATGTGGTCTATTTTTGAAAATGTCCCATGTGCACTTGAGAAGAACATATGTTCCATGGCTTTGGGGTGAAATATTCGGAAGATGTCTATTAATTCCATCTGATCTAGTGAGTCATTTAGGATTGCTGTTTCTTTGTTGATTTTTTGTCTAGAGGATGTCAGTGGTGTATTAAAGTCCCCTACTATGATTGTATTGTTGTCAATCTCTCCCTTGATGTCTTATAGGAGTTTTTTTTATGTATTTGAGTGCTCCTGCATTGGGTGCATATATGTTTCTCAGGGTTATATCCTCTTGTTGTATCGATCTCTTTATTATTATAAAGTGGCTTTCTGTATCTCTTGTTATGGCTTTCACTTTGAGGTCTATTTTGTCCGATATAAGTATTGCTACCCCAGCTTTTTTCTTATTTTTATTTGCCTGGAAAATATTTTTCCATCCCTTCACTTTCAGTCTATGTGATTCCCTTATTATGAGGTGGGTCTCTTGTAGACAGCAAATATATGGGTCATGTTTTTTTATCCATTCTGCCACTCGATGTCTTTTGATTGTAGAATTTACTCCATTTACATTTAAAGTTATTATTGATAGGAACTTGTTTGTAGCCATTTCTATTTTTTGTGCTTGTATTCTTTCTTAGCTTTTTATTTCTTCTTTTTACACCAGTCCCTTTAGCATTTCTTGCATTGCTGGCTTGATGGTGAAAAACTCCCTTAGCCTTTTTGTGTGAAGCTTCTTATTTACCCTTCAATTTTGAATGATAGCCTTGCTGGATAGAGCATTCTTGGATTCAGTCCCTTGCTTTGCATCACTTTGTAAATTTCCTTCCATTCTTTTCTGGCCTGATGTGTTTCTGTTGAGAAATCATTTGATAATGTAATGGGAGATCCCTTGTATGTAACTTTCCATCTCTCTCTTGCAGCCTTTAAAATTCTTGCTTTGTCCTGAACATTTGCCATAGTAATTATGATGTGTCTTGCTGTGGGTCTTTTCGGGTTCACCTTGTTTGGGACTCTCTGTGCTTGTGTGACTTTTTTCTTCCCCACCTCAAGGAAGTTTTCTGATATTATTTCCTCAAATACGTTTTCTAATCCTTGTTCCTCTTCCTGTTGTTCTGACACCCCTATTATTCGTATATTGCTTCGTTTCATGTTGTCCCATAGCTCTCTTAGGCTCTCCTCCTGTCTTTTAATTTTTTTCTCCAATTGAAATTCAGTTTGGGTTTGTTTTGCTTCACTGTCTTTTATTGTGGTAATTCGGTCCTCTGCTTCTCCTAGTCTACTGTTGAAACTTTCCATTTTGTTTTTTATTTCAGCTGTATCACTCTTCATTTCTTCTTGATTATTACATGTTATTGAGTTTTTTCATCCATTTCTTCTTGATTCTTGCAGAAGTTGTTGATTTTTTCCTCCATCTGATTTATGCACTCTAAGATACTTAGTCTGAATTCTTTTTCTGACATGATGCATGCCTCTGTTTCTCTTAGCTGCTTTTCCGGCGAGTCCTGCTTTTCTTTCCTTTGGGGGTTTGTTTCTTTGTCTACCTATGTTTGATCTCACTGACAGATCTAGATGTTGAGTCATTCAGGGGCTGCTCCTTTGGTGGCAGTGGCTCCTCGGGCTGCGGTTGCTCCTCGGGCACTTGTGGTAGCAGCTGCTCCTCAGTTGGCAGCAGCTCCTCTGGTGGGTGCTGTTCACAGCCAAGGTGGCTCCTCTGACTGGTGGGGGGAGGCTTCTCACACAGCTGCTGTTCCTCAGACAGAGGGAGTGCTCTTCACGAGGCTGCTGTTCCTTGGATGGGAGCAGGCTACCCACGCAGCTGCTACTTTTTGAACTGGGGTGGACTGCTCACGTGGCTGCTCTTCCTTGGATGGGGGCTGGCTTCATGCTACTGTTGTTCCTCTGATGTGGTGGGCTGCTTGTGGGGCTACTGCTCCTTGGACATGCACAGGTTGATTACAAGGCTGCTGCTCCTCGGACGGGGGTGGGCTGTTTGAGCAGCTGCTGCTCTTCAGATGGGAGTGAGCTGCACGCATGGCTGCTCTTCCTCGGATCAGGAAGGGTCACTCACCCGGCTGCTGCTCGTTGGACAGGTTCAGGCTGTGCATGGCTCTGCTCCTCGGACTGGTGTGTGCTGTGCAAGGCTGCCACTCCTTGGATGTGGTTGGTCTGCTTGTGTGGCTGCTGCTCCTCGGACCTGGGTGCGCTGCTGCTGCTCCTCAAATGGGGACAGGCTGCTTGCAGAACTGCTGCTCCTCGGATGGGGGCGGGCTGCTCACACAGCTGCTGCTCCTCGGATTGGGAAGGCTGCTCATGTGGCTGCTGCTGCTTGGATGAGGGCAAGATGCTTGCACAGCTGCTGCTCCTCAGACTGGTGCAGGGTTCAGGCTCTGCGCAGTCGCTGCATCTCAGATGGGGGAGCACTGCGCAGGGCTGCCACTCCTCAGACATAGGCAGACTGCTCGTGCGGCTTCTGCTCCTTGGACAGGTCGGGCTGCTTGAGTGGTTGCTGCTCCTCGGATGGAGGAGTGGGCTGCTTACACAGCTGCTGCTCCTTTCCAGGGGAACTCTGCCCTTCCTGGCTGCAAACTTTCTCACCAGCTGAGTCTCCTTCACCAATTCAGGGTCGATGTTATTTGTTTCAGCTGCTCATTCTGTTTGCTCTGGGACAAGCCTTGGGACGCATCCACTTATTCCGCCGCCATCTTATCTCCCTCCATATTGTTGAATTTGCCTTCCATCCTTTTCAGCGTCTTTATGACCACTGCTCTGAATTCTTTCTCTGACATATTGCTTGCCTCCATTTCATTTACTTACTTTTCCAGTAATTCTCCCTTTTCTTCCATATGGGGGCTGTTACTTTGTCTCCCTATTTCGCTCCTCTCAGCGTGTCTGGTTATGTAGCTCTCTCTCTCTCTCTCTCTCTCTCTCTCTCTCTCTCTCTCTCTCTCTCCTGCATTTACTCTCTTAAGGCAATCTCTGACCTTTTCATCCACAGATTCCCTCACCAGCTGTGTTTAATTTGCCAATTCCGGGTGGAGGTTATTCAATTCAGCTGTTCCTTCTATCTGCTCTGTGAGAAGGCACAGGACCCATCCATGTATTCGGCCACCACCTTGTCTCTCCCTGAATGCACTTTTTATGTGCCTGCAGTCAGGGAGGCTGGAGTCTCGGTGTTTGTGGGTTTGCAGCTGAGGCAGCTGGTCCCTGGGCGCTGTGATTGTAGGGTCCTGGGAGGTATCTGAGGTCTCCC
The DNA here is from genome assembly GCF_014108235.1 of Myotis myotis. NCBI lineage: Eukaryota > Metazoa > Chordata > Mammalia > Chiroptera > Vespertilionidae > Myotis > Myotis myotis. The sequence goes on along the minus strand of NW_023416346.1, from coordinate 101,511,958 downwards.
CTGTTGAAGGTAAGGCTGAGCTTCTGATCACAGCTGCTATCCCTTTTAAGATGGTGCAGTCTCTGCATCAGAATCAGCAGCTCTGGGAATGATTTCAGCAGTAGTAGAGTCTGCCCAGCCAGGGGAGCCTTCCCACCAGTCCCCAAGAGTCCTGTGGAATATAACTGTCCCTCAGTCACAAATACAGACACTCCCTGCACATCCATGCACTCTTCTTTAGCTCTCTCACTCACACACTATCTTGCAGCCTGCCGTCTGTTGCAGCACCGTACCCCCTAGTCAACACATGGTTATATAATCTCATTTATTATAATCAATTGTACCATAGTCTTCGAGTTTCCTCTTCAGGATAAGGAGCTCTGTGAGTCTCTCTCTCTCTTTTTTACAAATACCTAAAATGTAAATAAAACTCACACATCTCTACACATACTCAGGCCTTGCAATGATGCATATTCTTTCTGGAGTTACAGGCATTACTTATGATAACCAAGGCACACATTTCTTTCTCAAATTAAATAAAAATAAACTCTTGTAAAATGCATTCAATAAAAAGTCAATTTCTCTGACAGGGGTTTAATTGAAAGATATAATGGACTTCTCAAATAACTTTTCAAATGCCAATCCAGGAAGTGAATCTGTAAATAGACCTATCTTGACCAAGTTTAATATCTCTTAATTCAAGACCTCTTGACTGACTAATGCTTCATACAAACTTAGAAAAAACAAAACTTTCCTTTTCTTTATATATGAGAATGTTTATTGAGAACTGGCTTGGGGAAGCTCTAACAGTGTTGTGGGCTGCCCTTTCCTCCAGAGGTACCCCCTGTCATCTGCAGAAGCAGGCTTTTACTATTGAAAGTAATATTCCAGGAAAAGGCACGATATGGGTGGTTTGTGAAATACATCCTTTTAATAATCCTCTCATTGTAGTACGCACTTGCAGGAAGTTCACACATAGCAGTGCAGAATCACTCAGCAAAGATTCAGAGTCTGCAGAGAATTTACTTTTGAGATAGTCACAAACTGCAAAACAAAGTTTATATAGGAACAACTAAAGGAAGAAGATAATGCCAAGGTTTAAAGTGTCCACACTTCATTGTTTTCTTAGATCATCAACTATTTGGCCCAACTTCTCTCAGGGTAGAGGGAGTTTTCTCCCTTTTCTTTCTTATCCTTTCTTTAAAACACTATTGCAATCAGGAAGACAGCCTAGGAAATCCTGTCATTTTTTTTTCTTGATGTTAGGAGCATTAATAAAACCACACTGTACACAAACTAAGGTTTCACTCAATAGCAAGACTTGTGAATTATTATTAAAGAGAATATCTCTAAAGTATTTTCTCCAAAAAAAAAAAAAATTAGAGAGAGGAAGTGAATTGAAATGCAGTATGTGAAACTAGCACAGTTATTTACACAAACAGAGCTAACCAAGCCCTGCAGGCCTCACAGAATCACCAGTTCTTTATGGTATTGTTCTTAAGATGTGTACTCTCCTCAACCCTTTCCATAAAAACTTGTTAGTCCACCATCTCATATTTCAGCCTCATCAGGGAGATTATTGCTAATGTGTCATTTTCACATTTCATTGTGGCAACAAAGTCCATATAATTCTGTGTCAGACATGGGTGAGGTGCAATTCTTAGTAAACTCTAAATCACCCTCCAGATTTTTGCTGCTATTGCTTGTCATTTTTGGTAGCTGCACAATATGACACTCCATTAGTTAGTCATTCTCACATTTTCTCTTGTTGACACTATTACAGATGTCCCCCATTTCCCCCCACCTTTGCCCACCTTCACCCTTCCCCATCCTCCATCCTCTGGCCTTCTACACACTGTTGTCTGTGTGTCTACTGTCACACAGATCTCTTTTGATATGGGACCCACACACCTCACTGGGTTGTCTATCAATCAAACCAACAACTGAGGCAAAGGGCCCATAATAATTAGCCACATTAGAGGGCCTGCCTGCAGGCTAATGATGGAGCTCCAACTTCAGCTACAGAGAATTTAATTGGGAAACCACCTCACATCCAATTAACAACATACACCCAATAAGGCTATATGATTGAAAACCTATTTGCAGTAGAACTCCTGCCATCATACATCTGGGCAAAACCTTGGACTATTGGAAATTGTTGATTTGGCCATCCTTAATTCGTGCTGTAACTATGCCAGTTGAGATCCTGGAATTTTGCCAGTAGAACTCCTGCCATCATAAATCTGGGCAAAACCTTGGACTATTGGAAATTGTTGATTTGGCCATCCTTAATTCATGCTGTAACTATGCCAGTTGGGATCCTGCTATCACATATGCCATCATCAATTTTGCTAACTGTGCACCCCCAAACTTTTTTACTTAAAATATTATATATATAATTTATATATTAGTTAAGTTCCCAGGACCAATGTTGCCTTCAAATTACATAAACAACTCAGTCTTAATATAATACAATAAATCCACAAAACGAGGCACATATTAACCAAAATTGGTATTTACTTGAAAAGGATACCCCAGTTATACATTTAAGATAACATCACCCTTAGTCAAGAGCTTGCTGCTTGAGATAACATCACTTCAGAGGACAAAGCTTCACTATTAGATATGACTTTGCCTCCTGTACCAGATAAAAACCTTTACCCTAGACACTAAAATCCATGCCCCTGTGATGCTCATGGATTGCCTCTCATAAGGTAATAACAAGTTTGACACAGGATATTTATTGATTTTATTCCTGTGATATTAGGGATTCTATTAATTATCTTGAGCATAGTCTGCTTATCCATGATTCTGGTATACTTTCTACTCTCAGCCACAACATATACTCCTGCAACTTTCATAGCTAAAGTGAAATATTGTAGAGGTTATTACTACCTGTGCCATTATAAAAATTAATGAAGGCAACTACCTCATATTAATAAACCCCTGGACCTCCTGGATAGTGGACTATCCACTCCCTAGTTCCTTATTCTATCCCTCAGCCTCCAGTTTTCACTAAGGATATGATGTCAGAACATCATAGGACCAATTGCATTAACCATGCAGTATATTTTCTGTATTCTGATGCTTTGATATCAGAGACCTGTCTGACCCTAGAGATAGAAAATCACTTGCCTGTGAGTGCATTTGTCAAGTGCAAACTAACCAATCTAGAGCCCGTATCCTCAACCACCTTCCTTATTGGACTCTCACACTTCAGACCATTATCCACCTGATCTAATCACTCCAGAGCCAGGTACCAGACAACCAGGTACAACCCCTATGGTATAGAGTCCACTGAAATTAAACAATCTATCTCATCCTAAACCTGCCTTATCTGTTTCTTCCCACAGAAACAATAATAAATGTACTTGTCCTCAAATTCTCACTCCATTTGCCTCCTGACCAATCCTGTGCACACAAGGCATTCCCCCTTCCTCTTGAGATCTGTGAGTATAACAAAATATGTTTTAGGGCAGTCATCATTACCTGTTGGCGTTACCATCCTATGTAATTAAAGCTTAATATGCAAATTGTCCCCTCAGGTGGTCATTCAACCGGGAGTTCGACCACTTGCTATGATGTGCACTGACCACCAGGGGGTGGTGCTGACCATGGTGGGCAACAGTGTTGCTGCGCTGGTAGTGGACGTCAGTGGAGGTGCTGCTGGCCTTGATGGGCCCTGACGAGAGCAGGACTGCAGGGGATGGTGGAACAGGTGAGTGGGCTGGCACCAGGCCAAGGCGCGTGCGAGCTGGGGGGTGGGGGGGGGGCTGATCAACCTGCTGATCACCCCGGACCAGTGGCAGTGGCGGGGGGGCGGGGCTTCCACCTGGCTCCCAGGCACTGAGGGAGCTAGGTTGGGGGCCTGGCCCAGACCAATTGCCCTGCAGATGGCAACCAGTGGACAGCAGGTCCTGATTGCCCAATCAGGGCTGGGCCCTGGGCCGGGACAGGGAACTGGGGGTGGGTGGCGGCAACCAACCTCCCACAGCATCTGGGCAGGGGGCTGTGACCTCTCGCTGGCTACCTGGGGGCTCGGGTGACCAGCTATGGTGAGAATGCAAGGTTCCAGCTGAGCTCGCTCTCACTCCCCCTGCTACCCTCTTCTGGGACACCGGGGCTTGCTTGCCAGGAAAGCCCCCACCCACTCGCTCAGGTGCCAGGCGCCTGTGAGGAGCCTGCCCCGCACCCACATGGCATCTTCCGGATGAGCCGGCTAGGGGCTGGTCGGGCTCCCTGTGGTTTTATGCAGGAGCTAGTCTGCGAGGCCGGCCAGGAGAGAGCATACTGCCAGCCCGGCTTCTGTGCCACTGAGCAGCCCAGAGGCTCATGCTGTGCCCCAGCCCGCCGCCTATGGCTGTGCTCACTGCATCTCCATGTGGGGACTCAGGCGCTGTGACTCAGGCTGTGACTCAGGGGGGGTACATGGGGGCTCGGGGACCCAGGTGCTTCTTAGGGCCTAGAGGTCAGCTGGGACCTGCCCTTCCACACCAGACACTCACACTTCGATCTCAGGCCAGGCTTAGGGACTGCACCTGTGCATGAATTTCATGCACTGGGCCTCTAGTATCTATATAATAATAAAACATATTAAAACATTCACATAGTATAATGACCCTCTAAACTGTACAATGTGGTGTTCTTTAGTATATTCACAGAGTTGCACAACCATCACCATTAACTAATTCCAGAAGATTTTCATCACATCCAAAGAAACCCTGTGGCACCAGCAAAAAAAAAAAAAGGCAGAGTAAAAATGTATGAACATTTTCTTCTCCATAAAAACAACAACAAAACTAGTGAAAAATATCAGAATCAACTTTTTCAGAACTCTAGAAATTAACTAAAGTTTTGCAGTAATTTGGGGATCATTTACTCAGCTGAATCTTAGAGAGAGCATCAAGGTTTATTGAATTTTAATTTTTCCTGTTCCCATGTCCCTCCTCTTCAGATTGACAGAGGCCTTGAAAATCAACGGCCTGCAGTCACAGTAAAATTCAGGGGCCTGACAGACATTGGAAGAGGCAGAATGGACTTGGATCTCCTCCAAAGAGCTCATTCCCAGATAATTGTTATTGATTGACCTGTCTGGCAACCATTAATCTACTTTTTGTCTGGATTTGCCTGTTCTGTTAATTTCCTATATAAAGAATCATGTAATATACAGCTTTTTGTGTCTGGCTGCTTTCAAGGTTCATTCATATTATAACATGTATCAATACTTCATTCCATTTTATGGTCAAATAATATTCCAATGTGTGGATATGCCATTTTTTTGTTCACTCATAAGTTGATGGACATTTGGATTGTTTTTACTCTTTGGTTCATAGGAATAATGTTGCTGTGAACTTTCATAAGCAAGTACCTGTATAAACATAAGTTTTCATTTTTCTTGGGCATATCCCTCAGAGTAGCATTACTGGGTCCTATTGTAACTCCATTTTTAAACATTTGAGTAATTGCCAGATGATTTGCTCAAGTGGCTCAACCACTTTACATTCCTGGTAAGTCTTTTAAAATTGTGTTTAACTTCATTTTTCATAAACATAGTTTAATATGTAACATTTTAATACAACCATTTATTACCATTTGATAGGAACATCCTGTAAGAAAATCTAATTAATTAGGCAAGGACTTTCTCCTAATTGTCACTCCAAATAGAATAAAAATAGAGAGCTACTGAATTGACAGATATTTTTCTCCTACAATATATAATAATAAAAGGGAAAAAAATTGGTGAAGAATTTTTTGAGGACCTAATCTTATCTCCCAGTTGAAAATGCAGCATGAAATAGATAACTATTAGCCTGGAGTTTCCTTTGTGATGCTGTTGCGTTAGTCACTCTTTCTTTGGTTCTGGTTATATAAGGATTATATCATGAAAGCTAGGGAAAAAGTATGAAAAAGAGTGGTGTTTAGAATAAAAATAAAAAATTATGTTTAGTGAGTATTTTTATTTTTTTTCTATAGCTTTTTCTAAACTTTTTATTTTATGCCCTTTAAAAATCTGAAGGGAATAAGTAAAACCCTACCTGAAGCTTTTAATAAAATTTAGAGATGATTTTAAAAATTAATTTAACACATATGAATGAGAATTTTATTTCTTGAAGTTACATTTATTCAGTCCAATTTATGCTGATACCATCCTCTCAATGTTCAAAGAAAGAAGAATCTTCATGTGTTAAATGCCCCCCTAACATCATTCTTGATTATGCCAGCTAGTTCAGCAAAATAAAGCGAGAGGTAAATTATTACCCTTCTTCTTTTGTTATTTTTCCCTATAGATTCTTTCATTCTTTTTCTGAAAATGGTATTTATTTTTCACACTAAGGAGTTTCAGACAGAAACTGCTGTGGCATGAACACACTTTCATATAATTGAAAATTTTAGTTTTCTGCATTTGGCTATGACTTACCAATGTTGAAATGATGATAGTCTGTACTTACAGGAGTTGGATGGTTGCAGATCATACACCAAATGACAGAAAACTCTCTCATCAGGGCCAAAATGCAGTTTGCATAAACGGTAGCACATATGCATCTGTATTCTGTAAGAAAAGATAGGGGTTTGGATTTGAAGAGTATATCTAAGAATAACTTTTAGATTGGCAAATGTGATAATTTCAAATATTTGCTATACTTTGAACACAGTTAAGATGACAAATAGAGAAAACATCTTAGCCCTTCCTTCCTCTCCAGCATATAGTAGTCTACCCAGTGGCCACCATTTTCAGCTAGTCTAGAATTTCATGTTATCTGGCTAGTGCTATTGTTTCATCTAGTATTTTTCTAGACAACCTGTACAGATATGCATTCTGAGGCATCCAATTAATTACCAATCTTAAGAAAACTGAAACTGAGCTTGACAATGAATAGAATGGTTAGTATAGTATGAAGACTGTACTTTACCATGCTTCATTTTTGTGAATGTGTGTGTTCTATGTTGATGGAACATGTCAATAGATAATTAGCTATTAGAAAAGCTCATTTAAAGTAATTTTCTTAGTTATATTCTTTATTCATACCCAGAAACATACTCCAACTCTGCAATAGACTTGCAGTTCATCTCTTTCTCAGTAAATATTGTAATTCAGTATCACATTTTTACTTGCTTTTTGATGAGTGTACAAGTAAATTTTTATTTGTAATATTTCTGTGTAAGCCATTTTTTGCTTTATTATTTTTCTCTTTATTTTTCATGTTAGCTTATATGCAATATTTTTTATTATTCATAATAATAATTAACATTTGATAATCCTTTACATAATAAGAAGTTGTGACCCCTTGGCATCAAAATCTCCTGATAGTCTTGGCTGGTGTTGCCCAGTGTTTAAAGCATCGACCCTTGCACTAAAGGGTCGCAAGATTGATTTCTGGTCAAGGACACATACCTGGGTTACAGGTTCAAGTGTGGGAGGCAACCAGTCGATGATGTGTCTCTCTCACATCTCTCTCTCTCTCTCTCTCTCTCTCTCTCTCTCTCTCTCTCTCTCTCTCTTTCTCCCCCTATCCCTCCTTTCTACTCTCTCTAAAAATCAATTGGATGCTGCATGGACACACCCCCAGAACCAAACAGGGATTACAACTAAAATACAGAAAAGCTTCCTGAATAATCAACAGAAGACTCGTTGGAGAGAACTGTGATAACAGAGAATGGAAAGTGGAGACTGCATAGAGACTGCTTGGAGGGGCAGAGGCATGAAAGGACTGGCCAGGTTCCCACAGACTGCTACTGAAGTTCCAGAAAGATATCTCATCTGTGGGGGCTTGCCATTGAGAATTCCTGGGTCTAACCCCAAGCTGGGCCCCCCAGCAGAGAGCACAGGAACTGAGAAGGGTACCCACACAACATATGGCTGTGAAAAGCAGCAGGGTTGCTATCTGCCAGGGAGAGATGGCTGGAAATTCAGGCACACTCTTAAAGGGCAATGCAAAAAATTCCCTGTGGAGCCACTGACCTTGTGTTCTGGCAGTGGCAGGGCAGAGTGGACTGGAGCTGTGTGAGCAGAAGCAAGGATTGGGGGCTGTGGGATTAGAGCTCAGAAGGCAGACACCCTGGTTTCCTGTGCTGAGTCATTCCTTCATGCTTCAGAGGTCATGTTTCGCATTCAGACATTTTCTATACAAGCAGCTTTGCCTAGGGGTAAGACAGTTGACCCACCTTACTGTAAAACACTTTGCCCACTGGCACGGACTTTCTGAGGCCCATTAAGAGACTGAGAATAGCAATTGGCCTCTAGGCAGAAACAATTGGCCTACACTGTTGAAAAAACTCCCATACCTGTGATAATTGCCTGAGGGCAATTCAAGACAGAATCCTATCAGACTGTAGGAATAGGTGGTCTCTGGAGGCTTTGAGTTTTTGTCTAATCTAATTAGAAATAGTGTTTAACACTGTCCTGCATTAGAGATTGAGAGGTGTAACACATCTACTTTATACACAGTCACAAACCCAAACAGGCTGCCAAAGTGAGGAGACAAAGAAACAATCCCCAAATGAAAGAACAAGAGAATTCTCCAGAAGAAGAGATTAATGAAATGGAGACAAGAAATTTATCTGATATAGAGTTCATAATAATGATGGTAAAGATGTTTAACAGCATGAGAAAAGATGTAGTAACTATGAAAATAGTAATAAAGAGTGACATAGCAAAAATAAAGAACATATTGGAAGGAATACATAGCAGATTAGGGGAAGCTGAAGATCGAATCAGTGAATTAGATGACAGGGTTGAAAAGGAACTCAAGCAGAGAACCAAAAAGAAAAAAAAAACAATTAAAAAATTGGACAGCTTAAGGGAGCTGTGGGAAAATGTGAAATGTAACAATATTTGAATAGAAGGTAGGCCAGAAGAGGCAGAAAGGGACAAAGGGAAAAAGGACATGTTTGAAGAAATAATGGCAGAAAACTTCCCTAACCTGGTAAAGGAAAAAGTCATACAAGTTCAAGAGGCACAGAGAACCCCAAGCAAGAAGAACCCAAACCAGCCCATGCCCAGACACATCATAATTAAAATGCCAAAAAATTAAAGACAAAGAGAGAATCTTAAAGGCGGCAAGATAAATGCAAACTGTTACTTACAAGAAGCTCCCATAAGGCTGACACCTGATTATTCATAATAAACTCTACAGGCCAGAAGGGAATGACATGAAGTACTCAAGGTAATGGAAAGCAAGGATCCAAAACCAAGATTACTATATCTAACAAAGCTATCATTCAAAATAGATGGTCAAATAAAGAGCTTCCCAGATAAAAAAGGGTAAAGGAGTTAATCACCACCAAACCAGCATTGCAAGAAATGCTCAAGAAACTGTTGTAAGAAGAAGAAATGGAGAGAGAGAGAGAGAGAGAGAGAGAGAGAGAGAGAGAGAGAGAATAACATAGGCATACAAAATTAAAATGACAATAAGTAAGTACCTATCAATAATAACCTTAAATGTAAACGGATTAAATGCTCCAATCAAAGGTCATAGAGTAGCTGAATGGATACAAAAAAATGACGCAAGTATATGCTTTCTACAAGAGACCCACCTTAGAACCAAAGACACACATAGGAGGAGAGTGAAGGGTTGGAAAATTTTTTCCATTCAAATGGAAAAGAAAAAAAAGCTGGAGTAGCAATACTCATATCTGACAAAATAGACTTCAAAATTAAGGGACAACAAGAAACCACAAAGGTTCCTACATAATACTAAAGGGATTGATCCAACAAGAGGCTATAACCCTGGTAAATGTATATGTACCTAATATAGGAATATATATATATATATATATATATATATATATATATATATATATAATAAAACTTCTTTAAGGGAGAGATCAACAATACAATCATAGCAGGGGACTTTAAAACCCTGCTGACTTCACTGGATAGATCTTCCAGGCAAAAAATTAACAAGGAAGCAGTGACTCTAAAGGACACACTGGATCAGATGGATTTAATTGACATTTATAGAACACTAGAGGCATGAGATTTGTGCACTTGGGGGGTGTTCCTCAGCCCAGCCTGTGTCCTCTTACAGTCTGGGACTCTTCAGGGGATGTCTGCCTGCCATCTTAGGCCCAATCCCTTCCTCGCAGTCCAGGACTCTCGCAGTCCCAAACCCGTCACTCCTTACCTCCAGCCTGGCTTCTGGCTGAGCGGCACTCCCCCTGTGGAAGTGCACTGAGCACCAGTGGACAGCTCCTGTGTTGAGCGTCTGCCCCCTAGTGGTCACTGTACATCATAGTGACTGGTTGTTCCACCATTTGGCCAATTTGCATATTACACTTTTATTATATAGGATTTAACCACAAAGCTGCAGAATATACATTCTTCTCAAGTGTCCATAGGGCATACACATAGACCACATGTTAGGACACAAAACAAGTCCCTACAAGTTCAGGAAGATTGAAATCATATTAAGAATCTTCTCAGATCACAGTGGAATGAAATTAGAAGTCCACTACAGTAAAAACACACAAAAAATTCAAAAACATGAAGGCCAAATAGCATGTAATTAACCCATTGCATGCCATAAGAGATGTAAGTGGCAGACCTTCCCCACATGCCACATGTGTCTATAAAAAAAAAGTTTTCCCTAATTGGCAGCCCTGACCAACTTTAAAATCATTTTTTTGGTGAGAATTTTCTGCTGAAAATATTCAAGAACATCTGAATTATGAGTAATACATTTATTTTTATAATATTAATTGCAAACCGATTTCTAAAATTAAATTCCAAATATTGTGGCATGTGGGGATGGTTTCCATTTTGGACACATCACAGTTAACTGGGTAAACAATGAATGCATTACCAAAGAGGTCGAGAAAGAAAAAAGCACTTCCTGGAAACAAATGAAAATTAACAAACAATAACCCCAAATCTCTGGGATACAGCAAAAGCAGTCCTGAGAGGCAAGTTCGTAGTACTACAGGCCTACCTCAATAAACAAGAAAAATTAACAATAAACTATTTAACTCTACAACTTAAAGAACTAAAAAGAGAAAGAACAACAAGAAAAGTCCAGAGTAAGTCGAAGGAAGGAAATAATAAAGATTAGAGCAGAAGTAAATGATATAAGGAATAAAAAATAATACAAAAAATCAATGAAACCAAGAGCTGGTTCTTTAAAAGAATACACAAGATTGATTAAGCATTAGTCAGACTCATCAAGAAGCAAAGAGAAAGGACCCACGTAAATAAAATCAGAAATAACACTGGAGAAGTAACCACTGACACCACAGAACTACAAAGGATTGTAAGAAAATATTATGAACAATTATATGCCAATAAGTTGGACAATGTGAATGAAATGGACAAATTCCTAGAAAAATACAATCTTCCAAAACTAAATAAGAAAGAATCAGAAAATCTGAATAGGCCAATAACACGTGATGAAACTGAAGCAGTAATTAAAAAAACAAACAAAAAAAATCTCACAGCAAATAAAATCCCAGGTCCAGACGGCTTCACAGGACAGTTTTACCAAACATTCAAAGAAGAACTAACATCTATACTCCTCAAACTATTCAAAAATCCAAGAGGAAGGAACACTTGCAAGCTCTTTTATGAGGCCAGCATTATCCTAATCCTCAACAAAATATTAGCAAATCAGATCCAGCATTATATTAAAAAGATCAAACACCATGACCAAGTGAAATTTATTCCAGAGATGAAAGGCTGGTATAATAGCTGCAATTCAATAAACATGATACATCACATAAACTAGTTGAGAGGCAAAAAAAATCACATAATCATATCAATTGATGCAGGAAAAGCACTTGACAAATCCAACATGCTTTCTTGATAAAAACTCTCAGCAAAGTGGGAATAGACTGATCATACTTCAACATAATAAAAGCCTATATGACAAACCTACAGCCAACATCATACTCAATGGGCAAAATCTAAAACCATTTCCCCTAAGAACAGGAATAAGACAGGAGTGTCCACTCTCACCACTTTTGTTTGACATAGTACTGGAAGTGCTAGCCATAGCGATTAGACAAGTAGAAGAAATAAAAGGCATCCAAATTGGAAAGGTGAAAGTAAAACTCTGATTATTCACAGATAACATGATATTATACATAGAAAACCCTAAAGATGCCACCAAACAACTACTAGATTAATAAATAAATTAAGAAATGTAGTAGGATACAAAATCAACACCTGAAAATTGACTACTTTTTTATACACCAATTATGAATTCTCAGAAAGGGAAACTAAACAAACAGTCCCATTTACCATTGCAAGAAAAAAACTTAAGATACTTAGTAATAAGCTTAACCAAGGAGACAAAAGACCTGTACTCAGAAAATTATAAGATACTGAAAAAAGATAGAAGATATAAATAAGTGGAAGAATATACCGTGTGCATGGATTTGTAGAATTAACATCATTAAAATGTCCATACTACCCGAGGCAATATATAGATTCAATGCAATTCCTATGAAAATACCAACAGCACACTTCACAGATCTAGAACAAATACTCCAAATATTTATATGGAACGAAAAAAGACTCGGAATAGCTGCAGCAACCTTGCAAAAGAAAAAAAAAAGTTGGAGGAATCAGAATCCCATATTTCAACTTATACTACAAAGCCACCACGATCAAAACAGACTGGTATTGGCACAAGAACAGGCATATAGATCAATGGAACAGAACAGAGACCCCAGAAATTGACTCAAATCATTATGTTCAATTAATATTTGACAAAGAGGGCAAGAGCATACATTGAAATCAAGAGAGTCTCTTCAATAAATGGAGAAAATTGGACAGATACATGCAAAAAAATTAAACCACCCACTTACACCATACACAAGAATATACTCAAAGTGGATAAAATACTTAAATGTAAGCCGAGAAACCATAAAAATTCTATAACAAACCATAAGCAGCAACATCTAAGACATCTTTGGTAGCAATATATTTACAGATACATCTCCCAGGGCAAAAGAAACTAAGGAGAAAATAAACAAATGGGACTACTTCAAAAGAAAAAGCTTCTGCACAGCAAAAGAAACCATCAACAAAATGAAAAGGGAGCCCACTGTGTGGGAGAAATATATTTGGCAATGATACATCTGATAAAGGTTTAATACCCACAATATATAAGGAACTCATAGAACTTAACAAATGGAAGACAAAGAATCCAATTAAAAAATGGGCTAAGGTCCTGAATAGACACTTCTCCAAAGTAGACATACAGCTGGCCAAGAGGTATAGGAAAAAGTGCTCAAAGTCACTGATTATCAGAGAGATGCAAATTAAAACAACAATGAGGTATCACCTCACACCTGTCAGAATGGCTACCATCAACAAAGGACATGTGCTGGCAAGGATGTGGAGGAAAGGGAACCCTAGTACATTGTTGGTGGGAATGCAGACTGGTGCAGCCATTATGGAAACCATTATGGAGTTTCCTCAAAAAATTAAATATGTAACTGCCATTTGATCCAGTGATCCCACTTCTAGGAATCTATCCTAAGAGACTTGATGCACCAATCACAAAGAATGTATGAACGCTTATGTTCATAGCAGCACAATTTACAATAGCTAAGATCTAGAAACAGCCCAATTGCCCATCTATAGATGAGTGGATAAATAAGCTGTACATGTATACCATGGAATACTATGAAGCAATAAAATGGAAGAATCTCTTACCCATTGAGGCTGTGTGGAGGGACCTGGAGAGTATCATGCTAAGTGAAATAAGTTAGTCAGATAAAGACAAGTATCACATGATCTCACTCATATGTGGAATCTAATCAAGAAAATAAACTGATGAATGGAGTGGATCCAGAGACATGGAAGCATGCCACAGAGTGTGGAATCTCAGAGGGAAGGCAGGGGAGGGTGGGTGGGTGGGAGGTAATCAACCAAGGACCTTTATGCATAATGCAAAACCCATGGACACAGACAATAGGGTGGTGAATGGAGGGGGTCAATGGGGGGAAAAGGGGACATTTGTAATACTTTCAATAGTAAAGATTTTTTAAAAGTTATAAAATTAAAAATAAATTGAAAATATATCCTCAGGTGAGGATTAACAACAACAAAAAAGATCTCAGATAAATTGTTCTTCTATTAATGGAAGGGATCAAGTGAATTATTGCTTTTTTTTAAAAAAGAGGTACTGAGTAATTTCAAGTTTTGGTAAGTTAGGTTCACCTAATTTCTTTCTTTTTTTTTTTTTACCCTTCAGACAATTTTCATTTAGGAGAGTAAAACTAATGTATGAAGAATTATAAAATAGCATATAGATATATAAGCAACTATATTTGAGATTACATAGTCTGTGATGAATAGGGCAGAAATTTGTTCACGCTTTGAATTATGAAGTGAGTCAATAAGTGAGTGATTAGCATATAAAGGGTACTGCACCCATACAATATTTGTTTCCTAACTTATCAAGTCAATGATGTCTCCAAAAGATGACATAATATGTAGCGTATATCTAAGTTTCACCCCAAATTTATAAATTAAACTATTTTGGCACAATTCATTAATTCTTGAATATATATGAAAACAAATAATCCTTTTGCATTTATTAAATGCATTATAATAAAACTTCTGATAATCTTTATAGGATGCCATATATGAAAAGATGTGTTAATGTTGAACTTATATTAAAATCATGTGTCTGCATTTTTTAAACTGCACAAATATTTTAGACCAGAGAATCTTTAAAATCCTTACCTTCATTAGCAGCTGCATCTCCAAAGGAGGAGCCGTATGCTAACTGTAACATTTGTTCAACCCAACTGAAAAAATATACCAAGGAGAAAAAAGGCAGTAGTTAATAGTAGCCAATTATCATTGACGGCTATGCAAGGCAATTTTTCATTTAATGCTAATATCAGCCATAAGAAGTAGGAACTATTATTATTCACATTTAACAGATGAGAAAAGTAAGGTTCAGAAAGATTAAATAACATGTCAAAGTTGATACAGCTAGTAAATGGTGGTACACTTAATCTAGGCAGTCTAGCTCCAGAGCCCACTGTCTTCATCACTAAATCATATGGTTTCAAGCTGTTACTACATCATATCGCTTCTAAGATATTTTAGAAATATCATTAAATTCAAAGGAATATAGCCTGACACTAAATGACAAAGAGTGGAGATGATGTGGTGAAGTGACAAAGAGAAGAATTTCTGCCATTCTTTAGGGAGAAACATTAATAATAGAGCAATAGCACCAACTAAAATTAAACCAAATGAAGATAATAATTTGAGGCCAATATAAATTATATAAGAACCTCCTCTAATCATAATCATTGTTGGATATTTTCTAAGCAAAATAACAGAGTATTATTAGTAACTATGAATTGGTCTATTACAAGGAAAATCATAATGATGTTAGATTGTTTTAATCTGATGCTTGTTGATGACCTACATATACAATCTTTCCAATACAAGTTTCTGTTAACTTCTTGGGAACAGAATGTAATGTTTGCATTTCTTCATTAGAATTCATTAAGTGACAATGTTTGAACCCTCTACACCCTCTACAATTATTAAACATATTCTTAGCATGGCTCTCAATTAAATCAATGATGTTTAGTGATATGGACATAAACTCTATTCCCTTTTTTAGTTAGATATCATAATGTAAATATTTTGTAAAAACTCTTGGTGGCATTAAAAAACCACAGATTAAAAGGTGTGCTTGGTTTGGCAAACCATTCAATAAAGTTTTTAGTCAAAACTATGTAAAAACAGGATTCTCTCTCAATTCCAAATGGCTAATAGTCATGTGTGACTAGTAGCTACTGTATTACATAGTGTAGATATAGATTATTTCCATTATTGTAGAAAATTCTATTAGGTAGCTTTAATATAAGGAAAAAGTATATTTTCTATTACAGGGGCTAGTATCTTTGACACAGAAATCAGAGATTTTCATATATTCACTTGATTAATGTTTTCCTTTTTAAATTAAATTTGTTAGGATGACTTTGGTTAACAAATTATATAGGTTTCAAGTGTACAATTTTATGATACATCATCTGTATATTGTATTGTGTTTACTACTGAAAGTCAAATAATCTTCCATCATCATATATTTGGTCCCCTTTACCCTTTACTTCCTCCACCCATTACCGTCCATCTAATAACCACTATACTATTGTCTGTATCTATGAATTTTTGTTTAGTTGTCTTGTTTGTTCATTTGTTGCTTTCAGTTTCATATCCCACATATCAGTGAAATCATATGGTTCTTGAATTTTTCTGTCTGACTTATTTTGCTTAGCATTATATTCTCAAGAAACATCCATAACTATTTTAATAAGAACATAAATATCTTAAGCAATTAATATTTTCATATCTTTAAAAAATTATAATCCCTCCATCTTATCCTTAAAAGAGTAGATTATAGGTACAACACTAAAATTACTGTTACTTTTTAAAAGAAATTTACAACAGAAAAAGTCCCATTTAGAAACTAAGAATTTTCTGAAGCCAAATGAAAAACTAATGTGATTTATAAGTAGAAATAAGTTTCTCTAAATTTTTACTTCAGTTCCATGGATGTGAAAATCTGACATTTACGAAAATGTAATATCAATAGAATTGTCAACATTCAAAAATTATTTTAAGTGTACATAAAAGCAATAAAAGTAAGCATACATTTTCCCCACTGAAGAGTGATTGGTGTTCTTTTATTGAGATGTTAAGAAATAAATTTTCTTTTTTAAAAATAGACTTCCAAGTCCAGGAAGCGCAGAGAACCCCAAACAAAAGGAATCCAAAGAGGACCACACCAAGACACATCATAATTAAAATGCCAAGAGCAAAAGACAAAGAGAGAATCCTAAAAGCAGCAAGAGAAAGAAAATCAGTTACCTACAAGGGAGTACCCATACGACTGTCAGCTGATTTCTCAACAGAAACTTTGCAGGCCAGAAGGGAGTGGCAAGAAACATTCAAAGTGATGAATGCCAAGAACCTACAACCAAGACTACTTTACCCAACCAATTGACCAAACACTTAGCATATTAGGCTTTTATTATATAGGATTAGTTCAATAAGTCCCCTCCACCCTTCACTCACTCAGATTCCCCTGCCAATAACATTTTACTCCATTGATTTTATACTAATTTTTCCACCTGCTATTCTCTCTCTTGTGCTTGCTCTCTCTCTTTCTGTGGATACATATACACTGAGAGTAAGCTACATGCATTATGACCTTTTACTCCTAGATACTTCTGTGTGTATTTCCTAAGAGATATATTCTCTTACATAATTAACTTTTGTAAATTTAACATCAATACCATATTTTTATAACCTTTAATGTAATTTTTCATAACAATTTGATAAATTTGCTTTTTTTGAAGAATTAAAGCTAACCATTTTAATTTTTCAATAACTGACAGGAAAAGCAGAAAGAAGAAAGGAAGAAAAATCAGTAACCTGACTAGCATATCTAAGCAGTGAAGCTATTTTTCTTTATACAAAGAATCATTTTGTGGAAGTAGTGGTTCAAATAACAATCATAACTGTAGAACAATTATGTACAAAAAACAACTAAACGGTATTTTCCCCAACAATCCTCTTTATAGTGCATAGACTTACAGCATGAACACATTTTCTCATAAATTACTTACTTTTGGAAATGTAAATTAAAGAAGACTTTTGCTGCATTAACATCAGCTGATGTTTACTACATAGAATTTTTCTTCATGTATTTTATGTCATTATGTCAAAAATTTGATGCACAATATATTCACTATCCTTCGTAGAAACTTGATTGACTTTGATGTTGCTAAAACTAAAAACAACCAGTTACTCATGTAAGGATACATCCTAGTCAGTCTTCAAGACTTTTGTTTTTACTGGGTATTTAAGTAAAATCCAATAAATGCTCTTTCTCTATATATTAATGTTTCAACATCTATCATAATAAAATCCTTCAATATTTCAGTGTTTGCTAACTTTTAGTATTTCAAAGAGTGATATTTTTATCCCTTCAGTTTTAATTCAAGCATACCTCCTTTTATTGTACTTTATTATGCTTCCCAAATTTTGCATATTTAAAAATTGGTTTGTGGCAACTCTTGCACAAGCAAGTCTATTGGTTTCATTTTCCAACAGCATTTGCTCATTTTGTATCTCTGTGTCACATTTTGGTAATTCTTGTAATATTTCAAACTTTATTATTATTATTATACTAGAGGCCTGGTGCATGAAATTCATGCACCGGGGGGGGGGGTGTCCCTCAGCCCAGCCTGAACCCTCTCCAATCTGGGATCCCTCGGGGGATGTCTGACTCCCAGTTTAGGCCTGATCCCTGTGGCAGTCGGACATCCCTCTCACAATCCGGGACTGCTGGCTCCCAACCACTTGCCTGCCTGCCTGCCTGATTGCCCCTAACCGCTTCTGCCTGCCAGCCTGATCAGCCCCTAACCACTCTCCTGCCAGTCTGATTGCCCCCAACTGCTCTCTCCTGCTGGGTAATCAGCCCCCATCTGCCCTCCCCTGCTGGCCCAGTTGTCCCCAACTGTCCTCCCCTGCTGGCCTGGTCACCCCTAACTGTCCTCCCCTGCAGGCTTGGTTGCCCCTAACTGCCCTCCCCTGCCCGCCATCTTGTGGTGGCCATCTTGTGACCACATGGGGTGGCCATCTTGTGTGAGGGTATGGCAGTCAATTTGCATATTAGCCTTTTATTATATAGGATTTGTTTTGGTGATCTATTATCAGTATTCTTGCTGTTACTATTATGATTGTTTGTGGGCCCCACAGACTTAATTGATGAATGTTGTGTGTGTTCTGACTGCTACACTGACTGACCACTCCCTTGTATCTCCCCTCTCCTGGGGCCTCGGTATTCCTGACACACAACAATATTGAAATTAGGCCAACTATTAACCCTTACAATGGCCTCTAAGTGTTCAAGTGAAGGGAATAGTCACATGCCTCTGAATTTAAATCAAAAGCTCGAAATGATTAAACTTAGTTAGGAAGGTATAACAAATGTTGAGATAAGCTGGAAGTTAGGCTTTTGTGCCAAATAGTTACCAAGTTGTAAATGCAAAGGTAACGTTCTTGAAGGAAATTAAAACTGCTACTCCAGTGAACATTTAATGATAAAGTGAAATGGCCTTATTGCTAATATGGAGAAAGTTTAATGGTCTGGGCAAAAGATTAAACCAGTCACAGCATTCCCTTAAACCAGTGGTTCTCAACCTTCCTAATGCTGTGACCCTTTAATACAGTTCCTCATGTTGTGGTGACCCTTAACCACAAAATTATTTTTGTTGTTACTTCATAACTGTAATTTTACTACTGTTATGAATTGTAATGTAAATATCTGATATGTTATATGTGTTTTCCAATGGTCGTGACCCACAGGTTGAGAACCGCTGCCTTACACCAAAGCCTCAACCAGAGCTAGACCCTAAATGTCTTCAATTCTTTGAGGTCAGGGAATGGTGAAGAAGCTGCAGAAGAAAAGACTGAATCCAGCAGAATGTTGGTTCATGAGGTTTAAGGAAAGATGTCTCCATAACATAAAGTGCAAGGTGAAGCAGCAAGTGCAGATATTGAAGTTGCAGCAAGTTATTCAGAAGATCTAGCTCAGTCTTAATCAGAAGATGCCATCTAGGACTTTCATCTCTAGATAAGAGAAGTCAATCCTTGGTATAATAGCTTCAAATAACAGGATGACTCTCTTGATAGGGTTAGACGGTGACTTTAAGTTGAAGCCAATGCTCAATTACTATTCCCAAAATCATAAGGCCCTTAAGGATTATGCTAAATCTACTCTGCCTGTACTCTACAAATGGAACAACAAAGCCAGGATGATAGCATATCTGTTTAAAACATGGTTAATTGGATTCTTTAACCTCACCATTGAGACCTACTATTCAGAAAAAGATTCCTTTTAAAATATTACTATTCATTAACAATGCACCCCAAATCTCTGATGTAATTGTACAATGAGATTAACATTGTTTTCATACATGCTAACACAACATCCATTCTGCAGCCCATGGATCAAACAGTAGTTCTGACTTTATAATTTTATTATTTCAGAAATACATTTCTGTAAGGCTACAATTGCCATGAAAAATAGTGATTTCTTTGATGGATCTGGGCAAAGTAAACAGAAAACCTTCTGGAAAGGATTCATCAGTCTAGATGCCATTAAGAATATTACTGATTCATGGGAAAAGATAAAAATATCAATATTAATAGGATTTTGGAAGAATTTTATTCCAACCCTCATAGATGACTTTTAGGGGTTCAAGACTTCAGTGGAGAAAGTAACTGCAGATGTGGTGGAAATAGCAAGATAACTAGAATAGTAAGTAGGGCCTGAAGATATGACTGAATTGCTACAATCTAATGATAAAACTGTAATGGATAAGGAGTTGCTTCTTATGGATGAGCAAAGAAAGTGGTTTTTTGAGATGGAATCTCCTCCTGGTGAAGATAAAGTAGTGCCGGATTTGAAAGGACTGACTCCAATTTTGAAAGAAGTTCTCCTGTGTGTAAAATGCTATCAAATAGCATCGCATGCCATGGAGAAATTATGAAAAGAAATGTGAATAAATATGGCAAACTTCATTGTCTTATTTTAAGAGATTGTCACAGGCACCCTAACTTTCAGCAATCACCACCCTGATCAGTAAGCAGCCATTAACTCTAAGCAAGACCTTCCACCAGCAAAAAGATGGCTCAGATGATGATTAACATACTTTACAAATAAAGTATTTTTAATTAAGGTATGTACCTTGTTTTTAGATATAATGCTATTGCACATGTAATAGCATATAGTATAGTGTAAACATAACTTTAATATGCACTGGGAAACCAAAAATTTCATGTGACTCGCTTTACGGCAATATTCGCTTTATTGAGGTAATCTAGAACCAAATGTGTAGTATCTTTGAGGTATGCCTGTAATAACTATAAATAGGATGCAATTGACAAAGGGCTTATCTGACTACTGAATACCTATTAAAATTGAAAACTTCAGCAAATAGGTGAAAGTTCTTTAATGAAATTCAAAGTAACACCTAGAATTAGAGGCATTCAGGCTGTTTCTGAAAGGCAAAGTGAATTATAATGTTAAAAATTAGACAATTCCATATATTCTATGTGGAAGGTATGGGTTACCTAAAAGAAAATAATTGTAATAAAACAAAATAACAACAAAAATAAAAATTGGGGGGATTTTTTTTACTATTTATGCAAATCAGTAGTTAAAATATGTCATGCTTTTTGTAATGGCTGTGTTCTTGAAAAGAAGCATGACATTCATATTCATTTATAAATCATATATTCTCACTGACAAATTATTATTTTAGAAATACTTTGAGCAAAAGCTTAGTACTTAAAAAGTTCATTGTTCCCCTCCAACCCACTCCTGCCCCCAGCCCCAGGTTTTTACCACACTATTTCTGTGTCCATGGGCTATGCATATCTATATATATAAAAGGCTAATATGCTAAGTGTTTGACCGCCCCGGTAATGACATCACGTAGTAATACCCAGCTTCCTTTCTCTAGCGACTAGCCTCCTTGCAATTTCTTCAGCCTAGGAACACAACTTGCTTTATAGCCAGGTGGAAACATTTACACTTTAACCAAATGTCTGTGAAGTGTTTTCCCGTGCCTCATCTCATTTGATCCTCACAGAAGCCCTGGAGTAGGTAGATAGGAGACTCAGTGGAATCCTATTTCCTTTTCATTAGCTGGAAAACAGAGATTTCGAAAGCTTAGAAACTTGACCCAACTAAAAGAAATAAGAAAAGGTGGACCTTGAAAATGATTTCAGGTTTTCTCACTGTGCAGAATATAGTCAAACACTGCTGCAGTTAAACATTTTACCCTTTGTTCTCCCTGCGTGATCTACAATAATAATCTCCTTCGTGTTGATATTTACTGCTGTGTTGCTGACAATTACCTGAAAGAGAAGTTGGGGTGCTTCATTGGGCTGGATAAAGTTTAGTCAAATCAGAAAGCAGGTCTAATTAAGCAAGGTTATTCTATATCTATAAAAGGCTACGTTCACTTGTGCATGCTCCATACGTATAAAGCTCTAATGTGCGCCAATCACACTCGTGTGTTTCCATCTGTCATTGTCGATCATGAATTTGATTGACACTTCTATTATAGAGAAAGGTTGAATAGTGATATTAAAATATTTCTTCTAATTAATTTCCTTTCAATGTGCATGGATTTGTGCACCGGGCCACTGATATGCATATAAGTTCCGCAGTTAATCTCTCCCCACCCACCTCCTACCATGCCTTCTCTCTGAGATTCATCAGTCTGTTCCATTCTTCCATGTCTCTGGATCTATTTTGTTCATCAGTTTATTTTGTTGTTTAGATTCCATATATGAGAGAGATCATGTGATACTTATCTTTTTCTAACTGGCTTATTTCACTTAGGATAATAATCTCCAGGTCCCTCCAAGCTGTCTCAAAGAGTAAGAGATCCTTCTTTTTTTGTAGCTGCATAGTTTACCATGGTATAAACGTATCACAGCTTTTTTAACCACTCATCTACTGATGAGCACTTGGGCTATTTCCAGAGATTAGCTATCCAAGATAGTACTGCTATGAAAAGAGGGGTACATATATTCTTTCTAATTGGTGTTTCAGATTTCTTAGTAGTTGGATCACTGGGTCAAATGGCTCTTCCATTTTAATTTTTTTGAGGAAACCCCACACTATTTTCCATAGTGGCAGCACCAGTCTGCATTCAAGCCAGCAGTGTACGAGGGTTCCCTTTTCTCCACATCCTTGCCAACACTTGTTGTTTGTTGATTTGTTGATGACAGCCACTCTGACAGGTGTGAAGTGATACCTCATTGTCATTTTAATTTGCATCTCTCAGATGATTAGTGACTTTGAGCATTTTTTTTCATGTCTCTTGGCCATCTGTATGTCCTCTTTGGAGAACTGTCTATTTAGGTCCTTTGCCCATTTTTTAATTGGATTGTTTGTCTTCTTTCTGTCAAGTGGTATGAGTACCTTATATATTTTGGAAATCAACCCCTTATGAGGTGTATCATTGAAAAATATGTTCTCTTGTACAGTGGGTTCCCTTTTTATTTTGTTGATGGTTTCTTTTGCTGTGCAGAAGCTTTTTATTTTGATGTAGTCCCATTTGTTTATTTTCTCCTCAGTTTTCCTTGCCCTGGGAGATGCATCAGCAAATATTCTACTATGTGTGATGTCTAAGATTTTGCTGCCTATGGTTTCTTCTAAGATTTTTATGGTTTCACAACTTACATTTAAGTCTTATGCCCATTTTGAGTTTATTTTTGTATATGGTGTCAGTGGTTGGTCTGGTTTAATTTTTTTTTTGCATGAACCTGCCCAATTTTCCTAACACCATTTATTGAAGAAACTATCTTTACTCCATTATATGCTCTAGCCTCCTTTGTCAAATATTAATTGAGCATAAATTGGTAATGTCTTGGGTAGATTTCTGGGCTCTCTGTTCTGTTCTGTTGATTTATATGCTTCTTTTTGGCAGTACCAGGCTGTTTTGATTACTGTGGTTTGTAATATCACTTGATATCTGGTATTTTAATACCTCAAACTTTGCTCTTCTTTCTCAGGATTGCTGTAGATATTCTGGGTCTTTTCTGGTTCCCTATATATTTTCTGAGAATTTGTTCTATATCTGTGAAATATGCCATTAATATTTTAATAGAGATTGCATTGCATCTATAGATTACCTTGGGTAATATGGACATTTTAATGATGTTGATTTTACCAATCCATGAATACAATATATTCTTCCACTTGTTTATATCTTCATCTCTCCCCCTTTTTTAACGTCCTGTTGTTTTCCGAGTAGAGGTCTTTTACAACCTTGGTTAAGTTTATTCCTAAGTATCTTATTTTTTGTTGTTGTTGTAATAGTAATTGGGATTATTTTTTACTTTCTCTTTCTGAGAATTCATTATTGGTTTATAAAAATGTCGTGGATTTCTGGGTACTAATTTTGTATCCTGATACATTTCCAAATTTATTTATTAAATCTAGTAGTTTTTTAGTAGAGTCTTTAGAGTTTTCTATGTATAATAGCATGCCATATGCAAATAATGACTGCTCTACTTTCCAATTTTGATGCCTTTTATTTTTCTTCCTGATAGCCATGGCTAGGACTTCTAGTACTATGTTGAATAATGAGTCTGATTAACACAATAGAGGAAGTATAACATTTAGTATCTTATATATACTTATCCTTTCAACATATATTAGTTTTATATTGGTATCCCCCTACCAGTGGTGAAAGCAGACATCCCTATTTTGTTCCTGTTGGGGAAAATGGTTTTAATTTTTGACCTTTGAGTATGATGCTGGGTGTAGGTCTGTCTTATATGGCTTTTATTATGCTGCAGTATGTTCCTTTTATCCTCACTTTGTTGAGTGTTTTTATCAAAAAAGGGTTTTGGGCCTGGCCAGCATGACTCAGTGGTTGAGCATGGACCTATGAACCAGGAGGTCATGGTTTGATTGATTCCTGGTCAGGGCACATGCCTGGATTTCAGGCTCCATCCCCAGTGTGGGGCAGCTGATCAATTATTTTCTCTCATCATTGATGTTTCTATTTCTCTCTTCCTCTCCCTTCTTCCCCAAACTCAATAAAAATATGTTTAAACAAAATTTAAAAAAGATGTTTTTTATTGCTTTAATGCTTTTTCTGGGTCAATTGATATAATCATGGGATTTTTGTCTTCCATTTTGTTTATGTAATTTATCCCATTTATTGATTTGTGGATATTTTACTAGTCTTTCATCCCCAGAATAAATTCCACTTAGTCATGGTGTATGATCTTTTAAATGTATTGCTGGAGCAAATTTGCTAATATTTTTGTTGATAATTTTAGCATCTACATTCTTCAGGGATATTGGCCTATAATTCTTTTTCTTCATAGTGTCTTTTTCTGATTTTGGAATTAGGCTAATGCTGGTCTAGTAAAAAAAGCTTGGAATTGTACCTTATTCTTGGATTTTTTTAGAATAGTCAAAGGAGGATTAGTGTTTGTTCTTCTTTGAAAAATAAGTTTATTATGTTTTTAGGTGCATATTATCACTTTACTCTAGTGAGGCATGAAAGGGAAGGGGAGCAAGTCAAAGTTGGTAGATATAAATGGGACAAGAGATTATCTCTATCTGAGTTTGTATGGGTCACATTAATGCATTTACTGTGGTCAATTCACTCTGCTTTGGTGGGGTGACCAAAGTAAGAAGAAACCCTGATTTTAAAAGATATAGTTCTGGTCAACATAAAAATATATAGAAATATATAGAAATATATATATATATATACTAGTGGCCTGGTGCCTGAAATTCATGCACATTAAAAGGGAATTAATTAGAGGAAATATTTTAATATTGCTATTTGCCCTTTTTCTATAATAGAACTGTCAGAGATGAAAGAAAACTAGTAAAATGTATATGAAAATCTCCCTCCTGTCAGAGTCTGGGGAGCACCCTGGGACCCAGAGTCAAGTCCTCACCCACCCAAAATCGCATGAGACTCAGGCCCGACCAGCCCCTCCTCTGTCAAACCCTGCAGGGCAGGGGGCACGGCCTCAGTTTCTCCGGCCTGGCCTCAGGTCCCCTTGTCCCTGTGCTGGGGCAGGGGGTGCGGCATCAGGTTCCCCAGCTCCAGTGTGAGGGCATGAGAGAGTGACAACCATTTGCATATTAGCTCTTTATTATATAGGATAGATATAGATATAGATACAGATATAGATATAGATATAGATATAGATATAGATATATTACTGCAAGTGATTTGCCAAGTTCTGTTAATAATTTGATTTATGTTTTCCAAAACCAAAAGAGTAGGTAAAAAATACATTAAAGAAGATAATCTGATGATAGTCACTAGAAGCTAACTTTTGTAACTAGGAATAGAACCAAAAGTTTCCTGTTCATGGGGTTTGTTGTTCATTTGTCTGTTTGTTTTTTATTCCATACATAAGTGAAATCATATGATGTTTATCTGTCTCTGTCTGACCTTCTAGGTCCATTCACATTGTCACAAATGGTAAGATTTCATCCTTTTTATGGTCAAGTAATATTCCATTGTATGTATGTACCGCTTCTTCTTTACCCAACCATCCTTTGATGGGCACTTAGTTATTTCCATGTCTTGGTTATTGTGAATAATGTTGGTTTCATGTGCACTTGTATATTCTCTTGCTTTGAGGTGAAATCCTCTAAAATATCAATTAAATCCATCTGGTCTTATGTGTCATGTAAGGAACTTTTAATTGGTATACACAAAATTTGAGTGATGTGTTCCATAAACCTGTGTTCTTTTTTAAATTTAAATTCTTTATTGTTTAAAGTATTACATAAGTCTCCTTTTTCCACCATTGACCTCTCCCCAGCTGCCCCCATACACTAGCACATGCCCTCACTCTCCTACTGTGTGTGTCCATGAGTTATGCTCATATGCATGCATACAAGTCCTTTGGTTGATCTCTTACCCCCTCGCCCCCTGCCTTCCCTCATAGGTTGGACAGTCTGTTCAATGCTTCTATGACTCTGGTTCTAATTTTGTTCGTCATTTAAAACTGTGTTCTTTTGATCACTTAGTGAATTACTTCTAATGGCAAGTGACTTGGACTTCTGAGTAGCTTAACTCTCCTTCACTTTGAAAATAACACTAGTTTTCCATCCTCATCCTTGTCACTGTTAGATAAATCACTCCTCTACATTACAGGCCAGAGGTGGAAAAATTATGCTTTCTTTCACAGTAATGCCTGAAACACAGATAAGTACTGTTTAGACAAAATCTCAAGTCCACACTAAAAAATTATGCAGTCTTGTAGTGGGAAGGCTAGGTAAGAGAACAATTTGCTTTTTCCCCCACTTCTACTTCTTACTTGAATATTTAAAGGCTCCAAGAGAGTTAATGTATTAAAAGGTGAAAACTATATCACCTTCCATGATAGCCAATTCTGATAATGTGTGTCACCTTATAGATAAGTCAAGCTCTTCTGCTTCAATTGAAACATATTTCTTTGCAATTTTCTTTTCATTTGTTCAACAGTCATTCCATATACTTTTCAAAAATTCTACATTATATAATTATATAACTCTTTGCCATTAAATTACAATTTCTTTAAGCTTTCTTCATGAAATATATTTTTATATTCTCTTTTATTGGATTTATTGATGTTCTCTGAGTCTCCTCAAGTTTCATTATATGTGTTCTGAAGTGTAGTAAAAATGATAAGCAGTAATGAGTCTGATTAACATAATAGAGGAAGTATAACATTCAGTAACTTATATATACTTATTCTTTTAACATATATTAGTTTTATATTGGTATCCCCTAAAATCTTAATTTTACAGCATTGGTATAACAGTCTAAATGGACAACTTTGGTTTCCAGGGGGTTTTCCACTATTTTAATAGTGGTGGATTTGTCCTTAAGTTCTTAAATTGAATTTCTTCAAAATTTTAATTTTTGAACCATTAACAGAATTATCAAATGTCTTTTAAGATATTAGCCAGAGCAGAAGCAGGAGTCATTATGTTTCTTTTTTGATCATTTGCCTGATGTCATATAAGCCCATGGTTGATAGAACTAAGCACTTATATGTGACTTTATTAAGCCATAACATATAAACAAAAGGAGCCCTTCCAGCATGGCTCAGTGGTTGAGCATTCATGTATGAATAAGGAGGTCATGGATCAATTCCCAGGCGGGGCACATGCCTGGGATTCAGGCTCAATCCCCGGTGTGGAGTGTGTAGGAGGCAGCTGATCAATGATTTTCTCTCATCATTGATATTTGTCTGTCTGTCTCTCTCCCTTCCTCTCAAAAGTAAAGATAACAACTTTATGCTGATTGACTCACCTTATCCTAAATTGCTAATGGTTTTATGTACATATATTGAAAAAAATATTTATTGTTGAAAGTATTACGTATGACACCCCCCCCCCCGCCATTGATCCCCTCTAGCCCGTCCCCATACCCCCTGCCCCAGGTCTTCAGCATCCTATTGTCTGTGTCCATGGATTATGCATATATGCATACAAGGTCTTTGGTTGATTACCTCTGGTGCCTTCCCTCTGAGATTTCCACACTCTTTTCCATGCTTCCATGTCTCTGGATCCACTCTGTTCATCGGTTTATTTTGTTACTTAGATTCCATATATGAGTGTGATCATATGATACTTGTCTTTCTCTGACTTACTTATTTCACTTAGAATGATACTCTCCAGGTCCTTCTATGCTTTCTCAAAGGGTAAGAGATTCTTCTTTTTTACTGCTGCATAGTATTCCATAGTATAAATGTCCTGCAGCTTTTTTATCCACTCATCTACTGATGGGCAGTTGGGCTGTTTCCAGATCTTAGCTATTGCAAATTGTGCTACTATGAACAGAGGGGTGCATACATTCTTTCTGATTGGTGTTTCAGGTTTCTTAGGATATATTCCTAGAAGTGGGATCACTGGGGCAGATCCATATTTAATTTTTTGAGGAAAATCCATACTGTTTTCCATAATGGCTGCACCAGTCTGCATTTCCACCAGCAGTGTACTTGGGTTGTCTTTTCTTCACATCCTTGCCAGCACTTGTTATTTGTTGATGATAACCACTCTGACAGGTCTGAGAGGATACCTCATTGCTGTTTTGATTTACATTTCTCAGATGATTAGTGACTTTGAGCATTTTTTCATGTCTCTTGGTCATCTGTATATCATTTTTGGAGAAGTGTCTATTTATGCCCTTTACTCATTTTTTAATTGGATTGTTTGTCTTCCTTTTGTGAAGTTGTATGAGTTCCTTATATATTTTGGATTTAACCCTTTATCAGATGTATCATCAACAAAAATGTTTTCCCATACAGTGGTCTCTCTTTTCAATTTGTTGATGGTTTCTTTTGCTGTGCAGAAGCTTTTTATTTTGTAGTCCCATTTGTTTATTTTCCACTTAGTTTCCTTTACCTTAGGAGATGTATCTGTAAACATATTGCTATGAGATATGTCTGAGATTTTGCTGCCTATGGTTTCTTCTAGGATTTTTATGGTTTCAAGTCTTACTTTTAAGTCTTTTATCCTTTTGAATTTATTCTTCTGTATGGTGTAAGTTAGTTGTCTAGTTTCATTTTTTGCATATATCTGTCCAATTTCCCCAACACCATTTATGGAAGAAACTGTTTTACTCCATTGTATGCTCCTGCCTCCTTGGTAAAATATTAATTGAGGGTAATGGCTTGCATCAAATTCTGGGTTCTCTGTTCTGTTCCATTGGTCTATATACCTGTTCTTGCATACCAGTCTTTTTATGATTACAGTGGCTTTGTAGTATAACTTGAAATCTGGTATTATTATTTATCCAAGTTTTTCCCCTCAAAATTGTAAATAAGACTACAGGAAAGACAATGTATCACTTGAAGAACATTGCAAAATACTAGGGATTATAATGTAGTAAATTAGAGAAAGACTCAAAGGACGGTAACAAATATTTTGGATATTTTGTAAGTAAAGTAAAGGAAGGTGAAAAATGAACTAGAGTAGTGTGCTAATTTGAAAATAATAGAAGTAATGTGTTAATCTCATGAAATCTATTAATTATAAGCTCTAATCAAAACATAATGCTGGAATATCAGTATTCCAAAGGATCAGTATTCCAAAGGATCAGAAAATTTACATATGTGCCTCACATTATATTTTTGTTGTACAGTGCTGATCTGGACCTTGAACTTAAGGACCTACTACTACTTACTTATTATTTCTGCAGTAAGGAGCCAAGTGAATTCTGAATTCAGGTAGATGTATAAAACCATCAGCTTTGGTATCCTACAAAAATAGAAAAATATAAGAATAAGAGAATGTAAAGAAAAGGCTTAATAGTTAATGTCATACCTTGAAACGAAGAGCCAAGAAGCAGGTCACCAAGGTGGAAATGAATATATTTTTTAGATGGCTTACTCAAGAATGCAGTTTGCTTAGCATGTACTTAAATAGCTCTCTGCAGAGCAAATGGATGGTGCATTTATTAAAGCAGTGATGGTAACAACAAACTTTTCTGTTACTGATTATACAGAGTTACTTCAAAATATGAAAATAGCTTTCAACATCATTAGGACATTCAAAGCAGGCAATATATCAACAGAGACCAGCTAAAGCAATGGTTATAGCAACATTTAACACATTTCTACATGTTAAGTTGTCTAATATAGAAAGATGATGACATATACCTATTATTTTTATTTTCAAAGTTCTTAAAAAATATCTAATAGTAAAGTTGCTCGGCATTAAACTGTTTAGCGTATGGGCATCAGAGGCCAGTATTTGGAAAATGGCCATTACTCCCGTATCTTTCTTATCCTATTTTTTCCCACCCCATCTCTGATATTACAAACAACTTATTAAATATCTAAGAAAGAAGGCCAATATGTCTGGAATGTAAGAAATAAAAGGGTGCATGGTATAAGGCATGATTTGAAAAGTATGGGATCCAAATGAGGCAAGGTACTCCACATTAAGTAATTTGTTATAAGAATAATGGGAAGTTATTGATGGTTTTTAATAGGTGTGACAGTTGGGAAAGTAGGACGAAGTTTGGTAGTGGTGATTTGATGACATTTTTGTTTAAAAAATATCATTCTGATTAGAGTGGTAGACAGATGCAGTGGTTCTCAACCTTCTGGCCCTTTAAATACAGTTCCTCATGTTGTGACCCAACCATAAAATTATTTTCGTTGCTACTTCATAAGTGTAATGTTGCTACTGTTATGAATTGTAATGTAAATATCTGATATGCAGGATGGTCTTAGGCGACCCCTGTGAAAGGGTTGTTTGACTGCCAAAGGGGTCACGACCCACAGGTTGAGAACCTCTGGATTAGAGGGAGACAAAAGTTGATGTGGAGAAAGAGGTTAAAAGGCTATTGGAATTGGTCAGGCAAAAGATGATGATAGCTTAGACTTGTGTGGAGGTAGTGGCAATGGAGAGAAATGGATAGATCTGAGAGATATTTAGGAGGTAATATTGGCCAGACTTGATATGAATAATTTTAGGAGTTGAAAGAGTGGAGGGTTTGAGGATGAGTCCTTGGAGGGAAGGAAGCACAGTTTTGAGGATGATGAGATTATAATTTTTGTTCTGTACACATTGAATAAGAGGTGCTCTTGAGATATCCCAGTGGAGAGGTCAAGTAAAGTTATGATTCTTTAAACTCAGAATAACATTTGGGGGTACAGATATAAATATGTAGGGTGTGTATTAATCAAAGAAATAAACACAAGTTAAACAGTCTAGAATGAGTAGAGAATGAGAAGAAAGCCTAGAACTGATCCCTGAAGAACTCTAACTTTTAAAGGTTGGGGAGAGTAAAAAAAATCCTGCAAAAGTGACAAGTGAGGAGTTGAAATAAAGCCAGTAGAGTTTAAGTAAGATAAAGTTTGAAATGCCTGCCAGACTTAGCCACATAGAGGTTCATGGTAATTTTATCAATGATTTTCCAATGGAGTAATGGGGGTCGAAGAGAGATTGGAGAGCACTGAGGAGTAAGATAATGAGAATAGCAAGTTTAAAGAACACTATCAAGAATTTGGGCTGTTGAAAGATAGAGAGAGTCAAAAATGGGGATTTATTTTGATCTCCAGGCTTGGTTTCTTCCTGTGGGATAAATTAATGACACCTTACATCGAACATGTCCAACAACAAACTCATGATCTTGCCCTTTCTCCTAAAAAAAGGCCTGGTCTTAGAGTGCTTCCAAAATCACTAAAATGTGCCTTACATATCTTTCTTTTAAATGGAAAAGACTTTAGCATTTGCTTTGAATAAAATGAAGAAAATGAGCCTCATAGAAGTTAAGTAACTAAGTTAAGAAATTAAGTCTAATCTCTTCAATCTATGTAAAAGAGCCTGGACTGCAAACCAGGTATTTTTTTGTTTCAAACTATCTTACCTAACAATAGACAAACATGTAAATTGACTGTACCTTCGCTACACTAACCAGCCAATCAGGAGAGTATCCAAATTAACCCAACAAAGATGGCGGTTAATTTGCATACATAGGCTCCAAATGGTAGAGTTGCGAAGTCTGATGGCTCTGGGGCCGGCTCTGGCCCGAGCCCAGCCAGAGTGAAGGTCTGGGTCCTGGGTGTCAGAGGCAAACTGGTGCCAGCAGCCAAGGGAAAGGAAGGCCTATTGCACGAATCTCTTCGTGCAACAGGCCTCTAGTTAATTATAATGCCTTTCCTGTAAATTATTTTATAACAAGAAGTAATATCAGAGGTATATTTACTAACATCAGATATTATGAGCATCTCTTTATTTATCAGAAAATTCACTTCCCTAATCCTAATGCAAAGGTTAAAAATATTTTAACTCAATTATAATACATGAATTTTTCTTCCTTTCATGTGCACTTACATTTAAGTGTGAGAACCAGTAGAGAGTTGACTGTTTCAAAATAAGCCAGTATCTTTTCCAAGTAAAAAAGGAGATTCCTGTAGACTTTCTTTTTTTCCAAAGGCACCCCTTGCATTTCACATGGCCCAACTCAGTACAGGCCATTGCACACAACAGAGTTCTAAAAAAAAAAAATCTCTTTTCCTCAGAGAAAAATAAGGGCAAGGCCCTTCTAAACCAAGACACTGCAAAAAAACAACAACAAAAAACAGGAATAAAGTTAATCTGTATACCATTAAAATGTAGATTTTAAATTATAACATTTTCATAAGTTTACAATAATCTAACAACTTATCAATATTAGACAACATTTTTCTTCTAACTGTAAATGGCAACACCATTATCTTTTATTTACTGTGGCCATTTGTAGTTCATATTTTAACAATCTTCTAGCCATTTGCTTCTGGTAATCTTTATCTCACTGGTATATTAAGAATATTAACCTTTTGACTGTTATATATATATATATATATATATATATATATATAAAGTATTCTCCCCCAAATACAATCTTTTATTTTTATCTATGGCATTTTGTATGTATGTAAGTTTTAACTATTTAATCACATGTAGTAATGTTTTATGTTTTTAACATCATATTTAAAATTATTTATTTTTTACATTCAAATCAATACTTCTGAATTATATTTTGTATATGATATAATATGATGATCTAGGTGTAATTCTCTTTTCCAATTGTTTTGAAAGTTGCCCAAATTGCCTATTAAGTAATCTATCTTTTATCCATTAATTTGAAATATAACCTTGATTATATACTAAATTGTTTTTAGACTAGACTGTTTCTGGATTTTATAATTTACTTTATTTAAATTTCCCATATATTTTTGTTTGGCCATTACAATAGTATATGAATTATACATTTAGATTGTATTTTTGTGATTTATTAGGTTTGATTCTCTCCTCATTAACTTTAGAATTTTTTTCATTGATGTTTCTGATGTCTTTCCCCCTGATAAACCTTTAAATTTAGGCTCAACTGCCAAACAAATCTCATTCACCCTTTATTTGAAATAAGATTATATTTAAAATTAATTTAAGGAAATTTGTCATATTTACAATATTGAGTACACTAAGGCAGGAACATCATCAGATAACATTTTTTTCTCAAGACTTCCTTTGTTTCTTACTGAAAAATTTGCATTTCCCTCTATGTATGACTTACAAATTTAAGTTTATTCTTCTGTATTTTATAGTTGTTGGTTTTTTGGAAATATTTTTTCTTTTCCTGGCTATCATTTTATTACTGTTAAATAATTGATGCCACTAATGGTTATAATCCAAATACTGTGGGATGTCTTATTCCATGTGTATGTAAATAGCCTAAAACCATAAAATTCTACCAAAAATGTAATTGTTATGGTTTAAGTGAAAATAAAAGTTATTGGACACAAATAAACTTTTATCTGTGTTAAGTAAACAAAATTAAGAATATGATTAAGAGCAGAATTAGGCTCTTTATTTTCAATCCCTTCAAAAGATCTCAATATAATAAATATTTAAATTTTGTCTCAAAGTACTTATATATACTGAGTTCCTTAAAATATTTCGTTTCCTCAAAATTCCAAAGCAAATTTATTTATAACATTAAGAATTCTCCTTTAAAATTCAGCTTATATTATATTATTTACAATTGACTTACAATTGTATAATATTATAAATTTATAGTTGCATTTTTAAAAAAGTCATTACTCAAAGGTTCAGTTGTAACAGTTAACACAAATTACCAAATTACTATTATTTTACTCTGATTAGTTTTATAATATTTTATAATACTCTTTATTCTCACAGGGTTCTACAAATATGCGCAATTTCTCTGGCAGGTTTTAGTTGAATAGATCCTCAAATTAATATTTGAGAGTTTATGCTCAAAGTATAGGCCTCTTCACAAGGCCAAATCTAGGTATACATTTTTCTTTAGTAAGCTACTTCTTAAGAGCATATTACTAAAGAAAACAGTTTATCTTAGAATTCTAAAACCATGGTACTACTTGTGCAGTAGGGCATTCTTTTCTTGTGTGTGTTCACACAAATATAAGTATTTGGGAATGTTGGGGCTTCTAAGGTTGTAATAATTTTGCAAAATTGCTATTTTAAATTATGGCCACTACCATTTCCTTTTACTGTGGAATAATGGTTTCTCAGATAAATCCTTCTTTTTTTAAGCTACAAGAGACTTTAGAGGTCATTTAGCTCAAGTCTTTGCTTTACCTATCCATGTATATAAAGAGCCAGGGGCCATCACATCCAAAACAACTGAATGGACAGCCGAACAGGCTGAGTGGGGCAACCAGGTCAGCAGGGGTTTTAGTGAGGGACAACCAAATGATTGAGCAGCAGACTGCATGGGGCGATCAGGCCAGCAGAGGGGGCAGTGAGGGGGGACCAAACAACCAAACAGCAGGCTGCATGGGGCAACCAGGCTGGCGAGGGGGGGGGGAGTGAGGGGGACCAGGCCAGCAGGAGGGGCAGTTGGGGGAGACCAGAACAGCATGGGGGGGCTGTTGGGGGCGAACAGGCTGGCAGAGGGGGGCAGTGAGGGGCGACCAGACTAGCAGAAGCGGGTAGTGTGGGGCGACCAGGCTGGCAGGACAGGGAAGTAAGGGGCAATCAGGCCAGCAGAGGGGTGCAGTTGGGGGCAACCAGGCTGGCAGGAGGGGCGGTAAGGGGCGACCAGGCTTTTGGGGGGCAGTTAGGGGTGACCAGGCCAGCATAGAGGTGCTTTGGGGGGTTACCAGGTCAGCAGGAGGGCAGTTTGGGGCAACCAGATTGGTGGGGGGGGACAGTTAGGGGTGATCAGGTCGGCAGAGGCGGTTAGCAGTAATCAGGCTTGCGGCGGGGGGGAGGGGGGGTCAGTTAGGGGCAATCCGGCAGGCAGGCAGGTGAATAGTTAGGAGCCAGTGGTCCTGGATTGTGAGAGGGATGTCTGACTACCGGTTTAGGCCTGATCCCTGGGATTGGGCCTGAACCAGCAGTTGGGCATCCCCTGAAGAGTCCTGGATTGGAGAGGGTGCAGGCTGGGCT
Source organism: Myotis myotis (assembly GCF_014108235.1). Lineage (NCBI taxonomy): Eukaryota > Metazoa > Chordata > Mammalia > Chiroptera > Vespertilionidae > Myotis > Myotis myotis. The sequence goes on along the minus strand of NW_023416346.1, from coordinate 101,476,520 downwards.
GAGGGGAGCCCTCTGTGCACGAATTTCTTGCACCGGGCCTCTATTAGAAAAATAAATCCAAAAGAAGTCTAGTGACATGTGTTATGTCATTAGCAGTTGGTGATAAAGCTTGACAGAGAATGTAGAATCTCCTATTATATTAGCTGCCTATCCCCAGTGAAATTGCTTGGGATTTTCTTTAAGTGTCTGTGCTGGTTTCAAATTAAAAATGAATGTTCTCATGGCTTATTAAATTGTCACCTTTAAAATGAAGGTCTTGTTCACTCAGGACATATTGGTCAAAATGATCATGACAGCAAAAATATGTTCAAATATTAAGATTCACCAGAAGTTGGGCTTCTTATAAGAATGATCTCATCACAATGTTAACAAAAGGGACCTATCTGGAAAAAATGGTCTCTGTTTAATGGAATGAGAAAAAGCACTGGGTTTTTTCTATGTGTGAAAGACTGCTCTGTGTTTTCTGGAAGTTGAAGAGTAAAGGATTATGAAAAACACACACCACTTAGGCACCTAACATGTAGTCTGCTATTCATACCCCCACTTTGTTTTTAAAACTTTATAATCAGTCACATTATTTTATCTACCTTTATTTTTTAAATGTAATTTATTGGCCCACATAATTTACTCAAGTTTATAATCTAATTAGTTGGTGCACATGGACCAGTAAAGCCAAATCATTTATCTTATGCTTTCACTATAGATGGTCAAGCTCAAGCAGAAAACATAAGAGTAGGTTTGGATAAATGGGTAATTGTAGCTGATGGTAGTTTCTTTTTTTTAAAAAAAATATTTTTATTGATTTCATAGAGGAAAGGAGAGGGAGAGGGAGATAGAAACATCCATGATGAGAGAGAGAATAATTGATCACTGCCCTCCTGCATGACCCAGGGATGAAGTCCGCAACCCGGGCATGTGCCCCGACCGGGAATTGAACTATGACCTCCTGGTTCATAGGTTAATGCTCAACTATTGAGCCATGCTGGCCAGGCTGATGGTAGTTTCTTATACAGTTTTAAAGTGTTCAACTTTAATTCCAGTAAAATTTCATTGTGAAATTGGGATAGTTTGAAAAATGACTGACAAAAGGAAAACATATGCACTAAAGTTGAATTCATGTCCAATTTTTAGACCTGAGGTATGTGCATTCCTTTGAATTAACCATTACTAACAAGAAATTTTGATGTGGCATGCACATGTAGAAATAAATATATGCTCATGAAACAGTTTAAAAAATTCTATAACATCTCTGAGAAAGATAATCAATGTCATGCTTTGGCTTCCCAATATAAGCAGCAGGTAAGAAAACATATTTACAGGAAACAAGGGAATAAAGGAAACAAACAGACACTTACAATTGAGCCAATTTTGGGCTTTCACCTTCATTAAAAAATATATAAAAGCCTACAAAGAAAAGGATAACTAATTAATCCATTAGGTTGAGTGTGTTCATAGTGATTATGCTGCAATCACTGATAGACCAGGCAGTGATACCATTTTAACTTCATTTAAAACTGTAGAATTAATATGTAACAACTTAAAACAATACAGAAAATTTTTACTTAAATAAATTCTTTGCTTTGATTATATAAAAGTGAAGTCAAAAGAAGTAATACATTATACTTTCATATCTATTGTCTCATCTGATCAAAAATCAGGAAACAATATGTCAAATTTTCAGTATCTAGAATTGTTCATATATATGGATTTTCTTCTTTAACCTTAATGTGATGACTTAGATTAATAGGCTGAAATCTATTAAATTTTCAAATTTCTGCACTAAACCTTTCTTTGTCATGCTATACTATTTTTTTAAATATACTACTAGAATCAATTTGCTAATATATATTTCAAAATTTATATTTATATTCATACTTTACCATGTTTGCAGTTTCTTTCTTGTTTTTCTTTTTCTTTTTTGCTAACAAGGTAATGGTAGTTCAATGGAGTTTAGAAAGCATTAGAATGATATATTATAATTTGAGAAACCATGGTTCATAAATCTTTTATGCTGGCCTCCTTTTTAGGAGGTTTTTCTGAAAAAAATCTTCCATTTATTCTATGGTAATTTGTATGCTAATAATTCCTTATTTCCGTTTTGTCACTTTTGGCCTTTTATATTTTTTATGGAAGCTTTTCATTTTAATGTATTTGAATTTTGTGTTAATGATAACAAGAATAATAAACAAACCAGCAATGAAACCTAAAATTCTTCTGTATCGTACCCATCACCAGTAGTCACATTAGACATAAGTGATCATTTTCAATGGTTTCTATTTTTAGCTCTTTTTGCAATTGTCTTCACACTCTAATATGCTTTGCCTCCAGCCTTTATCCATCAGCTTCAAACAAGATGTATTGATTTTTGATTATGAAATAAAAGAGAAGGAACATAACACACATGCATTACTTTCTCTCCCTTTATTACTTCCCCCAATTTTTGTTACAGGCTGCTTTTCCTCTTAAGTACATTGTCTTTAGACAGTCATCTATTCCTAGTTTGAGGATTTGTAAACTTCAGGTATGTTCAGGTTATACACTGAACCACCAATTTTAGGTAAATAATAAAAATGATTCACTACTAATGTTAAAATAATAAAAAATAAAACTATATTTTAAAATTCATCAGCATAATCCTTATCATTAGTAAGAAGGTATATTAACTTGCAACACTTCACCAAAGTACTTATATATGGCATAATAACTCATAGCCCAAGCCACATATCAAGTTACGCATTCAGCTCATTGGATAAAGTAAAATATTTTGTTTGTGTATACAAAGTTAAGTTTACCTCTATTTTAAAAAATAGGATACTTAGCTACATAGCTCTTAATCTCTCTCTCTCTATATATATAAGCCTAAGCTACCGGAACGGTGGAATGACCGGAATGATCTGTCTCCATGACATGCACTGACCACCAGGAGAGAGTCGCCCAATGTAGGAGCTGCCCCCTGGTAGTCAGTATGCTCCCACAGTGGGAGCGCTGCTCAGCCAGAGGCTGGGCTCATGGCTGGTGAGCGCAGTGGTGGTGGCGGGAGCCTCTCCCGCTTCCACGGCAGCACTAAGGAGTAGCGAGCCAAGCGGTAAGGAGTGAGCAGGCAAGTGGTTAGGAGTGAGCAGGTGGGCAGTTAGGAGTGAGCAGCAAGTGTTTAGGAGTGAGGGATCCCAGATTGCCAGAGGGATGTCCGACTGCAGGTTGATTGGGCCTAAACCGGCAGTCGGCCAACCCCAAGGGGTCCCGGATTGCGAGAGGGTGCAGACCAGGCTGAGGGAACCACCCCCACCCCCGCACAAATTTTGTGCACCAGGCCTCCAGTATTACATAAAAATTTGGTGCCCAACTCTAATATTTCATATTTGAGATTACGGTTTTACTATTTTTAAAGAACTATCAGAAAATGTAATTTTAAAAAATGAAATGGAGGTAAATTTTTGTGATATGGTACCTACTTCCACTTTTCCAGACATTTCTGCATATCCTTGTTAGCAATGCCAATTTCTTTTGTATTTTTGGAAGAAGATAAAATTTATTGACATAAAAATTTAAAATATCAAGTATTAAAATACTTGTGAAGTTTTCATAGTGTGTCATACATTACACTTTCATTCCTATTGCCTCCTCTGATAAAAAATCCTACAAAGTATGTATAATGAATGTAATCATTCCCACTTTACAGGTGATGAAATAATTTCAGAATGATACAACCATGTGTCTAAGACCACAGTTTGTGGCAAAGCAGAGAGAGCTATCTCTTGGATCAATATTTTTCAGTCCCTAGGCCAGAGATCTATACATGTTAACACATTATGGCAAACAATATTCATATTCTATTCACCTAGTATTATGCCTGGCACAGAGTTGGTGCTTAATAAACACTGGCAATTCTTGTTATTTTTATTCAAAACTATAGCAATCAATACTATAATAAACTGAAGTCAAAACAGAAATATATAGAGATGAAAGCCCCCAAATAGAATTGAAATCTTAAATGATTACTGAGTCTTTAAACAACATGCATCCATATATTTCATTATACCATTATTCAGGTATTTTGAGAGCTCTCAGACTAAGCTTCAGTTCCTTGTCTCTCCTGGATTATCTAAATCAGGATATTTGTACCATGGAACTCTTCACAGTTTGTTCAAGTTTGTCAACTAATTTTCAGAATATCTTTAATGCATAAAATAAAATGTATATGATTACAAAGGAAATCAGTAATGTTGAAATACAGTTCTCAACCTCTGAAAATTAATTTGTGATTAAATAAAATAGGAACAACCAAATTATTGTAGATTTTAAGTAGTTATGAGTACAAATTATTTGGTTTCAGTGTGGTATACATTTTACAAGGAAGAGTAGAAAGCTTCTTTTAGGCCTCCAGTCCTAAGTACTCCAGCAAAGTTTACCAGTTGGAAATAAAGGTTTGAAGTTGAAGATACACTATGGACTTGCCTATTATTAATGAAATAATGCTTTTCCTCCAATTCGGACTTTCATTTCTGCATGCAGAGCTTCTTTAATCCAGTGGTTCTCAGGGCGGGGGTTGGGGGGAGTGATTTCTTTTCTTTCAGGGGCATTTGGCAATATATGGAGACATGTTTGGTCATCACAACTTGAGTAGCATATTGGTAGAGGACAAGGGTGAAGCTAAAACATTTTACAATGCATAGTACAACCACTTACAACAAATAATTATCTGCCTAAAATGTCAATAATGTGAAGTTGAGGCATTTCGCTTTAGCTGAAGAGTATATAAGGGAGGAAAGAGTGGTAGAATTTCTCAAACACATTCAAACCCTTAATAACAGCCATTTTCCATCTTATAATTAGTTTTAAATGACATATATTTCTGCTCCTTATTCTGTGAGGAGTCTAGTAATTTATTTTTAGTGTTGTAGATTGTACGTAATTACTTCTATGAGAAATTTAAAAATATCATGGATGGTTCTCTTCCCAAATTGTACATGCTGTCTAAGAGATACCAAAGCAATTGGTTGGTTAAATTTTTCATTATTTGGGTTGACTGTTTTGACATTTTATAGACAGAGATAAACTAAGAATATGGCAAAAACTTTCAAAAGCAAAACTAAAATATTGATCTTAGTGTCTACATTTAGAATACAGGAATTTCCTTTTGAAGTATTGAAAAAATATGAAGAAATCCCATTTGGAGATTTAAGTTAATTATTTTATCAAAATATTTATCTTAAAATAATTTTTCTGGAAGACATTCAGAGAGGTTTAATTTGCAATTAAAAAATTAAAATAAACCATAACCAAGTGGGATTTATTCCAGGGATGCAAGGATGGTACAATATCTGCAAATCAATAAACATGATACATCACATAACCAAATTGAGAGATAAAAACCATATAATTATATCAATTGATGCAGTAAAAACATTTGACAAAATCCAAAACCATTTCTTTATAAAAACTCTCAGCAAGGTGGGAATAGAAAGATCAAAGCTCAACATAATAAAAGCCATATATGACAAACCTACAGCCAACATCATACCCAATGGGTAAAAACTAAAACCATTTCTCCTAAGAAAAGGAACAAGACAGGGATGCCCACTCTCACCACTCCTGTTTGACATGATACTGGAAGTACTAACGATAGCTATCAGACAAAAGGAGGAAATAAAAGGCATCCAAATTGGAAAAGTAGAAGTAAAATTGTCATTATTTGCAGATGACATGATATTGTACATAGAAAACTCCAAAGAGTCCATAAAAAAACTACTAGAATTAATAAATTTGGTAATGTAGCAGAATAAAAAATTAACACTCAGAAATATACGACTTTTTTTATACACCAATAATGCATTCACAGAAAAAGAAACTAAAAAATTTCCATTTACCATTGCAACAAAAAAATTAAGATACCTAGGAATAAATTTAACCAAGGAGGCAAAGGACCCATACTCAGAAAATTACAGGATACTGAAAAAAAAGATAGAGGAAGACATAAACAAATGGAAGAATATACCATATCATGGATTGGTAGAATCAATATCAGTAAAATGTCCATACTACCCAAAGCAATCTACAGATTCAATGCAATCCCCATTAAAATACCAAAGGCATACTTCAAAGGCCTAGAACAAACTCTCCAAAAATTCATCTAGAAAAAAAAGACCCTGAACAGTTGCAGCAATCTTCAGAAAGAAGAATAAAGTTGGAGGGATCAAAATACCAGATATCAAGCCATACTACATAACCACTGTTCTCAAAACTGCCTGGTACTGGCACAAGAACAGACATTTAGAACACTGGAACAGAAGAGAGAACCCAGAAATCGACTCAAGCCATTATGCACAATTAATATTGGACAAAGGAGGCAAGAGCATACAATGGAGTCAAGACAGTCCCTTCAATAAGTGGTGTTGGGAAAATTGAACAGATACATGCAAAAAAATGAAACTAGACCACCAACTTACACCATACACAAAAACAAACTCAAAATGGATATGGGACTTAAATGTAAGATGGGAAACCATAAAAATATTAGATGAGTCCACAGGCAGCAAAATAGCAGACATATATTGTAGCAATATCTTTACTGATACAGCTCCTAGGGCAATGGAAACTAAGGAGAAAATAAACAAATGGGACTACATCAAAATAAAAAGCTTCTGTACAGCAAACAAACAAACAAACAAACAAAAAACCATCCACAAAACAACAAGACAGCCCACTGCATGAGAGAACATATTTGCCAGTGCTATCTCTGATAAGGGTTTAATCCAAAATTTATAGGGAACTCATTCAACTTAATAAAAAGAAGATAAACAATCCAATCAAAAAATGGGCAAAGGACCTAAATAGACACTTTTTGAAAGAAGACATAAGGAAGGCCAAGAGACACAGGCAAACATGCTCAAAGTCAGTAATCGTCAGAGAGATTCAAATCAAAACAACAATGAGGTACCATCTCAGATCTGCCAGAATGGCTACCAGCAACAAATCAACAAATGACAAGTCTCTTCAACAAATGGTGCTAGGAAAATTGGACAGGCATATACAAAAAGAAGAAACTAGACCACCAACTTACACAATACACAAGAATAAAGTTAAAATAGATAAAAGACTTAAAAGTATGTAATCCTATATAATAAAAGTGCAATATACAAATCAACCAAATGGTGGAACAAGTGGTTGGCAGGGGGTGGGGCCAGGTCAGCCAAGGCACGTGCCAGCGGGCAGAGGGAGGGGACAGCGATGGGGTGGAGGGGGGATGACAGTGGTGACCAGCAGCGACCAGTGGTGAGGTGATGGGGGCCTGGTGCCTTCCCCTGATTGCCCTCCTGGTTGCCTCCCATAGAGGGAGGTCATAGGTGGCGGCAGCAGTGGGACATCGCCTGAGGGCTCCTGGACTGCGAAAGGGTACAGGCCAGGCTGAGGGACCCCCCCGAGTGCACGAATTTTCATGTACCGAGCCTCTAGTGAAACCATAAAATCCTAGAAGTAAACATAGGCAGTAATATCTCAGTCATTTCATGTAGCAGAATTTTTGCTGATACATCTAGGGCAAGAGAAACAAATGAAAAAATTAGCAAATGGGACTACATCAAACTAAAAAGCTTCTGGACAGCCAAAGAAACAAGCATCAAAATGAAAAGGGAACCCACTGTATGAAAGACATCTTTGCCAATGATACATCTTATAAAGGGTTAATTTCCAAAACATATAAAGAACTCATCCAACTCAAAAAAAGGAATACAAATAACACAATTTAAAAATGGGCAAAGAACCTGAATAGACACTTCTCCAAAGAGGACATACAGATGGACAATAGACATATGAAAAAATGCTCAACATCATTAATCATCAGAGACATGTAAATTAAGCTACAATGAGATATCAGCTTACACCTGTCAGAATGGCTACCATCAACAAATCAATAAATGACAAGTGCTGGTGAGGATGTGGAGAAAAGGGAACCCTAGTACACTGCTGGTGGGAATATAGACTGGTACAGCCACTATGGAAAACTGTTTGGAGTTTCCTCAAAAAATTAAAAATGCATAAGAAGAAAAAGAAAGAGAAAGAACAAAATAAAAAATATATAGGATAAAATAATAAAAAATTTCTTCCTTTTTTTTTTTTTTTGCTGTCCCCAATATTAATAAACATACTCTCAAACCCACCTGAACTCGTGTTGCTAAATCTTTCTTATATGAAGTAAAAAACCCACATACTGCAGGCTGGCATGATGCAGATTTGCTGGAGGTGGGACCCTATCTGGTAACAAAATTACAAGTAGCCCAGAATCTGTGAAGTACCATAGTTGTTTTTCCGGTGTTTTTATATTGTCAGTGCTTCGTTCAATGTTTTTGCAATTACACTAACTTTCTTCTCCTTAATTCATGATGCCTACATATCTCCTACTCACTCAATAATATCAAAAGAGGGGAGAGTGTACAATGGACATAGGGGTGCACACAGGGTGGGGGAAAAGTAGGTTTTCCACTGTGAGTTGGTGAAAGTGAGTTTATTTATTGTATTATTTTCGATAAGAACAACTGTAAATCTACTTTTGCCCACCCTATATATTCTTTTGAATTAGTGTTTTGGGTATCTTCAGATAAATCCCAGAAGGAGAACACTGGGTTGTAAGACAAATCTATTTTTAATTTTTTTTAAGAAACTGCATACTGTTTTCCATAGTGGCAGCACCAGCCTGCATTCCCACCAGTAGTGTAATGGGGTTCCCTTTTCTCCATATCACTGCCAGCACTTGTTTGCTGATTTATTGATGGTAGCCATTCTGGCAGGCATGAGTTAATACCTCATTGTGGTTTTAATTTGCATTTTTCTGATGATTAGTAATGTTGATGTATTCATATGTCTCTTGGACATCTGAATATCCTTTTTGGAGCAGTCTATTCAGGTACTTTGACATTTTTAAATTGGATTATTTGTGTTTTTTGGTGTTGAATTTTATAAGTTCTTTATAAATTTATCAGATGTATCATTGGTGAATATGTTCTCCCACTCAGTGGTTTGTCTTTTCGTTTTGTTGGTTTCCTTTGCTGTGCAAAACATTTTAGTTTGATGTAGTCCCATTTGTTTATTTTTTCTTTTGTTTCCCTTGCTCTAGGAGATATACCAGAAAAAATATTGCTAAGAGAAATGTCCAAGATTTTACTGCCTGTCTCTGATTCTTCTTGAGTTAGTCCTGCAGATCCATTCAAGAGGTTCTGTGCCCCAGGCTAAAATAGCAGATTCCTCTACAGGGTGTGAGCTCCAGTGGGGCAACAGGTAGGTTGGGAGGGTTGGATGGTGCAGTTACCTTAGGCTGATGTTGATTGGACGAGAGTGTTTGGCTGTTGTCATTTTTTAATTTGAAAATCTAAGGGAAATAAATGTCAGTGCTCCTTACTAAACAGTTGGGTATTGCATGTTTAAAAAATTCTTGAGCAACAGCAATGTGCCTCTTCTGGCATACCAGTGTTCACACTGGTTGAAAATCGCTGGAGTTGGCTAATTCTTCTTACTGTAGTCCTATTTCTCAAAATTGTTTTAGCTATTATAATTCGTTTGCCTTTTCATATAAATTATAATTGTGAAGAATTTACATAATCAGATGTTGAGTCTTCCAATCCATAAACACAGTATTTCTCACCACTTATTTATATCTTCTTTGATTTATTTCATTGGTGTTTTGTAGATTTTGAAATTTGAGTACTAAACATGTTATATTATATTTACACCTATGCATTTCATTTTTTCAGTATTGTAAATCTATTGTAGTTTAAATTTTGGTGTCTATGTGTAAATTCTAGGTTATAGAAATGAAGCTGAGTTTTTTTTAAGTGTATTTTCAATCCTATGACATTGCTGAAATCATTTATTAGTTCTAGGTTTTTGTAGACTGATTAGAATAGTTTATATGTACACTAGAGACACAGTGCATGAAATTCATGCACTCAGGGGAGGTCCCTCAGCCCAACCTGTTCTCTCTCGCAGTTTGGGATTCTTCTAGCAGTCTGGGGCTCTTGCAGTCCTGGACCCCTCACTCCTTACCACCTGCCTGCAGCAGCAGAGGTGGGAGAGGCTCCCGTCACAACCGCTGAGATTGCCAGCCATAAGCCTGGCTTCTGGCTGAGTGACGCTCCCCTTATGGAAGCACACTGACCACCAGGGGGAAGCTCCTGCATTGAGCGTCTGCCCCCTGGTGGTCAGTGCGCATCATAGTGACCAGTTGTTCTGCCCTTTGGTTGATTTGCATATTAGCCTTTTATTATACAGGACTAGAGGCCCGGTGCACAAAAATTTGCGCACTCGGGGGGGGGGGGGAGGGGGTCCCTCCGCCCGGCCTGTGCCCTCTCACAGTCTGGGACCCTTCAGGAGATAACAACCTGCTGGCTTAGGCCTGCTCCCGGGTGGCAGAGGGCAGGCCCAATCCCTAGGTGCAGCCCCTGGTCGAGTTCAGAGCAGGGCCGATTGGGGAGTTGGGGTGCCGCCCCCTGTCATGCACAGAGCAGGGCGGATCAGGAGGTTGCGATGCCACCCTCAGTCACGCACAGGGTAGGGCTGATAGGGGGGTTGGGACACCTCCCCCTGTCACACTCAAGGCAGGGTCGATGGGGAGGTTGTGGCGCCACCCCCTGTCACGCACAGAGCAGGGCCCATCAGGGGTTGGGGCGCTGTACCCTGTCACACACAAAGCAGGGCTGATCAGGGGTTTGGGGTGCCTTCCCCTGTCATGAACAGAGGAGGGCAGATAGGGAGGTTGTGGTCCCGCCCCCTGTCACACACAGAGCCGCAGGGCGATCAGGGGGTTTGGGAGCTGCCCCCTGTCATGCTGATCCCGGTGCCGGGAGGCCTTGCAGCTCCACTGATCCCGGTGCTGGGGGGCCTCGCGGCTCCACTGATCCTGGTGCTGGGAGGCATATTACCCTTTTACTATATAGGATAGAGGCCTGGTGCACGGGTAGGGAGGGGATGGCTGGTTTGCCCTGAAGGGTGCCCTGGATCAGGATGGGGGGTCCCCACTGGGGTGCCTGGCCAGCCTGGATGAGGGTATGATGGCTGTTTGCAGCTGGTCACACACCTTTCAGGGTGGGAGTCCCCACTGGGGTGGCTGGCCAGTCTCGGTGAGGGCCTGAGGGCTGTTTTCAGGCTGGCGGGTGACTGAAGCTCCCAACTGCTCTTTTTTTTTTTTTTTTTTCTTTTTTTTTTTCTGGGCCAGCTTTAACTCTGAGGCTTGGCTCCAGCTCTTAGGCCTCAGCTGCTGAAAGCAGGTATCTGGTTTGTTTGGGTTCCAAAATCGAAACACTGTTTCAACTCCAGCTCTGAGCTGGCTGGCTGAAAGCAGGTTTCTGGGGTTTTGTTTAGCTTCTATATTTGTAACAATGTTTCAAACTGCAAGCTCAGAGGCCGGCAGCGGCAGGCAGGGAACGTTGGAGTCCCCTGTCACTGAAGCAAGCAAGCCTCATGTTAGCTTCAAGCTGCCTGGCTGATGGCCGTCATCTTGGCTGGCAGTTAATTTGCATATCGCCCTGATTAGCCAATGGGAAGGGTAGTGGATGTAAGGCTAATTACCATGTTTCTCTTTTATTAGATAGGATAATTATGCCATCTGCAACTATGGACAGTTTTAGTTCTTTTAAGTCTGTTTTTATTTCTTTTTCTTATCTTATTGTGCTAACTAGAAAGTCCAGCACTATTTTGAATAAGAGAATGACAGAAAGGGCATTCTTACTTTATTCCTGATCTTAGTGGGAAAGCATTCAATCTTACATCATTACACATGATTTTTTGCTATAGATTTTTTGTAATTGTTTTTATATGGTTATCCAGCTTTTATTTCTCAGCATGTTAATATACTAGATTACTTGATTGATTTTTGAATATTGAACCAGCCTAGCATATCTGGAATGAATTCCCCATGGCTATGGTGTATATTTCCTTAATTTATCACTGAATTCTATTTGCTAATATATTGTCAAATATTTTTACATCTATATTAAATGGGTATTGTTCTGTAGTTAATTTTTTTCTACTTTTCACATCTGGATTTGCTATCATCTATATACATAAAAGCCTCAGCAACTGTTATGACCAAACAACCAGGACAACCTGAACGACCAGTTGACCAGTTGCTATGACATGCACTGATCACCAGGGGCAGTCACTCAATGCAGAAACTGCCCCCTGGTGGTTAGTACACTCCCACAGCCAAAATCCCACTGTCCCTCCCCCCAGTTGGCTAACCTACCAGGGTCCCTCCCCCAAGCCAGCCAGCCCCCCTGATAGGCCTTGATCGCTGGCCAGGACGAGGGACCCCACCCGTGCATGAATTTGTGCACCGGGCCTCTAGTAGTAATACTAACGTAATAGGATGAACCTAGAATTAGTGGCTTCCATTCTATCTTTGGAAATGATTGTGTAGAATTGATATCAATTCCTCTTTAATATTTGGTAGAATTTTCCAATAAAACAATTTGGGACTAAATTTTTTAAATTTCAAATTAAATTGTTCATAATAAGTTTAGGATTATGGAAGTTATCTATTTTATATTTGGTTATTTATGGTATTGTGTGCTTTTTGAAGAATTGGTCCACTTAATCTAATTTGTTAAATTTATGTGTGTATATAGAGTTATTTATAGCATTTCTCTCTATACTCCAGTGCCTCTAGCTATTTTTCAGTTACTCTGATATGCCATGCTACCTCCTGCTAAAGGACATATGTGCGTGCTGTACCCTCCAACTTAAATGCTCCATCTCCATCCACCTATCTACACATACCTTCTTTAGTTTGCCTCTAGTTTCCCCTCTTTCAGATCTATTAGTTCTTCAAAGATATCTTTCCTGATAGCTTCTCTGCTTCCATCAATTCTGAGAAACACAGAACTCTAGGTCAGGTTATTATTATATATTTTATAAAACTGAATAACTTTTCTTTGCAGTGCCCATCTCAGTTTGTAATTAGACACACTTATATTTGTAATTAAAAGTTTAATATGTTTTGCTGACTACAATATACATGCCATGAAACTATGTCTGCTCTTTCAAACCTTTGTATTACTAATTTATCAAAAGATACATCATTAATAATAAATAAACAGCAACTAATCACTGGCTAATCATATGAAGGGCATATAATTTAGGTATACATATTGGAAAGGGTAGTCTAATGCGGAGTCTAATGTTGGAGACTTAGAATTAAATGAAGAATATTTCTTTTCTCTGCAAGTGGTATCCATGATGCATTATCTTTAGTAGTGAAACAGAAAGTGAAGATATTCTCATGTGATGGGCAGTATCACTTTCTGGATTTAACTTGTAAGTAAAGTTTCCTTACACACTTTCCACTTCTCTCATTCCACGCACCTTTCCCCACAAGCCCTCAGACTCTACAAGAGAAGGTTCACTTTGATTGGTACTTTTAGACAAATTTCAATTGTGAAATATTAGGAAAATTATTATCTTCTCTAAAACAGTTAACTCCCTGTAAAGTTGAAGTATCTGACTATTACATTAATTTAATAAGTTTGCACAGATTCATGCAATCTGACTTTAATTATATGATTAGTGCCATTCAATAACTCAAGTTCATATTAGAAGCAAAACATATCTATTATTTAAAAGACTATCTTTATTCTTGTGTATACCCTATTTTTAACATGGAGAATTATTTTTATATTTTTATTGGATTTATTGGGGTTACATTGGTTAATAAAATTATATAATTTTCAAGTGTACAATTTTATAATACATCATTTATATATTGCATGGTGTGTTCACCATTTATTATCACTTTGCTCTCTTCTACTGCCCCCACCTCCCTTTCTCTCTGGTAATAACCATACTGATGTCTATGCCTATGAGTTTTTTTTGTTTTTTTTTTTTTGCTTAATCCCTACATCTATTTCACCCAGCCCCCACGATTCCAGATCTCTGACAGCTGTTAGCCTGTTCTCTGTAACTATGGGTCTGTTTTATTTTGTTTGTTTATTTTAATCATTAGATTCCAAAATAGGTAAAATCATATGGTATTTTCTTTCTCTGACTAGCTTATTTCATTTAGTGTAATACTCTCTAGGTCAATCCATGCTGTTACAAAAGGTAAGATTTTCTTTTTTTAATGACCTAGTAGTATTCCATTGTGTAAATGTGCCACAGCTTTTTTTATCCACTAATTTACTAATATAGGACATTTCTTGTAGCAATATTTTTTATGATATATCTCTTCTGTCAAGGGAAGCAAAAGAAGAAATAAAGAATGGGACACCAAATTAAAAAGTTTTTGTATAGCAAAGGAAACCATCAATAAAATGAAAAGACAACTCACTGAATCAGAGAACATATTCACCAATGATACATTTGATAAAGGGTTAATATCAAAATTTCATAAAGAACTCAAAAGACTTAACACCAAAAACAAAAAATCTAATTTAAAAGTGGGTGAAGGACCTGAATAGACATTTTCTAAAGAGGCCATATAGATGAATAATAGACATATGAAGAGATGTTCAACATCACTGAAAATCAGGTAAATGTAAATTAAAACTGCAATGAGATATTACCTTACACCTGTCAGAATGGCTATCATCAACAAGTGCTGGTGAGGATGTGGAGAGAAAGGAACCCTAGTACACTGCTGGTAGGAATGCAGACTGGTACAGCCATTGTGGAAAACAGTGTGGAGTTTCCTCAAAAAATTAAAAAGTGTAGCTACTTTATGACCCAATGATTATACTTCTAGGAATAACTTTGAACACTCAAGTTCTTGATTCAATAGGAAAGTGAATGTTTTAGAAAGGAAGGAATGGGAATGGATGTTTCTGAAATGTATTGTGCTTGTAAACCTCACTAATCTAATTCCTAGCATATATTATAATTAATATTGTTTTAGCTCAGTGAGAACAAGTAATGAGTGGATAGATATGTCCAGTTTAATTATAACAAATTAGAGACATTGCTCTGTGCAGTGATATAACCCAAGAAAATTTGCAGTCCTTCATAGGAAATAAGAAAACAGAAATTCTTATGAAATAATAAAAAAAAAAGGTGAAAATGAAGTATTTTCTCCAAGCTCTGACAAAGAGTATAACATTTCTAAGTATTTTGGTGATGGAATTTTTTTCTTTCATGTAACAAACATGCTTGGTTGCCTATTACATGCCAGACAATTATTCTAGTTCCACATTTCCTTGTTTGAGCACATTCAAGTTAGTCATGATTTCATGCAGGTAAGAAGCATTCACCAGGCTCTTTTACGCTAGTAGGACTCAAAGAGATGGTTCAGGTAAACAAGGTAAATCCAGCCATCAATCTTTATATACCTATGCTTTGTGAATATAACATTTATTTAAAGCATTATTTTTTTCTTATAAAAATATGAAAAATGATAGTTGATTTAACTTACTAGACTTTCTGAAATGCATGCTGGGGTAGACAACTATTTCCACTTACTGTATTTACAGGTTACCTTTTTACCTTTATTTCTTTTATTTTATCATGAATTATAATAATAACACTGACTCATTGTAAAACATTTAAAGAAAAATATTTCAACAATATAGAAAGATAAGCAGTAAATAGTGAATATTTTTTTCTTCCATATAATCAATACTTTACTGTGTATCCTTCCAAACATCTTTCAACATGCACATGCAATTATATTCATTGGTAATTTTTACATAAGTAATATACAGTAGCTAGGTAGAATAAAGTGAATCTATATAAATAGACATGGAAGGATGACCTCAATGTCTTAAATATAGTGAAAAAAGTGGCTTGTAGTATAGTACAGATAATAATTGTGTGTATTTTACCGTCACAATTGGGAATCTCCTTCTATTTTGATTTTTATCAGTAGTAGACCTAGGGGAAATACAAAGACATTTTTTAATTTAGTAAAAGTAATTCAGAAATAACTATAACAACAAACTCAATAAATAATTAGAAGTTTAAAAATGAATAGTCTCAAGCTTTCAGAGGTGCAAATACCCAACCTTCATTTCCCATAAAATGACCATGATAACAGTAGAAAAAAACTTATCTATGAATTTATAAAACCAAACCTTAGAGCCAAAACTGGGGCTACCTGTCAAATGGCGAATTTCCAAATGGCAAATTACAAAAGGAAAAGAAGACCACATAAAAAAATAAAGGTTTACCATAAAGGTAAATATATGGACAAATATAAAAACAGCATTTTGTAATTTTCGTTTGTAACTCCATTGTTTATTTTTCTACAGGTTTTAAAAGAAATATTCATACATAGTAACAAATCTATGTAAATACATATACATCAATAACATAAAGTAGGGAGTGGAGTTATAAAGGTGTAAAGTTTTTATGTGCTCTTGAAGTTGTTAGTGTCATTTAAAATATATTGTTATGACTTTAAGATGTTATATGTAATCTCCATGGTAGCCACATATAAAATATCTATAGAGTACACACAAAAAGAAAAAAAAGGAATCAAAATGTGTCATTACAAAAAAATCAACTAAACAATAAAAGCAGTAATAGAAGAAATTAAGGACAAAAGCAATAAGATATATAGAAAATAAAAATAAATTAGCACAGGTAAATCCTTTATTAGTAACTTTATATGTAAATAGATTAAATAACTCAAAGAAAATATATGAGTTGGCAGAATGGATATAAAACAGGATCCACCTATACATCTATAAGAGACTCACTTTAGAGCTAATGACACATATATGTTGAGAATAGAAAAAGACATTCCATGAAAATAATAATAAAAAGAAAGCAGGGTTGGTTATATTAATATCAGGCAAAATGGCCTTTAAAACAAAAAATTTTATAAGATGCAAATGATGAAATTACTATATATTAACAAAAATGGTGATTCCCAGGAAGACATAACAGTTATCTATAATAATAAAAGCATAATATGCTAATTAAACCAGACAGCCAAGTGACCTTCCGATGTCATTCTGGACATCCTTTTGGATGAAGCCGCCATGGCGGGGGCCAAGGCAGAGGTGGTTAGGGGTGATCAGGCAAGCAGGTGAACAGTTAGGGGCAATCAGGCCGGCAGGCAAGCAGTTAGGAGTTATCAGACAGTCAGGCAAGCAGGTAGGGGTGGTCAGGCAGGCAGGCAGAGTGGTTAGGGGCAATCAGGCAGGCAGGCAAGCAGTTAGGGACAATCAGACAGGCAGGTAGAGTGGTTAGGGGCGATCAAGCAGGCAGAGTGGTTAGTGATGATCAGTCAGACAGGCAAGTGGTTAGGGGTGATGAGGCAGGCAGGCAGAGTGTTTAAGGGTAATCAGGCAGGCAAGCGAATGGTTGGGAGCCAGTAGTCCCAGACATCCCGTGAGGGGTCCCGGATTGCGAGAGGGTGCAGGCTGGGTTGAGGGATACCCCCACCCCCATGCACAAATTTCATGCACTGGGCCTCTAGTAAATATATATGCACTAAACATAGGAGCTCTAAAATATAAGAAGCAAACACTGACAGAATTGAAGGAAGAAAGACAGCTCAACAGTAAATGATTTCAAGTCCCCACTTTTAGTAATCTATAGAACAGTGATGGTGAAACTTTTGAGCTCGGCTTGTCAGCATTTTGAAAAACCCTAACTTATCTCTGGTGCCTTGTCACATACAGAAATTTTTTGATATTTTCAACCATAGTAAAACAAAGATTTATATTTTTGATATTTATTTTATATATTTAAATGCCATTTAACAAAGAAAAATCAACCAAAAAAATGAGTTCATGTGTCACCTCTGACACGCATGTCATAGGTTCGCCATCACTGCTAGAGAACAACCAGAGAGAAGATAAAAAAGAAAAGAGTGGTCTTAACCCACACTATCAACCAGTTGGATCCAGTAGATATAATAAAATAATCCAAATAACAATAGCACAATGTATATTATCTTTACACAAGTAATATTCTCTAGGAAAGACTATTTATTGGGCCATAAAACAAAACTTAATAAATTTTAAAAACTAACATTATAAAAATTATCATATTTTCTGATCACAATGGAATGAAACTATCCTATATAATAAAAGCTTAATATGCTCAGTGTCCGGTTGTCTGGTCGTCTGTTCAACCAATCAAAGCATAATATACTAATGATATGCTAAGGCCACTCAACTGCTCGCTATCATGTGCACTGACCACCACGGGGCAGATGCTCCGACTGGTAGGTTAGCTTGCTGCTGGAGTCCAGCCTGTCAAGACTGAGTGAGACAGGCTGGACATGCCCTGAAACCCTCATGTGGTCCCTCCCTGGCTGGCTAACCTCCTGTGTCCCACCCTGGATCTGATCGTGCACTGGTGGGGTCCCTTGGTCTGGCCTGCGCCCTCTCGCAATCCAGGATTCCTCAGTAGGGCATGCTGACTGTCAGGTAGTTCCATCCTATATAATAAAAGGTTAATATGCAAATCAACCAAACGGCAGAACAACTGATCACTATGACGCACACTGACCAACAGGGGGCAGAAGCTTAACACAGGAGTTTCCCCCTGGTGATTAGTGCACTCCCACAGGGGGAGTGCTGCTCAGCCAGAAGCCCTGAGCTGGGCTCACAGCTGGCAAGTGCAATGGCAGTGGTGGGAGCCTCTCCCACCTCCGTGGCAATGCTAAGGATGTCTGACTGCCAACTTAGGCCCACTCAGTTGGACATGCCCCAAGGGCTCCTGGACTGGAAAAGGTCACAGGCCAGGCTGAGGGACCCCCCCCCATGCACGAATTTTGTGCACCAGGCCTCTAGTATATAAATAGCAGAAGGTAAACTGAAAAATTCACAAATGTGTGAAAATTTATCAAAAATCAGTGTTAGGCTGGCATGGTTCAGTGGTTGAGCGTCGACCTCTGAACCAGGAGGTCACGGTTCGATTTCCAGTCAGGGCACATGCCCAGGCTGTGGGCTCGATCCCCACTGTGGGGCATGCAGGAGGCAGCTGGTAAATGATTCTCTCTCATCATTGATGTTTTTATCTCTGTCTCCCTCTCCCTTCCTCTCTGAAATCAATACATATATATATATTTTAAAAATCACTCTGAAACAGTCAATGAACCAAATAACAATTCAAAAGTAAATTATAAAATATATTGAGACAAATTATAATGAAAATATAGTACACCCAAACTAATAGATTGCATTGAAATCAGTGTTAAGAGGAGAACACTTATATCAAAGGACAAGAGAGATCTAAAATTAACAACCTAGCTTCACACCATAAGGAACTAGAAAGAGAAACAAACTGAACTCAAAACTGGGAGAAAGGGGATTTCAAGACAGCTTCAGAACAGGTGGAAACTACACTAACCTCCTCCGAGTGCCAAATTGGATTAGCAACTAAAATACAGAGCAATCAACCTCAATAATCAATTGAAGGTCAGCTGAATTGAAATATTATAACCAATGATTTACAAAAGAAGCCATATAGAGATGGGTAAGAAGGGCAGAGATGCTGAAAACGCTGGCCCCCACACCCATGTTTGGCAGCTGAGAAGCTGGAGGGATATCTCAGTTGCAAACTTCCCTCCTGGTGAGTCTCAAACTCATGCTGGGACCCCCAAAGAAGAGCACCAAGGACAGGATGAGAAGTCTGCATAGCATCTGGTTGTAAAAATCACTGGGGATACAGTTTGTCTGATAGAGGAATGAGTCTGATAGAAACTCAAGTGCTCAAAGGGCCAACGTACAAGAGCTTGCTCTTGGACCCTCACCTGGTACTCCAGTAGAGGGAAGGCAACTCAGGGCATACAGGAATCAAAAAGAGAAGATGTGGCCCCAAGGAGAGATCTGCAGTTTCAACGAATGAAGTCCCAGTCCTGAGTCAATATCCCACACTGCACTCAAGTGTCATCTTCCCAGGGTCCAGAACTCCTTTTCTTAAAGCACCAGCCTGGGGAGAGCACTAACCCACACTTCAAACTACTGGCAACACCACCCTGCCAAGCTCAAGTTCAGAAGAAAGATCTATGGGCTATGCCCAAAAGGAACCTTTGGTGTGCTCTTTTTCTGGAGAGGCTCTAGGTAGATACTCAGCTAATCATTGAGCTGTGTGGCTTTGGAAAGGGTGCCAGCCTTGCCTCCCACCTATAGGCTTGGTTGGCACCAGCCACAAGATATTATGCTTTTTTGTGTGTTTTTTTAAAAATATATTTTTATTGATTTCAGAAAGGAAGGGAGAGGGAGAGAGGGAAACATCAATGATGAAAGAGGACCATTGATTGGCTGCCTCCTGCATGCCCCCTACTGGGGATCAAGCCTGCAACCTGGGCATGTGCCCTTGACGTAATCAAACCTATAACCCTTCAGTCCACAGGCCGATGCTCTATCCACTGAGCCAAACCAGCTAGGGCCACAATAAATTGTTTTGATCTCCCTTACCAAGTCTCAGTGGTCCCACTCTGCTTATCCAGTTCTGCAGGGAGAAGATAATGTTACTCAGAGCTTAGACCCTTGGAAACTGTCTCTCTCAGAGGTCTCAGATGCATGCAGCTACAGAGCTTAAAGGAAGCTTAATATTTCCTTCCCTCTTATTGGCTTGGCCAGCATCATTACCAATGGGAGACTTTTTTGATCTGCACCACTAAGTCCCAGTGGCCCTGCCCTGCTAAGCTCAGTTCCTTAGGGGAAGAAGAGTATGGCTCAGAGTTGGGACCTTCAGTGTTTCCCTCAGACTGGTGTAGCTGCAGAGCTGGGAGGAGGCTTGGTTCTTGCCCTCCTCCTGCAAGCTCAGCCAGCATAACCTCAACAAAAGACTGTTTTGATCTGTCCTCCCAAGTCCCATTGGCCCCATCCTGCTGAGTTTGCTCCTGCAGTGGGGATGGCTGTCTGCATCCAACCCGAACCTGTAGTGTAATCCTCTTGGTGGAGCTAGAGTTGGAGATGCTGACTGAGACTGAGTAGTATGGCCCTGGAGTAGGGGACACTTTCTCCCCATTGAGTGTCTGACCACGCTACCCCCAAGTAGAAGACTCACCAGCTCCATCCTCCTGACATCAGTTATCCTCCCTACCAAGCCTGTGATCTGTAGAAGGGTCCATGGGTTGTAGGCAACATGAAACCACATTACAGTCTTTCTTTGGAAGGCTTTGGGGGAAGACCAGGCAACCTCGGGGGGTGGAGGGGGAGCCAACAGGTGGAGTAGACCTTAGGGAGCCTTAGGCCTTTTATTTATCTGAGCCTAGCTCAGAGCTTCCCTTGTACACAGTTTGGCTCCTTCCATGCACATTAAGGCCAAGTAGATGCAGCCACAAACAGTGAATAACGTGGTAGCTTGAGACAGATAGCCGAAGGCCTATTATATACAACAGATATTGACTTACACCAGAACTCTGTCTAAGTGGATCCAGAAACAACACAACCAGCAGTGGTCTTCAGACCACATCAGAGATTGACCCAACTAGCCACAAAAACAGCACACCTGAAAGGGAATTCCAGCAGGCATCAGACCCTGCTGGGAACAAACTCTGCCTTGTAAGACAGCCCCTGCTAAGTATCTCAAGCATTGTGATGGAGATTTACTCTCATAGTCACCCAGCCTGAAAGGTTAAGTATACCCACAAAAGAGCCAACAGCATTGGAGGCTCAACTATAGCAGAGGGTGTACATAACCCACAAGAAACATTCATACAGGCTGGAACTCAGGTAATCTGAAAGATTGTGCCACTGAGTCCAACAAGGCATCTTCAGTCGAGATCGGGCGCATTCAGGGTGGTATGGCCTTAGACTCAACAAGACA
Organism: Myotis myotis; assembly: GCF_014108235.1. Lineage (NCBI taxonomy): Eukaryota > Metazoa > Chordata > Mammalia > Chiroptera > Vespertilionidae > Myotis > Myotis myotis. The sequence continues at coordinate 101,454,812 of NW_023416346.1, read as the reverse complement.
TTTTTATCATAAAGCCATCATAAGTAGTTTGGAAGTCATAGCATATCTACCTAATACAAAATGAGGCAAGTAAAAATGCCTTAAACAAAAGAATAAAAGAAATTCCCAGAAAATATTTAAATTAAATGGAAGCAACCAGATGCAGTTTTTAAAAACAATGCTTATAATAATACTTAAAGACCTCAGTGGAAGAGTGGATACTCTCAGTGAGAACTGAAACCAAGAGATAGTAAGCATTAGCACGGATATAGAAACCATAGAAAGAACCAGTCAGAAATGATGAATATTATGGCTGAAATGAAGGACACACTATACAACATCAATAGCAAATTAGATGAAGCAGAGAACTGAATCAGTGATTTAGAGGACGAGATAACAGAAAATACCCAAGCAAAGCAACAAAAAGAAAAAAAAAATATTTTAAAAAATGAAGAAAGTCTGAGGGACATCTGGGACAACATCAAGCATACCAACCTCTGTATCATAGGGGTGCCAGAAGGATAAGAGAGTGAATGAGGGATCGAGAACCTCTCTGAAGAAATAATGACTGAAAACTTCCTTAACCTGGTGAAGAAAAAGTCACTTAAGTCCAAGAAGTGTGGTGAGTCCCAAACAAGATGAATCCCAAGAGGCCCACACCAGGACACATCACAATTAAAAGGCAAAAGCTAAAGATAAAGAGAGAACCCTAAGAGCAGCAAGAGAAACACAGTTAAATTATCTGAAAAATTTAAAGAAGGATTAATATTAATCATTCAAAAACAAACCAATGCAATGGAAAAGGATGAAACACTTCTGAACTCTTTCTGTGAAACCAGAATTGCTGCAATACCAAAGCTGGATAAAGACTGCATAAGAAAAGTAAACTATATCCCAATATCCCTTATAAATATAAATTCAAAATTTCTCAGCAAAATACTAGCAAATGGACTTCAACAACACATTAGAAGGATTATATACCATGACCATGTCAGATTAATTTCTTGAATGCGAACATGCTTCAACATTTGAAAATCAAGGTAACATTACATTAATAGAATGAAGAACAAAAAATACATGATAATTTCAATTGATGCAGAAAAGGCATTTTATAAAAAAAAAAACTAGTGGCCTGGTGCACAAAATTTGTGCACAGGAGGGTCCCTCAGCCCAGCCTGCACCCATCCATTCTGGGACTCCTGAGGGGATTGGGGCTAAACCAGCAGTCAGACATCCCTCTCGTAATCCGGGACCGATGGCTCTTACCCGCTCACCTATCTGTCTGCCTGGTCACCCCTAACTGCCCTCCCCTGCCAGCCTGGTCGCCCCTAACCACCTCTGCCTCGGCCCCCACCACCGTGGCTTTTTATGGAAGGATGTCTGGAAGATGTCTGGTCTAATTAGCATATTATCCTTTTATTAGTATAGATATGTATTTGTCATATTATTCTCTACTTTTCTATATGTATTTAAAATACTCCAGAATATTTTAAGCTAATAAAATATGGTCAAGTTGCAGAAAAATAAAAGTTTTAAAATACGACCTGGTAGGCTTGAAAGCAACAATATTTGCATAAAAGGGCATAAGTTGAAGTTGGCAACAAAACTTGTTGTTAGGATTGCTTGGTTAATGTTCTTTTGTTGGAAAGGCGTGGTTTGGGCAAAGGAGCAAAGGAAACCAGCCCTATAAAAGGGAATGTCTGATTGGGCTGTTGCCACAGCAGAGAGGGGCAAGTGCGGCAAAGGTTCAGGCTGTCCCACAGGCAAGGATGTCTGTGTGTATGAGACACCAAAGGACACCTGTCACACCTGAAACACAATTTGCTAGCACAATTGCAGAGCTCAGGAAGAATCACTGTTTTTAAAACTATTATTTCCCTGACATATAAAATATGCATACATATAAATATATATGCACTCTTCTGAGCTTCCCCTGCCCTCCACTTAATATTTGGCTATGGCCTTCTTTTCATGTCAGTGAATTGGATCTACAGACATAATTTTTTTTAAATATATTTTTATTGATTTTTTACAGAGAGGAAGGGAGAGGGACAGAGAGTTAGAAACATCGATGAGAGAGAAACACCGACCAGCTGCCTCCTGCACACCTCCCACTGGGGATGTGCCCGCAACCAAGGCACACACCCCTGACAGGAACAGAACCTGGGACCCCTCAGTCTGCAGGCCGAGGCTCCACCTACTGAGCCAAAACGGTTTGGCTAAAGACATAATTTTTAATGGCTACAGTGTTATCCCTGACTGTTTGACATTACTATGGTTTACTTCACTAACCCTTTATTGTGGGGCAGGCTGTTACCGGTTTCCCCGGGCATCAACAACTACAGTAAACATAAGTGATTATTTGACTGTTTACTTAGGACACATTCACAGACATGGAACTCCTGACCCAAAGCTAATTCACTTGAATTTTGATTCACATTTCCAAATTGACTTTCTAGAAAGTGCTTCTGTTGTATAGTCCATTGATTTTATATCAGATTACACTCTCACAAACAGGGTAAGAGAAAACTGTTCAACACGCTTCTTCAAATCACAAACTCTTGCTGAACTTGAACGACCCCTTCCCAGCATAGCTGTCTGCACACTTTTCAGGGCACTTTTGAAGGAAGGAAAAGGAATCCGGAGCCCCTACAGCTTTCCTGTGGGGACAGACCTGGAAAAGCAAAGTTTCCCAAGGAGGTGGAAGCACAACGGGGACCCTCCCAGCCCTGGACAGGCAGCAGGGCGGGGCGGGGAAGCTCAGCTCTGGCCTCCTCTGGCCTCATCCCCACCAGCCCTGAGCAGTAAGAACCCACAGCGCCCTTCCCTGTCCCATTCCCTGGGTGAGCCGGCAGGGACAGCAGGTAGTGGGGAGACCACACCTCTGCTCCCAGTCCTGACTCTCGAATCCCACATGCTGTGTTACTGAGAAACCTAAGACGGGGACAGGCCACCAGGCGAGGGACCACGAGGATCCAGACAGGAGGGTGAAGTCCAGGGAGGCATGCGTGGTGCAGCCAAGGACCCTGTGTGGGTGCGGGTGTGTGAGTGTGTGTGTGTGTGTAAGTGTGTGTCGCTTGGGTCCATGCTCATGCACACTCCCACACGCCTGCACTCCAACTTTGCACCCTCGGCCACCAGGAATCTCTGTGGAGCCAGAGCCTGCCATCAGCTGGGATGCATCCAGTCCCAGCACCAAGCAAGTCTGAGAAAGTTTCCCCAGACTGACTCGCAGTGGGACCCAGACTGATGCCCTGCCTTTCTCCTCCCACTTCCTGCCTCCTAACTCCCACTGCTGCCTGCTCCAGGTTGGCTCCACCCCGTGAGCCCCAGATGTGAAGGCCAGCCATGCCTCTGATCATGGGAGACCCAGTATTCTGCTGCACCCTGGCTGGGGCCCAGAGCTCCCTTCCATCACCATGCTCTGGCAGGAGCAAGCTCTGAGCCCCAGCTGGGGCGTGGCAGCAAGAGGGAGTTCTGGGCCCTGGGTTTGAAGGCTGGCCACGCCCCTGATTGCAGGAGACCCAGAGTTCTGCCGGGTCCCAACTGGGGCACAGAGCTCCCTTCTGCCGCAGCTGCAGCTCCCGGACTAGAGCCCAGGGCCCAGTTTTTTAGTCATCCCTCACTGCCTCCCCTGCCGGCCTGGTCGCCCCACACAGTCTCCTGTCTGGTCGTCTGTTCGGTAATTTACGTCATGATGTCCCCTGGCTTTTTATATATTAGGATTAATACCCTTTCATGGTAAACATATTGACAAACTAAGAATAGACAGGAACCCTTTGATGTAAACAAGGCCAGATATGAAAAGGCCACAACTAACATTAATACTCAATGGTGAAAGAGTGAAAACTTTCTGTTCAAGATCATAAAAAAGACAAGGGTTTCCACTTTCACCACTCCTTGTCAACATAGTATTTAAAGTTGTAACTCTCTTGTTGCCAGTAAGGCAAGAAAAAGAACTAAAGGCAACCCAAGTTTAAAAGGAAGAAGTAAAATAAGCTCTGTTTACATATTACATGATATGTAGAAAATTCTACAGATTACACACAAGGCTGTTAGAATAAATTTATCAAATTGCAGCATACAAAGTCAACACACATAAGTCAACTGTGCTTCAATGCACTAACAATGAACAATCAGAACAATAGTTAAAAAATGATTCAATTTATTGATAACATCCAAAAAGACTAAAATGCTTTGTAATAAACAATGAGTTGGGAGACTTGTGCACTGAAAACTGCAAAACTTTGCTAAAGAATATAGAAAACACATATAGATAAGAAGACAGCCCATGTTCATGGACTGGCAGACTTAATATTGTTAAGACATCAGTGTTATACAAAGCAATCTACAAGCTTCTATTATCTCACTTCTTATTTCACTGAAAAAACTACAAGTCACAGAAGAGCTTCACAACCTCCTCCTAACCACATCTACACCCTTACTAATACCCCTACTGTTTTACCTCATTATTACAGATGAAACTACCTATGACTGTAAACTAAAGAAAGCCCACCCATCTCTTTGTGCAGAACATACCAAAGCCCCTTACCTCCCCAGGGACATCGGACTAATTCTCCTCTTTCCTCTACAGTTTTAATGTTTCCTTCTCTTCTGTATAATTTCCATCAGCATATAAATAACATGCTATTCCTTCAGTCTTAGAAAATACTCTCCCTTGACCCAGTTCCACTCCCAGATACTTATTTATTTATTAGCTATCTCTCTGCAGTAAAATCCCTCAAGAGATAATCAGTAAGTCCAGAGGCCTCATTTCTCCTGAAATAGAAGATTTGAAGAGGAAAAAATGGGAGTCCGTTTGTGGACATGTTGAATTTAAGATGTCTGTTACAAATACGAATTAATAGGCTGAGTAAATGGAGATAATTGTAGGCAATAGAGATAACTATGGATAAAAAGATTAAGTAATTTTCCCTAATCCTTAGAAGCTAATTAGTAGCAGATCTGAGATTCAAACATAGTCTGACTTCTAAGAGTAATTCCCAAACACTGTAGTAACTTATTACTTCTCAATCTAACTCAAGATCTCATTCATTTATTCAAAAACTGTTTATTCAGTACCATGCCCTTAGTCAGTGGTTACAAAGGTATGGAGGTGTAAGATGTGATGTTGTTTAAAAAATTATAATTTAGATTTACCTATAGTGTATCTTCATTGAGAATACATAAATAGTTTAATATGTGATTAATAAATATTTACTAATCTCACTCACAATTGTAACAGATTCAATTTTTAGAATGTGGACAATTTAAAAAGCATATTGTATGTGAACAAAGTCTTTGACTTGACATTTCAGGGAAAGTGGAGTAAACCTAACCCTGGTATTTACTAGTGAACTCAAAACATATGACAAATCTATTAGCAGGGGGAAAGCTTAGAACAAATTAATAAAACTAAGCCCAGTTCTCAAGCTGGGGGGAAGATAATTGTCAATTTCAGCTAACCAGCAACATCATACCACATGATGAATCACTCTCTCTTGTTTCTGACTGTGGATGGGAAATGACAGAAACTAGAAATGAAGAAGCCCCCCAAAAGAACAATGAAATTCTATTTTATTTCTTTGAAACTTTCAGACTTTATTATTATTACTCTTGGCTCAGTGCAAAAAAGTTTGTGCACTCGGGAGGGTCCTTCAGTCCAGTCTGTGCCCTCTCACAGTCTGGGACCCCTCATGGAATGATAACCTGCTGGCTTAGGCCCTCTTCCTGGGGGACTGGGCTTAAGCTGGCAGTCAGACATCCCTCTGGCAGCCCAGGAGCCCTTGGGGGATGTCCAGTTGCCAGTGGGGAGCCCTCAGCCTGGCTTGTGGCTGAGCAGAGCTCCTGCTGTGGGAGCACACTGACCCCCAGGGGGCAGCTCCTGCATTGAGCATCTGCCCCCTGGTGGTCAGTGTGTGTCATAGTGACCAGTGATTCCCAGTCGCTCTGCTGTTAGGGTCAATTTGCATATTACCCTTTTACTATATAGGATAGAAGCCTGGTGCATGGGTGGGGGCCAGCTGGTTTGCCCTGAAGGGTGTCCCGGATCAGGGTGGGGGTCCCGCTGGGGTGCCTAGCCAGCCTGGGTGAGGGGCTGAGGGCTGTTTTCAGGCTGGTCACATCCCCTTCAGGGAGGGGGGTCCTGCTGGGGTGCCTGGACAGCCTGGGTGAGTGGCTGATGGCTGTTTTCAGGCTGGCTACAGCCCCTGCAGCGGGGGGCGGGGGTCACCCCTGGGGTGCCTGGCCAGCCTGGGTGAGGGGCTGATGGCTGTTTGCATGCTGGCCACAGCCCTTTCAGGGTAGGGGTCCCTGCTGGGGTGCCTGGCCAGCCTGGGTGAGGGGCTGAGGGCTGTTTTCAGGCTGGTCACATCCCCTTCAGGGAGGGGGGTCCCTGCTGGGGTGCCTGGCCAGCCTGGGTGAGGGGCTGATGGCTGTTTTTAGGCTGGTCACATCCCCTTCAGGGAGGGGGGTCCTGCTGGGGTGCCTGGACAGCCTGGGTGAAGGGCTGATGGCTGTTTTCAGGCTGGTCACATCCCCTTCAGGGAGGGGGGTCCTGCTGGGGTGCCTGGACAGCCTGGGTGAGTGGCTGATGGCTGTTTTCAGGCTGGCTACAGCCCCTGCAGCGGGGGGGGGGGGGTCACCCCTGGGGTGCCTGGCCAGCCTGGGTGAGGGGCTGATGGCTGTTTGCATGCTGGCCACAGCCCTTTCAGGGTAGGGGTCCCTGCTGGGGTGCCTGGCCAGCCTGGGTGAGGGGCTGAGGGCTGTTTTCAGGCTGGTCAAATCCCCTTCAGGGAGGGGGGTCCTGATGGGGTGCCTGTACAGCCTAGGTGAGTGGCTGATGGCTGTTTTCAGGCTGGCTACAGCCCCTGCAGGGGGGTCACCCCTGGGGTGCCTGGCCAGCCTGGGTGAGGGGCTGATGACTGTTTGCAGGCTGACCAAGCCCCCAGCAGGGACCCTCACCCCATGAGGGTGTGGCCATCTTGGGTGAGGGGCTGATGGCTGTTTGCATGCTGGCCACAGCCCCTTCAAGGTAGGGGTTCCCGCTGGGGTGCCTGGCCAGCCTGGGTGGGGGGCTGATGGCTGTTTGCAGGTTGGCCACAGCCCCCAGCCAACCAAGCTCCCAGTGGAGGCTGGCTGTTAGCAGGTATCTGGGATTTATTTAGCTTCTATAATTGAAACTTTGTTGCCTTTTGTGGAGGCCACAGCTGGCCTGGAAGCTTGGCTTCCTCCATCGTTGGAGCAACCAAGCCTCCTGCTTACTCCAGCTCCGTGGCTGCCAGCTGCCATCTTGGTTGGGTTAATTTGCATATAGTTGCTCTGATTGGCTGGTGGGCGTGGCTTGGCATAGCAAAGGTATGGTCAATTAGCATCTTTGTTGTTTATTAGTGTAGATTTAAATCTTTATTGTTGAAAGTATTACATATGTACCCTTTTTTCCCCATTGACCTCTCCCAACTCACCCCCAACCCCACACCCCAGGCCTTCACCACCCTATTGTCTGTGTCCATGGGTTAAGCTTATATGCATACAAGTTCATTGGATGATCCCTTCCCATCCACCCACGATTCCCTGCCTTTTCTCTGAGGTTTGACAGTCTGTTAGATGCTACGATGTCTCTGGATCCATTTTGGTTCATCAATTTATGTGGTTAATTAGATTCCACACATGAGTAAGATCTTGTGATACTTAATCTTTCTTTGACTGGCTTATTTCACTTAGCATAATGCTCTGCAGGTCCATCCATGCTGTTGCAAATGGTAAAACTTCTTGCTTTTTTATAGCTGCATAGTATTCCATTGTGTAAATGTACCACCCTCTGTGAATCCACTCAACTTCTGATGGGCACTTAGACTGTTTCTAAATCTTAGCTATTGTAAATCGTGCTGCTATGAACATAGGGGTGTGTATATTTTTTCTGATTGGTGTTTCTGATTTCTTGGGATATATTCCTAGAAGTAGGATCACTGGGGCAAAGGGGAGTTTCTTTTCTTTCCTTTTTTCTTTTTGAGGAAACTCCACACTGTTTTACACAGTGGCTACACAAGTCTGTATTCCCACCAGCAGTGCATGCAGGTTCCCTTTTCTCCACACATCTACTGATGGGCACTTAGACTGTACTTTTGGTTTACTGATTTGTTGATGATAGCCATTCTGACAGGTGTGAGATGATACCTCATTGTCATTTTGATTTGCATCTCTCAGATGATTAGTGACTTTGAGCAGATTTTCCTTTTCTTATTATTGATTAAGGTATTATATGTGTGTCCTTACCCCCCATTGCCCCCCCCCAATCCTGTCCTCACCCTCAACGCCCTATCGTCTGCATCCATTGGTTATGCTTATATGCATGCATACAAGTCCTTTGGTTGATCTCTCCCCCTTACCCCCACCCTCCCCTACCTTCCCTCTGAGTTTTGAGCACCTGGTTGATGCTTCTCTGTCTCTGGATCTGTTTTTGTTCATCAGTTGTTCATTATAATCCACAAATGAGTGCGATTATGTGATATTTATCTTTCTCTGACTGAACTACTTCTCTTAGCACAATGCTCTCTAGCGCCATCCATGCTGTAGCAAATGGTAGGAGTTCTTTCTTTTTCACATGAGCATAGCGTTCCATTGTGTAGATCAGTGATGGTGAAACTTTTGAGCTCGGCGTGTCAGCATTTTGAAAAACCCTAACTTAACTCTGGTGCCGTGTCACATACAGAAATTTTTTGATATTTGCAACCATAGTAAAACAAAGTCATATTTTTGATATTTATTTTATATATTTAAATGCCATTTAACAAAGAAAAATCAACCAAAAAAATGAGTTCACGTGTCACCTCTGACACGTGTGTCATAGGTTCGCCATCACTGGTGTAGATGTATAATAGTTTTTTAATCCACTCATCTGCTGATGGGCACTTAGGCTATTTCCAAATCTTAGCTATGGTAAATTGTGCTGCTATGAACATAGGGGTGCATATGTCCTTTCTGATTGGTGTCTCTAGTTTCTTGGGATATATTCCTAGAAGTGGGATCACTGGGTCAAATGGGAGTTCCATTTTTAGCTTTTTGAGGAAACTCCATACTGTTCTCCACAGTGGCTGCACCAGTCTGCATTCCCACCAGCAATGCACGAGGGTTCCTTTTTCTCCACATCCTCACCAGCACTTGTCATTTGTTGATTTGTTGATGATAGCCATTCTGACAGGTGTAAGATGGTACCTCATTGTCATTTTGATTTACGTCTCTCAGATGATTAGTGATTTTGAGCATATTTTCATATGTCTCTTGGCCTTCTGTATGTCCACTTTTGAGAAATGTCTACTTAGGTACTTTGCCGATTTTAATTGGATTGTTTAATTGGATTTTAATTGGTTAAATTGTATGAGTTCCCTAGAAATTTTGGAGATTAACCCCTTATTGGATGTATCATTGGCAAATATGTTCTCCCATGCAGTGGGCTCTCTTGTTGTTTTGTTGATGGTTTCTTTTCCTGTGAAGAAGCTTTTTATTTTGATATAGTCTTATTTGTTTATTTTCTCTTTAGTTTCCACTGTCCTAGGAGATGTATCAGCAAACTTATTCCTTTGGAAGATATATCATATTTTGCTGCTATGTTTGCTTCTAAGATTTTTATGGTTTCCCATCTTACATTTAAGTTTTTAATTATTTTGAGTTTATTCATTTGTATGGTGTAAGTTGGTGGTCTAGTTTCTCCTTATTACATGTATCTTTCCAATTTTCCCAACACCATTTGTTGAAGAGTGGTCTTGACTCCATTGTATGCTCTTTCCCCTTTGTCAAATATTATTTGAGCATAATGGATTGGTTAGAATTCTGGTTTCTCTGTTCTGTTCTTTTTGTCTATATGTCTGTTCTTGTGCCAGTAACAGGCTGTTTTGAGAAAAGTGGCTTTGTAGTATAACTTGATATATGGTATTGTGATCCCTCCATCTTTGTTCTTTCTCAAGACTGCTGTGACTATATTTTTATTGATTTCAGAGAGAGGACAGGAGAGGGATAGATTGAAACATCAAAGATGAGAGAGAATCATTGATTGGTTGCCTCCTGCATGCCCCCTACTGGGGATTAAGCCTATAGATTGAATTGATTCAATAGCCCTTGACCACAATTGAACCCGGGACCCTTCAGTCCACAGGCCTATGCTCTATCCATTAAGCCAAGCGGGATGGGGTTATTCAGGATCTTTTTTTTTAATTCCAAATAAATGTTTGCAGTGTTTTTTGTAGGTGTGTGAACTATGCCTTTGGAATTTTAATAGGGATTGCATTGAATTTATAGATTGCTTTGGGTAGTATGGACATTTTAATGACGTTGATTCTACCAATCCATAAACACGGTATATTCTTCCATGTGTTTATATCTTCCTCTGTCTCTTTTTTCAATGCCTTGTAGTTTTCTGAGTACAGGTCTTTTACCTCTTTGGTTAATTTTATTCCTAGGTATCTTAATTTTTTGGTTGCAATGGTAAATGGGATTTTTTTTTTTTTTTTTTTTTTTAGTTTCTCTTTTAGTGAGTTCATTATTGGTGTGTAAAAATGCCATAGATATCTGGGTGTTAATTTTGTATCCTGCTACATTGCTGAATTCATTAAGTCTAGTAGTTTTTTTTTTTTTTTTTTCATGGAGTCTTTAGGTTTTCTATCTATAGTATCATGTCATCTGTGGAAAATGACAGTTTTTCTTCTTATCCAATTCAGATGACTTTTATTTCTTCTTCTTGCCTGATCTCTTTGGCTAGCAGTTCCACTATATCGAACAGGGATGGAGAAAGTGACCATCCCTGTCATGTTCCTGTTCTTTGGGGAAATGGTTTTAGTTTTTGCCCATTGAGTGTGATGTTGGCGTGTAGGTTTGTCATATAAGGCTTTTAGGGAAAAAAGGCTTTTATTATGTTGAGTATAATCCCTCTATTCCCTCTTTGCTGGTAGTTTTTATCAAAGAAGGGAGTTGGATTTTGTTAAATGCTTTTTCTGCAGCAACTAATATGATCATGTGATTTTTGTATTTCAGTGTGTTAATGTGCTGTTTCACATGTATTGATTTGCAGGTATTGTACCAGCCTTGCATCTTTGGAATATATCACACATGGTCATGGTGTATGAACTTTTTAATGTACTGCTAGATCCAATTTGCTAGGATTTTGTAGAGGATTTTAACATCTATGTTCATCAGGGATTTGGGTCTGAAATTCTCTTTCATTGTAGTGTCTTTATCTTGTTTTCGGATTGGAGTAATGCTGGCTTCATAGAAAGTGCTTGGAAGTTTTCCTTCCTCTTGAATTTTTTTTTTTTTGAATAGTTTGAGGAGGATAGGTATTGTTTCTTTTAATGTTTGGTAAAACTCCCATGTGAAGCCATGTGGACCAGGGCTTTCATTTGTTGGATTTTTATTATTATTACTGCTTCAATTTCATCAGTAGTTATGGGTCTATCCAGGTTTTCTGATTCTTCCTGATTGAGCTTTGGAAGATAGTATTTTTCTAAGAATATGCCCATTAAGTCAAGGTTGTCCAGTTTGTTGGAATAGAGTTATTCATAGTTTTTTTTAAAGATCCTTTATATTTCTGTGGGGTTAGTTGTTACTTCATCTCTTTCATTTCTGGCTTTGTTTATTTGGGTCCTCTCTCTTTGTTTCTTGGTGAGCCTGGCTCAAGGTTCATCAATCCTGTTTATCCTTTCAAAGAACCAGATCTTGGTTTTATTTATCTTTTGTGTTTTTTTTATTGGTCTCTATGACATTTATTTCTGCTCTGATCTTTATTATTTCATTCTTTCTACTTATTTGGGCTTTTTTGTTGCTCTCTATTTGATTCTTTAAGTTTTAGGTTTAGTTAACTTATTCCAGGTTTTTGTGTGTGTGTTTGTTGTTATTTTTTTAAGGTACGCCTGTAGTCCTATGAACTTTCCTCTCAGGATTGCTTTCACTGTGTCCCATAGGTTTTGGATTGTTGTGTTTTTATTGTCATTTTTTCCAAGTTGTTTTTAATTTCTTCTTTGATCTGTTTGGTACCCCATTCATTGTTTAATGGCATGCTACTTTTCCTCCATGTGGTTGATTTTTTTCATTGTTTTTATTGTAGTTGATTTCTAGGTTTATGCCATTGAGGACTGAGAAGATGCTTGTTATGATTTCTATCCTCTTGAATTTGAAGAGACTTTGCCTGTGTCCTAATATGTGGTCTATCTTTTAAAATATCTCGTGTGCACTGGAGAAGAATGTATATTCTGTAACTTTGGGGTGAAATATTCTGAAGATGTCAATTAAGTCCATCTGGTCTAGTGAGTCATTTAGGATTGCTGTTTCTTTGCTTATTGTTTGTCTAGAGTCTAGACTCTAGACGATTTCTCCAGTGATGTCTTTGGGGTATTAAAGTCCCCTACTATGATTGTATTGCTGTCGATCTCTTCCTTGATTTCTTCCAGAAGTATTTTTTTTTAAATGTATTTGGATGCTCCTGGTACACATATATTGGTACACATGTATTGGTACACATATATTTGCCAGAGTTATATCCTCTTGTATTGATCCACTTAGTATTATGTAGTGGCCTTCACTTTGAGTTCTATTTTATCAGATAAAAGTATTGCTACCCCAACTTTTTTTTCACTTCCATTTGCTTCAAAAATTTTTCCCCATCGCTTCACTTTCCGTCTGTGTGAGTCCTTTGTTCTGAGGTGGGTCTCTTGTAGACAGCATATATAGAAGGATCATGTTTTCTTATCTATTTAGCCACCCTATGTCTTTTGATAGGAGCATTTAATCCATTTACATTTAAGGTTATTATTGATAGGTACTTGTTTGTTGCCATTTTTATTCTTTATGTCTGTGTTTCTCCTCTTTCTATTCCTAGTTTTTACACGAGTCCCTTTAGGATTTCTTACATTGCTGGGTTGGTGGTAATACACTCCCTTATCCTTGTTTTGTCTGCAAAGCTCCTGAATTCATCATCAATTTTGAGTGATAGCCTTGCTGGATAGAGTATTCTTGGATTCAGTCCCTTGCTTTTCATTACTTTGTATACTTCTTGCCACTCTGTTGTGGCCTGATGTGTTTCTGTTGAGAAATCAGCCTATAGTCTAATGGGAGATTCCTTGTAGGTAACTTTAGGTCTCTCTCTTGGAGCCTTTAGGAGTCTTTCTTTGTGTTTAACGTTTGCAATTTTAATTATGATGTCTTGGTGTGGGTCTTTTTGGGTTCATCATGTTTGGGACATTTTGTGCTTTCTGGACTTGTGTGATTTTTTCTTCCCCAAGTCAGGGAAGTTTTCTGTCATTATTGCTTCAAACAGGTTTTCTATTCCTTGCTCAGCTTATTCTCCTTCTGGCATCCCTATTATGCAGAGGTTGCTTTGTTTCATGTTGTCCCAAATCTCCATTAAACTCTCCTCCTGATTTTTAATTTTGTTTTCTAATTGCTGCTCTGATTTGGTGTTTTTATCTATCCTGTCTTCTAACTTGCTGATTCAGTCCTCAGCTTCTTGTAGTCTACTGTTGCCACCCTGCCGGGACCCAGTGAGCGTCCACCAGAAGGACCTCCCATGCCAACCCACCATTGAATTGCACGACAGTGGACTCTGAGACCTCACAGGGAGTTGTCCACCAGAGGAATTGTGTGCACTCCCCTGCCGACCATGAACATCCACAACTGACACCGGAGGGACCAGATCTGTGGTCCCTCCAGATTGTTCTTTATTGAAGCCATATCATTCTTCATTTCTCCTTGATTCTTAGCCATGTTGGTGTATTTCTCATTCAGCTCCCTATAATTCTCATTGACTTGCTTATAATTCTGAGTCAGATGTTTAAGCATCCTTATAATCATTAATTTAAATTCTTTATTTGACAAATGACTTGCCTTCATTGCATTTAGTTCCTTTTTCTGAACATTCCTCATTTTATTTCCTTTGGTAATTGTTTTTTGTGTATCCCTTATTTTTGCTGTCCCTTTGTATTTGTTTCTATGTCTTAGATCAAACTGCTATGCCACCCAGATTTTTGGGGGGTTGTCCTATGTAGTCAGTGTTTTGTGGGACCCAGTGGTGCACTCTCTCAGATCTCCTGGGTCATGTGTTCTAGGAAATCCCCCAACTTGAGTTTGTTGGGTCCTCCTGATGTAGTTCGGTCTTGAATATTATTGTCCCATTCATGTATGGAGTCTCCTCATAGGTTGTCTGATTATGTGGCTCACCTCTGACCTTGTCCTGAAAGTTATTGTGGATGTGCTGCTTGCCCCTCCAGGCGATCCAGTGATCAACTAATTTACCACTTGTGTCTGTCTCCACAGGCCTTGGCCACAAGCAGTAAGGGTCAATATTCCTTCTAAAGAAGGCTTCTTAACCACATGGGGCTCAGGGATGGTTCAGCAATGCTTCCCCATGCTTTCTGGGCTTTACCTCTGCCCGCTTTTCCTTTCAGCCAGCTATCAATCTTAATCACTCAAAAGTCTGTTTCTTGGTGGGTGGGAGTGGCTGGGTAGAGGTCAGTGGGGGAAAGAGGAGACATATGTAAAACTATAAGCAATACTTTAAACAATAAAGAATTTTTTTTTAAAAAAAACGTCTGTTTCTGACAGGGCTTTAGGAAGCGGAGGTGTTGTTTAGCTTTCAGAAAGTACGGTGGGTGTGTTTTCCTGCCCCACTTGATTGTTGATGTCATGTTTGTAGGAAGGATCTCCCCTCTGACTTGCTGCCAGTGAGGTTGGGGATCGCTGGATTTTGCTTTGATGTTGAATTGGGTGCCTTGGTGTGTCTATCCTGGGTCTCCTGGGAACTGCTCTAGTGCAGGTGAATGTGAGTTGCTGTCTCTTTCTGGCCCTGGGCAAACTGATTGTGGTCCGAGAGGTTGAAGACCCTAGTAGTTCAATGTTCAGCAACTCCTTAGCCCAGAGGTTGGGTCTGACTTTTCTCACACCTTTATTGTCTCTGTTCTGAGTTGTACTCCCTTCCTTCACAGATCTGGTCCCTCCGGTGTCAGTTGTGGATGCTCATGGTCGGCAGGGGCGTGCACACAATTCCTCTGGTGGGCAACTCCCTGTGAGGTCTCAGAATCCACTGTCATGCAATTCAATGGTGGGGTGGCATGGGAGGTCCTTCTGGTGTACACTCACTGGGTCCCAGAAGGGTGGCATGTAACTCACTGCAGGGGTGTGGCTGGGGTCCCTTATGAGCTATAGTTGGCGAGCGGCTCACTGTGAGGTTTCAAGGTGATGTCGGAGGCCAGTCTGGGTGGTGGCGAGGCTGGGTTCCTAGCCTCCTCTTCTCCCTCTTCAAGATGGCATGGTTTCTGTGCCAGAGCCATTCCCAGGACCAGGGAGTGCCTATGGCAGTAGCAGGGGATGCTCATCAAGGAAAGCCTGATCCACCTTCCCCCTTAGATTGCTGAGAGATATCTCTCTCTCTCTCTCTCTCTCTCTCTCTCTCTCTCTCTCTCTCTCTCTCTCCCTCTCTCTCACACACACACACGCACCCACACACCAGGTCTACATAGTGCCCTCTCACTCCTTTATTCATTCACACCTTCTTCCTCATTGCCATCGTGCTGGCTGCCATCAATTTTATCATTTTTTTCTATAAACGTTGTTGCCTCTTAAATATTACATATGATGATAAAGTGTTTTACATATTTGTATTTTGAGGGAGAGGATATATCAAAATTATGACTATTTCTGGAAGATAGCTTTGTCTTTTTTAAAAAGTTAGCTCAGTTTACAGAAATAGCCAACATAATTCTTTCTTCTTTTCATTTCCCCCCAAACTGAAGAAAGATGCAATACATGTAAAGCACTTTTTTCTTGAAACTATTCTTTTTTACAAATACAAAATTCTATAAAAGTCACAAGATATAAATTTATTTAAATTCTTTAACATGATGTCTAAATGTTTTATTTTGACTCACACTTGGTAACTTGTGTGCATATTAAAATGTGATCTTATTTTAAAGAAATAATACATATTGTACCTGTTATATGGGATGGTACATGAAAAAAAAATCTTACCTGGTAGACTGATTTGCAGATCTAGAAGTTTTTGCAGCGTATCCTTCTGCGGGTTTCACAGTAAGTTCTACTACAGATCCTAGAACAAGTTCCCTTGCAGATCTCACTGTAGATCTTCTTGTAGGATTCACTGTAGTTCTCCATGTTGGTCCAGCAAAACCATGTGCAGGTCTCACAGCATATCTCTTTAAAGGACTCCAAATATGTTGCCTTGCTTGTCTCTCAGCACATCCTCCTACATGATTCATAGTATATCTTCTTGTAGGGCTCACTGAATGTTCCCTAACATGTCTTTCAGCATGTATTCTTGTAGGACTCACAACGTAGGCTCTTGCAGGATTCACAGCAAGTCCCATAGTAGGACTCATAGTATGTTCTCTTGCATGTCTTTTAGCATGCTCTCTTGTAAGATTCATAGAACGGCCTCTTGCAGGATTCACAATATAGCCTCTTGCAGGAAAGACAACAGAGCCTCTTTCAGGATTCACAGCAAGTCCCCTCATAGGACTCACAGCATGGCCCCTAGTATGTGTCTCAGCATGTCCTCTTGCAGGAGTCATAGAACGACCTCTTGCAGAACTCAAAGCAGATCTCTTAGTGGGACTCATGGCATGACCCCTATTGTGTCTCTCAGAACGCTCTCTTGCAGGATTCAGAGCAAGTCCTATTGTAGGACTCATAGCATGTTCCCTAGCATGTCTCTCAGCAAGCCCTTTTTCAGGATTCACAGCATAGCCTCTTTCAGGGTTCAAAGCAAGTCCTATTGCAGGAATTATGGCTTGTTCTCTAGCATGTCTCTCAGCAAGCCCTTTTTCAGGATTCACAGCATAGCGTCTTTCAGGGTTCAAAGCAAGTCCTATTGTAGGAATTATGGCTTGTTCTCTAGCATGTCTCTCACCATGCCTTTTTTCAGGATTCACAGCATAGCCTCTTGCAGGATTCAGAGCAAGTCCTATTGTAGGACTTATGGCATGTTCCCTAGGATGTCTCTCAGCAAGCCCTTTCTCAGGATTCACAACATAGCCTCTTTCAGTGTTCAAAGCAAGTCCTACTGTAGGAATTATGGCTTGTTCTCTAGAATGTCTCTCACCATGCCTTTTTTCAGGATTCACAGCATAGCCTCTTTCAGGATTCAGACCAAGTCCTATTGTAGGACTCATGGCATGTTCCCTAGCATGTCTCTCAGCAAGTCCTTTTTCAGGATTCACAGCATAGCCTCTTTCAGGATTCAGAGCAAGTCCTATTGTAGGAATTATGGCTTGTTCTCTAGCATGTCTCTCACCATGCCCTTTTTCAGGATTCACAGTGTAGCCTCTTGCAGTATTCAGAGCAAATCCTATTGTAGGACTCATGGCATGTTCCCTAGGATGTCTCTCAGGAAGCCCTTTTTCAGGATTCACAGCATAGCCTCTTGCAGGATTCAGACCAAGTCCTATTGTAGGACTCATGGCATGTTCTCTAGCATGTCTCTTACCATGCCCTTTTTCACGATTCACAGCATAGCCTCTTGCAGGATTCAGAGCAAGTCCTATTGTAGGACTTATGGCATGTTCTCTAGCATGTCTCTCAGCAAGCCCCTTTTCAGGATTCACAGCATAGCCTTTTGCAGGACTCACAGCAAGTTTCCTTGTAGAACTCAGAGCAAGCTGCACTTCAGGTCTCACAGTAAAGCCCCTTGCAGGACTCACAACACGGTCTCTTGCAGGACTCACAACACTGTCTCTTGCAGGACTCACAACACGGTCTCTTGCAGGACTCAGAGAACGACCTCTGGCAAGATTCACAGCAAGTCCCCATTCAGGTTTCTTAGAAAGACCTCTTACAGGACTCACAGTATATCCCTTTGCACATCTCTCAGCACATCCTCTTCTTGCAGGACTCACAGAATGTCCCCTTGCAGAACTCACAGCATGCCCCCCTCCAGATATCATAGGAAGTCCTCCTTTTAGTCCCCAAATAGTTCCCTTAAGCGATTTCTGAGCAGATTCTGCTGCTGATCCCCTGGCAGGTCCCTCAGAAGATCTTTTAGTTGTTTCCTGCATAGCTCCTCTCAAAGGTCCCCCTTCAGCTCTCAAAATACCACAGTAGTTGTCAAGTGACTGTAGAAAACAAAGAAAAACAACAACAAAGGATTGGCTATTAGAATATTTAAAACTCTGAAAGGTAGTACATATATGTTTAGATTGATAAGAGAGTCTCTGAGTAAAGAGAAAGGTTTCACTTTAAGTTGTTTAAGTACATCTGGAGATTATTTTCATAATTGGTATATATTTCTAATAAGTTGGCAAGAAAAGGAAAATAAGACATTTTTATGGGTATCTTGGTTCTTCCAGTGAAGAAACCATGCTTTTTTTTTTAACTGAAAATAACTGGTAGACATTTGGTAACTTCACTGGCACAAGTTAAATAACTTAAATCAGTTATGTTACAATCTATTTCAAATATTTATAATAACTTTTCTCAAAATTCAGTTTCCTAAGAATGTTTGTATATATGCCTATAATTGCAAAAAAGAAATTAAAGAAAGCAAAACCCAAAATTGAATGAGAATGGATATCTCTAGTGAAGGAATACGTAATGAAGAGATGATAGTGATAAAATTGAGACTTCTCTGAATAAATATTTTATATAATTTTGATTTTTTTTACCAAGCACATAGCTATATATTAAAAAAGTAAAGAAAAAATTGAAAAGAAAGCCCCAAACTGAATACAAATGGGAAAATTTTATTTATATCAAATTAATAACACAATGACACAAAAATAATGATTTAAGTAACTTTTGATTACTGCATTCTAATTATGCACCCCTAGTTGGATGTATATTCTAAAAATATAAGAACAGAAAATATTCAATTATTATCAATTGTTTTATTGTTTGTACTGGTATTGGTATAGTGATCCTAAAACTATATTTTGTGTGTATTTTAAGCTATAATTTTTTTGCGTATTGCATGAGTAAATGCATTGATAGTTTTGGGAAACAAGTATCCCATAGTTGGTAAGTAAAAAAAAAAAAAAAAGTTAGAATAGGGAAAATGAAAATGGACTCTGTGATACTAAATTTGAAATAATATTACCAGTATGCACCCATTATTTAAACACACACACACACACACACACACACACACACACACACTCTAAATTTGTTTGCTGAAAGGATCTTACAAGTAATAACATTTCCATATAAATGAGTACATGTATTGATTATATTTTGGATCCTAAATACCATTCCCCAATAAAAGGGACCAAGGTTTTTTGGAGCAATGGTCAATTCTAAGTCTGAGACAGAAAAAGAACAAGGTGATTCTGGAACATATTATTATTTTAAGAAGCAAGGAAGTGCCTAAAGACTATTAGGGCATATCAAAAGGACACAAGAACTAGCTGGAAGAGGCACCATTAGTAAAATTTGGAATAAATGGAAAATAAAAAACAAAATAAAGATTTTAGTGGAATTTAACACAATTAAGTAAGAGTCCATGAGTCTTCAGTCATATTCAAAAATAGGAGAGGGAAAAGGGAAATCTTTTTCTTATAAAAGAATGCTAGCTAATTAATAAAATGTTTTTTTAATTAGAAAATAACCTTTTTATGATTTCTAATAAAATGTTGGTTTAGGCAGAGATCATCACTTAAAGAATTAGATAACAGGTAGTTATGGAATAAGATATTTATAAGTGCATGAAGTATTACTCCACAGATTACTTATTAATTACAAAGAAAAATATAAAGGAGAGGTCTGGTGGGCATCTTTTAACCAAATTAATTAACAGAACTAATTGACACAATGTCTCTCTTAATGTGATGCAATGGAAAATACACATGCTGTCTACATAGATTTCTTGCTAAATGTTTAGCCTGAATCCAATCATGAGGAAACAAATAGATAATTCCAGACTGTGGGACAGTTTACAAGGCAAATAGCATTGATTAATTGAAAAGGTCAATGTCTTGAAAGACGAAGTCACAGAGACTGTTTCATATTAAAGGAGAGTAAAGAGACATGAGAACCAAAGATACCATAATTGGATCTTGAATTTGAACAATAACAGATCTGAAGAACATTTTTGAGAAAAATTGAGAAGTTGAAAATAAACTATACATTTGAAAATCTCATCTGGGGTTAATAACAGTACTGTGGTTAATTAGAAAGATGTCATAGACACCAGAAGATCCTATCTAATAAAGAGGGAATATGCTAATTGGCCCTCATGCTGCCGCAAAGATGGCGGCACCCACAGCTAATAAGGAGGAAATATGCTAATGGACTGACACACCCTCAAAGATGGCTGCACCCTGAGGTGCAGGCAAGCCTCGGATGGTGGCTGCCCAGCTACCCAGGGCTACCCAAGGATCAGGTAACCAGGGCTGGGTGAGGCTTGCATTGCTGACAGTGGCAGCAGCAGAGGTGTGATGGGGGCATCGCCTTCCTCTAATTGCTGGGTTACCTCCCTCCCCTGAGGGCTCTTGGACTGTGAGAGGGGACAGGCCCCCCCCCCCGCCTCTAGTGCATAGATTTTATGCACTAGGCCTCTAGTATATATATATATATATATATATATATATATATATATATATATATATATATAAAAGATTTAAGGGTGATATCTGCAATATAATTTCAAAGGATCCAGAAAGTAAAGGAATATGTGGAGGAAAGAAGAAAGGGAGAGAGAAAGGGAAGAAGAAAAGGAAGGAAGAAAAGGAGGAGAAGGAAGGGGAAGAGAAGGAGGAGGAGGTGGAGGAGGAAGAGGAGAAAAGTAAAGAAGAATGAAACAAACCAAAAATAAACAAACTACAATTATAGTTTCATTTCAGATCACATCTAACTAAAGAGTGAGAAATTTCACAACAAAATTATGTTAGATAAAAAATAGTTAAGACTTATTTGAAGCATTTAGAAACTATATTGAAATTAAATGGCATTTCTAGAATCTAATACTTTTTATATTTGCATACATTTATATTTGAATTCAGAAAATCTAGTGATTTTGTAATTTTTGGCAATACCCATTGTCTAAGAAGAAGAAGAAAAAAAGTGTTGAGCGCTAGAATGAGCCTGAGAGAGACTTTTTGACATGTTTTATCTTTCTCTTTCTCTTTCTTTTCCTTGTAACAGTTGGGGGGAAACATCCATGGCTAATAATAATAATAATTTTAAAAAGCAAGTAAGAATTCTGACAAAGAAAAAATTCTGTTACCTTTTAATGGTATTTTAAAGAGATTCATTTATTAATATGAATTTAAATCTCTACTGCACAGACATCACACTTGGCAAAATCTTTGAAACACATTATTTGAACAGCAAGCACTTATGTAGTGTGCTTATCTGCAGAGATCTTATTAGCCTTTTAAGCAATGGGACATTTAAATGAGTATTTTTTATTTGTAACTGCCTGATTTGAAAAGCTTACCATTGTTACTTAGTCACACAGTAGTTAACAAAATACCTGCTTAATTGTGGAGATAATACATTATTTTGCATGCCTTCATATACTTGAGATCTCCACAATAATGGACTTGTGATTTGTATTGTACCATCACCAGATGGCCATTATGGAAAAAACAACAGAGGATTCTTTAATGAGTCACAATGCAACAGAAACAAAGTTGTTATTTTCTTAAGGTGTTAGGCTGTATTCAATTAATATTAGCCAGCAAAACTCCATTACAGTAGCCCACCCACCTATATTCCGTGGATTCAATTTCCATGGTTTGCATTACCCATTGTTAGTCATGGTCTGAAAACATTAAATGTTAAATTACAGAAATACAAAATTAATAACTTTAAATTGTGCCCCATTCTGAGTAGTGTGATAAAGTCTCAAGCTGTCTCACTCCATGTTACCAGAATATGAACCATCCCTTTTCCCAGTGTATCCGTAATTGTCAACACTACCCACCCATTTGCCACATATTAGTTATGTTGGTTATCAGATTGACTATTGTGGCATCACAGTGCTTGTGTTCAAGTAATCCTTCTTGTACTTAATAATGGTCTCAGAGTACAAGAATACTCTTGTCAATTCATATATGCTAAGGAGAAGTCTTCATTTAAGTAAATGGTTAGTAAAGTAAAATATTTTGAGAGAGACCACATTCACACACTGTTAGTACAATATGTTATTATTGTTCTATTTTATCATTAGTTATCATTGTTTATTTCTTAGTGTGCATAATTTATAAATTAAAATTTATTATAGGTATGTATGCATAGAAAAAACATAGTATAAATAAGGTTCGGTACTATCCACAATTTCAGGCATCCACTAGTGGGCTTGTAACTTATTTCCACAGTAAGAGAGGGGCTACTATAAAACCTCAGCCTAAATTTGATAGATAAAAGTAAATTCTGAGAGGATGGGGCATGAAATAGAGTAACTTCAAGGTGATGTATGAAAAATGGCACATTAATGGGAGAGTAAATTGTGATGTGGTGTGTCATGTGAGGGACCTGAGCAGTTAGAGAATAGCAAAATGGTATCAATATGTAGGGGATACATGGAACAGACTGATAGCTGTCAGAAGGAGAGGGGTTGGCGGCTGTATAAAAGATGGTGAAGGGATTAAGCAATATATGTATGTATGTAACACATAGACACAGACAAGAGTGTGATGATAGCCAGAGGGAAAGTGGGGTAGGCAACAGGTGGAGGTGGGCAAATGTGGGAGGAATGGGGATGAAAAGAGACTTTGCTTGGGGTGGTGAGCACACAATGAGATGTGCAAATTATTTTTGTTGATTTGTACACTTGAAACCCGAGTGATTTTGTGAACCAATGTCACCCCAATAAATTCAATAAAATATGTGGGGTTTGAGTGGAGTGTCTAAACAAGAGAAATGAGTATAATGTTTGAACAGTAGAAGGCAGAGGGAGAAGATAGCACCAAATATAAAGTTTGGTTGTCATGTCATCCTCATTTCTGAAGGATATTTTTACTACATATTCAACTTGATAGTATTCTTTTTCGTTCAGTACTTTAAAGTTGTCAATCTAGTATTTTCTGTTTTCCCTGGTTTCTGATGAGAAGTGGTATATCTTATACTAATCCTCCTATACATCAGTGGTCAGCAAAATATGATCCATGCCACTTTTTACTAGTATATGGTCAATAGAAAAGAATTTTTTTTATAGTTTTAAGGAGTTATTTTAAAAAGCAAGGAATATGCCACAGAGGAGACCTATAAGCCTAAATATTTACCAACTTCGGTTGGATGTAATGCATTTCATCCTCTTATGGTTTTCAGATTTTTCTTTTCATCTTTGATTCTTACCAGTTTGATTATGTGTCTAGATCTGCTGGTTTCTCTATTTTTATCTTGCTTGAAGTTTATTTTGCTTCTTGAATTTTGTTAGTTGGTATTTTCATCAAATTTGGGGAGTTTCTGTCTGTTTTTTCAAGGTTTTTTGTTTGTTTGTTTTGCCTCAGAATCACTCTCTTTTCTAATTAGACATACTTTATAATCATTTTGTTTTGTGCCTAAGGTCCCTGAAACCTTGTTAATTTCTTCAGTTCTTTTTTCATCATTAAAAAATATGTTTGCATTGATTTTTAGAGTGAGAGGAAAGGAGAGGGAGAGAGAAACATGGGTGTGAGAGAACAACATCCAATAATTTTCCCTTTAATGTTTACCAAGTCTTCTGCCATCTGCAGTCTGCTTTCAAGTACCCTTTCAATGAATCTTTTATACTATTTACTGTACTTTTCAATTCTATGATTTCCCCTTGGTTTTTTAAATAGTTTAAATTTATTTGCTGGTATTTATTATCAGTTCACATATTTTCTTTTAACTCTTTTTTTTCTGTAGAGGATTTATTGTTTCATTTAATTTTTTAACTCTTGTAACCTATTTTTAACAGCTAAAATAAAGTCTTTTTAAAGTATGGCAAGCTGCAGGTGGTCCCACTCTCCACATGTATGTTCCAGCCCATGACCAGAAATTCAGGGGAGGCCCCCCAAACAGAATTTGGGGTTCAATTTCAGCACAGTTCCCTTCTTATTTAATAATCCTCACAGTTTCCATATGCTTCAGCTGTCCCAAACTCTTATCTCTGCCATCTATGCTCATTGTGACCATTGTGTACTACATGACCTCCAGCTCTCTGAGCTTCTGTTAGAACATTGTCTCCAGACAGAGAGTTGGTGTAGCCTGCATTCACCCTATGAGTTTCCCTTCTATCAGGGATCACAGTTATGTATTGCTTGTTATCCACAGTTCAAAACAGTTGCTTCAAATACATTGCCCAGTTTTGTAATTGTTTATAGTGGGAGAGATTGTCTGGTACCAATTACTTCCTCATGGTTGGAAGCAGAAATTCCTCAAAGATAAATTTTGAATTCATAACTTTGTCTAAGATGAATCTTGCATTGTACCATAGATACAAGAAAGGTAGATATATTTTCCTTTCAGCTTTCTTGGGGTAAAGAGAGAGGAAGTTGGTGAATAAAAAGTAGATAATATATGGTGTGCATTGAGCGATTGCTATGACCTGTCACTATTCTAAGTTCTTCACACATGTTAATTAATTTAATCTTCACAGTACATCTATGAATTAGATATTATTATCTTCTTATTACATAAAGAAAATAAGGATAGAATAGTGAAGTAATTTGTAAGGTCGCAAGGTGTTAAGTGATTGAACCAGGATTCAGATCTTACCAGTCTGAGTCCAGAGTTCATATTCTTATCCATAACTCTAGATGGACTTAGCAAAACAAGAAGTGAATATAGTCACTCCAAGTGGGTGCATATCATATTTTAACTTGTATTAAAAGGAATGCATTGAGGTAATGATAATTTTAAGACTGTTTATTGGGGGAAGTGATTTTTATTTACATAGTTTTTTTGTATATATTGCTGTGAATTTCTAAAGCCAGTCTTTGTTCCTACAAATCAATGTCACATAAATTTTACATAAGTATTTCTACAAGTCTATGCATATTTAAATACTTTACCTATTTTTGCCAAGACTAATTAAATATATAACACCGTTTTCTACAGTCACCAGAAAGAAAAATATTAAGACTAAGCAGCAAAATCTCAGACATATGCTGAAGCAATTTCTTCACTGATACTGCTCCTAGGGCAATGGAAACTAAAGAGAAAATAAACAAATGGGACTAAATCAAAATAAAAAGCTTTTGCACAGCAAAAGAAACCATCAACAAAACAACAAGAAAGCCCACTGCATGGGAGAACATATTTGCCAATGTTATTTCCAATAAGGGTTTAATCTCCAACATTTACAGGGAACTCATACAATTTAACAAAAGGAAGATAAACAACCCAATAAAAAAAAAAAAGGGCAACCGACCTAAATAGATACTTTTAGAAAGAAGACAGAAGGAAGGCCAAGAGACATATGAAAACATGCTCAAAGTCACTAATCATCCGAGAGATGCAAATCAAAATGATAATGTGGTACCATCTCACACCTGTCAGAATGGCTATCATCAACAAATCAACAAATGACAAGTGCTGGTGAGGATGCGGAGAAAAAGGAACCCTCCTTCACTGCTGGTGGGAATGCAGACTGGTGCAGCCACTGTGCAGAACAGTATGGAGTTTCCTCAAAAAGCTAAAAATGGAACTCCCATTTGACCCAGTGATCCCACTTCTAGGAATATATCCCAAGAAACTAGAAACACCAATCAGAAAGGACATATGCACCCCTATGTTCATAGCAGCACAATTTACCATAGCTAAGATTTGGAAACAGCCTAAGTGCCCATCAGCAGATGAGTGGATTAAAAAACTGTGGTACATCTACCCAATGGAATACTACACTGTGGTAAAAAAGAAGGAATTCTTACCATTTGCAACAGCATAGATGGAACTGGAGAGCATTATGCTATGTGAAATAAGCAAGTCAGAGAAAGATAAATATCACATGATCTCACTCATTTGTGGAATATAATGAAGAACATAAACTGATGAACAAAAACAGATCCAGAGACAGACAAGCATCGATCAGACCGTCAAACCTCAGAGGAAAGGTAGGGGAGGGTGGAGGTAAGGGGGAGAGATCAATCAAAGGACTTGTATGCATGTATATGAGCCTAACCAATGGACACAGACAACAGGGGGGTGAGGGCATGAGTTGGGGGTGGGTGGGAGGGGTAATAGGGGGATAAGGACACATATGTAATACCTTAATCAATAAAGAAATTTAAAATAAAATAAAATAAAATAAAATGCTCCTGGAATGTAATCACTCAGTCAGAATATCAAAGTTGCAGTCAGCAAACCCAAGTTGCTTTATCAACACATAGTCACAAATGGATTTCAATTAGTAATATTACTCTTGTGATTTATTGCTAGAATTTTAATCACATAATGCAATATATCACGTCTTAAAATGGAATGATGCACAATATTTGGTGCAAATGACTAAACCAAAATCAGAAAATTACCCATTTTCAGAATATAAGATCAAAATTACCACAAATGTGGAAATGTACTCAATTACTTTTATTAAAACAGGAATAAGGAAAACAATTCAGGAAGTTTGCATAACTCCTCATAATGACTCAAACCTGGCTTTAATGGAAGTTCCCAGTCCTAAAGTCACATTTTAAATGGAATCTATTAATCTCTGCTGAGCTTGAATTGGGTGATTGAAACTGGTGAATGAGAATTGTTAACATAAATATGAAAGGGCAAAGTTATTATCATGCTCAAGCAAATTTTTTCATGAACTGTCTCCTATTATCTTTTACATTGGAGTTAAGTTACAGTGATCTTAAACTTGTCCTGTTATCATTATTCACTTACTAAGATTCATAGTGTTTTATATTTTAATGCGCTATATTTTATCAGTTCAGTTATACGTTGCACGAACATTCTTGTTAAGCAAAGGCAACATAATAGAATTTTCTTGCAGAATAGTGGGAAATGGTCATGTAAAACCTTAGAAGTTTTATTTATTACTGTTGGTGATCACATTACTAACAGTTATGTTGAAAAATATTAGCTATAATGTTAAGGAATAAGGCAGCTTGAAAACATGAAATGTGACTACAATGAGGCATCAGCAACAGCTGACTGTGGGGGAATGGGAGAGGGTTCCATGCTCATATTGTGGTGTCATTATTATTAATTTCAAAACCTTGTTGACATTATTATTTCACTCTAATTTCTTCATGATAATCATAGGAAATATTATAAATTAGTGAAAAGTCCAAATTGATTTTTAATTAAGTTATAGTTGACATACAATGTTGTATAAATTTTAGGTATACAACATAGTTACTCAATATTTAAATACTTTACAAAGTGATCCCCACAAAAAATCTAGCAATCATCTGTTACTGTACTAAGTTATTATGATACTATTGACTATATTCCCTCTGCTGTACTTACATCTCTGTGACTTACTTATTTTATAACTGGGAGTTTTAACTTAGTCAATAAATATATCTATACTGTATTTGTTGGATTTATAAAAAGCTAGTGCTGCATTTACAATAGCTAAGATTTGGAAACAGCCTAAGTGCCCATCAGCAGATGAGTGGATTAGAAAACTGTGGCACATCTACATAATGGAATACTATGCTGCTGTAAAAAAAAGAAGGAACTCTTACCATTTGCAACAGCATGGATGGAACTGGAGAGCATTATGCTAAGTGAAATAAGTCAGTCAGAAAAAGATAAATATCACATGATCTCACTCATTTGTGGAATATAATGAACAACATAAACTGATGAACAAAAATAGAGCCAGAGAAAAAAAATATTTTAGAATATAATAGAAGTAATCTTGTCATTTGCAGATTTTTGTTATTTCCTGCAACTTTTGTGATATTATACTATGTTAGTACAGTTTTGGTAATATTAGTATATTTAAAATATCTTTTCTTGAAATATTTATAATAATAAATATTAATGTTTATTGCATGTAACATTATTATATTTAAAATAGTTTTTCTTGAAATATTGATGTTTATTGCATGTAATATTATTATACTTAAAATAGTTTTTCTTGAAATGTTAATTGCATGTAACTATATTTAAAATAGTTTTTCTTGAAATATTAATGTTTATTGCATATTAATTTTTATTATATTTAAAATCATTTTCTTGAAATATTGATGTTTATTGCATGTAACATTATAAAAAAAATAATAACATGGTGAAAAAAAAGTTAGTGCTGGAAGGGCCTTGAAAAAAATCACAATTTTACAAATCCATCATTTTATAGATGAAGAAAAATAAGAAACACTGACTTAAATTCACTTTTCCAAGATCACACAGGTACTTGCTGATAATGCAGTACTAAAACTAAATTCTGTTAACTCTCAGTCTAGTGCCTAGTACACTATACCCCCTATAGCTTGCTTACATGTACATCAGTGTCATTTATAGGACTTTGGGTAACAAATTCACTCTATAAAGAGGAATTTCAATTAGATTTTAAAATCAGATTATTTGTAACGGACAGTTACAAGCTGGGAAGGTTTTCTTTTAAATAAATTATTTTCCTTGCAGTATTTTTAAAAAATATATTTTTATTGATTTCAGAGATGAAGAGGGAGGGAGAGAGAGATAGAAACATCAATGATGAGAGGGAATCATTGATGGGCTGCCTCTTGCGTGCCCCCTAATGGGGATCGAGCCTGCAACCTGGGCAAGTACCTATGACCAGAATTGAACCTGGGACCCTTCAGTCCACAGGCCGATGCTCTATCCACTGAGCCAAACTGGCTAGGGCTTGCAGTATTTTTCATTATGAATTTAGTTTAAAAAAAAAACCCCACACTTTTTATTTTTTTAAATTACAGTTGACAAAAAAATATTTTATTTGTTTCAGGTGTACATCTTCATATATCTTGCTAAGTTTTCTATACAATACATTACACCCCATGACTTATTTTATAACTGAAAATTTGTACATGTTAACCCTCCCTTTTTTTTTGCCATGTCCCCCACAGAAACCATCACTTTGTACCCTGTATCTATGAGTCTTTTTTTGTTTTGCTTGTTTGTTTTATCTTTCACATTCCACACATCAGTGAAATAAAGAGATATTTGTTTTTCTCTGTCTGACTTATTTCACTTAGGATAATATCCTCTAAACACACCCATGTTTTCACAAATAACAAGATTTCATTTTTTATGGCCAATAATATTCCATAGCATATGAGTACTACATCTTTATCCATTCATCTGTTGATGGACACCTAGGTTGCTTCAATATTGTAGCTATTCTAAATAATGCTGAAATAAATATAGGACTGTATATATCTTTTCTAATTCATGCTTTTATTTATTTATTTATTTATTTATTTATTTATTTAAATAAATACCCAGAAGTGAAATTGCTGGGTTGTATGATAGCTGTACTTTGAACTGAAAAATCTTTTCTTATTGCCCTAGCCCAGTGGTCGGCAAACTCATTAGTCAACAGAGCCAAATATCAACAGTACAATGATTGAAATTTCTTTTGAGAGCCAAATTTTTTAAACTTAAGCTATATAGATAGGCACATTGTTATTAACTTAATTAGGGTACTCCTAAGGCTTAGGAAGAGCCACACTCAAGGGGCCAAAGAGCCACATGTGGCTCGCGATCCGCAGTTTGCCGACCACGGCCCTAGCCCATTGGTTCTCAACCTTGGCTTCACATTAGAATCACCTGGGAATCTTTTTAAAATCCTGATTTCTGGACCACATCCTCCAGAAATTTTGTTTCTTTGTTACTAATATTGTGGCCCCACCCCATAACAAAGAAACAGAATTTCCGGAGGATGAGGCCCAGAAATCAGGATTTTAAAAAGATTCCCAGGTGATTCTAATGTGCAGCCAAGGTTGAGAACCACTGCTCTAATGGGTAGAGACCTTTTAGCCAAAATGGGGGCAGAAATCACTTTTACTCCAGATGGCTCAGCACAGCTTCGCCTAAGTAAGGAGATCTCCCCAATGATCCTGTCCCTAGCAGTGCCAAGGGAGGAAGAATGGAGACTTTATACCTCCCTTTCAAAGGCCTCACCATTAGAACCTGATTTCACCTTCAATTTTGTATGATAGCTGAGCTGGTTAGATTACTCTTGGATTCAGTTCCTTGCTTTGCATCACTTTGTATTTTTCATTACATTCCCTTCTGACCTGATGTATTTCTGTTGAGAAATAAGTTGATAGTCCAATGGAAGATCCCTTATGGATAACTTCTGTCTCTCTCTGGCAGTCTTTAAGATTCCTACTTTGTTGTTGATGTTTTCCAATTTAATTATGATATGTCTTGGTAACAGTCATTTTGGGTTCATTTTGTTTGGGACTCTGTGTGCTTCTTGACCTTGTGTGAATTTTTTCTTCCCTAAATCAGGGAAGTTTTCTGTTATTATTTCTTCAAACAGGTTTTCTATTTCTTGCTCAGCTTCCTCTCATCTGGCA
Organism: Myotis myotis; assembly: GCF_014108235.1. Classification (NCBI taxonomy): domain Eukaryota; kingdom Metazoa; phylum Chordata; class Mammalia; order Chiroptera; family Vespertilionidae; genus Myotis; species Myotis myotis. Next base: position 101,424,432 of record NW_023416346.1, on the reverse strand, counting down.
CCCCTATAATGTGGATGTTGTTTTGTTTGATGTTGTCCCAAAACTTCCTTAGACTCTCCTTCTGTTTTTAAACTTTTTTTTCCAGGTGCTCCTATGCTTGGGTATTTTACCTATCTTGTCTTCTAACTCAGAAGTTGCCAACCGGTGGTCCGCAGACTACTGGTGGTCTTTGAGGTCTGAAAGGTTGGCGACAGCTGTTCTAACTCACTGATTCGGTCTTCAGCCTCTTCTAGTGTACTGTTGAAACCTTACATTGTGTTCTTTATTGAAGCTATGTCAGTCTTCATTTCCTCTTGATTCTTATACATGGTGAATTTCTCATCCAGACTTTTGAGCATTCTTATAACCATTATTCTGAATTCTTTTTCTGAGTAATTGCTTGCCTTCATTTTATCAATTTCCTTTTCTGGTGAGTCCTCCTTTTCTTTCCTATGTTTTTTTTTTTTTCTGTTCCTTTGTGATTATTTCTATGTATTAGAACAAACTGCTATGCCACCCAGATTTTTTGAATTTGTCTTATGTAGTAGATGTTTTTTTGGACCTAATGGTTCAGCCTCTCAGGACTTTTGGGCTGGGTATTCTAGGGATGCTCCCTACTTGAGATATTTGGGTTCTATTGATGTAGTTGGGTCTTGAATATTGTTGTCCCATTTGTGGATGGAGTCTTCTTTCAGGGTATCTGGTTATGTGGCTCACTCTCTACCACGTTGTGCTAACTGTTGTGGAGGAGCTGACTGAACTGCACAAAATACAACACAAGACATGACGCAAAAGGAACAGAACATGAATATACACAAGACACTTATAGCCCCAATATAAGTGACCATCAGAGAAAAGAGAATTAGGAGAGACAAAAGAGAGCAAAAATGATATAGAGAAATGTAAAAAAGGAAAGAAAAAGAAAAAAGGATAAAAATATGGCAAATACACCACAAAACAAACTAAAATGTACAAACAAAAAACACCCAGAAGGAGCCAAGATTCAAGTGGAAGCCCAGTTTCTAGCCCCTCTCCACTTGTCTGCCCCACTTTCATCTCTTTACACGTTTATCTCTGTCTCTTTCTCCACTTATTTGTAAGCTCTCTGCCAGGGCTGGGGGATCCAGAGGCAAACCACGGGTCTTGCACACAGTGAGCTTGCAGTCTAGTGGTCAAGACAGTCTTGTCCACAACCAGCAATAACACAAGCTGAATCTCAGGAGGACTGACATCCCCCCCCCCAAAGAAAGTCTGGATTAGGGAGGGACAAAATGGCAGCAGAATAGACGGACATGTCCGGAGCCTCGTCCCAGAGCAGACAGAATGAACAACTAAATCAAATAACATTCAACCCTAATTGGTGAAGTAGACACAACTGTTGAGACAATTTGCAGCCTAGAAGGGCAGAGGACATTTGGAAAACTGTAAAATTCAGGGATCTGGGCTAGGGAGAGCTGCAGAACCTCCAAACCCAGAGGGTCGGGGTGTGTGGGGGGGGGACTGCATGGCACTGAGGCACATCCCTTGGGTCAGGCACAGTGTCTGACTGTGAAAAGGAGGTCTGCAGGACTGCTGGTGGCAGGGCATTCTACATATGGGTCCACAGTCACTATAGACTGAGTCCAGAGGGGTCATTCAGGATGGCTGCCCAGACGGCTTGGAGCCAGGAAGAGAGGGGCTCACAAAACTGCAGCTCTTTCCCCTCTTTGTGGTCTTTGCTTTTCTTTGCTGAACCTAGTTTATAGGACCTTTCATATACAGACACTCACCCATGGTTGGGGTGCAGGAGAAACTGTGGACTTGTAGAGTCTGGGGAGAGGCTGGGGTGAGGAGAGGGCCCAGGAGAGGTGGCCACGAGTCTGGCACTGAGTCATGCCTGATGCACAGAACCTGGGCAGCCATTTTCTCCTGAAGAGATAGCTCCTCCCTGCAGTCTCCAGGCAGCCAATACAGCCACGCCAAGACTACACCCTGAGTGATACAAAGGAAAAACAAATCTGAATAGTCCCTGAGAGTCCATAGGGACTGGCCTAAAGAGAGGCCTTCGTTCCCAGCAACAGGAAATGGAGAAGCCACAGACAGTACAGAAGAGTGGGATCTTAAACAAGCCAAAGGAATGACACTTCACTTTTACATTTTTATTTTTATTTTATTATTATTTTGTTATCACTTTTTTATTTCTTTATTTCCTATTTCTTTTCACATTATTTTCCTATCATTCTAAATTATTTTATTTGTTTTATCCTATTTTTAATCAATTAAAATTTTTTATTAATATTATTTTCTTCTCTTTCTCTTTCTTCTTTTCCACTCATTCTCTTTCTACTTCCTCTATACTGAACTGAGGTCCTCCCCACATTCATCTAATTCTTAACCTTACTTTCTGTATATAAGACTCTGCCCCCACCATCTTTGGTGTTTGTAGGGTTTGGTTTACCTGTTTGTTCTCTGGTGTTTTCTCTCTCTCTCTCTCTCTCTCTCTCTCTCTCTCTATATATATATATATATATATATATATATATATATATCTATATATATCTATATATATCTATATATATCTATATATATCTATATATATCTATATATATCTATATATATATATATATATATATATATATCTATATATATCTATATATATCTATATATATATATATATATATATATATATATATATATATATATTAGAGAGTCAGTGCACAAAAATTTGTGCACTTGGGGGGTGGTCCCTTAGCCTGGCCTGTGCCCTCTCTCAGTCTGGGACCCCTCAGGGGATGACCATCTGCTGGCTTAGGCCTTCTCCCCGGAGGATCGGGCCTAAGCTAGCAGTCAGACATCCCTCTGGCAGCCCGGGAGCCCTCAGGGAATGTCCACATGCCAGCGGGGAGCAGGCCTAAGCTGCAGTCAGACATCCTTAGCGCTACTGAGGAGGTGGGAGAGGATCCCACCACCACCGCTGTACTGGCAGCCGTCAGCCTGGATTGTGGCTGAGCAGAGCTCCCCCTGTGGGAGCACACTGACCACTAGGGGGCAGCTCCTGCATTGAGCGTCTGCCCCCTGGTGGCCAACGTGTGTCATAGTGACCAATCATTCCCGGTCATTCTGCTGTTAGGGTCAATTTTCTTATTATCCTTTTATTATATAGGATTATTAGAGGCCTGGTGCATGGGTGGGGACCAGCTACTTTGCCCTGAAGGTTGTCCCAGATCAGGGTGGGGGTCCTGCTAGGGTACCTGGCCAGCCTGGGTGAGGGGCTGATGGCTCTTTGCAGGCTGGCCACAGCCCCTTCAAGGTGGGGGTCCCCCCTGGGGTCCCTGGCCAGCCTGGGTGAGGGGCTGATGGCTGTTTGCAGGCTGGCCTCGACCCCCAGCTATCCAAGCTCCCAGTGGAGGCTGGCTGGAAGCAGGTATCTGGGATTTATTTGTCTTCTATAATTGAAACTTTGTTGCCTTGAGCGGAGTCCACAGCAGGCCAGGGCAGGTGGGAAGCTTGGCTTCCTCCATCATCGGGCCACCAAGCCTCCTGCTTGCTCTAGCTCCATGGCTGCCGGCAGCCATTTTGGTTGGGTTAATTTGCATATGGTTGCTCTGATTGGCTTGAGGGCGTGGCTTGGGGCATAGCGGAGGTGCAATCAATTTGCATGTTTCTCTTTTATTAGATTAGATATTTATATGTTTATATATTTATATTTGTATATTTTTCCCCTTTTTCTCTCTTTTTCTTCTGTTTCTTTTCTCTCATATGATTTTTTCTCTCTTTTATATTATTTGTGCTCTCTTTTCTCTCCCCTAATTCTCTTTTCTCTGGTGATCACTTATATTGGGCTTATCAGTGTTCGAGCACATTCGTGTTTTGTTCTCTTTATGTCGTGTCTTGTCGAGGTGAATTTTATGCTCTTTGGCCAATGTGCTGGAGAGCGAGTCACACAACCAAACACCCAGAAAGGAGAATCCATCTATATACGGGTCAATAACACTCCAGACCTAACTACAGAGGCAGGAAGAAGGCAGCAGTGAGGGGGAGAGCATGAGTGAATGAGGGAGCAAAAGAGGAGTGTGTCATCATGTGGGGTGTGTGTGTGTGTGTGTGTGTGTGTTTGTGTGTGTGTGTGTGGCATGGTTAGATCCCGCAGGACCTTCGGGGGCAGGCTGACCAGGCTCGCCTAACTAAGCAGCCTCTGCTATCATTGCAAACACTCCCAGAGCAGCCGGCTGTTCCTCAGAGGCCTCCCCTTTTTGAAGGGGAGAGCTACTGTGACTAGGAGCCCAGCCTCATCTCCACTAAGGGTGCCCTCAGATAACACCTGGGACTCTATAGCCACCCTGACCAGGGACCTGTTGCCTCGGTTGTGGTTCCATGGTCACCAAGACTTCAGCCACCCCAGGCGCAGGATCCTGAGAGTTCCAGAGAGCATTCTCCTCTGATTGGCCCAATGCTTTTGCCCAGGGCACTGTGACCATGTGAGCAGCAGACACATGAGCTGCCCTCTCCTTTCTGAAGAGAATCAGCCCCAAGAGCAGCCTACCCAAGGGGGAAGTGTGGCCACCTCATGCGGCCTGCCCCAGTAAAAGGAGCAGCAGCTGTTTGAGCAGCCTGCACCCCATCTAAGGAGTAGCTGCTATGTGCGTAGCCCACACCTGACTGAGGAGAAGCAGCCACACGAGCAGCCTGCCCCAGTCTGAGGAGCAGCAGCCGCACACAACCAGTGCCCATCCAAGGAGCAGCACCTGCATGAGGAGCTCATCCCTGTATGAGGAGGAGCAGCCTCAGATGCAGCTCACCCCTGCCCAAGGAGCAGCAACCTCATGAGCAACTTGCCCATTTCTGAGGGGCAGCAGCCACACAATCAGCCCACCCATGTCCAATGAGCAGCAGCTGCGCATGCAGCTTGCCCCAATCTGAGGAGCAGCAGTCACTCAAACAGCTCACCCCTGCCTGAAGAGAAGCAGCCTAACGAATAGCCCGGACCTGTCCAAGGAGCAGCAGCCCTGCAAGCAACCTGCACCTATCCAAGGAGCAACAGCTGCGCAAGCAGTCTGGCCCCATACGAAGAGTATCAGCCCTGTGAGCAACCTGCACTGTCCAAGGAGCAGCACCTCACGAGCAGTCCACCCCCATCTGAGGAGCAGCAGATTGTGAGCATTCCGCCCCCATCCCAGGAGCAGCACCTGCATGAGTAGCCTGCCCCAGTCTGAGGAGCAGCAGCTGCACGAACAGCCTCCCCCCACTAACCAAAGGAGCCACCCTTGCTGAGAACAACACCCACCAGAGGAGCCACTGCCAACTGAGGATCAGCCAATGCTGCGACCAACCGAGGAGCAGCCACTGCCCGAGGAGAGATTGCCACCCAAAGAGAAGCCCCTACATGACTGGATTCTTAGGTCCTCAGTGAGAACAAAAGTGGGTAGACAAAGAAACCGCCAAAGGAAAGAAAATGAGAAATCTCCAGAAAACCACCTAAGTGAAATAGAGGCATGCAATATGTCAGAAAAAGAAGTCAGACTAAGGGTCATACTGTTCATAAACCAGATGGATGAAAAAATCAACAACTGATCTAAGGATCAAGAAGAAATAACGAATGATATAGCTGCAATAAAAAACACCATGGAAAGTTGCAACAGTAAACTAGGAGAAGTGGAGGACCAAATTAGCGAATTAGAAGACAGGGAAGCAAAACACACCCAAACTGAACTGCAATTGGAGAAAAAAATTAAACACCAAGAGGAGAGCCTAAGAGAGCTTTGGGAAAACATGAAACAAAGCAACACACGAATAATAGGGGTGCCAGATAAACAGGAAGAAGAACAAGGGTTAGAAAACCTATTTGAAGAAATAATGTCAGAAAACTTCCCTGTTTTGGAGGGGGAAAAAAAAGTCACACAAGCACAGAGAGTCCCAAACAAGATGAACCCGAAAAGACCCACACCAAGACACATCATAATTACCATGGCAAATGTTCAGGACAAAGAGAGAATCTTAAAGGCTGCAAGAGAGAGACAGAAAGTTACATACAAGGAAATCTCCCATTAGATTATCAAATGATTTCTCAACAGAAACACATCAGGCCAGAAAAGAATGGAAGGAAATTCACAAAGTGATGCAAAGCAAGGGGCTGAATCCAAGAATACTTTATTCAGCAAGGCTATCATTCAAAATTGAAGGGGAAATAAGTTTCAAAGACAAAAAAAGGCTAAGGGAGTTTATCAACACCAAGCCAGCAATGCAAGAAATGCTAAAGGGAATGCTGTAAAATGAAGAAATAAAAAGGGAAGAAATAAAACAGGCACAAAAAATAAATGTGGCTACACAAATGTACCTTTCAATAATAACCTTAAACGTAAACAAACTAAATGCTTCAATCAAAGGACATCTAGTGGCTGAATGGACAAAAAAACATGACCCAAAATATGTTGTTTACAAGAGACCCACCTCAGAATAAGAGACTCACAAAGACTGAAAGTGAAGGGATGGAAAAATATCTTTCAGGCAAATGAAAATGAAAAAAAAAAAAAAAGCTGGGGTAGCAAGATATATATCTGACAAATAGACCTCAAAGAGAATGCCATAACAAGAGATAAGGAAGGCCACTTCATAATACTAAAAGAACTGATAAAACAAGAGGATATAACCCTGATAAATATATATGCACCCAATGCAGGAGCACCAAAATACATAAAAAAACTCCTGGATGATATCAAGGACAGACTGAAACAATACAATCATCGTAGGGAAATTTAATACACCACTGACATCACTGGATAAATCCTCTAGACAAAAAATCAGCAAAGAAACAGCAATCCTAAATGACACACTAGATCAAATGTACTTATTTGACATCTTTAAAACATTTCACCACAAAGTCACAAAATATATGTTCTTCTCAAGTGCACCTGGGACATTTAAAAAAATAGACCACATATTGGGTCACAAGCAGTCTCTCCAAATACAATAAGATTGAAATCATATCAATCATTTGCTCAGACCACAATGGCATATTAGACATAAACTACAATAAAAACAATTCAAAAAATTCAAACACTTAGAAGCTGAAAAGCATATATTAAACAATGATTGGGTTACCAAAGAGATCAAAGAAGAAATTAAAAACATCCTGGAAACTAATGACAATGAAAACACAACAATCTAAAATCTATGGGACACAATGAAAGCAGTCCTAAGAGGTAAGTTTATAGCTCTACAGGCCTACCTCAAAAAACAAACAAAAATGGTAATAAATCATCTAACTCTACAACTCAAAGAATTAGAGTGAGCAAAAGGAAGGAGATAATAAAATTAGAGTGAAAATGAATGACATAGAGACCAAAAAAAACAATACAGAAGATCAATGAAACCAAGAGCTGATTCTTTGAAAAGATAAACAAGATTGATGAACGTCTAGCCAGGCTCACCAAGAAGCAAAGAGAGAGGACCTAAATAAACAAAATCAGAAATGAAAGAGGTGAATTAACAAAAGACCCCACAGAAATACAAAGGATTGTTAAAAAATACTATGAACAACTCTACTCCAACAAAGTAGACAACCTGGAGGAAATGGACATATTCCTAGAAAAATAAAATCTCCCAAAACTCAAACAGGAAGATTCAAAAAATCTCAATAGGCCGATAAGTATGGAAGAAATTGAAGCATTCATCAAAAAGTTTCCAGCAAACAAAAGCCTGGAGCCAAACGACTTCACAGGGGAGTTTTACCAAACATTCAATAAAGAACTAAAACCTAGCCTCCTCAGACTATTCAAAAAAATTCAAGAGGAAGGAACACTTCCAAGCTCATTCTATGAAGCTAGCATCACCCTAATACAAAAAACAGAAAAAAAAAAGACAACACAATGAAAAACAAGTATAGGCCAATATGCCTCATGAACATAGATGCCAAAATCCTCAACAAAATTCTAGCAAATCAGATCCAGCATTACATCAGAAAGAGCATACACCATGACCAAGTAGGATTTATCCCAGGGATGCAAGCATGGTAAAATATTCAGAAATCAATAAATGTGATACTTAACAAGGATAAATTGAGAGATAAAAATCACATAATCATATCAATTGACGCAGAAAAAGCATTTGACAAAATCCAACACCCTTTCTTGATAAAAACTCTCATCAAAGTGGGAATAGAAGGATCATAGCTCAACATAATAAAAGTCATATATGACAAACCCACAGCCAACATAATACTCAATGGGCAAAAACTAAAACCATTTCCCCTAAGAACAGGAACAAGACAGGGATGCTCACCCTCACCACTCCTGTTTGACATAGTACTGGAAGTACTAGCCATTGTGATCAGACAAGAAGAAGAAATAAAAGGTATCCAAATTGGAAAAGGCGAAGTAAAACTTTCCTTATTCGCAGATGACAAGACACTGTACATAGAAAACCTTAAAGACTCTATCAAAAAATTATTAGACTTAATAAATGAATTTGGCAGTGTAGCAGGATCCAAAATTAACTCCAATAAATCTATTGCATTTCTATATACTAATAATGAACTTCAGAAAGAGAGATTAAAATAGCAATCCCATTTACCATTGCACCAAAAAAATTAAGATACTTAGGAATAAACTTGACCAAGGAGGTAAAAGACCTATATGTGGAAAGCTACAGGGCACTGAAAAAGGAGATAGAGGAAGACATAAACAGATGAAATAACATGCCATGTTCATGGATTGGTAGAATCAACATCATCAAGATGTCAATACTACCCAAAGCAATCTACAGATTCAATGCACTCCCCATTAAATTACCAATGGCATATTTCACAGATCTAGAACGAACGTTTCAAAAATTCATTTGGAATAAAAAAAAAAGACCCCAAATAGCTGCTGCGATCCTGAGAAAGAAGAACAAAGTAGGTGGGATCTCAATACCAGATACCAAGCTGTATTACAAAGCCACTGTTATCAAAACAGCTTGGTACTGGCACAAGAACAGACATATAGATCAATGGAATAGAATAGAGAACCCAGGAATCTACCCAAACCACTATGCTTAATTAATATTCAACAAAAAAGGAATGAACATACAATGGAATCAAGACAGCCTCTTCAATAAATGGTGTTCGGAAAATTGGACAGATGCATGCAAAAAAATGAAACTAGACCACTGACTTACACCATACATAAAAGTAAACTCAAAATGGATAAAGGAATTAAACATAAGACAGGAAACCATTAAAATACTAGAGGAATGCACAGGCAGCAAAATCTCAGACATATGCCGAAGCAATTTCTTCACTGACACTGCTCCTAGGCAGTGATGGCGAACCTATGACACTCATGTCAGAGGTGACACGCGAACTCATTTTTTTTGGTTGATTTTTCTTTGTTAAATGGCATTTAAATATATAAAATAAATATCAAAAATATAAGTCTTTGTTTTACTATGTTTGCAAATATCAAAAAATTTCTATATGTGACACAGCAACAGAGTTAAGTTAGGGTTTTTCAAAATGCTGACACGCCGAGTTCAAAAGGTTCGCCAGCACTCTCCTAGGGCAATGGAAACTGAAGAGAAAATAAACAAATGTGACTACATCAAAATAAAAAGCTTTTGCACAGCAAAGGAAACCATCAACAAAACAACAAGAAAGCACACTGCATGGGAGAACATATTTGCCAATGTCATCACCGATAAGGGTTTAATCTCCAACATTTACAGGGAACTCATACAACTGAACAAAAGGAAGATAAACAACCCAATCAAAAAATGGGCAACAGACCTAAATAGATACTTTTTGAAAGAAGACAGAAAAAAGGCCAAGAGACATATGAAATCATGCACAAAGTAACTATCCGAGAATGCAAATCAAAACGACAATGTGGTACCATCTCACACCTGTCAGAATGACTATCATCAAAAATCAGCAAATGAGAAGTGCTGGTGAGGATGTGGGGAAAAAGGAACCCTTGGACACTGGTGGTGTGAATCCAGACTGGTGTAGCCACTGTGGAGAACAGTATGGAGTTTCCTCAAAAAACTAAAAATGGAACTGCCATTTGACCCAGTGATCCCACTTCTAGGAATATATCCCAAGAAACTAGAAACACCAATCACAAAGGATACATGCACCCCTATGTTCATAGCAGCACAATTTACCATAGCTGACATTTGGAAACAGCCTAAGTGCCCATCAGCAGATGAGTGGCTTAAAAAACTGTGGTAAATCTACACAATGGAATACTATGCTGTGGTAAAAAAGAAAGAATTCTTGCAATTTGGAACAGAAGGATAGAACTGGAGAGCATTATGCTAAGCGAAATATGCCAGTCAGAGAAAGGTAAATATCACATGATCTCACTCATTTATGGAAAATAATGAACAACATAAACTGATGAACAAAAACATATCCAGTGACAGAGAAGCATCTTTCAGACTGTCAAACCTCAGAAGGAAGATAGGGGAAGGAGGGGGTAAGGGGGTGAAATCAACCAAAGGTCTTGTATGCATGCATATGAGCCTAAACAATGGACACAGACAACAGGGCGGTGAGGGCATGATTGGGGGGTTTGGGGGGTCAATGGGGAGCTAAGGACACTTGTAATACCTTAATCAATTCAAAAATAATTAATTAAAAAAAATACCCAGATAAAAGGGTGGGCAGAATCTGTAGAGGCAGAGCTTAAATATGGAATATAAGGTTAAGGAATTGGATTAATATGCAAAAACCCATGGTTTATTATATATGAGATAAAAAGCAAATGATTGGATAAGGAGGAAAGTTCAATAAAAAGAAAAATTAAAAATTAAAAAAATGTATCTATCTATTTAATTATTTATTTATTTGAAAATGATAATAGAGTAGAGCAAATATGCTTGAATTTAGAAAATGAAATTAATTGAAAAATTAAGAGAAGAAAAGACCAAGAGAGAAGAGGGGGGAAAAAGACTAGTGAAGAAAGAGAAAATTGAAGAGGGGATGTAGTAGGAGCAGGAAAGCGAACATTAGATATATGAATAAACCAACAGACACTACGAGAATAATAACACATCAGTACAGCAGATCAATTTTTAACAAGGGGTAAAAAGAAGGGAAAGAGAGAAACTAATTGGGACAGGAGAAAAAAAAAGTATGAAAAAGGGAGAAGGGAGGAAAAAAAGTGATAAAAACAAATAAGATACAATAAAAATAGAATAAAGAAAAATAATACTAAAAAACAAAAAAATAAAATAAAAATATGAAGTATCCATTGCTTCAACTGAGTTTTAATGCCCCTTGGGGGATGATTAAGGACCCCTCTCTTCTGTTCTGTCTGCCAATTCTGGGCTTCCTGTTAGGTAGTTAGGTGCTGACCACTCTCAGGCACTGTCTTTGGTGTTTAGCACCATGTTGAAGCTCCAAAGGATCCACCTTTCCTCTGTTCATGTCTGTCTCCACAGACCTTGGCTGCAAGCTTCCAGATCAATCTGCCCACTTTGCCTAACTGCCAGCTGTCAATCTTAATCACTCAAGTGTCTGTTTCTGACAGGGCTTTAGGTTGGGGGTGGGTGTTGTTTCCCTTTCCAGAAATCAGATAGATGTTTCTTCCCTGACCCAGAGCTACTCCTCGGTAAGTGTACCAAAACATTACTCTGTCCTTGGTTAGTGATCCTTGTATGCAGACCAGTGGTGTTGGCTGTAATCCTAGAGTTTTTAATCAGTCTGGTTCTCAGAATAGTGGGGCAGACCCGCCTCCTCTTCCAACCCAGTCACTGAGGGCTCCTTGGGGCTATTCAGAGCCTTTGTGTCCTTTGTATAGCTCACATGCAATCAGGGTGTGGCAGGCTGTATTACCTGCCTTGAGACTACTGAGTAGGGCTGGATCTTCAGGAGAGAAATGGCCGCTCAGGTTTGGAAGGTTGTGAATGTCCCAATGCCTGATTCCTGGTCATGAATCCCTGCCCTGCTTCCCTCCACAACCTCTCCTCATGCTCCACAAATCTGTGCCTCTACCTGTGCTACAGCCTTGGGTGAGTGTTTGCAATTGAAAGGTCCTTTGAACTGGGTTTAGTGAATAAAAACAGGCAAAACAACCAGGAAACTGCAGGTTTTTCTCCTGCTGGCACCACACTGCTTGGGCTGCTTTACAGGCCGCCTTTCTGAATGTAGCCTTTCGTGGCTATGGTCTTAGATCTAGATTCCCCAGCCACCAGCATCCCTGTGACTTTTCCTTTTCACAGTCAGATGTTATGCATGTCCCCAAGGGATGTGGCTTTGGTGCAGTGCAGCTTCCTCCTTACGCTCTTGGCCTGGTGGTCCTGTGTCCCTCTCCAGCCCAGACCTTCTTTCCTACCATTCTTCAGGTGACCTCTGGCCTTCCAAGTGGCAAATTGTCTCCTCAGCTGTGTCTAATTTGTTAATGCTGGGTGGATGATCTCTGATTTAGTTGCTTTTCCAGGCTGGCCCTGGGACTACATTAGAGCATCAGTCTAATGATTGAAAGGTCTTGCTGGCCAGAATGTGACAAAATGGAACCCTGTGCACTGTTGGTGGGAATCAGATTGATGCAGCCACTGTGGAAAGCAGTATGGAATTATCTCAGAAAATTAAAAATGGAACTGTCTTATGATCCAGAGATTCCAGTTCTGGGAATTTATCAGAAGAAGCCCTAATTACTAATTCGAAAGAATATATGGACCCCTATGTTCACTACAGCATTATTTACAAGAGCCAAGATTTGGAAGCAGCCCACTTGTCCATCAGTGGATGTGTGTTACATTTACACAATGGAATACTACTCTGTTATATGTGGAATGTAATGAACAAAATTAACTAACATGGAAAATGGAGACAGACTCATCGATAGAGAACAGGTTGACAGATGTCCAGGGAGTGCTGGGTAAGAGGGGTGAAGGGATTGAGCAAACAAGAAAAAAAAGAGAAAAAAAAATCATGGACATAGATGGCAGAAGTATGGTCATTGCCATGTGGAAGGGAGTTAAGGAGAGTGGGGATAAATGGTGATGGACAGAAATATGACTTGGGGTGGTGAACACCCAGTACAGTGTACAGATGATGTGTTGTAGAATTGTGCACCTGATGCCTGTATAATTTTGTTAACCAATGTCACCATAATAAATCCAATAAAAAGGGAAAAAAATAACTGAATTGGAAAACAGAAAACAAATAGAATGTAATAGTTTCTGAGAGTATTTAACTGTTGGAATTTTGTAAAAATTGAATTTTAAGGCAATTGAGTACAATGATTTGTAATTATAATGTAAAATTGAAATGTGATATACATAAAATGCTAAATATAGTACCTGACCCATAGTAGGAAGTTGACCCAGTGTAGTTTTAATTTATTAACTATCATCAGTAGCTATAAGGGCTATATTATAGCTGTAAATATTTATTTATTTCCTATTTTTTATAATACATGAACCAATATAATAAAATTGAAATAATTTGCCTCCCTACTCACTTTATCAGACATTCCTTTTGGTTTCTTTAAGAAAAAAGAAAGATCACTGAGAGTTGTAGTGCTTGATTAACACCTAACACCTCAGAGTTCTGTAAATTAATAATAATTTATTAGTTATTTTTAATTTATCTAACTTTTTCCAATGTGAGAAATGCTGCACATACATTGGGTCATGGGTCATGCTCTATGAATGCATCTCTGCTTTTGATAGGAAAAAACAACAGATGCTTCTGACATCAAGCCAGTAAATACTAATCCAAACAGATGAAGGATGAGGGGGAGGAAGAGGAAGAGAAATGAGTTCTGACTTGGAAGATGATGTCTATTAGAAATTTTGTTATTTTCTCAAAATTATTATGAGAAAATAAATTCATATGTAGGGATTCAGAATATAAATATGGAGTAATATTTATGTACTATATGGAATTTCTTTAAGTGGTAATTTAATTTTTAGCATGTGGAAACTCCCCCCTTTTTTCTGTTGTTAGTACTGTATTTAACAAGTTTATCTTCTATTAAAATTATTTAATATACTACAAGTTTTTAAATTTTTTCATTTATTCCCAGAAAATAGTTTAAACACTGGCAATCTGACTCACAATTTGGTTTCTCAAAAAGTTTCACCCTCATGCTAGCATTTTAGCAATAGTTTAGGCTACATTGCCTGAAAGATATTGAGGCAGCATGTCAGCAGTAGTCTAGAACTGGCTTTATTAATAAATAGCAAAATTAGTGCCATGGGATAACAATTTAAATTTTTACATTCATGTAAACCGAATGTAGAAAATAAGTTGAAAATACTATAGTTTTGGTTCTGGTGAAGATGGCAGTGTAGGTAAATGCAGTACTCTCCTCCTCCCACAACCACATCAAAATTACAACTAAACTACAGAACAAGCATCATTCAGAACTTCCTGAAATCTGACTAAATGGAAGTCCTACAACTAAAAATATAAAGAAGAGGCCACCAGGAGACCTAAGATGGCTGTGCTCTATCTAACAAGAGGCTGAGTGCCCTTGCTCCCAGTCACAGACTGGTTTTACAGCTAAAATATTGCGTGGTCAGCTTGGTAAAACAAGAGAAGAATAACTGATTGGACATATTTTGTATAAGTACCAGTGAAGAAACAACATAGAGACTGGTAAGAGGAGGGGAGTTGTGGAAATGGGGAGCGTCCCTCTGCCATGGTGGCTTCAAGGGTCTCTCCCCTTGGGAGTGTAGCCTGGCATCTAGTGCAGGGATCCAAATCCTGAATATCAGAGCCTGGAAGGAAATCCAGTGCAGCATCAGGCAGAGGGATCCAGGGGAAACTGTCTTTGTGGAAGAATGGGTCCGTACCTTCCCAGTGAAAGAGTATGCCTAATGTTGGCATCCCAATCAGGAGAGATTCAACCCTGGCTCTGACTCCTGGAAAGGTTATGCAGGGCTGTGTGGCTCCAGAATAGAAAGGGGCTTGTGGGATGCACCCAACAGTGACATAAAGAGAGCCTCTTCTTTCCTTAAAGGCATTTTACAGAGACCTAGAATGTGTGGTATGGAGAAGGAGAAGATGACTTTCGTGCCGCCAGAGATGGATTGGAGCTGGTGGCAGGGCAGATTGGGGACTTTTAACCTGCACTTAAGAGAGTTGGGATTGTGAAAGTAGCTTGGTTTCTCAGCCCCAGCTTTACTAAGATCAACTTTGTGGAGAGGTGGGAGTCCCTTATGGGACTGACTTTGTAACCCCTCCTACTTGGACCTGAGATTCAAGGGCATGAGGTTCTTGCAAAGCATTTCTTTTTGTGTTTGTTTTTATTTTTAGATGGCATCCACCAGGAAGTTGTATATTGGAGAGACAGACCAGCAAGAACTGGGTTTTGTGACTGGATTGTGGAGAGGTTAATTTGAGCACCCTATGAGTTCAGCCAGGGTGGGGGTGGTGTGGAGGACATCTACCTCTCCTGTAGGCTGGGAGCAGTTCCGTCAACAGGAATAATCTTCAAACAGCTCTCTGGAGCCCCAGACACCCTCCGCTGTGTAAAATCCTTGGGACCAGGAGGAAATGCTTAGCCCCACTCCTGGGGACTGGGCAAGAGAAGTGCTCATCTGAGATTCTTTTGATCAACCCCACTGAGCCCAGGGCAGCTGAAACTGCCCATATAGAAAAGGCAGCAGGCTGTATCCAATGTGTACCTGTATTGCACCATTATAGGGGCAGCTAGAGTTGGAGGATATGGTAGAGACTGAGGAGTTTCCTTTTGAAGCAGAGATGAATTTCCCCTCAGTGAGTGCCTGAGGGTGAAATCTCTAAGTAAGGGTCCCAGTAACCCTAGCTATGCTAGCCTCCCTCCACCCTAAAGATTCTCTCCCAAAGACACTGGAGAAAGATCAGACAACCTTGGGGTAGGAGAGAAGGAGGAAGAGTAGCTGAAAGGTCCTCAGAGAGCCTCAGATCTGCCCTCTACAACAGAACACCAAGAGGCAACTTGACTGCTAGTGATCAAGAAATTGAATATAAGAAAACATATGTTAGAACCAGAGAAGATAGCAGTTGGCAGGATGGAGGTGAGGGAGAGGATGTGAGTGAGTGAGGGGGTGAAAGGAGAGTGTGTTGATATATGTGGTGTGTGTGTGTGTGAGTGAGGGAGAGTTGAGTCCGGTGGGAGTAGCAGGGGCTGGAAGAACAGGCTCTCTTGGACAGGGAGAAACTGCCACCGCTGTGGACACTTCCCAGGCTGCAGAACTTGGGCACAAAACCTATGCCATCTTAAAGGGGAGAGAGACCTCTTCTGGGACTCATCAACACTGCCACCAAGACAGCCCTTGGACACTGCCTGTGACCTGGCAACCACTCCAGCCAAAATCCTGCTGCTCCACCCGCAGACCTAAAGACCCTAGGACCTCTACCTCCAAAGGTGCATTGCTCTCGCAGCAGTAAGTGTGACTTCTCCCCTCCCCAGCGGCAGACCTCTGGACACCACAGTTGCATGTTTCCAGTGCACAGGCCTCCTGAGCCCATCACTCTACAGGCTGCTCTTGGGAGCTGCCGTGAGCCCACCCTGGGTGCGATTTTATACAAACAAGGACACACGGACCCACAGTAGAAATTCTGAATTCCCTCTTCCTGGATAACTTCCCACAGACACCTCAGCCACACAACTTCAGCACCAGGGCCCCTCAGAGTGCGTCAGTATGCCATGCCAGCAAATGCACTGGCAGAGTTGCGCATTTCCAGCGTGCAGGCCTCTTGAGCCCATTGCTCCACAGGCCGCTCTTGGGAGCCGCTGGGAACCCACGCTGGGTGTGATCTTATACAGACAAGGGCGCACTGCCCTGGCAGTAGAAATTCTGTATTCCCTCTTCCTGGATACCTGCCCACAGACACCTCGATCACATGGCTTCAGCGCCAGGGCCCTTCAGAGTGCATCAGTGCGCCATACTGGCAAACACACTGCAAGACCCCCTGTAAGCCACCACTGGGCACACACATATCTGACCCCAGAAGCAGCAGCAAAAAGTGAGACTTCCAACCACACAGCTACAGAACTCTGGACACCACAGTCACACCTTTCCAGAGTGCAGGCCTCCTGAGCCCCACCACCCTGACAGACAGCTACTGGGTGCCTCTGTGAGCCCCTGCTGGGCACCCGCAATTTCAACCAAGGCACAAGTCAACAAAAATTGGGACATCCCCCTCTCTGGCTGCTGACTTCTGGACACCTCAGTTGTGCCTTTCCAGCTCACAGGTATATCAAGAGAACAAAAATAGCTCAAGTAGTGAGCTACGCTAGGTTACCAAGCCCAGGAGACCTGAGAGATCACACCAGTAGCACCATCCCCAAAAGAACCTGGGAAGCAAAGCAGTTGGATCTAGGACCCAGAAACAAAATGTTATAGCAAAATGTGGGGGGAGAAAAAGCAATCCCCAAAGGAAGGAAAAAGGGGATCACCAGAAAGGGAGCTAAATGAAATGGAGGCAAGTAACATGTCAGAGAAAGAATTCAGAGTAATGGTTATAAGGATGCTCAAATGGCTGACTAATACACACAACTCAATGACAAATGCACACAACTCAATGAGAATTATAAGGAGGTAAATGAGAATGTCACCAACATGAAAAAGAAGTAAGAGGAAATGAAGATTTACATAGCTGCAATAAAGAGCACAATGGAAGGCTTAAACAGTAGACTAGAAGAGGCTGAGGACCACATCAGCAAATTAGAAGACAAGGTAGGAAAAAACACAAAAACACAGAAACAACTGGAAATAAAATTTAAAAAGTAAGGAAAGCCTAAAGGAGCTTGGGACAACACAAAATGAAACAACATCCACAAAATAGGGGTATGAGAAGGAGAGGATGAGAATCAAGGAATAGAAAACCTGTTTGAAGAAATAATGACAGAAAACGTTCCTGATATTGGCAAGAAAAAAACTACACAAGTACAAGAAGCACATAGAGTCACAAACAAGATGAATCCAAAAAGACCAACACAAAGACACATTATAATTAAATTGGCAAACATCAAGACAAAGTAAGAATCTTAAAGAATGCCAGAGAGAGACAGAAAGTTACCTACAAGGGATCTCCCATTATAATATCAACAGATTTCTCAACAGAAACACACCAGGCCAGAAGAGAATGGAATGAAATATACAAAGTGATGCAAAGCAAGGGATCGAATCCAAGAATATTATACCCAGCAAGGCTATCATTCAAAATTGAAGGTGAAATCAGGAGCTTCACAGATATAAAAGGGGTAATAGATTTTATTACCACCAAGTCAGCAATGCAAGAAATGTTAAAGAGACTGCTGTAAAAAGAAGAAAGAGAAAGGAAGAAGAGGCACAAACATTAAGAATAAAAATGACGACAAACAAGTACTTATCAATAATAACATTAAACATAAATGGATTAAATGCTCCAATCAAAAGACATAGGGTAGCTGAATGGATAAAAAAACATGACTCATTTATATGCTGTCTGCCAGAGACCCACCTCAGAACAAAGGATTCACACAGGCTGATAGTGAAGGGATGGAAAAAATTTTACAGGCAAATGTAAATGAGAAAAAAAGCTGGGGGTCCAATACTTATATCAGACAAAGTAGACCTCACAGTAAAGGCCATAACAAGAGATAAAGAAGGCTGATTCATAATACTAATGGGATCATTACAAAAAGAAGATATAACTCTGGTAAACATATATGCACCCAATACAGGAGCACCAAAATACATAAAAGAACTTTTGTAAGATATAAAGGGAGAGATTGATAGCAATAAAGTCATGGTAGGGGACTTTAATACCCCACTGACACCACTGGATAAATCCTCGAAACAAAAAATCAGCAAGCACAAAACAAAACAAAACAAAACAAAACAAAACACAGCAATCCTAAATGACTCACTAGATCAGATGGACTTAATTGACATCTTCAGAATATTTCACTCAAAGCTACAGAATATACATTCTTCTCCAGTGCACATGGGACATTTTCAAAGACAGACCACATATCAGGACACAGGAAAAGTCTCTATAAATTCAAGAGTATAGAAATCATAACAAGCATCTTCTCAGACCACAATGGCATAAAAATGGAAATTAACTACAACAAAAACAATGAAAAAAAATCAAACACTTGGAGGCTAAATAGATTACTATTAAACAATGATTAGGTTACCAAAGAGATCAAAGAAGAAATAAAAAAACATCCTGGAGAAAAATGGCAATGAAAACACAACTATTCAAAGTCTATGGGACACAAAGAAAGCAGTCCTGTGAGGGAAGTTCATCACTCTACAGGCCTACCTCAGAAAACAAGAAAAAATGGTAATATATTATCTAACTTTGCAACTTAAATAATTAGAAAGAGAGCAACAAGAAAAGCCCACAGTACTAAGAAGGAAGGAGATAATAAAGATCCGAGCAGAAATAAATTACATAGAGACCAAAAAAAAAAAAATACAAAAGATCAATGAAACAAAGAGCTGGTTCTTTGAAAGGATAAACAAGATTGATGCGCCTCTAGCCAGGCTCAACAAGAAATAAAGAGAGAGGACCCAAATAAACAAAATCAGAAATGAAAGAGGTGAAGTAACAACTGACTCCACTGACATAAAAAGAATTGTAAAAAAAAAAAAAAATCCTACTCCAACAAACTGGACAACCTCAACAAAATGGACACATTCCTAGAAAAATACAATCTTCCAAAACTCAATCAGTTAGAATAAAAAAACATGAATGGGCTGATAACTACTGATGAAATTGAAACAGTAATCAAAAAGCTTCCAGCAAACAAAAGCCCTATATCAGATGGCTTCACAGGGGAGTTTTACTGAACATTCAAAGAAGAACTAAAACCATTTTTTTTTTATCAGACTGGTACAAAAAACTTCAGGAGGAAGGCACACTTCCAATCCCTTTCTATGAAGTCAGCATTACCCTGATAAAGACATCAAAACCAGATAAAGACACCACAAAGAAAGAGAACTACAGGACAATATCCCTATGAACATAGATGCTAAAATCCTTAACAAAATTCTAGCAAACTGGATCCAGCATTATATTAGAAAGATCATGCACCATGACCAACTGCGATTTATTCTAGGGATACAAGGCTGGTACAATATCTGCAAATCAATAAACGTGATACATCACATAAACAAATTGAGAGATAAAAATCACATAATCATATCAACTGATGCAGAAAAGGCATTTGACAAAGTCCAACACCCTTTTCTGATAAAAACGCTCAACAAAGTGGGAATAGGCAGATCATACCTCAACATAATAAAAGCCTTATATGACAAACCCACAGCCAACATCATACTCAATGGGCAAAAACTAAAACCATTTCCCTTAAGAACAGGAACAAGATGCCTGCTTTTACCACTCCTGTTCAACGTAGTACTGGAAATGCTAGCCACAGTGATCAGAGAAGAAGAAGAAGTAAAAGGCATCCAAATTGAAAAAGAAGAAATGAAATTGTCATTATTTGCAGATGACATGTTACTGTACGTAGAAAACCCTAAAGACTCCATCAAAAAATTATTAGACTTAATAAATGATTCAGCAATATAGCAGGATACAAAATGAATGCCAAGAAATCTGTGGCATTTTTAAAAAATATATTTTTCTTTATTTTTAGAGAGGAAGGAAGAAGGAGAGAGAGATAGAAATATCCATGATGAGAGAGAATCATAGATCGGCTTCCTCCTGCAAGTCCCCCACTGGGGTTCAAGCCCACAACCTGGGCATGTGCCCTTGACCAGAATCGAACCCGGGACCTTTCAGTTCCCAGGCCGAAGCTCTATCCACTGAGCCAAACCGGCTAGGGCATCTATGGTATTTTTATACACCAATAGTGAACTTACAGAAAGAGAGATTTTTTTAAAAAATCCCATTTACCATTGCACACAAAAAATTAAGATACCTACGTATAAACTTAACTAAGAAGGTAAAAGACCTCTACTCAGAAAACTTTAGGACGTTGAGTAAAGAGATAGAGGAAGACATTATCAGATGGAGGAACATACCTTGTTCATGGATTGGTAGAATCAACATCATTAAAATGTCCATAGTACTCAAAGCAATCTATAGATTTAATGAACGCTCCATTAAAATAACAACAGCATATTTCACAGACCTAGAAACAACTCTCCAAAAATTCATCTGGAATAAAAAAAAAAAAAAAGACCCTGAATAGCTACAGCAATCCAGAGAAAGAAGAAAAAAGTAGGAGGGATCTCAATACCAGATATCAAGATGTACTTCAAAACCACTGTTCTCAAACTGCCTGGTATTGGCACAAGAACAGACATATAGACCAATGGAATAGAATAGAGAACCCAGAAATCGACCCAAACCACTATGCTCAATTAATATTTGACAAAGGAGGCAAAAACATACAATGGAGTCAAGGCAGTCTCTTCAATAAATGGTGCTGGGAAATTTGGTTAGACACATGCAAAAAAATGAAACTAGACCACCAACATACACCGTACACAAAAATAAACTCAAAATGGATAAAGGACTTAAACATAAGATGGGAAACCACAAAAATATTAGAGGAATTCAAAGGCAGCAAAATATCAGATATATGCCAAAGCAATATCTTCACTGATACAGCTCCTAGGGCAATAGAAACTAAAGAGAAAATAAACAAATGGGACTAAATCAAAATAAAAAGCTTTTGCACAGCAAAAGAAACCATGAACAAAACAACAAGAAAGCCCACTGCATGGGAGAACATAGTTGCCAATGTTATCTCAGATAAGGGCTTAATCTTCAACATTTACAGGGAAGTCATACAAGTGAACAAAAGGAAGATAAACAATCCAATAAAAAAATGGGCATTGGACCTAAATAGATACTTTTAAAAGAAGACAGAAAGATGGCCAAGAGACATATGTAAACATGCTCAAAGTCACTAATCATCTGAGAGATGCAAATCAAAATGACAATGAGGTACCATCTTACACCTGTCAGAATGGCTATCATCAACAAATCAACAAATGACAAGTGCTGGAGAGGATGTGGATAAAAAGGAACCCTGGTGCACTGCTGGTGGGAATGCAGACTGGTGCAGCCACTGTGGAAAACAGTGTGGAGTTTCCTCAAAAAACTAAAAATGGAACTTTCATTTGACCCAGTGATCCCACTTTTAGGAATATATCCCAATAAACTAGAAACACCAATCAAAAGGATAGATGCACCCCTATGTTCATAGCAGCACTACCTCATTGTTGTTTTGATTTGCATCTCTCAGTTGATTAGAGACTTTTAGCATGTTTTCCTATGTCTCCCAGCTTTCAGAATGTCCTTTTTCAAAACATGTCTATTTAGTTCCTTTGCCCACTTTTTGATTGGGTTTTTTATCTTCCTTTTGTTGAGTTGTATGAGTTCCCTGTAAATGTTGATTAAACCTTTATCAGAGATAAAATTGGCAAATATGTTCTCCCATGCAGTGGGCTTTCTTTTTGTTTTGTTGGTGGTTTCTTTTTTTGCAGAAGCTTTGGAAACCACCTAAATGTCCGTCAGCAGATGAGTGGATTAAAAAACCATGGTACATCTACTCTAATGGGATATTACGCTGCTGTAAAAAAGGAGTTCTTACCATTTGCAAAAGCATGGATGGAACTGGAGAGCATTATGCTAAGTGAAATAAGCCAGGCAGTGGAAGAAAAATACCACATGATCTCACTCATTTATGGATAATAAAGAACATTATATCCTAATAAACTAAAAGATAGATGCAGAAGCAGAGAAGCCTCGAACAGACTGTCAAATTATAGCGGGAAGGCTGGGGAGTGTTGGGGGTGTAAGAGATCAATCGAAGGACTTATATGCATGCATATAAGCATAACCAATGGACACAAGACACTGCGGTTGTGGTGGGGTAAGGGCATGTGCCTGGGGGGGGGGGTAGGGGAGGCCAAAGGAAAGTTAATAGGGAAAAAAGGAGACATATGTACTACTATTTGTAATACTTTAAACAAGAAAATCAAATTAAAAAAACACATTTATGATTAAGGTTTTAATACTTAACTTAGTCTATGAAGTAGTAATTCTCAATCTGCGTTCCCTTTGCCCTACTATATCAGATGGACATGACTCATTTCTAACAGTACCAGTGACTCATTAGAAGAGATAGATTAAAATTGAGGGAGAATGTACACAGATGCAATAAGCCTCTGAGGTGATATGCTCCTCACATTGACAATCACACCAATAAAATAATACAAATTGGTTTCTATCACTTGATGAAATAGGTGTTATGGAGCCTCATCATTGAGAAGGATACTAGTGACTTATGTGTCTGAGTAGCCTGGACAATTTCACCTCTAGAGCTTTTATGAAGATTTTTAGGAAACCATCAGATAAAAGCTGACTGTACTCTCTAGACAATGTTGTCTATACATGAATCACCTGTTGTTATTTCACATCCCTAAAATTATAAAAAATGTGTCAATATTTTTATATATAATTATGCATCAGATCAATATGTCTTCCCTTTCAATTTTGTCTCTTATCCCTTAAGGATAGAGACCATGTCCATGGAATATTCATTGCCTGTTACTATATTTCATATATTTCGATACTACATTCTCTAAGGTACCCATGCATTGTTGTGTTGTATAGATTCATGGTTACCTATACACTGAATATCCTCTGAGAATCAGTAAGTATTATTTAATAGGTGCCTTCTGTAAGCTGGTTACACTCCCTAGTTGGAGGTTCATTGTAGGTATTGGGTGTGTCAAGAAATACATAAGTCATATGATAAAATCTGAGATGCTTTTGAAACACTACCCAAGTTTGCTCTTATAGGTACTAGAATGTTCTTCATGTGTTTTTTCGTTCTCTGATAACCGTTTCAGTAGTAACAACCCCGGGATTCTGAAAGCTTTGACAAGAAGGGGGTAACAGCCCTAGCTGGTTTGGCTCAGTGGATAGAGCATCGGCCTGAGGATTGAAGGGTCCCAGGTTTGATTCCAGTCAAGGGCATGTACCTTGGTTGCGGGCACATCCCCAATAGGGAGTGTGCAGGAGGCAGCTGATTGATGTTTCTCTCTGATCGATGTTTCTAACTCTCTAACCCTCTCCCTTCCTCTCTGTAAAAAAATCATTAAAATATATATTTGAAAAGAGAAGGGGGTAACATAGTTAATTTATGTATCTTTATCCATGAATTGATGTAAGGGATTAAATAATAAATTGAACCAATTTTAGAAGAGACTAGAACTTGGAGGTCTTGAGTAAAAAAAGAAAACCTCTTTCCAAGCCTACTAGAAAAGGTAAGTCAGCTTGACACTGCTGTCATGTGAGAAAAAAACACATTTTTTTTTTTGCATTCGAAAAATTGACTTTATTATATAATGGACTTCAGCTTTAATGGATACCTCCTTGCCCAAATTAGTCAGTTATATAGAGGAAAAACACATTTTTGGCAACCATACTAGTCAAGAGTACTGTCTTAAAGAAAAGCACTTTTTAATGTTTTCCCTATCATAACATTTCCAGTGAATACTAACTCTAGTTTAGTTTATCATCTATCAGCAAAGGAGTATCACTATTCTAAAGCCCATACTGTACAGCCCATCACCCACTTCATCACAATGAAAGGGAATACAACATCGTTGTCTTCCATGGTTGTACATTTGTTCATGTAAATGTGTACAATAAAAATTTGGGGAATATTTTAAAATAACAAACATATAGTTACTAGCTAATTTGCCTGCCTTTAGACTCACGCTCTATCATGCCTGTAAAATACCACCAGATAAATGTTCCTAAAGCAGTGCTCACAAACAAGCAATAACCTTATTTAAAAAATTAGTGACTCCCTATTAATCACTATATAATTTGTGCATCAATTAACTGGTTCATTTACACTTTCAATACATATTCAATAAGTACTTGCTACATGACATAGTGTTAGGTACTGTGGTGTGTGTGTGTGTGTGTGTGTGTGTGTGTGTGTGTGTGTGTATAGTGGATCAAAGTAAGAGAGATAAAGTGGGATATAAAAATTAAATAAGTATGCTTCTGCTATCCCAAAACTTACACTCAACTAAGGAAAATAAATTATATGCACAAATAGCTACAAAACAGAATGTAATCATCCCTCAAGTGAAAAGGCACAATAATATGAATTTCTTAGACTAGCATTTAAAGTTATCTATAATTTGGTATTACCTTTATCTCTTCCTTTGTTATTGGTAACTTCATCAAGTATCTTTTTTAAGGCAATATGCTCTTCTCAATACAAGCTATATAAATCCCTGGAACACTGTTTTCATTGCTACTTTCCCATCCAGATCATAATTCTCTATTCCTCAGTAGATGCTTAAAGACTGTTATTCATTTTCTCCATGAGGTTTATAAAAAGTCCAGTAAATATTTATCTTCCATATTTTTGATTCTTGATGTCTCTAATAATGTTTGTACTGAATACTAGTACTCAATATATATTTTTTAGTCTTCTAATAGTTTTATTCATGGATAGTCTATCTCTTCAGGTAGATTAAATTCTTTTTGGTAGGGATTATGTCATAAATTCCTTTTCTACCTTAAATATAAGGGTAGTCACCCCTTATTGTATATTTTATGCTAAACACTTCTAAGTGCCTTATATGTATTGCCATATTTATTCCAAATAATAGGTAAGTATTATTATTCTAAATTTGCAGATTAGAAAAGCGAGTCACCTAGGTAAAAAGTGATTTGCTTAAAGTCACATAGATAGTATAAGGTAGATCTAGGTTTTGAACGCATTTTGTTTTAAGAGCCCATGTTCTTAATCATAACATTATAATGCCTCCTTGGCACACAACTAAACAAAAAAAGGCACTCAATGTAGAAAGTTAAATACTATTAATTAATGCTGAAATCTAGATGCTTTAAAATGTTTTCACCAGTAATTCTGTTACTGTTTACCTGTTTACTAGTTTAGAGAACTAAACAAGTAATTTTTATCCCTTTTATCATAAATACTCAAAATTGGTCTATGGCTCATTATGGGAAAATGCAAGATTGAGCTCTAATATTTAATCACTACTGATCAAATATATCAAGTCTAAAAAGAAATTAGTAAGATATTGAAAGGGATTTGAAGGAGAAAAAATAGAATATACATTTCAGTAGAAAAATTATTTTGAATATATTTAGAAAACTTGGACTATAATAAAAACAAGAACACCATGTTCTCTATTGTCAAAAGTATAATGTTATATCTTTTGGTGAAGGTATACAGGATCTTTGATTAATATACTCACAGCAAGACTCCTACAAAGAATTAATTTTTCTTTGTGAATATTTGCTGATTGGATAAGAAAACATGACCCACATATGTGGTGTTTATAGGAGACCCACCTCAGAACAAAAGACTCACACAGGATGAAAGTGAAGGGATGAAAAAACATTTTCCAAACAAATGGAAAAGAGAAAAATAAAAGGCAGTGGTAGCAATACTTTTATCTGATAAAGTAGATTTCAAAATGAAGGCCACAACAAGAGACAAAAAGGGCCATTACATAATACTAAACTCCAACAACATTTAATGCACCTAATATAGAAGTACCTAAATATATAAAAAAGCTCTTGGAGGAATTGAAGGGAGAGATTGACAGCAATAAGTCATAGTAGGGGATTTTATCACCTCATTGACTTCACTAGATAGACTTTTGAGACATAATATCAACAAGGAAACAGAGACCTTAAATAGCACACTAGATCAGATGGATTTAACTGAAATTTACAGAACATTCCACCCCAAAGCTGCAGTATATACATTCTTTTCAAATGTGCTTAGAACATTCTTAAAGATAGACCACATGTTAGGACACAAAATGAGTCTGTTTAAGTTCAAGAGGATTGGAGTCATATCAAGCATCTTTATGAATAACAATGGCACAAAACTAGAAATAAACCACAGAAAACACTCAAAAAATTCAAACACAAGGAGGCTAAATAATATGTTATTAAATAGTGAATGGGTTCCTAATGAAATCAAGAAGGAAATAAAAAAAACTTCCTGGAAACAAATTAAAAGGAACACACAATAACCAAATAGCAATTGGACACAGGAAAAGCAGTTCTGAGAGGGAAATTCATAGCATTACAGATGTAACTCAAGAATCAAGAAAAAGTTCTAAGAAATTAACACTACAACTAAAAGAACTAGAAAGAGAACAATAAGAAAAGCCTAGAGTAAGTAGAAGAAAGGAAATAATAAAGGTCAGGTGGAAATAAATGACACAGAGACCAAAAAAAAAAAAATACAAAAGATCAATGAATCTTATAGTTTGTTCATTGAAAAAATAAATAAGATTCATGAACTTAGCCAGACTCATCAAGAAACAAAGAAAGAGGACCCAAGTAAATAAATTCAGAAAAATACAGCCCTAGCCAGTTTGGTTCAGTGAGTAGAGCGTTGGCCTGTGGACTGAAGGGTCCTGGGTTCGATTCCAACCAAGGGCACATGCCTGGGGTGCGGGCTCTATCCCCAGTGTGGGGCTTGCAGGAGGCAGCCAATCAATGATTCTCTCTCATCATTGATGTTTCTATCTCTCTCTCCCTCTCCCTTCCTCTCTGAAATCAATAAAAATATATTAGAAAAAAGAAAAATACAATTTTCCAAAACTGAATTAGGAAGAATCAGAAAACCTGAATAGGCCAATAGCAACTGATTAAATTGAAGCAGTAATAAAAAGAAACTCCCAGAAAAAAGGAAAAAAAGGAGAAAAGAAAAGAAAGAAAAAAAGCCCTGGTCCAGATGGCTTTACAGGTGAGTTTCACCAAACATTCAAAGAAGAACTAGCACCTATTATCCTGAAATTATTACAAACAATCCAAATGGACACTTCCAAGATCTTTTTATGAGGCTAGCATTATCCTATTTCCAATACCAGACAAAGACACTACAAAGAAAGAGAATTACAGGCCAATATCCTTGATGAATATAGATGTGCTAAAGTTCTCAACAAAATATTAGCAAATTGGACCCAGCAATATATTAAAAAAGATCATACACCATGACCAAGTGGGATTTATTCCAGGAATGCAAGACTGGTACAGTATTCACATGTCAATAAATGTGATTTACCACATCAGCAAATTTTAAGACCAAAACCACATGATCATATCAATAGATGCAGAAAAAGCATTTGAGAAAATCCAATACCCATTTTTGATAAAAACTCTCATCGAAGTGGGAATAGAGGTATCATACCTCAACGTAATAAAGGCCATGTATGACAAACCTACAGCCATCATCATACTCAATGGGCAAAAACTAAAACCATTTCCCCTAAGAGCAGGAATAAGACAGAGATGTCTGCTTTCATCATTCTTATGCAACGTAATACTGGAAGTCTTGGCCACATCAATCAGACAGGAAGAAATAATAAAAGCCATCCAAATTGGAATGGAGGAAGTAGAATTGTCACTATTTGCAGATGACATGATAATGCACATAGAATACCTAAAGATTCCACCAAAAAATTACTAGTTTGATAAATGAATTTGGCAATGTAGGCCGGTTTAAAATTCACAGTGAGAAATCGAAAGCATTTTTATACACAAGTAATGAACTCTCAGAAATAAAAACCAAATAAATAAATAAATAAATAAACCTATTTACCATTGCAACAAAAAGATTGATATGCTTAGGAATAAAAACCAAGGAGATAAATTACATGTAGTTGGAAAACTACAGGATGTTGAAAAAGAGATAGAAGGAGATATAAATGACTGGAAGAATACACCCTGTTCATGAATTGGTAGAATTAACATCATTAAAATGGCCATGCTACCCAAAGTGATCTATTAATTCAATGCAATCCTTATTAAAATACCAATGGTATATTTCACAGTTCTAGAACAAATATTACAAACATTCATATGGAACCCCAAAAGACTCTGAATAGCCTCAGCAATTCTGAGAAAGAAGAACAAAGTGGGAGGGATCATAATACCAGATATCAATTTATCCTACAAAGGCACTGTAATCAAAAGAGCCTCGTACTGGCACAAGAACAGTCATTTAGATGAATGAATCAGAATAGAGAACACAGAAATTGACCTGAGTAATTATGTTCAATTAATATTTGACAATGTAAGCTAGAGCATAAATGTAATTAAGAAAGTCTCTTTAATAAATGGTGTTTGGATAATTGGACAGTTACATTCAAAAGAATGAAACTAGAACACTAACTTACACCATACACAAGAATAAATTCAAAATGGATACAATACCTAAATGTAATTCATGAAACCATAAAATCTTAGAAGAAATAGAAGGCAGCATAATATCAGACATGTCACATAGCAGAATTTTCACAGTTACATCTACTAAGGAAAGAGAAACAAAGGAAAAAAAATAAACAAATGGGACTATATCAAACTAAAAAGCTTATGCACAGCAAAAGAAAACAGCATCAAATTGAAAAGGGAACCCACTGTATGGGAGAATATTTTTGCCAATGATACAAAAGATAAGAGGTTAATCTCTAAAAAATATAATGTACTCATACAATTGAAAAAAGGGAAGACAAACAGCCCAATTAAAAAATTGGCAGAGTACCTAAGTAAATATTCCTCTAAGGAGGACATAAAAAAGGCCAAGAGACCTATGAAAAAATTCTCAACATCACTAATTATCAGAGAGATGACAATTAAAATAACAGTGAGTTACTAACTCACACATGCCATAATGGATACCATTAATAAATCAACAAACAACAAATGCTGGCATGGATGTGGTGAAAAAGGAACCTTAGTACACTGCTGGTGAGAATGCAGACTGGTACAACCACTATGGACAACACTATGGAATTTCCTAAAAAAATTATAAATGGAGCTGCCATTTTACCCAGTGATCCCACTTCTAGGAATATATCCTAAGAAGCCCGAAACACCAATCAGAAAGAATATATGCACCCCTATTTTTATAGCAGCACACTTTACAATAGCTAAGATATGGAAACAGCCCAAGCGCCTATTAGTAAATGAATGCATTAAAAACTGATATATTCACACAATGAAATACCATCCAGCTATAAAAAGGAAGGCTATCTCCCTCTTTGAGACAGCATATAGGGACCTGGACAGTATTATACTAAGCAAAATAAGCAAGTCAGAGAAAGACAAGTATCACATGATCTCATTTATATGTGGAATCTAATAAAAAAATAATCAGGGAGAGGAACCAAGATGGAGGCATAAACACCTGTACTTGCTGCCTTGCACAACCACATCAAAACTACAACTAAAAGATAAAACAGATATCATCCAGAACCATGAGAAGGCTGGCTGAGTGGAAGTTCTAAAACTAGAAGGAAAGAGAAAAGTGCATTGAGACTGGTAGGAGGTGAGAAGGTGTGGAAGTGCGGAGGTACAGAGGCGCACATAAAACTTTCTGGAAACTGGGTGCACTGTTGTCTTTTTCAATAGGGAGGGAGATACAAGCTCCCAATTGCTCTGAACTCCAGTTCCAGGCAAGGCTCTGGGAACCCATATTCATATGGGGAGAAACTGGACTGGCATCAGGCCAGAACACGAGGACAGTTTTCTCTCAGAGGTGCTTGCAGTGATCATTGTTCTTGCACGGGTCCACGGGACACAGAGAACCGGGGACTTCTCCAGGGAAGGGCTGACTGGCAGCCATTGCTGTTTGCTCTGCCCTGGTGATTCCCTGAGACCCCATCCCACCCAATTTACAACCCCACCCAAGCTGTGAGCAGAGGCTTTTGCATGTGAATGGCCTGTCCTTTTGCAATGTAAAACCTAACAAACGGCAGGTGGGTCAGAGAGCTCCCCAGCTTCCAAAAGAAACCTCAGGCTCATCAGCAGCCTGCATTGCTTCACAGCTGCGCCTTATCTGGGAACCTCCAAACCCGAAACAAAGAGGAGGAATCTGCAGATCTCGCTGTAGCTCCTGCTGGGTGGCCTCAGGCAGTGGCTGACTTTGAAACTCCTTTGAGATCCAAGAACCACTGTACCCAGTGGTCAGTGGGAGACCACACCAGATTACAACTCTTCACAACCATAAGCGATACACTCAAGGGGCAGACTCAGTGAGCACCAAAGCCCCACTGAAGCAAGTCCATCCCCATAAGGGTGTCTCCAGCACAGCAGTTCTCCCATTGTAGACACAGCTGGTCCTCACAGCCAATTGGCCTGGAGGTGAATTTCTCCCAGTGATACCAACAACAATCAAGGCTTAACTACAACAAGACTGTGCACACATCCCACAAAGGGGTGCACCAAGAGGTTCCACCTCAGGTAATTAAGGAGGCTGAGCTACTGAACCTTATAGGACACCTAGCACACAAAGTCACTCTATCAACATAGGGAAGCAGTCAAAATGCAGAGACAAAGAAACATGTCACAAATGAAAGAAATGGAGGAAAGCAAACAACTGGATATAGAGTTCAAAATCATGGTTATAAGGTTACTCAAGAATCTTCTAAAAACCTCCAAGAAATTTAGTGAGACCCTCAAGGATATGAAAAAGTACCAAGTAGAAATTAAGCATACACTGACTGAAATAAAGAATAACATGCAGAGATCCAACAGCAGACTAGAGGATCCCAAGGATCAAGTAAAAGATTTGAAATACGAAGAAGCAAAAAACACCCAACCAGAAAAGCAAAAAGAAAAAATAATCCAAAAGTATGCAGATAGTGTAAGGAACTTATGGGACAACTTCAAGCGAACCAACATTCAAACTATGGGGGTGCCAGAAGAAGAGAGAGAGAGCAAGATATTGAAAACCTATTTGAAGAAATAATGACAGAAAACTTCCTCTACCTGGTTAATGAAATAGACTTACAATTCCAGGAATCACAGAGAACCCCAAACAAAAGGAATCCAAAGAGGACCACACCAAGACACATCATAATGAAAATGCCAAGGGCAAAAGACAAAGAGAGAATCTTAAAAGCAGCAAGAGAAAAACAATTAGTTACCTACAAGGAAGTACCCATATGACTGTCAGCTGATTTCTCAACAGAAACTATGCAGACCAGAAGGGAGTGGCAAGAATATTCAAAGTGATGAATAACAAGAACCTACAACCAAGATTACTCTACCCAGCAAAGCTATCATTTAGAATTGAAGGTCAGATGAAGAGTTTCACAGATAAGAAAAAGCTAAAGGAGTTCATAAACACCAAATCAGTATTATAAGAAATGCTGAAAGGTATTCTTTAAGAAGAGAAAGAAGAAGAAAAAGGTAAAGATAAAAATTTTGAACAATAAAGTGACAACAAATACATATCTATAAACAAGTGAATCTAAAAATCAAGTGAATAAAAAATCTAATGACCAGAATAAACTGGTGAATAAAATAGAATCAGGGGCATAGAAAGGGAGTGGACTGACAATTCTCAGGGGGAAGGGTTTGTGGGGGTGCGGGAAGAGACTGGACAAAAATCGTATACCTATGGATGAGGACAGTGGGGTGGGGTGGTAAGGGCATGGGGTGGGGTGGGAACAGGATGGAGAGGAGCTATGGGGGGAAAAAAGAGGAACAACTGTAATAATCTGAACAATAAAGATTTATTTTAAAAATAATAATAAATTTTAAAAAGGAAAAAAATAAATAATCTGCAGAAGAAAATTGATCCAGAAACAATGAAAGATGTAACAGACTGATGTATTTCAGAAGGGTGGGGAGAGAGTGGGAAGAGACTAAACAAAGAACTTATATGCATGTATGCATAAATCATGGGTAAACAATAGTGCAGGGAAGGCCTGTGGATGGGGCCAGAGTGGGGTAATGGGGACATTTGTAATACTTTGAAATATATATATATATATATATATATATATATATATATATATATATATGTATATAATCTTTAACTTCAAACTGGTTATGAAAGAAATTTATCAAAGTAAATCAAAATAACACTATTGGTTAATCATGTATTATTTTACTTAAGAATAAATTTGCCCTGGCTGGTTGGCTCTGTGGATAGAGCATCAGCCTGCGGCCTGAAGGGTCCCAGGTTCGATTCTGGCCAAGGGCACATGCCTAGGTTGTGGGCTTGATGCCTAGTGGGGGCATGCAGGAGGCAGCCAATCAATGATTCTCTCTCATCATGATGTTTCTAATTCTCTCTCTTTCTCCCTTCCTCTCTGAAATCGATAAAAATATATATTAAAAAAAGAATGAATTCCACTACATGTAATAAAAATGGACATTATATAATGATAGAAAAATTAATCAAATATTAAAATATATAACCCTTGTAAACATTTATACTCCCAACCTTAGGGGCACCTAAATATATAAGCCAATCTCAGTGGACATAATGGGAGAAATAGTGATACAATCATAGTGGGGGATTTTAACACTCCCCATTGTCATCAATGAATAGATCTTCCAAACAGAAAATGAACAAGAAATCAGTGGCTTAAAAATGAGACTAGACCAGATGAAATTGATATTTTCAGTACATTTTTCCCCAAAGCTTTAGGATATATATGGTGCTCAATTGTACATGAAATATTTTCCAGGATAGACCATATGTAAGGAGCAGTTGGGAGCTTCAATCAGCCTGAAAACAGCCCTCAGCCCCTCACCCAGACTGGCCAGGCACCCCAGTGGGGACCCCCACCTGAATGGTGTGTGACCAGCTGCAAACAGCCATCATCCCCAGACCCAGGCTGGCCAGGCACCCCAGTGGGGACCCCCACCCTGATCCAGGACACCTTCAGGGCAAACCAGCTAGCCCCACCCATGCACCAGGCCTCTATCCTATATAGTAAAAGGGTAATATGCCTCCCAGCACCGGGATCAGCAGAGCCGCGAGGCCTCCCGGCACTGGGATCAGTGTGACAGGGGGCCACGCCCAAACCCCCTGATAGCCCTGCAGCTCTGTGTGTGACAGGGGGCGGGGCCACAACCTCCCTATCTGCCCTGCTCTGTTCGTGACAGGGGAAGGCGCTCCAACCCCCTGATCAGACCTGCTCTGTGCCTGATAGGGGGGAGCTCACCAACCCCCTGATCGCCCTGCAGCTCTGTGTGTGCCAGGGTGCGGCGCTTCAACCCTCTCATTGGCCCTGCTCTGTGTGTGACAGGGTGCGGTGCCCCAACCCCTCCCCCCCCACGGGCCCTGCTCTGTGTGACGGGGTCGAGCCATAACCTCCCCATCAGCCCTGCCCTGAGTGTGAGAGTGGCGGCGCCCCAACCATCTGATCGGCCCTGCTCTGTGGGTGATAGAGGGCAGCGCCCCAACCCCCTGATCTGCGTGGCCCTGAGTGTGACAGGGGGCAGTGCCCCAACTCCCCTATCGGCCCTACTCTGTGAGTGACAGGGGGGAGCTCCTCAACCCCCTGATCGGCCCTACTCTGTGAATGACAGGGGGGAGCTCCCCAACCCCCTGATTGACCTTGCTCTATGCGTGACAGGGTACAGAGCCCCAACCCCCCTGATGGGCCCTGTTCTGTGCATGACAGGGGGTGGCGCCGCAACCTCCCCATCGACCCTGCCTTGAGTGTGACAGGGGGCGGTGCCCCAACCCCCCAATCGGCCCTACCCTGAGCGTGACTGAGGGTGGCATCGCAACCTCCCAATCTGCCCTGCTCTGTGCATGACAGGGGTAGGCGCCCCAACTCCCCAATCGGCCCTGCTCTGAGCCCGACCAGGGGCTGCACCTAGGATTGGGCCTGCCCTCTGCCACCTGGGAGCAGGCCTAAGCCAGCAGGGCGTTATCTCCCGAGGGGTCCCAGACTGCGAGAAGGCACAGGCCAGGCTGAGGAACCCCCCCCCCCCTTCCTCCCTGGTGCACAAATTTTTGTGCACTGGGCCTCTAGTGTATTATATAAAATAAAATGGAAAATAAACACATGAAGGCTAAACAAGATGTTATTAAATAATAAATGGTGTTTAACAATGTGATCAAGGATGATATCAAAAGATATCTAGAGACAAATCAAAATTAAAAAATAAAAACCTACCAAAATCTCGTGTTCACTGTAAGCAGACCTAAGAGTAAAATTGAGAGTAATACATACCTATCTCAAAAAATAAGAAAAACTCTCAAATACACAAGAAAATCTTCCTTCTAATGGAACTATAAAGGAAAAAAACAAAAAAACAAAAAACAAACAAAAAACCACACAAAAGGCTCAAAGTGAGTAGTAGGAAGTAAATAATAAAAGTTAGGAGATAAATAAAAAACTAACTAACTGAATAAATAAATAAAATTGTCTAAAAATAAATATGAAAAAAACACCAAGAGCTGCTTCTTTAAAAAGATAAACAAGATTGATAAACCTTTAAACAGACTTATCAAGAAAAAAAAATGAGAAAGGACCCAAATTAATAAAATTAGAAATTAAAAAATAGAGGTGACAACTGGGACCACAGAAATACAAAGGATTATTAGAAAATATTATGAACAATTATATGCTAAGAAATTGAACAATCTGGAAGAAACAGGTAAATTCCTAGAAATGTACAATTTTCCAAAACTGAATTTAAAAGAAATAGAAAATCTGAATGCGAAAACAAAAAAATCAAAGCAGTAATTTAAAAAAAAAAACTTTCAACAAACAAATTTTCTGGACCATATAGTTTCATAGGTAAAATTTGCCAAATGTTCACCGCAAAAACTAACACCTATTCCTTTCAAGCTATTCCAAAAAATTCAAGAAAATGTGATATGCCTAAGCTCATTTTATAGGCCAACAGTATCCTAACTCTAAATCCAGATAAAGACACTACAAAGAAAATTATAGGCCAATATTTCTTATGAACATAGATGCAAACATCCTCAAAAAAGGTATTTGCAAACTAATTTCTACAATATAGTAAGAAGACTGGACACCATAATCAAGTGTATTTATTCCAGGGATGCAAGGCTGGTACAATATTTTTCAAATAAATTACATAATACACCACATAAATGAAATGAAGTATAAGACTCATATAATCAAAGACCAAATTCAGACCAATTTATTTATTGCATTTAGTTTTGATTTGGCCTGAATGTAATAAAAAAAAGGTGATTTTAGGGGGGAAATGTGTTTCAACAGACTCTATAACACACAGTTGTGAATATTAGACTCTAATTCAATTAATTATCGTCAAAATTTTATTTTTAACTGTAAATTGAACTGGACCCTGAATTTATTTTGTTTTCTTAAGTATTTGGCTACAACCCACCAAACTAACGTTTCATTTTTCTAGAACTAAAACGCTTTTCCTTCCCCTGGACCATTGTCATAATTCTTGTTGTTCTAGCTTTTGCCCCAATAATACTAAGATTTATAACACAGATTGTCTCCACTGGGTTACAAGCCCTACTCGCATTCAGGGAATACCACCTCTAGTCACCATCACCACATCTTTCTGTGCCCAGGCCTCATAGTCCCTCTGATAGAGAACAAGGATCTCTTGGCTCTGAAGAAAACCTTTGCCTCTTTTCAGCAGGAAGCTGCTACAGTAGAAATCCTATACCCCTATTATCTGAAAGATTTCACAGCCAAAATCTTTGAGGGGGTGGGTGCTTTAGGCAGTTAGACATGAGCAGAGAAAGGATGAGGGATCAGGTACAGAATGTCACCAAGATGGAAAGCCCTAGGTGCCTAGCAATGGACAATCAATTGCAGAGTGGGACTTCACCCCAGGGT
Source organism: Myotis myotis (assembly GCF_014108235.1). Classification (NCBI taxonomy): domain Eukaryota; kingdom Metazoa; phylum Chordata; class Mammalia; order Chiroptera; family Vespertilionidae; genus Myotis; species Myotis myotis. The sequence continues at coordinate 101,387,910 of NW_023416346.1, read as the reverse complement.
AACTTTTCCTCCCCTAGCATATCGCTGGTGATGTGACTTGGACCCCCCGAGATAACATCTAGGCCTCAGTTCTATTTTACCTCCAAGCACAGATAAGCAACAAAACCAGCCTCAGGACCAGCAGCATTGAATAATGACTCCCTGCCCTAGTGCCAGCTAATGAATCAGCAGAGACCACAACCCTGAAAGGACACACCTAGAAAACTGCAGAATAATCTATGAAGCTAATTCCCTGGGATATTCCCTAAAATCTCCATCCTTAACACCCTTAGGATGGAGGACCCAGTGCACTCTCCCTCCTGGGAGCACTCCCATGACTTTCAATTTCCCTTCTCCCTCTTCCCCCAAGGCACCTTACAATTAGCTTCCTCCAAGAGCTCTTCCTTTTCCTCTATAACTTGTTTGCTCAGCCCATATCATCTAGCAATTACTTTTTCTACCTCTGTAATTACCAAATAAATGTTCTCTTACAAAAAAGATTCATAATTATATCAATAGACACAGAAAAAGCATTTCACAAAATTCAGCACCCATTTATAATAAAAACAATCTAAACAAAGTGGGAATGGAGGAACAAACTAAATCGGCAAAAACTAAAAATGGTTCCCTTAAGATCAGCAACAAGACAAGCATGTCCATTTTCACCACTTTTATTCAGTATAATAATAAGTAGAAGAAAAGAAATAGGAGACTCAGAGCAGAAAATAAATGACATAGAGACCAAAAAAAGAATACAAAAAGATCAATAAAACCAAGAACTGGTTCTTTGAAAGGATAAACAAGATTGATGAACCTCTAGCCAGGTTCACCAAGAAACAAAGAGAGAGGAACCAAATAAACAAAATCAGAAATGAAAGAGGTGAAGTAACAACCCATCCCACAGAAATACAAACAGTTGTAAAAAAAAAAATACTACCAACAACTCTACTCCAACAAAGTGGACAATCTAGGTGAAATGGACATATTCCTAGAAAAATACAATCTTCCAACACTTAACAAGAAGAATCAGAAAATCTGAATAGGCTGATAACTACTGATGAAATTGAAGCAATAAAAAAAAAAAAAACAAAAACAAAACTTCCAGCAAACAAAAGTGTTGGTCCAGATGGCTACAAGGGAGAGTTTTACCAAGAATTCAGAGAACTATTTTAAAAAATTCCAGAGGAAGGAACACTCCAAGGCTCTTTCTATTAAGCCAGCATTACCCTAATAACAAAACCAGATGAAAACATTACAAAGACAGAGGGTTACAGGCCAACATCTTTGATGAACATAGATGCTAAAATCCTCAACAAAATATTAGCAAATCGCATTGAGCAATACATTAAAAAGATTATGCACCATGACCAAATGGGATTTATTCTAGGGAAGTAAGGCTGGTACAATACCCACAAATCGATAAATGTGATACATCACATAAACAAATTGAAAGACAAAGATCACATGATCATACCAATTGATGCAGAAAAAACATTTGACAAAATCCAGCACACTTTTTTGATAAAGCTCTTAGCAAAGTGTAATTAGAGGGATCATACCTTAACATAATGAAAGCCTTATATGACAAACCTACAGCAAACATGATAATCAATGGGCAAATATCAAAACCATTTTCCCTAAGAACAGGAACAAGACAGGGATGCCCACTTTCTTTTTTTCTCCTTTTTTTTTTAGGTTTATCAACCTTTTTATTTATTTATTTATTTTTTTATATTGCTTAAAGTATTACAAAGGGTATTATATATGTGTCCTTTTTCCCCCCCGCTCTTGACAATCCCCTGGCCTCCCCTACCCTCCAGTGTCTTATGTCCATTGGTTATGCTTATATGCATGCATACAAGTCCTTCGGTTGATCTCTTACCCCCCTCCTTCCTGCCACCCAACCCTCCCCTGCCTTCCCGCTGCAGTTTGACAATCTGTTTGAGGCAGCTCTGCCTCTGTATCTATTATTGTTCAAAAGTTTATAATGGTCTCTATTATCCATGAATGAGTGAGATCATGTGGTATTTTTCTTTCACCACTCCTGTTCGACGTAGTACTGAACGTGCTAGCTATAGCGATCAAACAAGAAGAAATAAAAGGCATCCAAATTGGAAAAGAAGAGGTAAATCTGTCATTTTTTGAAGATGACAAGATATTCTAAATGGAAAAAACTAAAGACGCCATCAAAAAACTACTAGATTTAATAAATGAATTTGCCAGCAGAGCAAAATTGATACCCAGAAAATGATGGCATTTTTATAAACTAATTATGAACGCACAGAAAGAGAAACTATAAAAAAAATCCAATTTACCATTGCAACAGCAACAAAAAATTAAGATACCTAGGAAAAAACTTAACTAAAGAGGTAAAAGACTTGTATTTGGAAAATTATAGGATGTTGGAAAAAGAGATAAAAGAAGATATAAACACGTGGAAAAATATACTGTGCTCATGGGTTGATAGAATCAACATCATTAAAATGTCCATACTACCCAAAGCAATGTATAGATTCAATGCAATCCCCACTAAAATAACAACAGTATATTTCACAGACTTAGAACAAACTCTCCAAAAATTTATAATGAATAAAAAAAATGGAGAGCTGCAGCAATCCTGAGAAACAAGAACAACGTTGGAAGGATCACAATACCAGATATCAAGTTATATTACAAAGCCACTGTTCTCAAAACAGCCTGGAACTGGCACAAGAACAGATATATAGACCAATGGAACAGAACAAAGAACCCAGAAATCAACTCAAGCCATTACACTCAATTAATATTTGACAAAGGAGGCAAGAGCATACAATGGAGTCAAGGGAGTCAAGGCAGTCTTTTCAATAAATGGTATTGGGAAAATTGGGCAGATACATGCAAAAAAAGAAAAGAAACTAAACCACCAATTTACAACATACACACAAAAATCCTCATAATGGATAAAGGACTTAAAGGTAAGATTGGAAACCAAAAAAATCTTAGAAGAATCCATAGGCAACAAAATAGCAGACATATGTCGTAGCAATATCTTTACTAACACAGCTCCTAGGGCAATGGAGACTAAGAAGAAAACAAACAAATGGGACTACATCAAAATAAAAATCTTCTGCAAAGCAAAAGAAACCATCAACAAAACAACAAAAAAGCCCACTGCACTGGAGAAAATATTTGTCAATGCTATTTTAGATAAGGGTTTAATCTCCAAAATTCACAGAGAACTCATACAACTTAACAAAAGGAAGATAAATGCTCTAATAAAAAAATGGGCAAAGGACCTAAGTAGACAATTTTTGAAAGAGGACATACAGAAAGCCAAGAGACATGAAAACATGCTCAAAGTCACTAATCATCCGAGAGATGCAAATCAAAATAAAACTGAGGTACCATATCACACCTGTCAGAATGGCTTCATCAACAAAGCAACAAATGACAAGTATTGGGGAGGACGTGGAGAAAAAGGAACTCTCAGGCACTGCTGGTGGGAATGCAGACTGGTGCAGCCACTATGGAAGACAGTATGGAGTTTCCTCAAAAAGTTAAAAATGGAACTCCCATTTGACCCAGTGATCCCACATCTAGGACTATATCCCAATGAACGTGAAATACCAATCAGAAAGGCAATATGCACCCCTATGTTCATAGCAGCACAATTTACAATAGCTAAGATTTGGAATCAGCCTAAGTGTGCATCAGCAGATGAGTGGATTAAAAATATCTGGTACATCTACAAAATGGAATACTATGCTGCCATAAAAAAGAAGAAAATTCTTACCATTTGCAACAGCATGGATGAAACTGGAGAGCATTATGCTAAATGAAATAATCCAGTCGCAGAATGATAATTATCACATGATCTCACTCATATGTGGGATATAATGATCAACATACTTTGATGAACAAAAAGAGATCCAGAGACAAATAGCAGGCAAGGTGGTGGTGGTGGTGGGGTTTACAGAGTAACCACAGGACTTGCATGCATGCATATTAGCATAACAAATGGACACAGACACCGTGGCAGTGGGGGCTTGCCCAGCGTTGGAATGGCTGGGTGAGGTGGGGGGGGGTCAATTGGGAAAAAAGAGACATATGTAAAACTTTAGACAATAAATAAAAAGAAAGATCATAGACCATGACTAAGTGGGCTTTATTCCAAGGAGGCAAGGATGGTACAATATCCACAAATCAATAAACGTGATACATCATGTAAACAAATAGAGAGATAAAAATTAAATAATCATATCAATTGATGCAGAAAAAGCATTTGCCAATATCCAGCTCCCTTTCCCAATAAAAACTCTCAGCAAAATGGGAAGAGAGGGATCATACCTCTACATACTAAAAGTCTTATATGACAAACCTACAGTCAACATCATACTCAATGGATAAAACTAAAACCATTTTCCCCAAGAATAGGACCAAGACAAGGATGCCCATGCTCAACGCGCCTGCTCAACATAGTACTGGAAGTGCTAACCATATTGATAAGACAAGAAGAAAAATTAAAAGGCATCCAAATTGCAAAAGAAGACATAAAACTGTCATTATTTACAGATGACATGATATTGTACATCGAAACATTAAAGACTCCATCAAAAAACTACTAGACCTAATAAATGAATTCGGCAATGTAGCAGGATACAAAATTAACACCCAGAAATTTATGGCTTTTTTATACACTGATAATGAACTCACAGAAAGAAAAACAAACAAACAAAAACAAAAAATCCAATTTACCATTGCAACCAAAAAATTCAGATATGTAGAAATAAACTTAACAGAGGAGGTAAAAGACCTGTATTCAGAAAACTACAGGAAATTGAAAAAAATATAGAAGAAGACATATACAAATGGAAGAATATACCATGTTCATGAATTGGTAGAATCAACATCATTAAAATGTTCATGCTACTCAAAGCAATCTATAGATTTAATGCAATCCCCATTAAAATACCAATGGCATATTTCACAGACTGTAACAAACTCTCCAATAATTCATCTGGAATAAAAAATATCCCAAATAGCTGCAGCAACCTAGAGAAAGAAGAACAAAGTTGGAGGGATCACAATACCAGATATCAAGCTATATTACAAAGCCACTGTTCTCAAAACTGCCTGGTACTGGCACAAGAACAGACATATAGACCAATAGAACAGAACAGAGAACCCACAAATCAATACAAGCCATTTTGCTCAATTAATATTTGACAAAGGAGGCAAGAGCATACAATGGAGTCAAGACAGTCTCTTCAATAAATTGTGTTGGGAAAATTGGACAGATTCATGCAAAAAATGAAACTAGATTACCATTTTACACGATACACAAAAATAAACTCAAAATGAATAAAGGACTTAAACGTAAGACAGGAAACCATAAAAATCTTAGAAAAATCCACAAGTAGCAAAACATCACACATATGTTGTAGCAATATCTTTAAATATACATTGCCTAGGACAATGGAAAACTAAGGAGAAAATAAACAAATGGAAATACATCAAAATAAAAAGCTTCTGCACAGCAAAAGAAACCATCAACTAAACAACAAGAAAGCCCAATGCATGGGTGAATATATTTGCCAATGTCATATCTGATAACTGCTTAATCTCTAAAATTTATAGGGAAGTCATACAGCTTAACAAGAGAAAGATAAGTAATCCAATGAAAAATACACAAAATACTTAAGTACACATATTTCAAAAGTGGACATACAGAAGGCTAAGAGGCATAAGAAAACATGCTCAAATTCAATAATCATCTGAGAGATGCAAATCAAAACAATAATGAGGTATCATCTCACACCTCTCAAATGGCTATCATCAACAAGTCAAGAATGACATGTGTGGTGAGGATGTGGAGAAAAAGAAACCCTCATGCACTGCTGGTGGGAATGCAGACTGGTGCAGCCACTGTGGAAAACAGTAAGGAGTTTTCTCCAAAAATTAAAAATGGAACTCCCATTTGACCTTGAAATATCACTTCTAGGAATATATCCCAATAAATCAGAAACACCAATCAGAAACAACATATGCAACTCTATATTCATAGCACAATTTACAATAGCTAAGATTTGGAAACAGCCTAAGTGCCCATCAGCAGATGAGTGGATTAAAAAACTGTGGTACATCTACACAATGGAATACTACACTGCTATAAAAAAGAAAGAACTCTTACCATTCACAGCAGCATGAATGAACATGGAGGCATTATGCTAAGCAAAATAAGCCATTTGGAGAAAGATAAATATCACATGATCTCACTCATTTGTGGAATATAATGAACAACATAAACTGATAAACAAAAATAGCTCCAGAGACAAAGAATCATCAAACAGACCATCAAACCTCAGAGTGAAAGCAGGGGAGGGGGGATAGGAGATCAACCAAAGACTTGCATGCATGCACATAAGAATAACCAATGGACAAAGACACTAGAGGGCTAAGGGCTTCTGCTGAGAAGTTGGGGTGGCTATAGAGAGGTCAATGGCGAGAAAAGGAGAAATATGAAATACTATATGTAATATTTTAAACAATAAAGAGTTAAAAATAAATAAATAAAATAAATAAATACTTCTAAATGAAAATAAAAACATTTTATGAATTTAATACTAAAGGCAAGGGAAGTAAAAACAAAAATAAATGAATGGATTTGACAAAGGCGGCAATAGCATACAATGGAGTCAAAACAGTCTCTTTAATAAGTGGTGCTGGGAAATTTAGACAGATACATGCAAAAAAGGAAACTAGATCACCATCTTACATAATACACAAAAACAAACTCAAAATGGCTAAAGGACTTGAATGTAAGGCGGGAAACCATAAAAATCCTACAAGACTCCATAGGCAGCATAATAGCAGACATATGTCGTAGCAATATTTTTACAGACACAACTCCTAGGGCAATTGAGACTAAGGAGAAAAAAAACCAAATGGGACTACATCAAAATAAAAAGCTTCTGCACAGCAAAAGAAACCATCAACAAAACAACAAGAAAGCCCGCTGCATGGGAGAATATATTTGCCAATGATATTTCCAGTAAGGGTTTAATCTCCAAAATTTACAGAGAACTCATACAACTTAACAAAATGAAGATAAATGATCCAATCAAAAACTGATCAAAGGATCTAAATAGACACTTTTCAAAAGAGGGCATACAGAAGGCCCAGAGACATATGAAAACATGTTCAAAGTCACTAATCATCTGAGAGATGCAGATCAAAACAATAATGATATACCATCTCACACCTATCAGAATAGCTATCATCAACAAACCAACAAACAACAAGTGCTGGAGAGGATGCGGAGAAAAAGGAACCCTTCTTCACTGCTGGTGGGAATGCAGACTGGGGCAGCCATTGTGGAAAACAGTATGGTGTTTCCTCAAAAATTTAAAAATGGAACTCCCATTTGACCCAGGGATCCCACTTCTAGGAATATATCCCAAGAAACCAGAAACACCAATCAGAAAGGATATATGCACCCCTATGTTCATAGCAGCAGAATTTACAATAGCTAACATTTGGAAACAGCCTAAGTGCCCATCAGCAGATGAGTGGATTAGAAAACTATGGTACATCTACACAATCGAATACTGCGCTGCTATAAAAAGAAGGAATTCTTACCATTTGCAGCAGCATGGATGGAACTGGAGAGCATTATGCTAAGTGAAATAAGCCAAGAAGTGAAAGAAAAACACCCTATGATATCACTCATTTATGGATGATAAAGAACATTACAACCTGATGAACAAAAAGAGAGATACAGAGGGAGGCAGAGAAGCATGGAACAGACTGACAAATTACAGTGGGAAGGATGGGGAGTGTTGGGGGTGGGGGGAGGTAAGAGATCAACCGAAGGACTTGCATGCATGCATATAAGCATGACCAATGGACACAAGACACTGTGGGGGGGTTGGTGAGGGCATGTACTGGGGGGTAGGGGAGGCCAGGGGAAGGTCAATGGGGGGAAAAAAGGAGACATATGTACTATCATCTGTAATACTATAGACAATAAAATAAAATTAAAAAAACAAAAACAAAAGCAAGAAAGCCCACTGCATGGGCTTATTTAACATATTTGCCAATGCTATCTCCCATAAGAGTTTGATCTGCTACAGGGAACTCATACAAAGTAACAAAAGGAAGATAAACAACACAATCCTAAAATGGGCAAAGGACCTAAATAGACACTTTTCAAAAGAGGACATTCAGAAAGCCAAGAGACACATGAAAACATGCTCAAAGTCACTAATCATCTGAGAGATGCAAATCAAAACAACTGTGAGGTACCACCTCACACCTGTCAGAATGGCTATCAACAAATTAACAAATGACAAGTGCTGGAGAGGATGCAGAGAAAAAGGAACCCTTCTTCACTCCTGGTGAGAATGCAGACTGGAGCAGCCATTGTGGAAACCAGTATGGTGTTTCCTCAAAAATTTAAAAATGGAACTCCCATTTGACCCAGTAATACCACTTCTAGGAATATATCCCAAGAAAAGAGAAACACCAATCAGAAAGGATATATGCACCCCTATGTTCATAGCAGCAGAATTTACAATAGCTAACATTTGGAAACAGCCTAAATACCCATCAGCAGATGAGTGGATTAAAAAACTGCGGTACATCTACATAATGGAATACTACGCTGCTATAAAAAAGAAGGAATTATTACCATTTGCAGCAGCATTGATGAGACTGGAGAGCATTTTGCTAAGTGAAATAAGCAAGGCAATGGAAGAAAAATACCACATGATCTCACTTATTTATGGATAATAAAGAACATTATAACCTGATGAACAAATAGGTAGGTACAGAAGCAGAGAAGCATCGAACAGACTGTCAAATTACAGTGGGAAGGCTGGGAAGTGTTGCAGGGGAGGGGTGTAAGAGATCAACTGAAGGACTTGTATGCATGCATATAAGCATAACCAATGGACACAAGACACTGGGGTTTTGGGGTCAGGGCATGTGCCGGAGGGTAGGGTAGGCTGGGGGAAGGTCAATGGGGGGAAAAGGAGACATATGTACTACTATTTGTAATACTTTAAACAATAAAAAAAAGGTGAGGGTAAAAAGAAATAAAGGCAAATAAATTGGAATAGAACATGTATAACTGTCAGTGTTTACCCTAATAAATAAATTCAACAAAGAAAGAGGATACAAAGTGGACATAAAGTTAGTTAAATTTATTTTATTTCTTTATTGCTAATCCTCACAGAAGATATTTTTCCATTGATTTTTAAGAAGAGTAGAAGAGAGAGGGAGAGACAGAGAGAAAAAAAATCAATGTGAGAGAAACACATTGACTGGTTGCCTCCTGCACAGTCCCAAAGTAGGGCCTGAGACAAGGAAGAGCCTGCACCCCAGGTACGTGCCCTTGAACAGAACTGAACCTGGGACCCTTTGGTCTGCAGACCAATGCTCTATCCATTGAGCCAAACTGGCTAAGCTAATTGCATTTCTATACACTAAAAATGTACAATTAAAAAGAAATTTAATAAAACAACTCCATAAAAATAATAAAATAATTAGAAATTCATAAAGGAGATTAAATACTTGTATAATGAAGACTACAAAACATTTCTAAAAAAATTAAAGAAGACATAAATAAATGGAAACACATGTCATATGCATGGATTATAAGACTTAATATTGTTAAAAAGTCAACACTACACAAAATAATCTAGAGATTCAATGCAATCTATACTAATAAAAAGTTAATATGCTAATTAGACCAGATGTCTTCTGGGCATCCTTCCAGACAAAGCCATGGTGGCAGGGGCCGAGGCAGAGGCAGTTAGGGGTGATCAGGCAGGCAGGAGAGTGGTTAGGAGCCAGTGGCCCCAGATTGTGAGAGGGATGTCCAACTGCCAGCAGTCAGACAACCCCTGAGGGGTCCCAGATTGGAGAGGGTGCAAGCTGGGCTACAACCCCCCCATGCACAAATTTTGTGCACCAGGCATTTAGTAAATATAATAAAAGCCTAAGTGGCCATTATGGTGGAACGACCAGTCGCTACGATGCTCACTGACCACCAGGAGCAGACACTCAACACAGGAGCTGTCCCCTTGTGGTCAGTGTGCTTCCACAGGGGGAGCAGCCACTCAGCCAGAAGCTGGGCTCACGGCTGGTGAGCGCAGCAGTGGTAGTGGAAGCATTTCTTGCCTCTGTGGCAGCACTAAGGAACAGCAAGCCAAGCATTAAGGAGCCTGCCACTAAGAAGCAGTGAGCCAAGTGGTAAAGAACAAGCAAGCAGGCGGTAAGGAGCGAGGGATCCCGGATTGTGAGAGGGATCATGCCTACGCCAGCAGTTGGACATCCCCCAAGGGGTCCTGGACTGCGAGAGGGCACAGGTCGGGCTGAGGGACCCCTCCCCAGTGCACTAATTTTGTGCACTGGGCCTCTAGTCTCTTTATAAAATGCCACATGGTGTTTTTGCAGAAATAGAAAGCACATCTTAAATTCCATGTAGAACCTCAAGGTAACTTAAGTAGTTAACATGATCTTGAGAAAAAAATAAAGCTGGAGAACTCACAATTCCTGATTTTAAAACTTAGTATAAAGTGACAGTAATGAGAACAGTGTGATACTGGGATAAAAGCAAACATTTAGAACAATGGAAAGAATAAGAGCCCCCAAATAAATTATTGCATACATGTTAAAATAATTTTAACAAGGGTGCCAAGACAATTTCATTGTAAAAAAAACTTTATTTTCAAAGAATATTGCTGGAAATAAATGGATATCTACATGCAAAAGAATGAAGTTGTATCCTTACCTAACACCATATACAATAACTAATTCAAAATAGATTAAAGTAGGACCTAAAACCATAAAATTCTTGGAATAAAACAGGGCACAAGCTTCACAACATTGAATTTAGCAGTGAGTTCTTGGATATAATACTTAGGGCAAAGGAAATAAAAGAAACAACAGATAAATTAGTATTCATAATTTTTTTTTTTTTTTGCTGGAGGCTAAGACCAGCAGGTCATAATTATGTAAGAAGTCCTTCAGAAGGCTGATGGACATTGATATTCAGCAGGGCTGAAAATCAGCATTATATTACCCTGCTGCTGGCCAAATGGCTGAAGGTGATCCCATAACCTGGTAATCTTTTACTGTTTACCAAACCTTACCATTGAAATGTCTGTTTGCTTTGCTAAAGGGCAAATGTATATTATAGTAAATAAAAGGCCGTGGGTCCAGAGATTCAGAGAGCCACTCCATTAGAGAGGAGGTTTCTGACTGGTTCCCCATGCCTTCCAAATTTATATTTCTTGTCTAGTGTATCCTTTTATGTCCCAGCCTCCTCTCCAGATTCCTGAACCCTCACTGCAAAAGACTGGCATTTTTAAAAATTGTAGGTCAAAAGACAATATCAATAAAGTATAAGGGCAACTAACAGAATGGAAGATGATATTTGTAAATAATGAATCTGATAAAGTATGAATATCCAGAATATATAGAGATCTCCTACCACTCACCAAAAAGTTCAAATAACTTGATTAAAAAATGGGAAAGGGACTTGAGTAGTAATTTCTCCAAGTAATATATTAAAATGGCCAATAAGTATATGAAAAAAATGCTCAACATCACTAATTAGGAACATGAGAATCAAAACTACAATGAGATACCACCTCACACTCATTAGGATTGCACCTATCAAAACATCATATAACAAGTGTTGGCCAGTATTTGAAGAAATTGGTACCATTGTGCACTATTGGTGGGAATGTAAAATATTACAGCCACTGGGAAAACAATATATCAAGTCCTCAAAAAATAAAAAGTGAAATTACCATATGATGAAGTAATTCCATTTCTGGATATATACTTAAATGAGTTAAAAGTAGAGTCTCAAAGAGATATTTTTACCTCCATATTAATAGTAGCATTATTCACTTAAGCTAAAACATGTAAGCAACCCAACTTTCAAATGTGGTATATATGTTCAATAAAGGATTACTCAGCCTTAGAAAGAAATAACATTCTGTCATATGCTACAACACGGATAGAACTTGAGGTCATTATGCTAAGTTAAAATAGCTAGTTACAAAAAGACAAAAAACCATACCATTTCATTATCTAAGGTACTTAGAGTAGTCAAAATCATAGAGATATAGTAAGCAGAATGGCAGTTGCAAGGGGAAAGTAGAGTTATTATTTAATATTTATAGTTTCAGATTTACAGAATGAAAAGTATATGGAGGTGGACCATGGTGATGGTGGATAGAATTATTAATATATTTAATACATTGAACTGTACATTTAATAAAGCTACATTTTATTCTGAAAAAAAGTGGTTAAGATAGTAAATTTTATGTTTTGTGTATTTAAGCATATTTTTGCGGAAAAATAGGAAACTTATTTTTTAGGTAATTTTTGATTATGCAGACAAAGCACAGTATTCTATAAAGATAATTATATTCATACTAGTGGCCCAATGCACAAAATTCATACATGCGGAGGGGGTCCCTCAGCCCAGCCTGCACCCTCTCCAATCTGGGACCCCTCGGGGGATGTCCATCTGCCGGTTTAGGCCCGATCCCAGCAGTCAGACATCCCTCTCACAATCCGGGACCACTGGCGCCTAACTACTCGCCTGCCTGCCTGCCTGATTGCCCCTAAACACTCTGCCTGCCTGTATGATTGCCCCTAACTGCCACTGCGTGCCTGCCAGCCTGATTGCCCCTAACTGGCCCCTTACCAGCCTGATCACCCCAACCTTGCCCCCCTGCCAGCCTGATTACCCCTACCTTGCCCCCCTGCTGGCCTGATCACCCCCACCTTTCCCCCCTGCCTCTACCTTGCACCCCTAACTGCCTCTGCCTCAGCCCCCAACCTAAGCCACAGTCTGGCCTCCCTCTGCCAGAAGTGACCTGGCTGATCAGGGGAAGGTGCTGCTCCCATAACCCCACTGTCTCTGCCACTGGCAGCTACCATGGTTGCCTGAGCCTCAGGCTGCCCCCCCCCCAGTGGCTCAGGCAGCTGCTGTGGCTTTGCCCAGAAGGACGATCGAATGGTCGTCCAGAAGACATCCACCCTAATTAGCATATTACCCTTCTATTAGTATAGATTAGATTTTTTTTAAAAAAAAATTTGTTGTGGTTTGCTATTTTAATCCTTATCCAAAGGTATGCTTATTAATTTGAGAGAGAGAGAGAGACATTGACAAGTTGTCTCCCTCACACACTCCACTGGGCATCAAACCCACAACCTTTTTGGTGTATAGGATGACACTCCAATCTACTGAGCAACCAGGCTGGAAAAGTAGCTGATTTATGCAAAGATATAATTTGTTAATTTTTTCTTGATGTTTGTATGTATTATTTATCTGAATATAAAGATACACATTGTCTGGGTTCTGGAAGTCAAAGAAAATCAAATTTCTGGGGCTTCCAGTCAAAATGGCAGTATAGGTAGATACAGTACTAGCATTCTCCTGCAACCACATCAAAATTACAATTAAACTACAGAAAAACCATCATTTAGAATAGTTTGAAATACAACCAAGGTTATAAAGATGAGGCCAGATCAAGACTGGTAGAAGGGGCAGAGATGAGGGACAGGTGGGTCTGACACTCCCATGGGGTGGATACATCACAGGAGGGATATCTCACATTTGGAGGTCTCCTCTGATGAGTGACTCACACCAGGCAACCTACCCCAGGGTTCCAATGCTAGGAAGGGAAGTCCCCATAATTTCTGACTGTAAAAACCAGCAGGAATTGTTGCTGAGTGGAAGAGAGGGCTTCTGAAGTCTCAGGCAGTACTTCTTAAAGGGGCTGTGCATGAATCTACTTGGACTCACACCCTATGAGCTCTAGCATTGAGGAAGAAACTCAAAGGCACCAGATCCATTCAAAGAAGAACTGAAACATATGTCATCCAGGCTACTTTATGGTCACCCTAGCCAGTCATTGCAGCCAATTGGCTTGAGGTAAATTCATCCCACTGATATGCCAACATCAATCAAGGCTCAACTACAGCCCACATAGGGATGCCCACTGAGAGTGTCCAACTCTGGTGATTGGGGAGGCTATGCCACTGGGCCCTAAAGGACACCTACTACTTTAGAAAATTCTACCAAGCCCAGGACATGCGGCAGCTCTACTTAATACATAGAAACAAACACCTGGAGACTGCCAAAATGAGGACACAAAGAAACATGTCCCAAATGAAAGAACAGAACAAAATTCCAGAAAAATAATTAAACAAAATGGAGACAAGCAATTTGCTAGATGCAGATTTATAAACCCTGGTTGTAAGGATACTCAATGAACTTAGGGAAAGGGTAGAGGAACTTCAACAACATAAAAAAGAACATGAAATCCACAAGACTAACTGAACTGAAAACTAATTTACAGGGAATCAACAGTGGAGAAGATGAAACCAAGAATCAGATCAGTGATTTGGAATATAAGAAAGGAAAAAACAGCCAATAAGAACAGCAAAAATAAAAAAAGAATTTAAAAAAATGAGGATAGTTTAAGGAACCTCTGGTACAACTTCAAGTGCAGCAACATCATGCAGGAGTTGGAAGGAGAAGAGAGAGAGCAAGGAATTAAAACCCTATTTTTAAAAAATGCCAGAAAAATTCCTTAATCTGGTGAAGGAAATAGACATACCACTCCAGGAAGCATAGAGAGTCTCAACCAAGATAAACCCAAAGAGGCCCACACTAAGGCACATCATAATTAAAACTCAAAAGGTTAAAGACAAAGAAAGAATCTTAAAAGCAGCAAGAGAAAAGCAGATAGTTATCTACAAAGGTGCTCCCATAAAAATCTCAGCTGATTTCTCAACAGAAATTTTGTTGACCAGAAGAGAGTGGCAAGAAATATTCAAAGTGATGTAAAACAAGGACCTAAAACCAAAATTACTGTATGCAGCAAAGTTATCCTATATAATAAAGAGCTAATATGCTACTTAGACCTAACAACAGAACAACCATATGGATGACTTTCTGGACAAGCTGCGAGGGCAACCACATCAAAATTACAACTGAACTACAGGACAACTTTACTGTGAGGGGCTGCAAGGGCCAGCCGGGGCTGCAAGGGGTTCCGAGGGCTGCCTGAGGCAGCCAGAGCTGTGATGGCTGAGCCCCTTGCACAAATTTCATGCATTGGGCCTCTAGTCATTTATAATTGAAGGTCAGATAAAGAGCTTCACAGAAAAGAAAAAGCTAAAGCAGCTCATCACCACCAAACAAGTATTACATGAAATGTTGAAGAATATTATTTAAGGAGGAGGAGAGGAGGAGGAAAAGGAGGAGGAGGAGGAGAAATATGAACAATAAATGGCAATAAATACATATCTAGCAACAATTGAATGTAAAGAACAAAATAAACTAATAAACAGAATAGACAGACTCACAGATACAGAAAACATTTTGACAGTTGCCATATGGGAGGGGTATAGGGGGTTAGGTGTAAATGGGGAAAGGATTAAATTCAAATTTGTAGTTGCAGAGCAGTTATGATGAATTAAAGTGTAGCATAGATAATATAAGGAATATAACATTTTAATAATTATGTATTGTGCCAGATGTGTACAAGACTTATCAGAATGATGACAAATTACATAATATCTAATCACTGCAATACACACAGGAAAGTAATATAATATTGTATGTCCACTGCAATTGAAAATTTTTAAAAATGGTTAAAAAGTAAGTAGATACAGTCCCATTTGTTTATTTTCTCTTTAGTTTCCATTGCCCTAGGACCATGGTCAGCAAACCGCGGCTCGCGAGCCACATGCGGCTCTTTGGCCCTTGAGTATGGCCCTTCCACAAAATACCACGTGTGGGCGTGCACATACAGTGCGATTGAAACTTCGTGGCCCATTCGCAGAAGTCGGCATTTTGTGGAAGAGCCACACTCAAGGGGCCAAAGAGCCGCATGTGGTTCGCGAACCGTGGTTTGCCGAGCCGCAGTTTGCCAACCACTGCCCTAGGAACAGTATCAGTAAAGATATTGCTAAGACATATGTCTGCTATTTTGCTGCCTATGGCTTCTTCTAAGATGGTTATGATTTCCCGCCTTACGTTTAAGTCCTTTATTCATTTTGAATTTATTTTTGTGTATCGTGTAAGTTGGTGATCTAGTTTAATTTTTTTGCATGTATCTGTCCAAGTTTCCCAACACCATTTATTGAAGGGACTGTATTGACTCCATTGTATGCTCTTGTTTCATTTGTCAAATATTAATTGAGCATAATGGCTTGGGTCGATTTCTGGGTTCTCTGTTTTGTTCCATTGGTCTGTATGTCTGTGCTTGTGCCAGTACCAGGCAGTTTTGAGAACAGTGGCTTTGTATATAGCTTGATATCTGGTATTGTGATCCCGCCAACATTGTTCTTCTTTCTCAAGATTGCTGTAGCTATTTGGATCTTTTTAAATTTCAAATGAATTTTTGGAGAGTTTTATGTAGGTGTTTGAAATATGCTGTTGGTATTTTAATGAGGATTGCATTGAATCTATAGATTGTTTTGGGTACTATGGACATTTTAATGATGTTGATTCTACCAATCCATGAACATGGAATGTTCTTCCATTTGTTTATGTCTTCCTTTATCTCTTTTTTCAGCATCCTGTAATTTTCTGAATACAGGTCCTTTACCTGCTTTATTAAATTTATTCCTAGATATCTTAATTTTTTTGTTGCAATGGTAAATGAGATTGATTTTTTAGTTTCTCTTTCTGTGAGTTCATTAATGGTGTATAAAAAATTCATAGATGGCTAAATTCATGTTTGGCTCAGTGGATAAAGCATTGGCCTGCGGATTAAAAGGTCCCAGGTTCGATTCCAGTCAAGGGCATGTACCTTGGTTGCGGGCACATCCCAGTGGGAGGTGTGCAGGAGGCAGCTGATTGATGTTTCTCTCTCATCAATGTTTCTAACTCTCCCTCTCCCTTCCTCTCTGTAAAAAAATCAATGAAGTATAGTTTTTAAAAAGCTATCAATTTCTGGGTGTTAATTTTGTATTGTTATATGTTGCCGACTTCATTTATCATTTCTAGCAGTTTTATGATGGAGTCTTTGGGGTTTTCTAAGTACAACATCATGTCATCTGCGAATAATGACAGTTTTATTTCTTCTTTTCCAATTTGGATGCCTCTCATTTTTTCTTCTTGTCTGATTGCTATGGCTAGCACTTCCAGTAATATATCGAAAAGGAGTGGTAAGGGTGGGCATCCCTGTCTTGTTCCTGTTGTTGGGGGTAATGATTTTAGTTTTTGCCCATTGAGTATGATGTTAGCTGAAGGTTTGTCATGTAAGTCTTTTATTATGTTGAGGTATGATTCCTCTATTCCCACTCTGCTGAGAGCTTTTATCAGGAAAGGGTGTTGGATTTTGTCAAATGCCTTTTCAGCATCAATTGATATGATTATGTGGTTTAGAATAATAGGGGTGCCAGAACAACAAGAAGAGGAACAAGGGTTAGAAAACCTATTTGAAGAAATAATGTCAAAAAACTTCCCTGATTTGGGGAAGAAAAAGTCACACAAGCACAGAGAGTTCCATATAAGATGAACCTGAAAAGACCCACACCAAGACACATCGTAATTATAATGGCAAACATTCAGGACAAAGAGAATCTTAAAGACTGCAAGAGAAAGACAGAAGGATACGTACAAGGGATCTCCCATTAGATTATCAAATGATTTCTCAACAGAAAACACATCAGGTCAGAAAAGAATAGAAGGAAGTTTACAAAGTGACACAAAGCAAGGGACTGAATCCAAGAATACTCTATCCAGCCAGGCTATCATTCAAAACTGAAGGGGAAATAGAGCTTCACAGACAACAAAAAGCTAAGGGAATTTATCACTACCAAGCCAGCAATGCAAGAAATGCTAAAGGGACTGGTGTAAAAAGAAGAAATAAAAATGGAAGACAGAACAAAGGCACAATAAATAAAAGTGGTTACAAAAATATACCTATCAATAATAACTTTAAATGTAAATGAACTAAATGCTCCCATCAAAAGACATCGAGTGGCTGAATGGATAAGAAAACTTGACCCATATATAATGCTGTCTACAAGAGACCCACCCAGAACAAGGGACTCACACAGACTGAAAGTGAAAGGATGGAAAAATATCTCTCAGGCGAATGGAAATAAGAAAAAAGCTGGGGTAGCAATACTTATATCTGACAAAATAGACCTCAAAGTGAAGGCCATAACAAGAGATAAGGAAGGCCACTTCATAATACTAACGGGATCAATAAAACAAGAGGATATAACCCTGATAAACATATATGCACCCAATGCTGGAACACCCAAATTCATACAAAAGCTCTGGGAAGATATCAAGGGAGAGATCGACAACAATACAATCATAGTAGGGGACTTTAATACTCACAGAAAACACTGGATAAATACTCTAGACAAAAAATCAGCAAAGAAACAGCAATCCTAAATGACTCACTAGATCAGATCGAATTAATTGTCATCTTCAGAATATTTTACTCTAAAGCCATGGAATATACGTTCTTCTCAAGTGCACATGGGGCATTTTCAAAGATAGACCACATATTGGATCACAGGTAATGTCTCTCCAAATTCAAGAAGATTGAAATATATCAAGCATCTTCTCAGACCACAATGGCATAATATTAGAAATAAACAACAATAAAAACAATCAAAAAATTCAAACACTTGGAAGCTGAATAGCTTGCTATTAAACAATGATTGGGTTATCAAAGAGACCAAAGAAGAAATTAAAAACATCCTGGAAACAAATGACAATGAAAACACAACAATCCAAAATCTATGAGACACAGTGAAAGCAGCCCTGAGAGGGAAGTTTATAACTCTACAACCTACCTCAAAAAAAAAAAAAAAAAAAAAACCAGAAAAAAAATGTCTCTGAATTTCTTTATGTGATGTATCACATTTATTAATTTACAGATATTGTACCAGCCTTGCATCCCTGGAATAAATCCCACTTGGTCATGGCGTATGATCTTTCTAATGTAATGCTGCATCCAATTTGTTGGAATTTTGTTGAGGATGTTAGCATCAAAATAAAAAGCTTCTGCACAGCAAAAGAAACCATCTACAAACAACAAGAGAGCCCACTGCATGGGAGAACATATTTGCCAATGTTATCTCTGATAAGCGTTTAATCGCCAAAATTTATAGGGAACTCATACAATTTAACAAAAGGAAGATAAACAATCCAATCAAAATATGGACAAAAGACCCAAATAAACATTTTTTGAAAGAGGACATACAAAAGGCCAAGAGACATATGAAAACATGCTTAAAGCCACTAATCATCTGAGAATGCAAATCAAAACGAAAATTCGGTACCATCTCACACCTGTCAGAATGGCTATCATCAACAAATCAACAAATGACAAGTTCTGGCGAGGATGCGGGGAAAAAGGAACCTTCTTGCACTGCTGGTGCTAATGCAGACTGGTGCAGCCATTGTGGAAATTAGTATGGCTTTTCCTCAAAAAATTAAAAATGGAACTTCCATTTGGCCCAGTCATCCCACTTCTAGGAATATATCTCAACAAACCAGAAACACCAATCAGAAAGGACATATGCACCACTATGTTCATAGCAGTACAATTTACAACAGCTAAGATTTGGAAACAGCCTAAGTGCCCATTAGCAGATGAATGGATTAGAAAACTGTGGTACATCTACACAATGGAATATTATGCTGCTGTAATAAAGAAGGAATTCTTACCATTTGCAACAGCATGGATTGAACTGGAGAGCATTGTGCTAAGGGAAATAATCCAATCAGGGAAAGATGACTATTACATGATCTCACTCATTTGTGGAATATAATGAACAACATGAATTGATGAAAATGGAACCAGAGACATAGAAGCATCAAACAGACTGTACAATCTATGAGGGAAGGTGGGGGTGAGGGGGTAAGAGATCAACCAAAGGATTTGTATGCATGCATATGAGCATAACCACTGGAGACAGACAGTAGTGGGGTGAGGGCACGTGATGGGGGGTTGGGGTGGCTGGAAAGAGGTCAATGGGGGAAAAAGAAGACTCATGTTATACTTTAAACAATAAAGAATTTAAATTTAAAAAAATAATAAGTAGAATACTGTCTGTTAAAACACTATATCCAAGCCATGGGATTACTTTCTGGAACTCATCACAGCAATACAAGTGATCAAGTTCAAAGTTCTTCAGTTATTATATCTAAAGTTTTAAAGAACAAATTTTGTCTTTGAGGTTTTGTTTCCTTATTTTTATATATAGTGAGACTACTGTTGCATGTAATGTTGACTTTAAAGAGTAATTTTTTTAAGATCCAATATTGTGATGATGATTCAAGCAACTGCTAACCCTATAAAATACAAGGAATTCTTAACACTGTGCATTTTCTACTTCATCTGTATTTTATTAAAGCTTAGGGTTTATCTTAGATGAATTTTGGACATCATCACCTAAAAGTTTCTCAGAAGTCTTTATCTTAGTTATTCACAAACTTACATTACCCTCACCTCCCTCTTCTCCTTCTTTATTTGTCAATTTGGTCAATGACACCACCATCTCCCCACATCAGTGAGCTGGGAGAAATAATCTTTTTTCTCTTTCTTTCCTCTTACATCAAATAATCCAGTAATTCCAGCAACTTTTGCCTTAATAGCTTTCAAATGTGCCCTCTCTCTTCCATTCTTACTACTTACTGATTAATATCAATCCTTTTTGAATTAGAGTCTGAACTACCAAACAAACGTTTGCCCTTTAGAATTAGAATTTGGATTACCACAGCTTTGTCCTAACAGATATCCTTGTGTTATTCCTCATCTATACCTTTTCCTTCAATCCATTGTCAACAACACCACCCAGAGTTCTCTACCGTGAAATAATATCACATTGCTATCATGCTTATAAACTTTAAAGGTTACCCATCACCTCTATGATTATGTCTAAATATTCTACTATGTCAGACAAAGTTTCTGCTTAGTTTTCCAATCTTACTTCCCATCAGCCCTAGTCACACCATGTACTATATGCATGCAAACCTATGGGTGGTTCCCCAAATGTGCTATGACTTTTTTCACCTGACCTTAAGAATATAAACTTGGGAATGGAAGAATCAATAATGTTCATAGAAGTATGAGGCTTCAATGGTCATGTTGGTTTTGAGTTAAGGGAAGTTACAAAAAATAAAATATAGTGTCTATATACAAAAACAAAAAAAAACAATGTAAAGAAAAAGTGAGGAGACTCATCTAGCTGGAGGAGAGGGTTGGATTAAGTATTAAAAATTAATGCATATAGAGAGAATGGTGACACATTGTGGGGAATCTTATAAAAAAGTTTGGTAGGTCAGCATGGTTTGAATGTCTGTGTCCTGTATTTCTTCTCAACGTATATCTGATAATTATGGATTGCAAAGAGGAGTTTTTATAAGTACATCTGGCTGCCTAGCCACTGTTTCTAATTCCAAAGAAAATAAATTAAGCGCTGTTTTCTTTTAGTTATTTCACTATATTTCTTCAGTTCTCTTGACACAACTAAGAACTCCAGAGAGCGCCACATCAAAATCATTCATCTCTAAAACTTCTTGGTAAAGAACATATGCTGTCAGTTTCCTTGGGTTATCAAGGTTAAATGAGATAAGTATCAAGTAAAGCAAACACTACACAGTACTGATGAGTCTCAATTATTTTAATTTTTTGTATAACACTCATAAAACAATAAAAATAATAAACAACATAAACAATAAAATAATTTATTATGGGTAATATTAAGTCTAGAGTGGCCATTATGATATTAAAAGCATCTGTGGTAAGATTTCTCCAATTAAGACTATCTTCTGAAAACAGAGATTTATATAAAAGATGAAGAGAATTTGTGGTTGAAAAATCTGACTGAATTTTTGAGTCATTAACAACAAAAACAATTTTATATGACTTCTAGAAAGGACCACAGTGTATCCTTTTCTTAATTCCATATTCTGCCAGAAGCAAATAATGTGAATGAAGCAATTTTCACATGGCCAACATTGTACATCCCTATAAATAGTAAAGGCACATAATGGGGAGAGGAGGTGACAATAAACATTGCTCTGGGATCTCTGCAACTTTCGAAGTTATTTGCTCATATTCTCAAAACCTTCTTGGTTGTGCCTTTGTATTTTTCATCTCAAGGTATTCTTTTCATTAATCAATGGCCAAGGTTTTGTCTGCTACCTGTCTGAAGGCTGAGCTGCAACAATAGGATAAAAAAGAAACTTGGGAGTCAAAAATGGTAATGAAAAAAATGTTTTACTTACACTACTTTAAATGAATTGCTTAATAGAAAATATTAGATATCATACCACTTGAAAGCTTCAAACCCATGCCCAAGAAACTACAATGACCATCTTGCAATTGCAGGTATAATACTGTCTCTTCAAATGCTACTGAAGTGGAACCATAGTAATGCTCATTTAGTAGGTTAGGTGTCTTCTAATATTAGTTTAAAAGAATGTTTGCTATATATGACACCTTTAATACATGTTGTTTTCTCAAATTTTAAATTATAGGTTCTGGTTCTTTTTCACTTGGTAGCGGTGTGATAATAAAAAGGTTACTGGACTACATATACCTCAGTTTTTCCATTTGTAAAATAGGGATAATGAGGAATATTATGTAACTTCATAGGGTTGTTGAGAGGATTAAATAAGCTAATACATGTAAAACCCAATAATGCATTTCAGATAGTAAATGCTACTAAATGTTGGTTATGAAATCACTGCATGAAGATTTACCTTGAATTTTATATATTTTCCAATTAAACACTTATGTCTTCCCAATCTTGATGTCACATCATCTTCTAGTTATAAGCTTTATTCAAGAGTAGTCTGAAGCCATGAAAATAATTGCATTGAGAATTGAATTTTTCTGACCTTTTGCTTAAAACTCTCACATTAACAACCTTAGTCACCTATTTTCTGATTCAGAGCCTTTTGCAATTGTCTAGAAATAGTCATTTTAGGGCCTAGATAAAATTTTACTTTCCTTGTTATCTATCATTATGTAGTTAGATTGGATGAATTATGATTTTTTGACTTTTACCAGTGTCCATTGGTTATATAGCTTTTATGAAATGGAATAATATAGTATTGGTTCTTGTTTATTCTGTTGTTTCCACTGCAATTACTACTTTAGTAGTGATCTTTTCATTCAGGAAGAATCAAGATAGCAAGTATGAAAAAATATAAGTTGTTCTCAACTTATAAAAAAAGCTGTACTCCAGAAATTCATTTATAATACAGTTGTTTGTAATAAAAATAATTTTATTAAAATAACTATAAAAACTCAGTGATAACTGTGGTCCCCAAAGTACCCCCAAAGCAGAGGAAGTTATCTATAGTGTGTGTGTGTGTGTGTGTGTGTGGGTGTGTGTGTGTGTGTGTGTGCTGGTATAGGCTGTCTGTGAGAGAGAAAAAGGAAGTGGTGGGGAATATATTAGGAGCTTCAGTTTCCAGAGTCGACAACCAGGTAGTATAGTTGGCTTAGAACAGTTTAACAGCTGGATTAATTTCTGAATGAGGCAATAAGTTTAGGGAGAAAAGATGACCCCAAAATGGGAAAAACAGAAGCTGATAGGTTTGTAGACATAGGGTACTTATATTTTTTTGTATTTGCAACTTTGAAAGTCTTCAAGTGTGTGTGCATGTGCGCATGTGTGTGTGTGTGTGTGTGTGTGTGTGTGTGTGTGTGTGTCTCTGTGTGTGTGTCTGTGTGTGATGAGGAGATAGGGGTGGGTCAGGAAGTACAAAGGGCAATGTAGAAGAAAAACATTTCTTATATAAATGGATTTAGACTAACCAGAATATATTGAGAGTCAATTATATGATTTTAAAAAATAAAGATTATTGAAATCATGTTTATTATTCCACAATAATCCCCCTTTCTCTATATAACATTATTTATTTTGCCTTCAACTCCAATTCCTTTCTTGTTTAAAAAATATATTTTCATTGATTTCAGAGAGGAAGGGAGAGAGAGAGAGAGAGAGAGAGAGAGAGAGAGAGAGAGAGAGAGAGAGAAACATCAATGATGAGAGAGAATCATTGATTGGCTGCCTCATGCACTTCCCCTAATGGGGAATCCAGCCTACAACTTGGGCATGTGCCCTGATGGGGAATTGAACCCTGACATCCTGGCTCATAGATCAAGGCTCAACCATAGAACCACACTGGCAGGGCCAATGTATATCCTTTCTTACTGCTACCTTCTTATCACCAGTCTTCATTTTATTAAATAATCTACTAACCTGGGTAACAGTCTCTATCCAATAAACATTTTGCCTAATGAATCTAGGTATTTTACCAGTAGAAGGGTTTTGGTTGACATGAGTCATGAGAAGCAAAACTGAAATTTCATATTTTGCTCGTTTACTCATTTTACTTTTGTTGTCTTTGACTCCCAATATGTCAAAACTCAGACTTAAAAAACTTAAAAAATGTAGTTTATAAATTGAGACGCAGCTGCCTCAGTTTTTTCAAGCTTGGAAAACATGGCAGATTATACAGATCCTGTAGCTGTCAAATGCACTACATCCAATTACTTATGTCATTGAGGCAAACATTTCTGGGATTTAAAGTTCTAGTCAAATCTTTTTGAGAATAAAATGCCTCTTTAGTCAATTATTTAAGCTTTATGATGTTGAGTAACAGCCTTAAAAGTTCTCCTAATTTAGTCTCTACTGCTCTTTGGACTCAAGTTCATTTGGCTTATTTTTCTCTATCTGCTTAGAGATGACGCATCATTGATCCTGTTGCTACCTTTGAGGGAGCTGGGAAAAAGAACCTTGAGCTATCAGGGAAAATATATTATTCAAAAATTCCTACAGAAGAAAGGTCATTGGCACAGATTTTCTGCAATAGGGGCAGTAGTAACAAAGTGTTCTTTGCTTTGAATTTGGGGCAACTGGTTTTCCTTTGGAGTGTTCACCAGTGTTGTTGTATATTTGCAATAGCTCGGAAAACTAGACACATAGTGTAGATAAAGGGAGAAGACTGGATTCAACCTGAGACTTTCATCTTGTATTAAGTTAATCATTGTTTTCTCCTAAATTATTGAGAGAACAATAGGCAGATCATATTGTTAGGAAAAGGAAGCTGTTGATTTGTTAATATTATTTATTTAGTTACATTCAATTTGAGATCTTTTACTAATGCATTCCAGAAGAATATTACAGTTCATTTCACTCGTCAGGAGCCTGTTTTATCTAACAAGGAATCCAGCAATAGGACACCATGAAAATACTTTTAGCATTATGACTACTACCAAATTGTTGTATAAATGACTGACTTTATGGAAAAGTCTGGCGCACAGATGTCGTCAGTAGTTTAGTAGTTTAAGGCCTTGAGCAAGTTGGCAGTATCTTTGGATAGGAGATGGCTTTGTTGTATCTTAGATTGAAAATCTCCAGAAAATATGTCTTCCAATATAACAAAACACAGCATATTCCTAAAAAGCTAGCAATGGAAGAAACTGTTTCTCTGTATTTAAACATATTTAACTTAGAAGCTATTAGACAAGGCATTGCTTTGATTATGTGGATTATATAGGTAATATATTTATCTCCCTGTTATTTCAATGAATATTAAGCAGAAGAATTAAACGAATCCATGCATCTCCATGGTAACCTGAGCAGGGAAGCAATGGAAAACTGGGTGGATCATTTTATAATGAAAAGTATGAAAACTTTTGGCCATTTCAGGCAATCTTACTTTTGAAGGTATTATATTGAAAATAGCCTCTTTTGAACCAAGACTTATTTTTTTGGCTCCTTAAATATTCAAAATACTTATAAACAAAAGTACTTTTGTTGGTTAACTTTTGAGGTAATTACTACATGTACTAATTTAAGAGAACTTGGATGCAGAAGCATAACACATTTGATTGTGTTCAGGCATCTGTCCTTAGAAATGCCTATGTAACAACATATTTACAAAATTTTGTTTATAAAGGACTATACTATAGGAAAACCCTTCCTTAGTGTCTCTACTAACTAAATTATGTTTGCTCTTTTACAATCTACCATAAATCAAATATGGCCACTTATTTAAATGACCTTAATGCAATTTTCTCAAGTACATTGGAATCTTTCAAGGACTTAAACTAATTAAGTTATTTAAATTTTATTTATAAATAAAAGGTATTTTCATAGTTTAACTTTAAGAAAGGTACACTTACTATTAATTTTATCTATTTTATATGGAATTATATTATTTGTGCAGAATTGTAAATAACTTTAAGATAACTCATTGACACTAGGCTTTTAGTAACATACTTCTTACATGATTATCCATGAAAGTCAATATTAAACTTTATATATATATATATATATATATATATATATATATATATATATATATTTCAAGTGTTATGATCTTGTTTTATTTTTCTGAAAAGTGCAACACAGAACAATAATCCACACACATATATTTACAACTACTTTAATACACTGGTGACATGTTGTGATCTTAACATTCAAAATGTTTCTAACTGTTCTAGAAAGCCACTGTGAAGCCATTTTATTTGTCTTCATACAGTTTTGACCCCCAAATAGCCTCTTGTTTGCCTATTAAGATAAGTAGGCTGTGAGCACTTTAGAGAGCACTATGTTTTTAACTCAGTCTGTATATTTTGAACCTTATACACTGCTTAATTATTAAATGAATATTGAAGGAATAAATGAAGATGGTACAAATGGCTTGATATATGTTCTGATGTTGAGGTGGTTTGTCTCACTAATGGTTGGTTGAAAAGTTTTATTTTTTTTAAAGTGAGCTCTCACTTTCTAAATTGTTTGAATGGGAAAAACATCTCTGCTATCCCCAAAATAGTTGTGTGTGATGAAAACATGGACCAATATGTAATAAACTAGGAAAATATAGAAATACCAAAAATCTAAAGGAAAGTAATAATTCTTCCAGAAAAATGCTGTGTTAGTGAAGGCATGCAAAGTAAATAATAGTAAAGGCATACAAAATACATAGCTTTGTAAACTATTGATGAATTTATTGTGAAGACTGTCCCTGTCCAATGAAAAAAAAAAGTGGTTGCACATATTGCCATTATCTAGTCATGGTCCAAAGGTTGGAATGTATGTACCCAGGGCATATTATTTATATGACTAGATGTATTAGGAGCTATTTTATTGTTATATCTTTGAGGAATCAAATATGCATTTGAAAACTTTGATTTTTGGATGGAAGGGAAAGTACCCTACTTTGTGGATATTTTTCATCTAAAGATCAGTATAACATGTTTTACATACCCCAACTTAGGAAACAGAGCTATTAGATACTATGATTTGAACTGCAAATCAAATGTTAGCTATATTCTTTAACAAGTAAGTTAATAACCATAATTTCCTTCAGCTAGAAACACAAAATCTGTAAAATAAGACATTTCATACTACTGTAAAAGGCCATTTGTGAATACAACTGGGAAAATATCTATTTTTTTCTAATGTTAAGGCTTGTATGTTAGCAATGTTATTTTTATTACTTATAATTGGCCAACATTACCCTTAAGTTTCCATAAGAAGATACTATAAAACCATACTACATAATTACAACTGTATGCTATAAAAACATACTAGGTAATCAAAATTGCACTCTATTAAAGAAGAGTACTAAGGAGATACCAGTTTTTTTTACTTTCATTTTGTTTATAAGAATATGTGCCTTATTTTAAATGTACAATTACATTAAATTACAATCCTAGTAGAAAATAAATTATTTCAAGTTGCACATTTACACACACAGACACTGCAATCCAAATTAAACATTTTTGTTTACCATGTCTAATGTGGTATAAAAAGACTAAAATTCAATTTGTACCAACTTAATTATGTCTGGAGAAATGTTGGTAAAGTTTCATTAAAAAGAATATTACTTGCTGCTTTAAAATATAGTTTTTCAAACACCTAGCAATCTTTGTGCATGAAATTCAGAGTGCTAGAAGAAACATTTGATAAAAACTCATTAAAATGTAATTTTACTGCTCTGTCAGTTTGGCTCAGTTGATTGGAGCTTTGACCCGTGCACCTGAAGGTTGCTGGTTGAATTCCTGGTCAGGGCAAATACCTAGGTTGCAATTTCAATCCTGGGTTGGGGTGTGTATGGGAGGCAGCTGCTTGAAGTATCTCTATCATATCTATGTTTCACTCTCTTTCTCCCTTCCTCCCTCTCTAAAATCAATAAAAAAGTTTAAAATGTAATTTTACTTATTTTCAAGAAATAAGATAAAGCAAATTTTAAGTCAAAAGCAGCAAAGGTTTGGGGTCCTTTGTTTTCTAATAGTACATCACCAAAGTAATTCAAATTATAGTTATTAAAATGAGAGATTAGAATATCATGGGCATTTCTGACAGCCTTCTGCATAAAATGGAATTTTTGAGAAATAGTTATTTTAAAATATCTTGATCCATTTTATTTACAGTTCATTTAGTTTTATTCTCTCTCTGTACATTGTAGGAAAGAACCAATACCACGTCATGTACAGCTGAGAGGAGGTAGGTTAAACGATGTTGTGATTAGGCTTACATTTATAAGCTGTGCAAACTTAATAGAGTACTAGACAAGCTATCCACAGTGCAATGAAGGCCATTGAGCTATTTGTCAGTTGTATAGTAGATGGATATTTTAACTAAAAAAACCATACTGCTGGTTATAGGAGTCAAGGGGTAAGTAATACTGAGCACTTTGTCTACTCTCTTCAATGGCTTGTATATCCAAGTAAAAATGTTTTTGTCCCTATCCAATTTAGCTAACACTCTGAATTATAGGAAATGGAGAAGAAATTTAAAATCTAAATGTTTATGTACTTACCTTAAAAAATTGATTCATAGCACCTGACGATATTGCAAACTTCTCAACATCTGGTTGTTCAGCCCCTACTATAATATCAAAACTCAGGAGCAGAATATTTGATTTGGAATGAAAGTTTAAACTGGCAGGGTCCTTGATACCATTGTGATTCTGAAAGCTAGAGAAATCTTGTAAAAGGCCACATTTATTGGCATCAAGAACATCTTTGGACTCAGTAACATGCATAAAGATAGCACAATCCACAGAGCCATCATTGTCTTTGGAGAAGACACCAAATTTTTGGTAATCAATAAATGTATAATTTCTACCAAATGTATATGAATCAGAAAATGTTGAGGTGGTCAAATTTTTAGGAGTTGAAATATAGCTAACTCCAGCAACAAAAAGTGGGGGTGCTACCATAAACAATGTTAGGAATAAAAGAACTAGAACCAATTTCCAACATAAGCTCAGAAAGATTATTAATTTTCCTGGCATTAGCAGAATTATGAACGTCAAGAGTATCTATGACATTATAATTAGTGTTAATGACAAAGTTGAAGCCAATCACATGAGTGAATCTAGTCTCATAGTTAGCATCTGAGGAAAAGTTTGTGTAAGCAATATAGCTAGGAGTAATAGCACCACCACAACTAGTAGTGTGGCTGGTGTCAGTGACATTGACATTGCTAGTGGTAGAGTTGGGTCTGGCAGCATAGCTGGTTTTGGCAATTGAAAATGAGGTGTGAACAACAAAACTTGAATCTAGCATATGGGAAAATCTTGGAATGTAGTAAAGGTCTGAGTAATAGTTTGTGACAGCTGAATAGTTGCGACCAGCAGCACTGGTGGATTTTGTATCAGAGTTGGAATCAGCATCCTTGTTAGAACTAAATGCACTATTGAAACTAGTGGCATGACTAGGCCTGGCTTTATTATTAGAATCTGGGTCTTTTTTAAGGACAGGGCTATTATTGTTGAGGGCAGGGCTGTTGTTTGGGTGAAGACCATTGATGTTGAGATCAGATCCATTGTAATTGAAGCCAGGGATGTTGGTACTCTGTCTGTTATTTTGGCGGCCAGGGCCATTGTTTTGGAGGCTAGATCCATTTAAGTTAGGGTCAGGTCTATTGTTGTTAGGGCCAGCTTCATTAGTGGTGTCAGTACCATTGTTGGAGCAAATGCCATTGCCCGACTTAGATGGATTGCTGAGACTAGCACCATCGTTGTAACTAGAAGTATAGTCCACACCAGTTCCATGTTGCAGCACAGAAGTATCCTTTAGATTAGTGCCATTGTTTAAGCCAGCAATACAGTCCTGATCAACATCATTGTCCAGGCCAGAGGCATTGTCTGAATTGATGGTGTATTTCTTCTCAGAATCAGTGCTGTAGTTGGAGTTAGCATTGTTGTTAGTGTCTTTATCAATGGTAGAGTCAGGGTTAGTGCTGGAGTCAATTCCATTATTAGAGTCACCATCACTGTTGGAATCAGCTCCACTTGTAGGGTCAGCATCACCACTGGAATCAGATCCATTGTTTGTATCTGTATCATTTTCAGAATTCCTATCTTTGGGGTCACTATTATCGGAGTCAGACTTATCTTTGGGATCTTTCTTATCTTTGGTATTATTTTCATCTTCAGGATCTTCCTCATTTTCAGAGTCTATCTCACTTTCAGAGTCTGTCTCATCATCTCTCTCATCTTTGAGAATGGGCTTGTCTTTGGCCCCATTGTTGAGATTGTCAGCACTGACCAATTTAGTTTCGTAAGTATTGGACTCATTTTCAAATTGACTGCTAGTAAGATTAAATTGGCCCTCACTTTCAAGGCCAACAACATTGCTGATATTGATTATATTGTCTGGACCAGGGGTACCATGGTGATGCATGGTATTCTGAGGATACATGGGAAGGGGTACGTGTATCAGAGGAGCCCATGAGATTTTGGGGAGTAAAGCAACTTTCACAATGTAAATATGAAGTTGAATGCAAGGAATATTTAGAATCCCTTTGGTGTATAGGACAGTGAATGCTTACTGAATGCTTAGGATCCATGGATTGAGACAAAGGGCTGTTCCAAGAAGTCTTATGGTGTCTAATAGATTTCGGGTTCAAATAATATTTAGAAACCAATGGAATTTGGAGATGTGGAGGGTAGTCAGGCTCTGAATCATTATCAGAATTCATGAGACATTTATGAAAATGAGAATTCTTGATTTTCTTGGAACATTTGGAACATACTGTTGTTCTAGTGTCCGAGGAATAACTGAGTCTTGGGGGTACTGCAGACCAGGTGCTCATGGAGGTGGGGTGGGAGTCAGGTGCTGAAATTTCAGGAGTGTAATTCTAAGCATTTAGGAGATTAAAGGGATTGATTTGAGACCCAGAACTCTGAAAACTCTGTAAGCATCTATGTTCTTTATAACGACTCTTGATGTTTTGTATCCACTGATGTGTTTGGGTCTGGAGAAAGATTCTGGCTGTGCTTTTCCTTGAACTTTTGTTGTGAGTCTTCTTTGTTACTGGGAGTTGGAGATACCTCCTTGCATCTTACACTTTTTTCATCACTCGGTTGTCTTACATGTTGAATTTTGGAAACTGTTGGAGAGAAAATAATAAAATATGAGTAAGAATAATAAAAAAGACAATGAAGTTTAACTTTGATATTACAATACAAACATGTGCAAAGGAAAAAAATGTGATTGTCTTTAATAGGTTATTGCTATCTGATATTTCAAATGAGGGCCATGATCCTAAATTTTCTGCTCAAGCAGGTATTATCTTGCACTCAAGACATAGAAATGAGACATGAACATTTATCTCACATTTTACACTCTTCAGATAAAGAGAGCTTCTTTTTTTAAAAAAACTCATTAAATAGAAAATGATTATCATGTTATGGCCAAATTAAACTTTGTTTTGCATAGCTTGTTTACTAAAGAACTACAATTTTAAACCATTTTGCTTCTACAAATACTAGCAATTTTTCTTTATTGGAATATAATCCCTATAAGGTATATAACCTCCATGTTTGGACAAAATTTCCTTAGGTTTGATATGTCAAAATTTCAGACTTTCTGATATTAAATTCATTACCAAGGATCAATTTTTAAAGCTATCAAGAACTCAAGGGAACATGATTCTAAAACATTAGATACTTACCAATATCTTAGCTTTAAAACTGAACTAAAGTATTCAATAAATGTCATAATGGGGCATCCTTGCTTTACAGGTAAGCAGGCAGAAATAAAGATAAATGATTTAATTTTTAAAATATTTTTTGTTGAAAGTATTACATATGTCCCCTTTTCTCCCACATTGATCCCTTCTAATCCCTTTACCCCTCACGCCAGACCTTCACCAACCTACTGTCTGTGTCCATGAGTTATGCATATATGCATACAAGTTCTTTGGTTGATCTTTTCCCATCCACCTATCCACCCCTGCCCTCCCTCTGAGATTTGTCAGTCTGTTTCAAAATTCTATGACTCTGCATCTATTTTGTTCATCAGTTTATTTTAGATTCCACATATGATGAGATTATGTGATATTTGTCTTTCTCTGACTGGCTTTATTTCACTTAGCATGATACTCTCCAGGCCCCTCCATGCTATCCCAAAAGGAAAGAGATCTTTCTTTTTTACTGCGGCATAGTATTCATATTGAAAATGTACCACAGCTTTTTTATCCACTCATCTACTGAAGGGCACTTGTGCTGTTTCCAGATCTTAGCTATTGTAAATTGTGCTGCTGTGAACATGGGGGTACATACATTTTTTTCTGATTGGTGTTTTGAGTTTCGTGGGATATATCCCTAGAAGTGGGATCACTGGATCAAATGGAAGTTCCATATTTAACTTTTTGAGGAAATTCCATACTATTTTCTATAATGGCTGCACCATTCTGCATTCCCACTAGCAGTACACTAGGGTTCCCTTTTCCCTATATCCTCACCAACACTTGTCCTTTGTTGATTTGTTCATGATAGCCATTCTGACAGGTGTGAGGTGATGCCCCATTGTCATTTTAATTTGTATCTCTCTGAAAATCAGTGACTTTGAGCATTTTTTCATGTGTCTCTTGGCCATTTATACATCCACTTTGGAGAGGTGTCTACTTAGGTCCTTTGTCATTTTTTAATTAGATTGTCTTCCTTTTGTTAAGTTGTATGACTTCCTTATATATTTTGGATATTAACCCTTTATCAGATGTATCATTGCCCAATATGTTCTCCCAAACAGAAGCCTTTTATTTTGATGTGGTCCCATTTGTTTATTTTCTTCCTTGTTTCCTTTTCCCTAGGAGATGTATCTGCAAACACATTGCTATGAGAGATGTCTGAGATTTTGCCTATGCTTTCTTCTAGGACTGTTATGGTTTCATGACTTACATTTAAGTCTTTTATCCATTTTGGGTTATTCTTGTGTATGGTATAAGTTGGTGGTCTAGTTTCATTTTTTGCATGTATCTGTCCAATTTTCCCAACACCATTTATTGAAGTGATTGTCTTGATTCCATTGTATATTCTTGCCTCCTTTGTCAAATGTTAATTGAACATAATGGTTTTGGTCTATTTCTGGAGTTTCTGTTATGTTCCATTGATCTCTATGCCTGTCCTTGTGCCAGGGTGTTTTGAGCACAGTGGCTTTGTAGTAAAGCCTGATATCTGGTATTGTGATTCTTCCAACTTTATTTTCTTTATCAAGCTTGCTGCAGCTATTCAGAGTCGTTTTTGGTTCCATAAAAATTTTTGGAGTATTTGTTCTAGATCTGTGAAATATGCCATTGGTAATTTAATAGGGATTGCATTGGACTTGTAAATTGCTTTGGGTGGTAGGGCATTTTAATGATATTAATTCTACCAATTGATGAATCTGATATATTCATCCACTTGGTTATATCTTTCTTTATTTCTTTTTTCAATATCCTGTAGTTTCTTGAGTATAGGTCTTTACATCCTTGATTAAGTGTATTGTTCAGTATCTTACTTTTTTTGTTGTTGCAATGGTAAATGGGATAGTTTGCTTAGTTTCTCTTTCTGAGAGTTCATTGCTGGTATATAAAAATGCCATCAATTTTGGGGTCTTAATTTTGTATTCTGTTACATTGCCAAATTCATTTATTAAATATAGTAGGTTTTTGTTGGAGTCTTTAGGGTTTTCTATGTGCAATATCATGTCATCTAGGAATAATAAGTTTTTTTACATCATTCTTTCCAATTTGGATGCTTTTCATGTGTTTTTTTTTTTCTGGTAAATGGCTTAATTTTAAAAACAGTAGATGTCTTTCACCATTTCCTCAGTTTTCTAAGATCATTTCCCTATGTTTTGGCTTTAAGCAAAAAAGTAATACTTGGGGAAGTATCGAAGAATGCTGTGTGGTAGTTTCAACTTAGAAATTGATTGCAACATTTTACAAAAATGGAGATGGATCTTCTCATCCAATTTCTCTTAAGGTCATATAGAACCCTTAAGATAAAATTTTAATTGCACACTTATCATATTTAGTCATTTATAAGAGAGATAACTTTAAGAAGGCCATTATAAAAAGTATTCAGTAGGGTATGTTATATATGACTTCACCTACAATTAATCATTTTTACTGTATAGACCTCATACATACATTTCTAAGGAAAAGCACATATTCTTCTAAGTACATGGAATCACTATGTTGACCCTGATAACATGATAGATCTCAATTGTGCTTATATGATGTAAAAGACATAAGATCTTGGTAGTCAATGTTTTTATGCTTTATAGTAAATATTAGAAATACAACAATAAAATTTCTATCTGAAGTCAAATTTCAACAAATATTAAAGGAAGGTGGTTACAATTATATTTAAGGGCCCTGTTCTTTTTTGTTATTGTTTTATTGCTTAAAGTATTACAAAGGGTATTACATATGTGTCCTTTTTTCCCCCTCGCCCTTGACAATCCCCTGGCCTCCCCTACCCCCCAGTGTCTTATGTCCATTGGTTATGCTTATATGCATACATACAAGTCCTTCGGTTGATCTCTTACCCCCCCTCCCTCCTGCCCCACAACCCTCCCTGGCCTTCCCACTGCAGTTTGACAATCAGTTTGAGGCAGCTCTGCCTCTGTATCTATTATTGTTCATAAGTTTATAATGGCCTTTATTATCCATGAATGAGTGAGATCATGTGGTATTTTTCCTTCATTGACTGGCTTATTTCACTTAGCATAATGCTCTCCAGTTCCATCAAGGGCTCTGTTCTTAAATAGCATGTATTACACCTTTTACCCATATAGTACTATTTTAAATTAGTGGCAAAGCCTTATAACCTGACAGAAAAAAAATGGTTAATTTTTAGACTTTCACATTCAAGATAATAGTGGAATGAACTAAACAGTGATAATCCGGCTGGAAAGCAAAATAGAAGTATATGGGTATTAAAGGTGTTCAGGGTTTTAAAATTCAATGAAAAAAAAATACTGTTTGAAATAGGATACAACAAATATGAGTTTATATCACTAAATTTTTTTAATATCTTAACTGTGATCAAGAGTGAGACACCATACTTAGTGAGATAAGCATACTCAGGCTGCTCTACAGAGATACAGAACTTAAATTATAAGCAAGAAAGTATCTCTCATTTATAAGCCTGAAAATATATCTCTGATTTCCAAAAGCAAATGAGTATATTCATATGCAAAAGTTAAATAGAGCATCTATAATGATCAATTTATTTATATGTGATGATCTGTACCTGTAGAGTTTGGTGTTGCTATAGAACAGAATGTATAGGTTACATAGTGGAGATCGCTATCAGAGGTCATCTAAAGA
Source organism: Myotis myotis (assembly GCF_014108235.1). Taxonomy (NCBI): domain Eukaryota; kingdom Metazoa; phylum Chordata; class Mammalia; order Chiroptera; family Vespertilionidae; genus Myotis; species Myotis myotis. Next base: position 101,352,303 of record NW_023416346.1, on the reverse strand, counting down.
CTTTACTCTTTTTATGACTTTAGAAGAGGGGGTAAAATTAATAAATGACAACAAAATAGAATCTTAATGACATCAGAGCAGAATAGCTGTTTCTATATGATTTAGAGAACTCAATACTGTGTGTTAGATACAGCATTGGTTTTGAGTCAAATAGCCTGTGTTTGAGAATCTGTTTCTGCCATATGTTAGTTATATGATTTGGGAAAATTATACAATATTTAGAGGCTATAATTTCTTGAACTTTAATACAATTATATTAGTGACTAACTTTTAGATTTTGTGAGGGTTAAATGAGATATTTAATAACTATTAGGCATTTTTACCCTCCCAATATAGGAGAGTATAATATTATTGCGATTTTGGGGCTAGTTTTTTCCCCTTGTGACTCTTATATTCCTAGTGACTAGTAGTGAATTTTACACTATTAGTTAATTATCCCAATTTTCTGAAAGTTAGAAAAGATATGATTATTCAATTATAAGGAGAAAATGTTAGGATATTTTTTTATTTCTGTATATTTACCTGACTAGTATTCCAAGAAGTTCAATAGCTATTTTTCCCCACACTCTTTTATAGAGTGAAAATAAAGCTTATAATAAAATATGTTATTAGAAATAACATTTAGTTAAATATATTTTTAAAAGACAGCTATCAAAACAAACTATGATTGTGACAAAGATTCCTGCAAAGTAACAATCCTATCTAATAATAGACAAACATGGTAATTAACCGTACCTCCGATACGCTTCCCATTGGCTAATCAGGGAGATATGCAAATTAACTGCCAACCAAGATCGCGGCCGGCAGCCAGGCAGCTGAAGCAAACAGGAGGCTTGTTTGCTCCAGTGATGAAGGAAGCCAAGGTTCCCCACCTGCCGCTGCTGGCCTCTGAGCTGTACTCTAAGAAACAATGTTGCAATTATAGAAGCTAAACAAACCCCAGAAACCTGCTTTCAGCCAGCCGGGCCTCAGAACTGGAGCTGCAACAGTGTTTCAATTATAGAAGCCAAACAAACCCAGATACCTGCTTTCAGCAGCCGAGGTCTCAGAGCTGGAGCCGAGCCTCAGAGCTAAAGCCTGCTCTCAGTTCCAGTGACAGCCATAGAAGGTAAATAAATCCCAGAATAAAAAGAAAAAAGAAAAAAAGGAGAGGTTGGGAGCTTTAGTCACCCACCAGCCTGAAAACAGCCCTCAGCCCCTCACCCAGACTGGCCAGGCACCCCAGTGGGGACCCCCACCTTGAAGGGAGTGTGACCAGCTGCAAACAGCCATCATCTCCTCATCCAGGCTGGCCAGGCACCCAAGTGGGACCCCCACCTTGATCTGGGACACCCTTCAGGGCAAACCAGCTGGCCCCCACCGGTACACCAGGCCTCTATTCTATATAGTAAAAGGGTAATATGCAAACTGACCCTAACAGCAGAAGGACTGGGAATGACTGGTCACTATGATACACAATGACAACCAGGGGGCAGACACTCAATGCAGGAGCTGCCCCATGGTGGTCAGTGAGCTCCAACATGGGAGGAGCTCTGCTCAGCCAAAGCCAGGCTTATGGCTGCCAGTACAGTGGTAGTGGTGGGAGCCTCTCCTGCCTCCTCATCAGTGCTAAGGATGTCCAACTGCAGCTTAGGTCTGCTCCCCGCTAGAAAGTGGATATCCCCCGAGGGCTGCCGGGCTGCCAGAGGGATGTCTGATTGCCATCTTAGGCCTAATCCCCTGGGGAGCGGGCCTAAGCCAGGAGGTGGTGATCCCCTGAGGGGTCTCAGACTGCAAGAGGGCACAGGCCAGGCTGAGGGCACCCCCTCCGCCCTGAGTGCACACATTTTTGTGCACTGGGCCTCTAGTTATATTAATAATAACTGCTAATAGATAACCTGAATGATATGTAATTGCTACTGATGTCATTAACTTTAAAATAAGACTTGATATTTACATTAAAGGAGAAAACGTTTTCCCAGCATTTTCTTTTTATTTTTTATTTTAATTTAAATTATTGGGGTGGCAAGGAGATAACTTTTATTTGGTAAGATAAAATACTAAGTCAGTAGTCTAGGCAAAGTAGAAAAGACAATAACTGAAACAAGCAGTGTTTTCTAATTTTTTAAAAAGTAGTTAGACATAGAGTTAGACATTGAACTTGAAGATTGTATTAGTAAAGGGATAGTAATACTTTTGCTGAAAGTTGTTTTATCCACCAAATTTCCATGATCCCCTAAAATATCTTTTACTAAACATTTTAATAAAACATCAATAAGTATATAATTGTATTATATAGAATCAGAACACTAGTGTAATTGAATTTTGATTTTTTGTTGTTATTGATACATATTTTAAATAGCTTACTTTTAAAAAGTACACAAGAGGACTGATATCACTGAAAATGGAAGAGTAATGGCACTCCAGGACTGTATCCTTCTACAAAGCAAGTGAAGAGGTGGAAAAAGTTGTTGGCCTACACTTCTTCAGAATTCTGGAATAATAAACTTACCAAAAAATACCCCAAACAAACAAGGGAAAGCTTGGCGAAGAAAGAGCTGTTACTTGGTAATGAAATAGTGTTGTGGTATTTTAAACTGCCCAATTACCATCTTTCACTTCCCAGATCAGTGGTGACAATGAGAAAAGCAGCCTGCATTCATGGTGCAGTTTGCTAGTATAAGAGTTAGCAATATATATGCTTCATTCTCAAAGAGTTGTAGCTGTGGGTTTTAACATCTCTGGCAGCTTTCTGATGGACTAATGCAAGAACTTCCTTTTGTTTTGCCCAACTTAAAGCATTCCCATGGCTGGCCAGCTTCCTGGACAGCTTTTGCTGAAAGAATTTGAAGACATAAGTATGGTCCAACACATTCTGGGGCAAGAGCCAATGGTTTGGATGATGGAAAGACCAAAAAGCCTGAGAAGGAAAAAGTTGTAAAGAGAGGTACATAGGTGGAATAAGGACTTCTAAATTCCCACAGATGTTAAAAATCAAAAAGGCTACAAGCAGGGTCAAGGAATAAATCAAAAGAAAAAAAAATTTTGAAACAAATACAAATGAAACATAACATACCAAAACTTGTGGAATACTTCAAAAGAAGTTCTGAGAGGGAAATTTATAGTGGCAAATGCATATATTTAGAAATTAGAAAGATATCAAATAGAGCCTAACATTTTACCTCAGTAAAGTACAGAAATAAAAAGTTAAGCCCAAAGTTAGCAGAGGACAGAAAATAATTAAAATAAGAGTGGATATAAATTAAATAGAGACAAGAAAAACAATAGAAAAGATCAAGAAAGCTAAAAGGTCTTTTTTTAAAAAAACAAAATTCACAAACCTTAAGCTTCAGAAATGAAACTGAAGATATTACAACTGATATTATAGCGGTACATGGAATCATAAGAAACTATTGTGAACTAATTTTTGCCAACAATTTAGATAATCTAAAAGAAATGGATAATTTCCTAGAAAAAAACAACCTACCGACACTGAATCAGGAAGAGACAGAATATTTGAACAGACTAATAACAAGTAAAGAGATTAAATCAGTATAAAAACTCCCAAAACATAAAACCCTAGGACAAGATAGCTTTACTGGTAAATTCCAACAAACACTTAAAGAAGAAGTAATACCAATACTTCTCAAACTCTTTCAAAAATTTGAAGAGAAGGAACACTTCTAAACTCATTTCATGATGCCAGCATTACCTTGATACCAAATCCAGATAAGGACACTTTACTAAAATAAAACTCTAAACCAGTATCCCTGATGAATGAAGATATAAATATGCTCAAAAATATTAGGAATCTGATTTACAGAATACATTAAAAGAATTATACATCACCACCAAGAGGAATTTATTCCTTGAATACAAGGATGATTAAACATATACAAATCAATAAATGTGATACACCATATCAATAAAATGAAAGATTAAAATCACATGATTAACTCAATAAATGCAGAAATCATTCACCAAATATGACATCTTTTCATGATAAAAAGCTACAACAACTTCTGGGAATATATCCTAAAAACCCCAAAACACCAATCAGAAAGAATATATGCACCCCTATATTCATAGTAGCGTCATCAAGTGCCCATAAGTAGATGAATGGATAAAAAACCCTATAGGAGAGTTGGGAGGACAAAATGGTGGGGAATAGATGGATGTGTCCCAAGCCTTGTCCCAGAGCAGATAGAATGAGCAGCTGAAATGAATAACATCCACCCCGAATTGGGGAAGGAGACTCAGCTGCCCAGGGCACTGCGACCATGTGAGGAGCAGACATGTGAGAAGCCTGCTCCTGTCTGAGGAGCAGCAGCCCTGCGAGCAGCCCACCCCAGGCTGAAGAGCAGCAGCCTCATGTGGCCTGCCCCTGTCCAAGGAGCAGCAGCTGTGTGAGCGGCCCGCTGCCCCCCCCCCAGCCCCCGTCTGAGGAGCAGCAACTGCTTGAGCAGCCTGCCTCTGACTGAGGAGCAGCAGCCATGCACAACAAGCCCTGTCCAAGGAGCAGCAGCTGCACACAGCACACATGCTGCACCAGTCTGAGGAGTAGCAGCTGTGTGAGCAGTCCACCCCCATCCGAGGAACAGCAGCCACGTGACCAGCCTGCCACCATCTGAGGAGCAGCAGCTGTGTGAGCAGCCTCCCGCTGTCTGAAGAGCAGCAGTTCTGTGAGCAGCCCACCCCCAATAGAGGAGCAGCAGCTGCCCGAGCATCCCATCCCAGACAGAGGAGCAGCGGCTGCACAAGCAGACTGCCCATGTCTGAGGAGCAGCAGCCCTGCACAGCCTGCCCTGGTCCAAGGAGCAGTAGCCACATGCAGCCAGCACCTGTCCAAAGAGCAGCAGGCAGGTGAGTGGCCCACCCTCATCTGAGGAGCAGCTGCCATATGTGCAGTTCACTCACATCTGAGGAACAGCAGCCATGTGAGCAGCCTTCCCCCGTCTGAGGAGCAGCAGCTGTGCGAGCAGCTCACCCTAGTACGAGGAGAGCAGTCTCTGAGAAACCAGCCACTGTCCAAGGAGCAGAAGCCTCATGAGCAGCCTGCCCCGTCCAAGGAACAGCAGCCACTCACAGCCTACTCCTGTCTGAGAAGCAGCAGTCTCATGCGCAGTCAACCCCTGTCCGAGGAGCAGCAGCTGTGAGAGAAGCCTGCCCCCACCAGGCAGAGGACCCATCACTGCTGTGAACAGCACCCACCAGAGAAGCCAATGCCAACAGAGAAGCAGCTTCTGCCACAACAGCCCAAGGAGTAACCACAGCCTGAGGAGCCACTGCCACCCAAGGAGCAGCCCCTGCACAACGATTGTCTAGATCCATCAGTGAGAACAAAAATGGGTAGATAAAGAAACCCCCAAAGGAAAGAAAAAGAAAAAGCTCCAGAAAAGCAGCTAAGTGAAATGGAGGTATGCAATATGTCAAAAAAGAATTCAGAATAAGGGTCATACAGTTCATAAACTGGGTGGATGAAAAAATCTACAACTCTTGTAAGAATCAAGAAGAAATGAAGAGTAATATAGCTTCAATAAAAAACACCATTGAAAGTTTCAACAGTTGACTAGGAGAAGTAGAGGACTGAATTAGAAAATTAGAAGACAGGGGAGCAAAACACATCCATACTGAACTGCAATTGGAATAAAAAATTAAAATCCAGGAGGAGAGCCTAAAGGAGCTATGGAAAAACATGAAATGAAGCAACATATGAGTAATAGGGGTGCCAGAAAAACAGGAAGAAGAACAAGGGTTAGAAAACCTATTTGAAGAAATAAAGTCAGAAAACTTCCCTGATGTGGGGAAGAAAAAAGTTATACAAGCACACAGAGTCCCAAACAAGATGAACCTGAAAAGACCCACACCTAGACACATCATAATTATGACGGCAAATGTTCAGCACAAAGAGAGAATCTTAAAAGCTGCAAGAGAGAGACAGAAAATTACATACAAGGGATCTACCATTAGATTCAAATGATTTCTCCACAAAAACACATCAGGCCAGAAAAAAATGGAAGTAAATTTACAAAGTGATGAAACGCAAGGGACTGAATTGAAAAATACTCTATCTGGCAAGGTTATCATTCAAAATTGAAGGGGAAATAAAGAGCATTACAGACAAAAACAAAAACAAAAACAAAAAAAAACCCAAAACAACTCAGGGAATTTATCACTACCAAGCCAGCACTGCAAGAAACGCTAAAGGGACTGGTGTAAAAAGATTAAATAAAAAGATAAGAAGGAAAACAGGCACAAAAAATAAAAATGGCTACAAACAAGTACCTATCAATAATAACTTTAAATGTAAATGGACTAAATGTGCCAATCAAAAGACATTGAGTGGCTAAATCTAAACATCATACTCAATGGGCAAAATCTAAAACCATTTCTCCTAAGGACAGGGATGCCCACTCTCACCACCCTTGTTCGACATAATACTGGAAATACTAGCCATTGCAATCAGAGAAGAAGAAGAAATCAAAGGCATCCGAATTGGAAAAGAAGAAGTAAAACTGTCCTTATTCACAGATGACATGATACTGTACATAGAAAACCCTAAACACTCCATCAAAACTTATTAGACTTAATAAATGAATTCAGCAATGTAGCAGAATACAAAACTAACACTAAGAAATCTATGAAATTTCTATACACCAATACATAACTTACAGAAATATAGACTAAAACAACAATCCCAGTTACCATCACACCACAAAAAATTAAGATACCTAGGAATAAAATTAACTAAGGAGGTAAAAGACCTGTACACAGAAAACTACAAGAAACTGAAAAAAGAGATAGAGGAAGACATAAACAGATGGAAGAACATACTGTGTTCATGGATATGTAGAATCAACATCATTAAAATGTCCATACTACCCAAAGCAATCTATAGATTCAATGAACTCCGCATTAATATAGCAACAGCATATTTCACAGACCTAGAATGAACATTCCAAAAATTCATCTGGAATAAAAAAAGACCCCGAATAGCTGCAGCAATCCTGACAAAGAAGAACAAAGTAGGTGGGATCTCATTACCAGATATCAAGCTGTATTACAAAGCCGCATTCTCAAAATTGCTTGTTACTGGCACAAGAACAGACATATAGATCAATGGAATAGAATGGAGAACCCAGAAATCGACCCAAACCACTATGCTCAATTAATATTTGACAAAGGAGGCAAGAACATACAATGGAGTCAAGACAGTCTCTTACATAAATGGTGTTAGGAAAATTGGACAAATACCTGCAAAAAAAAGAAATTAGACCACCAACTTACATTATACACAAAAATGAACTCAAAATGGATAAAGGAATTAAACATAAGATGGGAAACCATAAAAATGCTAGAGGAATCCAAAGGCAGCAAAATCTCAGACATATGCCAAAGCAGTTTCTTCACTGAAACTGCTCCTAGGGCAATGGAAACTAAAGAGAGAATATACAAATGGGACTACATCAAAATAGAAAGCTTTTGCATAGCAAAAGAAACTATCAACAAAACAACAAGAAGATCTTACCTGTTGCAACAGCATTGATGGAACTGGAGAGCATTATGCTAAGTTAAATAAGCCAGTCAATGAAAGAAAAATACCACATGATCTCACTCATTTATGGATAATTAAGACCATTATAAACTGATGAACAGAGAAACCAAGATGGCGGCATAGGTAAACACCGGAAATTGCTGCCTCACAAAACCACTTCAAAAAAACAACTAAAAGACAAAATGGACATCATCCAGAACCACAGGAAGGCTGGCTGAGTGGAAATTATACAACTAGAAGGAAAGAGAAAAGCACACTGAGACTCAGAGGAGTTGTGGAAGTAAAGTGCAGAGGTACAGAGGCACACGTGGAAAGGGCTGGCAACTGAGGACATGGTTGTCTTTTTCAATCGGGAGGGAGTCTCAAGCTCCCAACTGCTCTGAATGCCAGTCCCGGTGAGTCTCTGGTGACCCAGACTCATATGGGGAGAAACTGGACTGCCTGGCATCGGTTGGAACTCGAGGGCAGCTTTCTCTAAGAGGTGCTTGCAGCAATTACCAGGACACTGAGACCCGGGGCCTCATAGGGTAGGACTAAGGAGCAGCCATAGCTGCTTGCTCCATCCTGTTGATCCCCTGAGACCCTGACCCACCCAAGCTGTGAGCAGAGGCTTTTGCATATGAAAGGCCTGGCCCTTTGCAATTTGAAAATTACCTCACAAACTGCAGCTGGGTCAGAGAGACCCAGAACTTCCAAAAGAAGGGCAAAGGCCCCACAGAAGCTTGCATTGCTTCACAACTGGGCCTCATCTGGGCACCTCCAAACCCCAAACAAAGAAGAGGAATCTGCAGATCTCTCCATAGCTCCTGCTGGGTAGCCTCAGGAAGAAGCTAAATTAGCACCTCCTTAAAGATACAAGAGCCAGTGTACCCAGAGGTCAGAGTGGGACCATCCAGATTACAACTCCTCAGATCCATAAGGGAAACACTCAGGGGGCAGACTCAGTGAGCACCAAAGCCCCACTGAAGCAAGTCTTGCCCCAGAAGGGTGTCTCCAGCACAGAAGTTCGCCCACTGCAGACACAGCTGATTCTCACAGCCAACTGGCCTGGAGGTCAATTCCTCCCAGTGATACCTACAACAATCAAGGCTTACCTACAACAAGACTGTGCACAAAGCCCACAAAGGGGTGCACCAAGAGTGTCCACTTCAGGTAATTGGGGAGGCTGAGACAATGGGCCCTATAGGACACCTAGCACAGAAAGCCACTCTATCAACACAGGGAAGCATAAAACATGTGGAGACATAGAAACAGGTCACAAATGACAGAAATGGAGGAAAGCAAACTACTGGATACAGAGTTCAAAACCACACTTTTAAGGTTTTTCAAGAACTTTCTAGAAACTGCTGATAAATTTAGTGAGACCCTCAAGAAATCTAGTGAGACCCTCGAGGTTATGAAAAAGGACCAACTCGAAATTAAGCATACACTGACTGAAATAAAGAATATTATACAGACTCCCAACAGCAGACCAGAGAATCGCAAGAATCAAGTCAAAGAATTGAAATACAAAGCAAAAAACACCCAACCAGAAAAAAGAATCCAAAAAAAAAGAAGATAGTGTCTGGAGCCTCTAGGACAACTTCAAGCTAACCAACATCCGAATTATGGGGGTGCCAGAAGAAGAGAGAGAGAGCAAGATATTGAAAACCTATTTGAAGAAATAATGACAGAAAACTTCCCCTACCTGGTGAAAGAAATAGACTTACAAGTCCAGGAAGCACAGAGAACCCCCTAAAAAAAAGGAATCCAAAGAGGATCACACCAAGACACATCATAATGAAAATGCCAAGGGCAAAAGACAAAGAGAGAATCTTAAAAGCAGCAAGAGAAAAACAGTTAGTTACCTACAAGGCCTACAAGGGAGTACCCATATGACTGTCAGCTGATTTCTCAACAGAAACTATACAGACTAGAAGGGAGTGGCAAGACATATTCAAAGTGATGAATAACAAGAACCTACAACCAAGATTACTCTACCCAGCAAAGCTATCATTTAGAATTGAAGGTCAGATAAAGAGCTTCACAGATAAGAAAATGCTAAAGGAGTTCATCAGCACCAAACCAGTATTATATTAAATGCTGAAGGGTATTTTTTAAGAAGAGAAAGAAGAAGAAAAAGGTAAAGATAAAAATTATGAACAACAAAGTGACAACAAATACATATCTATCAACAAGAGAATCTAAAAATCAAGTGAATAAAAAATCTGATGACCAGAATAAACTGGTGAATATAATAGAATCAGGGGCATAGAAAGGGAGTGGACTGACAATTCTCAGGGGGAAGGGTTTGTGGGGGTGCGGGAAGAGACTGGACAAAAATCGTATACCTATGGATGAGGACAGTGGGGTGGGGTGGTAAGGGCATGGGGTGGGGTGGGAACAGGATGGAGAGGAGCTATGGGGGGGAAAAAGAGGAACAACTGTAATTATCTGAATAAAGATTTATTCAAAAAATAGTAAGAAATTTAAAAAGGAAAAAATAAATAATCTGAAGAACAAAATCGATCCAGAACCAATGAAAGATGTAACAGACTGATGTATTTCAGAAAGGTGGGGAGAGAATGGGAAGATACTAAACAAAGAACTTATATGCATGTATGCATAGACCATGGGCAAACAATAGTGCAGGGAAAGCCTGTGGATGGGGCCAGAGTGGGGTAATGGGGACATTTGTAATACTTTGAAATATATATATATCTTTAACGTCAAACTTGTTATGAAAGAAATTCATCAAAATAAATCAAAATAACACTATTGGTTAATTATGCATTATTTTACTTAAGAATAAATTCCCCTACATGTAATAAAAATGGACATTATATAATGATAGAAAAATTAATCAAATAATATAATATAACCCTTGTAAACATTTATACTCCCAACTTTAGGGGCACCTAAATATATAATCCAATCTTAGTGGACATAATGGGAGAAATAGAGAGTGATACAATCATAGTGGGGGATTTTAACACTCCCCATTGTCATCAATGAATAGATCTTCCAAACATAAAATGAACAAGAAATCAGTGGCTTTAAAGAAGAGACTAGACCAGAGGAAATTGATATTTTCAGTACAACAGAATAAACTGGTGAATATAATAGAATCAGGGGCATAGAAAAGGAGTGGACTGACTATTCTCAAGGGGGAAAGGGGTGTGGGGGTGCGGGAAGAGACTGGACAAAAATTTTACACCTATGGATGAGGACAGTGGGGTGGGGGGGTGTAAGGGAAGAGGGTGGGGTGGGAACCGGGTGGAGGGGAGATATGGGGAAAGAAAAGAGGAACAACTGTAATAATCTGAACAATAAAGATTTAATTTTAAAAAAAGAATTAAAAAAATAAAAATAATAAACTGATGAACAAAAATAGATACAGAGGCAGAACAACATGGAACAGACTGTCAAACTACAGCGAGAAGGCCGGGGAGGGTTGTGGGGGTGGGTAAGAGATCAACAGAAGGACTTGAATGCATGCATATAAGCATATCCAATGGACATAAGACATTGCGGGGTATGGGAGGCTAGGGGAAGGTCAAGGGGAGAAAAAAAAGAGACATATATAATAGTCTTAGTAATACTTTAAGCAATAAAACAATTAAAAAAAAAAGAGGGCTCACTGCATGGTAGAACATATTTGGCAATGTTATCACCAATAAGGGTTTAGTCTCCAACGTTTCCAGGGAACTCATACAACTTAATAAAAGGAAGATAAAAAACCCAATCAAAAAATGGGCATTAGACCTAAATAGATATTTTTTGAAAGAAGACATAAGGAAGGCCAAGAGACATATGAAAACATGCTCAAAGTCACTAATCATCTGAGAGATGCAAATCAAATGGCAATGCGGTATCATATCACACCTGTCAGAGTGGCTATCATCAACAAATCAACAAACAACAAGTGCTGGTGAGGATGTGGAGAAAAAGAAACCTTCCTGTACTGCTGGTGGGAATGCAGACTGGTGCAGCCACTGTGGAGAACAGTATGGAGTTTCCTCAAAAAATTGAAAATGGAACTCCCATTTGACCTAGTGATCCCACTTCTAGGAATATACCCCAAGAAACTAGAAACACCAATCAGAAAGATATATGCATTCCTATGTTCATAGCTGCACAATTCACCATAGCTAAGATTTGGAAACTGTCTATGTGCCCATCAGCAGATGAGTGGATGAAAAAACTGGTACATCTACACAATGGAATGCTACATTGTGGTAAAAATAAGGAATTATTATCATTTGCAACATCATGGATGGAACCAGAGAGCATTATGCTAAGCGAAATAAGCCAGTCAGAGGAAGATAAATATCACAAGATCTCACTCATTTGTGGAATATAATGAAGAATATAAACTGATGAACAAAAACAGATCCAGAGACAGAGAATCATCGATCAGACCGTCAAACCTCAGAGGAAAGGTAGGGGAGGGTGAAGGTAAGTGGGAGAGATCGACCAAAGGACTTGTATGCATGCCTATACACCTAACCAATGGGCACAACAGGGGGGTAAGGGCATGAGTGTGTTTGTGGGGCAATGGGGGAATAAGAACACATATGTAATATCTTAAATCAATAAAGAAATAAGTAAAATAAAAAAGAAAACAAGGAAAAAAATAAAGCCTAAAGCCAATGACTTAAAAAAAAAAAGCTGTGGTATATTTACACCATGAAATACTATTCAGATTTAAAAAAGAGGGATATCTTATCCTTTGGGACAGCATGGATGGACCTGGAAAACATTATGCTAAGTGAAATAAGCCAATCTGAGAAAGAGAAATATAACATGATCTCACTTATTTGTGGAATCTAATGAGCATAATGAATTGACCAACAAAATAAGACCCAAAGCATGGAGGCGTGGAACAGACTGACATACCTCGATGTGGGGTTGTGGGGGGGGCAATAAGAGATAAATCAAACAACTTATATGCTTATAGGCATAGTCCATGGACATGGGCAAGAAGGTAGTGAAAATATGGGGGATGGTTAGGGCCTGGTTTGATGGGGATAGAGGGGAGAAAAGGGGAGATTTCTATAATACTATCCTATATAATAAAAGCCTAATATGCTAAGTGTCCAGTCATCCATTCAACCAATCAAAGCATAATATGCTAATGATATGCTAAGGCAGCTCAAGTACTCGCTATGATGTGCACTGACCACCAGGGGGCAGACATTCTGTCTGGTAAGTTAGCTTGCTGCTGTGGTCTGGCTGATTGGAACTGAGTGAGACAGGCCGGACACAACCTGGAGCCCTCCCACATTCCCTCCCTGGCTGGTCAACCTCCTTCATCCCTCCCTGGCTCCAGTTGTGCACCGGTGGGGTCCCTCAGCCTGGCCTGCGCCTTCTCACAATCTGGGACCCCTAGGGAGATGTCGGAGAGCCGGTTTCAGCCTGATCCCACAGGCCAGGCAGAGAGACCCTACTGGTGCACCAGGCCTCTAGTCAATAATAAAAAGTACATTAAAAATAAAAATAAATGACCAATGTATCTGAATAGATATTTCTCCAGAGAAGATCTCAAACTGGCTAATATATCCGAAGAAGCCCAAAACTAATCCAAAAAGATATATGTACCCCTATGTTTATTGCAGCATTATTTACACTAGCCAAGATCTGGAAGCAATCCAAGTGCCCATTAATAGACAAGTGGATAAAGAAGTTTTGGTATAGGTATACAGTGGAATATTACTCAGCCATATTAACAATTAAATTTTACTCTTTGCAACAATATAGATAAATCTTGAGGTTATTATGCTGAGTGAAATAAGTCAGACAGAAAAAAATAATTGCCATATGAGTTCACTTATATATGGAATATAAAGAACAAATAAACAAAACAGAAACAGATTCATAGATGCAGAAAACAAATTTGATGGTTGCCATATGGGAGGGGGTTTTGAGGGGGGCTGGGTGAAAAAGGTAAAGGGGTTAAGAAGTACAAACTGATAGTTACAAAACAGTCACTGGGATGTAAAATACTTCATAAGGAATATAGTCAGTAATATTGTAATAACTACTGGTACGTATGGGGCCAAGTGGCTACTGGAATTATCAGGGGGATCACTTTGTAAATTATGTAATTGTCTAACCATTGTGCTGTACACCTGCAACTAATATAAAACAATTTTGAATATCAACTGTAATTAGAAAATTAAATTAATAAAATACTCAACATCATCAACCATCAGGTAAACACAAATCAAAACCACAGTGAGGTACCACTTCACATTAACTAGAATGAATATATCAGAGACAAATAATAAGTGTTGGCAAAGATATGGAGAAACATGGAACCTTCATGCACAGCTGGTAGGAATGTAAAATGGAACAGTTACTTTGAAAACAACTGGCAGTAACACAGGAGGTTAAACAGAGTTACCATATGACCTATCAATTTCACACATGAATATATATACTCCCAAGATATATGAAAGCATATGTCCACACAAAAACTTGTACATAAATTTTCATAACAGCATTAGTCATAATAGTAAAAAAGTGAAAGCAATCCAAATTTACATCAACAAATAATAGAATAAATAAATAATACAAAAGTAAAATTTGTTTCACATACTCACAACTGTAAACCTAGTTTTGCCCACCCTGTATATATACACACAATGGAATATTATTGAACCACGCAAAAGAAGAAAATCCTGCCATTTGTGACAACATAGATTGACCTTCATGAGATAAGTCAGATAGAGAAAGGTTAATACTATATAATATCACTTATATTTGAAATATTACAAAAATTTTGAACTCATATAAATGGAGAGTACAATGGTGGTTACTAAAGCCAGGGGGTCAGGAAATAGGATGCATGTTGTTTACAGGTACAAATTTTCAAATTGTAGAGTCTCCATGGCAGCTCCAAGGATGTCCGGCTGACGGCTTAGGCTCCTGGACTAAGAGAGGGCACAGTCCGCGCTGAGGGAACCCCCTGAGTGCACAACTTTTGTGCACCGGGCCTCTAGTATTGCAATAAATAAATATTTCAAATCAAATGTTGTACACCTAAATTTACTAAATGCTATGTGTAAAATACATTTCAGTAAAAAAGAAGAGGGGGAGGCTACACAGATGCCAAAACTTGACATATACATGTGAAAACTGGATTGCCTTAACTGGTCTATCTTTCAGTTTGTTCATTCTTTCTTCTCCCTAGTTAAATCTGATATAATGTCCTCTAATATATATATTTTTAATTTCTGTTATTCTATTTGTCTGTTCTTCACCAAAAGGGGCTTGAGAATACCTCAAGTTTTCACCCTCGGATGACCTTCATGCCCTGCAGAAACAGGCAGTGAAAGCTAAGGCAGAGTTGACACTAATAAGGGTTCTAGAAATAATTGTTGAGTATTTATGGTTTAGTTATATACTTTGCTCACTTAACAGCATATTGTAAGTACCTCTGTATTTCAACAATACTATTTCTACATTATAATTTTATGAATATGCACTATTACATTGTGTGGGTAGACCAAAGTTTATTTATCCAATTAAATTTGGATTTAATTTTGATAACCTCAAATGAATATTAACCATATTAAATGTGCATCAAATAAACCTAAGATACTGAAAGCCAAAGGAAAGCTGAAACAAAGAAACTAAAACTCTAACAATTTTAGTAAACTTTGCTCAGAAAAAGATATTTACTTTTGCATTTTCCTAAACTCCTAAAGTTAGTGTTACATCATATTACTAATATAAAGAAATCAAAGTGTAGACTTTTCCCTATTTTTTATTCAGCTCTAATTTCCCACAAAATTAATGTCAAGATAGGAAATATTTCCAGCTAGATATTAGATGTCTAGGTTTAAGGATGTTGGGTGATTAAGATATATGTAACAGGTAACGTGGTGTCCTGAATTTATTTGGAGGGAGATTCTAATTTTACTTCACTTAATGCATACAATTTGCTTCATAATTCATTCTCCCTTCTCTTTACAAATGCTTTTATATTGACAACACTAAAATATGCATGTCTACTGTATGTGTAAGAGAGAGAGAGAGAGAGAGAGAGAGAGAGAGAGAGAGAGAGAGAGAGAGAAGAAGAAGAAGAAGAAGAAGAAGAAGAAGAAGAAGAAGAAGAAGAAGGAGGAGGAGGAGGAGGAGGAGGAGGAGGAGGAGGAGGAGGAGGAGGAGGAGGAGGAGGAGGAGGAGGAGGAGGAGGGGGAAGAGGAGGAGGAGGAAAAGTAGTAGTATGGGTTAAGAGATATGACGGTGGAGTTTACAGTAGAAGGAAATAAGAGACATTTAAGTTGGGGAAATGGAAGAGAGTGAACCTTCTAGTCTATTTTTTTACTCAACTTTACTATTATATCTAAAAGCAAAAGGTGTAAAAATTGTAGCTAGAAGGCAGTTGTCCAGAAAAGCATTAACATAGCAGGCTTGATACTGCCATCTTTAAAAAGGCCAGCTTATACTCCTGGTTGATGTCAAGAAACTTAGATTAGGGAGGATTCCCACTATTCCCAAAAGTGATAGGAGTGGCTCACTGTGCCTAATCTGTCTGTACAAAAAAATATGGTTTATGCTGAGCACTTCTTACTTCCCAAAAGTTTGGAATTTTGGTATATGGTAGGCAGAGAATACCTATATTACTAGCTCTCAATAAAAATTCTAGGTACTGCCATAGTTGGTGTGGCTCAGTTGGTTGGGTGTTGTCCCATGTACCAAAAAGTTGCAGGTTCAATTCTAAGTCAGGGCACATGCACAGGTTGCGGGATCAATCCTTGGTAAGGGCTGTGCAGGAAGCCGATCGATTATACTCTCTCCCATCGATGTTTATCTCTCTCTTCCTCTTTAAAAAAATCAATAAAAATGTAAAAAAAAAATGAACAAACAAAAAAAACCCTTGGTACTAAATCACTAATAAGCTTCCCTGGTAGGCATTTCACACATGTTGTCATAATCTGTTGTTGAAGGAATTACATGTACTCTCTGTGATTCCACTGGGAGAGGACTTTTGGAACTTGCATCTGGTTTCCTCTGGACTTTGACCTATGCACTTTTGCCCTTCCTTTATTTTTCTTTGTATCTTTTCATGGAAATATATTAAAGCCATGAGCACAATAGTAAGCTGAGCCTTATAGGTCCTCCTAGAAAATCCTCAATCTTACACATTGACTTGGGGACCTCTGACAAAGTTGATGTGAGAAGTAGGATTTACTAAAATAATTCTGACTCATTGAAATATGGTAAATGCAATTTTGGGGCAAAACAAAAGATAAAAGTGTAGTTGATAACAAAACATTGGTGCCTGTGTGGCTACGGAATCATCCATAGTATTAAATAGCAGCTGATATACTGTCTGTTGTGAAAAGTAAAAGTTACATATGGAATTTAAAAATTCCTAGAGAGTTGGCTTGCTGGGTTACCTGGCTGCTTTTGACCATGCTGGCTAAAGTGTATGCGTGTGTGGAGGGAGTGGGTACTAATGATTTCTTTGGTTTTCGCTCTTTCCCCCATGTGAGATGTGAAAGAATCCCAAAATTCCCAAATGTGATCTTTGGGTGGGCCCAAATTACTAAGTTTATGTTGCTGTCCTTCAAGCAAGAGGAAAAAGAAGCTTAAATCAATTCCAAGGACTTTAGCAGAGTTTTACATAAACTAAAAAAAAAATAAATGAAGTAGGGAACACTCCAGTCATTTCCTCAGTCTAACTGCTGTTGTGTCAGCAGCCCTCCTCAAATGGCTTTCTAACATATATATCCCTTAGCTGTAATGTTTACCTTGTAAATTATAAATTTCTTCCAGGAGCTTCATTAAACTTCTAATAAGGGGAAAATAATTTTTAATTTTCCTTTTATTTTGTGCTTATCTTACCTGGATATATGATAAAAAGTGATATAAAATGTTAGTTGCTTTTAATATAATAAGTTCTAGTAAAATTCATGTAGATCAGATTAAAGCATCACACACACACACACACACACACACACACACACACAAAAAAAAAACCCCAAAAAACAAACAAACCAAAAAAAACCCCAAAACAACAACAAAAACAAACAACAACGATAATGGGACACAACTCTCTTGCCCTTCCTCACTGGAGAGCAGTTTAAATCTTAAATGCTTTAAGTATGGGAAACAGAACAAGTCTCCAAAGTTGAAAATTATCATTGTTATTTTTTCCTATCAGAGTCTTTGGTAAAAGGCTTCTGCACAGCAAAAGAAACCATCAACAAAACAACGAGAAAACCCACTGTGTGGGAAAACATATTTGCCAATGTCATATCGGATAAGGGCCTAATCTCCAAAATTTATAGGGAACTCATACAACTTAACAAAAGGAAGATAAACAATCCAATCAAAAAATGGGCAAAGGACCTAAATAGACACCTTTCAAAAGAGGACATTCAGAAAGCCAAGAGACATATGAAAACATGCTCAAAGTCACTAATCATCCGAGAGATGCAAATCAAAACAACAATGAGGTACCATCTCACACCTGTCAGACTGGCTATCATCAACAAATCAACAAACGGCAAGTGCTGGAGAGGATGTGGAGAAAAAGGAACACTCGTGCACTGCTGGTGGGAATGCAGACTGGTGCAGCCACTATGGAAGACAGTATGGAGTTTCCTCAAAAAACGGAAAATGGAACTCCCATTTGACCCTGTGATCCCACTACTAGGAATATATCCCAAGAAACCAGAAACACCAATCAGAAAGGATATATGCACCCCTATGTTCATAGCAGCACAATTCACCATAGCTAAGATCTGGAAACAGCCTAAGTGCCCATCAGTAGATGAATGGATTAGAAAACTGTGGTACATCTACACGATGGAATACTATGCTGCTCTAAAAAGGAAGGAACTCTTACCATTGGCAACTGCATGGATGGAACTGGAGAGCATTATGCTAAGTGAAATAAGCCAGTCAATGAAGGAAAAATACCACATGATCTCACTCATTCATGGATAATAGAGACCATTATAAACTTTTGAACAATAATAGATACAGAGGCAAAGCTGCCTCAAACAGATTGTCAAACTGCAGCGGGAGGCCGGGGAGGGTTGGGGGGCAGGAGGTAGGGGGGTAAGAGATCAACTAAAGGACTTGTATGCATGCATATAAGCATAACCAATGGACATAAGACACTGAGGGATAGGGGAGGCTAGGGGACTGTCTAGGGCGGGGGGATAAAATGGACACATATGTAATACCCTTTGTAATACTTTAAGCAATAAATTAAAAAATAAATAAATAAGAAGATGCGATAAAAAAAAAAAGAGTCTTTGGTAAAAGGGAGATAATATAGTAAAAAGCCACAATGATATTGGTTCCTACCAGTCTCAGGGAAGAGGTGTGTCATGGCTGGTCTCCCACACACCTGTAGCAGATAAATATCAGGAGGTATATCTCAGCTAATATACCTCAGAAAATATACCTCACATACCCTGAGGAGTGAGGGTTCAAGCCCCACACTAGGTGCCCCCACTCCAGGATTCCAGTGCCAAGAAGAGGGGCCCTCATAACTTCTGGCTGTAAAAACCAGCGAGGATTGAGGCTGAGGGAGACAGAGGATTTGGGAACTCCAGGCATTTCCTCTTAAAAGGCCAGTGGGCACAGACTAACTTGGACTCACTCCCTCTGAGCTACAGAGTAGGGGCAGCAGCTTGAAAGGCACCAGAGACATACAGGGAGGAAGTGAATTGTTTGGCATCAGGGTGAGAGTTGGGGTTGCAGATTTCTCTAAGACAGAAGTTCTGGCAGTGGCCATTGTTCCTTTGATGAGCCCTCCTCATACAGAGCCAGCAGGTATATCTGAGAATCTATTAAGCTGGCTCACACTGTTTGCCCCAGCCCTGTGATTACCTGAGACACCGCCCCACCCAACTTTCTGGCCCACCCAAGCTGTTTCCAGTGCCTTTTCCATATTAATGGTCTGTCCTGACTCATGCTTTAGATTTTTCCCAAATCTCTCAAGCAGCATCTGGCCTCAGCAAGCCCTATACCTCTTGCTGAGTGGCTCCAGCACCAGTCATAGAGGCAGCTGGCCTTGGTTCACAGCGTGGCCTCTCCTGGGCACCTCCAAATTGAGCACAAGTAGCAGCCATCTGCAGATCACTTTGTAGCTCAAGTCAAGTAGCTCCAGAACAAGAACACCCAATGCATAGCTTTAGATCACGTCAACGTACCACCCAAGCACCTCCACAAGTGACACACTCACACACTCAAGTGGAAGAATCAGTAGGCACAAGAGTCCCACTGAAGCAAGTCCTACTCTGTGGGGTGGGACTTTGCAAAGATGATTCTCCAAGGTGGTTGGAGGTTGGTGGTTGGTGGTCACAGCCATTCCTTGCAGTTGATTGGCCTTAGGCTAAACTCCTCCCTTTGATGGGCCAACAGCATTTAACACTTTAACTACAAGAGGAAGTTGTACACAGCACAAACAGGGGTCACACCTCTCACACCCAGCTTGGGCAATCAGTGAGGCTGCACCAGTGGATTCTACAAGACACCTATTACATTAGGTCACTCTACCAAGTGTGGGATATATACAATTTTACCTGCGACATAGAAGCAAATATAGGGAGGTTGCCAAAATGAGGAGATAAAGAAACATGTCTCAAGTGAAAGAAGAGAACAAAACTCTAGAAAAAGACCTTGATAAAGGTAAGACAAGCAATGTACTAGATGCAGAGTTCAAAGCACTGGTTATAAGGATGCTCAATTAACTTAGTGAGAACCTCAACAGCATAAAAAAAGACTAGTCAGACTTAAAGGCTGCACTAACTGAAATGAAGAATAATTTACAGGGAATCAACAGTTGAGTAGTTAAAGCTGAGAATCAAATCAGATATTTGAAATATAAGGAAGCAAGAAACACCTACTCAGAACAGCAAAAAGAACTTAAAAATGAGGATACTGTAAGGCAGTGGTCAGCAAACTGTGGCTTGTGAGCCACATGCGGCTCTTTGGCCCTTTGAGTGTGACTCTTCCACAAAATACCACGTGCAGGCACGCACATACAGTGCGATTGAAACTTCTTGGCCCACGTGCAGAAGTCGGTATTTTGTGGAAGAGCCACACACTCAAGGGGCCAAAAAGCCACATGTGGTACATGAGCCGCAGTTTGCTGACCACTGGTGTAAGGAGCCTCTGGGACAACTTCAAGCACACCAACATTCACACCATGGGGGAGCTGGAAGGATAAGAGAGAAAGAAATTGAAACCTATTTTGAATAAAAGATAACAGAAAGCTTCCCCAGCTTGGTGAAGGAAGTAGACATACAGGCCCAGGAAGTGCAGAGAATCCCTTAAAATATAAACCCAAAAAGGCCCACACTAAGACATATTATAATTAAAATGCAAAAGGTTAAAGACGAAGAGAGGATCTTAAAAGTAGGAAGAGAAAAGCAGTTAGTTACCTATAAGGGAGCAGCCATAAGATTGTCAGCTGATTTCTCCACAGAAACTTTGAAGGCCAGAAAGGATTGGCAAGAAATATTCGAAGTGATGAAAAACAAGGGCCTACAACCAAGAATACTCTACCAGCAAGGCTATCATTTAAAATTGAAGGAGAAATAAAGAGCTTCCCAAACAAGAAAAAACTAAAGATGTTCATTACATCCAACCCAGTATCACATGAAATGTTAAAGGGTCTTCTTTAAGAAGAAGAAGAAAAAAGAAACGATACAAAATATAAGCAATAACCTGGTAGTAAATACATATCTATACACAATTGAATCTAAAAAAAAACCACAAAAACAAAATAAATACAGCAGAACAGAAACAGACTCATTGATACAAAGAACTGTTTGATGATTACCAGATGGGAAGGGGGTGGAGGGATGGGTGAAAAAGGTGAATGGATTAACAAATACAAATTTATAGTTACAGAATAGTCATGGAGAAGGAAAATACAGCATAGAGAATATAGTCAATAATATTCTAATAATAATGTATGTTATTAGATTGGTATGAGATTTATCAGTTTAAGTTATGTCTAATCACTGGAGTGTACACTGAAACTAATATAATAATGTACATGAACTATAATTGAAAATAGTAAAAAAAAAAAAAAAAAAGAAGCAGCTTTTAATAGCTAATGAACATTTGTTACATTGGATGTCTGACCCTTAGTGCCTGATGATTTTATGACATAGTGTACATATTTTTGAGCAAGTCAATTTGAACACTAATACTGATAAGATAAAAAGGTCTTAGGAAAGCCTTGCTTGTCACTTGGACTTGAAACATAGCTATCTGGCCCTACACAGTGTCTTGGCTTTGCCTGCTGAAAGAAAGCCATTGTCTTTGCTTGTTTGTAATCCTTAATTCACAGATATTGTCTGGACTTGACTCTAATGTGAAATCTGATACTTTCTGTTATGAAACTGTTTTAGCTTCACTACTAGCTGTGCCAAACTGAAATATGGTAAAATCTCTTTAAACAATGAACAGAACTCAGATTCTGGAACTGTTTCATATTTATGACAATCTTCTGCATGGTCATGAACTATGAGAGCATCATGGATGATGGCTGGATTGTCTGGGTCATATACATATGTCAACAGAAAAGAGCTTGTCCTCTGATAATATCATCTATAATCAAATGCTAATAACATCTATATTTTTGATACAGAGACTAATTGCATTTCTAATTTGTTATTACAGTCCAAATTGTAAATTTGCTGAGTGAACACCATGGGATTATGATCACTCCTCCCACTCCTGATAGATATGCTTCTGAACTTCCTCTTAAGCTTTCTCACTGCTGTTTACTTGTTGACTTCTAGCCTATTTGCAGTTTGCAAAAATGGCCTGATAGTCTGACTCTATGTCCTTCACCTTGCTCCACCTTTACCTTAATATGGAAATTTGCTTGTGAAATGGAGCTGTCCCCAGAAAATCATTGATCTTTTCTAGGCTGCACATAAGTAAATGATCAGGATGAAAAGAGTAGGAAATTATGTATATTAAGTTTGAAAATTCAGGATTTTATCCTAATTCCTGAACACGATGTGTTTTTCTGGTTAAGCTAGCCTATAATAAAAGAGAAACATGTAAATTGGCCATCCCTCCACTACACTCACCAGCCAATCAGGAGTGAGTATGCAAATTAACCCAACAAAGATGGTGAGTTAATTTGCATATGCAGGCACTGGGCAGAGAGCAGAGCGGGAGAGCCAGTGAAGAGTGGAGAGGCTTAGGAAAATTGGCTCCCCAAGCCACCAGACGGAGAGCAGAGAGGGAGAGCTGGCGGCTTGGAGGACTTGGCAGAGTGGAAGGCCATGGGACGGAGACAGAGCAGGAAGGGAAAACCAAGATTGCAGGGAGCACCAGGAATTCTGGGAATAGTAGTTTTGGTGGCAGCCCCTGGACTGGAAGCGGAAGCCCAGAGCGCAGGGAGCACCAGGAATTCTTGGAATTGTAGTTCTGGTGGCAGACAGATCTCCTAGACACTAGAGCAGCAGTTCTCAACCTGTGGGTCGCGACCCCTTTGGGGGTCAAACGGCCCTTTCACAAAGTTCGCCTAAGACCATCCTACATATCAGATATTTACATTATGATTCATAACAGTAGCAACATTACAGTTATGAAGTAGCAATGAAAATAATTTTATGGTTGTGTCACAACATGAGGAACTGTATTTAAAGGGCCAGAAGGTTGAGAACCACTGCACTAGAGCAAAGTGAGCCTGGAGCAAGTTACTGTTGTGGTGGTGGATGGAGGGAAAGCAAAGGTGAGAGACATAAGTAAAATCAGAGTGTCTAGGAAAAATGAAAGGGAAGATATCCTAAAACTTCCAGGAAATCTCCACCAATGAAGCAAAGAAAAAAAAAAGCCTCTATTATCCTGTGGGCAACAAACCAAACTGAGTTGGGGTCTCAGACAATTTGCTTATATGACTGCAAAGACAGACAGAAACTCCCGGAATGGACAGGGCTCCCCTGAAGGCTCCAAGATTGGAGAGGGTGTGGGGACCCCCACACCCCCCAGTGCACGAATGTCATGCACTGGGCCTCTAGTCTATAATAATAAAAGCATAATATGCTAATTAGACTGGACATCCTTCTGAACATCCTTCTGGATGACTTTCTAGATGAAGCCGGGGCTGCAAGGGAAGCCCAGGTCCCAGGTGCCTGCTGGTGGCCGGAGGGAAGCCTGGGTGCCAGAGAGAAGCCGGTGCTGGCAACTTGGGGATTGAAGGCCTACTCTTGCATGAATTGTGTGCATCTGGCCTTTAATATAAAAATATTTTTCTATAAAAATGCTTCATACCTTTGCATGCTTCCCATACAGACAAAGGTTTGAATAAAAGTAGCGGATCACTGAAAAAATATAAATATTACTTATTTTGTAACAATGGGGATAATACAAACCCTGACACCAATAATTTTTATCAAAACTGTTCCTAAAAGCTTTTTCCTCTTTCTGAAAGAAAATGCCCTGTGCTGATTTTTTTAAGTGGCTGTGAGCTATATGAATTCAAATTGACTGGTGAGCTTAAGATCACTCCTGACAGCGCTGATTATGAGATAGTCAGGGGTGGCCCTAGCTCTTGCACTTCCCACATAAAACATCTCTAAATGTCATACAGGTACTAAGGAGGATAAGCTGATGTCATGGATAAATAAAACTGTTCTGAATTGACTGCTTTAAAGCAATCTTTCTGAATCCAAGGCAGAACTGACTTGGACTGAAATAAAAATTACTAGGGCAGAAGGCCCCATGGAAGGAGGCCACAGTGGGGTTCCTGTTAACCCAGGGTTTCTCAACTTGTGGGTCGCGACCCTTTTGGGGGTTGAACCACCCTTTCACAGGGGTCGCCTAAGATCATCGGAAAACACATATAATTACATATTATTTTTGTGATTAATCACTATGCTTTATGTTCAATCTGAAAGAATGAAAATACATCTTGTATATCAGATATTTACATTACGATTCATAACAGTAGCAAAATTACAATTATGAAGTAGCAATGAAAATAATTTTATGGTTGGGGGTCACCACAACATGAGGAACTGTATTAAAGGGTCGCGGCATTTGGAAGGTTGAGAACCACTGTGTTAACCTGTATTGTTGGGCTAATTTATGTCCTGTGTTTCCAAGGGTTCAATGTGTATTCTCCATGATTGTATTTATTGTATATTTACCCTATTACTACAATGGCTCAGCTCTCCAAATTTTTCAGGTTAACTCCAACTTATTAGGCAGAGTTATGTTATGCTAGGATTGATTCTTTGGGCCAAATGAAACAGGTTAACAGAAACTTAAGGAGGAGATAATCTGTCTTTCTAAGATAGATGTTTCTGATTAGTGGGATTTGTCTTACCTGAATCAAGGAACTATAAAGGGCATAACTGGGATTAGCACTGCAGGTCTATACCACACTACTAATAATTTTCCTATAAAGACACCCAAGCTAAGGGCCAATGGGGTGGATTATGTAGAAAAAGGTTAATATAGAAGTCTTGAGACTGTTATATTTAAAAAGTCCTGCTTGCAAGGTTAGCCCTTGAATGGAATCTGGGAACTTGAATTTGGGGAGGATTCCTAACATTCCCAGCATATATGAGTGGTTCACTAAGCCTAAATTACTTATACAGACTATGTGGCTTATGGTGAACACCTGCTTTCTTTCTGAAAATCTGGTAATTTGGTATATGCTACACAGAGGATACCCATATGACCGATCTCCAGGATAATCCTAAGGGATATTGAATTCTGGAATGACAGAGGTGAGGTGCTCCATGGAACCATTTCCAGTGAAACTTGTGAAACTTATTTTAAAACATAAACCATTTTAAATCTTTGGACATAGCCTTATGTCCATGTGACAAATAAATCAAAAGCTTTTCAAGACAATCAACTACAGGTCAGTAAAGGAAGAGTTTGACACTTGAAATAATGCTCTATCTCTCCTTCTCCCAATACAGCAAAATGAAAACTCTATTCCAGAGAAGTGCAGCCAAGAACACAGGACTACTACTCCCCCCAAGCTCCCAATTTGGGGGCTTTCTTCTCAATAGGAGCAGGATGCCAGTATTTCTTATCCTGACTCCAGCTATCTGTTCCAGGAGAGTGTGGCCAAGAGGTAAGGATTTTCTTTTTCCTGCCAGTTCCCAGTCATGGAACAGAGACTCGATCTTGGCCAAGGTGCTGCTGAGATTACCTAAGTCCCCAATTGTCTTTGTCTTAGCTCACAAGACAGTGGTTCCATGCCCAGGTAAGAAAGCCAAGAAAACCTGACTTCAAAGTCTATTTCCACTGATCACTTAAGTCTTAAAGCACGGACATCATTCAGAGAGAAGTACACCATTATCTCCACCTCAGGTCCAGAGTTTTGTTTTAGAGATTTTACCTGGTGGAAGAAGCATACCTTGAAACAGTTTCTAATCTCATCTGTAAGTAACTAACTTTATTTGCAACAAAGCATGGGGAAGTTCAAGACTAAGAGAGCTCTCAAAACCAGTAAAAATTGTGGTACATGGCAGTTGAAAAGACACTGGTAGAGTCGAAGAAGTTAAAGGCTAAACCAGAGGCTAGCTATTTTGAGAGAACATAGGAAATTAATAGATGGAAGGAACACTCTTGGAATCAAATACTAACAGGGACATAAGAACACTTTCCTTCAAAGAAGGCTAAATTTGATTAGATTAGTCCTGTAGAATAATTTATCCTCCAGGGTACTGTTGAAAAGAACAGAGAAATTAGCAGTCAATTAGTGGAGCTCAACAGCTGGTTGAGGTTAGGGGATGGGAAAAAAAAAAAAAAAAGCGAAACCTGCCAAAACCATTGTCATCACAGTGTGACTGTGGCAAACAAAAGCTATGCTTCCCTGAAACAACATCAGAGGCCTGACTCTGTGGGGAAGGAAATACACAGTGCTAAAATAATACAGCCAGCCACAAATAAGCATACAAATAACAGGAGAGTGTTGGAAACAGTACTTGGAGTTGCTACATTATATTAGATAAAATGTCTAGCTGCCAGCAAAAATTTGACAAACAGAAAAAAATGTATGAACCAATTACATGGGGAAAAGAGGCAACATAAACTATCTGTAAGAGCAACCAGATGTTTAATTTAGCAAAAAAAGATGTCAGAGTAGCCATTTATAAATGTATTTAAAAACTAAACTATGATTAAAGAAGTAAATGAAGGTATAATGACAATATCATATTAAATAGAGAACATGATTAAAGATAAATAAATTATAAAAACCAAATTGGAAGTTCTAGATTTTAAAGGTTCATAAGTAAAATAAAAATTCACTAGAAGGGCTCAAGGATAGCTTTTAACTAGCTGAAGAAACAGTTAACAAACTTGAAGATAGATCAATAGGGATTACGCAATCTGAAGAACTAAGACAGTAAATGAACAAAATGGACTGAGCTTCATAGGAATGTAAATTTACTTCCAACATTAAGCTCACTATACTTGGGAGTACTAAAAGGAGAGAAGAAAGAGAAAAGAGAAGAAAAAAAATATTTACTGAAACAATTGTTGAAAATAGAATGAATTTACTGAAAAACATACATAAAAGAAACTCATACAAGAAGGGTAGCCCTGGCTGGTTTGGCTAAGTGGATAGACTGTTGGCCTGTGGACTGAAGGGTCCTGGGTTCAATTCCAGTCAAGGACACATGCCTGGGTTGCGGGCTCGACCCACAGCTGTGGGCCTGCAGGAGGCAGCTGATCAATGATTCTTTCTCATCATTGATATTTCTATCTCTCTCTCCCCCTCCCTTCCTCTCTGAAATCAGTAAAACATATTTTCAAAAAGAAGGGTACACATGAAAGCCACAATATTCATATCATATATACACATTCTGAAAATCAAAGACAAGGAGAAATTTTAAAAGCCAGCAGGGAAAACATGTCCTGGACAAGAAACCCCAATAACATTAATGACTGACTTTTTAGTAGGAACAATGGAGTCCATAAAAAAGTGAGAGAACATATTTAATGTGCTTAAAGAAAATAATGGTAACTAAAGATGCTATATTAATCAATGCTATATTTCAAAAATGAAGGGGGAACAAAGGCATTCCAAGATAAACAAAAACTAAGAGAATTTGTTGCTAGATGACTCACCCCATAAGAAATGTAAAGGAAGTTTTTAAGTCAGAAAGCAAGTGACTTTAGACTGTAACTTCAATCCATATGTGAAAACAAAGATCGTTAGTATAGATAAGTATATAATTATAAAAGGGAGTATAAATACATATTTTTCTTAACTGATTTAAAATCTATTTTACAATATAATATGCATATATTATTATTATAGAACTATTACATATCAAAATCTAACATATTTTCTAATAACAGGACAAAGGAGTTGGGTGGCAGCAAAATTGAATTGGGCTAAGGAAATTACTCCAGATCAGTGGTTGCCAACCAGTGGTCCACGGACCATTGGTGGTCTGTGAGGTCCAAAAGGTTGGTGACTGCTGGTTTAAGGAAACCTTTGAAGCAGCAGTCACCAACCGGTGGTCCATGGACCACTGGTGGTCTGTGAGGTCCAAAAGGTTGGCTACTGCTGCTCCAGATGATAAGTGATTTTCAGGAAAACAAATAAAGAGAATAAAAAATGATAAATAATAAAATTAATATAACAGCTATAAATATATTCTTGATTTCTTTTCTGCCATTAGATTTTTTTAAAATAATAAACTTAAATAAAGTAATAATTATAACAATGTATTAATGTGAATTTAACATGAATACTTTTCATGTGTATAACATTATCATAAAAAGGTAAAAGAGGAGAGAAAAAATGGCGGAGGTTTAGACGGACGTGTCAGTGCCTTGTCCCAGAGCAGATAAGGGCGAGCAGCTGAAACGGGTAACATACAGCCTGAACAAGCAGAGGAGATTCAGCTGAGAGATAGTCTGCAGCCAGGAAAGACAGAGAACTCCTAGAAAAAGGGAACGGTTAGAGACTGAGGCTGAAACCTATCGCAGTGCACCAGCTCAGCCACGGAGACCGCGCCATCTTGAGTGGCTGTTACCGGCATCCAGAGATCGGCTACTAACCCGGAAGCAATGGCTCTCAAGCAGTGCGACTACGTGAACTCAGAGGAGCCCTGCCTCTCCCCACAGAAAGCAGATCCAAGCAACAGCGGCCTCCTGGTCACCACACACTCTGTCTGAGGAACAGTTGCTGTGTGTGAAGCCTCCCTCCACCAGCCAGAAGAGCCACCACAGCTGTGAACAGCACCCACCAGAGGACCTGCTACCAACGGAGGAGCAGCTCCTACCACAACCGCCCAAGGAGCAACCACAGCCCGAGGAGCCACTGCCACCCAGGGAGCAGCCACTGAACGACTCAATGTCTATATATGTCAGTGAGATCAAACAAGGGTAGACAAAGAAATCCCCAAAGGAAAGACAAGGAGGACTCGCCTGGAAAGCAGCTAAGTGATACAGAGGCATGCAACTTGACAGAAAAAGAATTCAGAATAAGGGTCCTAGAGTGCATAAACCGGATGGAGGAAAAAATCAACAACATATACAAGAAGCAAGAAGAAACAGATGAAAAAATCAACAACTTAAGTAAGAGCCAAGAAGAAATGAACAGCGATATATAAAAAACACCATTGAAAGTATCAAGAGTAAATTAGGAGAAGCGGAGGACCGAATTAGTGAATTAGAAGACAAGGAAGCAAAACACACCCAAACTGTACTTCAATTGGAGAAAAAAATTAAAAGACAGGAGGAGAGTCAAAGGGAGCTTTGGGAAAACATGAAACGAAACAACATACAAATAATAGGGGTGCCAGAAAAACAGAAAGAGGAACAAGGATTAGAAAATCAATTCGAAGAAATAATATCAGAAAACTTCCCTGAGGTGGGGAAGAAAAAAGTCACACAAGCCCAGAGAGTCCCAAACAAGGTGAACCCCAAAAAAACCCACACCAAGACATATCATAATTACCATGGCAAATGTTCACAACAAAGAGAGAATCTTAAAGGCTGCAAGAGAGAAACAGAGAGTTACCAACAAAGGATCCCCCATCAGATTATTAAATGATTTCTCAACAGAAACACATCAGGCCAGAAAAGAATGGATGGAAATTTACAAAGTGATGCAAAGCAAAGGACCGAATCCAAGAATACTCTATCCAGCAAGGTTATTATTCAAACTTGAAGGGGAAATAAGAAGCTTCATAGACAAAAAAAGGCTAGGGGAGTTTATCACCACCAAGCCAGCAATGCAAGAAATGCTAAAGGAACTGGTGTAAAAAGAAGAAATAAAAAGCTCAGAAAGAAAACAGCCACACACAAAAAAGAAATGGCTACAAACAAGTACCTTTCAATAATAACTTTAAATGTAAACAGACTAAATGTTCCAACCAAAAGACATCGAGTGGCTGAATGGATAAAAAATCATGACCCATACATCTGCTGTCTACAAGAGACCCACCTCATTAGAAGGGACTCACACAGACTGAAAGTGAAGGGATGGAAAAATATCTTTCAGGCAAATGGAAATGAAAAGAAAGTGGGATAGCAATACTTATATCGGACAAAATAGACCTCAAAGTGAAGGCCATAACAAGAGATAAGGAAGGCCACTTCATAATACTAAAGGGATCAATACAACAAGAAGATATAACCTTGGTAAACATATATGCACCCAATGCAGGAGCACCCAAATACGTAAAAAAAACTCCCGGAAGATATCAGGGGAGAGATCGACAACAATACAATCATAGTAGGGGACTTTAATACACCATTGACACCACTGGATAAATCCTCTAGACAAACAATCAGCAAAGAAACAGCAATCCTAAATGACTCAATAGATCAGATGGACTTAATTGACATCTTCAGAACATTTCACCCCAAAGCCATGGAATATTCATTCCACTCAGATGCTCATGGGACAGATTCAAAAACTGACCACATATTGGGTCACAAGCAAAGTCACCCCAAATTCAAGAAGATTGAAATCATACCAAGCATCTTCCATGAACACAAGGGCATAATATTAGAAATAAACTACAATAAAAACAACCCAAAATACTCAAACACTTGGAAGTTGAATAGCATGTTATTAAATATTGATTGGGTTAACAATGAGATCAAAGAAGAAATTAAAAACATCCTGGAAACTAATGACAATGAAAACACAACAATCCAAAACCTATGGGACACAATGAAAGCAGTCCTGAGAGGGAAGTTTATAGCTCTACAGGCCTATCTCAAAAAATAAGAAAAAATGGTAGTAAATCATCTAACTCTACAACTCAAAGAATTAGAAAGAGAGCAACAAGAAAACCCCAGAGTGAGCAGAAGGAAGGAGATAATAAAGATTAGAGCAGAAATAAATGACATAGAGACCAAAAAAACAATACAGAAAATCAATAAAACCAAGGGATGGTTCTTTGAAAGGATAAACAAGATTGACAAACCTCTAGCCGGGCTCACCAAGAAGCAAAGAGAGAGGACCCAAATAATCAAAATCAGAAACGATAGAGACGAAATAACAAGCGACCCCACAGAAATACAAATGATTGTTAAAAAATACTATGGACAGGTCTACTCCAACAAACTAGACAACCTGGAGGAAATGGACAAATTCCTAGAAAAATACAACATTCCAAAACTTAATCAGGAAGAATCTAAAAATCTCAATAGGCCAATAACTATGGAAGAAATTGAAGCAGTCATCAAAGAGCTTCCAGCAAACAAAAGCCCAGGACCAGACGGCTTCACAGGGGAGTTTTACCAAACATTTAAGGAAGAATTAAAACCTATCCTCCTCAGACTACTACAAAAAATTCGAGAGGAAAGAACACTTCCAAGCTCATTCTATGAGGCCAGCATCACCCTAATACCAAAACAAGGTAAAGACAACACAATAAAAGAGAATTACAGGCCAATATCCCTCATGAACATAGATGCCAAAATCTTCAACAAAATCTTAGCAAATAGGATCCAGCAGTACATCACAAAGATCATACACCACGACCAAGTAGGATTTATCCCAGGGTTGCAAGGATGGTACAATATCCGCAAATCAATAAACATGATACATCACATAAACAAATTGAAAGAAAAAAACCACATGGTCATATCAATTGATGCAGAAAAAACCATTTGACAAAATCCAACACCCATTTTTGATAAAAACTCTCAGAAAGGTGGGAATAGAAGGATCATACCTCAACATAATAAAAGCCTTATATGACAAACCCACAGCCAACAACATACTCAATGGGCAAAAACTAAAACCATTTCCCCTAAGAACAGGAAAAAGACAGGGATGCCCACTCTAACCACTCCTGTTCACATACTACTGGAAGTACTAGCCATCGTAATCAGACAAGAAGAAGAAATAAAAGGCATCCAAATTGGAAAAGAAGAAGTAAAACTGTCCTTATTTGCAGATGGCATGATATTGTACGTAGAAAACCCTGAAGACCCCATCAAAAAAATTATTAGACTTAATAAATGAATTCAGCAATGTAGAAGGATACAAAATTAACGCCAAGAAATCTATGGCAATTCTATACACCAATAGTGAACTTACAGAAATAGAGACTAAAAAAGCAATCCCATTTACCATCACACCTAAAAAAATTAAGATACCTGGGAATAAAATTAACTAAGGCTGTAAAAGACCTGTACACGGAAAAACTACAGGACACTGAAAAAGGAAATAGATGAAGACATAAAGAGATGGAAAAAACATACCATGTTCATGGATTGGTAGAATCAACCTTAATGAAATGTCCATACTACCGAAAGCAATCTATAGATTCAATGCACTCCCCATTAAAATACCAATGGCATTTTTCACAGACCTAGAAAAAACTCTCCAAAAATTCATCTGGAATAAAAAAAGACCCTGAATAGCTGCAGCAATCCTGAGACAGAAGAACAAAGTAGGTGGGATCTCAATACCAGATATCAAGCTGTATTACAAAGTCACTCTCCTCAAACTGTCTGGTACTGGCACAAGAACAGACATATAGATCAATGGAATAGAATAGAGAACCCAGAAATTGACCCAAACTACTATGATCAATTAATATTTGACAAAGGAGGCAAGAATATACAATGGAATCAAGACAGTCTCTTCAATAAATGGTGTTGGGAAAATGGGACAGATACATGCAAAAAGATGAAACTCGACCACAAACTTACACCATCTACAAAAATAAACTCAAAATGGATAAAGGACTTAACCATAAGACAGGAAACCATAAAAAGACTAGAGGAATCTACAGGCAGAAAAATCTCAGACAGATGCTGAAACAATTTCTTCACTGACAATGCTCCTAGGGCAATGGAAACTAAAGAGAAAATAAGCAAATGGGACCACATCAAAATAAAAAGCTTTTGCACAGCAAAAGAAACCATCAACAAAACAACAAGAAAGCCCACTGCATGGGAAAATATATTTGCCAATGTTATCACCGATAAGGCTTTTTATTTACAGTGAACACATACAACTTAACAAAAGGAAGATAAACAACCCAATAAAAAAATGGGCAATGGACCTAAATAGATACTTTTCAAAAGAGGACATACGGAAGGTCAAGAGACATATGAAAACATGCTGAAAGTCACTAATTGTCCAAGAGATGCAAATCAAAATGACAATGTCATACCATCTCACAGCTGTCAGAATGGCTATCATCAACAAATCAACAAATGACAAGTGTTGGCGAGGATGCAGAGAAAAAAGAGCCCTCGTGCACTGCTGGTGGGAATGCAGACTGGTGCAGCCACTGTGGAGAACAGTATGGAATTTCCTCAAAAAACTAAAAATGGAACTCCCATTTGACCTAGTGATCCCACTCTAGGTATATATCCTAAGAAACTAGAAACACCAATCAGAAAGATATATGCACTCCTCTGTTCAAAGCAGCACAATTTGCAATAGCTAAAATTTGGAAACTGCCTTAGTGACCATCAGCAGATGAGTGGATTAAAAACCTTGTTACATCTACATAATGGAATACTAAGCTGCAGTAAAAAAGAAGGAATTCTTACCATTTGAAACAGCATGGATGGAACTGGAGAATATTATGCTAAGTGAAATAAGCCAGTCAGAGAAAAATACATATCACATGATCTCACTCACTTATGAAATATAATGAACAACATAAACTGATTAACAAAAACAGATCCAGAGACAGAGAAGCATTGATCAAACTGTCAAACCTCAGAGGGAAGTTAGGGGAGGGTGGGGGTAAGGGGGAGAGATCAATCAAAGGACTTGTATGCATGCATATGAGCCTAATCAATGGACACGGACAACTGGTGGATGAGGGCATGTTTTTGGGGATTGGGGGGTAATGGGGAAATAAGAACACGTGTGTAATACCTTGATCAATAAAAATAAATTAATTTTTAAAAATGGATAATTTGTGACAACAAAAAAAACATAAAGGGGGAGGATGGAAAGGTCTGAACTGACATAGGATGATGAAGATCAGATGCACTCCAAAGGAAAAAATACCTACTGTATATATGCAACTTTATTTTCTATAAACCTAAAATCTGCAAACCAGGACACATAGCTTTACAAAAAGAGGAAATAGAGAAAAGAAGTATGGAATACCATAAAACAAAAACAGCAGACAGGAACACATAGGAAAAGAACTAATGGAGGCACAGAGCAACTAGTAAACAAAAGATAAAATGGCTAAGGTAATCCTTGTACATTAATAATTACCCTAATATAAATGCTCTGAATTCACCAATAAAGAGACACTGAGTAGCAGAGTGGATTAAAAAACAAAACCCAACCATATGCTGCCTATAAGAGACACATCTGAGCTACAAGGACAAAGGTAGATTCAAAGTAAAAGGGTGGAAAATGATTCTCCAAGGAAATAACATTCACAGAAAAGCAGGTGTAGCTATACTTATCCTATCTAATAAAAGAGAAACATGGTAATTGGCATACGACTGCTACCCTTCCCATTGGCTAATCAGGGAGATATGCAAATTAACTGCCAGCCAAGATGGCGGCCGGCAGCCAGGCAGCTTGAAACTAATATGAGGCTTGCTTGCTTCAGTGACGGAGGACTCCAACGTTCCCTGCCTGCCGCTGCAGGCCTCTGAGCTGCAACTCTAAGCAACTATGTAACAAATATAGAAGCTAAACAAAACCCCAGAAACCTGCTTTAGTCCCAGGCTTCAGCCAGCAGGATCGCAACATTGTAAGCAAGGGCCAGAAACCTACTTTCAGTGGCGGAGGTCTAAGAGCTGGAGTCAAGCCTCAAAGCTAAAGCTGGCCCAGAATACAAAAAAGAAAAAGAAAAAAAGGAGCGGTTGGGAGCTTCAGTCACCCCCAGCCTGAAAACAGCCCTCAGCCCCTCACCCAGACTGGCCAGGCACCCCAGTGGGAACCCCCACCCTGAAGGATGTGTGACCAGCTGCAAACAGCCATCATCCCCTCATCCAGGCTGGCCAGGCACCCCAGTGGGGACGCCCACCCTGATCCAGGACACCCTTCAGGGCAAACCAGCTGGCACCCACCTGTGCACCAGGCCTCTACCCTATATAGTAAAAGGGTAATATGCCTCCCAGCACCGGGATCAGCAGAGCCGAGAGGCCTCCCGGCACCAGGATCAGCGTGACAGGGGGCAGCGCCCAAACCCCCTGATCGCCCTGAGGCTCTGTGTGTGACAGGGGGCGGGGCCACAACCTCCCTATCCACCCTGCTCTGTTCATGACAGGGCAAGGCGCCCCAACCCCCTGATCAGCCCTGCTCTGTGCCTGATAGGGGGAGCTCCCCAGTGTGACAGGGTGCGGCGCCCCCACCCCCCAACCCCCCAGGGGCCCTGCTCTGTGTGTGATGGGGTAGAGCCATAACCTCCCCATCAGCCCTGCCCTGAGTGTGAGAGTGGCGGTGCCCCAACCATCTGATCGGCCCTGCTCTGTGGGTGATAGAGGGCGGCGCCCCAACCCCCCTGATTGGCCCTGCTCTGTGCGTGACAGGGGGTGGCGCCACAACCTCCCCATGGACCCTGCCTTGAGTGTGACAGGGGACGGCGCCCCAACCCCCTATTCGGCCCTACGCTGAGCGTGACTGAGGGTGGCATCACAACCTCCTGATCCGCCCTGCTCTGTGCATGACAGGGGGCGGCGCCCCAACTTCCCAATCGGCTCTGCTCTGAGCCTGACCAGGGGATGCACCTAGGGATTGGTCCTGCCCTCTGCCACCCAGGAGCAGGCCTAAGCCAGCAGGTCTTTATCTCCCGAGGGGTCCCAGACTTCGAGAGGGCACAGGCCAGGCTGAGGGAACCCTTGCCCCCCCGAGTGCACAAATTTTTGTGCACAGGGCCTCTGGTATCAGATAAAGTGGATTTCAAGATAGCACATATAACAATAGACAAAAATGGGCACTTTATAACGAAAAAAGGGACACTACATCACGAAAACATAATACTTCCTGGTATATGTGTACCCAATAAGGGAACACAGAAATATATAAAACAGATACTCACAGAACTAAAGGGAGTAATATATCAAAACACAATCATAGTTGGGGACCTTAATACTCCATTGACAGCTCTAGACAGATCAACCAACAGAAGACAAAATGGGCGTAATTGACATTTACAGAATCTTTCATCCCAGAACATCCAATTATACATTCTTCACCAGTGCACATGGAACATTCTCAAGGATAAAACATATGTTGGATCACAAAACTAGTATCAACGAATTCAAGAAGACTGAAATTATACCAAGGATTTTCTCCAACCACAATGCCTTGAAATTAGAAGGAGATTAAATAACATACTACTAAAAAAATGACATGGTCAAAGATGAAATAAAAGATGAGATAAAAAGATATCTAAAAACAAATGAAAATGACAATCCAACATATCAAATGCAGTAATAAGAGGGAAGTTTATATCATTACAGGCCTATCTCAAGAAACAAGAGAAATCTCAAGTAAACAACTTAACGTCACATCTTGAAGAGCTAGAAAAAGAAGAACAGAAGCAACCCAAAGTCAGAAGAAGGAAATAATAAAAATTAGAGCAGAATTGAATGAAATAGAGAACAAAAAAAGACTATACAAAAATTAGTAAAACAAAGAGATAGTTCTTTTGAAATACTGATAAAATTGACAACCCCCTGGCTAGACTCACTAAGGAAAAAAAGGGAAAACAACCATATGAAGAAAATCAGAAATGAGAGAGAAGAGTCACCACAGATTTCACAGATATACAAAGCATCATATTAGAATATTATGAAAAACTATATACCACCAAATTTAATAACTTAGAAGAAATGGGTAAGTTCATAGAAATATATAACCTTCCTAGACTAAATAGTGAGGAATTAGAAAATCTAGATAGACCAATTAGCAGTGAGGAAAGTGAAAAAAAAAACATAAAAAACCTCCCCAAAAAGGAAAGTCCAGGGCCAGATGACTTCACCAGTGAATTCTACCAAATGTTCAGAAAGATTTAAAACTTATTCTTCTTAAACTGTTCCAAAAATTTGAAGAAGAGGCAATACTTTCTAACACATTTTATTAGGCCAATATAATCCTGATACCAAAACCTGGCAAGGGTAACCCCAAAATCAAAAA
The DNA here is from genome assembly GCF_014108235.1 of Myotis myotis. Lineage (NCBI taxonomy): Eukaryota > Metazoa > Chordata > Mammalia > Chiroptera > Vespertilionidae > Myotis > Myotis myotis. Next base: position 101,315,218 of record NW_023416346.1, on the reverse strand, counting down.
CTACAGTCCGATATTTCTGATGAATACAGACGCAAAAATCCTAAACGAAATACTTGCAAATCCAATACAACAGAACATTCAAAAAATAATACATCCTGATTAAGTGGGGTTCATTCCAGGGGCGCAGGATGGTTCAACATATGCAAATCAATGTAATACACCACACTAATAAAAGGAAGGATAAAATAATATGATCTTATCAATACATGCATAAAAACATTTGATAAGATACACCATCCATTTATTATTAAAAAACACAATAAAATATGAACAGAAGGAAAGTATTTCAACATAAAAAAGGCCACATGTGATAAACCTTCAGCTAATACCATATTGAATAATAAAAAACTGAAAACTTTTCCCCTAAGATCAGGAAAAAGACATGGATGTCCACTCTCACCACTCTTATTCAGCATAGTGCTGGAAGTCCTACCCAGAGCAGTAAGGTAAGAGAAAGAAAGAAAAGGCATCCAAATAGGGAAGGAAGAAGTAAATCTGTCACTATTTGTGAATGACATGATTCGGTGTATAGAAAACCTTAAAGACACCACCAAAAAACTATTAGAAATAATAAACAAATATAGTTAAGTTGCAGGAAACAAAATCAATGTGCAAAAATCCATTGCTTTCCTGTATACTAACAACAAAACTTCAGAAAGACAAATGAAAAAAAAAGTATTTTGCAATTGCAACCAAAAGAATAAAATACCTAAGAATAAACTTAACAACAAAGAACATGAAATACCTTTATACTGAAAATTACAAACCATTATTAAAAGAGATTGAAAAAGACAACAAAATGGAAAAATATCCGCGGTTCATGGATTGGAAGAATCAACGTAGTTACAATGTCCATATTACCCAAAGCAATATACAGATTTAACGCAATCCTTATCAAAATACCAATGTCATTTTTTAAAGAAATTGAATGAGAAATCATCAGATTTGTATGGAACCACAAAAGACCCCAAATAGCCAAAGCAATCCTGAGAAAAAAGAATGAAGCTGAGGTATCCTGGTACCTGACTTCAAATTATACTACAGAGCTATGATAATCAAAACAGCATGGTGTTGGCTAAGAAACAGACAAACAGATCAATGGAACAGAATAGAGAGCCCAGTTATAAAGCCACATGTATATGGACAGGTAATTTTTGACAAAGGAGCCAGGAACACACAATGGAGTAAAGACTGCCTCTTCAGTAAATGGTACTGAGAAAACTGAAAAGCCACATGCAAAAGAAGGAAATTGGATTGTAGTTTGTCCCCATGTACAAAAATTAATCCAAAATGGATCAAAGATGTAAAATAAAACCCAAAACAAGTTACATAGAAGAAAATATAGGTACCAAACTCATGGATCTTGGTTGTAGAGAACATTTTATAAATTTGACCCCAAAGGGAAGTAAGGGTAAAAATAAATGAATGGGACAATAGCAAAATAAAAAGCTTTTGCACAGCAAAATAAACTGACAACAAAACAGCCAACCAGATGGGAGATGATATTTGCAAACAGTAGCTCAGAAAAAAGTTTAATTTCCAAAATATATAAAGAACTCATAAAAATAAACACCAAGCAAAGAAACAACCCAATGAAAAAGTGGGGAGAGGACCTGAAAATACACCTCTCCCAAGAAGACATATGAACAGACAATAATAGATATATGAAAAGGTAATCAACAGCACTGGCAATTAGGGAAATGCAAATAAAAACTACAATGAGGTACCACCTTATACCTGTTAGAATGGTCATTAGTAACAGGACAAGCAATAACAAATGTTGGAAATGTGGAAAAGAGGAGCCCTCATTCACTGGTGGTGGGAATGTAGATTGGTACAACCACTACAGAAAGTAGCCTGGCAATTCCTCAAAAATTAAGAGCAGAGCTACCATACAACCCAGAAATCCCTCTCCTGGGTATATACATGAAAAACTCGAAATCATGTATTTTCAAAAACATATAAAACACTGTGTTAATTGCAGCATTATTCATGATGTCCAAGACATGGTAAAAACCAAAGTGTCCTGTGGTAGAGGAAAGGATAAAGAAGATGTGATACAGCCCTAGCCAGTTTGGCTCAGTGGACAGAGCATCAGCCTCCGGACCACAGGGTCCCAGGTTTGATTCCAGTCAAGGGCAAGTACCTTGGTTGCAGGCTTCTCCCTGGCCTGGGCCCTGGCCCGGGCTCATGCAGGAGACAACCAATTGATGTGTTTCTCTCACATCGATGCTTCTCTCTGTCTTTCCCTCTCTCTTCCACTCTCCCTAAAAATCAGTTGAAAAATATCCTCGGGTGAGGATTAACAACAACAAAAATGATGTAATACATATGCATAATGGAATACTACTCAGCCATTAAAAATGATGAAATGCTGCCATTTGCAATAATATGAATGGACCTTGAGAATATTATGCTAAGTGAAATAAGGTAGTAAAAAAAATAAGAACCATATGATTTAACTCATATGTAGGATATATAACCGAAACTTTTTATTACAAACAGCAGTGTTGCCAGAGTGGAGGGGGTAAGGGGTTAATGGAGTCCTAATATATGGTGATGGGAGAAGATTTGACTTTCAGTGGTGGGAACACAGTGCAATACAGATCTTGTAACATAGAAACCCATACCTGAAACCTATATGTTCATGTTGACTAATGTTAACCCCAATAAATTTAATAAAAAATGAAAAATATACATTTATCAGAGGAAAAATATGATAATAAAAAAACACAAACATGCTCAACATCATTAATCATCAGGGAAATACAAAAAAATCATTAAAAAAATGGCATTTCACATCCACTAGGATGGCCGAATTGAAAAGTAAGATAATAACAAGTGTTGAAGAGGATGTAGAGAAATACAAATTCTCATATACTGTTGGTGGAAATGTAAAATTGTGCAATCACCTTGGAAAACAGTTTGGCAGTTCCACAAGCTATTAAACATGGAGTAACCATATGATCCAGAAATTCTGATTGGTGTTTCTGGTTTCTTGGGATATATTCCTAGAAGTGGGATCACTGGGTCAAATGGGAGTTCCATTTTTAACTTTTTGAGGAAACTCCATACTGTCTTCCATAGTGGCTGCACCAGTCTGCATTCCCACCAGCAGTGCACGAGTGTTCCCTTTTCTCCACATCCTCTCCAGCACTGTCGTTTGTTGTTTTGTTGACGGTTTCTTTTGCTGTGCAGAAGCTTTCATTCAATTGGTATAATGCTTGCAATGTTAATCCATATTATAGAATGTATCAATACTTAATTCTTTTTATAACCAAAAATATATCATGAAATATTGATACATGCTATAATATGGATTAACATTGCAAGCATTATACCAAATGAATGAATGTAGTCACAAAAGGCCATGTATTGTATGATTCCATTCATATGAAATGTCCATTATAGAGAAATGTTTAGAGATAGAAAGTAAATTGGTGGTTTCTTATAGGGGTAATGGGAAGCATAGGTGGGTGAAGCCAAACCAAAGGGTATGGCTTACCTTTTTTATGGTGACAAAAATGGTCCAAAATTGACTGTTGTAATGGTTGAACATATCTATGAATATACCTAAAGCTATTGAATTTTCTGGTTTAATGGGTGAATTATATCTTTAAAAAGCTTTTTAAAAAAGAACACACTGGAGAGTTTCCAAAATGGCGACCAGCAGGAAGGTAGGGAGGGAGAGAGTGTGAGAGCACAAGGAAGTGTTAGAGGAGTGTGTGGACCTGTGGTGTGTGTGTGTGTATGAGCTAGGGACAGTTAGATTCTGCAGGTCTTCTAAGGGGCTGTTAAACCAGGCAGTCTTAGGTGGCGGAGTCCCTCTCCCTGTGCAGACACTCCTGGGTGGCCAGCACAGGCACGGCGACCATGTCATCTTGGGAAACAGAGCTGCTTGAGACTAGGATCCTGGCTTCAGCACCACCCAGTCTGATCTCAGACGCATACCAGGACCCTGCAGCCACTGGGGACAGAGACCTGTGACCACAGCTACAGACCTGCGGACACCAAAAGTTCAGAAATCCCTGAGTAACAAAGCCCATCCCCCCTTCCCGCAGGATTGCAGGCAGCGCCAGAGTAACTAACTGATAGACCCACCCCTTGCCGGGCCTCAGTGCTCCAGGAACTTTAGCCTGGAAGTGCGCGAGCACCTTGGAACTGATCCCACATAGGGCCAGGTTCAGGAGTCCTGGGCTGGGAGCAATCACGCGAACCCCAGGAACTGATCCTACGCGCACTGACTGCTTCTGAGCCCTGGGCTAGGAGCAAACGTGCGAACCCCAGGAACTGAGCCTATGCGCATTGCCGGCTTCGGAGCCCTGGGCTGGGAGCAATCACGCGAACACCGGGAATTTGTCCCGAGTATCACAGGCCCAGGGACCCCGATTCTCTGGGCAGGAGGCAGCACCAACCACCAGTGACTTGACTATGTTTCTTATCACCTGCGCCTGAGATCCTGATTTCCTGTGCATTCATACTAAGAGCCAGTGACTCCAATTCCTGGTGCAAGGGCACACAGGGAACCTGATTCTCAAGGCAAGGTCACGCGAAGCAACAGTGACTCTGATACTGGATTCTTGGGGAACTCTGACTCCTGGCACACGCTAGGGGGCTCTGGTTTTCAACACGCTTCAGGGGGGTCTCTGTTTCAGCACGATGTAGGCAGGGTCCCTGATCCTAAGGGCGTGTATGAGGCCACATTGAGCGCTGAGAACACTGACTCTGAGCAAGCCTGGTTCCCACCAACCCACAAAAACCACACATTTTAGTGTCAGAGCTCTTCAGTGACACTAGGGTGGTGGGAGGCTCCCACTGCACACGACCCAGGCCCACGCAAGTCGACATTTGAACCATCGGGAGATAATCAGAATGAAGAGATGAAACAACACCCAGAGGAAAGACAATGAGGAGCCGCCAAGAAAGGAAATTAATGAAGTTGAAGCATGCAACATGACAGAAAAAGAATTCAGAATAATGGTTGTACAATTCATTCACCGGATGGATGAGAAAATCAACAACCTATGCAAGAATCAGGAAGAAATGAAAAGTGATATAGCTACAATCAAAAACACCATGGAAAGTTTCAACAGCAGACTAGAAGAAGGAAAGGACCGAATTAGTGAATTAGAAGATAAGGCAGAGAAACAAGCTCAATCTGAACAGCAACTGGAGAAAAAAATTAAAAAGCAGGAGGAGAGCCTAAGGGAGCTCCGGGACAACATGAAACGAAGTAACATATGCATAATAGGGCTGCAAGAAGGACAAGAAGAGCAGCAAGGATTAGAAAATCTATTTGAAGAATTAATGTCAGAAAACTTCCAAGATATGGGGAAGAAAAAAGTTACACAAGTACAGAGAGTCCCAGGCAAGATGAACCCCAAAAGACCCACACCAAGACACATCATAATAACGACGGCAAATGTACAAGACAAAGAGAGAATCTTAAAGGCTGCAAGAGAGAAACAGAGAGTTACCAACAAAGGATCCCCCATCAGATTATCAAATGATTTCTCAATAGAAACACATCAGGCCAGAAAAGAATGGACAGAAATTTACAAAGTGATGCAAAGCAAAGGACCGAATCCAAGAATACTCTATCCAGCAAGGCTATCATTCAAAATTGAAAGGGAAATAAGAAGCTTCACAGACAAAAAAAGGCTAAGGGAGTTTATCACCACCAAGCCAGCAACGCAAGAAATGCTAAAGGGACTGGTGTAAAAAGAACTAAAAAGCCCAAAAAGAAAACAGCCACAAAAAAATAGAAATGGCTACAAACAAGTACCTTTCAATAATAACTTTAAACGTAAATGGACTAAATGGTCCAATCAAAAGACATCGAGTGGCTGAATGGATAAAAAAAATGACCCATATATTTGCTGTCTACAAGAGACCCACCTCATTAGAAGGGATTCACACAGACTGAAAGTAAAGGGATGGAAAAATATCTTTCAGGCAAATGGAAATGAAAAAAAAGCTGGGGTAGCAATACTTATATCAGACAAAATAGACCTCAAAGTGAAGGCCATAACAAGAGATAAGGAAGGCCACTTCATAATACTAAAGGGATCAATACAACAAGAGGATATAACCCTGATAAACATATATGCACCCAATGCAGGAGCACCCACATACATAAGAAAACTCCTGGAAGATATCAGGGGAGAGATCGACAACAATACAATCATAGTAGGGGACTTTAATACACCACTGACATCACTGGATAAATCCACTAGACAAAAACTCAGCAAAGAAACAGCAATCCTAGCCGAAACCGGTTTGGCTCAGTGGATAGAGCATCAGCCTGTGGACTGAAGGATCCCAGGTTCGATTCCGGTCAAGGGCATGTACCTGGGTTGCGGGCATATACCCAGTAGGAGATGTGCAGGAGGCAGCTTATCGATGTTTCTCTCTCATTGATGTTTCTAACTCTCTATGTCTCTCCCTTCCTCTCTGTAAAAAATCAATAAAATATATTAAAAAAAAAAAGAAACAGCAATCCTAAATGACTCACTAGATCAGATGGACTTAAATGACATCTTCAGAACACTTCACCCAAAAGCCACAAAATATACGTTCTTCTCAAGTGCTCATGGGACATCTTCAAAAATAGACCACATATTGGGTCACAAAGCATCCCCAAATTCAAGAAGATTGAAATCATACCAAGCATCTTCTCAGAACACAAGGCCATAATATTAGAAATAAACTACAATAAAAACAACTCAAAATACTCAAACACTTGGAAGCTGAATAGCATGCTATTAAATATTGATTGGGTTACCAATGAAATCAAAGAAGAAATTAAAAACATCCTGGAAACAAATGACAAAGAAAACACAAAAATCCAAAACCTATGGGACGCAATGAAAGCAGTCCTGAGAGGGAAGTTTATAGCTCTACAGGCTTATCTCAACAAAAAAGAAAAAAATGGTAGTAAATCATCTAAATCTACAGCTCAAAGAATTAGAAAGAGAGCAACAAGAAAACCCCAGAGTGAGCAGAAGGAAGGAGATAATAAAGATTAGAGCAGAAATAAATGACATAGAGATAAAAAAAAAATACAGAAAATCAATGAAACAAAGAGCTGGTTCTTTAAAAGGATAAACAAGATTGACAAACCTCTAGCCAGGCTCACCAAGAAGCAAAGAGAAAGGACCCAAATAAACAAAATCAGAAATGATAGAGGCGAAATAACAACAGATCCCACAGAAATACAAATGATTGTTAAAAAAATACTATGGACAGGTCTACTCCAACAAACTAGACAACCTGGAGGAAATGGATATATTCTTAGAAAAATACAACATTCCAAAACTTAATCAGGAAGAATCTAAAAATCTCAATAGGCCAATAACTATGGAAGAAATTGAAGCAGTCATCAAAGAGCTTCCAGCAAACAAAAGCCCAGGACCAGACGGCTTCACAGGGGAGTTTTACCAAACATTCAAGGAAGAATTAAAACCTATCCTCCTCAGACTACTACAAAAAATCCAAGAGGAAGGAACACTTCCCAGCTCATTCTATGAAGCCAGCATCACCCTAATACCAAAACCAGGTAAAGACAACACAATGAAAGAGAATTACAGGCCAATATCCCTCATGAACATAGATGCCAAAATCCTCAACAAAATCTTAGCAAATTGGATTCAGCAGTACATCAGAAAGATCATACACCACCACCAAGTAGGATTTATCCCAGGGTTGCAAGGATGGTACAATATCCGCAAATCAATAAACGTGATACATCACATAAACAAATTGAAAGAAAAAAACCACATGGTCATATCAATTGATGCAGAAAAAGTGTTTGACAAAATTCAATACCCATTTTTGATAAAAACTCTCAGCAAGGTGGGAATTGAAGGATCATACCTCAACATAATAAAAGCCATATATGACAAACCCACAGCCAACATCATACTCAATGGACAAAAACTAACACCATTTGCCCTAAGAACAGGAACACGACAGGGATGCCCACTCTCACCACTCCTGTTCGACATAGTACTGGAAGTATTAGCCATTGCAATTAGACAAGAAGAACAAATAAAAGGCATCCAAATTGGAAAAGAAGAAGTAAAACTCTCCTTATTTGCAGATGACATGATATTATCCTTAAAAAACCCTAAAGACTCCATCAATAAACTATTAGACTTAATAAAAGAATTCGGCAATGTAGCAGGATACAAAATTAACGCCAAGAAATCTATGGCATTTCTATACACCAATAGTGAATGTGCAGAAAGAGAGACTAAAAAAGCAATCCCATTTACCATCGCACCAAAAAAATTAAGCTACCTAGGAATAAACTTAACTAAAGAGGTAAAAGACCTCTTCTCAGAAAACTACAGGACGTTGAAAAAAGAGATAGAGGAAGACAGAAACAGATGGAAGAACATACCATGTTCTTGGATTGGTAGAATCAACATCATTAAAATGTCCATACTACCCAAAGCAATCTATAAATTCAATGCACTTCGCATTAAAATACCAATGGCATATTTCACAGACCTAGAACGTACTCTCCAAAAATTCATCTGGAATAAAAAACGACCCTGAATAGCTGCAGCGATCCTGAGAAAGAACAAAGTAGGTGGGATCTCAATATCAGATATCAAGCTGTATTACAAAGCCACTGTTCTCAAAACTGCCTGGTACTGGCACAAGAACAGACATATTGATCAATGGAATAGAATAGAGAGCCCAGAAATCAGCCGCAACCAATACGCTCAATTAATATTTGACAAAGGAGGCAAGAACATACAATGGAGTCAAGATAGTCTCTTCAATAAATGGTGTTGGGAAAATTGGTCAGATACATGCAAGAAAATGAAACTAGACCACAAACTTACACCATACACAAAAATAAACTCAAAATGGATAAAGGACTTAAATATACGACGGGAAACTATACAAATACTAGAAGGATCCAAAGGCAACAGAATCTCAGACATATACCGAAGCAATTTCTTCACTGATACAACTCCTAGGGCATTGGAAACTAAAGAGAAAATAAACAAATGGGACTACATCAAAATAAAAAGTTTCTGCACAGCAAAAGAAACCATCAACAAAACAACAAGAAAACCCACTGTGTGGGAAAACATATTTGCCAATGTCATATCTGATAAGGGCCTAATCTCCAAAATTTATAGGGAACTCATACAACTTAACAAAAGGAAGATAAACAATCTAATCAAAAAATGGGCAACGGATCTAAATAGACACCTTTCAAAAGAGGACATTCAGAAAGCCAAGAGACATAGGAAAACATGCTCAAAGTCACTAATCATCTGAGAGATGCAAATCAAAACAACAATGAGGTACCATCTCACACCTGTCAGACTGGCTATCATCAACAAATCAACAAACGACAAGTGCTGGAGAGGATGTCGAGAAAAAGGAACACTTTTGCACTGCTGGTGGGAATGCAGACTGGTGCAGCCACTATGGAAGACAGTATGGAGTTTCCTCAAAAAACGGAAAATGGAACTCCCATTTGACCCGGTGATCCCACTTCTAGGAATATATCCCAAGAAACCAGAAACACCAGTCAGAAAGGATATATGCACCCCTATGTTCATAGCAGCACAATTCACCATAGCTAAGATCTGGAAACAGCCTAAGTGTCCATCTGTAGATGAATGGATTAGAAAACCGTGGTACATCTACACGATGGAATACTATGCTGCTGTAAAAAAGAAGGAACTCTTACCATTTGCAACAGCATGGATGGAACTGGAGAGCATTATGCTAAATGAAATAAGCCAGTCAATGATGGAAAAATGCCACATGATCTCACTTATTTCTGGATAATAAAGACCATTACAAACTGATGAACAAAAATAGATACAGAGGCAGAGCTGCCTCGAACAGACTGTCAAACTATAGCAGGAAGGCCGGGGAGGGTGGGAGGGCAGGAGGGGGGTGGGTAAGAGATCAACCAAAGGACTTGTATGCACGCATATAAGCATAACCAATGGACATAAGACACTGGGGGGTAGGGGAAGCCAGGGGATTGTCAAGGACGGGGGGAAAAAAAGGAGACATATGTAATACTCTTTGTAATACTTTAAGCAATAAAAAAAAAAAGAACACACTGGTACTGAGAATCTCATGAGATTCCTTGGCAGACAACTTCATAAGTATTGTTATTACTTGGTGGATGAATGGAATAAATCTGGTGTGATTATACTAGAAGAAGTTTCTTGGAATCTTGCACATAGTTTCTACTAGACTTCACTTAATGTACCTTTTTTTCCTTTATTGATTTTATTGCATTTTGTATCTTTTTGCTGTAGTAAATCATAGTCATGAATACTATTGTATGTTGATTCCAGTAAATACCTCTAGAGCAGTGGTTCTCAACCTTCCTAATGCCGCAACCCTTTAATACAGTTCCTCATGTTGTGGTGACCCCCAATTTCATTGTTACAAATTGAACATAATTAAAGCATAGTGATTAATCACAAAAACAATATGTAATTATATATGTGTTTTCTGATGGTCTTAGGCGACCCTTGTGAAAGGGTCGTTCGACCCCCAAAGGGGTTGCGACCCACAGGTTGAGAACCGCTGCTCTAGAGAATCATTGTAACTGAATTTTATCTGGGGTATCCCTGTTACCACATGTCCCAGCTTAAATAAGGCAAACACAAATGCCATATGATTTAACATATATGTACAATCTAAAGAATAAAATAAACAAACATAAAAGAAACAGACTCATAGATACAGAGATCATTTTGATGGCTGTCAGATGGGAGGTGGTTTTAGGGGGATGGGTTAAAAAGATGAGGGGATTAACTGGTATTTACAGAATAGACATGGGGTTGTAAAGTACAGCATAAGGAACATAGTCAATAATATTTTAATAACTATGTATAGTGTCAGGTGGGTACTAGATTGATCAGAATGATCACTTTGTAAGTTGTGTAAATGTCTAAACACTGGGTTGTACTCCTGAAACTAACATAATATTGTTTGTCAACTGTAATTTAAAAATTATTAAGAAATATTTTTTTTAAATGTTGATAGTGAACATATAAAATTCTTAGGTAATTTCTATTCAATATACTCACCTTTGCTACCAGTTTGTTGCATAGAGTGTTTTTCTTCAGTTTTCTTTGCTAGGCCAAATGAAGGTGACAGGAAAACAGGCCTCCAAAAACCTATAAACATATTAAATAGACAATTATTTTCCAATTCTTAATAAAATGACTGTTGAAATTAAAATTTATGTTATATTATTCTGCAGTGGAAAATATTTCTGATACTATTTCTTTCAAATATATCCATTAGTTACTGATGGTCCTCTTCCTAATTTTCATGAAGTTTATTAAAGCAATATTGAAAACTAAGTTAAAAATATTTCACTATATATTGGTAATATATTTCTCCCATATAAGAATTCAGCAGATGTTCAGTTAACTCTTCCTAAAAAACTTTTGCAGTTAGTTTTTGTCCTAATAAATGAAATGTTTGGTATAAAATTAGCTGCAAGTACCCATTAGGGTTACCTCTCTCAAAAACACACACAAAAAAATAAGCTTTGGTGAAGATGTGGAGAAAATGGAACCCTTGTACACTATAGGTGGGAATATAAAATGGTACAGCTATTATAAAAACAGTATGGTAATATCTTAAAAATTAAAAATAAAATTACCATATGATCCAACAACTCTACTTATAAAATAAATGAAAATAGAATCTCAGAAAGATATTTGTATACTCTTATCCATAGCAGTATTATTAACAATAGCTAAAAGTTGGAAGCTACCCAAATGTTTATTGATGGATAAATGGGTAAACAAAGTGTGGTATATCCATACAATAAAATATTATTTAGCCTTAAAAAGAAGAAAATTCTTACACACATACAGCAACATGGATAAACCTCAAGGATGTTGTACTAATTTAAAAAAAGCCAAGCACAAAAGAAAACACTTTATCTGAGATACTTATATGAGATATTTAAATTAGTCTAAATCATAAATACAGAAAGTAGAATTGTGGTTAACAGGGAATGGCGGAAAGAGAAATTGGGAGTTATTGTCTAATGGTTATAGACTTTTACTTTGCAGGATTAAAAAAAAAAACTTCTGGAGACTGGTTGCACAACAATGTGAATGGACTTAACACTACTGAACTGTACACTTAAAATAGTTAAGATAGTAAATTTTATGTTTGTATATTTTATCACAATTTCTTAAAAATTAAAAAAAATGGCTAAGAGTAAGCTATGGTGGAGTATGGGGCTGAGAGTATATGGTTATGTGTTCATGTCAGATAGAATAGAGATTGCAATTCAAGGATCCCAAAAAGACAGTACTTGGTATAAATATTTAAAGTGCAACATAAATTCTAAACACCATTATGACTTGTAAGGGTTGACAAAATGAGTTAATATTATCAATGAGCTCTGGACTGTTCTCAGGAAAAAAAATTGTAAAGAAAAATAAAATAAAAATGAGCAATTGTTCATTTATTTAAGAGAAAAAACTATTTTTAAAACTTGTTATTGATTTCAGAGAGAGGGAGGGAGAGGGAGAGAGAGAAACATCAATGATGATGGAGAATAATTTACAGGTTGCCTCCTGCATGCCCCTCTCCGGAGATCAAGCCTGCAACCAGGGCATGTGCCCTGACCAGGAATTGAACTGTGACCTCCTGGTTCATGGGTCAATGCTCAACCACTGAGCCACACTGGCTAGGCTATTACTATTTAGAGTCCATAGTCACAGGAGCAAGGAGATGCAGCAAAGCCACTTTTCTTCATATCTCTTTACCATAAGATGACATAGAGAAGGGGCAGACACTGTGTAAGCTGACTTTAAGAGGAGTGTATTGCTCATTTGGAAGTAAACATAAGTAGCACAAAGAGCATTTTTTTTTATACCCACAACCTTAAGTTTTTTTTCTGGGATTTAAAAAAAATTATAGCCTATCAGTTTATATTTTCAATGTATGACAGATGAAGATAGGTGAGAGCATCCAGCAAAATTTTGGTTTTATGCTTGTAAGGGCATCCCACCTGTACTTGGTCATATATCAATGAATGTTTTAATAAACCACAAATTAGATGATTACAGTCCAATTGCAAATATTTAAAATATGTCAAAGCCTTTTATAAAAACAATACCCAGAGAAAATATAGTTCATCAACTAGCTTCATGTGGAATAATATTATATTTTCAATTAGATTATAAATTTCATGAAGTCACAGATGTAGCTGAGATAGCACTAAGCTAGGTGTTTCTATGCTGATAATTATGTATTTGACATTTAGTGAAGTAGTCTTCTTGAGCCTCAGTTTTCTCATTTTTGCAGCAGGTAAAGTAATGCTATAGTATAGTAGCTCTTTCTAAATTAGAAGATCATGAGATTAAACAGGGGTTTAAATATAAGTAACATAATTAAACTTGATTAAGAACTCAGGATCTCGAGTCAGATAAACCTAGGGTCAAATTCCAAGATAAGTCACTTGAACATTTTAGCTTCATTATCCTCACTGTATAATTGGGATAGTACATATGTCTGGAGTGGAAAGATAGTATATCTTTATATTTAACAGCACAGACTTTGGAACACAGGTTCACATCCTGACTCTCATTTATTGTGTTACCTTGGTTAATTTTATAATTTATTTTTGCCTCAGTTTATTCATTGGTAAAACAGAAATGATAATAGTGCCTATCTCTTAGGTTTGTTGTGAGGTTTTATTTAATTCATAATATATGCACAACTGTAAATTAGTATTAATTAATTACTACTAGTGTATTGATAATAACAAATTAGTATCTGTAAAATGCTTAGAATGGTACAGGAGGATAACACTAGTGAATGGGCTTAGATGTAATTATGCATTAACTTGTGTAGCATAGTACTTGACACTCAATAGATATAAGATGCTATTATTATGTTTACATTAATGGACTTCGAAAGGTGCTACATATATTTAAGATAAGGTGCTTTTATGTATTTATTATAATACTAGAGGCCCAATGCACAAAACTCATACAAGAGTAGGCCTTCATTCCGCAGGTACCCAGGACCCGGGCTGGCTTCACTCTGGCCCTGGCTTCGTCTGGAAGGATGTCCAGTCTAATTAGCATATTACCCTTTTATTATTATGGATATGGTGAGCATCAAGTAAGCACCTGACAAAATTTTACACAGCACATCAATAACAATGCGGTTGAGTCCCTGAGAAGTTAGTTATGCTCTTTCACTGGAATTATATCAGATGGTTCTTGAAAATATTAAAAACTGAAGCTAGATGAGAATGTGACTCTCTATTCCAATTAATGCAACTCTTACAGGATTGCTAATATTATTATCCTATCTAATAAAAGAGAAACATGGTAGTTGGCGTACGACCGCTACCCTTCCCATTGGCTAATCAGCGAGATATGCAAATTAACTGCCAGCCAAGATGGCGGCCAAAGCCAGGCAGCTTGAAACTAACATGAGGCTTGCTTGCTTCAGTGAAGGAGGAAACCAACGCTCCCCACCTGCTTTGCTGGCCTCTGAGCCTGCAGTTTAAGAAACATTGTGACAAATATAGAAGCTAAACAAAACCCCCAGAAACCTGCTTTCAGCGAGGCCGGGATCTTAGAGCTGGAGTTATACAGTGTTTCGATTATAGAACCGAAACAAACCAGATACCTTCTTTCAGCAGCAGAAGCCTCAGAGCTGGAGCCAGAGCTAAAGCTGGCCCAGAATTTAAAAAAAAGAAAAAAAGGAGCAGTTGGGAGCTTCAGTCGGCCTGAAAATAGCCCTCAGCCCCTCACCCAGACTGGCCAGGCACCCCAGTGGGGACCCCCACCCTGAAGGGTGTGTGACCAGCTGCAAACGGCCATCATCCCCTCACCCAGGCTGGCCAGGCACCCCAGTGGGGACGCCCACCCTGATCCAGGACACCCTTCAGGGCAAACCAGCCAGCCCCACCCATGCACCAGGCCTCTATCCTATATAGTAAAAGGGTAATATGTCTCCCAGCACCGGGATCAGCGGAGCTGTGTGTGACAGGGGGCGGGGCCACAACCTCCCTATCCACCCTGCTCTGTTCGTGACAGGGCAAGGCGCCCCAACCCCCTGATCAGCCCTGCTCTGTGCCTGATAGGGGGGACCTCCCCACCTCCCTGATCGCCCTGTGGCTCTGTGTGTGACAGGGTGCGGTGCTCCAACCCACCCCCCACCCCCCCCACGGGCCCTGCTCTGTGTGTGACGGGGTAGAGCCATAACCTCCCCATCGGCCCTGCCCTGAGTGTGAGAGTGGCGGCGCCCCAACCCCCTGATCGACTCTGCTCTTTGGGTGATAGAGGGCGGCGCCCCAACCCCCTGATCCGCCCTGCCCTGAGTGTGACAGGGGGCGGTGCCCCAACTCCCCTATCGGCCCTACTCTGTGAGTGACAGGGGGGAGCTCCTCAACCCCTTGATCGGCCCTGCTCTGTGCATGACAGGGGGGAGTTCCCCAACCCCTTGATTGACCCTGCTCTGTGCGTGACAGGGTACGGAGCCCCAACCCCCCTGATGGGCCCTGCTCTGTGCGTGATAGGGGGAAGCACCCCAACCCCCTGATTGACCCTGCTCTGTGCATGACAGGGTACAGAGCCCCAACACCCCTGATGGGCCCTGCTCTGTGCGTGACAGGGGGTGGCGCCACAACCTCCCCAGGGACCCTGCCTTGAGTGTGACAGGGGGAGTTGCCCCAACCCCCCTATCGGCCCTATGCTGAGCGTGACTGAGGGTGGCATCGCAACCTACCAATCTGCCCTGCTCTGTGCATGACAGGGGGCGGTGCCCCAACTCCCCAATCGACCCTGCTCTGAGCCCGACCAGGGGCTTCACCTAGGGATTGGTCCTGCCCTCTGCCACCAGGGAGCAGGCCTAAGCCAGCAGGTCGTTATCTCCTGAGGGGTCCCAGACTGCGAGAGGGCACAGGCCGGGCTGAGGGACACCCCTCCCCAACCCCCCCGAGTGCACAAATTTTTGTGCACTGGGCCTCTAGTTACAGAATAATATTGAATTAAGGGAGAATTAATTTTGTGTTAGTAAGTTCAAATGCAGTAAAAACATTGTTTTAAGGCTTTTCCCCTCTTCATATAAGGTAACATACCTTTATCACCGCCCCACCAATATGCTGCTTTATAAGAGGATATCAGGAATTAATTTCTTTCACTACTTGATGCTTTCCAATAGAATTGCATTTCTAATTAGAAATTGGATGGTTTTTCTCAGGAAATATAAAAATATCAGATTAATATTTTCCATTAATTAAAAAAATCACACAGTTGCTCCAAGTGAATTAATAATGGCTTGAGGATAATAGCTTGTGTTGGTAAATGCAAAAATATATAGTACACTTTATTTTTATTAAATTTATTAGTCCACCCTACTTAAAACATATAAGGAAAATTCAGTATTATATAGAACAAATTCTTAAGACTTGTGCAGAAATAGCATATTAAAATAAAAAATACTGATAACATTAAATATATGTTATTTCAAATAATCTGTTTTTAAAAACTCACTGGAGCTTATTGAGGCATGTAACTTTTTGTTATAATTTCAAAGGGAAAATGTCTTAATCAGTGTTTGGGGGATGAGTTCTTAATTTTATTTTTGTGTTTTGAGTTGCAGCTAAAATGTTTTGTGGGAAATACCTATTATGGAGAAAAACACTAGCTGAGATAAAAATAGTTTATCATAGTAAGCGTGCCTTAATAAAAGGGCTTAGGAAATGCAGAATTATATGATCTAGTGTGATAAAGTAAATATGATTAACAAAGTAAATGCCAACTATTTATTTAAAATTATGAAGCTTTTATAATAACTTGGAGTGAAGCAAGATAAGTTAAATGTTTATATAGTTAAGCTTGGATACTTCTTTTCACAGTAACCAAAAATGAAACAATTTTGTGAACAATCTCTATTTGCCCGTTCCAGAATGATGGGAGATAAATTCAACATGCTGTTTCCTAGACCAGAGTAAGCACCTTTGTTAATAATTGCTCTTCATTCTTTTATATTAAGGCAATAAAACAGATAGCTAAAGAGAGATGATTTGCCTAATTTTTAAAAGTGAATTGGAAATGGAACTAAGATGCCTTTTCTCTAAATTTCTGATAAAATTATCTCAGGCCCAAATCTATTAATGCTACTGCCATTTTGGAAGTGACATCACATTACTAATTAAAGATGTAATACCTTAATCAATAAAGAAAAAACGTTTTAAAAAAGTTGTAAACAAGCTGCTTTCAAAACCCACACACATTTCAGCTTACCAGGTGGACGATTACCCTTTTTGCGAGCACCAAGCCTTTGTGCTTCATTTTCTGAGTCAAGGTGGTGTCTTTCATGGTCAGGTGTAATCTGTTGCTCTTTTACACTGTCAGAATCCATGCCATAATTTCCTTGCTCTTCATCCAATCGAAGTCTCTTGCTTTCAAACTGTATCATACATGGTTCCCTCTCTCTCTCAGTCATGTGTCTTTCACTTTCAAGCTCATTAGATTTTTTATTTTCAGGACTTGCTGGATGTTTTTTAGAATCAGAGTCTCTTTGATGTCTTTCAAAGTTATCCCAATGTTTTTCAAAGTCAACCTGACATCTTTCAGAGCTACCCTGAAATCTTGCAGACTTGTGTTGATATCTTCTAGAGCTATCCTTGCGTCTATCATAGTCAAAGTCCAACTGTTGTCTTTCAGAGTCAATCAAGGACTTTTCAGATTCAGACCTGTGGTCCATCCAGGATCTTTCCAATTCAGCTTTACTCTGGCAACTTTTAGCCTTCATCTTATGTTTCCCAGAATCAGAGGCTCTTCCTAAGCTTTCAGAATCTAAGTCCATTGTGTGCCTTTCAGACAAAAAATCCATCCCGCGTCTCTCAGTGTCAGTACTCAACTGGTGGGTTTTAGTACCCACAAGAAATTCTGCAGCTGTTGTAGCTAGCGCATGTCTTTCTAAGTCTGACTCAAGCCCGCATGGTTCAGTGTCCGAGTCCATTCTATATCTCTTAGATTTAGGCTTCTCCTGGTATTTTTCTTTCCCCATCAGATGTACACCAGATGCAGAAGCTGAACCAATTTTATCTTTTTCCATGCCTGAATCCATCTCATAATCCTCAGAATCAGAGACCATGCAGTGTTGTCTAATATCCATTAATCTTTTTTCAGAGTCCATCAGGCGTTTTATAGAATCTGAGGCCATTTGGAATTTTTCTGCCTTCAGCAGGTGTTTCAAAGACGCAGAAGCCATAGGGCATTTTTCTGAATCTGAGTCTATATCAGGTTTTTCATTGTCAGAGTCCACAAAATATTTTTCAGAGTCAGAATCTTTAAAACATTTTTCTGAATCTGAGTCACCCCAGTATTTCAGAGAGTCATAGTCCACCTGGAATTGTTCAACTTCCACTAGGTGTTGCTCTGACTCCATCAGGTCTTTTACAGAATCTGAAGCCATTTGGTATCTTTCTCCTTCGGGCAGGTGTTGCACAGCGTCTGAGCCCATGGGACACATTTCTGAGTCTGAATCCATTCCCCACATTACTGAGTCAGAGTCTTTCCACTGTTGTTCTAAATCGTACTCCAAACCAATGCCTCTATCAGAGTCAGAATCAATCTCACATATTTCAGAGCCAGAATCAGGCAGGGGGGAGACATTTTCAATTATTAGTAGTTCTTGAAGAATTTTACAGTCCAAAGAGCCAGCTGAAGTGTCAGAAACTTTGGCATCAGAAACTTCTGCTTCAGATTTATCTTCATCATGTGGCATCATAACTGCTTCTTTATGACTTAAAGAAAATAAAAACATGAATATTTTCAAAATATTAATCAAATGTCAGGAAACACATTCATATGTTAAAAACCCTCTGTAATAAAAGATTATAGGTTACATATTTCTATCAATCAAGCTGTAGAAAACAAGCGACACTGCTAGCTTTATCATAAAAAAATGGAAGAATATCAGTGTAGGTAGATTTTACACTCACTTGCATTTGCTCTGATATTAACAGTTTTCCAACACATCTGAAAGTAATAGCCTTGCAATGTACTATATTCTTGTCCCTATCCAATCAATGCGTCATTATTTTGGGAATGAATATCATTTAAAAATGTAGTGAAAAATAAATGTAAACTATTTATATATTCTACTCCAAGTTAAGATTTTATGTATATATACCTTATTATCACTAAGGCTTACCTTGGACTGTGGCGTGTTTCTGGAGAAAAATACTCAGATCTGCAAGGCACTGTTTTATTTTGAAGGGACATATTTTGAAGGGGAAGTACATGTTCACTTGATGACCTTTTTGCAGTTATTAGCTGCAAAACAAAAGAAATCATAAAATTATAATGTCTCAGTTGCATTTAACATGAAACAGTACACTTAGGCATTTTTATTGAGGGGGAGGGTATTGCTTCATTAGGTGCATGTGTGTTTAAGGAAAGTCACAGTGAGAACCTTTTCCGAACTTCACAATGTATATCTATAATAATAAAAGCATAATATGCTAATTAGACCAGACAGCCAAATGACCTTCCGGACGTCCTTCCAGATGAAGCCACAGCAGCGGGGACTGAGGCAGAGGTGGTTAGGGGCGATCAGGCAGGAAGGTCAGCAGTTAGGGGCAATCAGGCAAGCATGCAGAGTGGTTAGGGGCAATCAAACAGGCAGGCAGAATGGTTAGGGGCAATCCGACAGGCAGAATGGTTGAGGCAATCAGGCAGTCAGAGGAGTTAGGGGCGATCAGGCAGGCAGGCAAGTGGTTAGGGGTGATGAAGCATGCAGGCAGAGTGATTAGGGATGATCAGGCAGGCAGGCAGGTGAGCGGTTAGGAGACAGTGGTCCCAGAATGCAAGAGGGATGTCCGACTGCCAGTTTAGGCCTGATCCCACAGGGATCCCTGGTCGGACATCCCCCGAGGAGTCCCAGATTGCAAGAGGGTGTGGGCCGGGCTGAGGGACTCTCCCACCTCCCGTGCATGAATTTCATGCACCAGGCCTCTAGTTTAAGTATAAGGGCAAGCATGAAAGACACATTAAGAAGTGTCTTCCTAACCTCTACTTTTCCATAAACAAATGCTGCTCAGGTGCTATATTACTCGGTACCTTCGTTTAGGCAACTGGAAATTGACCTAAATTGGGACAATCAGATTTTCTTTCCTGGGGATTTATAGTTAGAATTCAGAACAGTTTTTTTTCCCCTGCTGGTTATTTAAAATGAAGACAGGTGATCTCTGGCACCATGAAAACCCAATTCTGTCTTTTGCCTAGAGAAGCAGAATAAAGCCATACATAAATGAAGTCAAAATAAGAGATCATATACCTCTACAGAAACAGATGAAAATATTTTCTCCTTGGGTTCCTGATTCCAGTTCCTCCTAAGTACTAACTCTACTTTCTACCCTTAAATTCTCCAATTTAAATCAATCATGATCATTGATTTAAATTCTTACCACCCCATTTCCCCCTAAAGCATATATGAGAGAAGTCTGTTCCTTTAAAACCAAAAGTATCATCATCAGACATTATAATTGTTATTAATATTTTTAAATTTATTTTTATTGATTTCAGAGAGGAAAGGAGTAGGATAGAGAGATAGAAACATCAAAGATGAGAGAGAATCATTGATCATCTGCCTCCTGCAAGCCCTCTACTGAGGATGCAGCCCGCAATCAAGGCATGTGCCCTTGACAGGAATTGTACCGGGACCCTTCAGTCCATAGGCTGACACTCTATCCACTGAGCCAAACCGGGTAGGGCTGTTATTAATATTTTATTGTTAACCTCAAAGTATAACATATATAACAAATGTGTTTTAGGAAAAAATGAGTTCAGGCACAGGAAAACAAAAAGTTAAATAATGATCAAAATGAAATTTATCTATGCAAAGTGGGTTTTATTCCATCTTCAATGAAACCTAAACAAAATTAATAGCCTTATACTGTAACATGTCATCTAGGTACAATATAAAAAAAATACTTGAGTTGTAATATAGTGTAAGATTTATTTATTTATTTATTTATTTATTTATTTATTTATTTTCATTAATCCTTACTTAAATATGTTTTCCCATTGATTTTTAGAGAGAATGGAAGGGAATAAGAAAGATAGACAAAAATACTGATATGAGAGAGACATTGATTGGTTGCCTCCCACAGGTGCCCTGACCAGGGCTGGAGATCAAGCCTGCAATTGAGGTACATGTCCTTGACCAGAAATGAACTCACGACCCATCAATCTGAGGGCTGACACTTTAGCCACTGAGCCAAACTGGCTAGGGGTGTAGGATTGATTTTAATACTAGTTTTGTAATCTCCTGTTTCATCAGATAACTGTGAGGCTGAAAAGAGATACTGTCCAAGGCAAAATACTCACTCTGAAAACTAGTAAAGACAAAAATTGTAAATAATTGACAGATAATAAAGAGAATGGTAACATTGTTTTATGTGGCAAACCAATATGAGATATTCTGACACATCTCCTGGGGAAGCTAGATAGCAAATAATTTTCATGTGCTTATAAACATTGATCTAAAAAGTACAATACTCACACCTTTGATGCTATTCTAAAATCACAGTAACAGCTTTTTTTTTTAATATATTTTATTGATTTTTTACAGAGAGGAAGGGAGAGAGATAGATAGTTAGAAACATCGATGAGAGAGAAACATCGATCAGCTGCCTCCTGCACATCTCCCACTGGGGATATGCGCGCAACCCAGGTACATGCCCTTGACCGGAATCGAACCTGGGACCCTTCAGTCTGCAGGCCGACGCTCTATCCACTGAGCCAAACCGGTTTCGGCAGTAACAGCTTTTTTATCACAATGCTCTGTCACTAGTTTTCATTATTTTTAAAGTCAAGACAAAAAGTAAAAGATGAGAAAAAAATACAAGTTTATTTGACTAGTCATATTCTACACTTAATCGGATAATACCTGCCTTCATAAATTGGTAATAAAATGTTCTTTCATGTATTTGATTTATCAGGATACCCATCCTCCTGAGGAACTATACAGATAATATTTCTACTTTTTGTAAAATAACCTACAGAAGCTACACATTCCACTACAGTAATAAAAAAATCTAAAAGAAAATATAGTACATATAGAATTCATATTGGGTATTTAGGATTGGTATACTGTCTAAAGCAGCGGTTCTCAACCTGTGGGTCGCGAACCCTTTGGGGGTCGAACGACCTTTTCACAGGGGTCGCCTAAATACATCCCGCATATCAGATATTTACATTACAATTCATAACAGTAGCAAAATTACAGTTATGAAGTAGCAACAAAAATAATTTTATGGTTGGGGGTCACCACAACATGAGGAACTGTATTAAAGGGTCGCAGCATTAGGAAGGTTGAGAACCACTGGTTTAAAGTTTTGGGGGCTTTGACTGTATCAAAGCTTTCTGTCTGCCTTTTGGGACATTAAACCAAAAATCTTCCTTAGAAGGAATACTTCCAAAGGTGATATAGAATACCAGAAAGTTTAAGTGTTCTTCCTAATAACACCATTTTCCAGAGGTGACACTTAAAATAAGTGTGTTTTTTTATAATTATGAAACTTTGATTAACATCAAAATAAGGGAAATTACATTTCTAAATTCAATAATTAGAACTCTGTAAAAACTACCTTCTCTTTATCTCTAAGACTATGTGCTCCTAAGATTTATAATTCTGTAACAGTAGCGTGAAGTTCTTATTGAGAAAAAATTGCTGTGAAAACCAAATTCAAATAGATTATTAAATATACCTCCAATTAATGAATCTGCAAAAAGTTTCTCCTTTCCTCTAAAGAATTAATTTACAATTTTATACTGTACACTAATTTGCAATTAAGCCTGCAAAACTCTGTCCAAAGGTTTATATCTTTGTAGCTCCTTTATTTATATCTGCTATTTTTAATTACATCATATAGAGAACTAAGCTGTCATTTCATTTCATAAACTTTTAAAATATTTTTTTATTTCAATTACAGTTGATGTTCAATATTATATTAGTTTCAGGTATACAGCATGGTGATTAGACATTTATATAACTTATGAAGTGATACCCTGATAAGTCTAGTATCCCCCTAAAACCATACATAGTTATTACAATATTAGAGGCCCGGTGCATGAAATTCGTGCACAGGAGAGGGGTTGTCCCTCAGCCCAGCCTGCACCCTCTCTAATAAGGAACCCCTTGAGGGATGTCTGACTGCTGGTTTAGGCCCGATCCCGCAGGGATCCTGGCAGTTGGTCATCCCTCTTGCAAGCTGGGACTGCTGGCTCCTAACCGCTTGTCTGCCTGCAGGCCTGATCCTCCTAACTGCTCTCCCCTGCCCGCCTAATCAACCCTAACTGCCTCTGCCTTGGCCCCACCACCATGGCTTTGTCCGGAAGGACAATGGTCTAATTAGCATATTACTCTTTTATTAGTATAGAAGATAGAGGCCTGGTTCACGGATGGGAGCTGGCTGGTTTTCCCTGAAGGGGATCCCAAATCAGGGTGGGAGTCCCCTTGGGGGGTGGTGCCGGCCTGGGTGAGGGGCCTGGGGCAGTTTTCAGGCTTGCCATGGCCCCATGGGGGTGGGGAGGGTTTCTGCTGGGGGTGGGGCCAGCTTGGGTGAGGGGCTGAGGGCCATTTGGAGGTGGTTTGCAGGCTGGCCAAGTCCCCGGCTTTGTCCTGGAAGGACGTCGGAAGGTCTCCGGAAGATCTCCCGGTCTAATTAGTATATTACTTTTATTAGTATAGATATTTATAATTAGCATAATACCCTATTATTAGTATACTAGAGGCCCAGTGCACAAAAATTTGTACACTCGGGGGGGTCCCTCAGCTCGGCCTGTGCCCTCTCTCAGTCTGGGACCCCTCAGGGGATGTCCACCTGCTGGCTTAGGCCTGCTCCCCAGGGGATCGGGCCTAAGCTGGCAGTCAGACATCCCTCTGGCAGCCTAGGAGCCCTTGGGGGATGTCCACTTTCCAGCGGGGATCAGGCCTAAGCTGTAGTCAGACATCCTTAGCGTTGCTGAGGTGGGGGGGGGAGGCTCCCGCCACCACCTCTGTGCTGACAGCCATCAGCCTGGCTTGTGGGTGAACAGAGCTCCCCCTGTGGGAGCACACTGATCACCAGGGGGCAACTCCTGCATTAAGCGTCTGCCCCCTGGTGGTCAGTGTGTGTCATAGTGACCAGTCATTCCCAGTTGTTCTGCTGTTAGGGTCAATTTGCATATTACCCTTTTATTATATAGGATATATATTGATTTCAGAGAGGAAGGGAGAGGGGGAGAGAGAAACATCAATGATAGAGAATCATGGATCGGCTGCCTCCTGCACATCCCCTACTGCGAATCGAGCCCGTGACATCGACATGTGCCCTTGACCAGAATTGAACTTGGGACCCTGCAGTCTGCAGGCTGATGCTCTATCCACTGAGCCAAACCAGCCAAGGCACCACCAGTCACTTTCAGAACGTTGTATTGCTTCTCAAAGAAACCCCATGCCACCTTTCCCATCTAGCTGCCTGCCTGCCCCACCCAGCCACCAGCACACTGCTGTTTCAGGCATTTCATGGGAACAGGACCATACACAATGGGCATTTTGTGACCGGCTGCCTCACTTGGGTGTATACCTTGGAGTGGTGAGTTGCATGGTCCTATATGACTGATATTAATCATTTGAGGAGCCGCCGCACCATTTCCATTCCAACAGCAGTGTGTGAGGGCTCGGATTTGTCCACAACCGAGCCAACACTTGCTATCATGTAACTTTTGGTTCTAGCCTCCAAGGGGACCTCAGGGTCCCGCTGACACATTGCTCTCTAGAGCAACAATCTATGTCTTTCAATTCAGTTTTAAAAGTAGAAGTTGTTTAAAATGTCTGCACAAACATCCCTATTGGTAAGTTCTCGCTGCTCAGGATCCGCTGTGACACAGCTTGCAGGGGCTAAGTCTGTCCCAGGCCAACCTCACCCCCCTGCTGCCTGGTCCTGTCTGGTACTAGGGAAGGCCCTGGGAAGGGTGCTGGGGGCACCAGCCAACCCTCTGCAGGGCTGGCCACAGGCTGCGTTGGGCTTTGGGAGCCGAGGGAGGAAGAGCAAGGTTCAGGAGCAGCTTCGGGGCTGTGCCTGTCTTAGTGGCTGTGCTGCTCCCCGCAGGCTGAGATGAGCCTTGCGGGGGTGGGGGGGGGGAACGCCTTCTCTGAATGAAGCCGTAGGAGTCGAGGAGCTCCACTGCACCCACTGTCCTGGCTTTTACGCCTCAGAAGGCAAAGGTCTGATCAGCAAAAATGAAAACTTTAAAGAGGTGATGTGGGCTCCACCTCAGAGTGGCTCAGACACGGGTTCACAGTCCCACGTGGGACTCATACACCAGTGTGTGGTTAGCAGACACCTGGGCCTGGCATGGCCCTCTGGTAGGGCCCTAGGGCAGGGAGCAGCCGGAGCTTCATTGGGAGAGAAAGTTCACAGGCCGAAGGCTCCCTCTTCAAACACTGACGGCTGGTCAATATCTGGCCCCCAACTCCCATCCACAGGGCCCTCCTCACAGAGTAAAGGGCACCAGGCAAGGCCTCTTCCTCGCCATCCCCATGGACCCGTTGGTCCTCCTGAGCCTGTGAGGACAGATTGTGGGCCCCCCCACTGGGCAGCGCAGCCACAGCTGCAGCCCTGAGGCCAGGCTCTGGGCTCGGAGTGGGGTCTCCAGTGCCACAGCTCCCTGGTCTGCAGCCCCCCGATCTGTAGCCCCCTGTACAGTGACTCTGGGCTCATTATGAATGAGTCATTATTCTAGGCCCAAGGGTGTGCTGGTGCTTGGGGGGCTGGTGGAGCTGGGAGCGTACGGCTGCTCAGGTCCCTGCTGTTCGGTTGTCGCTTTACAGCATCCAAGGTAATTTGCATTATATATATATCTACACTAATAAAAGAGAAACATGGTAATTGGTGTACGACCGCTACCCTTCCCATTAGCTAATCAGCGAGATATGCAAATTAACTGACAGCCAACATGGCGGCCGGCAGCCAGGCAGCTTGAAACTAACATGAGGCTTGCTTGCTTCAGTGATGGAGGAAACCAACGTTCCCCGCCTGTGGCTGCAGGCCTCTGAGCCTGCAGTTTAAGAAACTATGTAACAAATACCGTTGGACTTCAGCCAGCAGGATCGCAACATTGTAAGCAAAGGCCAGAAACCTACTTTCAACAGTGGAGGACTAACAGCTGGAGCCAAGCCTCAAGCTAAAGCTGGCCCAGAATAAAAAAAAAAAAAAAAAAAAAAAAAAAAAAAAAAAAAAGGAAAAAAGGAGTAGTTGGGAGCTTCAGTCACCCCCAGCCTGAAAACAGCCCTCGGCCCCTCACCCAGACTGGCCAGGCACCCCAGTGGGGACCCGCACCCTTCAGGGTGTGTGACCAGCTGCAAACAGCCATCATCCCCTCACCCAGGCTGGCCAGGCACCCCAGTGGAGAACACCACCCTGATCCAGGACACCCTTCAGAGCAAACCAGCTGGCCCCCACCCATGCACCAGGCCTCTATGCTATATAGTAAAAGGGTAATGTGCCTCCCAGCACCGAGATCAGCGGAGCCACGAGGCCTCCCGGCACTGGGATCAGTGTGACGGGGGCAGCACCCAAACCCCGTGATCGGCCCTGCTCTGTGTGTGACAGGGTGTGGCACCCCAAACCCCCCCCCCCCACGGGCCCTGCTCTGTGTTTGACGGGGTAGAGCCATAACATCCCCATCGGCCCTCCCCTGAGTGTGAGAGTGGCGGCGCCCCAACCCCCTGATCAACCCTGCTCTGTGGATGATAGAGGGCGGTGCCCCCTCCCCCACGGGCCCTGCTCTGTGTGTGACGGGGTAGAGCCATAACCTCCCCATCAACCCTGCCCTGTGTGTGACAGTGGCGGCATCCCAACCCCCTGATTGGCCCTGCTCTGTGGGTGATAGAGGGCGGCGCCCCAACCCGCTGATCCGCCCTGCTCTGTTTGTGACAGGGGACGGTGCCCCAACTCCCCTATCGGCCCTACTC
This sequence comes from Myotis myotis, assembly GCF_014108235.1. Lineage (NCBI taxonomy): Eukaryota > Metazoa > Chordata > Mammalia > Chiroptera > Vespertilionidae > Myotis > Myotis myotis. Next base: position 101,288,200 of record NW_023416346.1, on the reverse strand, counting down.
TGTGAGTGACAGGGGGGAGCTCCTCAACCCCCTGATGGGCCCTGCTCTGTGCATGACAGGGGGGAGCTCCCCAACCCCCTGATGGGCCCTGCTCTGTGTGTGACAGGGGGGAGCTCCCCAACCCCCTGATCGACCCTGCTCTGTGCATGACAGGGTACGGAGCCCCAATCCCCCTGATGGGCCCTGCTGTGTGCGTGACAGGGGGCAGCGCCCCAACCCCGATTGGCCCTGCTCTGTGTGTGACAGGGGGTGGCACCGCAACCTCCCCATCGACCCTGCCTTGAGTGTGACAGGGGGCGGTGCCCCAACCCCCCTATCGGCTCTACCCTGAATGTGACTGAGGGTGGCATCGCAATCTCCCAATCCGCCCTGCTCTGTGCATGACAGGGGGCGGTGCTCCAACTCCCCAATCGGCCCTGCTCTGAGCCCGACCAGGGGCTGCACCTAGGAATTGGGCCTGCCCTCTGCCACCCGGGACCAGGCCTAAGCCAGCAGGGCGTTATCTCCCAAGGGGTCCCAGACTGCGAGAGAGCACAGGGCGGGCTGAGAAACCCCCCCTCCCCCCCGAGTGCACAAATTTTTAGTGCATGAAATTCATGCCGGGGCGGCGGGGGGGGGGGGGGTGGGCGGGGGGGGGGGCGTCCCTCAGCCCAACCTTCACCCTCTCCAATCTGGGAGTCCAGAAGTTGTATTCCCATTTTTGTCATCTCTGGTAGGTAGGGCAAGACTGGCATCTTCACAGATCCCAAAGCAGTTAAGGAGTGGGGGAGAGAGAATAGAGAGAATGGGTGGAGAGAGAGAAAGAGAGAGAGAGAGAGAGAGAGAGAGAGAGAGAGAGAGAGAGAGAGAGAATATGTGTCTGAGAGAGAATGTATATGTGTCTATAGAGAAACAATAGTTGTGTATGTATCTATGAGCGATAGAGAGAGGATCTGAAAGATAGGGTTCTGGGTGTGTTTCTGCGTAAAAAATGGGTAGAGAAAAAGATTGAAAATAAGGGGAAAAAGGGGAAACAGACCCCACCTTCCCCTTAGGGGACCCCCTTCTCCTTGCTATGTAGTCAGCAACCCCAGCACTGAGTCGGCTAGGGTAGGGCGACCCCATTTGCCCATCTCCATCTTGTGCTTCTCCTGTGTCTTGGATGCCTATATCCTCTCATCAAGAGTCACTTCATGATCCCCCCACCCTGTGGCCCTGAGGGGTGAGATCAGTGGGAAGTGTCAGAATGAACGCTCCTTGGTCCTTCTGTTGGGGACGTCACTGAGTTCGGGGTCACAGCCTCCTGCCAGCTGCCATTTGCCCTCATGTCCCGAGGGCTGTACATCTGGCCTCCCCTGAGGTTATCTCCGTGGCCCCTGGGTCCATGGAGTGTCGAAGTGATTCCACCTGGGAAGCAGGGTAGGAATCTCCCTTGAGACCGGGCATCCCCAGAAACATGTCTCCAAACCCTGAAAGATTGAAAGAGCCGCCAGAGCCTGTGGAGGAAGGGGGGGGGGGTGTGGGGGAGCTGGTGCGGTTGTGTTCCCCTGGGCGACAGACATGGTGGTCTTGACAGCATAGATGTTTGCCTCCTCTTGAAACTTTCCAATATTTTTCATATAGTGAATCCGCCTGTTGCAAAACCAGTTGGATATCTGAGAGATGGTGATGCCACACTTCTTGGCGAGCTCCTCCTTAGCCTCCTCACTGAGATATGCGTTACTCAGGTGGGAATACAAATACAGTGGGGCCTTGACTTAAGGTTTAATTCGTTCTGTCATGGAGCTCATAACTCAAATTACTCGTATGTCAAATCAAAAAGTGAACGAGTGAGACACCTGATGCTGGGCTGATGTTGTGGCGTTCACTGTGAAGTTCGCTGCGCCAACTAGCAGTGGGGTATCTGAAGCTGGCTCGTAACCCAAATTTTAGCTCGCAACTCAAATCAAAAAATCGGCTGAGATATGGCTCTTATCTCGAAAAACTCATTAGTCGGGACAGTCGTAAGTCAAGGCCCCATTGTACTCATTTAGGACCTCGGTGACCTCTCTGCTGAAATTCCAGCCAGAAACCCGGAGCGAAGGATCATGGCAGCCTCACAGGTGGCCACTTTCGCCAGGGGCCACTCCTAGGCCAGGTGGCTCAGCTTGCCTGTTCACGACCCCCAGCTGGGACGGCGTCTGGGCTGGGCAGCACCCTGGGCGCACGCGTTCCCCCACAAGTGGCCACTGCCGCTGGGGGTGCTCCTGGACCACGCCTGACTAGTCCTGACCATTAAGCACCTGACTGTTCCTGACTAGCATATCTGGGCTAATTAGCATATCCTCTCTTATTATATAGGATTATTGGCTATATTCCTTATGCTTTACTTGTGTTGGGTGAAAAAGGTAAGGGATTAAGAAGGACAAATTGTCATTTCATAATCTTTTTTAATTTTTTTATTGATTAAGTTATTACATATGTGTCCTTATCCCCACGTTACCCCTTACCCCCTACTCATGCCCTCATTCCCCCTGTTGTCTGTGTCCATTTGTTAGGGCCTAGTGGTTCTCAACCTTCTGGCCCTTTAAATACAGTTCCTCATGTTGTGATCCAACCATAAAATTATTTTGGTTGCTACTTCATAACTGTAATGTTGCAACTGTTATGAATTGTAATGTAAATATCTGATATGTAGGATGGTCTTAGGCAACCCCTGTGAAAGGGTCGTTTGGCTGCCAAAGGGGTCACGACCCACAGGTTGAGAACCTCTGGGTTAGGCCTATATGTTTGCATATAAATTCTTTGGTTGATCTCTCTCCCTTAACCCCACCCTCCCTTATCTTCCCTCTGAGGTTTGACAGTCTGATCGATGAGTCTCTGTCTCTGGATCTGTTTTTGTTCATCAGTTTATGTTGCTCATTATATTCCATAAATGAGTTAGATCATGTGGCATTTATCTTTCTCTGACTGGCTTTTTTCACTTAGCATAATGCTCTCCAGTTCTATCCATGTTGTTCCAAATGGTAAGAACTCCTTTTTCACCACAGTGTAGTATTCCACGGTGTAGATGTACCATAATTTTTAATCCACTCATCTACTAATAGGCACTTAGGCTATTTCCAAATCTTAGCTATGATGAATTGTGTTGCTATGAACATAGGGGTGCATATATCCTTTCTAATTGGTGTTTATAGTTTCTTAGGATATATCCCTAGAAGTGGGATCACTGGGTCAAATGGGAGTTCCATTTTTAGTTTTCTGAGGAAACTCCATACTGTTCTGCACAGTGGCTGCACCAGTCTGCATTCCCACCAGCAATGCACGAGGGTTCCTTTTTCTCCACATCCTCACCAGCACTTGTCATTTGTTGATTTGTTGATGATAGCCAGTCTGACAGGTGTGAGATCGTACCTCATTATCGTTTTGATTTGCATCTCTCAGATGATTAGTGACTTTGAACATGCTTTCATATGTCTTTTGGCCTTTCTTCTGTCTTCTTTCAAAAAGTATCTATTTAGGTCTGTTGCCCATTTTTTGATTTGATTGGGTTGTTTATCTTCCTTTTGTTAAGTTGTATGAGTTCCCTGTAAATGTTGGAGATTAAACCCTTATTGGTGATAACATTTGCAAATATGTTCTCCCATGCAGTGGGCCTTCTTGTTGTTTTGTTGATAGTTTCCTTTGCAGTGCAAAAGCTTTTTATTTTGATGTAGTCCCATTTGTTTATTTTCTCTTTAGTTTCCAATGCCCTAGGAGCAGTATCAGTGAAGAAACTGCTTTGGCATATGTCTGAGATTTTGCTGCCTGTGGATTCTTCTAGTATTTTTTATGGTTTCCTGTCTTATGTTTAAGTCCTTTATCCATTTTGAGTTTATTTTTGTAGATGGTGTAACTTTGTGATCTAGTTTCATTGTTTTGCATGTATCTGTCCAATTTTCCCAACACCATTTATTGAAGAAGCTGTCTTGACTCTGTTGCATGTTCATGCCTCCTTTGTCGAATATTAATTGAGCATAGTGGTTTGGGTCGATTTCTAGGTTCTCTATTCTATTTCATTGATCTATATGTCTGTTCTTGTGCCAGTTCCAGGCTGTTTTGAGAACAGTGGCTTTGTAATGCACCTTGATATCTGGTATTGAGATCCCACCTACTTTGTTCTTCTTTCTCATGACTGCTGCAGCTATTCAGGGTCTTTTTTTATTCCAGATGAATTTTTGGAAAGTTTGTTCTAGGTCTGTGAAATATGCTGTTGGTATTTTAATGAGGAGTGCATTGAATCTATGGATTACTTTGGGTAGTATGGACATCTTGATGATGTTGATTCTACCAATCTATGAACACGGTATGTTCTTCCATCTCTTTATGTCTTCCTCTATCTCCTTTTTCAGTGTCCTGTAGTTTTCCACTTATAGGTCTTTTACCTCCTTAGTCAAGTTTATTCCCAGGTATCTTAATTTTTTTGGTGCGATGGTAAATGGGATTGCTTTTTTAATATCTCTTTCTGTAGGTTCATTATTGGTGTATAGAAATGCCATAGATTTCTTGGCATTAATTTTGTATCCTGCTACATTGCCGAATTCATTTATTAAGTATAATAAATTTTTGATGGAGTCTTTAGGGTTTTTTATGTACAGTATCATGTCATCTGCAAATAAGGACGGTTTTACTTCTTTTCCAATTTGGATGCCTTTTATTTCTTCTTCTTGTCTGATCGCAATGGCTAGTACTTCCAGTACTATGCTGAACAGTCATTTCATAATCTTAACAGATTAGTTCAGCCATTAAAACTAAGAAATTCCTTAGATCATTTCTTAATTTGGTGATGTTGTTAGTATGGCAACACACCTATAATATACAATTGTATCCTAACTAGCCATTGTTCTGTAAGAAATGGACTTATGGAGTATATAAGCCTCAGTGTCTGACAGATGACATCACGTGAACTCCCAGATTCACAGGGAATATGAAGATAATAAAAATGTTCCATTAATTACCTGTATTATACTTCACAGTAATTTTTTTACTCCATATCTGTCTTTTAGTAAAAAGTGTCATATCACTTACAATATATGATGTTAGTCTTTAATGAATTTGCATGAAAAGAAAATAAAAGCATGTTATTTGCAAAGTTTTAAGGCTTTTAGGGCTTAAACGGGGAATTTCAGAGGAGAAGAGAGAGAGATCATGATAAGGAGCCTCTTTATTTTCTAAAGGAATTAAGGCACACTGCTCATGGAACTTGACTCTCCAATAGTCTTCCTCTATGTCAATCATACCCACCTCTATACATTAAACATTTCTTTATGTTTGCTTTGGGAAAGCCTTACTTCCAAGAATGTCCAATTATAATTTAATGTCAAGGAAAGAAGGCAGAATATCTAAGTATTTTCAACAAGCCCAGTTTCAGAAACAATGAGACAGATGTTGGGCTAGCAAATTATGGGCCAAATCCAGATGCCCCCTATCTGTTATTGTATGATTCAAGAGCAAAAGATTTGCACATTCAAAAACTGCAAAAAAGTAAGATGCAAAAATGTTTATTAATCCATTAGTGAGAACCATTGCTTCAACAGTTGAGGATATTTTTTCTTGGTCTGCTAAACTTAAAATATTTAAGATCTAGTCCCTTACATAAAGACTTTTTTTTGACTCAGTGTCCATGAGTTTATGCTTTTAAGCAAGATAGAAAGTCTCTTAGTACTCTGTAATGTTTTTTCCTATAGAGAAATGATCAATATGCTTAAATTTATCAAAGGTTAGAGTCCTCTTTTTGAATTTTAATGGTGTTAAAGTTATAAAGTAGCTTGCCCCTAGATAAAATTTGGAATTTATAAATCTGAAAAGGAAATTTTTGAGTTGTCTAAGAGATTCTTTGAGGATCTTCTCATTTGGACTGAAGAAAAAATGATCCAGTTAACTCACAAAAACTACACATGGAAACCTTTTATACATTAAAAGATTTTGTATAATTACCTAGTGCTGAACCATCTAGTATTTTTCCCCTACACCAGTGGTTGGCAAACTGTGGCTCGCAATCCACATGCGGCTCTTTGGCCCCTTGAGTGTGGCTCTTCCATAAAATACTGATTTCTGCGCATGGGCCACAAAGTTTTAATATTATTCTTATATTAATTCTTAATAATAGATTCTCTGTTTCTTCAAGAGTAGAAATGGGGATTTCATATATGATAGGAGGCAGCTACGAAGACGGGATAATGAAAATCATTCCTCTTTCCTGCCAAATGTAAGCTTTCTATTTTTTTTTATTTTTTTACCAATGAGATTTTAATTTATTTATTTCTATGTATCCTTGTAAACTTTCTGTTTTAAATTTAAGCTTACAAGTCCTTCAGTGAAGCCTCCACCCTGTGAATGAGAAGAGTGGACATAATAAAAATTAATCACTTCTTCATTTGACAATTGACAAAAAGAAAATTCTGAGATATTCTAAATTAAATTACAGCAGGCCAGAGGATCAAAGAAAGAGGCAAGGAAGGGTTAATCAGTTAACAACTGAAGGGCAAAAACAACAAAAGACTGCCTACATTCCGGAGTGTATGTTGGAATTTTGAATAAACTTCCAGGTGGCTATTATATGATTATCCAATAGAGAATAGCCAGGCACTATTTTTCCTTACTGACTTTGCCCCTATCCCAGAACTAGCCCTGCTTCTCCCACTTCCCCTTACCTGTACCCAATGTAATTTTTTAAAAAACAACTTACATCTTTGTTACCCCTACTTTATGTATTAAAAAAAAATCCCAGCAACTCCAGGACAGTGGGTATGTGGCATTTTCCACATAGCACTGCTGCTGGTGGATTAGACTTCATGTCTCAGGGCATGATACTTTATGAACCAATAAAATATTTTCAGCCATTGAGATATATATATATATATATATATATATATATATATATATATATATATATATATATATTATGAAAGGACGTAATTTTCAAAGAAACAGAAGGAGATGCTTCTCCCTGAGGTCCTCATGTGACAACCACAGATATCCTCTGAGTTTTGTTGGATACCAGGTTCACCTCCTTTTTGGTCCCCATGAAGCCTTTGATCATGTACCACATTTTGTGCAGATGCACATGACTTTACTGGAATAGGGAGGGCAAATCCCTCAACAAAGCATCCATAGGCGGCTTGTCCAATATGTGTGGCATTTTGCCATGAGATGGGCTGTCCATCAAGTTTCAGTATCTTATGGAGGGGTTTCCTTTATTTGTCTGTCCATAGGAAGTGCTCATGACATGGCCAAAGAAGTAAAGTATTCATCTGACTGTTGAATTATTGATAGGATGCTCTCTGGCCAAATTTGGGCATAATTTGGCAGTTGTCCATAAGAATTTTAGATCGCCTCAACTGTGAATTCCTCTCAGGGCCTAACCTCACTCCTTTTGGTTGAAGTAATTGATTTGTAGTGGACTGGCAGTGTTCAGGTGTTAGCATGCAGCAGGATGCCACAGGCATTTGCTATAGTATGAGAGATTTTGCCCTCAGGAGGAAATCTTCACCTGTGGAAGGTTTCTGAAGATTTCCTGGGAGGTACGTGGCTTGGGGATTTTACTGAATGAGAAAGAATTTCTCTTTCTCTAAAGGAGGGGAGTTTCACAACAAGGATGGGGGAGTGAACAGTTTGCAGGAAATTTTTCCCTGGTTAGAAATACTAATTTTTTGAGTGTCCTTATGTTTTCTTTTTTGTGTGTGTCTGTTGTATTATTATCTTAAGAATAAGATTTCATAGGAGAACATAGGCATAAATCCTATATAAACCTATTGTCTGGGCTGGCCCATGCATAAGAAGTTGAAGATCTCTTATGGCTATTGAAACAACTTCACTGTGAGTTACATGAACATGAGGTAAAAGCTACTGCTAAAGGAATCTTAGAAACTGAGAACCAAGATTTAGCTAAAAGGCATGTAAAACAACAACAATAATATAAACAAACAAACATAAAACACCAGAGATTTTTTTTCTCATATTGAGAGTTGACATTTTATCTCTACCATTCATTTACTGGTTTGAATGCCTATTAAAATCCCACTGTCACTGGCCAGACAATGGATCCTTTGAATTGGAAAAACTTCTAAATTAAAAAAAAAAAATTTTGAGAGTTCTGGGCAAGATGGTAGATTAGGTAAATGCTGTACTCACCTCCCATGAGCTCAGAAAAATTACAACTACATTATAGAACAATAAACCTGGAGAAACATTTGAAGATTAGCTGAACAGGAGTCAAATAACTAAGAAAATAAAGAAGAAGCCATGTGTAAACTGATATGACAGGTGGAGATTAGAAACAGATTGGTCATACACCCACATGTGGAGGCTGAGAATAGAGAGAGATATCTTAGCTACAGAGGTCCCATACAAGGAGTGAGGGGTCCTAGCCCCACACTGGGTTTCCCAGCCCAGAGCACCACTGACAGGCAGAGGAGGACCCACAATATCTGGCAACAAAAATCATGGGGATTCTGTCTGTTTTGCTGAGACAGAAGGCTTCTGGAAACCCAGATGTCCTCTTAAAGTGCCCATGCATAGACTCACTCACTTACTGTGAGTGGTTTGCTGGAAACCTGAGACAGAGAGAAACAGTTATATGGATTAAAGGAGAGGGTTGGAATCAGGGTTGGAGTGACAGCAGCCTTGCTTCTGTGTTGAGTCCTCCTCCCACACAGCTGGCACACAGGTGCCATCTTTACTTTGTTGAGATCTCCATTCACATGGCCAAATATGAATCTGCATTAGACTGGTGAACACAATTCGCACCAACCTCAGGGCTTGCTGAGACTCAGCTCCAACTAATTAACACACTGCCAGAGGTTCTTTCAACAGTGGGTGAATAGCCTTGGTCCATGCTGTAGTCTTTCATGAGCACACTTAAAGGTCTGCAGGCCCCAGGCAGGTGGCAGTTAGCCACAGTGTGTACTGTTCCTTTTGCTGAGTGGCCACAGACTTGGCACTGGTGCCAAATCTGAATTGCATTAATATGGTGAACACAACTCATGCCACCCAGTGACTCCCTGAGACTCTGCTTTACCCAAATTGCATAATGTCTGAGGCTCTTTCAGAAGCTGAGCCTTAGGAGCATCCGATAGGTGGTGGCAGGACTTACAGTGCCCTGTGCCTTTTGTTGAGTAGCTACAAACCTGGAACTGGTGGCATGGTTCATGTAATGGCCTCTCCCATGGGCCTGCAGAGTCAGCACAGGCAGCTATTACCTGCAGATGACTTTATAGCTCAAACCAGGTAGCCCTGGGCTCGTCACAAACAGTGTCTGAACTTGGCCTGCATGAAAAACCATCCCAAGAGGTTCCAGAACCAACACAGAGTTGGCTTCAGACTTACAACAGAGAAAAACCAAATCAGCTTCACAAGTGGCATACCCAAAGAGTGGTCTCAGCAGGCACCAGAGCCTGGTAGGGTGAATTCTGCTCCATGGAGTCAGGTCTCACACAGGAACCTAAACTTGTGGTCATGGCTAATCCTCACAGCAGGCAGCCTGGAGGTCAATCCCACCCACATAAGTGCCAATAGTAATTAAGGCTCACTACAACAGGAAGGCACACACAACCCAGATAAGGGATACTCCTGGAATATCTGGCTCAATTGATAAGGAAAGCAAAACACTGGTCACCTACTACATAAGGCCACACTGCCAAGAAAGGGACACATAATAGATCATACCTAATACATAGAAGCAAACACATAGAGGCAGTCAAAATGAAGAGACAAAAAAAGATGCCCCAAATGAAAGAATAGGAAAAAATCAGAAAAACTATATGAAATGAAAGCAAGCAATCTACCAAATATATAGTTCACAACACTGGTTATAAGGATACTCGAGGAACTTAGGGGAAGAAGAAAGGAATTCCGTGAAAACTTCAAAAAAGTGATAGCATAAAAAGAACATAGAAACCATAAAAAGAACCAGTCATACAAATATAATAACTGAAATGAAAAATGCACTATAAAAAATCAATAGCAGATTAATGAAGCACCAAATTAAAACTAGAAAAAGAAAAAAATAATAAAATGAGGATATTTTAAGTGGCTTTTGGGACATCAAGTATAATAACATTCACATCATAGGAGTATGAGAAGAAGAAAGAGAGAGCAAGGAATTGGGAACTTATTTGAAGAAATAATGACTAACAAATTTCCTAACCTTGCAAAGGAAATTCAGAAAGAACAGAGAGTCCCAAACAAGTTGAACCCACAGAGGCTCACATCAAGACAGAACATAATAAAAATACAAAAGGTTAAAGACAAAAAGAGAATCTTAAAAACAGAAAGATGAAGGCAGTTAGTTACCTACAAGGGAGCTCTCATAAATTTGTCAGTTTATTTCTCAACAGAAACTTTATAAGCCAGAGGTATTAGCACAAAATATTCAAAACCAAGGACCAGAACCAAGACTACTCTACCCAGCAAGGCTATCATTTAAAATTTAAGGAAAGATAGGGAGCTTCCAAGACAAGGAAAAGCTAAATAGTTCATCACCACCAAATCAATATTACAAGAAATGTTAAAGGAAATTCATTAAAAACAAGGGGGGAAAACATAAATATGAATAATAAAATGGCAATAATTATGACATATCAATAATCACTTTAAATGTAAATGGATTAAATACTCCAATCAAAAGACATAACATAGCTGAATGGATAAGAAAAGAAGACCCATACACATACTGCCTATGAGACTCACATCAGAACAAGAGATACACAAAGACTGAAAGTGAAGAGATTGAAATAGATATTTCATGCAAATGGAAATAAAAAAGAAAACTGGGATAAAAATACGTACATCAGAAGAAATAGCTTTTAAAACAAAGACATAGTGGATTGTTTTAATAAGTGTTTTTAATCCAAATGGCATTGACATGAAACAGATAAAATTAATGCTATTTTACACTTTTATTGTATGTTGCTGATTTAAATAAAAATAATTTAAATTAAAAAATAAAACAAAGACAAACAACAAAAAAAGAACATTTTATAATGACAAAGGGATCAATCCAAGAAGAGGATATAATCCTTATAAACATTTAAGCACCCAAGGTAGGAGCACCTAAATATGTAAAGCAAGTATTGATGAACATAGAGGGAGATATCGACACTAATACAGTCATAGTAGGAGACTTTGATACCCCGTTTATATCAATGGGTATATTTTTCTGACAGAAAATTAAAAAGAAAACAGTGGCCTTAAATGACACATTATACCAGATGAATTTAATTTATATTTCTAAAGCATGTCTCCTAAAGCAACAAAATATACATTATTTTTAACTGCACATAGAACATTTTCCAGGATAGACCACATGTCAGGACACAAAACAAGCCTCAATAAATTTAAGAAGCTTGAAACCATATCAAGCATCTTCTCTGACCATAATAGTATGAAACTGGAAATCAATACAAGAAGAAACTGAAAAATATATAAACACATGGAGGTTAAATAACATGATACTAAAAATTAACAAGTTAACAATGAGATAAAGGAATAAGTCAAAAGATACCTTGTGACAAATTAAAATGAAAACACAACATCACAAAACCTACCAAACGTAGAAAATAAAAATATAATGTCATAAAACCTACAGGACACATGGCTGCAATATGGGCCTACCTCAAGAAACTTACACCTAAAGAAACTAGAAAAAGAACAATAAAAAAGACAAAGTGAGCAGAAGGAAGAAAATAATAAATATCAGAGTGGAAATAAATAAAATAGTATAAAAAACAATACAAAAATTCAATGAACCCAAAAGCTGGTTCTCTGAAAAGATAAACTAGATTGATAAACCTTTAACAAGACTTATGAAGAAAAAGAGAGCACAAAAATAAATAAAATCAGAATGGAAAGAGGAGAAGTAACAATTGACACCACAGAAATCCAAAGGATTATTTAAAATACTACAGAAAATTATATGCTAACATATTGGACAATCTGAAAGAAATGAATATATTCCAGAAAAAACATAATCCCCCAAGATTGAATCAAGAAGAAACGGAAAATATGAACAGACCAATTACTACTAATTAAATTGAATCAGTAATTTTTTTAAAAAAAACCTTCCAACAAAAGTTTTTGATCAAATGACTTCTTGGAACAATTTTATCAAACATTCAAAGAAGAATTAACACCTATCCTTCTCAAAATAGTCCCAGAAGTAAAGGAGGAGGGAAAGCTCCCAAGCTTATTTTACAAAGCCAATATTACCCTGATTCCAAAACCAGATAAAGACACTACAAAGAATGAAAATTATATCTCCGGTGAACATTGATTCAAAAATTCCCACCAAAAATTTATCAATCTGAATATAGCAATCCATTAAAAAGATCATATACAATGAACAAGTGGGATTCATTCCACAAATGCAAGGTTACTTCACGATATATGTAAGTCAATTAATGTGATATACCACATATAAAAATGAAGGAAAAAATCATATAATCATACCAATGGATTCAGAGAAAGCATATGACATAATCCAGCATCCATTTATGATAAAACTCTTAGCAGAGTGGGGATAGAGAAAAAATACCTTAAAGGTAATAATAAAGGTAATATATGACAAATCCACAGCGAACATCATACTCAAAGGGGGGAAAGCTAAAAGTATTTTTTGTTGTGATCAGGGAAAAGACAAGGGTGTCCATTTTCACCACTTTTATTCCACATTGTATTATAAGTCTTAGCCACAGCAATCAGAAAAGGCAAAATAAATAAATAAAAGACATCCAAATTGGAAAAGAAAAACAAGTAAAAGTGTCATTATGTACTTGTCAATGGCATACCATATAGAAAGAACCCTAGAGATTCCAATAAACTATTAGAACTGATAAATTCAGTAAAGTAGCAGGATACAGAATTAATATTTGTAAATCAGTTACATTTTTATACACCCTTAAAGGACTATCAGAAAGATAAATTAAGGACCAATCCCTTTTATGATTATACAAAAATATACATAGAAACAAATTTAACCAAGGAAATAAAAAAACCTGTACTTGAAAAATTATAAGACATTGAAGAAAGGAAGAAGATATAAATAAATGGAAGAATATACCATGCTTATGAATAGGAAGAATTAATAACATTAACATGCCCATGGTACCCAAAGCAATCTATAGATTTAATACAATCCCTATCAAAGTACCATTCCATTGCCTTTCTTCACGGAACTAGAACAAATAATTCTAAAATGTACATGGAACCACACAAAAACCTGAATAGCCACAATAAACTTAACAGAGATGAACAAAGTTTGAGGCATCATATTACCAGACATCAAACTATACTACAAGGCTACAGTAATCAAAATGGCATTGTATTGGCATAAAAAACACATACCTTGATGGAACAGAATAGAGAGCCTAGAAATTAACTCATACCTATATAATCAATTAAATATTTCACCAAGAAGGCAAGAACATACAATGAGGTAAAGATAGTCTATTCAATAGATGTAAGAAAAAATGCTCAACATAACTAATCATCAGACAAATGCAAATTAAACCCACAATGATATATCACCTCATACCTTTCAGAATGGCTATTATGAGTAAGTCAGAAAATGATAAGTGTTGGTGATGATATGAAGAAAAGTAGACCCTCATGCCTTTTGGGGGGAATTGCAAATTTGTGCTGCCACTATGGAAAACTGCTATAGAGGTTTCTCAAAAAATTTAAAAAAACACAATTACTTAATGAATAAGCAATTTAACTTCTTGATATATATTTGAAGAAATCCAAAACACTAAGTCAAAAAGTTATATGCACCCCTATGGTCATTGCAACATTATTTACAATAGCTAAAAAAAAATGAAAGCAACCTAAGTTCCCATGCAAAGATAACTGGATAAAGAAAATTTGGTACATATACAGGGTGTCCTAAAAGTTGTATACACACTATGTCTTTAGATTATTTTACATTTTGAAAATGAAATGTATTTTAATAAATGCTTTTATAATTATTCAAAATGTGTACACATTTATTAGGGGCACCTTATATATACAAATGAAATCTCACTTGGCCATAAAAGATGAAATCTTACCATTTGTTATAACATAAATGGACCTAAATGGTATTATGTTAAGTAAAATAAGTCAGACAGAGAAAGACAATTATCATATGATTTCACATATACATGAAATTTAAAGAACAAAATAAATTAACAAAAAAATAGAAACAGACTAATAGATACAGAGAAGAAACTATCAGATGGGAGTTGGGTTGCAGGGCTGGGTGAAAAAGATGAAAGGATTAAGAAGTACAAATGGGTAGTTAAAAATATTCTTGGGGATATAAAGTACAGCATATATAATATAGTCAATAATGTCATAACTATGAATAGTGTCAAGTGGGTACTAGATTTATGGGGACAGGGAGGATAATTTCATAAATTATATAAATGTTTAACCATTATCATGTATCCCTGAATCTAACAGAAACTGATTATCAACAAAAGAGTAGTTGGTAAAAAGTTGTCAAATTAAGACATATTTCATCCAAAACAATTTTAGAGAGCTCTCATGAAAACAGCTGCTTTATTTCTACATATAGAAAGAACATTTTTAAAAATAGAAAGAGATTAAAAACAGTGGCAGAGAAAGTGGATGCTACACAGACATGGTCCCAGGAACAAAGTGGAATTACAACTAAAATACCGAAAAACTTCCTGAATAATCAATGGAAGGCTCAGAGGAGAGAACCCTGGTACCTGAGAACTGAAAGTGGAGATCACATAGAGAATGGTAGGAGAGGTGAGCGCCCACGGACAGCCACTGAAGTTCTGGAGAGATATCTCAGCTGTGGGGAGTTGCCACTGAGAACTCTTGGATCTAATCCCCAAGCTTTGCCCCCCAGCAGAGAGCACCACAGCTGAGAAGGGTACCCACATAACATCTGGCAGTCAAAAGCAGCGGGATTGCTGTCTGCCAGGGAATGATGGCTGAAAATTCAGGCACCTTCTTAAAGGGCCAAAGCATAAAATTCACTGTGGAGCCACCCACCTTGTGCTCTGGCAGAGGGAGGGTGGAGTGGATTGCAGCCATGTGAGCAGAAGGCAGTAATGTGGACTCGGGGGTTAGAGCTCAGAAGGCAGACACCCAAGTTTCCTATGCTGAGTAATTTCCTCACATGTCACAGGACATCTTTCCCACACAGGCATTTGCCTTGCCTGGGAGGAGGACAGTTGCCCACCCTCCCCCCAATTGGAAAACACCTTGCCCTGAGACCACTTAAGAGACTAAAACTAACAATTAGGCTCTAGGCCAGGGGTGGGCAAACTTTTTGACTCAAGGGCCACAATGGGTTCTTAAACTGGACTGGAGGGCCGGAACAAAAGCATGGATGGAGTGTTTGTGTGAACTAATATAAATTCAAAGTAAACATCATTACATAAAAGGGTATGGTCTTTTTTTTTTTTTTTTAGTTTTATTCATTTCAAATGGGCTGGTTCCAGCCCGCGGGCCGTAGTTTGCCCACGGCTTCTCTAGGCAGAAGCAACTGCCCCAGCCTGTTAAACAAAAACAAAACTCAGCTGATTTCTCAACAGAAACTTTGCAGGCCAGAAGGGAATGGCAAGAAATATTCAAAGTGATGAATACCAAGAACCTACAACCAAGATTACTTTATCCAGCAAAGCTATCATTCAGAACTGAAGGTCAGATAAAGAGCTTCACAGATAAGAAAAAGCTAAAGGAGTTCATCACCACCAAACCAGTATTATATGAAATGCTGAAAGGTATCCTTTAAAAAGAGGAAGAAGAAGAAAAAGGTAAAGATACAAATTATGAACAACAAACATGAATCTATCAACAAGTGAATCTAAGAATCAAGTCAATAAATAATCTGGTGATCATAATAGAATCAGGGACATAGATAGGGAATGGACTGACTATTCTTGGGGGGGAAAGGGGTGTGGGAGATGTGGGAAGAGACTGGACAAATATCCTGCACCTATGGATGAGGACAGTGGGTGGGGAGTGAGGGCGGACGGGGGGGGCAGGAACTGGGAGGAGGGGAGTTATGGGGGGAAAAAAGAGGAACAAATGTAATAATCTGAACAATAAAGATTTAATTTAAAAAAACAAAAAAAAAAACAAAACAAAAACAAAACAAATAAACAAACAAAAAAAACTCTCTCCACACCTGATGACAATTGCCTGGGGTCAATTCAAGTTGGAAATCTATATGTCTGTAGGCACAGGTGGTCTCTGGAAGCTTTGAGTCTTTGCCTGATCTAATTAGTCAGAAACACCATTTGACACCATCCTACACTAGAGATCAAGAGTTGTAGAGGATCTACCCAATACATAGTAACAAACCCAAACAACCAAATGAGGAAACAAACAACCCCCAAATGAAAGAACAAGAGAATTCTCCAGAAGAAGAGACAAATGAAGCAGAGATAAGAAATTTATCTGAAACAGAGTTCAGAATAATGGTAAAGATGTTCAACAGCATGACGAAAGATATAGTAACTATGAAAAAAGAACACCTGGAAGCTCTCCCACTGCAGACACAGCGGACTCTC
The DNA here is from genome assembly GCF_014108235.1 of Myotis myotis. Classification (NCBI taxonomy): domain Eukaryota; kingdom Metazoa; phylum Chordata; class Mammalia; order Chiroptera; family Vespertilionidae; genus Myotis; species Myotis myotis. The sequence goes on along the minus strand of NW_023416346.1, from coordinate 101,271,674 downwards.
ATAGCCAGTTAGCCTGGAGGTCAAATCACCCCCGGTATTGCCGACAACAATCAAGGCTTAACTACAACAAGACTGCGCACAAAGACCACTAGGGGGTGCACCAAGAAAAGATAAAAAATGCGGAGACAAAGAAACAGGATGCAAATGTCAGAAATGGAAGATATAGAGCTCAAAACCACACTTTTAAGGTCTCTCAAGAACTGTCTAGAAGCCGCCGATAAATGTAGTGAGATCCTCAAGAAATCTAATGAGACCCTCGATGTTGTGATAAAGAACCAACTAGAAATTAAGCATACACTGACTGAAATAACGAATATTATACAGAGATCCAACAGCAGACCAGAGGAGCGCAAGAATCAAGTCAAAGATTTGAAATGCGAAGAAGCAAAAAACACCCAACCAGAAAAGCAAAATGAAAAAAGAATCCGAAAATACGAAGATAGTGTAAGGAGCCTCTGGGACAGCTTCAAGCATACCAACATCAGAATTATAGGGGTGCCAGAAGATGAGAGAGAGCAAGATATTGAAAACCTATTTGAAGAAATAATGACAGAAAACTTCCCCCACCTGGTGAAAGAAATAGACTTACAGGTCCAGGAAGCACAGAGAACCCCAAACAAAAGGAATCCAAAGAGGACCACACCAAGACACATCATAATTAAAATGCCAAGAGCAAAAGACAAAGAGAGAATCTTAAAAGCAGCAAGAGAAAGAAACTCAGTTACCTACAAGGGAATACCCATACGACTGTCAGCTGATTTCTCAACAGAAACTTTGCAGGCCAGAAGGGAATGGCAAGAAATATTCAAAGTGATGAATACCAAGAACCTACAACCTAGATTACTTTATCCAGCAAAGCTATCATTCAGAACTGAAGGTCAGATAAAGAGCTTCACAGATAAGGAAAAGCTAAAGGAGTTCATCACCACCAAACCAGTATTATATGAAATGCTGAAAGGTATCCTTTAAGAAGAGGAAGAAGAAGAAAAAGGTAAAGATACAAATTATGAACAGCAAATATGCATCTATCAACAAGTGAATCTAAGAATCAAGTGAATAAATAATCTGGTGATCATAATAGAATCAGGGACATAGATAGGGAATGGACTGACTATTCTTGGGGGGGAAAGGGGTGTGGGAGATGCGGGAAGAGACTGGACAAATATCCTGCACCTATGGATGAGGACAGTGGGTGGGGAGTGAGGGCGGAGGGTGGGGTGGGAACTGGGAGGAGGGGAGTTATGGGGGGAAAAAAGAGGAACAAATGTAATAATCTGAACAATAAAGATTTAATAAAAAAAAGAAAAAAGAACAGCTGGAAATAAAGAATTATATAACACAAATGAAGAACACATTGGAAGGAATCCACAGCAGATTAGGGGAAGCTGAGGATCGAATCTGTGAATTAGAAGACAGGATTGAAAAAGTCACTCAACTAGAGAACCAAAAAGATAAAGACAAATAAAAAACAGGAGGACAGATTAAGGGAGCTGTGGTCCAATGTGAAAACAACAACATTAGAATAGCAGGTGTTCCAGAAGAAGCATAAAGGGAGCGAGAACGTGTTCGAAGAAATAATTGCAGAAAAAATCATTAATCTGGTAAAGGAAAAAGTCACACAAGTTCAGGAGGCACTGAGAACCCCAAGCAAGAAGAACCCAAACAGGCCCACACCCAGACACATCATAATTAAAATGCCAAAATTAATGACAAAGATAGAATCTTAAAGGCAGCAAGAGAAAAGCAAACTATTACCTACAAAGAAGTTCCCATAAGGCTGACACCTGATTTCTCATTAGAAACTCTACAGGCCAGAAGGGAATAGCATTAAGTACTCAATGTAATGGAAAGTAAGAATCTGAAACCAAGATTACAATATCCAGCAAAGCTATCATTCACAATAGATGCTCAAATAAAGAGCTTCCCAACCCCCCCCCAAAAAAAAATATTAAAAAAGCACATCATCATCAAACCAGCATTACAAGAAATGCTAAAGGGACTGCTGTGATTAGAAGAAGAAACAGAGAGATACTTGAGCATACAGAATTAAAATGGCAATAAATAAGTACCTATCAATAATAACCGTAAATGTAAATGGATTACATGCTCCAATCAAAAGGCATATGGTAGCTGAATGGATACCAATACATGATCCAACTATATGCTGTGTATAAGAGACCAACTATATGCTGTGTATCAGAATAAAAGCCACACACAGGATGAGAGTGAAGGGATGGAAAAAATGTCCATGCAAATGGAAAAGAAAAAAAAAGCTGGAGTAGCAACACTCATATCTGACAAAATAGACTTTAAAATTAAGGCCACTAAAAGAAACAACAAAGGTCACTACATAATACTAACGGGATTGATCCAACAAGAGGATATAATCCTGGTAAACATATATGCACCCAAGAAAGGTACACCTAAATGTATAAAAAAAATTTCTAGAGTACTTTAACAGAGAGATCAACAACAATACAGTCATAATAGGGGACTTTAATACCCTGCTATCTTCACTGGATAGATCTTCCAGACAAAAACTTAACAAGGAAACAGTGACTCTAAAGGACACACTGGATCAGATGGATTTAATTGGCATTTATAGAACATTTCACCCCAAAGTTGCACAACAAACTTTCTTCTCAAGTGCACATGGGTCATTCACACAGATAGACCACATGTTAGGATACAATACAAGTCTCTACAAGTTCAAGATTACAATCATATCAAGCATCTTCTCAGATCACAGTGGAATGAAATTAGAAATCAACTACAGTAAAAACATCCCCAAACATTAAAATACATGGAAGCTAAATAGCATGGTAATAAACAATGAATGGGGTACTGACGAGATCAAGAAAGAAATCAAAAACTTCCTGGAAACAAATGAAAATGAACACACAACAACCCCAAATCTCTGGGACACAGCAAAAGCAGTCCTGAGAGGGAAGTTCATAGCACTACAGGCATGCCTCAAAAAACAAGAAAAATCAGCAATATATTATTTAACCCTACAACTTAAAGAACTAGAATGATAACAACAAGAAAAGCCCAGAGTAAGTAGAAGGAAGGAAATAATAATGATTAGAGCTCAAATAAAAAACATAGAGACTAAAAAAAATACAAAAAATCAATGTAACCAAGAGCTGGTTCTTTCAAAGGCAAAACAAAATTGATAAACCATTAGCCAGGCTCATCAAGAAACAAAGACAAAGGATGCAAATAAATAAAAACAGAAAAAAAAGTGGAGAAGTAACTACTGACACCACAGAAATACAAAGGATTGTAAAAAAATACTATGAACAACTATATGCCAACAAGCTGGACAATGTGAATGAAAGAAACAAATCCCTATCTTATATAATGAGAGAGAAATATGCAAATGAGGATGTCAGGATTGCTTGGCAGGGAGTGGTCCGGGGTGGTGGGGAGCTGGGCCTGTGGCCAGGTCCTGATCCTGTGGTGCCTCCTCTGGAGCTGGGGAGCTAATGACCGATGGGCTCCGGTCCTCCTCCAACAGCCCTTTCCAGCAGGCATGGGGTTACTGAGACCCAGGCCAGGCCTCTGGCCACATATCTACAGCTTGTAGAGACCGACTCTACCAGGCCACCTGGAGGCCATGTGGCTGGGCCTATGGGTGCCCGTTCAAGATGTGACAGAGAGGAGGTGTGGGAGGAAATCCAGAAAATGGGATGTGCGGGTTCAAGAGTCACTTCCTTTGGGCTTTGTCTTTGGTTTTGGTCCTTTTCTTTTGGGCCTGGAGCGCAAGCACTGCAGGAGAGTGGGATAGATGAAGGCTGAATGTGGAAGAAAGGAGGTGACCCAGGTGAGGGTGGAGACCTAGCAGCAGCGCGAGGCCCAACTGCTGGGCCACCTGAGGGGAGGCTCCCGGGCAAGCGCTGCAGCTTTGGCGAAGTGGCCGGCCAGGACGCAGATGGTCCAATGGGCACAGAGTAGTGCCTCACCGTCCCTCTATGAGGACACCCCACGCAGGCGCTGCGTTCACCAACAGGCTCTGGGTGACACCTGCAAATGCGACTACAACCTCTAACATCCTGGGCAAAGAACTGACCCTGTGTCCCTCTGGGTACCAGGCTTGCTAGGAGTGTGCTGTCACCAACGCCATAGATCAAAGGCAAAAATCTGGTGAGGCAGGGTGCATCGGAGGGGGCTTGGCCAGGATAGGGGGGCAGTGGGTGGGGATCTGCCTCGCCTGCAGAGAGCAAGGTTCTGCAGTGGCCCCAAGATGCCAGTTGGCCCAGTGGGGAACAAGGGGCATGGAAGGACGCCCGGGCAGAGGGGCGCAGACCTACAGCCCTGAGGCAGGGGTTGAGGGGCAGCACCAGCTCAGTAGAGGGGTGCCGTAGTTCAGGGTACCCAAATGACTGACACGATTCAGAGAAGCTCCAGGTGCTAACTAGGCCTCACCCGGGTGGCCTTTTCACTTCAGAGGCAGTGAATCTTGCTCCAGTCTTGGCCCAAAAGCAAGCCCGTGCCTGCCCTGCCCTACAGCAGCCTATGCCTATGCAGTGAGTGCAAAGCCTACCACCTGCTCCGGAGAAGTGGGGGCAGTTAATAATGGGGGCTGGCAGGGGAGGCATTTGGGGATGATTGTGCCTGTAGGGGAGAGCAGTTGGGGGCAATCAGGCTGGCAGGGAAGCAGTTAGGCGTCAATCAGGCCTGCAGGGGAGTGGTTAGGGGGCGATCAGGCTGGCAGGCAGAAGTAATTAGGGACAATCAGGTAGGCAGGCAAGGAGAGCAGTTAGGAGCCAGCAGTACTGGATTGTGAGAGGGATGTCCACCAAGGGGTCCCAGATTGGAGAGGGTGCAGACGAGGCTGAGGGACACCCCCCCATGAATGAATTTCATGCACCGGGCCACTAGTAAAAATATATCCCAAAACTGAATCAGGAGGAATCAGAAAACCTGAATAGGACAATAAAAACTGATGAAATAGAAGCATAAATCAAAAACCTCTCAGCAGCCCTTGTCAGTATGGCTCAGTAGATAGAGGGCCGGCCTACAGACTGAAGGGTCACTGGTTCAATTCTGGTCTAGGGCACATGCCTAGGTTGTGCAGAAGGCAGCTGATCAATTATTCTCTCTCATCATTGATGCTTCTATCTTTTTCTTCCATTCCCTTCCTCTCTGAAATCAATGAAAAAAATATATTTAAACAAACAAACAAAAAACTCCCAGCAAACAAAAGCCCAGTTTTAGGTGGCTTCACAGGGGAGATTTACCAACATTCAAGAAGAACTAACACCTATACTCCTCCAACTATTTCAGAAAATGCAAGAGGAAGGTACACATCCAAACTCTTTTTATGAGGCCAGTATTTTATCCTAATTCCAAAACCAGATAAGGAAACCACAAAGAAAAATAATTATGGGCTAATATCCTTGATGAATATAGATGCAAAAATCCTCAAAAAAATTAGCAAATCAGATCCAACAATATATTAAAAAGATCATACACATGACCAAGTCGGATTCATTCCAGAGATGCAAGGCTGGTACAATATTCCCAAATCAATAAACATAATAATTCACATAAACAAATTAAAAGACAAAAATCACATAATCATATCAATAGACTCAGAGAAAGCATTTGACAAAATCCAACACCCATTTTGGAGATAAACTCTCAGCAAAGTGGGTATAGAAGGACCATTTCTCAACATATTAAAAGTCATATATGACAAACCTACAGCCAACATCATACTCAATGGGCAAAAACTAAAAGCAGGAACAAAACTAAGAACAGGAACAATACAAGGATGTCTACTTTCTAACCACTCTTATTCAACATAGTACTGGAACTCCTAGCCATAGCGATATGACAAGAAGAAGAAATAAAAGGCATCTAAATTGAAAAGGAGGAAGGAAAGCTCTCATTCTTAGCAGATGACATGATATTGTACATCAAGCATGTCAAACTCGTGGCCTGTGGGCCGCATGCAGCCCACAATGAATATTTTTGCAGCCCAGCCAATATAATGGTATGTAAGAAACATCTTAATAAAAATTTTGTAACTTAATTTTTATAATATCCTGTTATACATAATCTATACTAATAAAAGGATAATATGCTAATTAGACCATACATCTTCCAGATGTCCTTCTTGACAAAGCCGCAACAGCTGCTGCTACGAGGGCCGGGCCCAAGCTCAGGCAGCCGTGGCAGTTGGCAGTGGCAACAGCAGAGGTGTGATGGGGGCGCTGCCTTCCCCTGATCATCCCAGTCACCTCCCACAGGGGGAGGCTAGAGGTAGCAACAGCGAGGAGGTGATGGGGGTGGTGCCTTCCCATGATCGGCTGGTTGCCTCCCACAGAGGGAGGTCAGACTGTGGCATAGGATACAAGCCATCAGTTAGATATCCCCTGAGGACTCCTGGACTGTGAGAGGGGGCAGGCCTGGCTGAAAGACTTCCCCCCCCCGTGCACAAATTTTCATGCATTGGGCCTCTAGTTCTTAATAATGAACTATAATGTTCACTAATGATTGATTACTATAATCATATTTTATTCATTTCCCTTAAGTGCCTTACACGCAGGTGCACCATTTCTTTCCATTAATATTATCAGTGAATATCTTAGTAGCCAATTGTCACATCATTAGTTTTGGACTGACTTATTTGGTGTGCAAAATAGGAAATATTTTACTTTTGGAGAGCAAGAAAAATAGGTTTATTTGCATTATGTTTATTAATTTGTGCAGTTATTCAGTATCTGGGAAGTTAATGCTTAAGAAAAAGTGTTAATTTTTATTAAAATGTTCTATTATGTTAACAATTACTCACTTATTTCAGCCCTTTGTACTCAATATGTCTCTATCGAAATAAGCTTATATTTCTATGAAAATTGAAGCTTTTTTTTATGGCCCACATAAAGTTATACCTTGTTTATTTGGCCCGTATTAGCCTTTGAGTTTGACATGCTTGTTGTATACAGAAAACCCTAAAGAATCCACCAAAAAAAACCCCAAAAAACTGCTAGATTTAATAAATGAATTTGGCAATGTAGCAGGATATAAAATCAACACATAAAAATTGATGACTTTTTTATACACCAATAATGAATTCTCAGAAAGAGAAACTAAACAAACAATGCTATTTGCCATTGCAACAACAACAACAACAACAACAACAATAATAACAAAATAAGATACTTAGGAATAAACTCATCCAAGTGGTAAATCTTGCACTTGGAAAACTACAGGACGTTGTAAAAAGAGATAGAAGAAGATATTAACAAGTGGAGGAATATAGTGTGTTCATGGATTGGTAGAATCCACATCATTAAAATTACCATACTACCCAAGGTAATCTACAGATTCAATGAAATCCCTATTAAAATACCAGCAGCATATTTCACAGAGCTAGAACTACTACGCTAAAAATTTATATGGAATCAAAAAAGACACTGAATAGCTGCAGCAACCTTGAGGAAGAAAAACTAAGTTGGGGGAATCAAAATACCACATTTCAAGTTATAGTACAAAGCTACTATGATCAAAACAGCCTGGCACTGGCACAAGAACAGGTATAGATATCAAGGGAACAGAACAGAGACCCCAGAAATCAACTTAAGTGATTATGCTCAATTAATATTTGACAAAGGAGGCAAGAACATGCAATGGAGTCAAGAGAGCCTCTTCAATTAATGGTGGGAGGATAATTGAACATATACGTGCAAAAACTGAAACTGGACCAACAATTTACACCATACACAAGAATAAACTCAAAATTGATAAAGTCTTAAATGTAAGTTGTGAAACCATAAAAATCCTAGAAGAAACCATAGGCAACAAAAATCTCAGACATCTCACATAGCAATATGTTTACAGATACATCTCTTAAGGCAAAGGAAACAAAAGAGAAAATAAACAAATGGGACTACATGAAAATAAAATGCCCCTGCACAGCAAAAGAAACCATCAACAAAATGAAAAGAGAGCCCATTTTATGGGAGAACATATTTCCCAATGATACATCGAATAAAGGGTTAATATCCAAAATATTCAAGGAACTCATACAACTTAACAAAAGGAAGACAAACAACCCAATTAAAAATATGAGCAAAGGACCTAAATAGACACTTCTCCAAAAAGGATATACAGATGACCAAGAGACATATGAAAATATGCTCAAAGTCACTAATCATCCTAGAGATGCAATCAAAATGACAATGAGGTATCGTCTCACACCTGTCAGAGTAGCTATCATCAACTAATCAATAAATGATAAGTGCTGGCAAAAATATGGTATAAAGGGAGCCCGGGTACAGTACTGGTGGGAATGTAGACTGGTGCAGCCATTATGCAAAACACTATGGCGTTTCCTCAAAAATTTAAAAATGGATCTGCCATTTGACCCGGTGATCCCACTTCTAGGAATTTATCCTTAGAAACCCGAAGCACCAAACAGAAAGAATGTAGGCACCCCTATGTTCACAGCAGCACAATTTACAATCGCTAAGATCTGGAAACAGCCCAAGTGCCCATCAGTAGATGAGTGGATAGAAAAGCTGTGGTACATTTATATCATAGAATACTATGCAGAAGTAAAAACGAATCTCTTACCCTTTGAGACAGCATGAAGGGACCTAGAGAGTATCATGCTAAGTGAAATGTGTCAGTCAGAGAAGGACAAGTATCACATTAAGGGGGCTAGTCACTAGGGTGAGGAAGCCAGGCGCTGCTACGTGATGTCATTACCCGACAAACACAGTCACCATATCCGGGCTGGGCTGCGCTGTGAGCCGCATTTTACTTCATGGCAGCATTGGCTGTGATTTGGTAGGCTGTTGCTCTGGAGTGGTGGTGGGGCCTGTGTCCCACTTGGGGGAAGCCAAGCGTTGCTTTGTCAGCACCAGATCTGCACTGCTGTTTCTCTGTAAATGGCCAGTGCGTGTCACAGCAGCTCCTGCATTGAGTGTCTGTCCCCTGGTGGTCAGTGTGCATCATAGCGACCGGTCAGATGGGTGGAGGGACACAGCATATTAGCCTTTATATAGATATAGATAGATATAGATATAGATATAGATATAGATATAGATATAGATATAGATATAGATATAGATATAGATAACAACAATAAATTGTTTAAAAAATAGGAAGAAATATAACAACCTGTACTATGCTTTTATAATTTACTATCTCAGCTTCTCTTTGGTTCTACAAATTTTAACAAAAAAACTAGTGTTGTCTAGTAGTTGAGCATTGGCCCATGAACCAGGAGGTTATGGTTCAATTCCTGGTCAGGGCACATGCCCATTTTGCCAGCTCAATGTCCAGTAGGGGGTATGTAGGAGGCATCCTGTTGATGATTCTCTCTTATCACTGATGTTTCTATCTCTCCCTCTCCCTTCCTGCCTCTGAATTCAATAAAACAAAAAACAAACAAACAAAACCATATCTGGTTGAGGGGAAATGTTTAAGAAAGTGTTGGCAGGGAGAAAATAAGATAAACAACTTTAATAAATAAATTAAATAAAGTAATATTTATAGAATTATGAAAGATGTAATGTTTAAAAAGGTAAATTAGTTGTCTCTACTTGAATGTTCTAATATGAATGGACATTACGTTTATTTTGGAAACATTTCTCTCTCCCCAGTATGGCAGAATAAAATTCTGTTGAAAAAATTTTAGTGGAATTTGTAGAAAGAAATATAGGAATCAATAGAAATTGGGCTTTTTATTGAAATGATTTTGTTTCTTTCACCTGATTGGAAACCATTTCCCCTACCAAGGATTGTAAAACAGAAGACATGTAAATCTTCCCTTCTAAGAAAGGGAGAATCTTTAAGGCAGCAAGAGTAAAGCAATTTGTTATCCACAAAGGAACTCCCATAAAGTTGACAGCTGAATTCTTATCAGAAACTCTACAGGACAGAAGAAAATGGCATGAAGTAATCAAGGTAATGAAAAGCAACTATCTGAAACCAAGACTACTATATCTAGCAAGGTTATCATTTAAAATAGATGGTGAAATAAAGAGCTTACCAGACCAAAAAAAAAAGTCTAAAGGAGTTTATCACCACCAAGTCAGTATTGCAAGAAATTCAAAAGGACTTCTGTAATAATAAGAATAGCAAGGGAAACATAGCCATAAAGAATTAAAATGGCAATAAAAAAGTACCTATCAATAATAACCTTAAATGTAAATGGATTAAAAGTTCCAATCACACATGTTAGCTGAATGATTACAAAAACATGACCCACATAAATATTCTGTCTATAAGAGATCCATCGTAGAACAAAAGACTCACACAGGAGGAGAGTGAAGGGATGGAAATGAAAAGAAAGCTGGGCAGCAATATTCATATCTGACAAAATAGAATTCAAAATGAAGGCCATACCATAAACCATAAAGGTCACTAAATAATACTAAAAGGATCAATCCAACAAGATGATATAACCCTGGTAAACATATATGCACCCACTATAGGAGCAAGTAAATATATAAACACTTCTAGAGGACTTTAAGGGAGAGATCAACAGTAATACAGCCACAGCAGAGTATACATTCTTCTCAAGTACATGTGGGTCATTCTCAGAGATAGACCATATGTTAGGACAAAAAAAACAAGTATCTACAAGTTCAAGTAGATTGAAATTATATCAAGCATCTTCTCATATAACAATGGAATAAAATTAGAAATCAACTACAGGAAAAACAGTCAAAAACTTTCAAACACATGGAGGATAAAAAGCATGTTATTAAACATTGAATATGTTACCAATGAGATCATGAAAGAAATAAAAAAAACGTTTTGAAAACAAATGAAAATTAAAAAATAATCACTGAGAATCTCTGGGACACAGGGAATGCAGTCCTGAGACGGAAGTTCATAGAACTACAGGCCTATCTTTAAAAGAAAAAAAAAATTAATAATAAACAATTTAACTCAATAACTTAAAGAATTAGAAAGAGAACAAAAACAAAAGCCCAGAGTCAGTAGAAGGAAGGAAATAATAAAGATTAGAGCAGAAGTAAATGACATAGAAACTAAAAATATTACAAAAAAATCAATGAAACTGAGAGTTAGTTCTTTGAAAAGATAAACAATATTGATGAACATTTAGCCAGACTCCTCAAGAAACAAAAAGAGAGGAAGCACATAGATAAAATAAGAAATTAAAGTGGAGAAGTAACAACTGACACTACAGAAATACAACAGATTGTAAGAAAATACTATGAACAACTACATGCCAACATGCTAGAGAATGTGGATGAAATGTACAAATTCTTATAAAAATACAATCTTCCAAAACTGAATCAGTAAGAATCAGTAAAACTGAATAGGCTAATAACAACTGATGAAATTGAAACAAAAAAAACACAAAAATCCTCCCAGCAAACAAAAGCCCTGGTTTGGATGACTTCACAGCACATTTGTATCAAACATTAAAAGAAGAACTAATACCTATACTCCTCAAATGATTTCAGGAAATCCAAGAAGAAGGAACAATTTCAAGCTCTTTCTATGAGTCCAACATAATCCTAATTCCAAAACCAGATAAAGACACTACAAGGAAAGAGAATTATAGGCCAATATCTCTGAAGAAAATAGATGCTAAAATCCTCAACAAAATAGTAGCAAACCAAATCCAGCAATATATTAAAAAGATCATATACCATGCCCAAATGGGATTTACTCCAGGGATGCAAGGCTGGCATAAATACATTTCACATAAACAAATTGAAAGACAAAAATCACATGATCATATCAATAGATACAGAGAAAGCATTCAACAAAATCCAATACCCATTTTTATAAAAACTCTCTGCAAAGTGGGTATAAAAGGATCTTATCTGAACATAACAAAGGCCTACAGCGAACATCAGACTCAAGGGTAAAGAACTAAAACCACTTCCCGTAAGAAAAGGAACAAGACAGGGATGTCCACTTTTACCACTCTTATTCAACACAATACTGGAAGTGCTAGCCATAGTGATTAGACAAGAAGAAGAAATAAAAGGCATCCAAATTAGAAAGGAGGAAGTAAAACTCTCATTATTTGCAGATGATGTGATACTGTACATAGAAAACCCTAAAGATTCCACCAAAAAAACTATTAGATTTAATAAATGAATTTGGCAATGTAGTAAAATACAAAATTAACACCAAAAATCTATGGCATTTTTATACACTAATAATGAACTCTCAGAGAAACTAAAAAAAAAAAAATCTCATTTACTATTGCAACAAAAAATGAAGATACTTAGTAATGAACTCAACCAAGGGGTAAATGTCTTGTACTCATAAAACTACAGATAAAGTCAGATAGAAACAAGTGGAAGAATATACCATGTTCATGGATTGGTAGAATTAACCTCATTAAAATGTCCATACTTCCAAAGTAATCTATAGTTTTAGTGCAATTCCTATTAAAATACCAACAGTATATTTCACAGATCTAGAAAAAAATAACTCCAAAAGTTTACATGGAATAAAAAAAGACCCCAAATAGTCACAGCAATCTTGATAAAGAAGAACAAAGCTGGAGGGATCACAATACCAGATATCAAGTTATAATACAAAGTCACCATAATCAAAACAGCCTGGTACTGGCACAAGAACAGGCATATAGAAGAATGGAACAGAACAGAGACCTCAGAAATTGACCCAAGCCATTATGCTCAATTTATACGTGACAAAGGAGGAAAGATCAGTGGGGAAAAAATGGGGATATCTGTAATACTTTCAACAATAAAGATAATGTTTTTTAAAAAGCTGTGGTTCATTTATGCTATGAATTCTATACAGTGTAAAAAAGAAAGATTCCGTACCCTTTGAGACAGCATGTAGGGTCCTGGAGAGTATTATGCTAAGCAAAGTAACCCATTCAGAGAAAGACCAAGTATCACATGATCTCACCCATATGTGGAATCTAATGAACATAATAAATTGATGAACAAAATAGATCTAGAGACATAGAAGCATGAAACAGACTGATGAATCTCAGATGGAAGGTGTGGGTGGGTGGGTGAGTGGAAAGAGATCAACCAAAGAACTTGTGTACATATGAACACAGAAACTAGTATGGTGAAGGCCTGTGCTGGTGCCAGAGTGGGCTCGAATTGGTCAATGGGGTAAAAAAATGGACATATGTAATACTTTCAACATAAGGGATTCAAAATACATTTAAAAAGATTATTGTCTTTGTGTTTAGTTTTCAAAAGTTTGATTATGATGACTCTTGATTTGAATTTCTTTAGGTTTATCTGTGTGTGGTTTATTCAGCCTTTTGAATCTTTACATTTGAGTCTTTTGCTAAATTTGGAGGTTTTTTTAGTCCTCTCCTGTTTCTCCTCTCCTTTCAAAACTCTACTAATGTGAATATTATATATTTTCTTATAATTTCTAAAGTCTCTGCTCTCATGTTTATTGTGTTTCTCAGTTGTTTTCCTCTCCGTTATTCAGATTAGTTAATTCCCTATTGTTCCGCTTTCAAGTTTACTGGTAACTTCCCTTCATCCCTTTCAATCCATTATTGAACAGATCCATTTAGCTTTCTTTTTAAGGTATTGTAGTTTTCAAATTTTAAAAATTCCATTTTGTTCTTTGCATATCTTATATTTGTTTGGTGAAATTTTCTGTTCTTTCATTTGTTTCTAGCATGTTGGTAATGATTTGTGAAAGCACTTGTATGATGGCTCTTTTAAAATCTTTTTCAGATAATTTATCATCTCTGTCACCTAATAACATGGTGTTGGTGTCTTTGTCTTTTCTCACTCAAGTGAGAGTTTCCTGGTTCTTGATATGAGTGATTTTCTTTTAAATTTACACCCTGAAATTTTGTGTATTATATTATGAGACCCATATCTTATTAAAAACCTTTATTTTAGCTGCTTTTTGCTGATACCATTCCCTCAGAGGAAGAAATAATGCTGACTCATTACTACTGAAATGAAATGTTGACTCATTTGTTAATAGAAATCTAGGTTCCCCTCTAGACATCTATTTGTATATGAGGTGGGGGTAAATCCTTATTACTTCCCACAGAGATAGGAGTTCTGTCTTTCTACCATGCATCTGCTAATAACTCTCCAGTTGTGAGCAGAGTGCCTCATTACTGCTCCATAGGTAGCTCCCATTGACATTGGGAGTAACCAGGGTGGCTTCATATTTCTTGGAAAGTAGTGAAGTTCTGACTACGCTAACTCTGATATCATCCCAGTTTGGAGGAAAGAGGTGCCTGGTTAATGCTGAATGAGGTTAGAAGTCCAGGCTCGCCATGTGGTCTCTGCTGACACTATGGAGGGGGAAGACTTTTTACAGCTAAGCAAGGATGAAAATCCAAGAATCCTCCACTTGGCCATCTCTGACATCACCCTAAAGTATGGTGGCTGGGGAGCCTTTCTACAGCCTGGTAAGGGTTTAATTCTAGATTTTCCACTTGGCATTTGCTGGCATGCATAGGGGATTAGAGGTACTATGTTTTCTGTGATTTTTGGTTGGAGAAGAGCAATTACATTACTAAATGTTTGTGTTTTTTTAATGGGTTGCCTCTTTCTTGGTCCTTTGTCTAGAAAAAAAGATAATTTTGTTGGGCTATTTTCTTTTATTTGCTCCCAGTGACATTTCTGGTTTTTCAGCATATACTGCTCTAAGAATAGGATATATGAGGTTAAAAGAAACCTAGAGAACTTACCAACTTGTCATTTCTTGGGTCCTGAAATCTCTAGCCACTCTGCTTTCTTTTCTCCACTCTGCAGTCTTCTTACGTGTAATCTTATAATATCCAGGGTATGTCTATTTTAATTCTACTTTCAAAAAAAGAAGACTTTTAGCTTATTTTATATGTTATTAGGTGTTATTAAAACACAAACAAGAGTAACTAACATGTTTGCATGTGTGTATATAAAAAGAGAGTGAGTGTTATATCTGGGTGTTTTCTGAGGCACCCCAAAATTTTCAGGCCCTACACTGGCAGTGCATATTTATTTTAAATTTGGAACTTATTTCTCAGTGTACTTCTATATGCCATACTTAAATAAATGCTACTGATTAGAAGAAATGGCACAAAACTGTATGCTGCCTGGAAAAATGAATGAAACATAGTAGCTACATTTTGCATATCTAAGGAGTAGCATTATTCTTTATAGAGGGTTTGGAGATGAGAATACTTTGTCTTACCTGACACCATAAGATAGCCTTTCGAGTCCCATTATGCGGCATTTTAGGCAGAGTTCAGCTAGAATTTATACCAAAATATTTGGAAAGCCTTAATTTTGACCTTACCCACAAATTTAGCACTAGAGCCAAAGCCTTAAATGAAGTCACAGTAATGCAGTAACCCTCTCCTCTTAGTATCTTGAGGAATTGATTTGTTTCGTAATTCAGCATCATAGCTTTTGATGGAAAAGTATTTAGTGTTACAACAGTTTTTACTGATTTGTTTTTCTGACTCAATCTTTGAAATCCAATCTTATTAACTATTTCTGACCTTGCTATATGTTTTGGAAATTATTACTCTGGGTTGTACCTTAATTATAATGAATCCGGCCATATCAAATCATCAGGAAGACCCAAAGATTCCTTGAGAGAAAATCAGGTTAGTTCTGGACTTGTAGAGGCTATGGAGCAATGTTGTTCCATTTGCTTTCAATTCTCACATATCATAGATTAGCTTAAGGGTTTGACAAACAGAAGGTGAATTTTTGCATACAAAGAAATGTAAATATTTTTATCTTTATGTGAGACACAAATTACTCTTTGATTCTGAAAAAACACAATATATATTTCTCAACTAGGACACATGTGTAAATTTAACTCTAAGATGAAAGAATATTGGAAGATAGAGCTGCCTTATTGATTGGATACAGAAAAGTGACCACCGGATCTTTTCTAGAGAAAAATACAACTCTCACAAGGAATAAACTGTGCTAGAATTCTTATGTTCAAAGAAACAGTTATAATTAATTAAAATGTAAAGTGTATTTAGATGTAAAGAAATTTGAGATAGTGGACGCCCTCCAACCAACTGAGCCACACTGGCCAAGGCATGAATAAAATTAAATGAGTTGTTCCCCCCCCCCCCGCCCCCAACATTTTCAGGGATCTGGAGTACAGAAATATGAAGTCAAGTAGATTTGAGATATTCTAAACAACTACTATATGAAAATTAACTTTTTAGCCTTCATTATATTATAACACAAAACTTATATCATTTTGCCTGGCCATAGCGGCTCAGTGGTTTAACTTAGACCTATGAACCAGGAGGTCACAGTTTGATTCCCGGTCAGGGCATATGCCCAGGTTTCGGGTTTGAACACCCAATCGTGCAGGAGGCAGCCAATCAATGATTCTCTCTCATCATTGATGTTTCTATCTCTCCCTCTTCCTTCCTCTCTGAAATCAATAAAAATATATTTAAAATATTTATATCAAGTTTAAAATATGAGCAAATACAGCTCAATATTACACACTTTGTTACCTTTATTGAATATTTTCATATACTTATTCCCCCCACTATTCATAAGATCCTGTGTTATACATGCATATTTAAAGATGTCCAATATGCCCCTCAGGTCTCTGCATAGCACACCAAAATATTGACAGCCAACTATTAAATATTCATGGCTTTTCACAGGAAATCTCTATAAATAATTTAACAAAATTCTCAAGGGGGAAATGTGTCAATATATTCAACCTTATTCTAAAAATCTGAATGACTAAAGCGTGGTAGGAGAGAAACTCAACTGAGGCTAGGTAATTTTTAATTTGACACAAGAAGGGCTATATCACAAGGGGAGTAAGAATCTAGGAGTTATACCTGCTTCTCTGACTCCATCATTGCCCTATCATTTGTTTTCCACATCATAACCCAAATGACATTTCTAGAGCTAAAATCAGACATTTTGCTGATTAAAATTCTTCAGTGACATCCTAGCCCTTTAAAATCAAGACCACACTTCTTACAACATGAAATATGAAGCTTTTGATAATCTAATTCCTTCCTGCTTACTCTTTAATGTCACTTCTTTCCACCAATATCCTTTACCCCTCAGTCCCACCTTAAATCAATTGTTGTCAGGATAACTCACACTTATCCTTCAGATCTCTTCTTAAAGATCACTTCCTCAAGGTCTTTGTCTGTGACCCCCTCAAATTATATAAAATTCACTATTTATACTCTTTAATATGAGCCTGTACTTTTCTTTCAGAATTCTTGCTTATATTACAATTGTTGATTGTATGTCACCCCATGATAAAGAGTATTCTATGGGGATAGGGGTTTTTTTTCACTGAGTTAATCTAAATATGTAGCCTAATTCTTGGAATTAATAGGTGCTCAATAAATATTTTGTTGGAGAATTCCAAAATGACAGTGTAGTAAGTGGAAGCTACACTGATAAACTCCCAGGACCAAACTGGAATTACAACTAAATACAGAAAAACCATCATGAATAATCAATTAAAGACTACCTAGAGAGAATTGTGATAATCAAGGACGAAAAGTGGAGACTGCATAGAAATTGGTAGAAATTGTGAAGGTCCCAAAGGGCTAGCTGGGTTCCCACAAACAACAGCTGAAGTTCTGGAGGGATATCTCAGCTGTGTGTGTGTGTGGGGGGGTTCCCACTGAGAACTCTGGGGACTAATCCCAAATCTTGGCTCCCCAGCCCAGAGCACCCTAACTGAGAAAGGTACCCACATAACATTTGGCTGTGAAAAGCATCAGGGTTGTTGTCTGCCAGGGAGAGAGTGCTGGAAATGCAGGCACCCTCTTAAAGAGCCAATGCACAAAATCTTGTGTGCAGCCATTCAACATGGCTTTCGAAGAGGGAGGGTAGAGTGGACTGGAACATTGTGAGCAGAAGCCACGGTTGGCAGTCCTGCGGTTAACCTTAGAAGGCAGGCACCCCGGTTCCCTGTGCTGAGTCATGCTCTGATACTGTAGAGGACATCTTTCTCAGGTGAACCTTTATCATCCAGGAAGTTTTTGCCCCACCCAATTAGAAAACCCTTGCCCTACCCTGTGGAGTTTCTGAGACCCATTAAGAGACTGAGAATAATAATCAGCCTGCAGGCAGAAACAATTGCCCCACCTTATTGGAAAACCTCTTGCCCCACACTGAGGTCCATAGTCAGAGGCTGTTCAAGACTGCATAACAATCAGATGGCAGGCAGAAACTGGTCTCTGGAGGCATTAAGTCTTTACCTGATTTAATTAAGGCCAGGGGCTAGGAAAAGCAGACCCTGGTGCATATCTTGGTCCTTTACAAATGCACCCAGCCCCAGCAGAGAGTACCATAAGCTGTGGATTGCTGATAGCTTCAAACAGGGTACCCAGGGCCGGTAAGAAACAGTGTCTGACATTTTCCTGCACTAGAGATTGGGAGTCATAGCAGACCTACCTAATACATAGACAGAATCACACACAGGTTGCCAAAATCAGGAGACAAAAAGACAAGCTCCAAATGAAAGAGCAAGATAATTCTCCAGAGGAAGAGCTAAATGAAATGGAGATAAGACACATATCAGACATAGAGTTCAGAATAATGATGGCAAGGATGCTCAACAACATGAGAAAAGATATAGTAACTATGAAGAATGACATAGCACTAATAAAGAACACAGTGGAAGGAATTCACAGCAGATTATGGGAAGCAGAGGATCAGATCAGTGAATTAGAAGGCAGAGTAGAAAAATCAGAGAACCAAAACAAACAAAATAACAACAACCCAAAAAACAATTAGAAAACAGAGGACAGCTTAAAGCAGCGGTTCTCAACCTGTGGGTCGCGACCCCTTTGGGGGTCAAACGACCCTTTCACAAGGGTCGTCTAAGACCATCGGAAAACACATATATAATTACATATTGATTTTGTGATTAATCACTATGCTTTAATTATGTTCAATTTGTAACAATGAAATTGGGGGTCACCACAACATGAAGAACTGTATTAAAGGGTCGTGGCATTAGGAAGGTTGAGAACCACTGGCTTAAAGGATCTATGAGACAACATGAAAAATAACAATATTCACATCATAGGAGTGCCAGAGGGTAAGAAAGTGAACAAGAGGTAGAGAACATGTTTAAAGAAGTAATGGCAGAAAATTTCCTTAACCTAGGGAAGGAAAAAATCACACAAGGTCAGAAGGCACAGAGAGTCTCAAGCAAGAAGAATACAAACAGCCAAGACATATCATAATTAAAATGCCAAAAATTAAAGGCAAAGAGAGAATCTTAAAGGCTATGAGAGGAAAGCAATTTGTTAACTCTACAGACCAGAAGGGAATGGCATGAAGTATTAAAGTAATGAAAAATAAGGATCTGAAATCATTATTACCATATCCACCAAGGCTATCATTCAATATAGATGGTGTAATAAAAAGCTTCCAAGACCAGAAAAAAAGAGATAAAGGAGTGTATCACCACCAAACCAGCACTGCAAGAAATTATAAAAGGCACTGCTGTAATGAGAAGAAGAAATAGAGAGAGAGAAAAAACACACACACATAGGTATAAAGAATTAAAATGGCAAATAAATAAGTATCTATCAATTATAACCTTATATGTAAATAGATTAATGCTGGAAGCTGGTCCATCCTTGCTGCTTGACACAGTCACTGCAGGGAAGAAACATCTGCACAGCATGTTTCAAGGGACCTGGTGTATATGGCATACTGTTCTTAATATGTTTGCTCCCCTTCTTACAGGTATGTGTTTTAACCAAGGTCACCTCTCAGAGAGAGGTTGTTTCCCCAGGTAGGGATTTTCCCCTGAAGTTAGGGAGGGAATAAAACCCCTTAACTATGTGCCAGGAGGGTAGTTAATCACTTTAACTACGAACAATCACACTTAAGCTACATAATCTTTACTCCCTGGAATGGAGATAAGAAACGCCCTAACCTTTGGAATAGAGATTGATAGGATTGGAATCTACTGGTATAAATACAGATGTAACAAGACAACAGGACTCAGAACCTAGAGACAGAACCAAGCGAGAGAACATGGCAAAAGATCCTGGACAGAACCTGGTTACACAACTTGGCTAGAGAACCTAGACAGAACATGGCAGGAGAACCTGGATAGATATCTTTGGACAGATATTTGCAAAAAAAAAAAAAAAAAAGAAACTAGACCACAACTTACATGATACACAAGAATAAACTCAAAGTACTTAAATATAAGTCAAGAAATCATAAAAATCCTAGATGAAGCTATAAGTTGCAGAATCTCAGAAATATTTCATAGCAATATGTTTGTGGCTACATCTCCTGGGTCAAAATAAACAAATGGGACTACATCAAAATAAAAAGCTTCTGCACAGAAAAAGAAACCGTCACCGAAATGAAAAGGTAGCCCACTGTATGAGGGAACATTTTTGGCAATGATACATCTGATTAAGGGTTACTATCTAAAATACTTAAGGAACTCATACAATTTAACAAAAGGGAGACAAACAATTGAATTAAAAATTTGGCAAAGGACCTAAATAGATATTTCTCTCAAGGGGATATACAGATGGCCAAGAAACATGAAAAAATGCTCAAAGTCACTGATCATCAGAGAGATATAAATTAAAATGACTGAGGTTTCACCTCACTCCTGTCAGAATGGCTATCATCAACAAGTCAACAAATGTCAAATGCTGGTGAGGATGAGGAGAAAAGGGAACCCTAGTACACTGCTGATGAGAATGTAGACTGGTGCAGCCATTCTGTAAAAACAGTATGGTGTTTCCTCAAAATATCAAATATGGAATTACCATTTGACCCAGTTACCCCACTTATAGGAATATCTCCTAAGAAAACCAAAACACCAATCAGAAAGAATGTATCCTCTCCCCACCCCTCCCCCCAACCCCCGCCGTATGTTCATAGCAGCACAATTTACAATAGCTAAGATCTGGAAACAGCCCAAGTATCCTTCAGTGGATGAGTGGATAAAAATGCTGTGGTACATTTACACCATGGAATACTATGGAGTGGTAAAAAAGAAAAATCTCTTACTCTTTGAGATTGTATGGAGGGACCTGGAGAGTATCATGCTAAGTGAACTGAGTCAGTCAGAGAAAGATAAGTATGATCTCACTCATATGTGGAATCTAGTGAACAAAATAAACTCATGAACAAAATAGATCCAGAGACATAGAAGCATAGAACAGACTGATGGATCTCAGAGGGAAGGCAGGGGTGGTGGGTGGGTGGGGAGAGTTTAACCAAAGAACTTATATGCATATATGCAATAATGTGGTGAAGGCCTGGGGGTGGTTCAAGGTGGAGTTGGTCAATGGGGAAATAAAGGGGAACATCTGTAAAATTTTTCAACAATAATGATAAATTTAACATAATAAAATGGGCAAAGGATGAATAGGTATTTTCCCCAAGAAGACATACAAACAACCAATAGGTATTTGAGAAGCTGCTCAATATCAGTAATCATTAGTGAAATGCAAATCAAAGCCACAATTAGCTATCATCTCACACCTGTTAGAATAGCTGTTATCAAATTTTCAACAGATTACAAGTGTTGGTGAGGATGTGAAAAAACAAAAAACAAACCTTTATATAATTTTGGTGAAAATATAAATTGTTCCAGCCATTATATAAAACAGTATGGAGGTTCATCATTAAACTAGAAATAGAACTACCATATGACCCTTCTGTTTGCCTGACCCTGGCCTTTTAAACCCATCCCCCTCCCCCATCGCCCCTAGTCAGCCGGAAGCAGTCAGAAGGAGTCCGCGTCCCCTATCACCAAAAGGCCGGGATGTTAGGTCAGAGAGAGCACAGGATGGATACATGCAGATGTGTGAGGAGATAATGGACCCTCCCTGGAATTTCAAACAGATCAGCATGCCAGACACAGATACTGGCCCCTCCCTGGAATCCACACGACCCCCACACAGATACTGGCTCCTTCCTGAATACCCTGCTGACTCCCTGTGGTGGGGACTTCCTCAGTTCATGCCCCCGCCCCTCACCCAACCTCAGTATAAAACAAAGTGCCCCCTCCCTGTGGGCGCGAATCCACCAGGCCCTGTCTTTGGGGTTCGTGGGTCGCCCGGGACGCAGATTAAAACCTTTTCCTTTTCTCCTCTTTAACCATTTGGTTCTCTTTGTTCTCTATGCCGCTTCCTGAGCCACCTAACCTAACACCTTCAATCCCACTTCTGAATATTTATACAAAGGAATTGAAATCAGAACCTTGAAGAGATATCTGCACTTTCATATACATTGCAACATTATTCAAAATAGGCAAGGAATGAAAACAATCTAAATTTCCATTGATAGATAAAAGGATAAATAAGATGTGTTATATGCCTAGATTTGAATATTATTCAGACTTACAAAAGAAAATTCTGCCCGGCTAGTGTTTCTCAATGGTTGAGCATCAACTATGAACCAGGAGGTCAAGGTTTGATTCCTGGTCAGGGCACATGCCTGGATTGCAGGCTCAACCCTAGTGGGATGTATGTGCGGGAGGCAGCCAATCAATGATTTTATCTCATCATTGATGTTTCTATTTCTCTCTCCCTCACCCTTCCTCTCTGAAATCAACAAAAATATACTTTAAAAAATAAAATTATGCCATTTGTAATGACGACGCCCCTGGGGTACACAATGCCAAGTGACAAGTCAGATGGAGGAAGGCAAATACTGTATGATCTCACTTATATGTGGCATATTCACCAATGATACATCTGATAAGGGGTTAATATCCAAAATTTATAAAGAACTTTTACAACTCAATATCAAAAAAAAAAAATAATCCAATTAAAAATGGGCAAAGGAACTGAATAAACACTTCTCCAAAGAGGACATATAGATGGCCAATAGACATATGAAAGATGCTCAATGTCACTAATGATCAGAGAAGTGCAAACTAAAATTACAATGAGATATCACCTCACATCTGTCAGAATGGCTATCATCACTAAATCAACATACAAGTGTTGATGAGGATGTGGAGAAAAGGGAAGGTTCATCCACTGTTGGTGGGAATGCAGATTGGTGCAGCTATGGTGGGAAAAGAGTATGGATTTCCTAAAAACAAAAACAAAAAACAAAAAAACAAAACACACAAAAAAACAAAACCTGAAAATGGAACTGCCTTATGACCCAGTCATTACACTTCTGGGAATAGATCCAAAGAAACTTGAAATACTGATTCAAAAAAATATATGCACCCCTATTTTTATCGCAACACTGTTTTTCAATAGGCAAGATTTGGAAGCACCCCAAGTACCTATCTGTAGATGAGTGGATAAAAGAATTGTGGTACATTTACACAATGGAATACTACTTTACCATAAAAATATAAGGAAAACTTACCGTTTGTGACAGCATGGATGGACCTGGACCCTATAAAGCAAAGTGAAATAAGCCATACGTCAGATAAAGAAAAATGTCATATGATTTTGCTTACATGTGGAATCTAACAAACAAAACTAACAAAATAGAAACAGACTCATACATAAAGAACAAACTGACAGCTATCAGAGGGGTGGGGGTTCGGAGGGCTGGGTGAAAGAGGTAAAGGGATTAAGCAAAAACAAAACAAACAAACAAAAAAACCTGAAACTCATTGACACAGATAACACTGTTGTGACTACCAGAGAGAAAAGAAGGTGGGGGCAGTGGAAGAGGGTAAAGGAGGTATAAATGGTGATGGAAGGAGACTTCACTTGGGTGGTGAACACACAATACAAAATACAGATGATATATTATAGAATTGTATACCTGAAACCTATGTAACTTAATTGACCAATGCTATAATGTCACCCCAATAAGTTTATAAAAAATAAATATTCAAACTCACAAAAGTAGAGAGTAGAATGGTGATTGCCAGAGGTTGGTAGGAGTGAGAAATGGAGAAGTGATGGTCAAAGAGTACAAAGTTTAAATTATGCAAGAAAATAATTTCTGGAGATCTACTATACAACATAGTGCCTGTAGGTAATAATAGTGGATTGTATACTTAAGATTTTCTAAAACGGTAGATCTTACATTATAAGTGTTCTTAATACACACAAATGATAATAAAGTAGACAGGAGGATACTCATAGAGGTGATGGGTAATCTATAGTCTTGATGGTGGTGATGATTTTACAATCGTAAACTTATCTCGAAGTCATCTAGTGTATACTTTAAATATGTACAGCTTTTGACACGTAAACCACAATAATATTGATTTAAAACAACACAAAAATATAATAGGAGAAATTAGGTGTGATGTATATGGGAACTCTGAATTGTTCCCATAACTTTTCTGTAAATCTTAAACTATACTAAAATAGAAAGATTATTTCAAAAAAAGAAAAATGTAAGAATTACTATAGAAATATTATTTGATGTCACAGAAGTGAGCATAATTTTTTAAAATATATTTTATTGATTTTTTACAGAGAGAAAGGGAGAGGCAAAGAGAGTTAGAAACATCGATGAGAGAGAAACATCGACCAGCTGCCTCCTGCACACCCCCCACTGGGGATGTGCCGCAACCAAGGTACATGCCCTTGACTGGAATTGAACCTGGGACCCTTGAGTCGGCAGGCCGACGCTCTATCCACTGATCCAAACCGGTTAGGGCAGCATAATTTGTTTTAAGTTTAAAATATGCTGTGGGCTTTTCTACAGAGTGGGGCAAAAGCAGGTTTACGTTATGAGTATGCAAAACACAGAGCTTATTCTTATATTATTATTTATTAACTATTGCATTATTTTTTCAATGAAAACAACTGTAAACCTACCTTTGCCTCACCCTGTATAATCTAAATTAAAATAGTAAACTGTACTGTATTTCTACACAAACAATAAACAATGCAGGGGACTCTAAAATAAGAAAATTATTAAAATTGCCTGTTAATTTCATTTCTTTGCATTTTCCACAATACTGCACTTAGCACAGCGCACTACTCATAGATTTATAAACTGTTAGAATAGAAGGAACTCTGGAGAATATATTCATTTCTCATAGCAGCCACTTAATAAGTACCTGTTGATGATTTTTGTCATATAAGGGAAAGACCACCAAAAAACTATTAAAGAACAATGGAGAAGCATTAAAAATAATTAGTATTCTCACTCTTCTTCTATATTTCCCTTCTTGTCCATCTTTAAGGATTTAAGTTGCAGGCTTGTAAATAAATGAGATGGTAGATGGGCTGAGAAGTAATACAAACTATTTTAAAAAGCCTTGAGCAAATTGTAAAAATGTGTCACAGAAGTGTAAATAGGAAAAGACAGACAAAGAATGAGCTGTGTTGTAGGGAGTGAAAAAGGTCCAGAGACCTACAGCCTTTATAAATAGTATGTATAAAAGCAACAGCTAGCCCTTAGACAATTATGAAATTGTCTATCTAATTATAATAAATGAATGAAAACCACAATTTTCTATGGAAAGGGAATTCTCTCTTTAGAATATTCCTAAATAGGGTAATCACTGTAGTAGGCAGCCCCTAAGATGTCTACCAATGATCCTTCTCTCTTGATAGCCATGTCCTTGTGCAATTATAAAACCAAGATTTATTTCTAATAAATGGGAATATGACAAAATCATGGAATGTCAGTTCTGAGATTAGGTTCCAAAAAAGACTGAACTTCATTTTGTTTGCTCTTTCTTGCTTTCTTGTTTGATCATTCTGATGGAATTCAGCTACCATGTTGTGAGTCCTATAGAAAGGTTCTCATGGCAAGGAACTGAGAGAAGTGTTTGGCCATCAGCAAACAAATAATTGAGGCCCTGTATTAAGTACAAGGATTCAATGTAGCTATAAGAAATATGTTCAATGAGTTAAAAAGATGAAAGACTTTACAGGGTACTATGCCCAATAACCACAGAGAAAATACTCTTCTCAATTGCACATTAAACTTCAATCATGGTACATCATATATTTATCTTTTGACAAATTCAAAAATATTGAAATGTCTGGTCACAATGGAAT
The DNA here is from genome assembly GCF_014108235.1 of Myotis myotis. Taxonomy (NCBI): domain Eukaryota; kingdom Metazoa; phylum Chordata; class Mammalia; order Chiroptera; family Vespertilionidae; genus Myotis; species Myotis myotis. The sequence continues at coordinate 101,245,765 of NW_023416346.1, read as the reverse complement.
TAAATAAGAAATTAACAAGGTGACTAGAAAATCACCAAGTATTTTCAAAGTAAGCAACCCATGTAAATAATCCATACTTCAAAGAACAAATCATCAGAAAAATCATAAAATATTTTAAAGTGAATTGTAATTAAAGCAATATTTCATGGAATGAGAAATAATCAGTTGTATGGAATCACAAAAGACCCCAAATAACCAAAGCAATCCTGAGAAAAATGAATGAAGCTGGAGGTACCATGTTACCTAACTTCAAATTATACTACAGAGCTATGATAATCAAAACAGCATGGTATTAGCAGAGAAACAGACACCCAGATCAATGGAACAGAATAGAGAGCCCAGCTACAAAGCCACATGTTTATGGACAGATAATTTTAGACAAAGGAGCCAGGAAAACACAATAGAGTAAAGATGGTCTCTTCAGTAAATGGTGTTGGGAAAACTGGGAAGACACCTGCAAACACATGGACTACAGTTTGTCCCCATGTCCAAAATTAATTCAAAATGGATCAAAGACCTAAATATAAGACCCAAAACAATAAGTTACATAGGGGAAAATATAGGTACCAAACTCATGGACTTTCATAGTAGAGAACATTTTATGAATTTGACCCCAAAAGCAAGAGAAGTAAAGGTAAAAGTAAATGAATGGGATTATATCAAACTAAAAAGCTTCTGTAAATCAAAATGACAACAAAATAAAGAGCCAGCCAGCTAGATAAGAGATGGTAGTTGCAAACAGTAGCTCTGACAAAGGTTTAATTTCTAAAATATAAAATGAATTCATAAAAATCAATGCCAAACAACCAACCCAATGAAAAAGTGGGGAGAAGACCTGAGAATACACACCTCTCTCAAGAAGACATATGAATAGCCAAAAGATAAATGAAAAGATATTCAACCTCACTAGTCATTAGGGAAATGCAAATCAAAATTAGAATGAGATACCACCTCACACATGTTAGCATGGCCATTATCAACAAGACAAGCAATAATAAGTGTTAGAGAAGTTGTGGGAAAAAAGGGAACCCTCATTCACTGGTGGTGGGAATGTAGGCTGGTAAAACCACTATGGAAAACACTCTGGTGCTTCCTCAAAAGATTAAGGATAGAATGCCATACTACCTACCAATCCCACTGCTAGGTATATACCCCAAAAACCTGAAATAATGTGTTCACAAAGATATATACACCCTATGTTCATTGTAGCATTATTCCCAGTGGTCAAGACAACCAAAGTGTCCTGTGGTAGAGAATTGGATAAATAAGATGTGGTACATATACACGATGGAATACTACTCAGCCATAAGAAAGGATGAAATAGGACCTTTGCCACAAAATGGATGGAACTTGAGAACATTAGCTAAGTAAAATAAGTCAATTAGAAAATGCTAAGAATCATATGATTCCACTCATATGTGGGATATAAAACTGAAAATTATGAACACAAACAGCAGTGTGGTGGTTGCAAGAGAGAAAGGGTGGTTGGGGAGAAGGGGGTCCTAATATAAGGAAACAGGAGAAAATTTGACTGGGTGGTAGGTACATGGTGCAATATATAGTGGGGCCTTGACTTACGAGTTTAATTCGTTTCGTGATGGAGCTTGTAACTCAAATTACTCGTATGTCAAATCAACAGTGAACAGTGAACGAGTGAGACACGTGATGCTGGGCTGATGTTGTGGAGTTCACTGTGACGTTCGCTGCGCCAACTAGCCGTGGAGTATCTGAAGCTGGCTCGTAACCCAAATTTTAGCTCACAACTTAAAGCAAAAAATCGGCTGAGAGAGGGCTCATATCTCGAAAAACTCATTAGTCGGGACACTCATAAGTCAAGGCCCCACTGTATAGATCTTGTAACATGGAAACCCACAGCTGAAACCTATATGTTCATGTTGAGCAATGTCACCTCAATCATTTTAATAAATTAAAAAAACAAAACAAAACAAAACACAGCATTTCAAAATGCGTGCAATATATATAAATCAATGTTTAGAGGGAAATTTATAGCTGTAAATCCCTATATTAGAAAATAAGAACATTTAAAATAAATTAAGTTTTCATCTTAATAATCTAGGAAAAGGAAAGCAAACTACACTCAAATTAAGGAGAAAAATTAATGATAGAGGTAAAGTACAAATAAATAAATGAAGTAAAAAAGACTTAAACATAAAAAAGTAAGGCAAAAATTGGTTCTTTGAATAGATTAATAAAATTGATTGCCCCTTTGCAAGAAGGATTAAAAAGGTAAAACATACAAATTATTAGAATAAGGAATATCAATATCAATAAGAAATAATATAATAATGAATATTATAAATAAATTTGAGTCAAAATATTTGGTAATACGATGAAGTGGATAAATTTCTTAAAAACATACATAATGAAAACTACCCAGTTGCCAGTTCCATGCAACAAATTAGTGAAAGACAAGAAAACCTTATTTGCAAATTATTGTGTCTATTCTCATCTGCCTGATATCTATGTGGAGCACTAATATAAGGTGCTCATCTCTGTTGTGTTTAACTTGGATTTCAGGAGGGAAAAACAGTGGGCATAGCTCATGAAAACAGCAAGGTATAGTATAGACCCACAAATGCTGGGGCAAAGATTACCGGTAGAGATATACAATAGGATAATTGAGGTCCAGATAAGAAGTTGGAGTGAGAATCTTTGGGAAATTGGGGCATTCAAAAGCAGTTATATATAACAGGGAAATTTAGAAAGCCACTCATCCAGGCAAGATGGAATTCTCAGAAAAGATCTGAGAAGACCTTAACCTTCACTTTTGGTTGATCTCTATGCTCAGAGAAAGCTTTACTAAGTATTAAAGGACTGCCCCAACATAGAGACAATTTACAAAAATTTGGAGAGGTGGGTTATGTGTTTTATTTTGCTACTCTTTCATTTCTTTCTTATTTTTTTTTTGTGTGTGTACTTTTTTTATTTTTTGCCTAAGCTTCTGATATTCAAGGAAATCTCTGTGAAATTATTGCATAAACAAAGTTAAGGAAAAGAGACTTCAGGGATCACAAATGACAAAGACTAGTCTTTCCATAACGTTTGAACAAGTCTAAATAAACAGGTTACTACAGTCTTCAAAATAAAATAAAAAATACAGCAAACCCTAGGGAAGGAGAACAATCTGATATCCAGAAATAACACATTTTAAATGGTGCAGCCACTTTGGAAAACAAGCTGGTAGTTTCTCAAATGGCCAAAGATGGAGCTACCATATTATTCAGAATTTCCACTCCTAGGTATACACCCGAGAAAATAAAAAACTATTTCCATGAAAAAATGTGCACATGAATGCTCATAGCAGCATTTTATTAGGTTGGTGAAGGATAAAGCAAGTCCTTTCTCTGAAGGAGGCTACATCTGGTTAACAAAGCAGATAAAAGAGGAGTAATACACAGTAGTATATAAAGACAATTTTAAGACATTCTATAGGAGATAGAATGATCAGAAATAATTTCATGGAGAAGGTAGAGATCTGTTTGGGAGAGAGCATTCAAATAATCAAAGAAAATAGATTTGTATATTTTCAGAGGGATAAGATTGTTTAAGTAAAGGCAAGCATCTAGGAATGCATATGGTGAATTCCAAGAAGAGTAAGAAACCCATTATGGCAGGAGTAGAAAACAAAACAAACAAAAGACTCTAAAATGATACTGAGAGAAAAGTGTTGCCATTTTATTTTTATTTTTATAAAAATTTTGAGAGAGAGAGAGAGAGAGAGAGAGAGAGAGAGAGAGAGAGAGAGACATTGATGGGTTGCCTCCCGCAAGCACCCTGACTGGGGATAGAATCCACAACCTGGGTATGTGCCCTGACCTGGAATTGAACTATCACCTTTTGGTGTATGGGATGATGCTCCAACCTACTGAACAACACCAGCCAGGGCAATTGTTGCCATTTTAGTAGACATTTTTTAATTTATAAGCAAAGTCATTTAAAATTAGTTTGCAGGTAATGGAGAGATATGAAAGGTTCTGAATAGAAGGACACATATCAAACCCAGGACACTTCAGTCAATGGGCTGATGCTCTATCCACTGAGCTAAACTGTCTAGGACTCAATGTTTTGAATTACACAACAACAAAACTTGATTTGCTAATAGAGGATGATTTATGCTGAAGGGGGAGTATATTTTAAAGACTCAAATAAGCCAAAATAGATTATGTAAGCCTGTCTTAAGAGGAAAAGTATGATATAGTTAGGTTATCCTGTATAATAAAAGCCCAGGAACCAAATGATGGAATGACCAGAATGACCGATCAACCAGTTGCTATGATGCGCACTTACCACCAGGTGGCAGACGCTCAATGCAGGAGCTGCCCCCTGGTGGTCAGTGCACTACCACAGTGGGAGCACCGCTCGGCTGACTGGGATGAGCAGCTGCTCCCGCTGCAAACCCCAGGCCGACAGGCAGGAACCTGAGCTGCAATTGTCACCTCCTTGCCCCAGGCTCCTCCTCCTCGCTCTGTATTGCCTCCTCCAGACGTCCACAGGCCCAGACTGGGTCCCCTGGAGAGGCAAGTGCTCTGGCTCCATGTAAGATGTGGGACCAGAGAGCAGCCGCTCAGAGGGCAGGTCCACCACTGCTTGGCTGACCAGGGTGAGCGGTGCTCCCACAGCAGGCCAATCCCCACAGGTCACACCCTCCACCAGTGCATGAATCCTGCGCACTGGGCCTCTAGTATAGACATAAAACCAACATATGGATAGAAGAAATATATATCAAAATGTGGATGATGTTTTAAATAAGAAAACACTGACTGAGTGTAAAAGACACCTGCCATCTCCCAAGCTGTTTCTCATCACTAGTAATATATTGTTGGTTGGCATTTTTCTATTTAATTGCAATTTTATGCATATTAAAAGGCAGATTCAGGTAAAACAGCCTTTTCAATTAGTACCACAGGGGCCAATTACAATATAGCTTAATGACAAATAAAAAAAAAATTCTGTTTTTATAAGGAAGAAGCACAGAATGTAAGTAGAATTTTAAAGATCATTATTTTTTCAGTGAAAATACTATACAGTCTTTCTCAGTAAATGCCCTCTTAAAAGCAGGTATTTATTATTTTACCACTGCACTATGGCCATTCATTAACTGGGCTAACTCTAACATAACTAATAATCGTACAGTCCTGCCTTGATTTAACATAGGTCAATCCCTATAAGCATTTCTAGCAGGAGAATAGGAAAACCAAATATAATTATGTTTTGGAGTGAGCTCATTGTAGAAATTCTGTAGGAAAATGATAGGCAATGTAGAACCAGTATTAACATATAAAAAAGGGCATGAGCTCTGGAGCCAGATTGCCTGTCATTTAATAGCTAATTGACTTTGGGCACATTATTTAGACTATGTGGTTCATCTGTAAAATAGGGAAAATTGTAATATCTATTCATTAGTTTGCCAAAGATTAAAGAAATTGTCTCTTATAAAGTGGCTATCATAGTGTTCAGTACACAGTAAACACTCCATAAATTATAGCTATTATTATTACTTAGACCTACACTTCATTGAGTGCTTTTTTGGCAACAGATGACCGTCCATGTAACTACACTGAAAAAGCATGCAGAATAGGAACTTTAAGTGTGTGTGTGTGTGTGTGTGTGTGTGTGTGTGTGTGTGTGTGTGTGTTTGGGGGGGTGTTTCTTAAGAGTAAAAGTTTCTTTCATTGTTCTAGTGACAAGCTTAGTGATTAGATAAATTATTTCACTTCATATACCTTTAGGTTTACATCTCTTATAAAGAGATTGTAAAGAGACAGACAAGCCAGTCATCTTTATCACATGTATATGGGCTTTTACTTTCATAATCATTTAGACACATAGTATTAGCTTCCATGCAAAAAGCACTTACACAATGTGTGGAACACTGAGGAGGACTTGGCATAAACAAAATGACCCCTGGTGATACATTCCGAATTAGATGTTAATTAGCAACCTTTTTAATTCCATCACTTAACTTTTAAAGATTAATAAACAAAATGAGGACTATTTTAATCCACATTTTCCTCTTAAAGGTGTCTACTTGGTACTGTATAAACCCCCTTTTCCAAGAAGAACTTAAGATTTATTTCTACCTTTTAAACATTTTATTTAAATGGTGATGATATGTCGTTCCTATGTAACTATAGTTAACTGTGCATTTTTCATTATAAAGCAATATTATAAATTATATAATGAGAAAATTGCCCAAAAAGTGACTCTTAATTAAAGATTGAATTTGTTAGACAGAATGATTTATTAGTGCTAAATATGTTATATTTAAATTCATGTTTTGTGGGAGTGAAAATGAGTAATTTCTAATATCTCATGAGTAGTTGCTTCTATTAAAGCAGCCAAACAGTTTTATTTTTCCTGTACTTATATATTATTTGATAAACATGTTTCCAAAATGATTAAATAAAAGGTTCCTTGTAAGTGAAAAAGTATGCCAATGTGAGAAACCCACTTTATCAATGAGAGAGTAGAGGTTCGATAATCTAATTACTTTATTGTTTAATTTTCTTTATTGAATTTATTGGGGTGACATTGGTTCAATCTTGTCAGAGGGGGTAGGGACATTCTAAAATGTCCCTGTGCATTTGTGCCCTGGAAGAATAAATGATGCCATCACATTAGGACTAAATTCTGAGCTTCCTTTCCATTGGGCAAATGGAATGGATATAGCTGAATAAAAGCACCATAACCAATTTTGTTTATCAGAATTTGCTTGGACTTTTGTTTTCCTATTCTCTGAACTTAGTGGATGAAATAGTACCTTTAGTTTACTCACACTTATTCATGTGTTTCTGACATGCCTTTATTCTGGAATCTTGGTCATCCATTCATCCATCCATCAACCCATTTATAAATCCTTTAATACATTTAATCATCCATTCATCCATTCACCAAACATTAAATTCATTCTATGTTCAAGATACTATGATATTTTTAGCAATAACAAAAGTCAGTAAGAAAACGTGGCACAGAATGAGTAAAAGAGAATGTGATGACTTGTTTGACAGTATTATTTGCAAAGTACCACATGGCCACAAAAAATAAATTGAATAATTCTACCTGAGGGTGCCATACAAGATATCACAAAAGACACAATGTTTGAACTGAATGTAGAAGAATGAGTAAGAATTATTCAGAAAGAGAAGGAAGGGGAAGGAAATCTGAGCACTGGGAAAAGTATAAACAAAAGGTGCCTAGAGTGAGAGCATATGGAGTATTTGCAGATGTAATTATCTAGTATGGCTAGTAGAGTCCAGGATAGGGCATTGTAGGAGATGAGGTTGGAAATTTGGTTGGAATCATATTTTTGAGGGCTTTGTATACCATTCTAAGGAACAAAAGCTGATAAAAGGCAATTGAAAATCAGAGAAATGAAAAAAAATAGAAGGGTACAATCTATATAATAAAAGCCTAAGCAACCATTATGGCTTTTATTAGCAGGAACAACCAGAACGACCAGTCTCTATGATGCACACTGACCACCAGGGGGCAGATGCTCAATGCAGGAGCTGCCCCCTGGTGGTCAGTGAACTCCCACAAGGGGAGCGCCACTCAGCAAGAAGCCAGGCTTATGACTGGCTAGCACAGTGGCAGTGGTAGGAGCCTCTCCCACCTATGTGGCAGTGCTAAGGAGCAGTGAGCCAAGAGGTAAGGAGCTTGCCGCTAAGGAGTAGCGAGCCAAGTGGTAAGGAACAAGCAGGTAAGGCAGTAAGGAGTGAGGGATCCTGGATTGCTAGAGGGATGTCCAACTGCCAACTTAGGCCTGGGGGGATCGGGCCTAGGCTGGCAGCTGGACATCCCTCAAGGGGTTCCAGATTGTGAGAGGGCACAGGCTGGGCTGAGGGACCCGCCCCCTCCCACCCCCCGTGCACAAATTTCATGCACCGGGCCTCTAGTTGTTACATAAAGTTCTACCGAAGGCAGAGTCAGCCAGGGTAAACTGTGAAATTATTAGCCAATGTTTCCTTGGAATAGAAGTAAAGAGCTAAAATAGTCATCATTGCCATTTAGGCTGTTTGTTCAATAAATTATTGAATGAATGAATGGGTGAATGAATCTTTATTCTTGTAATATTACTGAAAGGAAATCTTACCTCGAATCCATGATAGCATAAATATACTTGAGTTCAACTAATATGGTAATGAAACAAAAAATACTATCTAGGTCCTTGTATTCAAGATATATGTGGAATATAAGTGGTGAAGTTTTTGTATCTGTTTCCTCAATAGTTAACTTCTCACTGTTCACAATTGAGAATTCAATCCACTCACCAGTGTTATATATCGAGTTGGAGGCACAAAGGCAGGTCCATGTTCCAATGTGAAAGGCACTGCTTTACATTCAGTGGAAATTGGCTAAAAACAAAAGTGAAAAGCCCATTAAATAGTGAGCCTAATGTGCTATAAAAAGAAAGCATGGTTGGTTATAAAAGGGTCAGACATCTTAATTACCCTCTTAATATTTCATGGAAAAACATCAGATTATAAACAGTACATATGTAAAATGGGATTATGAATAGTTGATGTCTATTGAATGCTTCCTATATGTCTCTCATTATTCTATGTTAACTCATAATTCTCACAACAACCTTATGAGTTAGGTACTATCCCTATGTACATTTAACAGATGAAGAAATCAAGGGCTGGAGAATTAAATTGACTTGACTAAAGTCACACAGCTAGTTAGTAATGTAATTGGGACTTGGACTCAAACAGTCTGGTGCTGTAGCCCACACTGTTAATCACCAAATCAGCTGAATGAATATAGAAGTCTAAATTTGTATTATAATATGAATGTATTTAATAATCCTTTATTAGCACTTATATATGCCAGGCTCTGTTTTTAGTGCTTTAGAAATATTTACTCACATATTTTATGGCTCAGTGCTCTATTAATATTGCATCACTTAATGTGGAAAATTGGAGAAATACACTATCCTATATACTAGTAATAAAAGGCTAATTGCAAATCGACCAAACGACAGAACTACCGGTCGCTATGATGTGCACTGACCACCAGGGAGCAGACGCTTAATGCAGGAGCTGCCCCCTGGTGGTCAGTGCACTCCCATAGGGGGAGCGCCACTCAGCCAGAAGCCCTGAGCCAGGCTCACAGCTGGTGAGCGCAGTGGCAGTGGAGGGAGCCTCTCCTGCCTCCACAGCAGCGCTAAGGATGTCTGACTGCCAGCTTAGGCCCACTCCCCATGGGGAGCAGGACTAAGCCATCAGTCGGACATCCCCTAAGGGTTCCCAGACTGTGAGAGTACACAGGCCGGGCTGAGGGTCCCACCCCCTCCCAGTGCATAAATTTCATGCACCAGGCCTCTAGTGTATAAATATATTGTATCATCTTAAATTCTCTTCAGTTCCTGGAAAAATGAAATATTAGTACACTTTAAAAAATAGATATAAATGGAAAGAAGATTTGCCAAAAATGGGACATTTGTGTGTATGAAAATTCAACTAGAAGGCACAGAGTTAGATTAGATCATTTGTACTACAATTTAAGTTGAGTTTAAGATATTAGTATCTAAGATTATATGAAAGGTTTTAAACTTAACACTGTCTAAGTAGGTCAGTTCATATCAATATTAATAGCACTCAAACTAGTAAAGGACAATATTATGAAGTAGATAATATTTGTCTTATATACTTTCTGATTCCTTTTTTTATTCACTTTTTCCAATATTAACTTCCTATTTCCCTTAGTCTTCCATAATGCCAATTCTACCACAGCTGTGATTTCTTTCATGTCACAAAACATGATCTGATACATGTATCATAGTGTTATGGATTCTAAGAACATTTTAAAAGAAGGGTTTAACATTAAAAGAGTGTTCTGATTATGTAAACAAATACATACTTAATAGGATTAGCAGAGACACTTTTGTTGGTGAACCTACTTCACTTACAAATAAAGTCAATCAGAGAGCAACAGTTGCTCTGTGTTATATTTTGTGATCAACTATTCTACTGTCTGAGCAGCAGTTAAGTATCAAGAGTAATAGCATAATATTTGGACCCAGTGGTTTTGAATCCTGACTCTGACATTTATAAGCTGTGTACCTTTGGCAAGTTAAGCTTTTTAAGTCTGTTTCCTCATTTGTAAAATAGGGGTACTATTAATGCCTTCCTCACATGGTCGTTATGCAAATTGACTGAAATAATGTGAATAAAGTGTTTAATATATAGGAACCACAAAATAATGCTTTTCAGTATCTATCTTCAGAATATGAAAATTATCACAAACAATGATTCTACATATTATTTGTGAAGGATATTCATTCTTTAGGAAATGCCTTAAAAATGTTGGTAGGGTCCCTACTATGAAAACTGAGGGGTAAAATTCAAAGATACCTTTGGGAATTCAAGTCCATTTGCTTTGATGAGTGAGTACCCATGCTATTCATTAGAGTATTTCAATTAAGACTTACACAAACTTAACTATTATAAAAAATAATTCATAAGTCTGTTGATTCTTTCCTGCTATTGACATTAGCTAGCACTGTACTATCTTTCAACTCAGTTGTTAAAATCATCCTCACCTATTTAGCATAATGACAGTTGAATTTAATTATATTTGTTGACTTTGATAGTTATAGTGATTTAATAATATATTTTATGTTCTTGGCAGGGTTTCTAAAAAAAAAAATCCAAGTGTTAATTGATTAGAGATAATTTGATAGGTAAAAATACCCTTTAATCAGCTGAAATTAAAATTGACAGGTTATAGCTTTGACAAATAAATCTCAGAAGGGGCTATTTAAACAATTATTTTAACACTTTTGAAAAAAGTGAAGTCACTCACTAAAAGATAGTGGCAGAACTGAGAATAGCAACACAAGGTCTTTACTACTCTAAGGTTTAATACTTAAAACAATGCAGGTGAATACAAGAAAGAAATAACACTTTTTAATGTTAGAGTGGGCTATATTTTATTTTATTTCAGCTTGATACAATGGAATCTTTTTACTCTTTCATTATTTTTCTAGGTTACCCCACGTTGAAACAAATGGCATGGTTTGAAATTAAATGTTAGGTCTGTGCATGAATTGGAAAAAGTAAGAAAAGATATGTATTAAATGGTTAACAGTGACTACCCCTGGGAGAGGGTCTTTCACTTTTTTAGCAATTAAAAAGTGTAGTGGCAAACCAACATAATCAAGAAAGCATTTGAAAACAAACTCTGAAGTCTAATTTTATTTGATAAAAAGTTAAATCATATTCAGGCTAAAAATAAAGTGCTGTGAATCCTATTTAGTGTACCATATATAAATATATACTGAATATATATATATATATATATATATATATATATATATATATAACCAGTATATATATATATATTTATTGTATATTTATTATGCATTAATCACATATTTTATAATATAGCTGAATATTATATATTTATAATATTACTTTATCATATATAAAATAGATTTCTAACCACAAATATAGGCATATACGTTTTTCTCATATTAGCAATACAATTTGAAGACTACAAGTTATAATTTTCATTCATAACAAAAATTTCAGTAACAAAGTTTTCCTTTTAGAAATGGGTAAGAATTTTAAAGAAAGCTCTTTTTTCCTTTTTGCTTTATTTTATTCTTTATTAAAAAGTTTTAATGTTGACATTATTGCAGACTTCCTCCATCCCTCCCTCCATTTGCCCAACTCCACCTACACCCTCTTCCCCCTCTTTTGGCCTCCACCTATTGTCTGCATCCATGGGATATGCATACATGTTTTTCAGCTAATCCCTTCACCTTCTTTATCCAATCACCCCCTTAGTTTCCTGTTTGCTTTAAATGTATTATGTTAACTAAAAATACAAAAGAGGAAAATGATTTTTTCTTAAAATGTTACAAGGTTAGTTTTTGAATCTTAAGAGACATGTAATATAATCAGTAACCAAAAACATACTTAAAAGAGACACTTGGAAATTAATTTGTATCTAATATTTATAATAGGTGAAGAGACACAGAGAACATTTTTAAAAGAAAAATATATTTCTTGTTACTAAGCACTAGCCACGTTTTTACAAATCAACCACTAATTTAATTGTCAGCATCTCATGGGGAGAAACTATATGGTTTTTATTTTTGCTCCGTATTCCCAATACATAGTAGGGGTTCAATAAATGTTTGTTGAACTAAACTCAGTAATAAAGGCAAAGAACTGAAAATACACTGATATAAAAAGAAATACATCATAAGATTTGGAAACACTGTAGGAGCTTTTAATCATGTAAACATAGCAAGAAATAACCTTGTGCCCTGACCAGTTTGGCTCAATGGATAGAGTGTCGGCCTGCGGACTGAAAAGTCCCAGGTTCAATTCCGGTCAAGGGCATGTACCTTGGTTGCGGGCACATCCCCAGTAGGAGGTGTGCAGGAGGTGGCTGATCGATGTTTCTCTCTCATCGATGTTTCTAACTCTCTATCCCTCTCCCTTCCTCTCTGTAAAAAAATCAATTATATATATATATATATATGACCTTGCAGTGGAATTTGGAACAGGACACTAATGCCGTATAAGCCCACAAAAAGTGCCAAATGTTAATGTATGTGAATATGAGTATGAAATCCAAACAAATTTTAAGAGCTGAGAGAACCAGGAAATGACAACCTAAATGTGTCTCTTTACAGAAAGAGCATTTAAGACACAGAAATTGTAAGCAAATCACTAAAGGTCACACAGCAAATGATATTACAGAGATCAAAACTTTATTTTTAAAATATTTTATTTATTTTTTTAGAGAGAAAAGAAGGGAGGGAGAGAGGAAAGAAGGGAGGGAAAGAGGAAGGGAGAGGAAGGAAAGGAGAGAGAGAGAAAATAAATTTGTTGTTCCACTTATTTATGCAATCATTGGTTGCTTCTTGTATGTGCCCTGACCAGAGATTGAACCTGCAATCTTGGTGCATTGGGATGATGTTCTAAACAACTGAGCTACCCAGCCAGGGCAAGAGTTCAAAACTTTAGTTACTGTATTTTCTGAACCAAATTTAATATGTTATGTGGTTTGACAAAGGATAAATGAATATAAGACAGAATGTGGTAAGTACCAGAAAGGTACAAATCAGCATTACAGGAGTCAAATCAAAAGCAAGTTCTTTTTCAGAGTAGTGATATTGTATAGCAATTAAGAATAAGGAACCTAGAACCATAACACAGAAGTCCAAATCTCGGTCAGCTACTTTTTGCTGTGTAATCTTGAGCAAGTTAATCAATATCTGTGTATCAAGTTTCTCATCTATAAAATAGGGATAGTAATTTGGCCTATGTTGAATATACCCTGTTCTGCTACAAGGTATGTTTATTTACTGCAAATTAGCTCACATAAAATTGGTAAAAATGTAATGCTGTCAGAATAAATTTGAAATTGTGTTACACAATTTTATTCAGCATTTTAGTTTTTTGAAGCTGACAGGAACAAGCTTTATTGGAATTAAAGATAAAGCTTTAGTATTATATAAAGACATTAAGAAAGAGCTAAATATCTCATAGAAATACCTTCCTTTCCCGCCAATAGGGTCTTCAAAAACCAATATATTTTACACTATGTTAAGGTATCTAGGGATCTGGAAGTTAACTGCTTTTTTTAGGGGAGGGGGGGTAACAGGTACCCCTTGGATCATATTTTTAACATAGACAAAATCAATACCTATTTAAAGCAAATTTCTGAAAGGCCCAATATCTTGAAAGAGATAGTATGAGTCCCAAGGTATAAGGATGTGAATGATAGATTATTTTAAATTGTATAAGCTAATGGAACTTAAATATACTGATATTTTTATTAGGATTGTTTTTCTTATTGTTGAGATTCTGGCTACAAAATTCTATAGGTTTTGAATGGTCTGTCCCAACCTTATGTTGCCTATGTTTTTTACTATTTCTGTTAGCATTTATTTAGAAAATTTGTTTTTTAAAAAGTTTTTTTTTTAATCAACACCTACATGGTATTATAGCAATAATACAGTTATCCAATAAACATTAGTAATCATTATTTTTGACATGGATAAGTAGCAAAGGCTAAATGAAGCATATTAACAACTGGGCTAAAAGAGTGGTCAGAAATTAAAGAATTTAAAATTGCTGAGAATGGTTTTAAGAGGAGAAAACAACCTGAAAAGTTACATAGATGGAAAAGGAAGTAGTATAATAAGGATGATGAGTTTATTGTATTTCCTTGGTGGGGCACATAATTATGGAAAATGATTTTAGAAATGTGGGTCAATCCCCAAGTGTATGGTGGCAAACAATAAACCTTATTTTAGTCCCTGAAGAAAGATTAACCATTTGACTTGTTTTTTGTTTTTTTTCAAGGTGTTTATTGGTCTATTCTAGACCCAGGTAAAATTACTATTCTGTTAACACTGATACCATTTTTTTTGACATATCAAGTATTTCAGTGACTTCACGATTTTCACAATGAAAATGAACTATTTGTTTCAAGTACTTTTGAAAATTTGTAAGTCATTAAAATTTTCCCAATTTACCTAAATCTAAAATATACAAATTAAGTGGGATCCAAACACAGAGATATAGGTTATTTAAATGCATAAAATGAACTTGAATGAAAAGTGTAAAAAAAAAAACACCCAAAAACAAATCAATAAAGTTCTATCCCCTCTAATCCTAGTCACAGAAAAATTTAAATACCATTATTTTCCTGCTCCACTACATACCCACAAGCTTTCTAGCTCCTTATTCAACTTTTAATTGCTGACTTTCCCTTTTGAATTTCAATTGAATCTTCAGTGCTACCAATCCATCTTTTTAAAACCTAATTCCCATTCCCTCAAAAGCCATTCCAAACCTTTACTTACCTTTTCAAACCATCCAAACCACTATGTTGCCCTTACTCTCAGAACATGGCCATGCTTTATGAAGATATACTGACATAATATTTGCTGATTCAACAATATATTTTACTGTACAATAATATGAATGAGTAAACATCCATATTCTGTTTAATGACCATGTTGGATAAGAATACAAATGGGGAAGTCTACTTTGATTATTACATTATCCAAAGATTAAGTCAAAAGCTAATAGATCTATCTTGTAATGAAACATGAAAATCCTTGAGCCATATGTGCCTATCTCCTTCCCTTCTAAGTTATTTAAATCCCACATCAAACCTGTTAACGGAATGGTCTGATGCCTATCATACTGAAAAGAAAAACAAAAACTGACTCCTTTTCCCATAATTTTAATCTCATTTTAAAATTTAACATTTCTAAGAGCTTTACAACTATAACCAAAAGCATTCATGTATAATAAAAAGAAGGCATCTGGTTGACAATATTTATGCTAATAAATTTGATGTCATTTTAAAAAAGCTTTAAATATCAGTACCCTACTTTGTCCAAAACTACACACTTAAAGAAAGTTTTTAATTTAAATGGGTATGATATTAGATTTGATGGGTTTACTGTTATTTCCAAATCTCAAAATAGGCAATTCATTGTTTAAAAAATTTATCAAACTTGGCTTCACAGGTTGATTTGTGTCTGAACTTTTTCTAAGTTACTCAGTTGATAACTTTGAGCTGGAATGCTGTACTCATTCAGTGAGTATGAATGGGAGTAATATAAGCAAAACTGGCCAAGAAGAGATGGGCCTTGGAGGGAAGGTAGGGGAGGGTGGGGGTAAGGGGGAGAGATCAACCAAAGGACTTATATGCAAGCATATAGGCCTAACCAATGGACACGGACAACGGGGGGGGGGGGGGTGAGGGCATGAGCGGGGGGTAGGGGATAATGCGGGGATAAGGACACATATGTAATATCTTAATCAATAAAAAATATATTAAAAAATTATTGCTTCCTTAAAAGCAATTAGAAAACTGGAAAAAAATGATCAGAATCAATATTGTTTTCAGGATTCTTTAAAGTAACCAAAGATTTGCAGCAAGTAGGAAAAATTTATTCAAGAAAAATGGTGGAATCTGACTAAGAACAGCAAAGTCTCTGTCATTTTCATGTGTCCTATTCTCATTCCCCTGTGTGTGGTAAACCAACAGCCTGAAATCATGGTGAAACCAATATAATAGTAGTCTCCAGATGAGGCAGAACAGGGATGGAGCTCCTTCAATGCCCCATTCGCAGAGAACGTTCACTATTTGACCTATCTAATGGTTGCATGGAAGACCCCACTGGCAAGGCAATCTTTATTTTATCTTACTGGATTAAAATACACTCTGTGTGAAGTGAGTGAAACCTTTTCCCAGGAGTATTTGTTGAAAACAATTACAAGCCATATTTAGCATTATCTATCTGAGATGGTATGATAAACTAATCAAAATGTTTTAAGAAAAAACACTTGGGAATGAAATGTTCCTAGAAACTTTAATAAGTTACAACATATTTATGAGAAACCTAAAAAGCCATGGTAGACATAGAGTTATGCATATGCCAATGATTGTCAATATGTTTGAAAAGAACCTTAGAAGATCCTAAACTAGTTGTAAGAAAAGATAAAATAGTGCCATTTGTGAGAACATGGATGAATCTTGAGAATATCATGCTAAGCAAAATAAGTCAGACAGAAAAAGTTAAGAACCATATGATTTAGCTCACATCCTATATAATATCCTATGTAATAAAAGCCTAATATGCTAAGTGTCTGGTCATCTGGTTGGCCATTCAACCAATCAAAGAGTAATATGCTAATAATATGCTAAGGCTGTTCAACTCCTTGCTATGACATGCACTGACCACGAGGGGGCAGATGCTCCGACTGGTAGATTAGTTTGCTGCTGGGGTCCAGCCAGTCAGGACTGAGTGAGACAGACTGGACATGCCCTGAAGCCCTCCTGCGATCCCACCCTGGCTGGCTAACCTACTGCGTCCCTCCCTGGCCCTGATCATGCACCAGTCCCTCAGCCTGGCCTGGGCCCTCTCGCAATCCAGGCTGACGAACAACCCCCCCCCCCCACTGAGTGCATGAATTTTGTGCACTGGCCCTCTAATGTAGGATTAGAATATAAAACTGAAAGCAACAAATGAACAAATAAAAAAAGCAAATAAAAACTCATAGACACAGACAACAGCATGATGGTTACTAGAGAGAAGGAAGGTGGTGAGGAGGGGATAGATAAAGGGTAAAGAAGGTCAACAATATGGAAACAGATTTTATGTTGGGTGATAGGCACACAATTCAATATACAAATGGTGTATCAAAGAATTGTGTAGTTGAAATCTGTATGATCTTATTAACCAATGTCATTCCAATAAATTTAATTTAAAAAAAATGTGCCCTAGCTGGTTTGGCTCAGTGGATAGAGTGTTGACCTGCAGACTGAAGGGTTCTGGGTTTGATTCTGGTCAAGGGCACATGCCCAGGTTGCAGGGTTGATCCCTAGTGTGGGGCATGCAGAAGGCAGCCAATCAACGATTTGTTCTCATTATTGATGCTTCCATCTCTCTCTCTCTCTCTCTCTCTCTCTCTCTCTCTCTCTCTCTCTCTCTCTCTGAAATAAATAAAAATATTTTAAAAATAAATTAATTTAAAACTTAAAATAACAAGGCTCCAAACTTTCACTTCTGGCTGAGAATGAGGCTCTGGAAAAGCATGTAATCACTGCTAAGGCAGAGTTATTAACAAACAGAAAGTCTCTCAGCAAAGACTGGGAGATGAAGTGTTTCCAAGCCTTTAACAAAGTTTCTGTGCAATCATAAGCTGACTATTAAACTAACTGAGCAAGGAATTTACTTATTAGACATGACAGAGATATACATTTAAAGAATTGTTATAGAAAAGTCACTAAGCAATAATAACAAATAGCAAAAATAATGAACCATAAGGAGGGAGGAAAATTTCATTTCCAGTGTAGTTGCATTATAATATGTAAATTAATTAGAGTGACTAAAGAACATGTTTGGGTAGTATGGACATTTTAATTATGCTAATTTTTCCTATCCATGAACACAGTATATGCTTCTACTTATTTGTATCTTCCTCGATTTCTTTCTTCAGTATCTTATAATTTTCTGCGTATAGGTCTCTTACCCCCTTGGTTAAATTTATTCCTAGGTACCTTACTTTTGTTGCAATAGTAAATAGGCTTGTTTTCTTTATTTCTTTATTTGATAGTTCAGTATTGGTGTATAAAATGCCACTGATTTCTGAATATTAATTTTGTTTCCTGCTCTGCCAAATTCATTTATTAGATCTAGTGGAGTCTTTAGGGTTTTCTATATACAATAGCATGTCATCTGTGAATAATGACAGTTTTATTTCTTCCTTCCCAATTCGGATGTCTTTCACATCTCCTTTTTTTATTTCTATGGCTAGTATTTGCAGTACTATGTTGAGTAAGATTGTGGGACTACAAAAAAATAAAAAGCTTTTGTACAACAACAACAACAACAACAACAAAAAATCAGCAAAATAAAAGGGAAACCAACTAAATGGGTGAACATATTTCCTGTCATATCTGATAAGGGGTGAATTTCCAAAATATACAAACAACTTATACTACTCAACACCAAGAATACAAACAACCCAAATTTTTAAAAATGGCAAATGATCAGAATAGACACTTTGCAAAGAGGACATACAGATGGCTAATAGACATATGAAAAATGTTCAACGTCACTAATTATCAGAGAGATACAAATCAAAACCACAATGAAATATCACCTCATGCCTATAAGAATGGCTATCAGTGATTAATCAACAAGTGCTGGGGAGGGTGTGGAGAAAAGGGAACCCTTGTGTACTGTTTGTAGGAATGCAGACCACTGTGGAAAAAATTATGGAGTTTCCTCAAAAAATTAAAAAAAAAATGGAACTGCCTTTTGACCCATCAATCCCACTTCTGGGAATATATCCAAAAATACAAGAGCCCTGGCAGGTTTGGCTCAATGGATAGAGTGTTGGCCTGCCAAATAGAGGGTCCCAGGTTCAATTCCGGCCAAGGGCACATGCCCAGGTTCTGGGCTCGATCACCCTCAGTAGTGGGCGTACAGGAGGCAGCCAATCAATGATTCTCTCTCATCATTGATGTTTCTATCTCTCTATCTCTCTCCCTTCCTCTCTGAAATCAATAAATATAAAAATAATAAAAATAATAAAAAACACAATAATATTCTAATATATCTTTCTTCTATAGCAAAAAGCAATGTTTGATCCCAAAGAAAAACACAAATTTGGTCTCTTTTTAGAAATCCGTTGTCAGAATGAATGACCATTTATGTAATTTAATTAGATTCTGAGGTTAAATTGTAATAAAGAATGAAGTTTAAATACCCCCGATAACTCTCTCATCAAAGTTGTAAAAATTCCAAATTTGAACTATACATATGCAACTTATTTAATCTGACATTTCAGAACTGAGTATTCCCATTTAGGACACTGATCAACCTTGGAGATTACTGTAATATTTAAAAAGGAATCAGAAAAATTTATGAATAAGTTGCTCAGAGGTTCACTCAGGCTCAACAAGGTCAAGAGTAAAAATCTGAAATACAGTTTTCTGCTGGAATATCAAAAACTCTTGATCAATTTTCTTACTTTTCCATCACATAACATTTTTCCCACATCAGGGTCACACAAACATGTGAATTACATGAAATTCATCTCCTGAAATATTATAATTGAGCTATTGGCCTTAAATAATAGCAGACCACCCTATCAATTTTGACCCAAACTCTGCCAAAATAGTATTTAGTGCCACATAAACACAGCTTAAATCTTTGTTGCTATTCTCCACCTTCATAATCTACTAATCAGTAATGGACAATATGTATGTAAATCCTGTTGATTATGGATCTCTATTATAAGAAGATTAATCTGTATTTTTAAGTTGTCAAACAAAATATTCTAGTAATTTTAATTTATTAATAGTAGATTTCATATTCACTTATTTTGCATAAGTGAATGGTACTTAATAAAAATAGAAAAATTATATCATTAGAACTCTACATTGTAGCACAAATAGAAATGCAAAAAACTGGGCACAAAATAGCTTAATCTACCAACCCCCCCCCCCCCCCCCCCCCCGCACTGGAACTTACACAATTTCTATCATGATGTCAAGCAGCTTAAATCTATTACCTAGGATGATCCCACCTCTTTTAAAATGCCTGCCAGAAAAAGCTCAACACTTCCAGGAAAAGTTGTGGTTTGTTCTAGCTAAAATCCAATGATAGGCTGTTAGGCTCCTGAACCTGAACCTGAACCCACTGTTAGAGCAGTTACTTTTAAAAATTTGTAATTATAAATCCTTCCTCTGTCCTTTGAAATGTAAATCTTCTACCAGTTAACACTCTCATCTCAAAGGCCCTGGAGCCAACTCCTTGAAATGCAAATATTCAAGGAGATAGTTCTCACTTCCAGGCCCTGTTGTTAGGGAAAGAGCCTAACTTCAGTGGGAGCCTTGGTCCAACTTGCATCACTACCTGCTGTCATAAAGATATGAGAATTTTGTACAAAGATATTGGGGTTTGAGGCAATTAAAATAAAAATATTACAAAATAAGGCTTTCAGGAAAGACTGAAGGAATCAGCTAACTTAACCAATAGGTAAGTATAAGCATTTGAGGAGATATTTGATAAACTAATAGGAGCAGTCATCATGGCTTTCAAATGCAGTGGAATTGGGTTTCAATCCTGATTCCACCACTTATTATCTCCATGATTTAGGGAATTTACTTAATGTCTTTGAACCTGTAAAATGGAAGTGATAATAATTCCCTTATAGGAGGATTAGTTATTAAAAATTGCCTTAGCACTATCTGACTCAGAGTGGACACTGACATATTGTTTGAAAATGAGTTTTAATTGCTCAATACAGAATTTCATATGTGGACTATGTTCAAAATAGGTTTTACTGAAAAGAAACAAATCTAGTCTTTCACTATAGATAAGTCATTTAGACAAAACGAGCTTTCAGACTCATTTATAAAATGTAGGAATTGAATTATATGATTTCCAGGGCAATAATTTATTATATTCTAAATAGCTGCTCTAAGAAATTCCAAATTTAAATTATATTAAAATTCTGTAGCAGATACATTATTCAAATGTTAGCTAAGAAATGTTTAAAGTCTGTGGCTCTCAACCCTGGCTGTATATTAGAATCAATTAAGTGCTTTTAAAAAATACAGCTGTCAGAGGGAAGAGGGGTTGTGGGGCTGGGTGAAAAAGGTGAAGGGATTAAGGAAAACAACAATAAAACAAACCAACAAACTCAACAACTCATATGCAGAGAAGACAGTATAGTGATTACCAGAGGGAAAGTGGGGTGGGGAGAGGTACAAAAGGGTATAAGGGGGCCCTAGCCCATTTGTCTCAGTGGATAGAGCATCAGCCTGCAGATGATATGGCCCCGGTTTGATTCCAGTCAAGGGCATGTATCTTGGTTGCAGGCTCCTCCCAGGCCCTGGCCTTGGTCAGGCCTCCTGCAGGAGGCAACCAATTGATTTGTTTCTCTCACATTGATGTTTCTGTGTTTTCCTCTCTCTTACACTCTCTCTAAAAATCAATGGAAAAATATGCTCAGATGAGGATTAACAAAAAAATAAAAGAAAAGAAAAAAAGGAGTATAAAGGGGATAAATGGTGATGGAAGGAGACTTGACTTGAACGTACAATATAATATACAGATTATGTTTTATAGAATTGCATAACTGAAATCTACATAATTTTTTAACCAATTTCACTCCAATGAATTCAATAAAAAATAAAATAAAAAAAATACTGAAACCCAAAATTAAATTAAAATTTGTGGAGAATAGTCTGAATGTCAATGTTTCTTTAAAGGTGCATGATGATTCAAATTGTTATCAGGTTTGTGAATTACCCTTAAAGGAAAGTTATAAGTATTAAGGACACATATAGTGTAAAGGAAGTTAAGAGTAGATTCAGCAAGAATCTCATTTTGATTTTCAAGCTAAGTGCTTCTCAAAATTTTTATCCAGTTCCTTCACCCAGAATCTTTTATCTTATTTCCATCTGTCTGGATATCAAATGATCTCTTCAAACTCAATTTGTTAAAAATTGAATTCATTTCCATTCATTAATACCTTTTATTTAGCATGATTTTCATATTGATGTTAAGGAATCCTCCAATTTCTCAAGATGAAAATCCCAGTATGAAATTTAAATTTAAGACTTTCTCATTTATTACACATCTGCACGTTCTCTCTCTCTTTCTCTCTGACTCTTTATCTCCTTTCCCCGCCCCCTCCATCTTCCTCTCCCTCAATTTCTATTTCACCTTCAAAAGTCATGCATGCATATAAGCATAACCAATGGACAGAAGACACTGGGGGGTAGGGGAGGCCAGGGGATTGTCAAGGGTGGGAAAAAGAAAAAGGACACATATGTAATACCCTTTGTAATACTTTAAGCAATAAAAAAAAAAAAAAGATTCCTAATGGCAAAAAAAAAAAAGTCACTAACCCAAGAAAGCCTACTCTGACCTCAAATTTAGGTTAGATGTTGCACTATATGTATTCATAGACCCTTGTCTTTTCTTCCATAGGGCTTAATATTGATTCAATTTTAGGTTTATCTGTGTGATGTTACTCAGTGTCTCATTGCAATGTGAGAATGTGAAGTTCATGAAAGCAAAAGCATTTTTTTTGCTATTTTTCTTAAAAAACAATGCAAACTGCCCATCACACAATAAGCACACAATATATAATTGTTGAATAATGAAAAGTTAAAAATAAAAGAGATGAGAAGTTTGTTTCTACTTGAGATAAGTGGAAATTAGCAAATCTAGATGGTCTAGTCACATGGACCAAAGCCCATTTAATGTCCTTCAGTGCCTTTACTTTAGCATACACTCAACATTAAAAAAAAAAAAAAATCTCTTGTCTTTTATTTTGGTGGGGTTGAGCTCAGGGTATATTAAAGTCTATCTCCTATCACAATAATTATTACTGAATAAAAACTGTCTTTACCACATTTAACAGGTGCCCTGATTTGTTTATCTTTGACACTATAACTATTTTTCTTGGAAAACAGCAGCTAAAGGGCTATTACCGAATCTTTTTATTTTGAAGATATTTCAGGAAAAAAATTGTTATCATTATCTTTGGAACCACTATTATTGTCAGTAAACACTGACAAGTACTTAAGTTAAAACTCTTGTGCTGACAGAGATTTATTATGAAAATTTCAAGGATACTCAGCAAAAGGGAAGCCCAAAATAATATAACCATAAACAATGTTGCAACAATAAATTCTTGTGATTTATTATCTCTGGTAATTCCCTATAAAAACCTGGAAAAGTTTACTAGCATTCTCCATATTATTATATTATGAATGATGCTCAGTAACATATTATATTGTTATTTGTCCAAAGCCTTTGATAGCTGAAAAACTGGAGATATGCAGGTTGCCTCAAAATTACGAGAGCACTTAACATGTTGGTAAATGCTAAGGTAAATATTTTTATGAAAATACTAGCAAATGTTGGCTGGCTTGATGGGCTATAGAACAACATAGTGTGCTGCAATTGTATAATAAAGGTTATAAATCTAAATATTATTAAAATCAAAATGAAAATTTCATTTTCTTTGAAGTGCCATCTGAAGTGTCTGGTCATTACATGGTTTGTAAAAAGGTTCTGATAGCATGGGTTACTTACACTTTAACCCAATTCCATCTGACCTAAAACACTAGGGAAAAGTGGGTTTTAGAGAGAAAAATTATCAGAATGTGGTATTTTAAAAAGTATTTGATTGGATTTCAATGTATACAGAAAAAGTAAAAATGAAAAATCTCTCAATTTTTATATCCATTAAGAAATAATGAAAACTACATATACCCATGTGTATGTTTTGTTTGTTTTTCTAAAATTAGAAACAATGAAAGTATTTTTTGTTAGTTCTAAGATAACAATATGAATTCTCCTGGTTCACTATTGTCCAAAATATATAAAACTAATTTCCGCTCTTTGCACCAGAAATAAAGTTCCTGCTCACAACCCCCAGATTAAAATGGCTCAGAATCATTAAGGCATTTGTTGCTTTTATTTAAAATAAAATTATGAGATAAAAAAATCACTGTTTTGGAATCAATTAAATGTTTCTACTTTGTACCAGAAACATTTGTGAAAAAGTTATCTTAGGGTAAAGGGTCATAACTTCATTATTGATATTGACTGAAATTTCTTGGTTGTTGTTGGTAAACATTTATTAATGCTTTAAAAATGGTGAAGCTACCAAAGCATCATTTCATAAATCAGATAAACTATCATAACACTGTAGAATGTTATCCTCTACAAACTAGTACTAATTGTTCATTTTGAGGTGAATTGTTATCCACACTCAAAATCATACTTTCATTGCCTGTTATGACTTTTTACCAAACAAAAGAAATTTATGAAGGGATTCATTTAGAATGAGCACATGATCAAAGAATTTGCTGGTTAAAATAACTCTTTTACTTCACAATTCTTTGTTAAACTGTGAACTCCTTGAAAGATGGGGCACATTCTTATTATCAAACAGAGTGCCTGGTACATAGTAGAAACTGAAAACAGGATTTCTGAATGAATCACTGAATCAGTCAATGAGTAAAAATGTTGCTCTATTCCTACTCTGGTATACACTAATTTGAGGCAAAATAAATTTCATCTCACATTTATTTTTTACTTCTGTACAAGCTCATCATGTTTCTTTATCAAATCTAAACATTTATAGCATAATAAAGGTTATTTATATGATAGTACGGATTAAAGAACTATTTTATTTTGGGGAATGGGAGAGATTTGGGTATGATTAACAATAATTTCCTACTTAAAAGGCTGTCAAATCACACTTAATACTTACATTTTATTCAGAAAAAGACAATCCTCTAGAATATATGTACATTTAAAAATCAATTTTAAAATTGATACTTATGTAATTTCATTTATATTTCTACTCTTTAAAAAGAAGCAGCTAAATAAATTGTTGAAATGCACTGTAAACAATAGTCTATTAAGAGATGAAGCATTAGAATGTTTACTAAGTTCTTTTTGTAATAATTAAGAGTGCTATTTCTCATTTTTGTTGAACATTTCCTATATGTTAATCATATTTCATTTTATCTTCACAATAACCTTATTGAGTATGATTAACTTCTTTATACATCCAAGGTAACTAAAAACAGTTAAGTAACTTGTGCAATGTTATGTGGCTTAAAACTTATCTATTACAACCTCTTTATTTTTACAAATGAGTATTTGAAGTTGTGTGGGGTTTAGTTAATTGAAAGGTCCCATAGCCAGTAAATTATAGAACCAACACTTAAATGATAAAATCATGACTTCTAGTGCAGTACTCTTTGCAGTTTGAACAATCATATTTCACATTATTCAGCTATTGAAGAATTTACAGACTTTAGCTAAATCACGTCACCTTCTTTCTCTATAAAAATGTTTAATTATAGTTGAGTTTTGTAGGGAAAAGTCTTGATAGAAGTATAGATTAGAAGTTATTAGCATATGGCTAATAGTTAAAAACCATGGGAGTTTCTTTGGGTACAAGGAAAGGGAGTGTTTCTCAAACATGGGCCTGCATCAGAATTTTTGAGAGTTTATAAAAAAAAATTGCACATTCCTGACCATTCCCTACAGATTTTGATTCCAAAGGTATGGAGTACAGTTCAGAAATTTGCATTTTAAACAAGTGTCTCTAAGTAATTCTGATGTGTGTAGTTAAAAGACCTTATCTTGAGAAACACTGAGGCAGAGAGAGCTGAGAAAAAAAAAAATCTCTCTGAACAAAGAATGGAAGAATTGAAATATTTATAGAATAAAAAAATCTGAAAACAATAAAGGACACTGAGAAAAAATAATTTGGAAGAGAATCCAGAGAGTTTGATGTCACAAAAAACAATGGAAGAAAGAGGTTCAAAGAAGCAGTGACCAACTCAGTAAAATGGTGCAGATAAAGTTAGATGAGGATTGAAGTTTCAGTAAATTAATGAGAACAGAAGCATGGTTTCTATGGGTTAAATAGTGGATTTGATAAGGGATTGATAACATAGATTGCCTTTTTAGGAATATTTGCTTAGCAATAAAGGAAAAAGTCAATGAAATAGTTAAATGATAATACGGATTAAAGAACTATTTTATTTTGGGGAATGGGAGAGATTTAGGTATGAATACAGATAGAATGAATGACTAGGTGAGAAGGAAAGTTAAGAGGTAAATGAAAATGAAAAACACAAAACAAGGTGCTGAAATAAATGAGAAGATAAGATGCCCATACTTAGAAAGGGGAAACATGTCCTCCTCTACACCTAGAAGAGTGGAAATAAGGTTGCCTGTGGATAAGAACCATTTTGAAGGTGGGAGGTCAGGAAGCTGATGAGGTTCTCATCTTTTGCTTTATTTATTTTGAGGCAATAGTATAATTACATGCATGCAAATTAAAATTGTTTTACCTCTGATAAAACTAACCTTTTATCTTATGAAATATCCCAATTTATCACTAGTTATATTTTTGGCCTTAAAATTTACTTAGCCTAATATTCCAAATTTCTTTTGGTAATTGCATGATGTATCTTTTCCCATCATTTTACTCTCAAATATTCCATATTTATTTACACTATAGGTATATCTTTTGTAAACAACCTATAGTTGGCATTTTCTACCTAGTGTAACACTTCTTTTTTCTTTTACTTTGAGCATTTAGTTTGTTTACTTGAATGTTATTTCTGATATATTTGAGTTTAAGTCTACCACCTTGCTACTTGATTTCCATTATTTGTGCCTATTTTTTTTCTTACTTTTGCTTCTCCTTTCTTGTTTTCATTTAGGCTGTCATTTCCAATTTTCTCCTATATTGCTTAGACTATATATTGATTTATTATCCTTTTAGCAGTTACTACAAGCACTCATGCTTACCAATATACTTTTTCTCTTCTTGGATAGTGCAAAGATCTTAGAACACTTGAACTCCATTTACCCTCCTCCCTCCTTATCTGATACCATTGTAGTGAATTTCAATTCTATATATCTAAAACCCAATATTATTATTGCTGCTATTATCATTTTACCCAGTCAATAATTTACATACATATTTACCATTTGTTGTTCTTCATTCCTTCCTCGAGCTTCATCTGGGATTATGTTTCTTCTGCTGAAGAGCACCTTTGAGTTTGGTGTGTTGGTAACAAATTCTCAGTTCTGTTTGTCCAAAAATTTTAATGTCACTCTCATTTTTGAAGGATAGTTTTAAGAGAAATTGAAGTCTAAGTTGGCAGTTAGTTTTTTTCAGTGCATTCAGTTCACTTTTCAAAAATAGAATTCCATTTTCTTCTGGCTTGCACTGCTTTACAGTATAGGTTTCCTTCTTCTCATAGATCCTGTATTTTCCACTGATTGGTTTTTTAAAAATCTTTAAAGATTTAAAAATTTGTCAAGCTTTTCTTGTTTTCAGCCAGGAAGGTTAAAGTACCAAGTCCAGACAAAATATCAGTACTGGAGATATTCCCAAGAAGTTCATAACTGATTGGCCCAATATTTTTGCTGAAGGGGGTGGTGAGGCCAAAGCTGAGATTCAATGGATGCTGGAGTTGCATAGGAGACCTTTTTTGGAAGTGAGGAAATTTTGAATTTGCTGAACTTGATAACAGTCACAAGCAGGGATAGAGAGTGGTATAATGTATCTGGGGCTCAATTTCTAATTTTAAAAATGGGTATGATAATAGTTCCTATCCTGTCTATCACAGAGTCCCTTTAAGGATCAAATGAGATGATGGTATACATTTCAAAAGAAACAATAGATGTGAAAGTATATGATGAGGTGGTATAAATATTGGCTATTTATAAACATGTAGATTTGTAAAAATTGAATAATACATACTAAATTTGAAATGATATTTTCTTATTTAAAAGAACAAGGTGTATGGAATTGTCTCTTCCAGGGTTTATTTTTAGCATCATGGACATTGCTTATATTTTCAATTATAGACCTGGCATTTACTGTCACTTTCCAAGCCACTGGGGAATAGATACTCATGGAGAAAAGCTGAGAGTAAGCAAATAAGTGATCATATCACACTTAGAGCAAGCGGGAGAGAGAGCATAAGTGAAGAAGTGAGATGGGATAGGAGAAAGAAAGGGATAAAATAGACAGGCAAGCACTTAGCGATTTTTAAATCCAAACCTACTTCTTTAAGTCTGAGCTATTGCAAAGCATCTTCCTGATAAAGAAAATTTAGCGCAGCCATCTCACCCAGACTAGCTACTGCTACTGAGAGGCTATCGGGGTCATTGGTCAACGGGTTACTGCATAAAGGTCCATTAAGTACACACAGCACACCTAGTGTCTGATTACTGGCGTCTGGTTTTATCTCCTAGGTTCCGCCACTTGAATGGAAACAAGATGTCAGTCAAGTAGTTCTAGGCTTCTCTTCCTGAGCAGAGATGAACCATTTAAGCCGGGCAATTTGGTAACATAGTTCATTATTTTCCATTGTCACATGTGAATAGATATAATCTGAAACTTTGTTTCTCAAGGTAGAAGGGCAGAACCATTTTTTTTTTTTTTTTTAGCTAAATGATAGATTTTCAGAATGTACTGTAATGACACGTTTTGGGAACACAAAACACTCCTTTTAGACGCTTCTCTACAATGAAAATCCCTCGTAGCTTTGCAATATCTTCAACATATGGGCATGTATTTTTAAATTTTGTTCTAACTTTTCTTATACTTAGAAATAATTATAATATTGATTTATTTTTAAAGCTGAAAGCCCATAAATTAGCCTATTGGATTTTTTAAATGTTAACAAAATTCTAGGTAAATTTTCCATTAATTTAGATAAATGTCTTTACTTCTCAGATTTATCCTTTTGTAGAGAATTAGAGCTGATTTTTTTCTGTCATCTGATCATTCTGGGCTGCTTTCTTCTACTGTTAATCAGTTTCCTCAACACATCATGTTGTTTTTTGCCTATGTTTATTAATTAGAATGTTGTTCATTATATTTCAAAAGTACAATTAAATTTTGTTTCTTTCATTTTTGCTTTGGATTGCTAATGCTGATAACCAAGAGTTGACATAGAAGTCACAATTCCCTGAAACATGATCAAAATCAACTCAGGGCATTGCAATCTTTCAAAGACTATATTTTAGGTGGTTACCAAATACAGGAAACTGTGAATTAAAAATCATTTGACACAAATCTTCGACTGTAAATTATTCATGGGCTATTACAGTGAAAACGTGTTTGGTCTTCACAATCTGTGATCAAATCAACGGTTATAATTATCCACACACCAAGTGCACAAAAAGCATATGGAGCCAGGCATCTTATATGAAAGATGAGTGTGACAAGATGTTGGTAGAGATGATGCCGATGTGCCAGTTCATTTCCCTGGACATGAAATAATGGTCCCAGATGGGAAAATTATTATTCTAATTGTGGTTCGTACAGGTTCACATTTGTGGATAGGTTTCTTTAGCCATCTGAATGAAAGCATCTCATAAACTTTTCACTCATCCCCAAAAGTCTGCAACTTTGTGGCCAGTGATTAATAAAGTATAGCAAGAATAATTTAGGAAGCTCTCAAAGAGGAAAGGCTTGGTATATTTCTTGCTGATAGTGAATTCATATTTATATAGTATTTACTCTTTGGTCTCCAATGTACTTTTCTTCTTTCATGTTACTTGTATCCATGAAATTAAAAGAACTGTTAAAGATAAGGAGTGGATCCAGAGAGAAGTATGCAAAGGAAAAAAATAAAACACATGCCTAATCCCAGAGACAAATTTACCATGAAGTCAATGAAGCTTAAGTTTTAGAGCCTCTCACTTGTACAAGACTCTTCCAAGGCCCCAAGAATATTTTATGTTTATAATATTTGTCATATTTTTTAATTTCTTCATTGCTTAAGGTATTACATATGTGTTCTATTTTTTGTGATTTTTTTCATTCCAAATTTCAGTTTGTATATAATTTTATATTTTTATTTTTAAAAAAGAGGGGCCCTCAAACTATATAAAATTCAGGCTATTTAAAACCTGGTTCTCCCCATTAAGTATGCCTCAGCAATAGTAGATTGGGATAATTTTATCTCATATCCCTCAACCTCTTAATACCCCCTCCTAATACATCAAAATATATAGCTATAAAACAAACATTTAAGGAAAATCAATAATACTTAATCCATTTCCATGTTAGGAATTAATCCCTAAGCAGAATATAAGCACTAATTAGTGATTTTTTTGAGAAGCTACCATGGGAAGAAATAAAAGGATGGCCTGTTAAACTATATTAGATTCATAAGGACTGTGAAACCACATTAGGTTCACGGAGCTATAAGTGACCTCAGTTGTCTTTCACTCAAGCCTTGCATTTTACGTAGAAGAAACTGAGGTTCAGAGAGGAAATATGACTTGTTCAAAAACTATTTAATCTTATACTAATTTCTAATATTCCTCCAAATCATTTGCTCCATCTTTTATAAAATTTATTTCCTAACAGTTCTTAAATTTGTATATTTTAAGCATCTGATTCTATATCGAGAGCCAATTATTATTTCAATATTTTAACTAATTACTTTGTGTACTTCATCACATTTTTTGCATGCAATTTACAGTTTAATGACATCCTATCCTTAATACAGTTGAATAATAAGATAATAGTCTATCCATTGTTTTTCAGATCAGTAACTATCTATTTCAACCCAAAGAATTCTTTCTTACATTAAAACATTATTCTAAGATTAGGTTTTTCATGCTATTGCAATAACTATTTTATGTTTTCATTGGTTAACAATAAATTAAAACTGGGAAATAGATAAAAATGATTTTGAAAATACAAACATGACATTTAATAGCTTTAGATAATAGCTTTTAAAATTTTTCATATTAAATATTTTCTTTGTTATTGTAGTAAGTGTGAAGGTAACTTTCCGTCTGTTTAAGGAGATGTAAGTCATAACTACATAACTTTTTTTTAAAGTACTAGAAACTCACATAAATACTAAAAAGGAATCATATTGTGATTGGGCTAACCTAACATACTTAAACTATGCAACTGACTTCATTGGTAATCTTCTGAATTTAAAAATTCCTTATCTCAATGCAATGTAAAAATCTTTACAATAACTTTAGAACATAATGATATAAGTGATATAAAATGCACATAAGTTACCACTAAGATCCCAGTGGGCAAATGGACAGGATTATGAGCAGGCAATTCAGCGAAAAATGAAAATTAAAATGGCTAAAATATATGATGGGAAAATTTGATCTCATTAATCGTAAGAGAAACAAAATATGACTAGGATTATGATAATGACTATTGTTTCACCTAGATAACTCAATAGTGGAAGTATAATGAAATGGCTATGCATGTATGCTGCTGATATAAGATCTGTAGTATATCTAGTATAAACTGATACAACCCTTTATGATGATAATTTTTCATTATAGTAAAAATCTTCAAAATGTTCATAACCATTGAATGAGTAATTCCATTTTAATTAATCCCATTTTTTTAATTCCTAAAAAAACCCCACTTTGTGTATGAAGGTGCACAATTATGTATTAAAGTAATATACATAATAGTAATAATAAGAACTTGAAATAACTTGAATGCCAGCAATAAAGAGGATATAGAATAAATTATGTTCATATGATAAAATTATATATATTATATGTATGTCACAATTATGTAAGTAAAATATGAAGAGAAGAAACACTGGAAGAAAATATACAAATATTGTTAATGGTTAAAACAATTCAAATGAATTTCTTTATTTTCAACATTTTATATAATGAGTAGTTATTACTTTCAAATTAGAAAATTAATGTTAATAATAAAGATAAAGAAATAGAGAAAAAAGTAGAAAAATATAAGAAAAATGTCCATACAATTAAATACATACTCAAACAAGAATGAGGTTTGATCTTACAATTCTAGCAGGAATAAGAAAAAAGAGATAAAACTCAATACTGGTGAAAATGCTGGTTTAATGTGGTAGAATTCTTCTGGTAGATAATTCGATAATACAAATAATCTTTAATTGTACACTTTGTCCCTATAATCATCAGAATCATAGAAATATATTCAAGGAAATTATTTGAATGGTTAAACATTTTATATTACTAATATAGTTATAGCAACTTTAAACACTTGAAAACTGGTGGCAATCTAAATGATTCAACAATAATTAAATGATTGAATAAATTATGGTATATAAATTCAGTGCTATATAATGTAGTCACTTAAAATTAATATAATGACTATATGTAATAGATTTTATCATCTTATATACTATACACATTGAGAAATATTGGAAGGAACCCCCCAAACTCATAGATGTTAGAGAGGATATGATTGACATTCATAAATAATTTCTAAATGCTTTATATTAATGAAAAATATTTTTTTAAAAATTGCTTACCCCTTGTACCATAGGTGGCAGCTCTTCTGGTCCTGTAACTTCAGGTGGCAGAGCAAGTATGTAATGACACATTTTAGTCACATTCTTGCACTAGAAAAGAAGACACCAAAAAAAGAGTCATGAAATTCATGTCAATGTCATAAACCCAGTTCTAATATGCAGTTTCCATAATTATCAGTACTTCTATTCATATTGATATTCAGGAAAATATACTAAAGATATACATTGTTCACCAACAGGATGAAATATGTATATTTTAGTATGCGGAGAGAGTCAAGTGTTTAGTATCAAAGTACAATATTGTATGTAATTTTTTAAGTAGTCTCAATTGTGGTGTTGGCAGCATGCAGATGAGTGAAAAGAAGTAATAGATTATGAATGTACATTTGTTTATATATGTGTATATATCTATAATAATAAAAGTATAATCTGCTAATTAGACCAGACAGCCAAATGAACTTCCGGATGTCCTTCCAGACATACATACAGGGGTGGGTAAAAATAAGTTTACAGTTGTTCACATGGAAAATGATACAATAATTAGTAAATAATACAAGAATAAACTGTGTTTTGAGTACTCAGAACTTTAAACATACTTTTGCCCACCCCTGTATATTCATGGAACTTTCAGGAAAAGCAGAAGACTAAGAATTTATTTCCCAGAATCCCAACCATAGAGAAACAGGGTAAATATTAAAATTACTTATCATGACCTTCATTAATATCTATTTATTGTGAATTTATTTCAAAATGCACTTTTGGCAAGAATTTTTGTATGTCCCTGTATATATGTAGTCAGGGAACATATTGTCATTTTCCTTAAATATGGCAAACTCTCTAAAAGACATTTGAACTGTGTGAATTTTAATATTTTGATACAACAGAATTTGATTCTAAAATGTTTGTAAGAGTTTCAGAAAGGTAATTAAAACATTAAATAAAAGAAAAGAGTTATAAGTAATAGCTCAATAAACAACGTACTTATCTACCAGTAAATCTCATGGGAGGAATTATAACATACATAATTTTTAATCCCTATCACTTAGCTCAGTTTCAAATATAAAGTAGAACTACATAAATATTTATTGTTGACGAGTAAAAGGGAAGCAAGCAATTCTCAAATTTTTCCAAGCAATATGTAAAATGACTTATGTCCAACATTGGCTTCAGGTTAAGAGGATCACAGGAAGAAAACACTGTGATTTATATGGTTAAAGATCAACTATTCTGCTATATACCTGAAACCAATACAAAATAATATTGAAAATAAACCAATTTTTAAAAAGTAAGGTGTCGCATCATATTTAGACAGTATTTATAAAATACAAAGAAAAATAAAAAATGGTTAAAGAGCAAAATAGCTTATAATCTTAATAACTTGAAAGAAACTATAGATAAAATCCATATCCATGCTGGTGCTACATGCATATTTTATCCCTGGTAAATATTTGATATATACATTTAAAGTATAAAGTTATAAATATGGCATAGGTTATACATACATTCATTGGTTGATTTTTCAGCCCCAAGTCTGAAAATGTTTTGGGTTGGATATTATCTTAAATAAAATTGAGTTCAATTTTTTTCATTTTGAGATTAGGAAAGTGAAGCTGTTACAACACAAAATTGGAGGTTTTAGGAACAAGGACCATGTCTTTATACTCTTTGAATCTCTTTAACCTAAGCCTAGTGTCCAGAACATAGTGTATGCTCAAATAAATCTGTACTGAGTAAATTAAATTCTTTCCCAACTGGAACTTCATGCACCAACCAGTCAGTTTCTTTCTTTTTAAAAAATTTATCCTTCTTGTTGAAAGTATTACACATGTCCCATTTTTCCCCATTGACTCCTCTCCACCCTGCCCTTGTCCCCCGCCCCAACATTAACCACACTATTGCTTGAGTCCATGGATTATGCATACATACATAAAAATTATTTGGTTAATTTCTTCTCACCCATCCACCAACCCTGTCTTCTCCCTGAGATTCAACATTGTTATACCAATGCACCATCCTCGTTCCTGTCTTCATGTTGTTCCTTTCATTGAAAAATCTCTAACTTCAATGCTGTCAAGACAATTTTTTTCCAGCATTTAAAACCCAACTGAGTTCCAATTAAATGTGAGGCCTTTTTAAATTGAATTTACTGGGGTGACAGATGTGCCAGGCAGAACAGTAGAGGAAGTGAATGACCTTCACTACTTCACTTTATTTTACATCTTTTACTTAAGAAACTAAATATTAATACCCACAAATCAATAAACATGATACATCACATAAACAAATTGAGAGGTAAAAATAATGTAGTCATATCAATTGATGCAGAAAAAGCATTTGACAAAATCCGACACCCTTTCTTGATAAAATCTCTCAGCAAGGTGGGAATAGAAGGATCATACCTCAACATAATAAAAGCCATATATGACAAACCCACAGCCAATATCATACTCAATGCGCCAAAAAAAATAAACCATTTCCCCTAAGAAGAGGAACAAGACAGGGATGCCCACTCTCACCACTCCTGTTCAACATATTACTGGAAGTACTAGCCATTGCAGTCAGACAAGAAGAAAAAATAAGAGGCATCCAAATTGCAAAAGAAGAAGCAAAACTGTCCTTATTCACAGATGGCATGATACTGTACGTAGAAAACCCTGAAGACTACATCAAAAAATTATTAGACTTAATAAATGAATTCGGCAATGTAGCAGGATACAGTATTAACGCCAAGAAATCTATGGCATTTCTATACACCAATAATGAACTTACAGAAAGAGAGACTAAAAGGGCAATCCCATTTACCATCACACCAAAAACATTAAGATACCTAAAAATAAACTTGACTAAGGAGGTAAAAGACTTATATGCGGAAAACTACAAGAAAATGAAAAAGGAGATAGAGGAAGACATAAACAGATGGAAGAACATACCATGTTCATGGATTTGTAGACTCAACATCAATAAAATGTCCATACTACCCAAAGCAATCTATAGATTCAATGCACACCCCATTAAAATACCAATGGCATATTTCAGAGACCTAGAACAAACTTTCCAAAAATTCATCTGTAATTTAAAAAAAAAAGACTCTGAATAGCTGCAGCAATCCTGAGAATGAAGAACAAAGAAGGTGGGATCTCAATACCAGGTATCAATCTGTATTACAAAGCCACTGTTCTCAAAACAGCCTGGTACTGGCACAAAAACAGACATATAGATCAATGGAATAGAATAGAGAACCTAGAAATCAACCCAAACCACTATGCTCAATTACTATTCGACAAAGGAGGAATGAACATACCAGGGAGTTAAGACAGCCTCTTCAATAAATGGTGTTGGGAAAATTGGACAGATACATGCAAAAAAATAAAAAAATAAAACTAGACCACCAACTTACACCATACACAAAAATAAATTCAAAATGGATAAAGGACTTTAACATAAGACAGGAAACCATAAAAATACTAGAGGAATTCACAAGCAGCAAAATCTCAGACATATGCCGAAGCAATTTCTTCACTGATACTGCTCCTAGGGCAATGGAAACTAAAAAGAAAATAAATGGGATTACATAAAAATAAAAAGCTTTTGCACAGCAAAGGAAACCATCAACAAAACAACAAGAAAGCCCACTGCATGGGAGAACATATTTGCCAATGTTATCACCGATAAAAGGGTTTAATCTTCAACATTTAAAGGGAACTCATACAACTTAACAAAAGGAAGATAAACAACCCAATCAGAAAATGGGCAACAGACCTAAATAGGTACTTTTCGAAAGAAGACAGAAGAAAGGCCAGAAGACTTATGAAAACATGATCAAAGTCACTAATCATCTGAGAAATGCAAATCGAAAACAACAATGTGGTACCATGTCACACCTATCAGAATGCCTATCATTAACAAACCAACAAACGACAAGGTCCTTGCGAGGATGTAGAGAAAAGGGAACCCTCGTGCACTGCTGGTGGGAATACAGACTGGTGCAGCCACTATGGAGAACAGTATGGCATTTCCTCAAAAAGAACAAAACACTAAAAATGGAACTCCTATTTGACCCAGTGATCCCACTTCTAGGAATATATCCCAAGAAAATAGAAACACCAATTTGAAAGGATATATGTACCCCAATGTTCATAGCAGCACAATTCCCCATAGCTAAGATTTGGAAACAGCCTAAGTGCCCATCAGTAGATGAGTGGATTAGAAAAATGTGGTACATCTACACAATGGAATACTGCGCTGCAGTAAAAAAGAAGTTCTTACCATATGCAACAGCATGGATGGAACTGGAGAGCATTATGCTAAGTGAAATAAGCCATTCAGAGAAAGATAAAAATCACATGATCTCACTCATTTGTGGAACATAAGGAACAACATAAACTGATGAACAAAAACAGATCCAGAGACAGAGAAGCATCGATCAGACCATCAAACCTCAGAGGGAAGATAGGGGAGGGTGGGGGTAAGGGGGAGAGATCAACCAAAGGACTTATATGGAAGCATATAGGCCTAACCAAGGGACACAGACAACAGGGGTATGAGGGCATGAGTGGGGGGATGGTGAGTAATGTGGGGATAAGAACACATATGTAATAACTTAATCAATAAGGAAATTAAAAAATAAATAAATAAAAAAGAAACTAAATATTTTTCTCACTTGATTTTACTCTTTATTATATTTTTATTTTTAATTATTATTACTAATATTATTTTACCTTTTTATAGTTTTGTTTTATTTAATTTAATTTATTTTATTTTAGGATTAGTGTTCTACAATCTATTTTTCTTTTTCTTTTAGCATTATTTTACTCTATCTCAATTTTTCCTTTATCATTTCTCCTATATCATCCTGTTTCTCTTACCCTGTTCCAGCTTTAGATTTTCTGTATCCCTTCTTTTTACTCTCTTTTAAAAATTGATCTTACTCATATATCTAATTTCCTCTCCCCTACTTCACATCCATGCACACTTCTCTCTTCTCTTTCTTCACTATTCAAAATTTTTTTCTTCCTCTCTTTTTTTTCTTTTTCGTTCTGTCTTATTATAGTTTGTTTGATTGTTGGTTAGGTTTTGTTTTTTTGTTTTTTGCTTCTGTTTTTCTTTTCCTCGCTTGTTTTCTTCTTCAACTAACAGAATAATTATTTCCCGTCACCAACTCAGCCCTATCTACTTTCTATTCTCCTTTTCCAATAGTAAAGGAATACATGATAGATGATAGATAGATAGATAGATAGATAGATAGATAGATAGATAGATAGAAGAAAGGGGAAAATTATTGGATATAAAATTTCATATATATATATATATATATATATATATATATATATATATATGAGGCCTGTTGAACGAATAGATTCAGTTCCAGCCAGAGCTGGCCCCGGAAATGTCAGGCTTCGCTGCTCCGCCGGCCTTGGAGTCATGAGGCCTTGCTGCTCTGCCGGCCCCAGAAACGTCAGGCCTCATTGTTCCGCTGGCCCTGAGGCCATGAGGCCTCACTGCTCCGCTGGCTGCTGCTCCGCTAGCCACAGAAACGTAAGGCCTCGCTGCTCCTCTGGCCCTGGAGCCGTGAGGCCTTGCTGGTCCGCTGGCCCCGGAAACATCAGGCCTCGCTGCTCTGCCGGTCCCGGGGACGTCAGGCTTTGCTCCACCGCTTGGAGCCTACATATGCAAATTAACTGCCATCTTTGTTGGCGGTTACTTTGCATATTGCACTGATTAGCCAATGGGTGGCATAGCAAAAGTACGGTCAATTACCATGTTTGTCTATTATTACATAGGATATATAAATTTTTACTTTTTTGTATTTTGTTCTTTACTTTTCTTCTTATATGCTCATTCTCTTTTGTTGTTTATTGTTTGCATTCATCTCTGGGTATTTGTTGTTTGCATTTTATGGATTAGTTGTTTTATTGGAGTTTTCTACCCATATATATATATTTTTTTCTTGTCCTTGTTTTTTATCTTCTTTCTTTATTCTCACATTTTTCTTCCTTTTCTCAGTATCATTTTTCACTCTTTTCTATCCTCTAATTCTCTTTTCTGTGGTGGTCACCTTTATTTGGGGTAGTAGTATTGTGAATACATTTGTGTTTGTTGCCCTTGTGTTGTGTCTTGTTGTATTGTATTTTGTGCCTTTAAGTCAATGAATGAGAGAGAGAGAGCTACATAACCAGACACCCTGAAAGGAGCAATCATGGGGAGACAAAGAAACAGCCCACATATGAAAGAAAAGGCGGAATTACAAGAAAAGGGAGTAAACAAAATGGAGGCAAGCAATGTGCCAGAGAAAGAATTAAGAGCAATGGTCATAAGAAGGCTGAAAAGGTTGGAAGACAAATTCAACAATATGTGTAAGAGCCAAGAGGAAATGAAGATGAACCAAGAAGAAATTAAAATGACATTGTTGTAATAAAGAACTCAATATAAATCATAAACAGTAGACTAGAAGAAGCAGAGGACCACATCAGAGAGCTAGAAGACAAGGTAGGAAAAAATACACAAACAGAGCAGCA
This sequence comes from Myotis myotis, assembly GCF_014108235.1. Taxonomy (NCBI): domain Eukaryota; kingdom Metazoa; phylum Chordata; class Mammalia; order Chiroptera; family Vespertilionidae; genus Myotis; species Myotis myotis. The sequence continues at coordinate 101,206,859 of NW_023416346.1, read as the reverse complement.
TCTACAAGAAATAACAAACTTAAAACACAGGAGGAGAGCCTAAGGGAACTTTGGGACAACACAAAATGAAACAACATCTGCATAATAGGGGTGCCAGAAGGAGAGGAAACTGAACGAGGACTACAAAACCTGTTTGAAGAAATATTGACAGAAAACTTCCTCAATATAGGGAAGAAAAAACTCACACAAGTCCAAGAAGCTCACAGATTCCCAAACAAGATGAACTCCAAAAGACTGACACCAAGACACATTATAATTAAATTGGCAAACACCAACGGCAAAGTAAGAATCTTAAAGGCTGCCAGGGAGAGACAGAAAGTTACCTACAAAAGATCTCTCATCAGACTATTGACTGATTTGTCAACAGAAACACACCAGGCAAGAAGAGAATGGACTGAAATATACAAAGTCTTTCAAAGCAAGGGTCAGAATCCAGGAATACTGTACCCAGCAAAGCTATCAATCAAAATTGAGGGTGAAATCAGGAGCTTCACAGATAAAAAAGGACTAAGGGAGTTTATTACAACCAAACCAGCAATACAAGATATGATAAAGGGTCTGCTGTAAAAAGAAGAAATAGGAAGAAAAGGAGGAGCACAGGCATAAAGAATAAAAATGGAGACAAACAAGTACCTATCAATAATAACTTTAAATGTAAATGGATTAAATGCCCCAATCAAAAAACACAGTGTAGCTGGGTAGATAAGAAAACCTGACCCATATATCTGCTGTCTACAGGAAACCCACCTCAGAACAAAGGACTCACACAGAATGATAGTGAAGGGATGGAAAAGGGTTTTTCAGGTGAACAGAAATGAAAAAATAAGCTGGGGTAGCAATACTTGTATTTGACAAATTGAAGGCCATACCAAGTGAAGGACATAACAAGAGATAAAGAAGGCCACTTCATAATACTAAAGGGAGCAATTCAACAAGAAGACATAACTCTGGTAAACATATATGTACCCAATACAGGACCACCCAAATACATAAAAAACCTTCTGGAAGATATCAATGGAGTGATTCACAGCAATTCAGTCATAGTAGGGGACTTTATTAACCCACTAACACCACTGGATAAATTCTCTAAACAAAAAAATCAGCAAAGAAACATCAATCCTAAATGAGTCACTAGATTACATGGAATTAATTGATGTCTACAGAACATTTCACCCCAAAAGCACAAAATATACATTATCTCAAGTGCACATGGGTCATTTTCAAAGATAGACCACATATTGGGACACAGCAAAGTCTCTTCAAATTCAAGACGATAGAAATCATATCAAGCATCTTCTTCAACCACAATGGCATAAATTTAGAAATCAACTACAATAAAAACAATAAAAAATCAAGCACCTGGAGGCTAAATAGCATGATATTAAACAATGACTGGGTTACCAGAGAGATGAAAGAAGAAATAAAAAGCATCATGGCAACAAACGACAATGAAAACACAACAATCCAAAAACTATGGGACACAGTGAAAGCAGTCTTGAGAGGGAAGTTCATAGCTCTACAGGCCTACCTCAAAAACAAGAAAAAATGGTAATAAATTATCTAACCCTACAATTCAAATAGTTAGAAAGAGAGCAACAAGAAAAGCCCAGCATAAGCAGAAGGAAGGAAATAATAAAGATCAGCGTGAAGATAAACTACATAGAGACAAAAAAAAAAAATAATACAAAAGATCAATGAAACCAAGAGCTGGTCTTTGAATGGATAAACAAGACTGATGAACCTCTAGCCAGGCTCACCAAGAAGCAAAGAGAGAGAACTCAAATAAACAAAATCAGAAATTAAAGAGGTGAAATAACAACAGATCCCACATAAATACAAACGATTATGAAAAAATACTATGAATAACTCTATTACAACAAACTGAACAACCTAGATGAAATGGCCTTATTCTAAGAAAAATGCAAGCCCCCAAAACTCAATCAAGAAGAATCAAAAAAACTGAATAGGCCGATAACTCCTGGTAAAATTGAAGTGACGATCAAAAATCTTCCAGCAAACAAAAGCCCTGGTCTTGATAGCTTTACAGGGGAGTTTTACCAAGCGTTCAAAGAAGAACTAAAACTATACTCCTCAGACTACTGCAAAAAATTCAAGTGGAAGGCACACTTCCAAGCTCTTTCTATGAAGTGAGCATTAGCCTAATTCCCAAACCAGATAAAGACACCACTAAAAAAGAGAACTACAGAACAATATCCTTGATGAATATAGATGCCAAAATCCTCAACAGAAATCTTATTCAGCATTGCATTAAAAAGATCATACACCATGACCAAGTGGAATTGATTCTGGGGATGCAAGGCTGGTACAATATCAGCAAATCAATAAATGTGATACATCACATAAACAAATTGAGAGATAAAATCACATAACCGTATCAATCGATGCAGAAAAATCATTTGACAAATCCAACACCCTTTCTTGATAAAAACTCTCAGCAAAGTGGGAATAGAGCAGCTGTGGGCAAACTACGGCCCGCAGGCCGGATCCAGCCCATTTGAAATGAATAAAACTAAAAAAAAAAAGACCGTACCCTTTTATGTAATTATGTTTACTTTGAATTTATATTAGTTCACACAAACACTCAATCCATGCTTTTGTTCCAGCCCTCTGGTCCAGTTTAAGAACCCATTGTGGCCCTCGAGTCAAAAAGTTTGCCCACCCCTGGAATAGAGGGATCATACCTCAATATAATAAAAGCCTTATAGGACAAACCTACAGCCAACGTCATACTCAATGGACAAAAATCAACTCAGTTCCCCTAAGAATAGAAACAAGACAGGGGTGCCCACTTTCACCACTCCTATTCGATATAGTACTGGAATTGCTTGCTAAAGCAATCAGACAAGAAAAAGAAACAAAAGGCATCCAAATTGGAAAAGAAGAAGTAAAACTGTCCTTATTTGCAGATGACATGATACTATACATAGAAGACCCCAAAAATTCCATCAAAAAACTATGAGACCTAATAAATGAATTTGACAATGTAGCAGGATACAAAATTAACGCCAAGAAATCTATGGCCTTTATATACACCAATAATGAACTCACAGCAAGAGAAACAAACAAACAAACAAAATCCCGTTTACCATTGTGTCAAAAAAAAATTAAGATACCAAGGAATAAACTTAACTAAGGACGTAAAAGTCCTCTACTCAGAAAACTACAGGACACTGAAAAAATAGATAGAGGAAGAAATAAACAAATGGAAGAATGCCGGAAGCCGGTCCATCCTTGCTGCTTGACACAGTCACTGCAGGGAAGAAACATCTGCACAGCATATGTTTCAAGGGACCTGGCATATATGGCATACTGTTCCTAATATGTTTGCTCCCCTTCTTGGCGCTATGTGTTTTAACCAAGGTCACCTCTACGAGAAAGGTTGTTTCCCCAGGTAGGGATTTTTCCCTGAAGTTAGGGAGGGAATAAAACCCCTTAACTAAGTGCCAGGTGGATAGTTAATCACTTTAACTATGAACAATCAAGCTTAAGCTACATAATCTTTACTCCCTGGAATGGAGATAAGAAATGCCCTAACCTTTGGAATAGAAATTGATAGGATTAAAATCAACTGGTATAAATACAGATGTAACAAGACAATAAAACACGGAACCTGGCTGGAGATCCTGGATAGAACCTGGCTGGAGATCCTGGATAGAACCTGGCTAGAGAACCTGGCTAGGCTGCTTATTGACTGAACGCTGTCTCCATGTCATTCCTTCTTTGCCGACTCCGTCCACACATTTGGGAACCCCTGGACCTGCTGGGGCTGGACCCCAACAGATGGCACCCAAACAGGGACCCCTAGGTAAGCCCCCACCCCACCCCCCACACTTGGGATGGATAGGACTGCACCGTAGGGTGCTGCAGACCCCCTTATATAGGATAAGTAGGATAAGAGGGTGGATAGTACAGAACTTAGATTGAGAAGATGGGTCATACTGAGTCTAAAGAAAAAAGACTCTGTATTAATCTTTTAACACATATGTTTGCTAGCAGAGGAGTTAAGGTTACTCCCAGTCAGACAGAAAATTTTATATCAGAAGTATGTCCATGGTTTCCTGAGGAAGGAACTGTTAATTTAGAAACTTGGACTAAAGTAGGAGAGCAATTAAAGAATTATTATAGATATCGTGGATCTGAGAAGGTCCTGGAAGATACCCTTTCCCTCTGGAATTTAATTTGTGACACCTTGGCACCAGAGGCAGAAACGGTGGAACTTTCTCAAACTTTAAATAGTCCCTCGGCTCCACCTAGAGAGTACACATCATAATTGTCTCCAGCTCAATCTAAGAGCAATTTAGCTATGCCTACTGATCAGAAGGAGAATAAATATCATAAACATGATCCTTGGTCCTTTCCAGTCAGTAGAGAGGAGAAAAGCCCTCCCATTCAAAACAGGCTCCCTAAATTAGAAAGGAAGCCTAAACCAGGTCCTCTGGCTCCTATGAGCTCCATGTCTAAATTTCAAAGAGCGATAAGAGAAGCTGAAGCTAATGGAGATCTTGAATTCTCACTCTGCTTCCCAGTCGTGTATGAGAGTGAGGGGGATGAAAACCCCACCTGGGAGTCTATACCTTACAAAATACTTAAAGAATTAAAATTGGCCTGCTCTGAATATGGACCTCTAGCTCCTTACACACAAACCTTGGTAGAAGCCCTAGCCAGTAAATGGATGACTCCTTATGATTGGTCACAGGTTTGTAAAGCCTGTCTCTCAGGAGGAGATTACTTATTATGGAAAACTGAATATGATGATCTTGCTAAGAGCTGTAGCCACTAGCACAAATTCCAGAGGAGGAATAACCCTAGACATGATATTAGGAGAAGGTAATTTTATCACGGCTCAGGAGCAAATGTATATGCCCAAAGAGGCACTTATTAAAGTAAACTGTTGTGCAGTAAATGCCTGAAAATCCCTACCTTGTACAGTAGGAAAAACAACCATGCTTACAGAGGTTAAACAGAAGGTCGAGGAACTGTATCAGAATTTCCTTTCTCGCCTCATACAGGCAGTCAAGAGAGTAATCACTAATGAAGAGGCAGCCGATATCCTAATCAAACAACTGGCTTTTGAAAATGCTAATAATACCTGTCAGGCTTTACTAAGGCTGATTCGCAGAATGGGAACTATAAATGATTTTATAAAACAGTGTGCTGATGTAAGTCCAGCATTTATATGGTGTAGCTATAGCTGCAGCTGTCAAAGGGGAGACATACCCTCAATATGTACAGGGCATAGGACAAGCCAGCAATAATAAAGGTAATAAAAGAAATATGAACTGCTACTCTTGTGGCTTATCTGGGCACTTTAGCAGAGAATGCCCAAATAAAAATAATAATACTCAGGCCAGATGGCAAGCTCCTCGACAGCCTGGAAATACATCAGGGAATAATATTAATCCTCTAAAACCTGTTTGTCCCCGATGTCAGAAAGGATTCCATTGGGCAAAGGAATGTAGATCAAAATACCGTAAAATGGTTGGCCTTTAAATTCTACAAACCACTCCCAAGGAGGTTCTATCTACCCCATCACTTCAATTGGGAAACTTGAGGGGGGGCCAGCCCCAGGCCCCTGCAATAATAGGGGCATCAACCCTCAAGGCCTCTGCAAATTTCAATCAGTCAATGACCTCTTCAGGGCAACCCCAGGCAGTGCAGGATTGGACCTCCATTCAACCACCCACGCAATACTAACCCCAGACTTGCCAGTAGCAGCCATTCCTACAGGAGTGTCCGGGCTGCTGCCTGAGGGAACTGTAGGTTTAATATTAGGATGGAGCTCCACCTCATTACAGGGGATCTTAGTCTTCCCAGGAGTTGATGCAGATTACACAGGAGAAATACAGATTTTACTTTCCCCACCCACCACAACTATACAGATTCAGCCCAACCAGAGAATTTCCCAATTACTCCTGTTACCAAAAATTACAAGAAAATGAGTTTAAATATTCCTCTCCTTATCATGTTCTACAACATACTCTATTTGTAACTAATATACTAAATGTAGATTTTGAGGGAAATTCCAGATATACAGACATTGGAACCCTGATCTAATTAAACCTAAAGCCCTCGTCAAATGGAGAGGCTTACTTACAGGAGCTTTGAAGGGACCTGATGCCGGGGGGGGGGGGGGGGCGAGGATATGCTTGTATATTTCCACAGGACGAAGACTCACCTGTGTGGATTCCAGACCATCTAGTCCGACCGTATGTCTCACCGCCCTCTGTTTCCGCCTCACCCTAGCACACCTGACCAGTGCCCGTCCGCAGCAGATGTGCAGCCCTGAGCTGGAACAACCTGTCCATTGGGAGGATCACATGTGCCTCCTTTTTGTCTGTCCATATGTCCAAGCTTTGCCCCACATCTCCTTTCCTTTTTCTTTTCTTTCTTTCTTTTTTTTTTTTTAATCTCACTACTTGTTTGCTGGTTCTTTGGCCTTTCTCCTTCTCTCCTGAACACAGCCTTTTCTAGATTCTCCCTACCCTACTGTTCCAGGAAGGGCACCTCCCTTTTCTGCCATGACTGGGGGTGTCTGGTATATGCCCCATACGTGGAATTGTCTTGTGCCAAGAGCCTGACATCCTGGGCTGAGAAAGCCCTGTCCCGGGACTACATGCTGACAGGCCGTTCCTCCTTTGTCCTGTATTGGCCCCTCTTGCCCTTGTGTCAAGAGGGACCCTCTTCTCACAGTCCATTTGCCCACAGCTGTTTCCTGGGCTTTCTGTTCACACTGAGGTTGAGGCCTCGTGGTGGCTAGTGCCATGGATCTGTCTCTCGCCCAATGGTGTGAGCTGGGCCCTCCCTGGAGAAGAAACCTGGGTTCCCCAAGAGATTTGACCAGAGCCGGGGCCCCGCCAGCAGGCGAGGGGAGCCCAAAGCAGGTGCTTGGAGTGGAGGCCACAGGGGCATAGGCTACCAAGGAGACAGAACTGCACCTCTTGCATGGGGGTGCTGCCCCTCCCTCATTCGCACACCTCACATCACCCTGCTTGGCCCCGGAGGATGGCTGGTTAGCCAGAGACAGGTAAGATTCCTCAGGGAAGGAACAACCTAAGACAGGCACAGTCACAGAGGGGCCATCAGTAGACAACTTGGGGGTCAACAGAGGTAGGGCACAGACCCTTACCCCCCAATTTTGCAGAGACCTGAACCCTCACCCCTTCTGAGGGAGGTCTCCTGCCCCCATGGCTGCTTTGCTTGCCACGCCCAGCTCAGATCGGGACACAGGTAAAGACAGAGACTGACTGACAGCAGCTGCCTTCTCACTGCAACAGGACTTGTTACCCATTTCTACCTTGGACCACAGGGAAAGGGGCAGCTGAAGGAAAGGGCTGTGTCAGGATGCTGCCTTCTTCTCTTTCTTCTCCCTCTTTTTTCTAAACATTTTCATGCCTCGTAGTTCTTTTGCTTTCTCTTCTTTTTCTCTCTACTAGCCTCCATCTCCGCCTCCTTCTCCTCCTTCCCAGTATCATCCATACCAGCCGACCCAGAGGGCACAGCTGACTCCTTCCCAGACATGGACACCGCCATCAAGCGCGGCCCTGATGGACCCTTTGATCCAGCCCTTCAACTCGCTGATGCTTCAGGAAGCCTGTCGCCAATGATGCTGCCCGCTAGCCAGATCAACAAGGACAACCAAACCACCGACTTGAGGACTGCTGAAATCCCTTGACTGAAGAAGCCAGAAACCTTCTACAGGAACAAGCCTCCTTGTGCACTCCATCTACTATGTTTATAGCTATGCTCACTATCATTGCTTGTCAGTCTTCTTCAAAGTCTTAAACAACTCAATCCGAGAGGTGGCCACTGATTTACATGCACTATCATTTAAAAAATAAAAAAGGGGGAATTTGCCGGAAGCTGGTCCATCCTTGCTGCTTGACACAGTCACTGCAGGGAAGAAACATCTGCACAGCATATGTTTCAAGGGACCTGGCATATATGGCATACTGTTCTTAATATGTTTACTCCCCTTCTTGGCTCTATGTGTTTTAACCAAGGTCACCTCTACGAGCAAGGTTGTTTCCCCAGGTAGGGATTTTTCCCTGAAGTTAGGGAGGGAATAAAACCTCTTAACTAAGTGCCAGGCGGATAGTTAATCACTTTAACTATGAACAATCAAGCTTAAGCTACATAATCTTTACTCCCTGGAATGGAGATAAGAAATGCCCTAACCTTTGGAATAGAAATTGATAGGATTAAAATCAACTGGTATAAATACAGATGTAACAAGACAATAAAACACAGAACCTGGCTGGAGAACCTGGCTAGAGAACCTGGCTAGGCTGCTGATCGACTGAACGCTGTCTCCGTGTCATTCCTTCTTCTCCAACTCCATTCACAACTTTGGGAAACCCTGGATCTGCTGGGGTTGGACCCCAACAGAAGCACATTCTATATTCATGGATTGGTAGAATCAACATCATTAAAGTGTCCATACTACCCAAAGCAATCTACAGATTCAATGCAATCCACATTAAAATACCAATTGCATATTTTAAAGATCTAGAACAAACTCTCCAATAATTCATCTGGAAAAAAAAATCCCAAATAGCCATAACAATCCTGAGAAAAAAACAAAGTTGTAGGGATCACAATACCAAATATCAAGCTATATTACCAAGCCACAGTTCTCAAAACTGCTTAGTACTGGCACAGAACAGACATATAGACCAATGAAACAGAACAGAGAACCCAGAAATCAACACAAGCCATTGTGCTCAATTAGTATTTGACACAGGAGATAAGAGCATACAATAGAATCAAGACAATCACTTCAATAAATGGTGCAGGGAAATTTGGGCAGATACATGCAAAAAATTAAACTACATCACCAACTTACACCATACACAAAAGCAAACTCAAAATGACTAAAGGACTTAATTGTAAGACAGGAAACCATAAAAATCCTACAAGACTCCATAGGCAGCAAAATAGCAGAAATATGTCGTAACAATATCTTTACAAACACAGCTCCTAGGGCAATGGATACTAAGGAGAAAGTAAACAAATGGGACTGCATCAAAATAAAAAGCTTCTGCACAGCAAAAGAAACAATCAACAAAACAACAAGAAAACCCACTGCATGGGAGAACATGTTTGCCAATGATATTTCAGATAAGGGTTTAGTCTCCAAAATTTACAGAGAACTCATACAACTTAACAAAAGGAAGATAAATGATCCAATCAAAAAATGGGCAAATGATATAAATACACTTTTTGAAAGAGGACACACAGAAGGCCAAGAGACATATGAAAATGCTCAAAGTCACTAATCATCTGAGAGATGCAAATCAAAACAACAATGAGATATCATCTCACACCTTTCAGAATGGCTATCATCAATAAATCAACAAATGACAAGTGCTGGTGAAGATGTGGAGAAAAAGGAACCCTCGTGTACTGCTGGTGGGAATGCAGACTGGTGCAGCCACTGTGGAGAGCAGTATGGAGTTTCCTGTAAGAGTTAAAAATGGAACTCCCATTTGACCCAGTGATCCCACTTCTGGGAATATATTCCATGAAAACAGAAAAACCAATCAGAATATATATGCACCCCAATGTTCATAGCACCACAATTTGCCATAGCTAAGAGTTGGAAACTGCCTAAGTGCCCATCAGCAGATGAGTGGATTAAAAAGCTGTGGTACATCTACACAATGGAATACTATGCCGCTACAAAAAAGAAGGAACTTTTACCATTTGCAACAGCATAGATGGAACTGGAGAGCATTATGCTAAGCGAAATAAGCCAGTCAGAGAAAGATAAATATCACATGATTTCACTCATTTGTGGAATATAATGAACAACATAAACTGATTAACAAAAACATATCCAGAGACAGAGAAGAATTGACCAGACTTTCAAACCTCAGAGGGAAGGTAGGGGAGTGTGGTGGTAAAGGGGAGAGATCAACCAAAGGACTTGTATGCATGCATGTAAGCCTAACCAATGGACACAGACACCAGGGGGTGAGGGCATGAATGGGGTGCTGGAGGGTATCGGGGTATAAGGACACATATGTAATATCTTAATTAATAATAAAAAATAAAAAAAAACACATATTAGATTTATATTGATTTCTTTTCACAAGGAAAAAAAATGCTGCTTACCACATCTATCATATCAGATTCCTTTTCTTTGCTGAGATCAGACTACAAGAGAAGAAAATATAGTTATTGCTATAAAATCTTTTATTTCTTTAGGTCTTAGACTATATATTAAATGATAATACTAGTGTGTTTCAAATAACCTATTCATTTCCAAGTTGTAGAAAGGAATCCTTTAGCATTAGTGGTAATAGCACCAACTTGAGAGTTTCTGTCTTTTAATAGATGCCTTTTATCCTTTTATGTTCATTATGATTATGACACATTTGGATATCTTATTTTGTCTTCTATGTGTCATATTTGTTTTGGCTAATTTCCTCTATCTTCACTGTATTCTATTAAACACATTTTCTTTATTACCTTTGTTTTCCACTCTACTAAAAAGACATTACACTTTCTTTTTATATATCTTTAACCTAAAAGTTTTAACAGAAGGAATCTGTTTAATCAATACCTATATTCTCTTTTGATCAACACAATAACATTATAACTCTACTAGAGGCCCAGAGCACGAATTCATGCAAAGTGGGATCCCTCAGCCTGGCCTGCGGAATCGGGCCAACATGGTCTCTCCAACATCCCCCAAGGGGTCCCATATTGCGAGAGGTCTCAGGCCAAGGCGAGGGACCCCACCAGTGCACAATCGGGGCCAGAGAGGAACTGCGGGAGAGTTCCAGGGCATGTCCAGCCTGTCTCACTCAGTCCTGGTCAGCTAGACCCCAGCAACAAGCTGACCTACAGGTCAGAGCGTCTGCCCCCTGGTGGTCAGTGCATGTCATAGCAACTGGTCAACCGGTCAACGGTCTGCCCCCTGGTGGTAGGTGCATGTCATAGCAAGTGGTTGAGCGGCCTTAGCACATCATTAGAATATTATGCTTTAATTGGTTGAATGGCTGACCAGTTGACTGGACACTTAGCATATTAGGCTTTTATTATATAGGATACTCTAATCTCCTCTTTCACATTTTGTGTTATCATTGTCCAATACCTTAGTTCCATCTTTTCTTCAACTAACAAAATTAATCTTATTTAACTGCCAAAGCTTATAAAGATAAACAGCATGCTTAATGATATTTCTGCTCACTACAGTTTCTTTTTAATAAATGTATTCATTTATTTTATAATAAATAAAATACAAGTATACTAATAAAAATAAATAGCTTCATGATAATATGAATATTTGCATATATATTTGTATAGTCACAACACAAATGAGAATATAAAAAATTTCCAGCACCCCATAATGTTCATTCATGTTCCTTCACAGTCTATATTCCAAGTGGTAGCCAATTTTTTATCTCATACAATTAGTTTTGTATACTTTGAACATCATACAAATAAAAACATACAGTATATATTATGTTATCTATGGCTTTTTTTCAGTCACCACATTCTCTGTAAGAGTTTCCAGGTAGTTTAAATACCACTTAGTTTCAGTTTTACATGATATACCTTTCTCTATCCTTTCAGTTTCAGTCTGTGTCCTTATATATAAAGTTTAACTCTAATAAAAGAATTTATATCTATTTTTAAATTTATATGTATTTTAATACAATATTAAAAATCTCTGTCGTTTCAATTGAGTGTTAAACTATTTACATTTAAAATAATTGTATTATGCTAAATGAGATAAGCCAGAGAAAGAAAGTATCACATGATCTCATTTATATGGTGGAATCTAATGGACAAAATAAACTGAAGAACAAAGCGGATCCAGAGACACTGAAACATGCAACAGACTGATGTATTTCAGAAGGGGGGACAGAAAAAGACTAAACAAAAAACTTGCATGCATATATGCATAGCCCATGGACAAACAATAATGCAGGGAAGGCCTGGGGAGGGGACTGGAGTGGGGTGGAGGGCATCAAGGGGGATTAGATTAATGGGAACATTTGTACTTTGAATAATAAAGTAAAAAATAAAGTAATTGTTGATATAGTTGCATCTACATTATTTTTACAACATTCATTTCCTCCTTATTTAGTCTGTTATTTATTTGTTTATTCAAAATTCTTGGGCTTTTGTTTTTGTTTTGTTTTTAATATATTTTTATTGATTTCAGAGAGGAAGGGAAGGGGAGAGAGAGAGAGATAGAAACATCAATGATGAGATAGAATCACTGATCGACTGCCTCCTGCATGCCCCCTACTAGGGATCGATCCTGCATCCTGGGAATGTGCCTTTGACTGGAATCGAGGCTGGGACCCTATATTCTGCAGGCCAATGTTCTATGCACTGAGCCAAACCAACTAGGTTTTGGGCTTTTTTTGATTAAATATTTGTATCATTCCACATTTTTTCATCTATTAGGTTTCAACTTATGCCATATTTCACTATGTTTCCATGGTTAATCTACACACACACACACACACACACACACAAATGAAAAAATGAAATATTGCCACTTGTGACAATATGGATAAATCTTTGAGGATATTATGCTAAGTGAAATAAGTCAGACAGGAAAAAAAATGAAAAACTATATGATTTCCTCATATGTGGGATATAAAACTGAAAGCAACAAATGAACAAAAAAGAACAAACATAAAATGCAAACTCATAGACACAAATAACAATATGGTGGTTACCAGAGGGAAAGAGGTGGGGAGATATAATAAAGGGTAAAGGAAAGTCTACTAAATGGAAGGAGATTTGACTGGTTGCTAAACATAAAATGCAATATACATTGTACACTTGAAACCTATAAAATTGTATTAAACAATATCACAAAAATAAATTTCACTCAAAAATTAACAAAAATAGATACAGAGGCAGAGCAGCATCAAACTGACTGTCAAACTACAGCGGGGAGGCAGGGGAGGGTTGGCGGGGGGTAAGAGATCAACTGAAGGACTTGTATGCATGCATATAAGCATAACCAATGGAAACAAGACACTGGGGGGTAGGGGAGGCCGCGGGAAGGTCAAGGGGAAAATAAAAAGGAGACATATGTAATACTCTTTGTAATACTTTAAGCAATAAAACAAAATTTAAAAAAAAATAATGTATTTTACACTTAAAATTTTGTTCAGAGTAAATTTCATGTTAAATATTCTTATTACCATAAAAAAACAGACAAAGAACGCATGCAAATGCTGCTCATGATGACTTAAATATATAATGCAGAAGAACTATTTCTATTCACAGAAAGATTCATAAAAAAGATTTTGCTGAATTACTAGTTGTTAGTTCATAAGAGTTAAATAAGAGAAGCATGACATCATCTATTAGAAATATGTCAAACTGGATATTCTATTACAATAGTGCTCAACTTGGAATCATGGAATTATTATCTAATCTAATAAAAGAGAAACATGCAAATTGACAGCTCTGCTATGCCCAAGCCACGCCCACCAGCCAATAAGAGTGACTATATGCAAATTAACCCAACCAAGAGGGCGACTGGCAGCCACAGAGCTGGAGCAAGCAGGAGGCTTGGCTGCCCAAGGGATGGAGGAAGCCAAGCTTCCCGCCTGCCCTGGCTGGATGCGGACTCCAATCAAGACAACAAAGTTTCAATTAGAGAAGATAAATAAATCCCAGATACCTGCTTCCAGCCAGCCTCCACTGGGAGCTTGGGTGGCTGGGGGCCATGGCCAGCCTTCAAACAGCCATAAGCCCCTCACCCAGAATGGCCACACCCTCATGGGGTGAGGGACCCTGCTGGGGGGCTTGGCCAGCCTGCAAACAGACATCAGCCCCTCACCCAGACTGGCCAGGCACCTCAGAAGGACCTCCCACCCTGAAGGCGGTGTGGCCAGCTTACGAACAGCCATCAGCCCCTCACCCAGGCTGGCCAGACACCTCAGCGGGACCCCCACCCTGATCCAGGACACCCTTCAGGGCAAACCAGCCAGCCCCCACCCATGCACCAGGCCTATATTCTATATAATAAAAGGGTAATATGCAAATTGACCCTAACAGCAGAACAACTGGGAATGACTGGTCACTATGACACACACTGACCACCAGGGGGCAGATGCTCAATGCAGGAGCTGCCCCCTGGTGGTCAGTGAGCTTCCACATGGGAGGAGCTCTGCTCAGCCACAAGCCAGGCTGCCAGCTGCCAGTATAGCGGAGGTGGAGGCCTCTCCCGCTTCCTCAGCAGCGCTAAGGATGCCCGACTGCAACTTAGGCCCGCTCCCCGCTGGCAAGTGGACATCCCCCAAGGGCTCCTGGGCTGCCAGAGGGATGTCTGACTGCCACCTTAGGCCCAATCCCCCAGGGAGCGGGCCTAAGCCAGCAGGTGGACATATCCCAAGAGGCCCCAGACTGCGAGAGGGTACAGGCTGGGCTGAGGGACACCCCCCACTGAGTGCACAAGTTTTTGTGCACTGGGCCTGTAATATATATATATATATATATATATATATATATATATATATATTGCTGAAACAAAAAGGGTCTAATAATAGCGGTATGAGTTCAAACTCTGTTTTTAAAACAATGTGTTATTCTTTCTTTGTTACACATATCAAAGGTATATAGATGCTCTTGTAATTAATAATCATTTAATAGCATTATTGAATATATAGTTACTTCTGTTTTATGCAGTCCTCTATCATCTCATATACTCTATAATAAAAGCCTAATATTCTAAGTGTACAGTCGTCCAGTCGGCCATTCAACCAATCAAAGCATAATATATTAATGATATGCTAAGACCACTCAACTGTTCGCTATGATGTTCACTGACCACCAGGGGGCATATGCTCTGACCGGTAGGTTAGCTTGCTGTTGGGGTCTGGCCAATCGGGACTGAGCAAGATGGGCCGGACATGCCCTGGAGCCCTTCCACGGTTCCTCTCTGGCTGGCCAACCTCATGTGTCCCTCCCTGGCCCCCAATTGTGCACTGGTGAGGTCCCTCAGCCTGGCCTGCATCTTCTTGCAATCCGGGCTGAGGTACCCCTCTCTTGAGTGCACAAATTTCGTGCATCAGGTCTCTAGTAAAATTATAACAAAACAAAAAGTTTTTCCACTTCTCTACTTGATTAGGCTTCAGTTTTCTAATTTTCTATTAAATATATAAAGTGAAATAACGTGTTCTCCTTCATGATCTCCGAACATAAATCAGAATGTTTATATTTCCTTGTAGACATATACTGGGAATAAGCTTTCTAGGGACACTATTTTAGGCCCACTCTCTGTCCTCTATAACCATCAAAAATGGTCCTGACAATTTTAAGTTGCTAGAAGTCCTGGGAAGAAGGTCATTGGCAGCTAGCAAAATTAAAGCTAGAGGCATCAGTAGCTTCTACTGAATATTCTTGTCATTTGAAAGTTATTATAAACTCATACACTTTATCCAATATGAGAAACGGTGCAACATTTAAGCACTCAAGCCATACACTATATATCAAACATGGCAGCAGAATAAAAGCCACAATAATTCATCAACAATATATGACAATAAGTAACCACAGAGAGAAAATATAAAATAAGAGCAACATTGGTCTATTTACAATAAAGAAAAATATCTTGATATCATCTCAGTAGTGTAGAACAATAACTCATATTTATCACCTAAGTGATAAACAAGGAAATCTGTTGTCAGGTAGGAGTATAGAAAATAGCCACTTGTATGAATTGACCAAACAACAAGTCCCTGATGAAAACTAAAATGTTTGGTGGAAAGTATACAGGAACTCAGAGAGAAACAGTTATATGTTTAAGAAATACTTATATTTTTGAGAATGGAATGTTGAGATTGTTTAAAAATAAAATTATAAGGCAAAAAAAATGTTTAGCAGATGAATGGGATAAATGAGAAATCTCCCTGGGTGTTGGTAGATAAGAAATTGCTATAAGAAATCATAACTAATGCTGTATAGGTACTTATGCACTACTATATATAATGCCATAAAAGTTATCAGGAAACATATTTGGTCTTAAGAGAGGATGATTGCTAGATAACACTGAAATAGAAGTTAAAGTAAAATATTTTTGTTAGTGTGCTATATATAATTTTCTTTTATAAAATTTTATATTATTTTTCAAATACCACTTATCCCCTCCCCCCCCAAATATATCCCTCTTCCAACAACACTAGAGCTGTCTACTCTCTATTAGTCTGTCTCTATTTTGTTTTACAGTTCAGTTGGTTCATTAAATTTCACATATCAGTGAAATCATATGTTACTTGTCTTTCTCTGACTGTCATACTTCATTTACCATAATGTTCTCCAGGCCCATCCATTCTGTCTCAAAGTGTAAAATTTTCTCCTTTTTTACAGCAGAGTACTGTTCTATTGTGTAAATGTACCACAGCTTTTTTTAACCACTCATCTACTGATGGACACTTGGGCTGTTTCCAAATCTTGGCTATTGTAAATAATGCTGCAATGAACATAGGGGTTCATATATTCTTTCAAAATAGTGTTTCGAGTTTCTTTGGATACATTTCCATTAGTAAAATTGCTGGGTCATGAAAAGGTAGTTCCATTTTTAACTTTTTGTGATAACACCATACTGATTTTCACAGTGGCTGCACTAATCTGCATTCCCACTAACAAGGCACAAGGATTCCCATTTCTCCACATCCTCGCCAACAATTTTTGTTTGTTGACTTATTGATGATAGCCATTCTGACAGGTGTGAAGTGATATCTCATTGTGGTTTTAATTTGCATTCCTGGTGACCTTGAGCATTTTTTCATATATCTATTGGCCATCTCTATGTTCTCTTTGGAGGAGAGTCTATTCAGGTCTTTTGCCCATTTTTTAATTGGATTATTTGATTGTTGTTATTGAGTTTTTTTATAAGATCCTTATAAATTTTAGATATTAACCCCTTAGCAGATATGTCATTTGCAAATATGAATATGTTCTCCCATTCAGTGGATTGCCTTTCCATTTTGTTGATGGTTTCCTTTGCTGCACAAAAACTCTTTGGTTTGATGTAGTCCCATTTATTTTTTCTTTTGTTTCCCTTGCCCAACTAGATATATCAGAAAAAATACTGCTATGAAAAAATATCTGAGATTTTACTGTATATGTTTTTTTCTAGAATTTTTATGGTTTCAAGTCTAACATTTAAGTCTTCTATCTCATAACAATTACATGCATAGTGTGAGTTTAAAATTCAAGATAATTAAAACTTTGCTCATATTTCACTTTCATTTTAGAGCACCCCAGATGCTCAGTTGGTCAAGGATATTATAATAAAAAGAACATTCATATTCATGTTTCCCATATTTAGGTATTGAATGGCAGTAAAAGTGAACTATGATCATCACATCCAAGAAGGGTCTATACTCAATCCATGTGTTAAGTCATTGAGACTGATCAATTTAAATGATCAAATTGCTATTCCCATTTTAGAGGGCTCAGTATAAAGACTAGCATTCAACAATAAAAAGATAAACAGCTCTATTATAAAAGTGATAAACAACTTAAATAGATATTTCTTTAAAAATATATACAAAGGGCCCAGAAGCACATAAAAAATGTTAAACATGGTTTTCATTAGACAAATAAAATCACAATAAGATATTTATTCACACTAACTAGGATTAATGTAACCAAAACATGGAAAACAACAAATGGCAGAAATTTAGAGAAATTGAAGCCCTCATACATTGTTGGTGGGGATATAAAATGTACAGCTGGGGCATTTTCGGTTTTTGGTTTAACATGTAAAGAGTTTAGACCAAAGTAATCATTTCCATGCTCTCAGCAAGGAAAAAGCTCAACAAACTGAATATCAACAACTTTTCTTATGTTGATCAAATCATTGAGGTCACATGGAAAATGTTTTCTCTCAAACTTGAAGACAGACAGGTAAATACAGAGGACCATGGGGCTTACCATCATAGCCTACTGGGTGAAGAAGCCTCAGCAGTAGTCAGTATCAGTAGCAAAATTTAAACTGTAGTTGACAAAATGCTAGAGGCTTAGTCTAGACTAGCCTAGGACAGTGGTCGGCAAACTCATTAGTCAACAGAGCCAAATATCAACAGTACAACGATTGAAATTTCTTTTGAGAGCCAAATTTTTTAAACTTAAACTTTATAGGTAGGTACATTGTTATTAACTTAATTAGGGTACTCCTAAGCTGGCCGTTGCTAAAAGCGTCCTCAATCTGATTGAGGTACGTGCGCTGAGGTCAACCCCTTCCAACACCCCCCACTTCTTCTAACACCACTTCTTCAAAATAGACTCTCCCAGGCTGAAAACCGACTTCTGTGCATGGGCCACGAAGTTTCAATCGCACTGTACGTGTGCGTCGGCACGTGGTATTTTGTGGAAGAGCCACACTCAAGGGGCCAAAGAGCCACATGTGGCTCACAAGCCGCGGTTTGCCGACCACTGGCCTAGGAGTTAAAAATTTGATTGGGCTCACTGTTAAGAGACCCTTAATTTTGTGAGTTTACCTCAAGGACCCATAACAGTTTCTCAATGTGAATATCTGAGAAAATTCCCTTTGTGCTTTGGAAAGGAGAAAAGTAACAATTTTTAAATATGCATATTAGATAATTATAATAGTCAGAACAGAAACCAATAAAACTGAAAACATAAAGTAAATGGCAATCAATGAAACCAAAAGCTGGTTCTTTGAAAAGGTCAATTAAGTTTATAAACCTCTACCCAGGCTAAACAAATAAACAGACGAACAAAAACCGGGAGCACAGATTTAATAAGAAAAATGAAAGAGGGAATATCACTACAGATCCCATGAACCTTAAAAGGATAATAAAGCACCCTAGCTGGTTTAGCTCAGTGGACAGAGCCTCAGCCTACAGACCAATGGGCCCTGAGTTCGATTCTGGTCAAGGGCACATACCTCAGTTGCAAGCAAGCTCCTCCACAGCCCATGCCCTGGTCGGGGCGTGTGCAGGAGGCCACCAATCAAGGTGTTCCTCTCACATCGATATTTCTCTCTGTCTTTCCCTCTCTCTTCCACTCTCTCTAAAACTCAGTGGAAAAATATCCTCAGGTGAGGATTAAGATAATGAAATAATTTTAAAAATTAAAGGATGATAAAGGAGCACTATGAACAAGCCAATGCCCACAAGTTCTTTAAAATATATTTTTATTGATTTTAGAGAGAGGAAAAGAGGGAAAGAGAGATAGAAACATCAATGAGAGAGAAATATTGATCTGTTGCCTCCTCACACCACCTACTGGGGATAAGCCCGCAACCCAAAGAGAGACAATACAGTCATAGTAAGTGACTTTAACACCACACTGACTTCACTGGATAGATCTCCAAACTTAACAGGGAAACAGTGACTCTAAAGGATACACTGGATCATATGGATTTAATTGACACTTACAGAACATTTCATCCAAAGTATCAGAATATACATTCTTCTCAAGTATACATGGATCATTCACAAAGATAGGCCACATGTTAGGACACAAAACAAGTATCTACAAGTTCAAGAAGATTGAAATCATATTAAGCATATTCTCAGACCAGAGTGGAATGAAATCAGAAATCAAATACAGTTAAAAAAAAAAAAAAACCTAAAAAATATTCAAACACATGGAGGCTACCAAGGACATCAAGAAATAATAATAATAAAAAATTCCTGGAAACAAATGAAAATGAACACACAACACCTAAAATATCTGGGACACAGCAGAAGCAGTCTTGAGAGGGAATCTCATAGCACTACAGTCATACCTCAAAATATAAGAAAAAACAACAATAAATTATTTAACCCTACAACTTAAAGAAGTAGAAAAAGAAGAAGAAAAGCCCAGAATAAATAGAAGGAAAGAAATAAGAAAGATTAGAGCAGAAATAAATGAAATAGAGATTTAAAAAACAATACAAAAATCAATGAGACCATTGATTTTTTTAAAAAAGAAAAACAAAATTGATGAATTGTTAGTCAAACTCACCAAATAAAAATAATCAGAAACAAAAGTGGAATAGTGAACTCACAAAAAGAGAGATTAAAAAAAATCCTATTTACCATTGCACCAACAAAAGTAAGATACCTAGGAATAAGCTTAACTAAGGAGGTAAAAGACCTATACTAGGAAAATTACAGGACATTGAAAAAAGAGATAGAGGGAGACATAAATAGATGGAAAACCGTATCATGTTCATGGATTGGTAGAATGAACATCATTAAAATATCCATACTACCCAAAGCAATCAATAGATTCAATGCACTCCCTATTAAAATACCAATGACATATTTCACAGACCTAGAAAGAATTCTCCAAAAATTCATCTGGAATAAATAAAGGCCCTGAATAGCTGCAGAAATCCTGAGAAAGAAGGACAAAGTAGGAGGGATTTAATACTAGATATCAAGCTGTATTACAAAGCCACTCTTCTCAAAACTGCCTGGTACTGGCACAAGAATAGACATATAGACTAATAGAATAGAACAGAGAACCCAGAAATCGACCCAAACCAATATGCTCAATTAATATTTGAGAAATGAGGCAAGAATATAAATGGAGTCAAGACAGTCTCTTCAATAAATGGTGTTGGGAAAATTGGACAGATACATGCAAAAAAATGAAACAAGACCACCAACTTACACCATACATAAAAATAAACTCAAAATGCATAAAGGACTTAAAAGTAAGTCAGGAAACAATAAAAAATATTAGAGGAATCCACAGGCAGCAAAATCTCAGACATATGCCGAAGCAATATCTTCACTGATACAGCTCCTAGGGCAATGGAAGCTAAAGGGAAAAATAACCAAATGGGACTACATAAAAATAAAAAGCTTCTGCACAGCAAAAGAAACCATCAACAAAACAACAAGAGAGCCTACTGAGTGGGAGAACATATTTGCCAATGTTATATCTGATAAGGGCCTAATCTCCAAAATTTATAGAGAACTCATACAACTTAACAAAAGAAAGATAAATGATCCAATAAAAAAATGGGCAAAGAACCTAAATAGACCCCTGTTGATTGTGACTTATGGCAGATGGACATAACTCATGTCCTATCTTTTGGCAAACTTTGCTATGTGCATGTTTGTATTGATACCTTTTCTCAGGTTATCCTTGCTTCTGCACGTACAGGAGAAGCCTTTAGAGATGTAAGTCAACATGTATTCCAATGTTTTTCCTACCTAGGAATACCAAGGGCACTTAAAACAGACAATAGGCCTGCCTATATCTCTAGAGCTTTTAAAAACTTATGCTCTACATTCGGCATTGCACATACTACAGGAATGCCCTACAATCCTCAAGACCAAGCAATAGTAGAAAGGGCTCAACAAACTATAAAAACACAAATTAAAAAATTACAAGAAAATGAGTTTAAATATTCCTCTCCTCATCATTTTCTACAACATACTCTATTTGTAATTAATATACTAAATGTAGATTCTGAGGGAAATTTCCCGATGTACGGACATTGGAACCCTGATCTAACTAAACCTAAAGCCCTCCTCATATGGAGAGACTTACTTACAGGAGCCTGGAAGGGACCTGATGTCCTTTTCACCTGGGGGATAGGATATGCTTTTATATTTCCACAGGACACGGACTCACCTGTGTGGATTCCAGACCGTCTAGTCTGACCTTATGTCACACCACCCTCCATCTCTGCCTCCTCCTCCTCCTCCCCAGTATCATCCATATCAGCCAACCCAGAGGGCACAGCTGAATCCTCCCCTGACACCGACACCACCATTAAGCACGGCCCTGATGGACCCATGATCCAGCCTTTCAACGCCCTGACACTTCGGGAAGCCTATCACCAATGATGCCACCTGCTAGCCAGATCAACAAGGACAACCAAACCACTGACTTGAGGACAGCTGAAATTCTTGACTGAAGAGGCCAGCAACCTTCTACAAGGCTCTGTGTGCACTCCATCCACTATGTTTATTGCTATGCTCGTTATCATTGCTTGTCAGTCTTCTTCCGAGTCTTAAACAACCCAACCTGAGAGGTGGCCACTGATTTACATGCGCTATCATTTAAAAAATTAAAAAGGGGGAATTTGCCAGAAGCCGGTCCATCCTTGCTGCTTGACACAGTCACTGGAGAGAAGAAACATCTGCACAACGTATGTTTCAAGGGACCTGGTGTATATGGCATGCTGTTCTTAATATGTTTGCTCCCCTTCTTAGTGCTATGTGTTTTAACCAAGGTCCCTTCTCCGAGAAAGGTTGTTTCCCCAGGTGGGGATTTTTTCCCTGGAGTCAGGGATTAACAGGACTAAGGAAGGGAATAATCAGTAAAACCCCTTAACTAAGTGCCAGGTGGGTAGTTAATCACTTTAACTATGAACAATCACGCTTAAGCTAATCTTTACTTAGGATAATCTCCTTCAGTTACTTCCTTGTAGCTTAATAGAACAATAGAGTAACCTTGGAATGGAGATAAGAAACGCCCTAAGCTTTGGAATAGAATGGATAGGATTAAAATCAACTGGTATAAATAGAGATGTAACAGGACAATAAACAGAAAACCTGGCTATGAAGATCAACTGAACGCTAGCTCCATGTCATTCCTTCCTTCTTTGCCAACTCTGTCCATACTTTTGGGGACCCCTGGGCCCGCTGGGGCTGGACCCCAACAGACCCCTTTCAAAAGAGGACATACAGAAGGCCAAGAGACATATGAAAACATGCTCAAAGTCACTAATCATCCAAGAGATGCAAATCAAAACAACAATGAGGTACCATCTCACACCTCTCAGAATGGCTATCATCAACAAATCAACAAATGACTAGTGCTGGTGAGGATGCGGAGAAAAAGGAACCCTCATGTATTGCTGGTGGGAATGCAGACTGGTGCAGCCACTGTACAGAACAGTATGGAGTTTCCTCCAGAAACTAAAAATGAAATTCCCATTTGACCTAGTGATCCCACTTCTAGGAATCTATCCCAAGAAACTAGAAACATAAATCAGAAAGGATATATTCCCCACTTTGTTGAGAATAGCACAATTTACAATAGCTAAGATTTGGAAACAGCCCAAGTGCCCATCAGGAGATGAGTGGATTAAAAACTGTGGTACATCTACGCAATAAAATACTACACTGCTGTAAAAAGGAAGGAACTCCTACAATTTGCAATAGCATGGACGGTCCTGGAGAGCATTATGTTAAGCGAAATAAGCCAGTCAGAGAAAGATAAATATCACATGATCTCACTTATTTGTGGAATATAATGAACAACAGAAACTGATGAACAAAAACAGATCCAGAGATAGAGAAGCATTGATCAGAACATCACACCTCAGAGGGAAGGTAGGGGAGGGTGGGGGTAAGGGGGAGAGATCAACCAAAGGACTGGTATGCATGCATATAAGCCTAATCAATGGACACAGACACCAGGGGGGTGAGGGCATGAGTGAGAGGGTGGGAAGCAATGGGGGGGATAAGGACACATACTAATCTTTATTACCTTAATTAATAAAGGGGGGGAGAAAAAAGAATAAAAAGGAAATGAAAGTGGAAAAGTAACCACTGACACCACAGAAATACAAAGGATTGTAAGAAAATACTATGCATGCATAACTATATGCCAACAAGCTGGACAATGTGGATGAAATGGACAAATTCCTAGAAAAATACATTCTCCCAAAATTGAATCAGGAGGAATCAGAAAACCTGAATAGGTCAATAACAATTGATGGAATAGAAGCAATAATAACAATAATTAAAAAAAACAAAACACAAAACTCCCAGCAAACAAAAGCCCAGGTACAGAATGCTTCACAGGGGAGTTTTACCAAACATTCAAAGAACTAACAAAAATACTCCTCAAAACTATTTCAAAATATCCAAAAGGAAAAAGCACTTCCCAACTCTTTTTATATGGCCAGCATTATCCTAATTCCAAAACCATACAAGGACACTACAAGAAGAGAATTACAGGCCAATATCCCTGATGACATTGATGCTAAAATTTTCAACAAAATATTAGCAAATCAGATCCTGCCATATATTAAAAATATCTTGTACCATGACCAAGTGGGATTTATTCCAGAAATTCAAGTCTGGTAAAATATTAGCAAATCAACAAATGTGATACATCATATAAATAAATTGAAAGACAAAAATCACATGATCATATCACAAGAGGCAGAGAACGCATTCAACAAAATCCAACAACCATTTTTGACAAAACTCTCAGCAGAGTGGGAAGAAGGAGCATATCTCACCATGATAAAGGTCATATATGACAAACCTACAGCAAGCATCATACTCAATGGGCAAAAACTAAAACCATTTTCCCTAAGAACAGGAACAGGACAGGGATGTCTGCTTATGCCACTCTTTTTCAACATAGTACTGGAAGTCTTAGCCACAGTGATCAGACAAGAAGAAATAAAAGGCATTTAAATTGGAAAGAAGGAAGTAAAACTCTACTTTTTCGCAGATGACATGATATTGTACATAGAAAACCCAAAAGACTCCACCAAAAAACTACTAGATTTAATAAATGAATTTGGCAATATTGCAGGATACAGAGTTAACACCCAAAAATCAATGGCTTTTTAAAACAATAATAATGAATTCTCAGAAAGAGAAACTAAACAAACAATCTCATTTAGCATTGCAAGAACAACAACAAAAATTAAGATACTTAGGAATAAACTTAACCAAGGAGGCAAAGGACCTGTACTTGGAAAACTACAGGAAGTTGAAAAAAGAGATAGCAGAAGATATAAACAAGTGGAAGAATATACTGTGTTTATGGATTGGTAGAAGCAACATCATTAAAATGTCCATACTACCCAAGGTAATCTACAGATTTAATGCAATCCCTATTAAAATACCAATGGCATATTTTGCAGAGCTAGAATGAATACTCCAAAATTTATATGGAATAAAAAAAGACCCTAAATAGCTGCAGCAATCTTGAGAAAGAAAAACAAAGTTGGAGGGATCAAAATACCAGATTTCAAGTTATAGTACAAAGCCACTGTTCTCAAAACTGCCTGGAATTGCCCCAAGAAAAGGCATATAGAACAATGGAACAGAACAGAGAACCCAAAAATCGACCCAAGACAATATGCTCAGTTATTATTTGACAATGGAGGCAAGAGCATATAATGAAGTCAAGAGAATTTCTTTAATAAATGGTGTTGGGAAAACTGGGCAGATACATATAAAATTGAAATTATACCACCAAATTACACAATACACAAAAATAAACTCAAAATGGATAAAGGACTTAAATATAAGATGGGAAACCATAAAGATACTAGAAGTCATAGGCAGCAAAATCTCAGACATATCTCATAGCAATATCTTTATGGGTACATATCCTAGGACAATGGAACTAAGGAAAAAATAAACAAATGGGACTACATCCAAATAAAAAAGATTATGCACAGCAAAAGAAACCATCAACAAATAACAAGAGAGCCCACTGCATGGGAGAACATATGTCCCAATGTTATATCTGATAAGGGCCCAATCTCCAAAATTTATAAGGAACTCATACAACTTAACAAAAGGAAGACAAAAAAAAACATTGAAAAAATGGGCAAACGACCTAAATAGACACATATCCTAAATGGACATACAAAAGGCCAAGTGATATACGAAAAATGCTGAAAGTCACTGATCATCTGAGAGATACAAATCAAAATAACAATGAGATACCACCTCATACCTGTCGGAATGGCTACCATCAACAAATCAACAAATGACAAGTGCTAACGAGGATGTGTAGAAAAGGGAACCCTCATACACTAGTGGTGGGAATGCAGACTGATGCAGCCTCTGTGGAAAAATGTATGGAGTTTCCTCAAAAAATTAAATATGGATCTTCCATTCAACCCAGTGATCTCACTTCTAGGAATATAGCCTAAGAAACCCGAAGCACCAATCAGAAAGAATGTATGCACCCCGATGTTCATAGCAGCACAATTTACAATAGCTAGATCTGGAAATAGCGCAAATGCCCATCAGTAGATGAGTGGATAAAAAAGCTGTGGTACATTTATACCATGGAATACTGTGCAGCAGTAAAAAGAAGCATCTCTTACCCTTTCAGAGAGCTTGCAGGGACCTGGAGAGTATCATGCAAAGTGAAATAAGTCAGCCAGAAAAAGTCAAATATCCCATGATCACGCTCGTATGTGGAATCTAAGTAACAAAATAAACTGACAGTGTGGATCCAGAGACATGGAAGCATGGAACAGAGTGCGGAATCTCAGAGAAAAGGCAGGGGAGGGTGGGTGGTTGGGAGGTGCTCAACCAAAAACCTTGTATGCATATATGCATAACCCATGGACACAGACAATAGGGTGCTGAAGGCCTGGGGCAGAGGGGTGGTGGCTGGATGAAGGGGCTCAATGAAAGAAAAAAAGGGCATATGTAATACTTTCAACAATAAAGAATTATAAAAAAAGAAAAAAATATCAACCTCAAATGAAACACTAGAACAAATGGACATGATTGACATGTACAGAACCTTTCATCTCAAAACATCAGATTATACATTATTCTCCAATGCACATGGAACACTCTCAAGGATAGACCATATGTTGGGTAACAAAACTAGCGTCAACAAATTAGAGAAGATTGAAATTATACAAAACATATTCTCTGACTATGATGCCTTGAAATTAGAAATCAACTGTAATCAGGAAGTAAAGAAACCCACAAACCTGTGGAGATCAAACAACCTACTACTAAAAAATGACTGGGTCAAAGAAAAATAAAAAATGTCAAAAGATATATCGAGACAAATGAAAATGACAATACAACAAATCAAAACTTCTGGGATGCAGGAAAAGCAGTAAAAAGAAGGGAAGTTTATGTCATTATTGGCCTATCTCAAGAAACAAAAGAAATACCAAGTAAACAACTTAACATCATATCTTAACAAACTAGAAAAAGAAGAACAAAAGCAACCCAAAGTCAGCAGATGAAAGGAAATAATAAAAAATTGAGCAGAATTGAATGAAATAGAGAGCAAAAAGACTATACAAAAAATAATATAACAAACAGCTGTTTTTTAAAAGATTAATAAAACTGGCAAAATCCTACTAGACTTACTAAGGAAAAAAATATCAAATATCATAAACCCATATAAACAAAATCAGAAATGAGAGAGAAGTTATCTTAGACATCACATATATACAATGAATCATACTAGAATATTATGAAAGCCTATATGACACCACATTAATAATCTAGAAGAAATGGATAAGTTCTTAGAATTATATAACCTTCCTAGACTAAATCATGAAGAATTGGAAAATCTAAATAGAGTAATCAGCAGTGAAGAAATCGAAACAACCATAAAAACCTTCCCCAAAATAAAAGTCCAGACCAGATGGCTTCACCAGTGAATTTTACCAAACATTCAGAGAAGATTTGAAACCTATCTACATATAAAGAAGATTTAAAACCTATACTTCTCCAAAAATTGAAGAAGGGGCAATACTTCCTAACACATTCCATGAGGCCAATATAACCCTGATATCAAAACTTGGCAAGGATAACCCCAAAATAAAAAACTACAGTCCAACATCTCTGATGAATACAGATGCAAAAATCCTAAAAAAAAATACTTGCAAATCAAATTCAACAGTACACTAAAAAAATAATACATCATGATCAAGTGGGGTTCATTCCAGAGGTACAAGAATGGTTCAACATAAGCATGTCAATGAATATAATACACCACATTAACAAAAGAAAAATCATATGATCATATCAACAGATGCAGAAAAAGCATTTGATAAGATACATCCATTTATTATTAAAACACTCAATAAAATAGGAATAGAAAGTACCTCAACATAATAAAGGCCATATATGATAATACCTCAGCTAATATACTGAATGTGGAAAACTGAAAGCTTTTCCTTGAAGATCAGGAACAAGACAAGTATGTCTGCTTTTACCACTTTTATTCAACATAATCCTGATAGTCCTACCCTGGGCAATAAGGCAAGAGAAAGAAAGGAAAGGCATCCAATAGAAAAGGAAGAAGTAAACCTCTCACTTTTTGCAAATGACATGATTCTGTATATAGAAAACCCTAAAGAATCCACCAAAAACTATTAGAAACAATAAACATACAGTTAAGTTGCAGGATACAAAGTCAAGGTGCAAAAATCCATTGCTTTCTTTTATACTAACAACAAAAGTTCAGAAAGACAAAAAGAATAATTCCTTTTGAAATTTCAACCAAAAGAATAAAATATCTAGGAATAAACTTAACAAAGAACAGGAAAATAAATATATATTGAAAATTACAAAGCATTATTAAAAGAGTTTGAAAAAGACACAACAAAATGGAAGATTGTCCTGTGCTCCACCAAAAACTATTAGAAACAATAAATATACAGTTAAGTTTGTTGGAAGAATCAACAAAGTTAAAATGGCCATATTACCCAAAGCAATATACAGATTTAATGCATCAAAATCACAATTTCATTAAAAAAATAAAATGAAAAATCATCAGATTTTTATGGAATCTTAAAAGGCCCTGAATAGCCAAAACAATCCTGAGAAAAAAAAAGAATGAAGCTGGAAGTATCTCACTACCTCACTTCAAATTATACTACACAGTATAATTTGATAATCAAAACAGTATGGTATTGGCAAAGAAACAGAAACACATCTATGGAACAGAAGAAAGAACCCAACTATAAAACCACATGTATATGGACAAATAATTTTCTACAAAGGAGCCAGAAGTATGCAATGGAAGGAAGGTCGTCTCTTCAATACATGATACTGGGAAAACTGGAAAGCTACATGGCAAACAAATGAAACTGGATTATAATTTGTCCCCATGTATAAAAATTAATTCAAACTGGATCAAAGACCTAAATATAAGACCCAAAACAATATGTTACATAGAAGACAATATAGGTACCAAACTTATGGACCTGGGTCATAGAGAACATTTTATTAACTTAACCCCAAAGCTAAGGAAACTAAAGGCAAATATAAATGAATGTGCCTATATCAAACTAAACAGTTTCTGCACAGAAAAGGAAAAAAAATGACAACAAAACAAAGAGGCAGCCATTCAGATGGGAGATGATATTTACAAACAGTAGCTCTAACAAAGGTTTAGTTTCAAAAGATATAAAAAATCATAAAACTCAATATCAAACAGCCCAATCAAAAAGTGGGTGGAGGACCTGAAAAGACACATCTCCCAAGAAGACATATGAATAGCCAATAGATATATAAAAAGATGTTCAACCTCACTAGCAATTAGGAAAATGCAAATCAATACTACAATGAGATACCACCTCACACCTGTTTGAGTGTCCATTATCAATAAGATAAGCAATAACAAGTGTTGGAGAGATTGTGGAAAAAAGGAAACCCTCATTCACCGGTAGTGGGAATGTAGACTGGTGCAAACACTATGGAAAGCAGTCTGCAATTCCTCAAAAAATTAAGAATAGAGCTATTATACAATCCAGCAATCCCCCTCCTGGGTACATCTCTGAAAAAATCGAAATCATATATTTTTATGCTTGTGTTCATTACAGCATTATTCACAGTGGCCAAGACATGGAAACAAACAAAACTTCCTGTGATAGAGGGCTAGATAAAGAAGATGAGGTACATATACACAATGGAATACTACTCAGCCATAAGAAAGGATGAAATATTGCCATTTGCAACAACATGGATGGAACTTGAGAACATTATGCTAAGTGAACTAAATTAGTCAGACAAAGAACCATATGATTTCACTCACATTTGGGATATAAAACTGAAACTTATGAACACAAACAGAAATGTCATGGTTGCCAGAGGGAAAGGGGTTGGGAGAGAAGGATGTCCTAATATATGGTGATAGGAGAAGATTTGACTTTGAGTGGTGGGCACATGGTTTAATACACAGATCTTGCAACATAGAAATCCACACCTGAAACTTATGTTTTCAAATTAACCAATGTCACCCCAATGAATTTAATTAAAAAAAAGAAAAACAAAGTTGGAGGTATCACACTACTGGGTGTCAAATTATATTACAAGGCCATAGCAATCAAAACAGCATGGTATTGGCACATGTTCAGGCATATAGATAAAGGAAACAGAATAGAGAGCACAGAAATAAATCCTCACCTTTATGTTAAATTAATATTTGACAAACAAGGCAAGAACATGCACTGGCATAAAGACAGTCTATTCAATAAATGGTATTGGGAAAATTGAACAAATACATAAAAAAGAGCTCAGCCAGCGTGACTCTGTGGTTGAGCATTGTCCTGTGAACCAGGAGGTCACAGTTGGATTCCTGGTCAGGGCATATGCACGAGTTGTGGCCTCAATCCCAGGTAGGGGGCATGCAAGAAGCAGCTGATTGGTGATTCTCTCTCATCATTGATGTTTCAATCTCTCTCTCCTTTTCCCTTCCTCTTAAAAAAAAAAAAAAAAAGAAAAGAAACTAGACCACCAACTTACACCACACACAAGAATAAACTCTAAATGGATTAAATACTTAAAATGTAAGTTATCAAACCATTAAAATCCTAGAAAACATAGGCGGCAACATTTCAGACATTTATTGTATCAATATTTATGCTGACATATCTCCTTGGGCAAAGGAAACAAAAGAAAAAATAAACAATTTGGACTACATCAAACTAAAAAGCTTCTACACAGCAAAATAAACCATTAACAAAATGAAAAGGCAACCCACTGAATGGGAGAATAAATATTTGCTAATAATACATCTGATAAGGAATTAATTTTCAAAATATATAAAGAAGTTATACAATTCAACCCCAAGAAGACAAACAGCCCAATTAAACAGTGGGCAAAGGACCTGGATAAACACTTTCTCCAAAGAGGACATACAGTTGACCCATAGATATGAAAAAATGCTCAATGTCATTAATCATCAGAGAGCTACAAATTAAAACCATAATGAGATATCACCTCACACTTGTGACAGAAGATCTGACTTTGGGTGGTGGGCACATGGTGCAATATACAGATCTTGTAACATAGAAACCCATACCTGAAATCTACATGATCATGTTGACCGATACCACCCCCCAAAAATAATTAAAAATGGAAAAAAATAAAATAAAAGGCAACACCATTTACATTAACATGTAAAAAAAGAAGGAAATTTTACCCTTTCAAGAGCATGGATGGACCTACAGATTATTATGCTAAGTGAAATATGCCATTCAGACAAAGACAAATACCATATGATCACCCTTATATGTGGACTCTAATGAACAAAATAATCTGATGAACTAAAAAGAAACAGAGGCACATATACATGGAACAGACTGACAGCTGTCAGAGGGGAAGTGTAGGGGGAACTGGATGAAAGAAGATGAAGGGATTAGCCAAGAGCATATATGCATAACCCATAGACACAGACAACAGTGTGGTGATGGCTGGAGGGAAGGGGGTATGGACTGAGTGGAGGTGGGGAAAGGGAGGGAAGTGGGGACATCTGTCATAGTGTCAATGATATACAGAAACATATAAAAATAAACAAATAAACACACACACACAAGATCCATATGAGAAAAACTACAAAATGCTGCTGAAACAAACCAAAGAAGTTCTGAATAACTGCTCATGGATAAAAAGAACTTATATTGTTATTATGTCAGTTCTTCCAAACTTGATCTTTTGATTCAACACAATGACAATAAAAATTCTAGCAAGGTACATTGTGGATAAAAAACAAACTGATGCTAAAGTTCATATGGAAAGGCAAAGCAATACAGATTAGCCAACGCAATACTGAAGAACAAAATTGAAGGACTGACATAATCTAACTTCAAGGCTTACAATTAAGCTACAGTAATCAAGATAATGTGCTATCTATAATAATAAAAGCATAATATGCTAATTAGACCAGACAACTGAACGACCTTCCAGATGTCATTCTGGATGTCCTTCCAGATGAAGCTGCAGCTGCGTAGGCTGAAGCAGAGGTGATTAGGGGTGATCAGGCAGGCAAGCAGGTGAGCCATTAGGGGTGATCAGGCAGGCAGAGTGACTAGGGGCAGTCAGGCAGGTAGGCAGGTGAGTGATTAGGAGCCAGTGGTCCCAGATTGCGAGAGGGATGTCCGACTGCCGGTTTAAGCCCAATCCTGCAGCAGTCGGACATCCTCCGAGGGGTCCCAGATTGTGAGAGGGTACAGGCCGGGCTGAGGGACTCCAATCTCCCCCCCCCCCCCGTGAATAAATTTTGTGCACTTGGCCTCTAGTCGGTAAAATAATAGACAAATACATCAATGAAACAGAATACAGAGGTAAGAAATAGACCCACACAATTAAAATTATTTGACAAAGAAACAAGGTGATTCAGCAGAGAAAGAATCGTCTTTTCAACAAATATGCAAAAGCAAGAGGACATCCACATGCAAAAAATCTAGAAACTGACCTTACACCTTTCACAAAAATACCTCAAAATGGATCACAAATCTCAATGTAAAACCCAAAACTAGAAAACTTTTGGAAGATAACATAGGAAAAAATCTAGTTGACCTTGCATTTGCCAATGAGTTTATAATACAATAGCAAATGTATAATCTGTGGAAAAAAATGAAAAATTAGATTTCATTAAAAAATAAAACATGATGTGAAAAAAATACTGTCAATACCCTGGCTGGTGTGGCTCAGTTGCTTGAGAGTTGTCCCATGCACTGAGAGTTCACCAGTTCAATTCCTGGTCAGGGCATATGTCTGGGATACCAGCTCCATCTCCAGTAGAGGACACACAGGAGGAAGCCCATTGATGTTACCCTCTCACATCGATGTTTCTCTCTCTCCTTCTCCTTTCCTACCTCTTTAAAATCAGTGATGAAATAGTATTTTTTTTAAAAGATGCTGTTAAAAGAATGAAAAGAGAAGCCACAGACTGTGAAGAAAGTATTTTCAAAACACATATCTGACACAAAGAACTCAAAACTCAATAATCAAACAATGAATTCAATAAAAATATGAACAAAAGATCTGAAAAGATGCCACAACTAAAATATATATAGTAGCAGAAAATAAGAATCTGAAAAAATGCTCAATATTATGTCTCATTGAGGCAATGGAACACCTATTAGAATGGCTTAAACTCATAAGTCTGACACCACCACATGCTAACAAGGATATAGAGCAGTAGGGACTCTCATTCATTGCTGGTGGAAATGCAAAATTATATAACATTGGAAGATAGTTTGTAAGTTTCTAATTAAAACTAAACATAATCTTACTATACAATCCAGCAATCAAACACCTTGATATTTACTCAAATGAGTTGAGGACTTATATTCACACAAAAACCTATGCACAGATATTTATAGCAGCTTTATTATGAATATACTAAATGAAACTGAATTATACACTTTAAAATTGTTGATTTTATGTTATTTAAATTTTACCTAAACTAAAAAATAAAAAAGAAAGTAAGGATTCTTCTTTTAGGAGAGGTATCTTCAACTGACCTATTTAAAAGCAAGTTTCTATAAACTACATAATGACCAGTATGTTTAGACCATCTCAAATGTGTTGACATTCAAAACAGTGAGCTGCTGGAATCTGGAAAATAATCATTTTATGAGCAAAAACATTTGATATAAGAGAAATGATATCTAAATATGTTATGCTGCTTCAACTCCAATTTAATAATCTATTAAAAGTGATTATTGCAGGGTTACTGTGAAAATTAGCATTAAGCATGGAAAGTAATTACAACACAAATTGGGCATGTGCCCTAACAGGAATTGAACCGTGACCTCCTGGTTCATAGGTCGATGCACAACCACTGAGGCACACTGACCAGGATATTTTACTACAACAGAATTTATTTACACACATGCAAAAGAAAACCATTGCCAGCAACAGCAATAGTCAATTAAATAAGAAGGGTAGTGATTTAAAGTACTTTTCCTTGACTCTTGATGAATTGACAAATGTTATCAATACTGCACAGTTGCTGTTGTTCATTTAAGAGTCAAAGCTGAGTTTGAAGTGAATAGTCTCTATGAATAGTATGTACGTAACAATTACAGGCAAGAATATTTCCAAACATTTAAAGGAAACACTAATTCAATACAACTTGAAGTGGAATGTGGTAAGATATGTTATAACTAATTGTGCTAAAAATATAGGGTTGGTATGAGGTAAAGGGTGTGGGGATAAAGGGTAAAAGAGATAAAATAAAAATAGATTTGACTTTGGGTGGTGGGCACACAATGTGATATACAGATGAAGTATCATAGAATTGTACACTTGAAACCTATGTAATTTTTAGTCCTTCAATAAGATATAAAATTTCCCATTATTCTTCCACCATAGTAAAATAAGAAATGGTAGGGGCAGATTTGATATGAGGCCCCTTGAACCAGAATCCCATCTGCAGATTAATGCAGATAATAGTTGTACCACAGTGACCCATGTTTTCTCTGGATTTTTCATTATATTCACCTTAATCTGAAGAAATTTCATCCAATTAACAATCTTTAAATGAAGATTTGAAGATTAAAAGCATTATATATAGAACTTAGAACAGTGACTGCCAAGTAGTAATTGCTATATAAGTGTTAGCTATTATTATTGCATATTCCCACATAACCAGTCTTTGAACTAATTTCATATAAAACAAATACAGTTCACATGGACAACATATTATAATGAATACTGTTTCAGGATTCTTTTATAGGTTTAATTATTATAAAGTATTTATTAGACACATATGTACAAAAGGTTATGTTGAACAATCAATAAAAAATGTAAGATACTTCCTGACCTCAAGAGACTTAAAATCTAGTTGTTAAGGCATGATATATATGTTAAAAGTTAAACATTCCTTGTTTAAATATATAATTATTCTACAAACTTTGAGAGAAATAATTCTGTCTTATTCATCCATATCTCATTTATGAAGCCTAGAACATGTATGTACATATAGTCAACCCTCAAATGATTATGGAATTAATAAATGCTTACAAAGCATCATGTGCTAAATTCTCGAAAATAGTAACTACAAAAGGAGGCAACTTTTTTGGTTGATTAATGGAAGTATGAACAAATAAACAATGTACTAACCAGTCCTTAAAGGACATATGTTAATTAGATAAAAAAGAAGTCATTATAGTAAATTCTAGGTGGAGAAAATAGTATGATAAAAATGAAGAGAATAACCAAATAACTTATGCACATAACCCAGGGACATAGACAATATTGCAGCGAAGGCCTGGGGAAGGGGTGGGAGAGGGGAGGAGAGGGTCAATGTGGGGAAAATCAGACTTCTATAAATATTTTCAACAATAAATATAATTTTTAAAAGGACAAATGGAATTGTACATGAAACACCAAAGAATGAATGAGTAAAACCTCTTAACTGTAGTACAGGGAAAACATAAAACAGAATAGTAATATAGTAGATGATTATAAACTAAGGAGGGATGTGAATGATAGTTTAACAAGTTTAGACTATGTTTGCTGGATAATGGTGAGCATTTGAAGTTTTCTTATCAGCTTAATGCTTATTTTAGAAAAATGTGGCAATAATGGCAAATCCAGAGCAAGTAAATAATAGATTTGAGTTGACAAAATTGTTAGGTATTTATATATGACAAATATTGACTTGAACTTAGTATTGTCACCGAATATGATAAAGAAGATACAGGTTGCTTAGACATTATTGAAGAAAAATTTACAGAATTGATGGGTAAATGCATATGAGGATGTATGGAGAATAGCATAACAAAACCATGACTTACCTGTTCAGAGAATTGTTTCAGTAATGTCATATGTTTAATGAGGTTGTTTTTCAGACTGGAAAATTCTGACATGGAATCAAGTGGAGGCCTGCCAGGGAAGGATGACAAGAGATTCTATCACTCTCATTTTCATTGAATATCACAGCTTTATATCTTAAGAAACTTAATTTTAAATCAACAATATGTAGCTCTTTCTATAATTTAAAAATGGTATCAAGGGTACCTGATTTCTAGACATTACACAGATATATAAAAACAATAGAAAGCTTATATGAAAGTTGATCAATATAATATATGTATGGCCTCAATAAATTGGTAAGATGGTAGATGGACAATTAATAAGTTATTACTGTTTCAAATTACCATAAAAAAGTGAAAGGCAATTTAGGTAACTTTTTATTTTTTTAATTTTCTTTATGTTGGCTGTCTTACTGTACAACCAATTAGATAAAAAGAACAAAAAGAGGAAGAAAAATTATCATATATTAATTGTTATCTATAAGTAGATTATCTATCCCTTGAAAAATAAAGATTTGTTATATCTGGTAATTTATTTTATTTGCCACAATTGAAAAACATGTATTTTACTTAGGACACTATAGCCAATTGAAAATGTTGTCTTTTTTTTTTTTTTTAATCTAGCATAGCTCTCAAGCTTCTGCAGCTTGGGGAATCTATAATCATGAGCAGTAATTTGAATGAGGTGATAAAATCTACATGGCTTTATTGAAAAATGATCACCCAATTCATCTATCCTATTATATTCCTAAAATGAAGAATGATTTTCAGAATGTCACTTGTAAAATAAATTAACAAGCTTTACAGTATTGAATAATATTTAATCACACAAGGGAAGTTAAGTTTAATTTTTAGAAATTAGCAAGAAAAAATAATTTATAACCGCCCCCCCCCAACTCTTAGGATATTACAATCCTTGGTGTTTATGTGAAAGTGCCATCTTCTGGAGGTCTATTTCTAAAGCACATAAGAATATGGCCAATGATCCAAATTAATTTTTATAATTAAATATATAAATGTATGTGGAAAGATACCTAGTACAATTTCCTGTAACTATGCCCAGGGTATAGAATTAGTAAGAAAGCAGGTAACAAAAAGGTAAAATTATGATGACTTCTCACTCTCATACTTCTCTACTTGATCATAAAAACATGCTTTTTTAAAAAGTAAATTAAAGCACGCTTTCTTCTCTCACTGCCTAATCTGTCATTGGGTTAGAAGGAATAAATATCCATCTAATGCTTCATTTGTGTGCAGCATATAGAATTGACTATAGTCTTTGATGAAAACATTTATGAAATTGAAATACTAATGTTACCTAAAGGCTATTATCAAAACAAAATCAATGTGTTACCTAAATATTGTTACAAACTTTGATTTCTATAGATTTCTATTGGTAACATAGAGTTTTCAAACACAAGACTAACTCTTTTTAACTAAAGATACATAATGTAATTAATGTATGAAGAAAATAATTATTTCTTGCTGTAAAGAGTCCCCAGTGGTAATTCAGGACATCAGTGTAACTTTTGTGCATTCCTGAAAGACTGTAGAAAAACAAGTGTTATTTCTAGTGTAGCAGCAGAGTTTGATCTATTAAGGAAGGGCAAAGTGAATATTTTGTAAAATATATGCTATTTCTGTAAAATGATTCTTTTCTGTAAAAAGTTAGATGACCAATATTAGTCTATTTAAAGGCAGTTATATAATTATGTTGTTCACCCTAGGGAGATATTCAGGGCATCTGTAAAAATATTTGTCTTTGAAAGATACTGGGGAAATAAAATCCAATCCATACATAAGTTTTCTGAATAAAGAGAAAGAGGGAAAAATGCAATGATCTGAAGGCTTTGTAGGTCAGACATTAGTAATTACCGTTCCAGAATATTTAGTATCATCTTGACCGAATTAATTAGTTCAAGAGTAGCTGTAAGAATGCTATGAGGTGGTTGCTCATCACTGTCATGCAGAATGCGTGCCCTTCTTCTTTCCGATATCACGTCAAAAACTTGGTCAAGAGCATGCTCAAAAAGTTCCCCTTGTTTCTTGAATCTGGTAGGTAACATTCTGTTATTCTGAAATTAAAATGGGAGTTTAGCAGAAGAAATAAAGTAGAACTTATCTAACAAACTATAAGTATGAAATAGGTTCAATAGCAATACCATTTAACCAAAGTAATATAAGAGAGAAACCAAATTACCATCAACCACTTTTCATTCTTTACATATTGTTTCTGGCAATATTTATATCATTCATGGTAGTAATGACATAAATAGCCTGAAGGAATAAGGTTCAGCAATGAAAATTTTGAGGTATATAATTTTAGAATGTGACAAAAACTACTTGTTTACAATTAGGACACATTAATTCTGGTACTGCCTTATTAGTACACCTACCTCATTTCCTTTTTAGAGTACAATCTAGTGAGAAGAGGAACCATACTACTTTGAATACTGGAGAGCATTTGGTATAGATCTAAGAGATAGGAAATGGGGCGCTTTATATCAGAACCCTAGAAATCATGTACAGTCCTTTCTGTAGGCTGGTAATTTAAATATAAAAGAGCTGTAAGATTATTAATTGGGTACTAGTATTTAAATGTACTATTCCAAGTAATTAGATACATCTAATTTACATATTTTATCTTAACATGAATATGTGTACACACACTCCCATTAGTCACTTTGTTCAGGGCCTCAACAAGTGACCATCAGAAATAATTACAGAGTTTGCAATAAAAGACCCCATGTAGCCTCCGCTTCAGAAGAAGTTACTCTAGTTTCATGATATAATGGTCAGGGAATAATCTATGATTTACAAAGTAGGGAGGAGCCCTATTAAAAAGGAGCTTCCTTTTAAGTATGAAAATCTGAGGTCCAGGGAAATTTTATTTAATTATGTAAGAAAATTGTTTATGAGTATTTTGGGCCTGGGTCCATGAAGATATTATGTGAAAAGATCACATTAATATGACTTCAATGAAACAGAAGAAACAAGTGCACATCTCTTCAATAATTACTTCTTTCTACTGTAAAATCTATTATGTGATAAGTTCAAATGTTCACTTAGTTTTTTCACTTTAAAGTTCACAAATCATTCTAAACAGAAGTCATCTTCCAGATTTCTGATGAATAGCATCTACTTCCTGCAAATAAGCTTGCTTTACATTTGCTGATTGACAAATACGCCTGCTTTACATTTACAAAGCTGATTGATGTGTATGTGGGCTTTCCCCTCTTCTTTCATATAATATATATATATATATATGAAGCCCATTGCACGAAGATTTGCGCAATAGGCATTCCTTCCCCTGGCTGCCAGCACCGGTTTTCCTCCGGGACCCAGGCCTTTGGTCCAGCCAGAGTGGAGAAGCCAAGCCTCGAGGCTAGGCTTCTCCACTGCGGCCACAGCGAGGCTTGGCTTCTCCACTGTGGCCCGCAGCGAGGCTTGGCTTCTCTGCTGCAGCCAAGCCTCTTTAGTCTTCAGTCTTCAGTCTTCACTCTGGCTGGAGCCTACAGTCTTTACTCCACGCCTGTGAATGCAAATTAACCGCCATCTTTGTTGGGTTAATTTGCATACTCATCTGATTGGCTGGTGGGCATAGCAGAGTGACACCAATTTGCATGTTTCTCTTTTATTAGTGTAGATATATATATATATATATATATATATATATAATATATATATCAGAATTATATTATCAATGCCAACATTTATGATACAAA
Organism: Myotis myotis; assembly: GCF_014108235.1. Lineage (NCBI taxonomy): Eukaryota > Metazoa > Chordata > Mammalia > Chiroptera > Vespertilionidae > Myotis > Myotis myotis. The sequence goes on along the minus strand of NW_023416346.1, from coordinate 101,167,358 downwards.
TATTATCATGTTTTCACTTCCATCATCAACGTCCCAAAATTCTTCATCTCTTATTGATATAATTTGGGATTTTAGATATGTTATCATCATTGATATAATAATAGATTAACATTATTGGGGTATATATTTCAAGAGTTTTTCAGAAATTTGCATTAAGTATATAATTATATTAATGAATTTTTTTGACAAACTGTGCTTTACTAGTTTCATTGCTCATTGCTGTTTTTTTTTTTTAGACTATAATGTCTCTGTTCTTGCATTCTTTATTCATCCTTTCATCAGCTCAGTTTCATCTTTCAATAATTTAAAGGAGTTAATGGGAAATATATTTTCTGACTTTATAGTTGTAAGTCTATTTTGCAGTTACCAACAGACATAAATGGTTTCCCAAAATGACAGAGCAATTAGCACACCTTATCCTAAAAACAGAAGCCTCCTGATAAGCTGTGCTCTTCCTGCCACATTATTAAGTGCATTTGGCCTGCAAGGATAGAAAAAGATCGGAAGTTTTTGATATATACCACACTATTGACAGTGTGGTGAAATGGAAAGACATTTATGTTTGATGTGATATCTGGAATTGTAAAAATCATTTCAATGTCTCAGAGCCTCAGTTTGTTTTTCTAAAATGTGGATACTAGTATATGCTTCATCTCTACTTGAACAGAATTACTAAAGATTTTAATTATTATAAAAATAAGAGCTATATATGCAATTAGTATATGCCGAAAAAAATCACAATATTTCAGGAATTCTTAAAAAGCAGACCCCAAGAGTGGGCAATCTCTTTGCAGTCCTAAGGAAATGTCAAAGATATTAAAGAGTTATTCCCTTTGATATTCTAAATAAATTTAGATTGACTTTTCTAATATCAGTTTTGAAAATCCTTTTAAGATTAAACAATTGCTAAATATTGTCATTTTTAGTTGATACCTTAGTAGACCTTCCTTAAAGAGTGAAAATCAGATTGAAAATATATATATCTTCTCTTTTTTATTTACAATCATTTTGCAGAGAGCAAGCTTTACTTTCCAGAAAATCCAAAACAACTAGGTCAAATAACTTATACATTCACAACGGTTAGAACTGAGAAATGAAAGCACAGGAGCGATTGAATTTCCTCTGAAACCATGAAGGCTATATAGTGTGCCAAAAGTTATTTACTTACTTCAGCCTCTTTATGATTCTATAAGTATGCTGAGAAACAAGAAAGACAACCCCTTATGTATCCATTAAAATTTGAATTACGGACTTTTCAGATTCCAGTATGACTCATTAAATGAAATAAAGCAATTCTTTTTTCAAGTTGACTGTTAATTGCTTTTTCTTAGTTTATGATCTGCATTTGAGTATAGAGCTTCCAAAAGCTGATGACAAAAGCATTAGTAGAAAGAAATATCACATGTAGTTCCTTTGGCTCTCAGAAACATTTTATACCATCAAAGTTGGCAGAGAAGTCTGTTTCTTATTGTAGCAGCTTCCTCCAAATACTCTTGATATTTCTAGTGAGTTGATTATATGTGATGAATGTTCTAACATTATACTTCCCAATGTATGTGGTGTAGAAATAGATGAATAAGGTTATTGGAGAATATACAGTGAGGATTTGAGAATAAAACATGTCCATTATAAAATACATACATACAAGCCTACATGATATTTTCTACCTAATAATGTGGAAATTTTCTGAATGGTTTCTGAAAAACAAATTATAAATTAGTGACAAAAAACAGGCTAAATATTGCATCAAATAATTTTCTTCATTTGGATACCATAATCTTGTACAAATGTGGAGGAACCATTTTATTTATTTATTTATTTATTTATTTATCTATCTATTTATTTATTTTAGGTCCAAAGACATTTTTATTTATTTATTTTATTTTTAAAATATTTATTGGGGTTATATTGGTTAATTAAGTAGGTTCTAAGCATATCTACACTAATAATAGAGAAACATGCAAATTGGTGTCACTCTGCTATGCCCACCAGCCAATCAGAGTGACTATGCAAATTAACCCAACAAAGATGGCAGTTAATTTCCATATGCAGGCTCACAGCGAAGACTGAAGGGTCTGGCCGGAGTGAAGACTGAATACTGAAGAGGCTTGGCTTCTCCGCTGTGCCGGACCAAAGGCCTGGTTCCCGGGTGCTGGAGGAAAACCGGTGCCGGTAGCCAGGGGAAGGAAGGCCTATTGCACAAATATTGGTGCAACAGGCTTCTAGTAATTTTATAATACATCATCTGTATCTTGTACGTTCACAACACATAGTCTAGTCTCCTTCCATCACAATTTATCCCCCCCTTAACAATCCTCTACCTACCTCTACCCTTATTGGTGATGATAATCATCACAGTTGTGTCTATGTTTATGTTTATCAGGGTTTTGTTTTTTTGCTTAAGTTCTCACCTATTAAACCCAGCCTGCCAATTGCCCCCACCCCCTGGGCAGCTATTAGTCTGTTTTCTTTATCTATGAGTCTATTTCAATTTTGTTTGATTGTTTATCTTACACATTAGATGCCACAAGGAAGTGAAATCATATGGTATTTGTCTTTCTCTGGTTGGCTTATTTAAATTAGCATAATACCATTTAGATTCATCCATCCATGCTGTCAAAAAAGGGAATATTTCATTCTTTATTATAGCTGAATTGCATTCCATTGTGTAAATGTGCCAATGCTATTATATCCATTCATCTATTGATGGCTGCTTGGGCTGCATACAAAACTTGGCTACTGAGTCCCAGCAATGACAACAACAACAACAAAAAATCAGACATTCCAGAAAACTGGGATCTTAAGCCAGCCAAAGGAATGACATTTCAATTTTTAATTTTTAATTTTTATTATTATTTTGTTAGTTTTTCTCCCTTTTTTTCTTTGTTCTTCTTTTCTTTGTTTGTTCCTTTATTTCCTACTTCTTTTCACATTATTTTTTCAACCACGTGAGCAGCAGACATGTGAGCGGCATGCTCTTCTCTAGGGAGCATCAGCCCCGTGAGCAGCCTGCCTCGAGCCTAAGAGCAGCAGCCTCATATGGCCTGCCCCTGTCCAAGGAGCAGCAGCTGTTTGAGCGGCCCGCTTCCCCATCCAAGGAGGAGCAACCACACAAGCAGTCTGACCTGTCCGAGGAGCAGTGGCCGCATGAGCAATCTTCCTACGTCTGAGGAGCGGCAGCCCTGTGCAGCCTGCCCCCATCCAAGGAGCAGCAGCTGCACACACCCTGCACTAGTCCAAGGAGCAGCAGCTGCACAAGCATCTTGCTCTCGTCCAAGCAGCAGCAGCCGCACGAGCAGCCTGCCTAATCCGAGGAGCAGCAGTTCTGCAAGCGGCCTGGCCCCATTTGAGGAGCAGCAGCAGCCCACCATGGTCCAAGGAGCAGCAGCCACACAAGCAGACCGCCCACGTCCGAGGAGCGGCAGCCCTGTGTAGCCCACACTGGTTCGAGGAACAGAGCCACAACAACCTGCACCTGTCCAACGAGCAGCAGCCAGGTGAGTGGCATGTCCTGTCCGAGGAGGAGCAGTAACGCGTGCTGCTCACTCCCATCCAAAGAGCAGCAGCCTTGCAAGCAGTCCACCCTTTTCCAAGGAGCAACAGACTCGCAATAAACCTGTCCAAGTCCTAGGAGCAGTAGCCCCACAAGCAGCCCACCGTATCAGAGGAACAACAGCAGCGTGCAGCCAGCCCTAATCCAAGGATCAGCAGGAACGTGAGCAGTCCGCCCCAGTTCAAGGAGTAGCAGCTGCGTGTGTAACCCGCCCCCATCCAAGGAATAGCAGCCTCATGATCAGCACACCCTCTGTCTGAGGAACAGCAGCTGTGAGTGAAGCTACCCCCGACCAGCCAGAGGAGCCACCTAAGCTGTGAACAGCACCCAACAGAGGAACTGCTGCCAACTGAGGAGCAGCTGCTACCACAACTGCCCGAGGAGCCACTGCTACCCAAGGAGCAGCCCGTGAATGACTCAACATCTAGATATGTCGGTGAGATCAAACATGGGTAGGCAAAGAAACCCCCAAAGGAAAGAAAAGAACTCGCCAGAAAAGCAGCTAAGTGAAACAGAGGCATTCAGCATGACAGAAAAAGAATTCAGATTATGGGTCCTAGAATGTATAAACCAGATGGAGGAAAAAATCAGCAACTTATGCAAGAAGCAAGAGGAAACTGATGAAAAAAATCAACAACTTATGTAAGAACCAAGAAGAAATCAAGAGTGATATAGCTGCAATAAAAAACACCATTGAAAGTTTCAACAGTAGACTAGGAGAAAGGGGGACTGAATTAGCAAATTAGAAGACAGGGAAGCAAAACACACCCAAACTGAACTGCAATTGGAGAAAAAAATTAAAAGACAGGAGGAGAACCTAAGGGAACTATGGGACAACATGAAACAAAACAACATACGAAAAATAGGGGGGCCAGAACAACAGAAAGAGGAACAAGGGTTAGAAAACCTATTGGAAGAAATAATATCAGAAAACTTCCCTGAGGTGGGGAAGAAAAAAGTCAATCAAGCACAGAGAGTCCCAAACAAGGTGAACCCCAAAAGACCCACACCAAGACACATTATAATTACCATGGCAAATGTTCAGGACAAAGAGAGAATCTTAAAGGCTGCAAGAGAGAGACACAAAGTTACATACAAGGGATCTCCCATTATATTATCAAATGATTTCTCAACAGAAACACATCAGGCCAGAAAAGAATGGGCAGAAATTTACAAGATGATGCAAAGCAAAGAAATGAATCCAAGAATACTCTATCCAGCAAGGCTATCATTCAAAATTGAAGGGGAAATAAGAAGCTTCACAGACAAAAAAAGGCTAAGGGAGTTTATCACACCACCAAGCCAGCAATGCAAGAAATGCTAAATGGACTGGTGTAAAAAGAAGAAATAAAAAGCTGAGAAAGAAAACAGGCACAAAAAATAGAAATGGCTACAAACAAGTACCTTTCAATAATAACTTTAAATGTAAATGGACTAAATACTCCAATCAAAAGACATCGAGTGGCTGAATGGATAAAAAAACATGACCCATATATTTACTGTCTACAAGAGACCCACCTCAGAATAAGGGACTCACACAGACTGAAAGTGAAAGGATGGAAAAATAACTTTCAGGCAAATGGAAATGAAAAAAAAAGCTGGGGTAGCAATACTTATATCAGAAAAAATAGATCTCAAAGTGAAGGCCATAACAAAAGATAAGGAAGGCCACTTCATAATACTAAAGGGATCAATACAACAAGAGGATATAACCCTGAAAAACATATATGCACCCAATGCAGGAGCACACAAATACATAAAAAACTCCTGGAAGATATCAGGGGAGAGATAGACAACAATACAATCATAGGACGGGACTTTAATACACCATTGACATCACTGGGTAAATCCTCTAGACAAAACATCGGCAAAGAAACAGCAATCCTAAATGACTCACTAGATCAGATGGACTTAATTGACATCTTCAGAACATTTCACTCCAAAGCCACGGAATATATGTTCTTCTCAAGTGCTCATGGGACATTTTCAAAAATAGACCACATATTGGGTCACAAACAAAGTCTCCGCAAATTCAAGAAGATTGAAATCCCAAGCATCTTCTCAGACCACAAGGGCATCATATTAGAAATAAACTACAATAAAAACAACCCAAAATACTCAAGCACTTGGAAGCTGAATAGCATGCTATTAAACATTGATTGGGTTTCCAATGAGATCAAAGAAGAAATTAAAAACATCCTGGAAACTAATGACAATGAAAACACAACAATCCAAAACCTGTGGGACAGAAGGAAAGCAGTCCTGAGAGGGAAGTTCATAGCTCTACAGGCCTATCTCAAAAAACAAGAAAAAATGGCAGTAAATCATCTAACTCTACATCTCAAAGAACTAGAAAGAGAACAACAAGAAAAGCCCAGAGTGAGCAGAAGGAAGGAGATAATAAAGATTAGAGCAGAAATAAATGACACAGAGACCAAAAAAACAATACAGAAAATCAATGGAACAAAGAGCTGGTTCTTTGAAAGGATTAACAAGATTGATGAACCTCTAGCCAGGCTCACCATGAAGCAAAGAGAGAGGACCCAAATAAACAAAATCAGAAATTATAGAGGTGAAATAACAACAGACCCCATAGAAATACAAATGATGGTTAAAAAATACTATGGACAACTCTACTCCAACAAACTAGACAACCTGGAGGAAATGGACATATTCCTAGAAAAAAACAACATTCCAAAACTTGATCAGGAAGAATCTAAAAATCTGAATAGGCCAATAACTATGGAAGAAATTGAAGCAGTCACCAAAAAGCTTCCAGCAAACAAAAGCCTGCGGCCAGACGGCTTCACAGGGGAGTTTTACCAAACATTCAAGGAAGAACTAAAACCTATCCTCCTCGGACTACTACAAAAAATTCAAGCGGAAAGAGCACTTCCAAGCTCATTCTATGAAGCCAGCATCACCCTAATACCAAAACCAGGTAAAGACAACACAATGAAAGAGAATTACAGGCCAATATCCCTCATGAACATAGATGCCAAAATCCTCAACAAAATCTTAGCAAATCGGATCCAGCAGTACATCAGAAAGATCATACACTATGACCAAGTAGGATTTATCCCAGGGATGCAAGGATGGTACAATATCCGCAAATCAATAAACGTGATCAATAAACATCACATAAACAAATTGGAAAAAAAAAACACATAGTCATATCAATTGATGAAGAAAAAGCATTTGACAAAATCCAACACTCATTTTTGATAAAAACTCTCAGCAAGGTGGGAATTGAAGGATCATACCTCAACATAATAAAAGCCATATATGACAAACCCACAGCCAACATCATACTCAATGGACAAAAACTAGCACTATTTCCACTAACAAAAGGAACAAGACAGGGATGCCCAGTCTCATCACTCTTGTTCGACATAGTACTGGAAGTATTAGCCATTGCAATTAGGCAAGAAGAAATAAAAGGCATCCAAATTGGAAAAGAAGAAGTAAAACCGTCCTTATTTGCAGATGACATGGTATTATACATAAAAAACCCTAAAAACTCCATCAAAAAACTATTAGACTTAATAAATGAATTTGGCAATGTAGCAGGATACAAAATTAACGCCAAGAAATCTATGGCATTTCTATACTCCAATAGTGAACTTACAGAAAGAGAGACTAAAAAAAAAATCCCATTTACCATCACACCAAAAAAATTAAGATACCTAGGAATAAACTTAACTAAAGTCATAAAGGACCTCTACTCAGAAAACTACAGGACGTTGAAAAAAGAGGTAGAGGAAGACATAAAAAGGTTGAAGAACATACCATGTTCTTGGATTGGTAGAATCAACATCATTAAAATGTCTATACTACCCAAAGCAATCTATAAATTCAACACACTTCCCATTAAAATACCAATGGCATATTTCATAGACCTAGAACGAAATCTCCAAAAATTGATCTGGAATAAAAAAAAAGACCCAGAATAGCTGCAGCGATCCTGAGAACAAAGTAGGAAAGGGATCTCAATGCCAGATATCAAGCTGTATTACAAAGCCACTGTTCTCAAAACTGCCTGGTACTGGCACAAGAACAGACATATAGATCAATGGAATAGAATACAGAGCCCAGAAATCGACCCAAACCTATATGCTCAATTAAAATTTGACAAAGGAGGCAAGAACATACAATGGAGTCAAGATAGTCTCTTCAATAAATGGTGTTGGGAAAATTGGACAGATACATGCAAAAAAAATGAAACTAGACCACCAACTTACACCATACACAAAAATAAACTCAAAATGGATAAAGGACTTAAACATAAGATGGGAAACCATAAAAATTCTAGAGGAATCCACAGGCAATAAAATCTCAGACATATGCCAAAGCATTTTCTTCACTGATACATCTCCTAGTTCATTGGAAACTAAAGAGAAAATAAACAAATGGGACTACATCAAAATAAACAGCTTCTGCACAGCAAAAGAAACCATCCACAAAACAACAAGAAAGCCCACTGCATGGGAGAACATATTTGCCAATGTTATCACTGATAAGGGTTTAATCTCCAACATTTATAGGGAACTCATACAACTTAACAAAAGGAAGATAAACAATCCAATCAAAAAATGGGCAAAGGATCTAAATAGACACCTTTCAAAAGAGTACATTCAGAAAGCCAAGAGACATATGAAAACATGCTCAAAGTCACTAATCACCCAAGAGATGCAAATCAAAACAACAATGAGTTACCATCTCACACCTGTCAGAATGGCTATCATCAACAAATGAGAAGTGCTGGAGAGGATGTGGAGAAAAAGGAACACTTGTGCACTGCTGTTGGGAATGTAGACTGGTGCAGCCACTATGGAAGACAGTATGGAGTTTCCTCAAAAAACTAAAAATGGAACTCCCATTTGACCCAGTGATCCCACTTCTAGGAATATATCCCAAGAAAATAGAAACACCAATCAGAAAGGATATATGCACCCCTATGTTCATAGCAGCACAATTCACCATAGCTAAGATCTGTAAACAGCCTAAGTGCCCATAAGTAGATGAATGGATTAGAAAACTGTGGTACAGCTACACGATGGAATACTATGCTGTTGTAAAAAAGAAGGAATTCTTACCATTTGCAACAGCATGGGTGGAACTGGAGAGCATTATGCTAAGTGAAATAAGCCAGTCAATAAAGGAAAAATACCACATGATCTCACTCATTTATGGATAATAAAGACCATTATAATCTTATGAACAAAAATAGATACAGAGCCAGAGCAGCCTCGAACAGACTATCAAACTACAGTGGGAAGGCCGGGGTGGGTTGGGAGGCAGGAGGGGAGATTAAGATATCAACCAAAGGACTTGTATGCATGCATATAAGCATAACCAATGGACATAAGACACTGGGGGATAGGGGAAGCCGGGGGAATGTCAAGAAGGGGAAAATAAGGAGACAAATATAATACTCTTTGTAATACTTTAAGCAATAAAAAATAATTTTAAAATGTCTATACTAATTGTACATCCAAAGATACTCCATGAACTTAATAGAAATAGAAGATAGAAGGTAGTCAATATATCTGATCTATGGGCAACACAACCTTCACAAATGTTATGACTGAATTTAGAATGGCAAACTTGAACTGACATGCACTAGAGAAATTTTTTATGCAATGACACATTTCTATTTCCATTGAAAATAGAAAGTAAGAAAACCACTTTTTCATTTAACAGTAATATAGTATGTAATTGAGAAGTCATACTAAAAAAAAGTTATTTCATTTCATTATAGACATGTAGAAAGTAAAATAGAATTTCTTATCCACATAGATAATAAGTTACATCAAGCAATGATTAACTTCGCATATTTCCACAATTTTGTGACAACATGCATATAAAGAAAAGCAAGTAAGGAGTTAACTGTACTGAAGAATCTGAGCCACAAGCAACTGAACTAAGGTAAGAGAACAAACTTCAAATGTTAAATGTAAACGTTGAGACTGAGTGTTTTTCAAATCTACAAATGGTGGATTGTTCTGGAAATTATTTTGGGATGGAAGCTTTAATATGAGCACAATTTGGCTTCCGGTAACAGCTCAGTGGCACAATCATGATATTAGAGTATGAATCCTTTGATTGTAGGGAATTTATGATTAAAAATTACTTAGACTACTTAGTGGTAAGTACTCCAATCTTGGGTTTGGTAGCATGTGCTAAGGGCTAAGAACCATGAACTGTTTACTGTCTGTAGTCTTTCTCTTGGGGTCTAATAGATGGATAAGTGATGTTAGAAGCTCGGTGAATCCATTTATCTACACTAATTTCTGCTCTCTTTATAGGAAACTCATGGAAAAAACATGAGGAGGCTTCAGCTAATAAGGTTATATTTTTCAAATAGCTGCCACTATTCACTATCAAACTAGAAATATAGGGAAGAGGTGTGTGCTGTATATGTGAAAGAGGAAGAAAAGAAAAAAAGGGGGGTGCAAAAATAATAAATAGTGATGGATTTGGACTTCTTAGGGAAAAGTCCAAGAACACTAAAAAAAAAAAAAGAGCACCCGAAAGAGCTTTTGATATGAAATAGGATATTTTCTTTGAATGATGAAAGTAGAACTACTATTACATTAAAATGCAAGTTTTGAAAATGTTTAATGTGACATTTTAAAAGTCTAAGATATAATAAAGCTTACTTAAGGAAGTATCAGCAATAATTCATAAAATGTCAGCACATGGCATGGAAAATCTTGCAGTTTTTAATTAGGTAATGAAGATAATCAAATAATTCATGAGTTATTCAACACAGAGGTTGAATAAGAAATGAATGAACCTAATGTGATCTAATTTTCAAAATGAAGTAACTTTCATAGATCACATATTCACATTTTACCTCATATGGAAAAAAATAAAAGCCTTTAATGTAGCTGTTAAAGTTTTAAAATAATCTCAAAGTAGAGCAATATAAAATGTAATTCCTACAAATTCAAACAGACCACGGAACAAGAGAGTGGTTGCAACGTTATTTATCAAGTCTCATGCTTTACTCTGTTCACCAGGATCAGTTGACAACATGTGCTCAGCACCTGCTGGATTTTTAAAGTGCCAGAACAGTCAAAAAAGATTTTTTTTAGCTCCTAGCATTTTTGAAAAAAGACAGAAGACTAAAATGGGCTAATTATAATCATCTTATTAATAAGAGCTAGCATTGTGCTATTTTTGAGTCAGGCAATTTTCACTCTTATTACATTAATATATTTAATCCATTATAATTTGATGCTATGCAAACCATTATTAACTATATTTTACAAATGAGGAAACTGAGGCAAAAACAAGAGAATTAAGTACAATAATTTATGTAAGTTACTTAGGACAGTACCTGACACATAAAAAGTCATAAAAAATGTTAGGTTAAAATAATGATTAAAATAATGATTAGGTTAAAATAATGATCACAAAAAGAAATTTTTAGAAGTACTAAACCTCACCACGTCTGATTCTGAAGATCGTACACTTAACCATTACATTGTACTTTACAAAAATATATTATATCTAAAGGATCAGTTATTCTCCAAAACTAGTTTTGTCATTAAAGAGCTACCAAAAGATACCATGTGAAAGGCAGAATGATCTGAAGTGTCCAGGTCTCTGGGGATGGGCTAAATCCTCTGTAGAATTTCAAATATCAGTATCAATAAAGGGGAAAAGTTAGATTATTTTTTAATAAATCAAAGGTGTTTTCACAAATCCTTAGAAGAGCTAAGCAGAGATAGAGAAGAGTGCAGTCTCATATCCTATATATTTGTTTTCCTTATAACTAATCTTGTTTTCTAAAGACTATAAGCTTGGAAATGGTTTGAAAGATTAGAAAGAGAAGGATGTGGAGAGGCTTTTCCTTCTTCCTAGATCCTGACAAAGAAATTTCAAACATTAAAATGCTTGTTCCTTGACACTGGACTCACAATCTTTCCAACAACTATCATGCTTATAAAAACATCATTGATGATCACTATGTTATAATTCTTCAACCCACCTACTTTTCATAACTTCCATCTCTATTCTTCATGAGTTATTAGTCAGCACGGTCACACATTTTACCTCATCAGTAAGAATGGAAAGGAAGAGATGGATTCAATGAAACAGCAAAGGAAAATCAGCAGGGCTTGGTAACTAATTGTGTATGGAATAATTAAGTTGTAGAATATTTTTAAACTCAGGATGACTTATAGTTTTACACAGCTGAATAACCAAATATAACAAGGTAAATAGCATCTTTGTTAAAAAAAAAACACCTTATTATCTGTTATTGATAACCAATGAAAAGTCTTTATTAAAGTTATAAAAATATATTAATTTATTATTTAAATTATTATTCTAGACTAGATATGTTAATTGTGTAAATTAGATACATTAATTCAAAAACTAATACTTTATGGCTTTTTTTTTTACTGTGAAATATAATGACTTGGCCATAAATATGCATTCTAATCATGGTGCATATTAATGACCCAGGACTAAGTGAAAATTGCTTCAAACAGTATGATAATTGCTAGAGGGAAAGGGGGTAGGGGAGGTAAAGGAAGGTAAAGGGGAATGAATGGTGATGGAAGGAGACTTTACTTGGGGTGGCAAACATACAAAGTAATTCAGAATTTATGTATCCTATGATTGTATAACTGAAACCTATACAATGCTATTAACCAATGTCACCAATCTATACATAGTAAACAGACAGCATTCTTAGGAACATTTTATTACAAGTGTTCTTAAACACTTCACTACCTGTGCATTTCAGAATATGTAACTACCATTCTCTGATATTACACTCTTCTCAAAATAGTATGTAAGTAGAAGACACTTGATAATTTAAATAGCAGCTTAAGCTTTTGGATGAAAAGTAAAACTACAATATGGTATCACCGCACACCTTCAAGAATGGCTACCATTAATAAATCAACAAACAATAAGTCCTAGCAAGGGTGTGGGGAAAAGGGAACCCTAGTACACTGCTGGTGGGAATGCAGACTGGTGTAGCCATTGTAGAAAACAGTGTGGAGTTCCCTAAAAAAATTAAAAAATAGAACTTCCTCTTGACCCAGTGATCCCACTTCTAGGAATATATTTTAAGAATCCCAAAACAGCAATCAGAAAGAATATGTACACCCTATGTTTATAGCAGCATTACTTACAATAGCTAAGATTTGGAAACGGCCCAAGTGCCTATCACTAGATGTGGATAAAAAAAGCTGTGGTACATTTACACCATGGAATGGTGTAAAAAAGAAGGCACTCTTACCCTTTGAGACAGGATGGACGGACCTGGATATTATTATGCTAAGTGAAATAAGCCAGTCAGACAAAGACACAAAACGGATGATTTCACTTATATGTGGAATGTAATGAAAATAAACTGACAAACAAAATAGAAACAGGGGCATGTATACATGGAACAGACTGACAGCTGTCAGAGGGGAGGAGGGGACTGGATGAAAAAAGGTGAAAGGATTCGCCAAAAAACATATATGCATAACCCATAGACACAGACAACTGAAGGTTGGGGGGAGAGTGCTGAGTGGAGGTGGACAAAAGGGGTAAATGAGGATATCTATAATAGAGTCAACAATTAAAATAAAGTTCAAAAAAAGAAGAGGTGGGAGAGATTCAAAGCATGAGATCCAATCATCTATTGCTGGCTTTAAAGATGAAGAATGGAGGTTATGAGGCATAGAATGTAGGCAGCCTCTAGGAGCTGGGAATCATGCTCAGTGGCATCCAGGATGGAAACAGAGGTCACAGCCCTTACAACTCTAAGGAACTAAATTCTGTCAACAACCTCAATGGACAAGAAATGGATTCTCCCTTTGTACATCAAGAAATGAAAGCAGTTCTGCAGACACCTTGATTTTAGACCATTAAAACTCATAGTAGACTTCTGATCCAGATAACTATAAAATAATAAGTTAGTGTTGTTGGAAACCCCTAAGTTGGTGGAAATTTATGACAGCAATAGAATACTAATACTGCTGGAGTTACCTATTTCAGGGTTACTATTGAGGTAGATGCCTCAGTCTACCATCTCAATGACTCAGTCTCCTCTACCTCAGACTCCCCATTCTTCTTCATTTGTTTTTCCATCTTGAGGTTTCCTATTCCTATATTTGGTGGTTCACTTATTGTTAGAAAATTTATTGAAAGTCCCAAAGGAAGATGCTATAAAACACCACAAATAATCAATACCAAAGATATCACTCAATATGCAGACCTTTATACTTAGGCAGGATTTATATATAGTAATCATTTTAATAACTGCTACTTTCCTACAGTGAGTTCCTCTGTATGATTTAATAATGTTCAGCGAGTCAAGAGGTTTGATGCAAATTTGACTTTTATAGATTCCACATATAAGTGATACTATAGAGTATTTGTCTTTCTCAGTCTGACTTATCTCATTTAGCATAATGCCCTCAGGGTCCATCCATGTTGTTGCAAATAGCAGGATTTCATTCTGTCTCATGCTGAAATATATATTGCTATATCCTGTTTTTATTTCCTTTGGCTATATGCCCAGAAGTGAAATTGTTAGATCATATGGCAGTTCTATTTTTTTTTTTTTTTTGAGAAACTTGCATACTGTTTTCTGTAGTGGCTGTACCAATATACATTCCTACCAGCAATGCATAAGGTTTCCCTTTTTTCCAAATCCTCCTCAACACTTGTTATCTCTTGTCTTATTGATAATCATTCTAACAGGTGATATCCTATTGTGGTTTTGATTTGCATTTAAGACAAGACAAACTCACGGAAACAAAGAGTAGGATGCTGGTACCAAGGGGCAGGGCTGGGGGCAGGGGTGGGGAAATTAGAGATATGTTGGTGAAAATGTACAAACTTGCAGTTATTAGCTTGCTGAGGCAATTGGTAAATTGTTAGGAATTTTGTAAGCTTGCAATTAAACATAGCCATTATTAAAAATAAATAAATTTAAATAAACATACAATTAAATAAACTGTTAAAAACAAAGGTAATAAATGCTCACAACTCACTAGGTCTTTATTATTTTACTAAAATTTACTATTATCTGTTCTCTTGTGTCATTTACATCTATTGTATCCATATGGTGGTGTGCTGTTTTACATTTCTTCCCAACTCCATTATGTTGGTAGATTGAAATTAACTGCAGAGGGAATATTTATACCACTGAAATTAACAAGCTTCTGATTCTACAAATGAAATCTTAATTGTTTTGCTCATTATTTATATTTATGAAAATAATGGATAAATAATAATACAGATTAAATTTAAAAGTATATTGAACAAAAATAGAACCAGAGATATAGAAGCATTAAACAGTCTGTCCAACCTATGAGGGAAGGCTGGTGTGTGTGTGTGTGTGTGTGTGTGTGTGTGTGTGTGTGTGTTAAGAAATCAACCAAAAGATGTATGCATATGAGCATAACCAATGGACACAGACAGTAGGGGGGTGAAGGCATGTGCTGGGGGGTGGGAGTGGCCAGGGAGAGGTCAATGAGGGAAAAAGGAGACTCATGTAATACTTTAAACAATAAAGAATTTTTTCAAAAGAAAAGAGTGAAATAAACAGAAAAAACAAAGTGTGATTATCATATCTATAGGCATTGTATAGTGGATTTTATGAAAAGTTGAGTAAATATTTTTCTGAGTTTTAAAAACTATAATTTGATTGAATAAGGAAGTAACTCAGGTTTTTTATGAAAATGTGAACTTTCAATAAACATCACTTCACTTTTGTTTATGCAATAACATAAAAATATCACCTTATATTCATGGTGAAATTGTATTCATTTGTTAATTGCAAACATAGTTGGCTACAATATAAGAATTTATCAAAAATCAATGAAAGCATTCCCTGAAAATCAACTGGCTAGGTGTAATTTACAATAAAGAATAATTTGTATTTTATTATTTGTGTCCTACATAGTTTTAATATTAGTAAAATTTGTATATTTTATGTATGTTCTATATTTATGTACCTATCTAAATCTATATTTATATATCATGCCTGTTTTTTCAAGATAGCCAGTTGTTAAACATCCATCAGCTTTATCATTTCATTTTTTATGAATTTTCACTATTGCTTTATCATTTCATTTTTTATTAATTTTTATTCACTGTGTGCCCCAAAAGGTTAGTCTTTGAAATATAGATGCAGAAGAGTACATATAAAGTTCCTGGCATCTAAAAAAAGACATAACATTCAAGGGTAATAAGAATCCTGAGTGTTTTGAGATGTGATGTATGAAGTGTGATGATAACAAAAAATGAGGGAAAAGGAACCTATAAAAATGACTGTACACAAAGCTAACAATAGGTTAAGGACACTGTGTTAGAATTTTACTTCACATCTTTAATTCATAGAAATCCAAAGCAGAATCTTCTTTTACATCCCTATAGGAAAAGCTATGGTCTTTTAATATCTCCCAAACACACGCTATGCTTTCCAATCTCTGTTCCTTTGTTTAAATTCCTTTTTTTTTCCTTTGGATGACTCCTCCTTCCAAACTCCTAGTTGAAGAGTATTATACCCAGAAGACCCCAGGTACTTGACCATCAATTCTGAACCCACTGATATGTCAGTTCTAGGAAGGCTTATGTTATTCTCTTAAAAAAAGAGACTCCTGTGTGTTCTAATACCCCAAAATGCATATATTATTTATGTATATTGGCCCCAAAGAAATCCTTGCCCTTGTCTGAGTAAGGAAGACTATCATTCATGAAAGAATACATAAAGCACTTGGGCTGTTTCCAGATCTTAGCTATCTACACTAATAAAAGAGAAAGATGAAAATTGACCATACCTTCATGATGCCAAGCAGCCAATCAGGGGTGAGTATGCAAATTAACCCAACAAAGATGGCAGGTTAATTTGCATACACAGGTACCCAGCAGCCAGGGGCGGGGCTGGATGCTTGCATCATCGCCATGGCAACGACGCAAGGGTTCTGCACTGCCCCAGCCACTCAGGGCCTCTGGGAAGGCGGAAAGGTGGCTCCCAGCCTGAACAAAGGCGCGCGGGCAGCCAGGGGATGGAAGGCCCATTCTTGCACGAATCTTCATGCATCAGGCCTGTATTTGTAAATAATTCTGCTATGAACCTAGTGGTGTATATGCTCCTTCTGATTGGTGTTTCAGGCTTCTTAAGATATATTCCTAGAAGTGGGATGACTGGGTTTAATGACAGTTTCATTTGTAATCTTTTGAGGAAACTCCAAATTGATTTCCATACTGGCTGTACCAGTATGCATTCCTACCAGCAGTGTATTAGGGTTCCTTTTTCTCTACATCCTCACCAGCACTTGCACTATTAAAAATAGCTAAGATCTGGAAACAGCCCAAGTGTCCATCAGCATATGAGTGGATAAAAAAACAGTGGTACATCTACACCATGGGATACTATGAAACAGTAAAAAAGAAGGATCTCTTACCCTTTGAGATAGCATGGAGGGACCTGGAAAGTATTATATTAAGTGAAATAAGCCAGTCAGAGAAAGACAAGTATCACATGCTCTCACTCATATGTGGAATTTAATGAACAAAATAAACTGATCCAGAGACATAGACGCATAGAACAGACTGTTGAATCTCAGAGGGAAGGCGGGGGTGGGTGGGAATAGATAAACCAAAGAACTTGTATGCATATATATGCATAACCAATAGACATAGACAATAGTATGGTGAAGGTCTAGGGTGTGGGGCAGGGGTGGACTAGAAGGGGTCAATGGGGCAAAAAAGGGGACATATGTAATAATTTCAACAATAAAGAATTTTTAAAAAAGAACGCATAAAGCATTTAGTGTACGTGTACATGTAGTTATATTGATTTATTTTTAAAATATTTTAAAATTAATTTTCAGAGAGATAGGAGGGGAGAGAAAGAGCAAAACATTGATGGGCTGCCTCCTGCACTCCCCCTACTAGGGATTGAGCCCGCAACTGGGTTGTCTTTATCAGTAATCAAAACCACAACCTTTTGGTGCAAAGGACTACAACCAACCAATTGAGTCACACCAGCCATGGCTGTAGTTATTTTTATTCATATATGAGTGTTCTCCAGATGGTAAAACTTTAAAATGCAAGCTGTTAGTATTATTGCTTTTGGTGTTACCATCATAATTTTTCAAGATGGTTGGCCTCCCTTCCTTTTTATTCTTAGCACCTGTTGTTGTTTTTTTACCAGTAACAGAAAGAGGATTTAATTGCCTGAAATAAACTAGGGAAGTTAGGAATGCTGAAAAATGAATTGGAGTGCTAACATTATAGATAGGCATTAAATTCACAATGGGCCTTTAATAGCTGCCTGATTTTAATCAGTTAGGTTTTTGCACAAGGGAGTGTTTGAGGATAATGTTGAGGAAAATTTTTCTAGCTGAATTATGTAGTGTTGATTGGACAGAAATCTAGGAGAACATGGGCTAGAGCTCTTAAATAATTAATAAAATAATAATAACAATAATAATAATAAAGATGATCAGCAAAGGAGTATAAGGAAGAGAAGAATGAGAAGGGCAACTGTACTAATATTTAGTAAGCACTATATATAAAAAAGTAAAAATTATTATCTCAGGTAATATTTTAAAAAATTTTAGCATTGTCATTATTTTCATTTTATAGATAAAGCAACCAAAACTATGAGCCATTAAGTATTGTGAGTAAGGTCATAGTATGTTTTATCTGGAATGTAAACCCAAGGAGACTGACTCTAGAGCTTAAATTCTAAACCACTCTTGAATTTAGACGTGGTTTCTTTGAAGCTGTCAATACACCCAACTATGAGAATATATTTCTAATAGCCTTGAATTAAAAGCAAATAAAGATACAATCTACAACAGCACAAGATATTTGTGGATGAATTCATGTGTTGGGCCAAGGTAAGATTAATTCAAATGGCATTTTAACAAAATTTCACTTGAGAACTCTAAATTTGACAACAGTTAGTTTATAATTACAAATGTATTTGTCTTTTCCTATTGGGAAATACTATAGACACTAAAAAATATGCTGTAACATTAGGTTGAAAGTGAGTAAAACCAGAACATAAGAGAATCTCCAAGAATCTCAAGACTCAGGACAAAGCTCATATCAAGGTTCACAAGTAACTACAGAGAACTCTTTACAAACAATCTAGGTAGGCTAAATTCAAGATATTGATCATATTCATTGTTAACAAAGGATCATCAGATTTTCTATTTAAGCATTTATATATCCGATTTAATCCCAACAAGGTTGATAATAACATGTTTTTTAAATTAATAAGTTATGAACTTATATATAAATAGTCTGTACTAAGTTGACTACCTACAGGGAAATTTACAAATGAATCTCTAAGTTTACTTTCCATACCTGTCATGTCTTAACCATATATATAATACTTTTCCTGTTAATTTCTTTGACGAAAGTGGATAAATCATTATCTCTTTGATGAATATATCCATGCTTTAATAGTCCCTCTGTGCATTCACTTGCAAACTCTTCTCACTTGCACATCTTTAGTATAATAGTAAATTAATTATAAGAAATCTCCTGGTAAATAGATATACCCCCTACAAAGGCTTGTAGAAAATAAAGAAATCCCCACTATTTAGAAACCTTTGCACACTAGCAAAAACACTAACTTGTAATTGCCCAGCAATAACTTGGACAAAATTATACATCATATCTTACACACACACACACACACACACACACACACACACACACACACACACCACAGCTGAAATAGTAGAGAAAAGAAGGGAGATGACAAATTATCCAACTACCATGACATCCAAAAGCCCAGAGCCAAAATGATCAGGTGCTACAACTTTTCCTGAAAAGGAATTAAGTAGTACCCATGCATAATGAACCAATTAGTCATCCATATGTTTCCAGCTGGATATGTGCTTTACTGAAGAGAAAATATTTGATTTGACTCACTGTTCCCCCCATATTATAGGCAGCTACTAGTAACAATTCCAAAGCAAATTATATTTTGAAATATAAAATTAAATAATCTGAATACATCAGTCTCATCATACTTAGGTCCTCAACATTATAACAAATTACTTTTTATGTATTATCTTTAATATATTTTTGTTGTTAGTATTGTTTGCTTACCTTATCTTCTCCTTGTATACCTTGCTCTTCACTTTTGATCTAAAGGGGAAAAATAAAAAAATAAAAATGACTTATGAAGAAAAAACAGCCAATAAAGAGGAAATTGGAAGTTAAGCCGTTATAATAGGAAATATTAGATGAACTATGTGGGTAATTTTTGCACAGTTTCAATTATATTTTTGTGTGAATTAAGTTTAAATGAAGTAAATAATATTATTTTAGTGTAGTTATTTAATCATCTACAAATCAATCTGACTATATTTACCTCTAACCAACATTTCTACATCTTATAAAATATTTATGTTTGGAGAAACTTTGGAAAACAGGTCTTTAAGATAGAAAATGTATCTCAAGTTTCTGACATCTCTTCATTCAAAATTACTAATCCTCCTTTTGAAAGAATATGTACATGTATTTACTTCCCATTCCCATACCCTGAGATAAAATTCACCTGAGTCTGGAGACTTGCACTCTTGGCAATTTCATATCTCAGAAAAGAAAACGATGATAAAAATGATTTTTCTGGTCCAAATTATGACTAAAAGAAATCACAGAAGCCTTGGGAAAGAGTGACTATGTCATCGTATAGTTAGTAAGTAGTAATGAAGGAAGGGGATGGTAGGCATAGTCAGACACATGTCTTGCTATTAATAGAATGACATTTCCAGCAGCTGTCCAAATAGTTCAAGTCCCCCATCACAACTGTAAATTACTTCAGTGTCAATATAAAAATCAACCAGCTACCAATTCTGGAATTTTAATAACTATGAATGAACTTGAGGAACTTCCTGGTCTGTAGGCTATGTAAGTAATAAATCACCTAGTGAGATAGCAACATAATTTTCTTAACTTCTAGCTTACCATGCAATCTCCCACTGTTGAACCAGACATCTAGTCAGACATTAATTTTTGTATTACACATTTTTGGTCCTTATATTTAACTTTAATTTCTATTACTACTACTAGAAAAACGAGACTGTAGAAGAATCACCAAATGATAGAGTTATTGAGATTGCATGGCTATATAATTATTTAAGGTTTTTTTTTCCTCTTGAAATGCTGAGTAACAGCAAGACAGGAAGATGAATTTTATTTGCAAAACTATTCCGATGGTAAGGCATAACAAGAATTGTAAAAGTTAACATATGAAAATAAGTTGCATAGGCTCTCTTCACAAAACAGAGAGCCACCGATTTAGCTCTAGATAAAGAGGTTTAAGTATTTGAGCACTGAGTCTAGATCAACTTCAATATAATTATAACATAAAGAATGAAATGAAGATAAAAAAGAGATAATATTTAAGAACATGCAATTAGTTACCCATAACTATGGTATCACAGGAGGCAGAATAAGACTATGCCCAATTTATTTTATTTTTTATTTATTTTAAAATATATTTTTATTGATTTCAGAGGGGAAGGAAGAGGGAGAGAGAAACATCAAGGATGAGAGAGAATCATTGATTGGCTGCCTCCTGCACGCCTCACAATGAACTTGGGCATATACCCTGACCAGGAATCAAACTGTGACCTCCTGTTTCGTGCAGCCATACTGGCTGGGCAAGGCTATGCCCAATTTAAATTCATAATAAGTCCCAAATTCTAAAACTTCTTTTTCTCATTGTTAGGCTGCAACACATTTATTTATATATCTTGCTATTTCTCTTTTCCAGTACACTTCAAGATCTTTCATTATAATAAGAGCTCCTCAGATTTACCCTCCATTAACACATTGCTCTGATATGTTGATAAATTAACTGAGGGCTTTTTTTCTCTTTAACCAGCTTAGAGCTATTCACTGTACTAAGAAAGAATAAAGGGCATTTTAATGAAAAATTTACACATGCCAGAAAAGTTTGTGTTTCTTGGATGGGAGATGAAGATTTTAAAATTTTGTTCTTAATATCCAAAGTTCATTGCAGGTAAATTAATTTGAATGAATTAAGTTTTGAAACCAAGAAATTAGTTACTGATCTTTCCTTCCAACTTCTGAACAGCAAACCATCTGCTTTGTCATTATTTAAATCACATTCCATTCTTCTAACATGGTTACAATTTACAACCATTTGTTATAGCAACGTGAGACTAAGAGGAAACTGGATATATTTTTAAAGGAACTGCACAGTAATCTCTATATTTCAGAGTTGAGGGAGGGAACAATAGCTTCAGTATCTGAAAACACTGCTCGTTAGAATGATTTCACTGAAACTTTTTAGTGTACTTTAAAAATTAGTCCCACCATGAAAGTAAAAGTAGACATTTTTATATAATTTTACTCAATATTTCAAGAGGAGTCATATAAGAAAACGAACTTCCATAATGCCTAGTGTTCTATTCCAAACTTTAAAGTATATGAGATTTTGCACAAAACTGAACAATAATGACATAAGGAAATCAATAAAGTGATTTTCTTTTACATTTTTCAGAATTTCTCACATACAAGAAAAAATCTATAAAATGAAATATTAACCCATACTTGATGGCATTTTCTGTACTGAAAAGCTGGAGACAGGAAGTCACAACTAAAGTTTCTTATAGAAAGATTCTGCACCAGATTTACTCATGATCTAGTTTTGGGGACAAATTTAGAAAATAAGACAGAAATACATTAATTTTCTATATAATATAAGGAAAAAACATCTTTTGATTACAATACCAGCTTTTTGAAAATATGATTATCACCATTATTTCTATTTTTCTATATTTGCAAATATGATGCTCTACTGATTATTTTCCAACTGCTATTTTCTTAATTGATCAATTATAAATCATTGAAAATACTCTCCAAACTTTCTAAATGTCACTGATAGTGGTTACGGAGATCGGTGATACTAAGAGAACCTATTGGAGTGTTGTAGTTTAATTAATTCAAATTATTTCATAAAAGAAACTTCCCTACTCCTCTGAGAACTGAATTTCTACTTATAATGATATTACCTTATCATACTTGTCAGTAATTATTTTCACATAACTTAAACTTTAATTACATGAGACATATGACCTTCTGACAATGCCCTCCACTTATTTATCTCCCCCTAATTGTAGTGATTTCTCGGCACTTTAATAACTCCAGATCCTTCTCATTCATTCTCTCTTTCACCTGTCTTCATCCTTTCTCTGCTTCCTGCTTTGATTGGGTGGTAAAAATACTGAGCCAGAGGACATGCATTCTAGATCCATCACCATAATTTATTCATCAAGCAATCATGGATTGATGAAATTAAACTCTATAACATGCAGTTCCTTCATTTAAAAATGAGCAAGGTAGCATCTATCCCTAATATTTCTTTCTTTTTTTTACTGGAATTTTTTTAGTGTACTTTAAAAATTAGTGCCACCATGACTAATTTTTTAATTTGCACTTCTGAGTGTATTTTAGGATGCCTGATGTTCTTTCCTTATCTCTCCAAGTTGTTAAAATCAGACGAGAATATGAGATAGTATTTTATGTTATTCTTGATACATAAAATCAAGTATTATTATTACCTCAAAATCTATATCATGAACTTTCTGATATTCTCCAACAATACATCCCAAGGTTTCCACTATGGTGTTAGCCTTCAAAATGATGTCCCTAAACCTGATGTCCCACCTTCTACTACACATAAACTATATTTGATTTCTATAAAATTGTGATACAGCATGTATTGAAAAAAATTATTTTGTATCATTATTTCTTCTTATCTACATTTTTAAATTGTATCTTTTTCTTTTATGATATATTTAAAATCTGCATAGATGTCATCCATGTATCCACTTTCCAGTTGACAATAAAAATTATGAGGAATTTATATTAAATATATGCCAAGGAGAATAGTTATAGTCCATGATTGCTTATGTCGTCTCTCATTTTTCAAGTTTCATCCCTCCATGAAAACACAAAAATAAAACAAATATACTCCTCTTCCCTAAGAAATCATTTGTTATTCTGAGCTTGTCCCCTGACCATCTTTTCTCTTTGATTATTTTCAGCTTGCACTCTCTTGAGCATTTTTCTTCTAATAGAGTTATTATTGTTCCATCCTGGAAGCTGCAGATGTTCAGTTAAGATATGATATGTGATATTATACTCGGCTAATTTTTAAAATTTGAGTAAGAAATAAACTTGCCAAAAGTAATTGCTCAACCCTTAAAAAAAAAACACAACACTCAGCCCTCCAATGTCTTCCCAATAAATTGGATAAATAAATAAATGAAAATGAAAATTTACTTATCTCTCTATAACCTCTAGGAACATATGCAACATTTTAGTTTAATTTTCCAAAATATTATCACAACTCATGCCTTAGGTACCATATAGACTTACCATATTTCATTGATTGAAAGAGGCAGGTTTTTTAATATTTAAAAATCTCTAAATTCAGGATGTAATTGCCTATCCATGTAGGAAGAAAGTATTGGACTAACTTAAATTGGTAGGATTCTTTTTTCCCCACAATAGTAAATGAATAATGACACACGCCAAGAGTAGAATCTTATATTCAATAACTAGCAAACACAATGACAATCCTTGCATACTTCCACCATGACAATCCTAGCATACTACCTTAACAAATATGGTGTTTTCTAGTTAACAGTCTCAGTGGAATAGCTAACTTAATGGGACACAAAGTGTAATGAAATATACATATTGTCTTAACCGTGTAAAGTCTAACTAGAATATGAAGAAAAGTATGCAGTGTTCTTATAAACAAAGTAGGAGGACAAATTCATCCAAGAGATATGGTATATTGGAATATTTTCAAATATATTAGAAAAAGTGATTTTGGCTCTGGCTGGGTTGCTCTGTTGGTTAGAATATTGTCCTGATAC
Source organism: Myotis myotis (assembly GCF_014108235.1). Taxonomy (NCBI): domain Eukaryota; kingdom Metazoa; phylum Chordata; class Mammalia; order Chiroptera; family Vespertilionidae; genus Myotis; species Myotis myotis. Next base: position 101,142,899 of record NW_023416346.1, on the reverse strand, counting down.
ACCAAGGTTGTGGATTTGATCCCAGGTCAGGGCATATACCAGAATCAACCAATGAATGCATTAATAGGTAGAACAACAAAGTGATGTTTCTCTTTCTCTCCCCTTCCTGTCTCTCTAAAATCAATAAATACAATTTTTTAAATAAAATGTTTTTAAGCCTATCAAATGGAAATGTGGGAAATTAAAATCAAAGATACCATTAGGCATGTGACATTGAATTTCTCAAGTAATTAATAGTCCTCAATAAATAGTTTCTGAATGGATTTTAGCATGATCACAGCCCTGAAATAATGAAAACCTTCTAGTTTTCTTTATCTTGGTTAAATAGTTATAGGTTAGCCTTTTGTATTTGTTATTGAGTTTTGAATAGACCTTCCTATTATATAAAATGGCAACTATATTTCTAGTTTCAAAGCTATCTGTCTGGACTATTGTGCCTGGCCTTGAAAACTCCCTCGTCATTTATTTATTTATTTATTTATTTATTTATTTATTTATTTATTCGTTTGTTTGTTTGTTTATTTATTTATTTATTTACTAGAGGCCCGATGCACAAAATTCATGTGAGAGTAGGCCTTCCTTCCCCCAGCTGCCAGCACCGGCTTTTCCCTCTGGCACCTTGAGCCTGCAGGCTGACTCTCTATGCACTGAGCCAAACCAGTCAGAGCTAATTTGTAATTCTTAATGCCTTGATTAATTTTGAGTCTTGTAGGGACAGCAGTCCTCTCAATGCTTTGATCTTATAGGAATTGTGAGCTAACTCCCTAAAATCTCTATCTTTGACTTTAATTTCTGGGAGGAAGTAACTTTAGACAGAATATCCTTAACTTTTACTGAGAATAATGGGACACATATGCTCAAGGGAGAACAAGAAATAGGAACCATTTCAGAGAGTGTCAAATATAAAAATGAGAGGCATCCATAGAATACTGAGGCAGAGTAATTAGAGACCATATCAGTCATAATTACCTTTGAACTGAAAATGTGCAAAACTGCACTTTACTGAAGACCATGTAGAAGACAAAAAGCACACTTCTTGCTTTTAATTCATTTTTGTTAACTAGAAAGACAGGTAATACAGAACAGTGTTATGCTCACCTTTTTATTAATATTCGCGACTTCTATTAATATGATATCCTGGTGTTCAGACAGGGTTACACCAAGTTCCTTAAGTTTTTGTCGGGTGATTTTAAGTAGCTTCTCCCCATTGATTTCTGCTCTTTCAAAGTTTTCTCCATATGCCAAAAAACTATAATCCAACTCTGAAAATAGCATAAAAGAAGTAGAGTAGATGTCAAGGAAAATAGAGATGATATACCTCCTTGTAAAGAAAAGTGTAAAATTCTACTGGCATAGAATTGCTTGTAGCTCTTTTGTCACTAATGAGCCATTTACACTTTTAATTCCAACACTCCATTCTTAAATTCACAATCTTTAGTTAGAAAGTCTCAGAAGGGACACATTTTTTGTAGGTCCTTATAGACATTCTTAAGCACAAAATTTAAATAGCAAAAGTGACTATTAGATATGTAGATATAGTCAGGGATTATAAGTGAGAGCATATTCATAATATGTTATAAAAATATCTAAGATAGACTTTTGAACTGTGATTTTTTTTTAATTTTGACTGTTTTGCATTTGGAATGTTACCAAACAAGAATCTATATAGTTAATATATATGAACTATTTTGGGGAGGTACAATCTCTCAGATCAACATTTCCATAACTATAATCAAAACAGAAAAAAATCCAAAATTTTTAAGGTATGTCTTAATGAAAAGCTTATGCCATATTTGCAGATCTATTTAAAAATAAATAAATAAATAACATAATATAGTGAATTATATGATGGAGAAATAAATTAATATAACCTGACATAGGTTATATTAATAGGTTATATTATAGGTTGCTGAGTTATGAATAACTGAAGATATCAGAAGGCTAAATAAATTATGAAATTACCATTCATTTTTGTTACCCATACTAACAATATGGAAATAGTAAAAACGTAACTTATGATTTGTTAGAAATGTGATGTTGAACTTCTCTGTGAAAGTGAGTGTCATTAATATTCTGGGAACTAATGATATAAACTGATCGATACATATTCCATTACTTTGCTTTAAAAATAATTGTCAAGAGAATGTTTACCTTTATAATACCTTTGGATAATTTCATAAGTTATCATAAAATATAAATAAGATTGCATGAAGAATACTTAAAATACTTTTAAAAAAATTGTCAAGTTGCCTGGCTGGCATGGCTCAGTGGTTAAGCATTGACTTATGAAGCAGTAAGTCACAGTTCCATTCCTGGTGAGGACACAGGCCTGGATTGTGGGCTCGATCCCCAGTAGGGGATGTGCAAGAGACAGCCAATCAAGGATTCTGTCTCATCATTGATGTTTCTATCTCTCCCTCTTCTTTCTTCTCCGAAATCAATAAAAATATATTTAAAAAAATAAAACTGGTCACGTAATTTACAATATATATTTCATTGTACTAATATGCTAATTGAATTATGCTTGCATTCTTCTCTATTTATTAACACAAGACCTACTACTGACCTTTATAAATTTATTTTGTTAGTCTCATTAGCATTACAGTCTGCCTTTTAAAGGTGTAAATGATACTTATTTTTATTTAAAATTTTTACAATTCTCTATTGTTACACACTCAAATGTACTTTACCCTTGATTACTCATAAATTAGTAATATTTCATATTATACTTTAAATTTTTGAAGTCACCTAGGATAATCTCCTATCAGTGCAGATATTTATTCAGATTTCTCATTCTCACCTGCTTTGAAGTTTTCATAGAGAAAACTGCTCTATGCTAGGAAACAATGAGCAATATTATTCAAAAAGTGGCAAAGTACCTACTTAAACTTGGGTGTCTTTCTCTCTCTGTTTATTTTTAAGGTTTATTATTTCATTTCATTGGTGGGAGACAACTAAGTAGAAGATTACTTGGTATATAAATGGCTAAATGTAAATCAGAAATATCAAAAAGTCCTGTATAACTATGTCAACAGAAATTTGAAAGCAAAATTTATCAAGCTAATAATTCCATTAATCTATAGGAGACTTTACAGTACTTATTTAATTACAGTGATTACATATGATAAAAAGATAAACTCAGATTTGTATAGTTCAATTTTCACGCTATCACTGTTGAAAGTATTACAGATGTGCCCTTTTCCCTCCCATTGACCACCTCCACCCCCCAACTGCCTCCCAAAGCATATATATTTTCAATTCTCACAACAACTCTATGGCATAGGAACTACTATTATCTTCACTTTACAGGGAGAGGTAAGTCACATGAAATAAATAAGCTAGTAAGAGACTAAGTCAGGATTTAGATCCAAGAAGTATGACTCCAGATTTCATGCTCTTAATAACCACTATGCAATATTACTGCTCATAGTAATTAGGATGGTGTAAAGTTGAAAATGGCTTCTATGATGATACAAAATATCTTCTAAAGTGGCATGTTTGAAGATATAAGAGATAGCTGACCACAATCTCAGAGTAACCTAAGTGCAGCCAGCTACCCATATCAGTGATTTTTTTGAAAAATCATAATCCATCCAAACAACTCACTGTTCCTTATATTCATTCATTCATTTGTTTAGGAAAGATTTATTGACTACTTTCTATGTATATAGAAATGGTGGGAGATTGGAGGGAACCCAGGATGATCCCTGCATTTAAAGAGATTACAATTTGATTTTAGGCAAGTAAACAAACAAACAAAAAACTACACAGAATATTAATAAAATGTATGTCACACTAAAAGAAATACTCCCAAGAGTTAATGAGAACTATTATAGACATTATTTAATTAGATTTGAGAAATCAGAAAGAAGTTGAATGACTGGGCAATGTTTTCATACACATTTCCTACACAATGAAATTGCAACCCCAAATCTCCTACCATTATAAGCAGCATGGAATCAGGCTTCAATAATCATTTCTTTATGTCAACAATCCATCAAACTGTATATAGATTAATACAATGTTATTTTGAGGCTAATTTGAAATCTTATTTGTATGTACTATGACTTTAACTAAAAGAAGACAGGAAAATATTGAAAACAATTCAGGAAAAAATCTATAAATTGCTGAGTTGTATTAGTCTGAAATTGGGTAATTAAATTATGTAAACCAACACCAGAATTGAAATTTAAAGAGATGCATCTATAACCAAAAGCATTTTGAATTTTCTGAAACTCAACAATTATGAAATTCCATCTATCTACATTTTATAAGTAATTTATATATACTTGAAATGGGGGGGGGAGCAAAAAAAAAAAAAAAGACACCAAATCTATTCCAAAGCTCTTCATTTACTGAAGATTATTCTGAAGTATCTTTGCCACTCCATAAGCCCACAAGAAGCACAAGGTCATAGCATATGGTTTTGAATTTGTGCAAAGGTGACCAGACATCAAATGGGGACTAAAATTCAACAGCACTCTGCCTTTAAAGCTATGGTCCCTGATGTGAAATTGTATGCCCTTTGGAAGAAAGGGCCCTCCCCCCATTCCTTCATCTAAAGGCACAGTCAGTTTTCTAAGCTGTGTCTAAGAGGGAGAACCCCTTTTTTTCTAATTTGCTGCCCAGATGGGGCAACATATAATTGACACAGAGTTGCGTTATAAGCTAGTAGTGCTCTGCAGCTAGTAGTCTTGATACTGAGCTCTTAATATTGTAATTAACACTCATCATATGCATTCTTTAGCTATAAGCTGTTAGTTTTATTTTCATCTCTTAATGCTTATCTACCCAGCGTATATGCCTTGTGACTAGGGTTGTAATTTATATACCTCATGGTATTCCCCCCACAGCACCAAGAATTATATACAATTAGTAGTTAATAAATATCTGTTTATTGATTGAAAACATTAAATTTAAATTTGTGCCACAGACCAAAATAAGGGGCATGAGAAGGGGGAGTTCAACTATCACACCATGAGTAACTACAAATCTATCAAAAGTTTTACTTTTCGTTTCTTGAGTTTTTTAATGTGGTTTTATTTTTTGTGAGATAATACTAGATAGATTTCCTTCTAAACTGAATGAGGTTCGAATGTCATCTATTTAGGGAGGGCTATTTGGAATTAAACACTGAAAAAGTCTTTCAGATTTCTGAATGGGGTAAATTGTGTTCTCAATATTCATTTATGTTAATAGTGTATAGATAACCCTATTTCAATAATGAATATTAACAAAGAACACTGAAAACTATGATTCTTAAAGGGAAATATTTACATTACAAAAGAAAACACAGAAGTCTTGTTTCAAGATGGTAATGCTCAAAGTCACTAATCATCCGAGAGGTGCAAACCAAAACAACAATGAGGTACCATCTCACACCTGTCAGACTGGCTATCATCAACAAATCAACAAACGACAAGTGCTGGAGAGGATGTGGAGAAAAAGGAACACTCGTGCACTGCTGGTGGGAATGCAGACTGGTGCAGCCACTATGGAAGACAGTATAGAGTTTCCTCAAAAAACTAAAAATGGAACTCCCACTTGACCCTATGATCCCACTTTTAGAAATATATCCCAAGAAACCAGAAACACCAATCAGAAAGGATATGTGCACCCCTATGTTCATAGCAGCACAATTCACCATAGCTAAGATCTGGAAACAGCCTAAGTGCCCATCAGTTGATGAATGGATTAGAAAACTGTGGTACAACTACACGATGGAATACTATGCTGCTGTAAAAATGAAGGAACTCTTACCATTTGCAACGGCATGGATGGAACTGGAGAGCATTATGCTAAGTGAAATAAGCCAGTCAATGAAGGAAAAATACCACATGATCTCACTCATTCATAGATAATAAAGACCATTATAAACTTATGAACAATAATAGATACAGAGGCAGAGATGCCTCAAACAGATTGTCAAACTGCAGCAGGAAGGCCGGGGAGGGTTGGGAGGCAAGAGGGAGGGGGGTAAGAGATCAACTGAAGGACTTATATGCATGCATAAAAGCATAACCAATGGACATAAGACACTGGGGGGTAGGGGAGGCCAGGGGATTGTCAAGGGCGGGGGGGGGGGAAGGACACATATGTAATACCCTTTGTAGTATTTTAAGGAATAAAACAATAAAAAAAAAGATGGTAATGTAAGAGGGTCTTGAAATCACCTCCTCTCATGGACACACTAAACCTACAGCTGGCACACAAACCAACTCTGAAAAACACTAGCTGAGCAGGTCCTACACACTCAAAGAGGGTTTGAAAGGCTCTGACACAATTTTTACATAAAACCTCACCCCACTGTGGCAATCCATAATCCTGAAGGAGCTCACAACTCCAAACTTCTTCATGAAGAGTGAAGGTTTTGAATCCCACACCAAGGCTCCAACTATTAAGACCTACAATTGAGAGAGACAAGCCCCCAAAACACCTACCTCTGAAAGCCAATAAAGTTTGCATCCAAGAGATTCACAATGTTATAGCAAACTGAGAAATAGTCTTAAAGAGTTGGTATGGACTCACCCACCCCAAGGTACAGAACAGACACAGCCAACTGAAATGTTGCCAGAATTTCCGTGAAAGAGGCTTGTTTATTTATCTTAAAACATCAGCCTTAGGGGCAGGCAATTAATTTGACACACATCTAGGGGCCTACTGAAATTCTCTACAAAGAAGGAGGCTGGTGAGTGCCATCTCTTGCTCTCCCTCTGCTTCAAACTAGGTCACTGGTATCTCTCAGAAAGGATCTTATGAACTCATCTAGAACCTCAAAATGTGTGGCTGCCACTCAGGGCAAATGGGTTCCACATGCTCATGGGCCCCAAAGGACTACAAAAAATGAAAAAAAATACACCACAAAATAAAACCAAAACAGTTCTTAACTAGTGACTGCCCCCAGGACACAACAGAAAGGTAACATACTGGGATACCCATTCTTTCTGTGAAATAGGCCTATTAGCTTTTCTTCATAGCTGTGGCATGAGGGGGTGACTTCTGATTAAAGACACATCTAAGGGCAGATTGTAATCCTTTCCATAGTCCTCAGAAGATAGATGCTATCTTCACATTCTCCCCCTGCCACATCCAAAACCATACATGCCTTCCGGAGGAGAGCTTACACACATGTCTGGTGCCCTGGTTTTTATGTCTGGTGTTCCTGTTTTATGTGGCTGTCGCCCAAAGGATGACCATTGATCACCCAGCTTTGGTGGCCAGTGGGGTTAGTGATCATGGGTCCCATGGGACTATAACAAATGGAGAAACAGCACTTGACTGGCTACAATCCCCAGGGGACAGGTCAGAGACAGCCAACTAAGACATACACCCAGTCTTTCTATGACAAAGGCCTATTTACTTGCCTTCGAGCTTTGACCTGAGAGGCAAGCTTCTGCTTTGACACATATCTAGGGATGTACTGAGGTACTCTCTGATACAGGGCCAGTGAGCACCATCTTTCACTCTCTCTAAGCCTTGCTTAAGGTCACTAGCATCTCCCAAGGCAGAATTAATTCACTAGTCTGGCACCCCATTTTTTGCAGCTGCCATAAATGGTAGACCTGTTGATTGCCTGGCCCCGGTGTCCAGCAGGTATTGTTACAAATGGAGAAACAGTTCTTAACAGGCTATACATTACCACAACCCAGCACAGTGACAGCACACTGAAACACTCCCAGAGTTTCCATTAGCTTATCTTTATAGCTGTGGCCTGAGGGCAGGCTTCTAATTAAACACACAAGGAGTCAACTACAATCCTCTTCAGAGACCAAGGAGGGTGGTAGACAATACCTTTGTGCTTTCCCTCTGACCCACCCCATGTTTTAGTATCTCTGATAAAGGACCTTGTGTACATGTCTGGAATCCCAGCTTTTGTGTCTGCCACCCATAGGAGAGTTACCTTGATAACCTGTCTCAGGTGAATAGCAAGGCTTATATTCATAAGTTCAAAAGGATCATAGCAAAGAAAGGAACAGTTCTTAACTAGCTGTTATCCCAAGACTCAGCTCAGAGGAAGCAGATAAAAATGGCCATCTTCTAGTCTTCCTTTGAAAGAGGTATACTTGAATATTTTAAAAGAAGTTACCTGATAGTCTGGCTTTCAATTAGCTTGAAGGTCTAGCTGCTAACAGATATTCACCTTGGGGACACTGACAAATCTTAGCACATCCTCAAATACTGGAAGTTACAAAAAATAGAACTGATTGCTTGAAAAATCACAAAAGATTGAGAAACAACCAAAAACAAGGATAGGACCAAATGATTAGGTTAATCTCCTACACACATAGTAACGAACACAGAGTCAATGAAAATAAAAAACAAAGAAACACAATCCAAAAGGAAAAACACAAAACAAACAAAAAATAAGACAAAATGTCAGGAAAAGGTATCAATAAAATGGAAATGTTTGATTGTTCTGATCAAAATATCAAAATAATATTCATCATAAAGATGCTCAATGAACTCAGGACAACAATGGATGAACAAATAGCGAGTTTAACAAAGACAGAAAATATATAAAAATATAAAATAGAAATAACAGAGTTGAGGAAAAAATAGCTGAGGTAAAAAAAATGCAGTAGAAAGGTTCAAGAGAAGACTAAATGAAGCAATTCAAAAAAGAAAATCAATGGAGGAGAAACCAAGATGGCAGCATAGGTAAACACGGAAATTCCTGCCTCCTACAACAACTTCAAAAATACAACAAAAAGACAAAACGGACATCATCCAGAACTACAGGAAGGCTGGCTGAGTGGAAATTCTACAACTAGAAGGAAAGAGAAAAGCACACTGAGAGTCAGGAGCTGTGGAAGTAAAGTGCAATGGTACTGAGGCTCGAGCGCATGGAAAGGGGCTGGCACCTGAGGACGCGGTTGTCTTTTTGAATCGGGAGGGAGTCACAAGCTCCCGACTGCTCTGAACTCCTGTTCCTGGAAGTCTCTGGGGACCCAGGACTCATACGGGGAGAAAATGGACTGTCTGGCGGCGGGCAGAACTCGGAACTCCAGGGTGGCTTTCCCTCAGAGGTGCTTGCAGCAAATAAATTACCAGGACACTGAGACTTGCGGCCCCTTATGGCTGGCCTGAGGATCTGCCATAGCTGCTTGCTCCACCCTGTTGATTCCTTGAGACCCCACCCCACCCAGGCTGAGGCAGAGGCTTTTGCATATGAATGCCCTGGCCCTTTGCAACCTGAAAATTACCTAACAAATTAAAGCTGGGACAGACAGACCCAGAACTTCCAAGAGAAGGCCCAAGGCCCCACAGCAGCTTGCATTGCTTCACAGCTGGGCCTCATCTGGGCACCTCCAAACTCCAAAAAAGGAAGGGGAATCTGCAGATCTTTTCATAGCTCCTGCTGGGTAACCTCAGGCAGAGACTAAATTAGCACCTTCTTAGATCCAAGAGTCAGTGTACGCAGTGGTCAAAGTGGGACCATCCAGATTACAACTCCTCAGATCCATAAGGGACACACTCAGGGGGCAGACTCAGTGAGCACCAAAGCCCCATTGAAGCAAGTCTTGCCCCAGAAGGGTGTCTTCAGCACAGAAGTTCTCCCACTGCAGACACAGCTGATTCTCATTGCCAATTGGCCTGGAGGTCAATTCCTCCCAGTGATACCTACAACAATCAAGGCATAACTACAACAAGACTGTGCACAAAGCCCACAAAGGGGTGCACCAAGAGTGTCCACCTCCGGTAACTGGGGAAGCTGAGCCACTGGGCCCTATAGGACACCTAGCACACAAAACCACTCTACCAACACAGGAAAGCATAAAAAATGCGGCGACAAAGACACAGGTCACAAATGACAGAAATGGAGGAAAGCAAACTACTGGATATAGAGTTCAAAACCACGTTTATAAGGTTTTTCAAGAATTTTATGGAAACCGCCGATAAATTTAGTGAGACCCTGGAGGATATGAAAAAAGACCAACTAGAAATTAAGCATACACTGACTGAAATAAAGAATAATATACAGAGATCCAACAGCAGACAGGAGGATCCCAAGAATCAAGATTTGAAATACGAAGAAACAAAAAATACCAACCAAAGAAGCAAAAAGAAAAAAGAATCCAAAAATATGAAGATAGTGTAAGGAGCCTCTGGGACAACTTCAAGTGTACCAACATCAGAATTATAGGGGTGCCAGAAGAAGAGAGAGGGCAAGATATTGAAAACCTATTTGAAGAAATGACAGAAAACTTCCCCTACCTGGTGAAAGAAATAGACTTACAAGTCCAGGAAGTGCAGAGAACCCCAAACAAAAGGAATCCAAAGAGGACCACACCAAGACACATCATAATTAAAATACCAAGAGCAAAAGACAAAGAGAGAATCTTAAAAGCAGCAAGAGAAAAAAAGTCAGTTACCTACAAGGGAGTACCCATACGACTGTCAGCTGATTTCTCAACAGAAACCATGCAGGCCAGAAGAGAGTGGCAAGAAATATTTAAAGTGATGAATAGCAAGAACCTACAACCAAGATTACTTTATCCAGCAAAGCTATCATTCAGAATTGAAGGTCAGATAAAGAGCTTCACAGATAAGGAAAAGCTAAAGGAGTTCATCACCACCAAACCAGCATTATATGAAATGCTGAAAGGTATTCTTTAAGAAGAGGAAGAAGAAAAAGGAACTCTTACCATTTGCCACAGCATGGATGGAACTGGAGAGCATTATGCTAAGTGAAATAAGCCAAAGAAGGATAAATACCACATGATCTCACTCATTTGTGGAATACAATGAACAACATAAACTGATGAACAAGGACTGATCTAGAGATGGAGAGGCATTGATTGGATTGTCGGGCCTTGGAGGGAAGGTAGGGGAGGGTGGAGGTAAGGGGGAAAGATCAACCAAAGGACTTATATGCAAGCATATAGGCCTAACCAATGGACACGGCAACGGGGGGGGGGGGGGGTGAGGGCATGAGCAGGGGTGTGGGGGGGTAGGAGGTAATGTGGGGATAAGGACACATATGTAATATCTTAATCAATAAAAAATATATTAAAAAAAGAAAATCAATGAACTTGAAGACAGGACAGTGAAACCCACCTAATCAGAGCAGCAAAAAAGAAATAGAAAAAGGGACTTATGGGACTGCATCAACCAGCCCAACATTATCATTATAGGGGTCTCAAAAGGAGAAGAGAGAGAAAGGGAGCAATAAAATTATTTGAAGAAATAATGGATGAAAACTTATTGAACCTAGGGAAGGAAAAAGATACCAGTATCCAGGAAGCCCAGAGTGTCCCAAATATGATGAACACAAAGAAATCCACATCAAGACATATTATAATTAAAGTTCAAAAGTTAAAGAAAAGGAAACATTCTTAAAAACAACAAGAGAAAAACAACATGTTACATACAAGGGAACCCACATAAGATTATGAACAGAGGTATCACACTCCCTTATTTCAAACAATACTACAAAGCTATAGTAACCAAAACAGCATGGTATTGGCAGAAAAATATACACACAGATTAATGGAACAAAATTTAGAACCCATAAATAACCCACATGGGTAACTAATTTATAACAAATAAGCCAAGAATATATGAACACTGAAAAAAGAACAGTCTGTTCAATAAGTGCTATAGGGAAAACTGGACAGCATATGCAAAAGTATGTCACTAAACCACGATCTTACACCACTCACAAAAATTTAACTCAAAATTTATTACAGACTTAAATGTAAGCCCTGAAATAATAAAATACATAGAAGAAAATATAGCCACTAAGCCTATAAACTTCTATCTCAGAAGTGTTTTTGTATATTTGACTCCAAATGCAAGAGAAAGAAAAACATAAGTAAACAAATGGGACTACATCACACTTAAAAGCTTTTGCACAACAAAGTGAAACATCAACCAAAGAAAAAGTTAACGGACTGAATGGTGGTTTTGCAAAAGTTTTCTCACATAGGTGGCTTGTCTTCTCATGCTCTTAAAAGTGTCTTTTGCAGTGGAGTTTTTATTTCAATAAAGTCCAAAATATATTTTTCTTTTGTGGATTGTGCTTTGCTTGTAACTAAAAGGTCATTGTCAAACACAAAGACATCTAGATTTCCTCCTACTTTATCTTCTAGAAGTTTTAAAGTTTTGCATTAAGGTCTTTGATTTAAAAAAGAAGTATTTTTGGTGAGGTGTATGCTCTGTGTCTGGACATTTTTGCATGTGTATGTCCAGTTTCTTCAATACCATTTTTTGAAAAGACTATTAATTTTCTATTGAACTGCCTTTGCTGCTTTGTTAAAGAGAACTTGACTGTGTTTATGTGGGTCTATTTGGGGGCTCTAAATTCTGATCCTTGACCTATTTTCCTAATTTTTCACCAATATCACATTACTCTAATTACTGTTGATTTATAGCAAGTCGATAGAAATTAGTGTCAGTCATTGGCCTTAGTTGTTCTTCTCTAATATTGTGTCTTTGGCCTTGCCATATAAACATTGGAATTAATATGTCAATTTCCAGAAATAACTTGTTGGAATTTTATTGGGATTGAATTTAATCTACAGATCATTTGGGGGAAAATGACATTTTAATAATATTGTGTCTTCCTATCAATGAACATAGAAGCTATTCATTTACGTAAACCCTGAATTTACTTAATCATAATTTTTAGTTTTTTTCCAAATATTTCATGTATATATTTTGTTAGATCTATACCTAAGTACTTTTTGGTACTAACGTAAGTGGCATTGCGTTTTTAATTTCAAGTACTATTAATTATTGGTATATAGGAAAACCAATTAGCTCCAAGCTTGCTTTAACTTAATAAATTTGTTGATTTTTGATTTGTTCACCTGTTTTATTATTTTTGTTGTGAGGCTGGGAGTGAAAATTTCCAAGTTCTTTACATGGAGAAGCTGAAACCAGAAGTTCTCTGTACTGTTTTTTACATTTACCTATGTAGTTATCTTTCCTAGTGGATTTTACTTTTTCATGGGGACTTGAGTTCCTTCAGTTCAGCTTAAAGGATCTTTTGTAGGTGATGACTCACTTCTTTCTTGCCACTTTCAAAATTTATTTTTTGCCTTTATCTTTTGACGGTTTAAATATGATGTGCCTAGATATGGATCTCCTTTGAGTTTCCCCTACTTGGAATTCATTAAACTTTTTGGATGTGCACATTAATGATATTCATAATGATATTCACTATTTCTTCAAATATCTTTTCTGCAGTTTTCTCTCAGCTCTTTCTGGGACTATCATTATGCATATACTTGTGTACTTGAGAAGATCCTATTACCTGGAAGTTATTATTTTTATTGTGCCCCTCAGGTCTCTAAGGCTTTGTTGATTTTATCTTTTGTGTGTATTTATTTTCTTCATATGGGAAGTAAACATCAGTGAAACCAATAATTGAGGAATCTTTGAATCAAAGCATTTATTAAAACTATCAGAATTCTTCTAATATAAAGGGCTACCATTCATGCATGAGGGGAGTAGGAAACTTCCTCAGAGGTATTATTTAAAGGAGACTGGAAATATCATACCACACACCTATATCTCATGTAATGATAACTGAAATGCTGCATTTCATTGCATGCTTTAGATCATAAAACACATTTTTAAGAATTCCTATTTGAATAATAAATACCTCTATGAAAGGAGGAATATTATAAGAATCCTATTTGGTCATATTACTTTCCAACAATGCAAACTGCCCAAATTAAGGTCCTATGGAAACAGAGCAGAGGTAGGCATACCACATAAAGGTTAACCTTGAAAGAGCTGTCAGAAAAACTTCCTGCTTTTCAATTTTTCTCAGGGCTAGAACTGCCTATTTCTATATTGAAAGAATAAAGCATAAATATTAATCATGTGGTTGTATAACACTTCATTTTCAAGACTTAAAGGTACATGTCTTCAGGCATATACTCAAGTATTGTGCAGTATAGGCATTCTTAACTTATGTCATAGATTGCTTTTGTTAATAAGACATTTGTTTATGAGAACTGAATCTTATTAACTGAATCTTATTTTGCAACCAGATTCCATGAGAAAACTGGAGATGTGCTTACATAGGGAAAAAGTAATAAAAGATTAAGTGACAAACAACTAAAATGGAGACAACCCCTAAGATATATTAGATACTGAATGACAGAAACTGTGCCATTCTTGCTAAAATATAGTTCCTTTATCTTTATTGCACTTTTTTAGTTTTGGACTTTCATTGGGCGAGCCTGATGAAAAAGACACCAGATGTGTTCTGATTTTAAGCTGGGTAAGAACAGTTCATTTACATATTAAAAAGATATGATGATTTTAGTATTAAAATAATAACCACAAGGCAAAATGAGCTGTTAACATTTTATAGGGCTTATAGTTTTTAAAGTGTTTTAACAAACATTATCTTGGTTTCTTCTTTAAACAATCCTGAAGGTATACAAAACAGAAAGTCTAATATCCATTATACACATAAAGGAAACTAAGTTTAACTGACTTGAAAACAATAAAAATGAAAGTAGCAGAGGCAAGATGAGAGCCTAGATCTTTTGCTTATATTTTGGTACTCCTTTCATTTCATTAAGGTTCCACTCTAGTGGCATCCTATTTAAATTTGAAAACACTATGTGTTCCTGAATTTTTTTTCAAAGAAATCTCTATCATGTAGCAAAATGTGGCTCAAGAAAAGGACAGCAACTAAAGCATATTTTTGTTGGTGTTCTTATAGATCTAGCAAGTGATATAATCAAAGTATGCCCCTCTAGTCCTATTTATGGAAGGAAGTGTGACATTAGATTTTGATAATGCATGTAATGTTCAGGCCCAATTGTGAGGGCTCAAGCAATCATACACACACACACACACACCAGCAGCAGCTGCTACCACAATCCCAGAAAAGTTTATTGCTCAACATGAATTGGACAGCTTCTCTATATAAAAGCTGTTTGCTTATGCCTGAAGAAAAATGAAAGCAGTTCAACAGTTATTGTAGTAGAGGTTTCAGAGTAAACACACAAACAATGAAATTTAAGTGCAAGGCCTCATGTCTAAGGGCCCATAAACAATATGATGATCATCCCCTAAGCCAAGACCTGCCAGTGCACCTTTAAAAGCTCACAAAGTTTTTAATAAGAGATACAAAGTATTAAGTTCTGCTCTGGACATGCTTCATTTTGTTAATGATCACTCTAAAATATAGTATCAAGAAGTAAACATAATACTATAGGCATGGTCCTCTCAGTGTAGAGCAGTAGTGCTATTTCCTCTACAATTAGGACTCTTTCTTTCTGGTGATAATGCCTAGTGCTTCTATTTCTCTTGCTATAAAGGACAATAAGTATACTGATTATCTTCAATTTTATAGAGAAATATTAGTAAAAAGTTATAATTAGTGTCCTCCTCAAAATGACAGGATACATAATGCCTATTGAATGAACTCTTTAAGTTGACATTTGAATTATTCCACCATCTGGCAACAAATTACCTTTACAAGATTGCCATACACAAACACAACCCCCACCCCATTCCAGGAAAGCAGGTCTATTTATTCACTGATGTCAAGTACACATTACAAGTCATTTGCCTTCATCAGAACATCATTCCTCCTTCTCTCCCTCTATTCAATTTTACTTATATTTAAAATCCAAACTATGAAGCTCTACCTGAATAGAATAGCTTAAAATAACCTCTCCCTTCTATGGAAACTTGTGGTTTCTACAACTTAATTTGCGCTTCATTCATACTCTCTGTAGATATCATACACTGATTATTTAACTTTGTTAAATCTTTATATTTGAAGTCTTATAACCTCAATTATATTGTAGAATTTTGAGACCAAAAGACCATAATTTTTATTTGGAAAATGAGAAATAAGAGAAACACTCTAAAATACCTCTAGTTTATTAATTAATAATTCCTCATCATGTGTACATAGATGCTTCTGATTGGTCTTGACCTCCTGGACCAATATATGGGTACAGAACAGAAAGGAAACTACTGACCTATTTTTTTTAAAGACTTCCAATGGTTTCGAGAGTTTTAGTCACATCTTGAGCCCTGAAAATTTAAATGTCAGGAATTTCTCCCAGTATGTAGACAAAGAAATGGAAAGGTATACTTTTTCAGTCTATAGCAAGTACTACTTTCCTGATACATCACTTTGAAAGCCTTCCTCTCTTATTTTTTTAAAATATATTTTATTGATTTTTTACAGAGAGGAAGAGAGAGAGATAGAGAGTCAGAAACATCGATGAGAGAGAAACATCAATCAGCTGCCTCCTGCACATCCCCCACTGGGGAAGTGCCCACAACCCAGGTACATGCCCTTGACCGGAATCAAACCCGGGACCTTTCAGTCCGCAGGCCGACGCTCTGAGCGTTTAAATTTGAAAACACTATGTGAGCCAAACCGGTTTCGGCCTCTCTTATTTTTTAAAACATCATTTCATTGGGTCTATGGACCTAAGTGATAAAAAGTTATGACACTATAGGATTGTAAACAGAAAAGATAGTTGAAAGCTTCTATATTATTCTTCTTCTATTACTTAATAATAAATTACCACAAACTTAGCAGTTTAAAACAACCATTTAATATCTTACAGCTTCTATAGTTTAAAACTTTTTATACAGTATATCTGGAGTCCTGCTAAGGGTCTCATGAGGCTGAAATCAAGTTGTTTGCCAAGGATGTAATCTTATCTAAGGCTCAGGGTTTTCTTTCCAGATCACTGGTTTTTGGAAGAATTTTATCCCTTATAATTGTAGGACTGAGTTCTTCACTTTCTTGATGGCTATCAACTGGAGGAAATTCTCTACTTCTATAGGTTGATCATGCTCTCTGCAATATGGCAGTTTTCTCCCTCAAGACCAGCTGGAGATGCTCTGTTTTACCTTATAGTAAAGGCTCAGCAGATTATGCCAGGTACACTAAGGATAATATCCATTCTTTAAATGGATATGGAAGCAACCAAGTGCCCATCAGTAGCTGAGTGAATAAAAAAGCTATGGTGCATATATAAAATGAAATATTACTCAGCCATAAAAATAATGAAATATAATTTGCAACAGCATGAGTAAATCTAGAGGGTTTTATGCTAAGTGAAATAAGTCAGTCAAAGGAAGACAAATACAATCTAATTCCACTTATATGGGGAATCTAAAGAACAGAATAAACAAACAAACAAAAAAACTGAAACATATTCACAGATACAAAGAAGAGACTGAGGGTAGCCAGGGAGGAGGGAGTTGGGGATCTGTGTGAAAAAGGTCAAGGGATTAAGTAGTACAAATGAGTATATATAAAATAGGCACAGGGATGTAAAGTACAACCTAGTGAATATAGTCAACGATGCTGTAATGAACATATATGGTGCAGGCTGGATACTTGAAATAAAAGGAAGAACATGTTGTAAAGCATATTATTGTCTAATCACTAAGCTGTACACCTAAAACTAATACAAAAATATTGAATATAAACTATAATTGAAAAAAATTAAATTGAGAAAAATAAACTGATAGCTACTGTGCATCATATTCACAGGTTTCATACACAACACAAGGGCAAAAGATTATGCAAAGGCACAGGTCATTAGGATTCATATTAGAATTCTACCAAATATATATATATATTTGTTCCAAATTATTTAGAATAAGTCAAATATAACCATATAGCTGGTTCAAAAGTATAAGTTCATGATTATAGGTAGAACTTGTTTTTCTACAAACTTGTCTACTTACAGGACACAAAGTTCATAAAAAGCAAAGTCAAAATTTGAGAAAACAGAATGTTCTGATTATATTATTGAGAACATACAATGTTGGAACTTTAAAATGAAAGCTTTTATGGAGGTTCAAGATGGCTGTGGCATAGGTGGATGCTGAACTTACCCTTCCTTTTTGCAAACTAAAATATCATCTATGTAGAAAGCAATTAGCCCTGAAAGACAAGTGGGGGCTGATTGAAGAGCTTCTGAACAACAAAACAGGAGAAAGTAATTGAATAGGGAAGGCTGGGAAACCATGGGACCTCTGTGGGAACTGCGGAAATTCTGCAGGATCGAAGGTTCTGGAGAGTGTCATTGTTTACATCAGCTTCTAGCTTGATACAGTGGGCAGGAGCTCAACCTATGTGCTCTGACTTACCTGCAAGATCACCAAAGCACATTCCAGCCACAATGACCAGAGCTCATTTTTCTGTGCACAGAGGGAAAAAGCAGGACCAATTCGATATAATAAAAATGTAATATGCAAACTGACTGTCACACCCTCACAGAAGATGGCCACCCCCTTGTGGTCAAAGATGGCTGCCCCCATGTGGTCACAAGATGGCCACCAAAAGATGGCCTTCAGGCCAGCAGGGGAGGGCAATTAGGGGCAACCAGGCCTGCAGGGGAGGTCAGTTTGGGAGGATCATGCCAGCAGGGGAGGGCAGTTAGGGATTACTGGGGCAGCAGGGGAGGGCAGTTGGGGGTGACCAGGCCTGCAGGGGAGGGCAGTTGGGGGCAATCAGGCTGGCAGGGGAGCAATTAGGCGTTGATCAGGCTGGCAGGGGAGTGGTTAGGGGGTTATCAGGCTGGCAGGCAGAAGGGGTTAGGGGCAATAAGGCAGGCACACAGGCGAGCGGTTGGGAGCCCGCAGTTCCAGATTGTGAGAGGGATGTCCCACAGGGGTCAGGCCTAAACCTGCAGTCAGGCATCCCTCAAGGGGTCCCAGATTGGAAAGCGTGAAGGCTGGGCTGAGGGACAACCCCCTCCCTGAGTGCATGAATTTTGTTTACTGGGCCTCTAGTGGTATATAACCACACATACCTGGCCTCCCTGTCCAGAGCTGCTCCTGCCCAGCAAGCCAGTGGCCTAGATGTAATAAATACCTACCCAATTCTAACAAGCCTGCCAAAACTATCTGGCACAAAGCTTACATAGAGGTTGTTTCTACAAAAGACCACTTTCTGTACAACAAATAAGAGAAAAATACTAAAGAGAAGACTGGAAAACTGTGGTATCTCTCCTGGAATTATGGGAATTATCTGGTATCGGAGGTGCTGATAAGTGCCATTGTTTATATTCCTTTACACCTTGATAGGGTGGGCATGAACCCTATCCAGGTGATCTGGTCTACAAGCAAGGTCATTGCAGTACATTTCCAAACATTTCACCTAAACCAATTTTGGCTCCTAACAAGGGGATCAATAGAGCTTTACTATACAACCTGGCCTCCCCACCTGTAGCTGCTCCAGCTGAGTAAGCCTGTGCCCCATATTTCATACGTACTTGCTTGCCTGCAACCAAGCTGACAAAACAACCCAGTGAACACAACCTACACAGAGGTCACTTATATACAATGCCACATTTTCAACATGTGGAGATATAACCATTTTTTCTAATTCCTATAAACAAATATAGAAAGTAAAAAAAGTGAAAAGACATAAGACTATGTCTCAAGTAAAGGAAAAAGGAAAATCCCCAGGGGGAACACACTAATTAAACAGAAATAAGTAATTTTCCTGATAAAGACATAAAAAATGTCATAAGGATGCTAACCAAACCTGAGAATGGAATTGAGTACCTAAGGGAAACTTCGAGAAACATAATAAAGAATCAAGAAGAGCACAGAATACAATAACTAAAATAAAAAATACACCAGAAAAATAAAACAACAGCAGATTAGTTAATACATAAGAATTGATAAGTAACCTGGAAGATGGAATAGTGGAAATTAAGCAACCAGACTAGCAAAAATAATTTTAAAATGAAGATGGGTTATGGAACCTATTAGGACAACATCTAGCACATAAACATTCACATTATAGGGATCCTAAAAGGAAGAGGAAAAAGGGAACAATAACAACAACAACAACAAATCATTACTTGAAGAAATAATGGCTGAAGTTTTTATCTACCTGGAAAGGGAAACAGACATCTAGTCCTAGGAAGCATAAAGAGTTCCAAACAAGATAAAATAAAAAGACCCACACTGAGACATACTGTAATTAAAACTGCAAATTTTAAAAAAGAGACATATTTTTATGGAAGCAACAGGAAAACAACTAGGTATGTAACTAGGAAAACAACAGGAAAACAGCTAGGTGTGCACATGTTAAGATTGCAGGCTTGATCACCAGTGTGGTGTGCATAGGAGGCAGCTGATCAATGATTGCCTCTCAACATTGATGTTTCTCTCTCTCTCTCTCTCTCTCTCTCTCTCTCTCTCTCTCTCTCTCTCTCTCTCTCCTTTTTCCTTCCTCTCTGATATCAAAAAAATATATTAAACAATACATAACTTCAAGATAATAAAAAAGCAAAAACCTATGAAAGATACAGAAAGATTAAAAAGAAAGGAACCCAAACAAAAACTAAAGAAAAACAGCAAACCACTCAGAAAGAGATCAAGAGAAAAGAATGGAACAGAGGCAAACTACAAAAACAACCAAAAAAAAAAAAAAAAAAAGGAAAGAAAAGAGAATAAAAAACGTGGCATTAAGGACATATCAATTATCAATTTAAACATAAATGAATTCAATGTCTCAATTAAAAAAATACACATGGTGGCTTAATTGATTAATACACATAATTGATCTATACTCTGCTTATAAAAAAATCACTTCAAATTGAGACACACATACAAACTGAAAGTGAACAGATGGTTAAACATATTCCATGAAATAGAAACAGAAATAAGCTGGGATAGCAATACTCATATCAGACAAAATAAACTTTATAAGAAAAATGTAAAAAAAAAGGGCAAAGATGAACATTATATAATTGTAAAGGTGTCAATACAAAAACAGGATAGCACAATCATAAATATCTACACTCCCAACATAGGAGCACCTAAATACATAAATCAAATATTAATGAACATAAAGGCCAAAAGTTTTGCATTAACACAATGGACAGATCATCCAGATAATATATTAATAAGAAAATAATGGGCTTAAATGTCACATTAGGTCATATCAACTAATAGATATTAATTGCAAAATTTCCTCTAAAAACTACAGAATATAAATTTTTAAGGGCACATATAATATTCTGCAGGATAGATGCCATATTAGGCCACAAAATAAGCCTCAATAAATTCATGAAGATTGAAATCATATCAAGCATATTTTCTGAACACAATAACATGAAATTAGAAATCAACTATAATAAGAAAAATTTTAAAAACCCCACAGACACATGGAGACAAATATCATGTTACTACACAACAAATAAGTCAAAAAGAAAATAAATTGGAAATCAAAAATTGCCCTGAAACTAGTGAAAATGAAAACACAACATTTGAAAATGTATGGGATTCAGCAAAAGTAGTTCATGGCTATACAGGCCTACCCTCCAAAAAATCCAAAACAAACATTCTAAAGGCCTACTAAAAAAATGGCAAACAAAGCCCAAAGAAAACAGAGAAGATATAATTAAAATTAAAATGGAAATAAGTAAAACATAACTTTTAAAAATAACATTAATGATAAATGGAATTAAGAGGTGGTCATTTAAAAAATAAATGAAACTAACAAACCATTAGTCAAACTCATGAAGTAAAACAGAGTGCTCAAATAAAGAAAATCATAAATGAAAGAGAAATTAAAAGTGACATCATAGAAATACAAAGAATCTATTAAAGAATACTACAAACAAATATTTGCCAAAAATTTGACAATCTAGAAGAAATAAATAAATTTATAGAAGCATATAACCTTCCAAGACTGAGCCAGGAAGAAATATAAAATGTAAAGAACAATTACTAGCAATGAAATATAAGCAGTAAGAAAAAACTACCAAAAGAAAGGGACCAGAGAGTTTCAAATGTGAATTGTACCAAACATTTAAAGAAGAATTAATACCTTTCTGACTATCTCAAAAAATTAAAGAGAAAGGGATACTTCCAAACACATTGTATAAAGTCAGCATTTACCTGATATTAAAACAAAACACATTACAAGAAAATTAAAGCCAGAATCCTTGATAAAGATAGTCAAATTGTCCACAAAATATTAGCAAACAGGATTAAAAAGACATTAAAAGGATTATACAATGTGATCAAGTGAGATTTGTCCTAGGGATGCAAGGATGGTTCAACATCTGTAAATAAATAACCATAATACATTACATTAACAAAATTAGAGATAAAATCATATAATTATCTAAATAGATACAGAAAATACTGATAAAATTCAATGTCCTTTTGTGATAAAAACTTTCATCAAATTAAATATTCAAGAAACATACCTCAATATAATTAAGGCTATATATGAAAAACACACAGCTAATATTATACTCAATGGTGAAAAGGTAAAAGCTTCTCTTCTAAGATCGGCAACAACACAAGGATCCCCTTATCACCACTTCTATTCAAGATAGGATTAAAAATATTATCCACAGCAAGAAAAATATATATAAAAGCCATCCAAATTGGAAAGACGGTACTAAAACTCTTACTATATGCAGATGAAATTATACTATATATAGATAACCCTACAAATTCCTTAGTAAGTTTTCATGGCACAGAATCAATATACAGAAATCTGTTTCAATTTTATTCACCAATAACGCTATCAGAAAGAGAAATTAAGAAAACAATCCCAATGGATAAAAGATGGTGGCAGAGTAGATGGAAGGTCCACTTATTTTCTCCTAGAACCAAACTAAAATTACAACTAAAGTACAGAACAGTGATGGCGAACCTTTTGAGCTTGGAGTGTCAGCATTTTGAAAAACCCTAACTTAACTCTGGCGCCATGTCACATATAGAAATTTTTTGATATTTGCAACCATACTAAAACAAAGACTTATATTTTTGATATTTATTGCATATATTTAAATGCCATTTAACAAAGAAAAATCAACCAAAAAAATGATTCGCATGTCACCTCTGACACACGTGTCATAGGTTCACCATCACTGATATAGAACAATCAACCTAAATAACCAATTAAAGAGTAGCTGAACATGACTACCATCAGAAAATCAACAAGATAATATGCAAATGGAAGCTAAAAAAAAACAACATTGGGTAGCAGTACTTATATCAGACACAAAAATTTTTAAAACAAAGGCTATAATAAAAGACGAGGAAAAACACTACATAATTTTAAAGAGAGCACTTCAACTTGAGGATAATGCTCTTATAAACATTTGCTCACCCAACATAAGAACACCTAAATATATAAAGCAAATCCATATGGACATAAAGAGAGAGAATAACAGGAATACAGACAGAGTAGAGAATGTTAACACCCTGTTGGCATCAAAAAATTGATCTTCCAGACAGAAAATAAACAAGAAAAGAATGGCCTTATATGACACTCTAGATCACATGGATTTAACTGTTATCTTCAGAGCATGTCAAACAAAAAGTAGCAGAATATACATTCTTTATAAGTGCTTGTGGAACATTTTCTCAGAGAGACCATATGCTAGGACAAAAACAAGGATCAATAAATTAAGGAAGATTGATATAATATCTAGCATCTTCTCTGTCCATAATGGTATGAAACTAGAAATTAATCATACTAAAAAAATAGAAAAAAACACAAACACTTGAAAGCTAAGTAACATGTTATTTAAAAATTAATCTGTTAACAATGAGATGGAGGAAGAAATTTAAAAAATCATTTGAAAATGTGGACACTAGAACCCAAAACTTATGGGACACAGCAAAAGCAGTCCCAAGAGGGAAATTCATAGCAATACTGGACTACCTGAAAAAGCAAGAAAAATCTCATAAGTAAAATGGCAAAGGTTAAAGACAAAGAAAATCTTAAAACCAACAACAGAAAGAGAGTTGACACCAAAAGAAACTAGAAAAAGAACAACAAAAGGCCCAAAGTGAATAGAAGAAAAAATAATAAAGAACAAAGAAGAAATAAATAAGAGTCTAAATAATAAAACACGTCAATGAAACCAAGATCAGATTATTTGAAAAGATAAAGATTGACAAAACTTTAACCAGACTAATCATAAAGAAAGAGAGAAACCCCACATAAATAAAATCAGAAATTAAAGAGAAGTAACAACTGACAATACATAAATTCAAAGAATTGTAAGAAAATATTATGAACAATTATACACCAAATATTTCGACAATCTGGATGAAATGTTTAAATTCCTAGGAACAGATAATCTTCCAAAACTGAGTCAGGAATAATTAGAAAACCCAAATAGATGGATTACAACTAATTAAATTGAAGTAGTAATAAAAAAATTTATCCTTCTCAAACTATTATAAAAAATTCAAGAGGATACCATGGTGGATGATGGGACAGCAGTGAGGAAGATAATGTGAGTCAGTGAGGGAGTGAAAGGGGAGTGCATGAGGCTGGCCAGGCACCCCAGTGGGGACCCCCACCCTGAAGGGGGTGCGACCAACTGCAAACAGCCATCAGCCCCTCACCCAGGCTGGCCAGGCACCCAAGCGGGACCCCCACCCTGATCCGGATCACCCTTCAGGCCAAACCAGCTGGCCCCCTCCCGTGCACCAGGCCTCTATCCTATATAGTAAAAGGGTAATATAGCAAACTGACCCTAACAGCAGAAAGACTGGGAATGACTGGTAACTATGATGCACACTGACCACCAGGGGGCAGACGCTCAATGCAGGAGCTGCCCTCTGGTGGTCAGGGCGCTCTCACAGGGGGGAACTCTGCTCAGCCACAAGCCAGGCTGATGGCTGCCAGTACAGCAGTGGTGGTGGGAGCCTCTCCTGCCTCCTCAGCAGCGCTAAGGATGTCCGACTGCAGCTTAAGTCTGCTCCTCGCTGGCAAGTGGACATCCCCTGAGGGCTGCCGGGCTGCCAGAGGGATGTCTGATTGCCATCTTAGGCCCACTCCCCTGGGGAGCAGGCCTAAGCCAGCAAGTGGTCACCCCCGAGGGGTCTCAGACTGCGAGAGGGCACAGGCGGAGTGAGGGACGCCCCCCACCCCATGGAGTGCACAAATTTTTGTGCACTGGGCCTCTAATATATATATATAAACTTTATAAAATTTCCAGAAGAAAATATAGGAGAAAATCTTTACAATCATGTGTTAGGCAAAGATTATTAACATATAACGCAAAAAGAATAATCAACAAAAATTTTTAAATGATAAATTAGACTTCAGCAAATTTAAAAACTTTTTTTCAAAAGATACAATATATAGAAAAGACATGCTACAGACTGGGAAAGTATATTTGCAAAGCATATATCTAATGGACTTGTAATCAGAATTGGTAAATTTTCTTTTCTTGAAGTTTTTTTTATTTCTTTTGAGTTGTCTACCTTTAGTAGTAGAGAGAAGAAAAATATAATAAATAAAACTTTGTAGTGAGCTAAGAATTCCAGAAAGGTGGAGTCAAGCTAATTGAGGTGTTATTCAACTAAGGTGCTTCAATTTTCTATAATGGAGAAGTCTTATCCTAGCCTAAACATATTATACCACCTGAATATTAAACAGTGTTAGAGATTTAACTAAAAGGTATCAGAGGAAAGTGAATTAAAGAAACAAAAAACATTTTTAACAGAGTTATAATTCCAAAAAATTTATGCTGTTTTTTTTTAAAAATAACTATACTTTTTAACTTAATTCTCTATACTCTTGAAAGAGTGATATCACTAATCAGCTGTTAAAGTTCTCCATGTATAAATACTTAATATTTACTTCAAAGCATTGGCCAATCCAACATGATGGTAAAACATAGTAGTTAAGAAAACATACTCCAATCAGAGGTTCTGAATTTGCATTCTCCCCTACTTTGTGAATCAGTCACTATAAGCAAACTGATTCATATCTCTAATCTCAATTTATACATTTATTTAATGAATAATAATAGTGCTTACATCACTGCTGAGTTGTAAGGATTAAATACAAATAATACATGTAAAACACCACTATAGATTGAAACCTAATATTGATTTAATTTTCAAAAACCTATTTGAGAATTATATTTACATCATATTGTAACCACATTTTCCATTTCAAGAAAAGTAGCAGCTCTGCTTTCTGATGGTTAGGAAATTTAAATATATTGGTGAGTAAATATGCCAAAATCAAAAGCATAGAATGTTTCATTTTTTCAATAACAATTATTTTTAATTTATCTGTCTAAATATTGCAAAAGAGATTGGTAAAGAGAAGCAAGTAGAGGGAATTTTTTCCATAAAATATAAAATAAAGATTATTGTATTTAGTCACTAGGCAGGAACATTATATATATTAGAGTTAAGGGGTTAACAGACATCAAATTAGACATAATCTTTGTAATATTAACAGAAACTAAACTGTTTTTCCAAACATCATTCAGCAAATAAGTGACAAAACAAGTGCTCAAACCTAGATCTGCTTGGTGCAAAAGCCAGTGCTTTTCCCACTACATCTTTGAGGATTTATAAATTCATTAAAGGTATTTTAACCTCACATTCAATTAAGTTCAATTCCATAAATATGTAGTGAATATATATTATATAGTGCACATAAAATTAAACTAGGTCATATGGGATTGTATACTAGATGAATGACCCATAGTCCATGTTCCTAAAGTATTTATATTCCATTAGGAATAAGAGAGATATAAACAACTAGCTTTTTGACAAAGAAACATTTGACCACTCAAAGATTTGACCACTAGCATCAGGATCACCTGGTAGCTTGCTGGAAATGCAGCATGTCTGGGACCATCCAAGATCTACTGAATCAGAATCTGCATCTTAACCAGAAACCCAGATGATTCAAAAAGAACAGTGATTTGCAACAGCATGGATGGAGCTGGAGAGCATAATGCTAAGTGAAATAAGCCAGTCAGAGAAAGATAAATATCACATGATCTCATTTATTTGTGAAATATAATGAACAACATAAACTGATGAACAAAAACAGATCCACAGACAGAGAAGCCTTGATCAGACCATCAAACCTCAGAGGGAAGGGAGAAGAAGGTGGGAATATAGGGGAGAGATCAACCAAAGGACTTGTTAGAATGCATATAAGCCTAACTAATGGACACAGACAACGGGGGGGGGGAGGGGTGAGGGCACGAGTGGGGGGCAATAAGAGGATAAGGACACATATGTAATGTATTTACCAATAAAGAAAAATAAATAAATAAATAAATTACATGCCACAAACAAACAAAACCAAAAAGAACAGTGAAGTTTGAAAACACTACTAGAACTATGGCCCTAGCTAGTTTGGCCTCTACATTACCCTGAACATGCTGCTGAGTTTCAATCAACATAGGTAGATTAAGATATGGAGAATTAATAGTCCATATTTAATGCTTTAATTAATGATACATGGACATTTTTATAATTTTTTTTCATAATAAACTTGATACCTATTCATTATAAACATTTTAGAAGAACTGAAGAGAAAAAATAGATTCATCTATAACTCATTGACTAAGGTAATAACTAGCCCTGTCTGGTGTGACTGAGTTACTTGGAATGTCATCCCATGCACCAAAATGTGGCAAGTTTGATTCCTGGTCAGGGGACAAACCAAGGTTGTGGGTTTGATCCCGGTCAGGCTGTGTGCAGGAGGCAACCAATCCATTTCTCTCTCTCTCTCTCTCTCTCTCTCTCTCTCTCTCTCTCTCTCTCTCTTCCTTACTCTCTCTAAAATCAATTCAAAAAAAGTAACTAGTGACATTTTGGGTTATTTAATTCCAGAATGCTTTTAATGCATATATTCAGCAACATTTTGATGAGATTACATATACAATATTTTACCAAACATATCATCATAAGAATTTGCTCATGCAATTAATTATTGTCCTTCAAAAGCATGGTTTTTATTGGCTGCATAAAATTCTATCTTAAGTATATACCATAATTTATTTAATCATTGTCTATATGTTAGAAGAGGGAATCAAGAGGATGTGATCACCACCTGAACACTATGAACTGGACCTGGATAATGTGCAACCTGGAGTCTCCACACACCCCTGGAATGTATAATCTGTTCATTACATCCACAGTTGGAGGTATTCCAAGAACATAGCCTTGAGAAAGTAAGGTGATCTTGAGACCATCTGGACTGAATACATGACTGAACCCAGTTAAAGCCTCTATATAAACTTTTAAGATTCTGGTTGGTGGATGCAGAAATCCAATCCTCTTTCAAATGTCCAAGACAAGCCTTGTAAGTTACCTTGCTTTTTAAAGCTTCCACATACCAATCTAGAGCCATCTACCTCTTTCTGTGGTTTCTCCTTGCTCTCCATATATAGGGGCTGATTTCAGATTTTACCCAGGAAGCTCCCAAGAATGCAAACCAATACTATTGCTGAATATTTAGATGCTTCCCATTTTTGTTAGTGTAAAAAATAATGTAGTAAACATCCCTATAGTCAAAGAGTTCTGAAAACTACTAAAAAAACATCAAAAACATTCAAACAGATGGAGGCTAAATAGCATGTTACTAAACAATGAATGGGATAATGATAAGATCAAGAAAAAATTACCTGAAAACAATAGAAAATGAACACACAACAACCCCAAATCTATGGGACACAGTGAAAGGAGTCCTAAGATGAAATTTTATAGCATTACATGCCTACCTCAAGAAGTAAGAAAAATCTCAAATGATCTACCCCTACACCTAAAAGAACTAGAACAAGAATAAACAAAGCCCGGAGTAAGTAAAAGCAAGGAAATAATAAAGATCAGAATGGAAATAAATGATATAGAGACAAAAAGCAACAAAAAGAGCAATGAAATCAAGAATTGATCCTTTGAAAAAATAAACATGATTGATGAAAATTTAGCCAGACTCATCATGAAACAAGAGAGAGGACCCAAATAAATAAAATCAGAAATGAAAGGTGAGATAACAACTGACATCACAGAAATACAAAAGATTGGTGGCAGTTCCATGAGGAGTGGGGGCTCATTGTGAGCTAAGTAGTCAACCTAAGAGGCATTCCTAAGGCATTCCTGTAATCCACCCCTTTAGTCTCTCAACATGTACAAGCACCTACTTTTCATATAAAATACTTAGCACAGTGTTTTAATTTGTAAATGTGCAATTAGTTTTCCATTTTTATTTTGCTAAGACTGAGTATCAGACTTTAATTGAGCAGATTCTCTCAGGAATTTGGACTTAAAAAAAAGACAGAGAATCTTGGAGTCATTGGAGTTGATATGGCAGGATTCTAGAAATAAGATTCATGAGGACCTACCACTGAAGGGCATGATCTGTTTTGATCTTATCTTTTCAGAGGCTGCTTATTCTTGTCCACCTTGAATTCAATGACATCAGCAAGAATCTTTTCAATAAATACAACATTTCCCTTAAATACAAAATATTGTAAGAACACACTATAAACAACTTCATGCCAACAAATTGGAGAATTTTGTGAAATGGATAAATTGCTAGAAACATACAATCTGCCGAAATTAAATCACGAAGAATCAGCAAACCTGAGTAGACTGATTACAACTAATAAAATTAAAGCAGAAATCAAGAAACTCCCATCAAACAAAAGTCCTTGACTGGATGGCTTCACTGGTGAATTTTACCAAACATTCAAAGAAGAACCAACATCCATCTGGGTCATTTTTCAAATTCTTAAAAAGGCAACTTAATCCCAATGTCTTTTTAGGAAACCTCTAAAGCTCCAACTTTTAAAAATTAAATTTACTGGGGTGACATTGGTGACTAAAATTATGTAGGTTTCAAGTATATAATTCTATTATAGATCATCTGTATGTTGCATTGTGTTCCCACCACCCTAAGTCATTACCCCTTTACCCTTTATGACCTTCCACCCCACCCCTTCCCTCTGGTAACCACCATAGTGTTATCTATGTCTATGAATTTTTTTTCTTGTTTGTTCATTTATTGCTTTCAGTTTTATACTCCACATATGAGTGAAATCATATGGTTCTTGACTTTTTCTGACTTATTTCACTTATCCTGATATTTTCAAGATCCATCTATGCTGTTGCAAATGACAGTATTTCATTTTTTCTTATGGCTTAGTAGTATTCCATTGTATATATGTACCATATCTTCTTTATCCACTCATCTATCAAAGGACACTGTGGTTGTTTCCATGTCCTGGCTAACATGAATAAATATATGAACCTTGGTCTTAGAGAGTATTTTATGAATTTGACTCTAAATGCAAAGGAAGTAAAAGCAAAAATAAGTGAATGAGGGATAAATGGTGATGGAAATAATTAAATTAAATTTAAAAAAAATTAAAAAATGAATGAGACTGTATCAAACTAAAAAGCTTCTGCAAAGCAAAAGAAACTGCAAGCATAAAACAGCAACCAGACAAATGGGAGAAGATATTTGCAAACAAAAGCTCTGACAATGGGTTAATATCCAAAATATATAAAGAACTCATACAAGTCAACACACAACAAACAAACAGTCCAATTAAAAAATGGACAGAGCCCCTGAACAGGCACTTCTCCAAAGAAGACATATAAATGGCTAAGAGATGTATGAAAAGATTCTCAACTACATGAATTATTTAGGGAAATATAAAAAGATACCCCCTTGCAAGTGTTAGAATGGTTATTATCCACAAGACAGCTAATAACAAGTGTTGGAGAGATTGTGGAGAGAGAAGAACCCTCACTCACTGCTGGTGGGAATGTAAACATAGTGGTACCACCACTAGGGAAAACAGTATGGAGGTCCCTCAAAAAATTAAGAGAATAAAGTTACCATGTAACCCAGCAATCCCCTCTTCTGGGTATCTACCTAAAAATCTTGAAAAGATTTATTCAAAAAGACATATGCACCCCTGTGTTCATTTCAGAACTCTGACTTTTGAATGCTAAATTGTGATGTCTACAGTAACTATGTGTTATTTGTAATCAGAGGGGAAGGGGGACCAAATAGGTATTTTTATGAGTCACCATATGGTGAGCACTGTAAATTAAACAATTTCACTAAATGTTATAATGGAGGAAACAAGGTTTCATGGAAGAAAGAAATTTTGAACTTGATTAATGATGCATATTAAATGAAGGAAGAACAATTCATGTGACGGGATTAACAATATTCAAATACAAACTTCACAAGTATTTTATGGCCCTAGGAAGAGAATAAGAAATGTAGTCTGGAATCCATTCTGCATTAGCATTTGTCAATGAATATTCAAAATGCACCTTTGGGTTTGCATAAAAATAATAGTCGTCCCTTTTCTCTAATAGTTCTCTCTCTCTCCCATTTGTAAAACTAAATTTTGAAACTCACTAAACCAAATTTTAAAGTATATGAGATTATGTTTATCTCAGAATAATACTTTAAATGAATTAATAGTCATTATTTAAATTTCATATACTGTTGATCAAAGGGTATAAAAAGAATAATATATATGTTTTAAAAGCATTAAAATTCATAAAAACTTGATTCTAAACACAGCTCTGCCACAGAAACACATGAGATGTGTGAGCATTCTGAGCCTCAGTGTCCATATACATAAAAATATGTAAGTTGAACTAAAGTATCTCTAAAATTTTTTCTAGCTCTGTCATTCCATGTATCTCAACTGCTATTCCTCCATCTTGAGACAAAAACAAAAACAAAAGGCAGGTAAAAAGTTTTTTTCGAGAGAACCAAGATGGGGGCATAAGGTACAGACCTGTGCGTGCTGTCTCCCACAACAACATCGAGACTACCAACTATAAAAGAAACAGTTTTCATTCAGAACCATGGGAAAGCTGGCCCAGTGGAAGCTCTACAACTGGAAGGAAAGAAAGAAGAGCATTGAGACTGAGTAGGTTGTGCAGAGGCTCCAAGAACGGAGATACGGAATTGCGTGCCAGGCTGGCTGCAACTGGATGTGTGGTTTTTTCCAATCAGAAGGGGGTGCGGACTCTCAAATCCACTGGGCGTGTTTGGGCCGGGATACTAAGGTCCCAGACCCCTACAAGGAGAAGCAGGATGGCCTTGCAACGACCTGGAGAGCGAGAATGGCTGTCTCACAGAACTGCTCCTCGCTGAGTTGCGGAGAGACTAGTAGAAGTGGAGAGGCCATTGCCCTTGGCCCCGCACTGGTGATTCCCGGGGACCCCACTCTACTCAAATTACATCCCCAACAAAGCTGTGCTAGTGACACAAAGAGAACCACCGATGCTTTTGCAGCCCAGCCTAGCAGAATGCAGATTTCAACTCCTCGCATACATAAGGAACACAATAAAGAAGCAGAATCAGGTTCGGAGAAAGCCAGAACAGGACACGGCTGGGCCGGCGACATGGAACTGCTGCACCAGCAAACGCACAGGCAGGCCCACCAGATCCAGTCTCACATGGGACGCTGGGTGACGGCAGACAGGCAGTCTGTGCACTTGGTAGAAAATGAAATCCAAGCAAGCATACCAGATATTCAGCCACCAGGAACGCCTGGAGATTTTGTCCAGCAAGGAGCCACCCAACAAAGGACAGAATGCCAAACTTCGTGTTGCTGAGACAGCCCCCGTGAGGCTGAGGCAGCCCCCATAGGGCGGAGGCAGCCCCCAAGAGGCTGGGACGGCCCTGGTGTGGGTGGGACGGCCCCGGTGGGGTTGAGATGCCCCGGTGAGGTTGAAACAGCCCTGGTGTGGTTGAAATGGGCCCGGTGAGGCTGAAACGGCCCCAGTGAGGCAGAAATGTCCCCGGTGAGGTTGAGCCGCCCCGGTGAGGGTGAGACGACCCTGGTGAGGTTGAAACAGCCCCTGTGAGGTTGAGGCGGCCCCTGTGAGGCTGAAATGGCCCCCTTGAGGCTGGGATGGCCCCTGTGATGTGGGGACGGCCCCTGTGAGGCTGAGATGGTCCCTGTGAGACTGAGACGGCCCCTGGGAAGCTGAGAAAAATACCACATGAACTCACTCATTTGTGGATAATAAGAAACATTATAGACTGATGAACAAAAATGGATACAGAGGCAGAGCAGCATTGAGCAGAATGTCAAACAACAGTGGGAACCCTGGGGAGGGTTGGGGGTCGTAGGAGATAAACCGAAAGACTTATATGCATGTATATGAGAATAACTAATGGACACAAGACACTGGGGGGTGGGGGAAGCCGAGGGAATGTCAAGGGGGAGAAAAAAGGAGACATGTGTAATACTCTTTGTAATACTTTAAGAAATTTAAAAAAAAGTTTTTTCAATAGTTATTTTTATAACTTTTATTCTATTTCAATTAAATGGAATCCAGGGGAAAAAAAGATGGTGGCTGGCAGAATGGAGGTGAGGGATAGGAAGTGAGTGAGTGAGGGGATGAAAGGAGAGTGTGTGGCTGTGTGTGGGTGTGTATGAGTGAGTGAGGGACAGTTAAATCCTGCAGGAGCAGCAGAGACTGGCCAACCAGGCTCTCTGGGAAAGGGAGAGACTACCAGCACTGCGGGCACTCCCCGGCTGCAAGACTCGGCCAAGGAGCCCACACCATCTTAAAGGGGAGAGCAGCCTCTTCTAGGAACTCATCAGCACCACCACCCAGATAGGCCTTGGACACTGCCGGCGACCCAGCAGCCACTCCAGCCAAAACTCTGCTGCCCCACCCGCAGATTCGCAGACCCTGGGATCTCCAGCTTCAAAGGTGCACCGCACCTGCAGCAGTAAGTGCAGCCTCCCCCTCGCCAGCTGCAGACCTCCGCATTCACGCCTCTCCATTGCATAGGTCTCCCAGGCACACCACTCCATAGACTTCTCTTAAGAGTCACTGTGAGCCCCAGCTGGGTGTGATTTTGTACAGACACAGGCGCACTACCCCCCAGTAGAAATTCTGAATTCCTTCTGCCTGAATAACTGCCCACACACACCCAGCTGCACAATTTCAGCGCCAGGGGCCCTCAGCACCAGGGCCCCTCAGAGTGTGTCAGAGCTCAGCATTGGCAAACTAGACTGCCACAGTTGCTCACTCCTCCTGAGTCCATCTATCCACAGGGAACTTTGGGAAGCCGCAGTGAGCCTCTGCTGGGTCTGATCTTGGATTAATAGGGACGCACTCTCCTGGGCAGTAGAAATTCTGAATTCACCCATCCTGTATACTGGCCCAAAGACACCTCGATTAAGTGTGCCAGGGCCCTTCAGAGTGCTTCAGTGCTCCTGCGCTAGCAAACTCACTGTGGGTGCTCCTGTGTGCCGCCACTGGGAACGCATGCTTATCCACCACAGGTGCATGAGCAAAAACTGAGTTTCCCCACCCCACAACTGCAGAACTCTGGACACTACAGTTGCATGCATTTCCAGCGTGTAGGTCTCCCAAGACCACTGCTCCACAGGCAGCCCTGGGGCCCCACTGCGAGCCCTGCTGGACACACACTTAAATAAACAGGGTGCACTGCTGGGCTGTAGAAATGCTGAATTCCCTCTTCTGGGATACCTGCCCACAGACACCAAAATCCAGTGGCTTCTGTGCCAGGGCCCTTCAGAGTGTGTCAGTACACCCTGCTGGCAAACACACCACAGGTGCCCCTGTGAACTGCCGTTGGGATCGCGTGTATCCAACCACGGAGAAGGCAGCAAAAGCTGAGTCTGCCCACCCCACAACTATAGAACTCTGGACACCATAATCACCTCTTTTCAGAACGCAGGCCTCCGGAGCCCCACCACCCCAACAAACAGTTCCTGGGTGCCATTGTGAGTCCCTGCTGAGCACGCGTGATTTCAACCAAGGGCACAAGACAGCAAAAATTGAGACACCCCCTCCACGGTTGCTGACTTCTAGACACTTCAGCTGTGCCTTTCCAGTTCGCAGGCCTACATCAAGAGAACCCAAATAGCTCAAGTAGGGAGCTACACTAGACTACCAAGCCCAGGAGACCTGAGAGGTCACACTAGTAGCAACATACCCAAAAGAAACTGGGTAGCAAAGCGATCTGAGCTACAATTAAAACATTACAGCAAAACATGGGAAGACAAAAAAGCAATCCACAAAGGAAAGAAAAATAGGAATCACCAGAAAGGGAGTTAAATGAAACTGAGGCTACTAACTTATCAGAGAAAGAATTCAGAGTAATGGTTATAAGGATGCTCAAATGGCTGGATGACAAAAACACACAACTCAATGAGAATTATAATGAGCTGAATGTTACCAACATGAAAAGAAACCAAGAGGAAACACTTGGAGGCTAAATAGAATGCTATAAAACAATGACTGCATTACCAGAGAGATCAAAGAAGAAATAAAAAGCATCCTGGAAACAAATGACAATGAAAACACAACAATCCAAAATCTATGGGACACAATGAAAGCAGTCCTGAGAGCGAAGTTCATAGCTCTACAGGCCTACCTCAAAAAAACAAGAAAAACTGGTAATAAATGATCTAACCCTACAACTCAAAGAGTTAGAAAGAGAGCAACAAGAAAAGCCCACAGTATCAAGAAGGAAGGAAATAATAAAGATCAGAGCAGAAATAAAAAACATAGATACCAAAAAAACAATACAAAAGATCAATGAAACCAAGAGCTGGTTCTTGGAAAAGATTAACAAGATTGATGAACCTCCTGCCAGGCTCACCAAGAAACAAAAAGAGAGAACCCAAATAAACGAAATCAGAAATGAAAGAGGTGAAGTAACAACTGAACCTTCAGATATACAAAGGATTGTCAAAAAATACTACAAACAACTCTACTCCAACAAACTGGACAACCTCTACAAAATGGACACATTTCTAGAAAAATACAAGCTCCCAAAACTCAATCAGGAAGAATAAAAAAACTTGAATAGGCCAGTAACTACTGATGAATTTGAAACAGTAATCAAAAAGCTTCCAGCAAACAAAAGCCCTGGATCAGATGGCTTCACAGGGGAGTTTTACCAAACATTCAAAGAAGTACTGAAGCTAATCCTTCTCAGACTATTCCATAAAATTCAACAGTAAGGCACACTTCCAAGCTCTTTCTATGAAGCCAGCATAACCCTAATCCCAAAACCAGATAAAGACACCACAAAGAAAGAGAATTACAGGCCAATATCCCTGATGAACATAGATGCTAAAATCCTCAACAAAATTCTAGCAAACTGGATCCAGCAATACATTAGAAAGATCATACACCATGACCAAGTGGGATTTATTCCAGGAATGCAAGGCTGGTATAATATCTGCAAATCAATTAATGTGATACATCACATAAACAAATTGAGTCAAAAATCACATAATCATATTGATTGATGCAGAAAAAACATTTGAGGAAGTCCAACACTCTTTTCTGATAAAAACGCTCAGCAAAGTGGGAATAGAGGGATCATACCTCAACATAATAAAAGCCTTATTGACAAACCTACAGCCAACATCATACTCAATGGGCAAAAACTAAAACCATTTACCTTAAGAACAGGAACAAGACAGGGATGCCCACTTTCACCACTCTTGTTTGACATAGTAGTGGAAGTGCTGGCCAAAGCTATCAGACAAGAAGAAGAAATAAAAGGCATCCAAGTTGGAAAAGAAAAAGTAAAATTGTCATTATTCGCAGATGACATGATAGTGTACTTAGAAAACCCTAAAGAATCCATCAAAATATTATTAGACCTAATAAATGAATTTGACAATGTAGCAGGATAAAAAATTAATGCCAAGAAATCTATGGCATTTTTATACGGCAATAGTGAACTTACAGAAAGAGAAATTTAAAAAAAAAATCCCGTTTACCTTTGCACCAAAAAAAATTAAGATACTTAGGAATAAACTTAACTAAGGAGGTAAAAGACCTCTACCCAGAAAACTACAGGACATTGAAAAAAGAGATAGAGGAAGACAAACAGATAGAAGAACATACTGTGTTCATGGATTGGTAGAATCAAAATCATCAGAATGTCCATACTACCCAAAGTAACCTATAGATTCAATACACTCCCCATTAAAATACCAAGAGCATATTTCACAGATCTAGAAAGAACTCTCCAAAAATTCATCTGGAATAAAAAAAAATGAATAGCTGCTGCGATCCTGAGAAAGAACAAAGTAGGAGGGATCTCAATACCAGATATCAAGCTGTATTACAAAGCCACTGTTCTCAAAACTGCCTGGTACTGGCACAAGAACAGACAAATAGACCAATGGAATAGAACAGAGAATCCAGAAATCGACCCAAACCACTATGCTCAATTAATATTTGACAAAGGAGGCAAGAACATACAATGGAGCCAAGATAGTCTCTTCAATAAATGGTGCTGGGAAATTTGGTCAGACACATGCAAAAAAAAAAAAAAAAAGAAAGAAAGAAAGAAAGAAAGAAATTAGACCACCAACTTAAACCATACACAAAAATAAACTCAAAATGGATAAAGGACTTAAACATAAGACGTGAAACCATACAAATATTAGAGGAATCCACAGGTAGCAAAATCTCAGATATATGCCGAAGGAATTTCTTCACTGACACAGACCCTAGGCTAATGGAAACTAAAGGGAAAATAAACAAATGGGACTATATAAAAATAAAAAGCTTCTGCACTGCAAAATAAACCATTAACAAAACAACAAGAAAACCCACTGCATAGGAGAACATATTTGCCAATGATATCTCTGATAAAGGTTTAATCTCCAACATTTACAGGGAACTCATACAACTTAACAAAAGAAAAATAAATAACCCAATCAAAAAATGGGCAACAGACTTAAATAGACACTTTTTGAAAGAGGACATACATATGGCTGAGAGACATATGAAAACATGCTCAAAGTCACTAATCATCCAAGAGATGCAAAACAAAACGACAATGAGGTACCACCTCACACCTATCAGAGTGGCTATCATCTACAAATCAACAAATGACAAATGCTGGTGAGGATGCAGAGAAAAAGGAACCCTCATCCACTGCTGGTGGGAATGCAAACTGGTGCAGCCACTGTGGAGAACAGTATGGAGTTTTCTCAAAAAAGTAAAAATGGAACTTCCATTGACCCAATGATCCCACTTGTAGGAATATATCCCAAGAAACCAGAAACACCAATCGGAAAAGATGTATGCATCCCTATGTTCATAACAGCACAATTTACAATAGCTAAGATTTGGAATCAGCCTAAGTGCCCATCAGCAGAGAATGGATTAAAAAAAATTGGCACATCTACACAATGGAATACTATGCAGCTGTAAAAAGGAAGGAACTCCTACCATTTGCAACAGCATGGATGGAGCTGGAGAGCATTATGCTAAGTGAAATAAGTCAGTCAGAGAAAGATAAATATCACATGCTCTCACTCATTTGTGGATTATAATGAACACCATAAACGGATGAACAAAAACAGATGTAGAGACAGAGAAGCATCGATCAGATGCCCAAAACTCAGAGGGAAGATAGGGGAGGGTGGGGGTGAGGGGCGGAGATCAACCAACAGACTTGTATGCATGCATATAAGCATAAATGATGGATGTGGACTACAGGGTGTGAGGGTGAGGGCAGGATTGGGGGGATGAGAAGACATTGGGGGGATAAGGGCACATTTGTAATATCTTAATCAATAAAGGGAAAAAATGGAGTCCATGATAAAAATTGCTGAAATATGCTCTCTAAATGGAATCTACCCTCTCACAGTTCTATCATTTACATCTTTTTCATTAAAGAAGGAAAGAATACAGCTTCTGAGAAATGAAGTTTTTGTAATCCATACATCCATATGGTATAACTCTTGAAAATAAAAATGGCTCTTCTACTCCAGAGACAATTAATTAGGAGTTAAAAGATTTTCTCTCCTGGAACAGGGAACAATGAACATTAGTTAGAAATCAAATGATTATGAACATATTTATTATAGGCCATTGCTAGGCTGCTAAACCAAAATAGAGTACTCTTGCTTCAAAAGCCAATAAATATTTTACTTATATCTTCCAAGTCTAGTAGATTGATACCTCAGTATGGTATAATATAAAAGCAAAATGGCACTTTATTACATAAAGTAGCTGTTCTAAGTTAATTGAGGCAAGCATAGATCTACATCATCTGCAAATATGGGATGATTTTTTTCATTTTTTTGCTACCTCAACTCCAATACAAGCAAATGAGCATAATTCTTGTCCCAATGAACATAATTCTTGTTCCAATGAGCATAATTCCTGTTTCAAGCCAATGAACATAATTGCTGTTCCAATATTTTTACCATGTACCATGCCCACTTGGTTGTCAATTTCAGATTATTAATGAATGAACATCATTAATCTATCAAGATGATCAACAATAACACACTATATATCATTATATCATTAAAAAAAACAACTTGAAGTTTCAAATTCTCAGTTCTTTCAGCTGCTATTGGAATTGAATTTATATCTATGGTTTCCAAATTAGACTTATTGTCCCTGTCTCATATTACTATGATTTGCCATTTTTTGCCAATCTTAAATTTTTCAGCTTCTGTAACAACTAAGAAATGCAGACATACAAATTAGCACATGTCAACTTCTATGTTTAATAGCTTTACAGTTTGCAAGCAAAATCCTATTTGTTGACAAGCTTAATGACTGTGTTACATTATTTAGGGTTCTTAGTGATAGAAAAGGCATAATGTTGCATGATGTCATTTTTGTGTACATGATGTCATTTTAACACAGATGGCAGATATTTATTTCCCCCTTCTTTCTTACATTTGCATAAAATCACCAAGATATCCTGTATAGTTCCACTTACATATAATATGTGTTACATCAGAATACAAGTCATTATTTGAGCACAGCCGGTGTGGCTCAGTGTTTGAGCATCTACCCATGCAGCAAGAGGTCGCCAGTTTGATGCCTCATCAGGGCACATGCCTGGGTTGTGGGCTCAATCCCTGCTGAAGGGTGTGCAGGAGGCAGCCTATCAATGTTCTCTCTCACCAATGTTTTTAGCTCTCTCTCTCTCTCTCTCTCTCTCTCTCTCTCTCTCTCTCTCTCAAAGAACTTATTTGAAAAAGAAGTGTATTTTGCTTTTCCCTAGAAGATCTCATTTAACTAGTGGAATGGAAAGAATAATAAACCCGGGTTTTGATTGCTTGCTTTGTTGTAAGTTAATATTCTGAGCCTCAGTTTCCTCTCTAGTAAGCAAGACAGATCACCAGGGGGTGGGGTTGCAGGGAGTGTTGAGAGATGTTTAAGGAACCGAAGACACAGAGGTAAGACGAGCACACAGGCGATGGATGCCGGGCAGAGGGCTACAGTTCGCTCAGGCATGTAGCAAACTCTGTAACCTCAACCATTGCTTTTATTGGGGTTTCGCACGAGGTTAGTGCGACAGCAGTTAATCAACAAAATTGTGTATTGTTCTATATTACAATAGCGCATTGAAGACACTTGCAGCTGTGCATTCCCTTTTCTGCTCTACCCACAACTTTTTAATCTTATCTTTTCTCAGGGAGGTAAATGTTCTGGGAACTCAAGATTGTGTGCAATCTTGACCCAGCGTGACTCGCTTGCAAGTCACGTGGTTGTTCCTGATAGAACATTCACCTCTTCTTGGCAGGACTTCAGATCCTTGTTTACAAGTGTCCAGCTACAAGGGAATATCAAAATAACTTGACAGGAAAAATTCAAATGATTACAGGTACAGTCTAAATGAGATAGTGTGATATCTTTAGGATTTAAACTGACTTATGGTACAAAAAGTGTATGTAGTATATATAAGGTGTGGTTATTATAATTGCTAAGTTAATGGGAGAAATTAGAAGCAAAGGTCAGAAATATGAGTCCATATTTCTCTTTCCATAACTAAACCCTCTTTGGCAGATAATTAGTAGATAGATGATGATGATGATAGGTAGATAGATAGATAGATAGATAGATAGATAGATAGATAGATAATAGATAGATTTGGGTTTTAAGAGAACTTGTTAGTGATACAAAAATGTACCATTTCTGAAAATTCTTAATAAGCAGCCCCTATTCTCAAAGTAATTATAAAATTAGCAGTCGTTTTGTCATTTCTTACATTCTAAAAGGTTGTCTAACAGTGATGTGACTATTAGAATATGTTGCAGCGTGTATCTTTTTAGATTGAATATAAATAAGCCTAGAAAGCTACTAAAAGTGATAAATTATGCCAAACAGATACTCTCCCTGCCACCACAAAAACAATCTTCATAAAATTTAGTGGGCACATTTTACTAAAATTCTTTGGCATCCTTCACTTATGAGTAAGCTAAAGAAGCTTATATCTGAAACTTCGCCCACTCACTTATCTTCCTACACACTCCCTTCATTTCCTTCTAAATTTTTACTTTAAAGTGAAAACAAGCAAACAAAAGAAATAGGATGAGTCAGTCCCCTTTGGAGTTCAAACTTGTTCTTAACTCAGTAGCTGTTTATCACCTTACATTCCAAAAGGAAAGCCTAGAGCCAATTATAGTATATATCTCATTTCTGAGATTTTCTAGATAGTCCCTTGACAGTGTATATAAATATTTATGCCATCAATCATGCTATATTGCTTTCTCACCTGAATCATCAACTCAGGCAATTCTTCACACTTATTTAAACCCTTCAGCACTTCCTACAAAAGCAGTGCTATGACTCCTCAGTTGGAATCATTTAACTACTAGTATTTTTGCTTGACTATGAAAAGAGTAGCCTTTTCAATTCAAACATTACTTTAAGAAATCACGCTTTGTTTTGTTCCTGAAATATTATATTTTCCACCATTGTTATTTCATCTAGCACCCAAGATTTTCTCCAACATTCCTCCTTTAATACAGACTTTCCTGATATTTAAACATTGTCTAAAGTGTTGCAAGTGGAAGCTGAGAGACAAAATCCATAAAAAATATTTATCCTATAGTGTTTTCAAATGCTTAATTCTGCTTGTCTACCTCTTGCTCATTATGTCATCTTATTTATTTATTTTTATATTCTCGCAGAAGTAGACTCTGTAATCCACAGAGTTATTTAAGTATATGCATATAACAAATCTATACCTATCAATAATTCACCAAAGTGAAAAGTACTACTGAGGACACTATTACATGCAAAACACATTACATGTACATACATGCATAGGCTGAATAATGACTCCCAAAATATCTACATCCTAATCCCTGAAACATGTAAATTAATTCGAAGTCATGACTAAG
The DNA here is from genome assembly GCF_014108235.1 of Myotis myotis. NCBI lineage: Eukaryota > Metazoa > Chordata > Mammalia > Chiroptera > Vespertilionidae > Myotis > Myotis myotis. The sequence goes on along the minus strand of NW_023416346.1, from coordinate 101,100,984 downwards.
TATATTGAGATGGGGAGGTTCTGGATTATGGGACTGGGTTTTAAAGGTAACCACAAGTGGCTTTATACACTGGGGAAAGAAAAAGATATAACTGCAGAAGAGTAATAGGAAATGTGACAATGAAAGCAAGAGGTTGAAGTGATGTGACCAAGGAATTTAGGAGGCCTCTGGAAGCTAAAAAATACAGGGCAATAGATTCTCCCCTAGAGTCTACAGAAAGAGGACAACTTGAATCTGAATTTGGACTACTAACCTCCAAAACTGCATAATAACAAACTTCTATTTTTTTTTTTTAGTTCATCACATTTTGGTAATTTATTACAGAAGCCATAGGATCCTAATGTATTATGCATTTAAGAACTAAAATTATGTCCTGACCCTTGTGGCTCAGTGGATAGAGCATGGCCCACACACCAAAGGGTAGTGGGTTTGATTCCCAGTCAAGGGCACAAACCTAGGTTGCAGGTTCAATTCCCAGCCCTGGTTGGAGTGCATTGGTGAGGTAACCAATTAATGTGTCTTTCTCACATTAATGTTTCTCCCTCTCTCTCTTCTCACTCCCTTCCACTCTCTCTAAAAATCAATGGGAGGGAGGAACCAAGATGGTGGCATAGGTAAACACCTGTACTTGCTGCCTCGCACAACCACATCAAAACTATAACTAAAAGAAAAATCAGATGTCATCCAGAACCACGGGAAGGCTGGCTGAGCGGAAGTTCTACAACTAGAAGGAAAGAGAAAAGCACATTGAGACTGGTAGAAGGTGCGGAGGTGCAGAAGTGTAGAGGTATGGAGGCATCCGTGGAAACGGGCTGGTGACTGGGTATGCTGTTGTCTTTTTCAATTGGGAAGGATATAAAGCTCCCGATTGCTCTGAACTCCAGTTCTGGGCAAGACTCTGAGGACCCAGACTCATACGGGGAGAAACTGGACTGTCTGGCATTGGGACAGGAACGTGAGGGCAGCTTTCTCACAGAGGTGCTTGCAGCGATCATTGTTCCTGCACAGGGCCGCAGGACACAGAGACCCGGGGACCTCTCTGAGGCAGGGCTGACTGGCAACCATAGTGTTTGCTCTGCCCTAGTGATTCCCTGAGACCCCACACCACCCGATTTAAAACCCCACCCAAGTTGTGAGCAGAGGCTTTTGCATATGAATGGCCTGTTCTTTTGCAATCTAAAACCTAACAAACTGCTGCTGGGTCAGAGTGCCAAAGCTTCCAATAGAAGGCCTAAGGCTCAACAGCAGCCTGCATTGCCCCACATCTGGGCATCATCTGGGCACTTCCAAGCCCCAAACAAAGAGGAGGAATCTTCAGATCTCTCTGTAGTTCCTGCTGGGTGGCCTCAGGCAGTGGCTGACTTTGCACCTCCTTGGAGATCCAAGAGCCAGTGTATCCAGTGGTCAGTGTGAGACCATACCAGATTATAGCTCTTCACATTCATAAGTGATACACTCAAGAGGCAGACTCAGTGAACACCAAAGCCCCACTGAAGCAAGTCCTGCCCCATAAGGGTGTCTCCAGCACACCAGTTCTGCCATTTTAGACACAGCTGGGCCTCACAGCCAATTGGCCTGGTGGTCAATTCCTCCCAGTGATACCAACAGTAATAAAAGTTTAACTGCAACAAGACTGAGAACACAGCCCACAGAGGGGTACACCAAGAGTGTCCACCTCAGGTTATTAGGGAGTCTGAACCACTGGGCCCTATAGCAAACTAGCACACAAAGCCACTCTATCAATACAAGGAAGCAACAGCCAAAATGCGGAGACAAAGAAACATGTCATAAATGCAAGAAATGGAGGAAAGCAAACTACTGGATATAGAGTTCAAAACCATGGCTGTAAGGTTACTCAAGAATCTTCTAGAAACCTCTGAGAAATTTAGTGAGACCCTCAAGGATATGAAAAAGGACCAATTCGAAATTAAGCATACACTGACTGTAATAAAAAATAATATACAGAGATCCAACAGCAGACTATAGGATCCCAAGAATCAAGTCAAAGATTTGAAATACGAAGAAGCAAAAACACCCAACTGGAAAAGCAAAAAGAAAAAAAGAATCCAAAAATATGAAGATAGTGTAAGGAGCCTCTGGGACAGCTTCAAGCATACCAACATCCGAATTATGGGGGATGCCAGAAGAAGAGAGAGAGCAAGATACGGAAAACCTATTTGAAGAAATAATGACAGAAAACTTCCCCTACCTGGTGAAAGAAATAGACTTACAAGTTCAGGAAGAAAGAGAACCCCAAACAAGAGGAATCCAAAGAGGACCACACCAAGACACATCATAATTAAAATGCCAAAGGTTAAAGAAAAAGAGAGACTCTTAAAAACAGCAAGAGAAAAGAGCCCATTCATCTACCAGCTGATTTCTAAACAGAAACTTTGCAGACCAAATGGAGTGGTGAGAACTATTCAAAGTGATGAATAGCAAGGACCTATAACCAAGATTACTCTTCCCAGCAAAGCTATTGTTTAGAATTGCAGATCAGAAAAGAAAAAGCTAAAGGAGTTCATCACCACCAAACCAGATTTGCATGAAATGTTGAATGGTAGTCTTGAAGGAGGAGGAGGAGGAGAAAATATTGAATAATAACATGGCAGTAAATAAATAGCTATTAACAATTGAATCTAAAAATCGAAATAAACTAACAAGAAACCTAAAGAACAAAATAAACTTATGAATAAAATAGATCCAGAGGCATGGAAACATGTAACAGACTTAGGAACCTCAGAGGGGCAGGGGCGGGAAGAAATTAACCAAAGAACATATGCATATATGCATTACCTGTGGACACAAACAATATGTGGCGAAGTCCTGGGGTGGAACAGGAACCAGATGGAGATGGGTAATGGAGGGAAAGGGGACATCTGTAATACTCTCAACAATAAATATTTAAAATAAATGTTACACATGCACACAAGCACACACAAACACAAAATATTATTCAGCCATAGAAAAGAATGAACTTTTGCCATTTGTGACAAAATGGATAGACCTTGAGTGCATTATGTTAAGTGAAATAAGTTATACAGAGAAAGACAAATATTGTATGGTCATATTTATTTGTGGAATATTGAAAACAAACAAAAACTAAGCTCAGATGCAGAGAAATTATTGGAGGTTACCAGAGACTGGGCCTAGGTGGTGGGCAAAATGAGTGAAGGGAGTAAAAAGGTACAGACTTCCAGCCCTAGCTGCTTTGGCTCAGTGGATAGTGGATTGGACTGTGGACTGAAGGGTCCTGAGTTTGATTACAGTCAAGGGCACATGCCTGGTTTGCGTGCTCGAGCCCCAGTAGAGGGCATACAGGAGGCAGCCGGTCAATGAGTCTCTCTCATCATTGATGTTTCTATCTCTCGCTTCCTCTCTGAAATCAATAAATATATATTTTTAAAAAAGGTACAGACTTCCAGTTATGTAATAAATGCAATACTTTTAATATACAGCATGGTAGCTGCAGTTAATAATATTATATGAAATATATGAAAGTTGCTAACAGAGTTACTAGTTCTTTTACTATTAAGTAAAAAATCTGTAACTATCTATGGTAAAGGATGTTAACTGATTTATTATGATAATTTCACAATATATACAAATATCAAATCAAAAAGTAAATACTTATGAGTGAAATCTTATGGTACTTGTCTTTCTCTGACTAGCTTATTTCACAGAATACAATGAATAAAATGAAATAACAAGCAAAATAGAGACAGATTCAGAGATAGAGATCAGGCTGACAGCTGTTGGAGCAGGGTGGGGAGCTAAGTGGAAAAGTGGAAGGATTGAACAAAAAATAAATAAAAAGGAAAAACTCATGTGGTGATTTTTGGGAGTAGGGAGTGTGGAAAGGTGGAGGGCGGTATAGAGGGGATAAATGGTGATGGACAGAGATTTGACTTGGGGTACTGAACATACAATATAGTGTGTGTTCTAGAAGTGTGCACGTAAAACCTGTTTAATTCTGTTAACCAGTACCACCCCAATAAACTCAATAAAAAGGAAAACAATATTTTATTAATTGTTTATTAAATATGGGTTTTATATAATATGAATTACTTTCATAATAAATTGGTAGTAAAATCTACAATGTTCAGGTATTAGAGTTTTTAGTTAATGTGCTCAGATTTGGCACAGAGTTAATATCAAATGACTTTTGTTTGAGCTCTCTTTGCTAATTCTTTCTAAATAGTCTAAATCTATTTTGCTATTTTAGTAAGTAGAGTCTCATTACTATAAGTGAACCTCTACTTGACAACAAAGGCACTCTAATATTTTAGGGGATTGTTCTGAAAATCATAGTGTAAGAGATTGAACTCCCTGTGTACCTACTGACTTTGAGACAAATCATAAGATTGTGTTTTTCAATGTTTATTTTATGTCCCTACATATTCTTGGGATTTCTATTTCTGATAAAAATCCCTTACTCCAAAGTAAGGACTACTAACTATAGCATCAAGTTAATTAAGATTTTATGATAATAAATGTATGAGCTCATGTTGCCATAAAAATACCATATAGTGGGTGGCTTAACAACAGAAAGTTATTGTCTAACAGATTTGTAGGTTGGGAGTCTAAGATCAAGGTGCCAGCACTGTCAGATTCTGCTGAGAGCTCTCTTCCTCCTAACTTACAGAATACCACCTTCTCACCGCGTCCTCCCATAAGATAGAGGGAGGGAGAGAAAGAGCTCTGGTTTATCTTCCTCTTCATATAAATATAATAATCCTATTGGATTATGGCCTCACTCCTATGACCTCACTTAACCTTAATTTCCTCCAAAAGGTCCTATCCCTAAATACAGTTTCATAGTGGTTTAGGTCTTGAACACACAAATAATAGCGAGTCTTAATTCTGTCCATAACAATACACCATCAATCTCTGCTACACCCATAGCTATATCCCCTATTTTTTACCATAATTTTCAAAACTGAATTGTAAGAGGCAAGGGAAAAACTAGAAAAAATCATCAATATTATGGAATGCATCTGCATTACATGAAAAGAATATGCATGATATAGCTCATTTTCATAACAAGAGACTAACAAAATATACTCAGCATTCTCTGAGATGACTAATATCTCTGGGATATGCTGTCAAAAGGCTACTTTTGCATGAGAAATGAGTATTACAGTAAAATTAATATTGTTTCACCAAGCATGAAGCATTTTGTCTATATGAGTCTAAATAACCCAGTAATTAAGTACCCATGATTTGCTTGTGTTTATCAGCAAGTAACAGAATTTTTTAATCTCTGCCTATTGTGTATATTATTTTAATGACAAGTGAAAAATTTAAAAAGAAATAAAAATAGACTATAGCTTTAGCCAATTCCACAAAAGTAATGCATTTATTTCCTTGAAAATGTTACTGAGCATACAGCACAGAAAACACTTTTTGAATTTTTAAAATACTACAAAATGTTTTGCATTAAAAAGAGTTATGTAGCTTGTTACTTTGCTGCCCTTTAAGTAATCTTTCAGGCAGCAGCAACCATTTTATTACAAACTTTTTTAGATTGGCATGAATAATTATGAGTTCTCTTTGAAAATCTACAATGAGCCTGTTGAGATAAGCTAAAAGCTACCATAAGGTTCTCGAGACAAATTAACTGGTAAAGGAATAGCCAAGAGCTGATTAGAGTGTATCCTGTGATTCCTTGTCTATTATTGTCAAACATTCAAGGTCCAAAGCGTTGGTGTTAGTGTATTTGATGTTAAAATGCGGTGCTATCTTCATGTGATACAAATATCCCTGGATATCTTTAGCTATGACTCAATGTCAGGTCAGTCTGGAGCAAAAGAACTCATGGTTAAAAAAATAATTTATTATACCTTAATATAGTGGAACAACTAGAAATAATAAATGAAGGTCACCTCTTCCCTCTGAAGATAGTACAACTGATAGGTTTTACAGGGAGAACTCCAGTATTATGCAGGAGATTGCCAAATCCACAGGTATTGGCTCTCCAGAAATAATCCTGCTCATGTAAGATACTAAAGGAGGCCCTGGAACCAGGAATTCATTCTCAGTGTGTAAGATCTAGACAAAACGTCCTCCTAGACTAGAGTATTAGAGCTGATGCAAAAGAGATAGAACAAATCTTAGATTTGCTAATCATCTTGTAAAGATGACAGAAAATGAGCATTATGCAATAGTTATTGTCATTTGAAAATTTATCTGTGGACTCCACTCAGAGAAACAATAATTCCTGAGCCCCTATCAAAAGGACTAATACAAAGTTGTTATGTTGGAAAACTAGTTATAGAACTCCATGTGATTGTAATACAGTATCCTAAAGAATGAAATGATTTAGGAGATGGAGACATTGTAAGTTAAACTTTTCAAGCCTTCACTAAAAGAACTTACAAAGAATGAATTTCAGGGAAAAAATAGAATTATACCAGAAGGATGGTCTGAATGTAAAAAGGAACGGGGAGGACAAGAAGGAAATTTGGGTTTGGCTTGCATCTCTCAGATGATTAGTGAGTTTGAAAATTTTTTCATATGCCTCTTGACAAAGGAGTCAAGAGCATACAATGGAGTCAAGACAGTTTCTTCAATAAATTGGAGTTGGGAAAATTGGACAGATACATGCAAAAACATGAAACTAGACCACCAATGTATACCGTACAAAAGAATAAACTCAAAATGGTTAAAAGACTTAAATGTTAGTCATGAAACCATAAAAATCCTAGAAGAAACTATAGGCAGCAAAATCTTAGACATCTCATGTAGCAATGTTTACAGATACATCTCCTAAGGCAGTGGTTCTCAACCTTTCTAATGCCTCAACCCTTTAATACAGTTCCTCATGTTGTGGTGACCCCAACCATAAAATTATTTTCATTGCTACTTCATAACTGTAATTTTGCTACTGTTATGAATCATAATGTAAATATCTGATATGCAGGATGTATTTTCATTGTTATGAATTGAACATAATTATAGCATAGTGATTAATCACAAAACAATATGTAATTATATATGTGTTTTCAGATGGTCTTAGGGGACCCCTTTGAAAGGGTCGTTCGACCCCCAAAGGGGTCGTGACCCACAGGTTGAGAACTGCTGTCCTAAAGCAAATGAAACAAAGAATAAAATAAACAAATGAGACTACATTAAAATAAAAAGCCTTTGCAAAGAAAAAGGAACCATCAACAAAAGGAAAAGAGAGCCCACTATATGGGAGAACATGTTTGCCAATGATACATCTGATAAAGGGTTAATGTCCAAAATATATAAGGAACTCATACAACTTAACAAAAGGAAGACAATTCAATTAAAAACTGGGAAAAGGATCTAAATAGACACTTCTCCAAAGAGGACATACAGATAGCCAAGAGACATATGAAAAAATGCTCAAAGTCACTAATAATCCAAGAGATACAAATCAAAATAACAATGAGGTACCATCTCATACCTGTTAGAATAACTACCATCAACAAATGGCAAGTTCTGGCTAGAATGTGGAAAAGGGAAACCCTAATACACTGCTGGTGGTAATGCAAACTGGTGCAGCCATTATGGAAAACAGTATGGAGTTTCCAAAAAAAATAAATAAATATGGAACTGCCATTTGACCCAGTGATCCCACTACTAGGAATATATCCTAAGAAAACCAAAGTACCAATCAGAAAGAATGTATGCACCCTTATGTTCATAGAAGCACAATTTACAATAGCTAAGATCTGGAAACAGCCCAAGTGCCCATCAGTACATGAGTGGATAAAAAAGCTGTGGTACATTTATACCATGGAATACTATGAAGCAGTAAAAAAGAAGAATCTCATACTTTTTGAGACAGCATGGAGGGAGTATACTGAAGTCAATCAACTCTAATGGAACATGCATGGAGTATATGAAGTAAATCAGCTCTAATGGATCATGCATGAAGAGTATCATGCTAAGTGAAATAAGTCATTCAGACAAAGACAAGTATTACATGATCACACTCATATGGGACTGAGCAGGAAGGGAGGGGATGTGGGATATCTGTAATACTGTCAACAACAAAAATATATAAAAAATAAAAATAAGTAAAAATAAAGCATTCCCCTTCCCCTCCAAACCCTACTATCATATCATCAATGGCTTATTTACCAGATTTTACTTTACTCAGTGCATCTTACCCAACTTTCAACAAAAAATTATTATAAGGCATACTAAAAGGGAAAATACACATACTTAAAGAGACAAAGAAAGCATCAGAACCAGACTCATATGAGACTGGGATGTTGGAATTATTAAACTGAGAATTTACAACAACTATGTTTAACATGCTAAGAGCTCTAATAGAAAAAAGTAGGCAGCATGTAAGAACAGATGGGTAATATAAATATAGAGATGGAAATTCTAACAAACTTAAAAGTGAAAAGCTAGAGATAAAAAAACTCTGTAACAGAAATAAATAATGTCTTTGATGGGATTATTAGTAGAATGGACACAGTTGAGAAAAGAATCTCTGAGCTTGAGTATATGTCAACAGAAAAAAATCCAAAATGAAGAATAAAGATAAAAAGATTGAAAAAAATGAAACAGAATATCCAAGAACTGTTGGATAACTCAAACCTGTAATTTGTAATGGGAATGCCAAAGAAGAAGAAGAAGAAGAAGAAGAAGAAGAAGAAGAAGAAGAAGAGAGGAGGAGGAGGAGGAGGAGGAGGAGGAGGAGGAGGAGGAGGAGGAGGAGGAGGAGGAGGAGGAGGAGGAGGGGAGGGGAGGGGGAGGGGGAGGGGAGGGGGAGGGGGAGGGGGAGGGGGAGGGGGAGGGGGGGGGGGAGGGGGAGGGGGGGGGGGGGGGGGAGGGGAGGGGGAGGGGGAGGGGAGGGTAGGAGGAGGAGGAGGAGGAGGAGGAGGAGGAGGAGGAGAAGGAGAAGAGAAGGAGAAGGAGAAGGAGAAGGAGAAGGAGAAGGAGAAGGAGAAGGAGAAGGAGAAGGAGAAGGAGAAGGAGAAGGAGAAGGAGAAGGAGAAGGAGAAGAGAGAACAGAAGAAATAGTTGAAGCAATAATGACTGAGAATTTCCAAATATTAATGTCAGACATCAAACCACAGATCCAGAAATCTCACCAATCCGGATAAATAACTAAAAACAAAACAAAAAACAAAAATTTCACCTAGGCATGTCATATTCAAATTGCAGAAAATCTGAGAAAAAGAAAAAGCTTGAAAAAAATCCAGATTAAAAATGTAGTTTACCTAGAGAGAAACATAGAAATTATATCCAACATCTCAGAAAACATGATGCAAGCAAGAAGAGAGTGAGTGAAATTTTTAAAGCTGAGAGAGAGAGAGAGAGAGAGAGAGAGAGAGAGAGAGAGAGAGAGAGCGCTTGGCTGGTGTGGCCCAGTGGTTGAGTGTTGACCTATGAACCAATGAGCTCTGGGTTCAATTCCCAGACAGTGTACATGCCTGGGTTTCAAGCTCCATCACCAGTAGGGGGTGTGTAGGAAGCAGCAGATTGATGATTTTTCTCTTATCATTGATGCTTCTATCTCTCTTTCCCTCTCCCTTCCTCTTTCTGAAGTCAATAAAAACATATTTTTATCTTTTTAAATATGTTTTTATTGATTTCTGAGAGGAAGGGGGAGAGATGAAAACATCAATGATGAGAAAGAATCATTGATTAGCTGTCTCCTGCACATCTCCTACTGGGAATCAAGCCAGCAATCCAGGGATGTGCCCTCATCAGGAATCAAATCATAACCTCCTCTTTCATAGGTTGATACTCAAACACTGAGCAACACCAGCTGGGCAATAAAAACATATTTTAAAAAAGTGGAGACTTTCAGAGAAATAAAAATTGAGCAAATGTGTTGTTGATAGTACACTTGCCTTATAAGAAATGTTAAAAGTAGTCCTTGAGAAAGAAGGAAAAAGATATACGTCAGAAATTTGTTTCTATATAAATATAGGAAGAGGAATAGGTGAAGGTAAAATATAAACTTCTAGTTTTCATATTTGAAATTGATCTAACAAATAACAGTGTGCTCCAAATAATAATGGAAAAATATATCCAATATTTATAGCCTATGTCTAAGTGAAATGAATAACAGCAATATTACAAGAGGCAGGATGGAAGAATTAGGAATATTTTTTATTACAAGAATGGAGGCCCAGTGCACTGGTAGGGTCCCTAGCCCTGACTGGTGATCAGGGCCAATCGGGGCCTTCCAGTTGCTGGCCAGGGCCTTCCTTTGTTCTGCACTGCCCGCTGGTGGTCAGCGCACATCATAGCGATTGATCAAACTCACTGTCTCCCCATCAAGCTCCCGAGGGGACACTTTGCATATTGGCCTATATATATATTTGCACTACTAGTGAAGTGGTATAGTGTTATTTGAAAGTGGAGTTGGATTAATTTTAACTATATATATATATATATATATATATATATGGTGTCCCTAAAACATGTAACATGTGTACACACACTTTAAATAATTATACAGGTAGTATTTATTAAAATACATTTCATTTTCAAAATTGAGCTACCAGCTGTTACAGTGTATATATATTCATTCTGAACACCCTGTATATTGCATACTCCAAGGCAACTGTAAAATGGTTAAAAATCTGATCAATATGCTAAGAAAAGAAATAAAATAATATAAATGCTCAATTAAAACCACAGAGGCAGAAAAATAATGGACAAAAAATTTGAACAAAGAAAAATTTGTTATCAACATAGCAAATAGAATGTTAATGTCAATGATCTAAATACATTAATTAAAATAGCTTAACAGTGAATAAAAAAAAACAAGAACACCATAGCCAGTTTGGCTCAGTGGATAGAGTCAGCCTGCAGACCAAAGGGTCCTGGGTTCAATTCTAGGTCAAGGACACGTACCTCAGTTGCAAGCTTCTCCCCAACCTGAGCCCTGGCCAGGGCTCATGCAGGAGGCAACCAATTGATGTGTATCTCTCACATCTATATTTCTTTCTGTCTTTCCCTCTCTCTACACTCTAAAAAATCAAAGGAAAAATATCCTCAGGTGAAGATTAAAAACAAAAACAAACAAACAAACCCCAAAACAAACCCATCCTACTCTAAGATCAGGAACATAACAAGGATGTCCCTTCTTTTTTATTGTTGATACTATTACAATGTCCTCCATTTCCCATTCCACCCAACCCCAACCCCACCCCAGGCCTTCATCACACTATTGTCTGTGTTCATGTGCTATGCATATATGTTCTTTGGTTAATATCATACTGGAAGTCCTAGACAATGCAATGAGAGAAAAAAAAGGAAATAAGTATACAGAGTCAGAAAGAAGAAATAAAATTGTCTTTGTAGCCTGACCAGTGTGGTTCAGTGGTTGAGCATTGAACTATGAACCAGGAAGTCACAGTTTGATTCTCTGTCAGGCACATATCTGGGTTGAGGGCTCGATCCCCAGTAGGGGGCATGCAGGAGGCTGCGAATAAATGATTCTCTCTCATCATTGATGTTTCTATCTATCTCTCCTCCCTTCCTCTCTGAAATCAATAAAAATATATTTTTAAAAAACTGTCTTTGTTCACAGATTATATGATTCTCTATATTGAAAATCTGAAAGAATTTTTTAAATCCTGGTAGTAAGTGATTTTAACAAGTTTGCAGAAAACAAGGCTAATATGTGAAAGTCAATAACTTTCCTATAAACCAGAAGTGAACAAGGTGAATTTGGAACTAGAAAAAAATACTATTTGTATTAAGGACTCCAAAAATGAAATAGATATAAATCTAACAAAATGTGTAAAAGAATACTCTTGGAAAATGGTTACAGTAAGATTGAAGGATACAAGGTTGATATACTACAAAATTCAATTGCTTTCTGACAGACCAACAATGAACAAGTGGGATTTGAAATTAAAAACATAATGCCATTTATATTAGTAACCACAAAAATAAAATATTTAGGTGTAAGTTTATCAATGTAGATGCAAGATCAATATCAGGAAAAATATAAATCTTTGAGGAACAAAATCAAAGAAGGACTAACTAAATGAAGAAGTTTTCCATGTTCAGGAATAGGAAGGTCAATATTGTCAATGCGTTATTCCCAAATTTATATACAAATTTGATGAGATTCGAAAAAAATATCAGCAACTTATTTTGTGGATATCAACAAACTGATTGTAGTGCTTATGTGTAAAGCTAGAAGACCCAAAGTAGCCAACACAATATCAAAAGAGACGAACAACGCTGGAAAACTGATGCTACCCAACTTCAAGTTTTACTATAAATCTACAATAATCAAGATAAAGGGGTATTGGTGAAAGAACAAAAAAATATGATCAATAGAACAGAATAGTGAGCCCAGAAATAGACACACATAAATATAATTTACTGGTCAAAGGAGCAAAAGTAATACATTATAGAAAGGATAGTCTTCTAAAAAAACATTAGGGAATTATAAATTGAAACAATGAGATACCAGTCTATTAGAATGGTCCAAATCCAAACCCCTGATAATAAGAAATACTGTGCTAATATGAAGCAAAAAGAACTCTCATCATTTCTGGTTAGAATGCAAAATGGTATAGCCATTTTGAAAGATAGTTTGACAGTTTCTTACAAGATTAAACATATTTTAGCATATGTTTCAGCAACCACACTCCTTGGTATTTACTAAAGGAACTGCACAAAAACCTGCACCTGGACGATTAGAGCAGCTTTACTTACAACTGCTAAAGCTTGGAAGCAACCAAGATGCCCTTCCATTGGTGGATGGTAAATAAACTGGGATATGCAGACAGTAAAATATTATTCCATGGCAAAAAAGAATTGATCAAAGACATAGGACAGTCTTAAAAGCATGTAGCTAAGTGAAAGAAGCTAATGTGAAATGGCTACATACCATAACATTCCAACTATGATATTTTAGAAAAGGAAAATCTATGGAGATAATAAAAAGAGTAGTGGTTGCCAGGGTTTAGGGTGGAAGGAATAAATAAGCAGAGCACGGAGGATTTTTAGAGTAGTGAAGCCATTTTACATGATAATAAAATGGTAGGTACATGTCATATACAGTTGTCTACTATAAAACTCATAGTAGGTGCAACAGCAGGAGTGAAACCTAATATAAACTATGAGCTTTGTGTGTTAATGATGTGTCAATGTAGGTTGATCAATTGTAAGAAATACATCACTCTAGTTTGGAATGCTGATAGTGGGGGAAACTGTGTATGTGTTGGGGCAGAAGTTATATGACAACTCTCTATACCAGTGGTCGGCAAACTCATTAGTCAACAGAGCCAAATATCAACAGTACAACGATTGAAATTTCTTTTGAGCGCCAAATTTTTTAAACTTAAACTATATAGGTAGGTACATTATTATTAACTTAATTAGGGTACTCCTAAGCTGGTCTTTGCTAAAAACGTCCTCAATCTGATTGAGGTACGTTCACTGAGGTCGACCCCTTCCAACTCTCCCATCTTCAACTCGTGCATGAATCGTGAACGCCTCCCCCACGCTGTGTATCCCGTGGCCCGCCTGCACTGCGTCTCCCATCGCCCGACTGACCGACACCCCCCAATTCTTCTAACGCCACTTCTTCAAAATAGACTTTCCCAGGCCAAAAACTGACTTCTGCACATGGGCCACAAAGTTTCAATCGCACTGTACGTGCACACCCGCACGTGGTATTTTGTGGAAGAGCCACACTCAAGGGGCCAAAGAGCCGCATGTGGCTCGCAAGCCACGGTTTGCCAACCACTGCTCTATACTTTCTACTCTATTTTGCTGTGAACCTAAAATTGCCTTAAAATGTAAGTATATTAAAAAACTCAAACCTCTGGTTCCTGTTATGACTCAGGGGGAAACTGGGTTCTGCAAATAAGCATGACTCCTTAATTAGTGGTTCACTATCCAATTTACATACCCGATATTAAGATATATTCTGTCCTCTTACCCACAAGCCATTAGCAAAAATAAATGAGGATCCCTTAGTTTGGTTAAAAAGCTCAGCTTAGGATTGTTGGGGATATGGTGAGGATTGGGTAAAGCACAGAAGCCTCATAATACCAAGCTTTGTGTTGAAGAACTGCAGTCTTAGATAAGTCTAAGATCTGATTTGAAAGAAAACTGTAAAAAATGATACAGAGGATTTACTGTAAATATGATCTCCTTTCTAATAAACTTTCAGGGAAAAAGCAAAAAGCTCACAACAGGCAAAATAAATTGGCTACCATAAGGAACTTTGATAAATTATTCTAAACTGTGGTAGATAGTACCACTATAAAAATTTTGCTGATAAATACCTATATAGGAAGTGCTTAACCCCCAGTAACTCTGAATAGCCAGTAGGGGAAATGGCTGCTCTTCATGATGGGAATCTGTTCCTAGGCTTTATACCTCCATGCTTCTTCTGCTGTATGCATACTAGGCAACGATAACTTCTCAGTTAGAAAAGATTGTTTAAGTGCTCTAAATCTGAGCAATAGGCTTAGAATCATGGGAAGAGTTTGAGAACAGAAAGGGAGAAATGGCAGCTCATCACATATTAATGACTTATTACCTGGTGAAGAAGTTCCTTGGTCTGGAATCCTTGGTATATAAACCATTGGAATCACATTGTAGGCAAAATAGAGTTTATATGGTCATTTTAAAGGAGTCTATAGTTTTCATCATATTTTCATCAAAGGGGTTATTAAATGCTTAAGAAGCCATCTTCTATTCAATGTCGTAGGTGGATGGTTGCTGACACAGCCTATTAAATGAAACTAGTATATTGGTACTAGAGCAGGGTGGCCAACTTTTTGACCCGAGGGCCACAATGGGTTCTTAAACTGGACCGGAGGGCCGGAACAAAAGCATGGATGGAGTGTTTGTGTGAACTAATATAAATTCAAAGTAAACATCATTTCATAAAAGGGTACGGTCTTTTTTTTTTTTTTTTTAGTTTTATTCATTTCAAATGGGCCGGATCCGGCCCGCGGGCCGTAGTTTGCCCACGGCTGTACTAGAGGCATGGTGCACAAAATTTGTGCAATCGGGGGGGGGGGATCCTTTAGCCTGGCCTGCACCCTCTCACAGTCTGGGAGCCCTTGAGGGATTTCTGACTGGGGAGCGGGCCTAAGCCAGCAGTTGGACATCCTTAACTCTGCTGCAGAGGCAGAAGAGGCTCCTGCCACCACCGCTGCACTCGCCAGCCATGAGCCCAACTTCTGGCTGAGCAGCGCTCCCCCCCACCCCCCGCGAGATTGCACTGACCACCAGGGGCAGCTCCTGTGATGAGCGTCTTCCCCCTGGTGGTCAGTGCTCATTACAGCGACCAGTTGTTCTGCTGTTCAGTCGATTTGCATATTAGCCTTTTATTATATAGGACTAGAGGCCCAGTGCACAAACATTTGTGCACTCGGGGGGGGAGGGGTGGTCCCTCAGCCCGGCCTGTGCCCTCTTGCAGTCTGGGACCCCTCGGGAGATAACGACCTGCTGGCTTAGGCCTGCTCCCAGGTGGCAGAGGGCAGGCCCAATCCCTAGGTGCAGCCCCTGGTCAGGCTCAGAGCAAGGCCGATTGGGGTATTGGGGTGCCGCCCCCTGTCATGCACAGAGCAGGGCGGATTGGGAGGTTGCGATGCCACCCTCAGTC
This sequence comes from Myotis myotis, assembly GCF_014108235.1. NCBI lineage: Eukaryota > Metazoa > Chordata > Mammalia > Chiroptera > Vespertilionidae > Myotis > Myotis myotis. The sequence continues at coordinate 101,085,398 of NW_023416346.1, read as the reverse complement.
ACGTTTAGGGTAGGGCCAATTGGGGGGTTGGGGCTCCGCCCCCGTCACACTCAAGGCAGGGTCGATGGGGAGGTTGTGGCGCCACCCCCTGTCACGCACAGAGCAGGGCCAATCAGGGGGTTGGGGCACTGCCCCCTGTCACGCACAGAGCAGGGCCAATCAGGGGGTGGGGAGCTCCCCCCTGTCACGCACAGAGCAGGGCCAATCAGGGGGTTGGGGGGCTCCCCCCTGTCATGCACAGAGCAGGGCCCAACAGGGGGTTGGGGAGCTCCCCCCTGTCACGCACAGAGCAGGGTCGATCAGGGGATTGCGGAGCTCCCCCCTGTCACGCACAGAGCAGGGCGGATCAGGAAGTTGGGGCGCCGCCCTCTATCACCCACAGAGCAGGGCCTATCAGGGGGTTGGGGCGCCGCCACTGTCACACTCAGGGCAGGGCCGATGGGGAGGTCATGGCTCTACCCTATCACACACAGAGCAGGGCCCGTGGGGTGGGGGGGTTGGGGTGCTACCTTCTATCACCCACAGAGCAGAGCCAATCAGGGGGTTGGGGTGCCGCCACTCTCACACTCAGGGCAGGGCCGATGGGGAGGTTATGGCTCTACCCCATCACACACAGAGCAGGGCCTGTGGGGTGGGGGGGTTGGGGCGCTGCAGCCTGTCACACACAGAGCCGCAGGGCGATCAGGAGGTTGGGGAGCTCCCCCCTATCAGGCACAGAGCAGGGCCGATCAGGGGGTTGGGGCGCCTTCCCCTGTCAGGAACAGAGCAGGGCCGATAGGGAGGTTGTGGCCCCGCCCCCTGTAACACACAGAGCCACAGGGCGATCAGGGGGTTTGGGCGCTGCCCCCTGTCATGCTGATCCTGGTGCCGGGAGACCTCGTGGCTCCACTGATCCTGGTGCTGGGAGGCATATTACCCTTTTACTATATAGAATAGAGGCCTGGTGCATGGGTGGGGGCTGGCTGGTTTGCCCTGAAGGGTGTCCTGGATCAGGGTGGGGGTCCCCACTGGGGTGCCTGGCCAGCCTGGGTGAGGAGATGATGGCTGTTTGCAGCTGGTCACACACCCTTCAGGGTGGGGGTCCTCACTGGGGTGCCTGGCCAGTCTGGGTAAGGGGCTGAGGGCTGTTTTCAGGCTGGGACTGAAGCTCTCAACTGCTCCTTTTTTTCTGTCTTTTTTTTATTCTGGGCCAGCTTTAGCTCTGAGGCTCCAGCTCTTAGGCCTCCACTCCTGAAAGCAGGTATCTGGTTTGTTTAGGTTCTACAATCGAAACTCTGTATCAACTCCAGGTCTGAGATCCCGGCTAGCTGAAAGCTGGTTTCTGGGGTTTTGTTTAGCTTCTATTTTTGTAACTATGTTTCAAACTGCCAGCTCAGAGGCCTGCAGCGGCAGGCGGGGAACGTTGGAGTCCTCCGTCACTGAAGCAAGCAAGCCTCATGTTAGTTTCAAGCTGCCTGGCTGCCGGCCGCCATCTTGGCTGGCAGTTAATTTGCACATCGCCCTGATTAGCCAATGGGAAGGGTAGCGGTCGTACGCCAATTACCATGTTTCTCTTTTATTAGATAGGATACCCAGTAATAGCATCTAGAACTCTGAAAACTAAGACAGTTTCCCAAGTGCCCAATTTACAATTTGCAAGTAAAACTTACTGTGGTAAATATGCTACAGCCTGTCTGCAAATATCAGTTGTAGTCATCCCAACCTGGTATTAATTATCAGAGCTAAATATTCATTCCCAGAGCTTGAATAAGGATAGAGATGAGGAAGGGTGGCATGCTTTCTTTTCAGAAGTGTCTACAGCAATCCTGGTACTCTGTGCTAGCCTTGGATATGAGATAAATACACCACAGTCAGTCATAAGTGAAATATAATTTAAGAGGCATTTGAAAGTGTCCACAAATATTTTTCTCTCCTGTTAATGCATCATCCTATCTAATAATAGACAAACATGGTAATTAACCATACCTCCGATATGCTTCCCATTGGCTAATCAGGGCAATATGCAAATTAACTGCCAACTAAGATGGCGGTTAACCGCCAACAAAGATTGCAGATAATTTGCATACTGCAGGCAGGGTAGGACAGCACAAGCCACCATCCAGGCCTCCGTGTGCTACCCAGGGCTAAGGCAAGCAGTGTGGATCACCTCACCCGAGCCCTCGCCCGCCCACTGGAGCACGTGCCAATGCGCGGGGGCTGGGGCCAAGGCCAGTGGTGCAGATCGCCTCGCCCAAGCCCTCGCCTGCCCACCAGAGACACGTCCTAATGTGATCTGAGGGCAGGCAGGGGCTGGGGTGAATGCAAGCGGTGCTCATTGCCTCGCCTGAGCCCTCGCCCACCCACCGGAGACACGTGCCAATGCACGGGGTCTGGGGGGAAGGCAAGTGGTGCCCATCACCTCAACCAAGCCCTCGCCCACCCACCGGAGACACTGGGCCCACTCTGAAAGAGAGAGAGAGAGAGAGAGAGAGAGAGAGAGAGAGAGAGAGGTTTTTAGAGAGAGGCAGAATTTTGCATCCCGCATTCCTCCCTGATCGACCACTGTGATTCCAAGCCAGCGAGGGCTGCCTTCAGGCCACTGCTCCAGGTCCCTCACCCCCACCCCAGGCCAGAGAGCACAGTGCTGGACAGGGGCACCCAGGGGTATGGGAATGCAGTGAGAGGGGCCAGCACAACGTGGTGGTGGGCTGTGTTTACACCGCCAAGTTCTCCACTTCTGCCCTGGCCGGGCATGCCTCCTCCTTCCCCTCAGAGGCCCAGCCCCTGCCTACATGCTTGCTGGGCAGGCCCAACTTCACCAGAGAGTGAGCCATGGCGATCAGGATGGCCACTTCCTGGGATGGGACGGCCGGACCACGGCGATTCATGAGGGTGATGAGGCCCATGGGGCATGTGCAGCCCTTGGGCGTCGGGGGTGGCCGGCCAAGCCGGGACTGGCTTCAGTGGGGCCAGTGGGAGCCCGTTGAGGCCACCCCAACCCCCACAGGTCTCAGGTGTATGGTGGCTCAGTGGAGAGTGGTGTCTCCATGCATGGTGCCCAGGGGTGGCTGTGAGCTGCTGCAACCCCACCCCACGCTTCAGGGAGGGGGAGAAGGCTTACAGCCACCAGCACCCTAGGCTGCACTGCCCGTGCCTCAGCCTGCCAGGTTGGCAGGGTCCAGAGAAGGTGAGCTGCTCCCTTCCCCCAGTGGTAGAACAGGGAGGAGAGCGCTGGGTGCAGGGAGGGGACCTCAACTGGGATCCTCCTGGTGTGGGGAAGGGGCCCAGCCTGGGCCCAGTGGGGAGCTTAGGAAGTCTGGCTAAGCAGGCACTGGTTCATACCAACTCTTACTCTGCCATCTTCCTCCAGCTCTTCAAGCTAGCCCCTCTACCCCCCACCCCCACCCGGCCGGAGGAACAGGCTCTGGGTGACCTCCCTGAGCTCAGACTGTGGACCCAGAGACATCAAGGAAGAGTGCAGGGGCCGGTGCAGAAGGACCAGGGCAGAGTTGCTTCGGTGTCTCGGTGAAGTTTGCAACTGACCCAAGGAGGAAACCCAAGAAGGGAAAGGCCAGGAGGCATGATTTGCCAGCACTTTAGCCACTTGAAAACAGCTCCACTTGGAATGTGAGGCAGTTGTATGTTCAACTGAGAAGTGAGGGGGCTGAACTCCACCATCGCTGGGCTCCTGTCAGTCTGAGGCCCAAGCGTCCACCACGACAAGGAAAGAACAGAGTGAAGGGCCCGGAGGAAGGGAGGACAATTGAAGAAAACCATGTCTATACTTTCCCCAGCCCTCTCCTTCTTTCTGCTGCCTAAAAGAGCCCCAGGCCCAGCCACAGTTCTGTCTCCACCTTTTAGTCCCCTATTCTCCAACCACAGAGGAAAGAAATAAGGAAGGAGTCTGTGCTGCCTTCAGAAAGTATCTATATACCTGATCGGCCAGTTGCCTTCCACAGAGGGAGGCCAGATTGCGGCTTAGGCCCGCTCCCCACAGGGACATCAGTAGGATATCCTGTGAGGGCTCCCAGACTGTTAGAGGGGGCAAGCTGGGCTGAGGGATGCCCCCGGAGTGCACAAATTTTTGTGCACAGAGCCACTAGTCCATACAATAAAAGGCTAATATGCAAATAGACCAAATGGCAGAACAACTGAACAACCAGTCGGTATGACATGCATTGACCACCGGGGGCGTGCGTGAACATGGCGGGCATCAGCAGCAGGCAGTAGAGAGTGGAACATGGTGGGCGTTGGCAACAGTGGTATGGTGGTGCAGGTGAGTCGGGGTGCCAGACCAAGGTGGGGTGCTGGTTGCTGTCATTGGGGCAAGCTTCTTGTGGTTACTGAAAATTCTTTGCTCCTGCATGCTGCAGTCCCACCTAGCGCTCGCACCTCCCACCCAGCGCTCACACCTGCTGCTGGTGCTGGCCCCACTACCACCCACTACTGGCACTAGAGCTACCACTTGCACCTACTGTCAGTGCCCGGCACTGGTCCTGATCGCTCAGCGCATCAGCGGGTGCGAGTGGTGGCTACTGGCCCCGATCGCCCCTGAGAGCTTCTCTACCTCCCCCTGCTCCTGAGGCCAGCAGCCACCACTCACACTCACTGACAGAACTGGCCCCACTCACAACCACTGCTGGAGTCGGCCCCAATTGTTCCACACCCTCAGCAGGTACCAGCGGGGAAAGCACCATCAGCACGTGGGAGCAGCATCAGTGCATGTGAGTGGTGGCAGCGGGAGTAGGGCTGCTTTCAAACAGGGAATCAGGAACTATGGTGGGAGGTGCCAGGCGGAGGCATGGAGGATGGGCTGAGATCCAACCCCTGTGCCCACCGCAGCCTCACAGCCCACAGGTCCTTTCAAGGTGCATGAATTCGTATACCGGGATGCTAGTATTTCATAAATGATTTATAGTCAAAATCTTCCAAAATGTATGTATATATTTTACTATTATAGAGAATACTAGAGGCCTGGTGCACATATTCGTACACAGAGGGGGTGGGGGTCCCTCAGCCCAGCCTGCCCCCTCTCACAGTCCGGGAGACCTCATGGGATGTCCTGCTGATGGCTTAAACCCGCTCCCAATGGGCCATAGTCTAGCCGCAGAGGCTTAGAGCAGGTGACCCGTGTGTGTGTGTGTGTGTGTGTGTGTGTGTGTGTGTGTGTTTGTGTCTGCTGGGGGCCTACCCAAGCTGCGTCATGGAGGCTTGGAGCAGGTTCCCCATGTGTGTCAGTGTGTGTCCACTGGGAGCCTGCCCCCAGCTGCCTAGGAGACTTGGCGCCCCGTGTGTGTGTGTGTGTGTGTGTGTGTGTGTGTGTGTGTGTGTGTTTGTGTGTGTATCCTCAGGGGGCCTGCCCTCAGGTGCTTCGTGGAGGATCAGAACAGGTGTCCAGTATGTGTGTGTCTGTCTGTGTGTGTGTGTGTGTCCGCTGGGGGCCTGTCCCTATCGGCACCATGGAGGTTTTGATCAGGCACCCTGTTTGTGTTTGTGTGTGTGTGTCCGCTGGGGGCCTGCCCCCAGCAGTGCCTCAGAGGATTGGTGCAGGCGCCCTATGTGTGTTTGTGTGTCTCTGCTGGGAGCCTCCCTTCACCTGCAGTGGAGGCTTGGAGCATGCGCCCCGGGTGTGTGTGTGTGTGTGTGTGTGTGTGTGTGTGTCCTTACGGGGCCTGGCACCAGTTGCTTCATGGAGACTCGGAGCAGGAGCCCTGTGTGTGCGTGTGTATGTATGTGTGTGTCTCTTGGGGGCCTGCCCCTCCTGCACCACAAAGGCTCAGAGCAGGCACCCCGTGTGTGTGTGTGTGTGTGTGTGTGTGTGTGTGTGTGTTCACTGGGGGCCCGAGCCTCAGAGGACCAAAACATACAGCATGTGTGTGTGTGTGTGTGAGTGTGTGTGTGTGTCCATGCGGGGCCTGTCCCCAGCTGTTTCATGAAGACTCAGACAAGGTGCCCAGTGTGTGTTTGTGTGTGTCTGCTAGGGACCTGCCCCCAGCCATGCCAGGAAGACTTGGAACAGTCACCGTGTGTGTGTTTATGTGTGTGTGTCTGTCTGTGTGAGTGTGTGAGACCACTGGGGGCCTGCCCACAGCCACACATTGGAGGTTCAGAGTAGGCGCCCCGTGGGTGTGTGTATTTGTGAGTTTGTGTGTGTGTTTGTGTGTGTATCCACTGGGGGCCTGTCCCTCCCCTGCCACAAAGGCTTGGAGCAGGAGCCCCCCCCCCCCGTGTGTGTGTGTGCGAATGTGTGTGTGACTGCTGGGGGCCTGCCCACAGCCTCACCTCGGAGGCTCAAAGCAGGTGCCTCGTGTGTGTGTGTGTGTCTGTGTGTGTGTGTTTATTGGGGGCTATCCCAGCCGCACCTCTGAAGCTTGGAGCAGGCACCGTGTGTGTGTGTGTGTGTGTGTGTGTGTGTGTGTGTGTGTGTGTTTCCTGGGGCTTGCCTCCTCACACACTACAAAGGCTCAGAGCAGGAGCCCCTGTGTGTGTGTGCATGTGTGTGCATGTGTGTGTGTCTGTGGGGGGCCTGCCCCTAGCCATGGCACGGGGTCTCGGAGCATGCACCCCCTATTTGTATGTGTCTGTGTCTGTGTGTGTGTCTGTGTGTGCATGTGTCAGCTGGGGGCCTGAACTCTCCCGCGCCATGGATGCTCGGTGAAGGCGCACTGTGTGTGTGTGGGGGGGGCTGCCCCCAGACTCTGTGTGGGGTATCGGAGCAGGTGCCCCGTGTGTCTGTGTGTGTGTGTGTGTTAGCTGGGGGCTTATCCCAGCCGCACCTTGGAGGCTTGGAGCAGGCGCCCCGTATGTGTGTGTGTCTGTGTGTGTGTCCGCTGGGGGCCTACTCCAGCTACGCCATGGAGGCTCGCAGCAAGCACCCCGTGTGTTATAGTGTGTCCACCAGGGGCCTGCCCCCAGCCACATCAGAGGCTCGGAGCAGGTGCTAAAAGTGTGTGTGTGTGTGTGTGTGTGTGTGTGTGTGTCTGTGGGGGCCTTCCACCAACCATGCCACGGGGTCTCGGAACATGTACCCATATTTGTGTGTGTGTGTGTGTGTGTGTGTGTGTGTGTGTGTGTGTGTGTGTTTGCTGGGGGCCTGCCCACAGCCGTGCATCAGGGTCTCGGAACAGGCACCCTTGTGTGTCTGTGTGTGTGTGTCCGCTGGGGGCCTACCCCAGCCATGCCATGCCATGGAGGCTCAGAGCAAGCGTCACGTGTGTGTCCGCTGAGGGCCTGCCACCAGACACATCGGAGGCTTGGAGCAGGCACCCTGTGTGTGTTTGTGTGCGTGTGTTTACTGGGGGCCTGCCCACAGCCACACCATGGAGGGGAAGCTCCAAGAAGGAGCCCCCTGTGTGTGTGCATGTATGTGTGTGGTTCCGTTGGGGGCCTGACCCCGGCTGCGCCGTGGATGCTCTGAGAAGGCGCCCCTTGTGTGTGTGTGTGTGTGTGAGTGTGTGTGTGACTGCCGGAGGCCTGTCCACAGCCGCTCCCTGGGGTCTCGAAGCAGGCGCCCCATGTGTGTATGTGTATGTGTCTACTCGGGGGCCTGCTCCCAGCCTCGCTGTGGGGTCTCAGAGCACGTGCCCCATGTGTCTGTGTGTGTGTGTGTGTGTCTGTGTGAGTGTGCAAGTGTGTGTGTCTATGTGTGTGTGTGTTTGCTGGGGGCCTATCTCAGCCATGCCTCAGAGGCTTGGAGCAGGCACCCTGTGTGTGTGTGGGGGGGGGCTGCCCCCAGCCACACCACAGGGTCTCAGAGCATGCACCCCGTATTTGTGTGTGTGTCTGTGTGTGTCTGCTGGGGTGCTGCCCCCATCATGCCGTGGAGGTTCAGAGCAAGCACTCATTGTGTGTTCATGTGAGTGTGTGTGTGTATGTTAGCTGGGGGCTTACCCCGGCCGAACCTTGAAGGCTTGGAACAGGCACCCTGTGTGTGTGTGTGTATGTGTCCGCTGGGGGCCTACCCAAGCCACGCCACTGGGTCTGGGAGCATGCACCCCATATTTGTGAGTGTGTCTGTGTGTTTGTGTGTGTCTGATGGGGGACTGCCCCCAGCCACGTCAGAGGCTCGGAACAGGTGCTGTGCATGTGTGTGTGTGTGTGTGTGTGTGTACTGGGGGCCTGCCCCCAGTCGCGCCATGGAGGTTCAGAGCAGGCACTCCGTGTGTGTGTGAATGTGTCCGCTGGGGGCCTAACCTAGCCACACCACACGGTCTTGGAGCATGAACCCCATGTTTGCATGTGTGTGCGTGTGTGTCTGTGTGTGTGTCTTCTGGGGGCCTGCACCCAGCTGCGCCTCAAGGGCTTGCAGCAGGTGCTGTGTGTGTGTGTGTGTGTGTGTGTGTGTGTGTGTGTCCACTGGGGGCCTACTCCAGCCATGCCATGGAGGCTCACAGCAAGAGCCCCCTGTGTTACTGTGTGTCCGATGGGGGCCTGGACCCAGCCACATCGGAGGCTCGGAGCAGGTGCCCTGTGTGTTTCTGTGTGTGTGTGTGTACCAGGTGTCCAGTGTGTCTCTGTGTGTGTGCATCTGTGTGAATGTATGAGAGTGTGTGTGTTTGCTGGGGGCCTATCTCAGCCGCGCTTCGGAGTCTCGGAGCAGGCGTCGCACGTGCACATGTGTGTGTGTATACTGGGGGCCTACCGGAGCCACACCACGTGGTCTCTGAGCATGAACTCCATATTTGTGTGTGTGTGTCTCTGTGTGTGTGTCTTCTGGGGTCATGCCCTCAGCCACACCTCGGGGTCTCGGAACAGGCTCTCCTTGTGTGTGTGTGTGTGTGTGTGTGTGTGTGTGTGTGTGTGTGTAACACGTGGTCTCTGAGCATGAACTCCATATTTGTGTGTGTGTGTGTGTGTGTGTGTGTCTCTGTGTGTGTGTCTTCTGGGGTCATGCCCTCAGCCACACCTCGGGGTCTCGGAACAGGCTCTCCTTGTGTGTGTGTGTGTGTGTGTGTGTGTGTGTGTGTGTGTGTGTATGTAACACGTGGTCTCTGAGCATGAACTCCATATTTGTGTGTGTGTGTCTCTGTGTGTGTGTCTTCAGGGGTCATGCCCTCAGCCACACCTCGGGGTCTCGGAACAGGCTCTCCTTGTGTGTGTGTGTGTGTGTGTGTGTGTGTGTGTGTGTATGTAAGTGTCCACTGGGGGCCTACTCCAGCCACGCATTGGAGGCTCACAGCCAGCGACCCGTGTGTTATGGTGTGTCTACTGGGGGGCTGCCCTCAGCCACGTTGGAGGATCAGAGCAGGTGCTCCGTGTGTGTTTGTGTGTGTGTGTTTGTGTGTGTGTTTGTGTGTGTGTGTGTTTGTATATTTGTGGTGGGGTCCTGCCCCCTCCTGCCCCCTCCTGCGCTATGGATGCTCAGAGCAGGTGCCCTGTGTGTGTGTGTATATGTGTTTTGGTGGGTGTGTGTGTCTGTGTGAGTGTGTGGTATGTGTGTGTTATGAGGGGCTTGCCCCAAGCCCAAGCCATGCCACAGAGGCTCTGAACAGGTGCTGTGCGTGTGTGTATGTATGTGTTTGTGTGTGTGTTTTTACTGGGGGCGTGCCCACAGCCATACCCCGGAGGGAAGGCTCAGAGCAGGTGCTCCATGTTTGTTTGTGTGTTTGTATGTTTGTGTGTGTGTGTCTGTTTCCACTGTGTACCTATCCACAGCTGCGCCATGTCACACCATGGAGGCTCAGAGCAGGAGCCCCATGTATGTGTGTGTGTGTCTGTGTGAGTGTTTGAGTGTGTGTGTCTGTGTGTGTGTTTGCTGAGGGCCTAACCCAGCCAGGCCTCGGAGGCTTGGTGTAGGCGCCCCGTGTGTGAGTGTGTGTGTGTGTGTGTGTGTGTGTGTGTGTGAGGCGGGACTGCCCCCAGCCACGTTTTGGGGTCTCGGAGCAGGTGCCTCGTGTGTGTGTTTGTGTGTGTGTGTATGTGTCTGCTGGGGGCCTGCTCCCAGCTACGTCAGAGGCTCGGAGCAGGTGCCGCGTGTTTGTGTGTGTCTCCTGGGGGCCTGCCTCCTCCTGCACCACAAAGGCTTGGAGCAGGCACCCCGTGTGTGTATGTGTGTGTGTGTTTCTGCTGGGGGCCTGCCCCTGCCCCGCTGTGGAAGCTCAGAGCAAGCGCCCAGTGCATGTGTGTGTGTGTGTGTGTGTGTGCGTTTGTGAGTGTGAATGTGTCTGCTAGGGGCCCACCTGAGCCACACCACGCAGTCTCAGACCATGAACCCCATATTTGTGTGTGTGTTTGTGTTTGTGTGTCCACTGGGGGACTACTCCAGCCATGCCATGGAGGTTTGTAGCAAGTGCCCCATGTGTTATTGTGTGTCCGCTGGGGGCCTGCCCCTAGCCATGTAGGAGCAGGTGCCCCGTGTGTGTGTGTGTGTGTGTGTGTGTGTGTGTGTGAGAGAGAGAGAGAGAGAGAGAGAGAGAGAGAGAGAGAGAGAGTTTGTGTGTGTGTGTGTTTGTGTGTGTGTGAATGTGTCCGCTGGGGGCCTACCTGAATCACGCCATGGGGTCTCAGAACATGAACCATATATTTGTGTGTGTGTATGTGTGTGTATGTCTTTGCATGTGTGTCTCGCAGTTGCGCCATAGAAACTCACAGCAGGTACTGTGTGTGTGTGTGTGTGTGTGTGTGTGTGTGTGTGTGTGTGTGTTTGTGAGTGAGTGTATTTTTCTGTACGGTGCCTACCCCAAGCCTCACTATGGGGTCCCGGAGCAGGTGCCAAAGGTGTGTGTGTGTGTGTGTGTGTGTGTGTGTGTGTGTCTATTGGGGGACTGCGCCCAGTCGAGCCATGGAGTTTCAAGGCAGGCGCTCCATGAGTGTGCATGTGAGTGTGTGTGTATGTGTTTTCTGGGGCCCCACCTCAGTCACACTGCAAAGGCTTGGAGCAGGCACCCCGTGTGTGTGTGTGTTTGTGTGTGTGTGTGTGTGTGTGTGTGTGTGTGTGTGAATGTGTCCGTTGGGGGCCTACCTGAGTCACGCCACGGGGTCTCAGAGCATGAACCCCATATTTGTGTGTGTGTGTCTTTGTGTGTGTGTCTTCTGGGGGCTGCCCCCAGCTGCGCCTTGGGGGCTCTGAGCAGGTGCTCTGTGTCTGTGTGTGTTTGTGTGTGTACCCTGTGGGCCTGCCCCCAGCCACGCTGTAGATGCTCTGAGAAGGAGTCCTGTGTGTGTGTGTGTGTGTGTGTGTGTGTGTGTGTCTACTGGGGGCTTTCCAAAGTCACTCTGTGGAGGCTCAGAGCAGGCACTCTGTGTGTGAGTGTGTGTGTGTGCGTGTGACCCCAGGGACCTGCCCACAGCCGCCCCCTGGGGGCTCAGAGCAGGCGCCCCTTGTATGTTCGTGTGTTTGTGTGTGTATGTCTGCTGGAGGCCTACTCCAGCCATGCCATGGATGTTTGCAGCAAGCACCCTGTGTGTTCATGTGTGTCCACTGGGGGCCTTCCCACAGCCATGTCGGAGGCTCCGAGCAGGTGTCCCGTGTGTGTGTGTGTGTGTGTGTGTGTGTGTGTGTGTGTGTTGTGTCTGTGGGGGGCCTGCCCCCAGTCACACTGTGGGGTCTCGGAGCAGGTGCCCCGTGTGTTTGTGTGTGTGTGTGTCTGTGTCTTCTGGGGTCGTGCCCTCTGCCACACCTCGGGGTCTCGGAACAGGCTCTCCTTGTGTGTGTGTGTATGTGTGTATGTAGGTGTCCACTGGGGGCCTACTCCAGCCACGCATTGGAGGCTCACAGCAAGCGCCCCGTGTGTTATGGTGTGTCTACTGGGGGGCTGCCCTCAGCCACGTTGGAGGATCAGAGCATGTGCTCTGTGTGTGTGTGTGTGTGTGTGTGAGTTTGTGTGTGTGTGTTTGTGCGTGTCTCCTGGGGCCCTGCCTCCTCTTGTGCCATAAAGGCTCGGAGCAGGAGCCCCAGTGTGTGTTTGGGTGGGGGAGTGTGCGTGTGTGTGTGTGTGTATTTGTGGTGGGGTCCTGCCCCCTCCTGCCCCCTCCTGCGCCATGGATGCTCAGAGCAGGTGCCCTGTGTGTGTGTGTATGTGTTTTGGTGGGTGTGTGTGTCTGTGTGAGTGTGTGGTATGTGTGTGTTACGAGGGGCTTGCCCCAAGCCCAAGCCATGCCACAGAGGCTCTGAACAGGTGCTGTGCGTGTGTGTATGTATGTGTGTGTGTGTGTGTGTGTTTTTACTGGGGGCGTGCCCACAGCCATACCCCGGAGGGAAGGCTCAGAGCAGGTGCTCCATGTTTGTGTGTGTGTTTGTATGTTTGTGTGCGTGTGTCTGTTTCCACTGTGGACCTGCCCCCAGCTGCACCATGGATGCTCCGAAAAGGCACCGTGTGTGCGTGTGTGTGTGTGTTACCTTTGGGGTCGGCCACAGCTGCTCAATGGGGTCTCAGAGCAAAAGACCCTAGTGCGTGTGAGTGTGTGTGTGTGTGTGTGTGTGTGTGTGTATTGGGGGCTTTCCAATTTCACGCTGGGGAGGCTCATAGCAGGCACTCTGTGGTGGGTGTGTGTGTGTGTATGTGTGTGTGTGTGTGTGTGTGTGTGTGTGTCTGCTGGGGGCCTACGCCAGTCACACCATGGAGGCTCGCACCAAGTGCCTCGTGTGTTATTGTGTGTCTGCTGGGGGCCTGCTCCCAGTCACACCATGGAGGCTCAGAGCAAGAGCCCCATGTATGTGTGTGTGTCTGTGTGAGTGTTTGAGTGTGTGTGTCTGTGTGTGTGTTTGCTGAGGGCCTATCCCAGCCAGGCCTCGGAGGCTTGGTGTAGGCGCCCCGTGTGTGAGTGTGTGTGTGTGTGTGTGTGTGTGTGTGTGTGTGTGTGTGTGGCGGGACTGCCCCCAGCCACGTTTTGGGGTCTCGGAGCAGGTGCCTCGTGTGTGTGTTTGTGTGTGTGTGTATGTGTCTGCTGGGGGCCTGCTCCCAGCTACATCAGAGGCTTGGAGCAGGTGCCGCGTGTTTGTGTGTCTCCTGGGGGCCTGCCTCCTCCTGCACCACAAAGGCTTGGAGCAGGCACCCCGTGTGTGTATGTGTGTGTGTGTGAGAGAGAGAGATAGAGCGAGCGAGAGAGAGAGAGAGAGAGAGAGTTTGTGTGTGTGTGTGTTTGTGTGTGTGTGAATGTGTCCGCTGGGGGCCTACCTGAATCACGCCACGGGGTCTCAGAACATGAACCATATATTTGTGTGTGTTTGTGTGTGTGTGTGTGTGTGTGTCTGCATGTTTGTCTCCCAGTTCTGCCATAGAAACTCACAGCAGGTACTGTGTGTGTGTGTGCGTGTGTGTGCGTGTGTGTGTGTGTGAGTGTGTGAGTAAGTGTATTTTTCTGTAGGGCGCCTACCCCAATCCTCGCTATGGGGTCCCGGAGCAGTTGCCCAAGGTGTGTGTGTGTGTGTGTGTGTGTGTGCGTGTGTGTGTGTGTCTATTGGGGGACTGCACCCAGTCGCGCCATGGAGTTTCAAAGCAGGCACTCCATGAGTGTGCATGTGAGTGTGTGTGTATGTGTTTTCTGGGGCCCCACCTCAGTCACACTGCAAAGGCTTGGAGCAGGCACCCCGTGTGTGTGTGTGTTTGTGTGTGTGTGTGTGTGTGTGTGTGTGTGTGTGAGTGTGTGAATGTGTCCGTTGGGGGCCTACCTGAGTCAGGCCACGGGGTCTCAGAGCATGAACCCCATATTTGTGTGTGTGTGTGTCTTTGTGTGTGTGTCTTCTGGGGGCTGCCCCCAGCTGCGCCTTGGGGGCTCTGAGCAGGTGCTCTGTGTCTGTGTGTGTTTGTGTGTGTACCCTGTGGGCCTGCCCCCTGCCACGCTGTGGATGCTCTGAGAAGGAGTCCTGTGTGTGTGTGTGTGTGTGTGTGTGTGTGTGTGTGTGTGTGTCTACTGGGGGCTTTCCAAAGTCACTCTATGGAGGCTCAGAGCAGGCACTCTGTGTGTGAGTGTGTGTGTGTGCGTGTGACCCTTGGGACCTGCCCACAGCCACCCCCTGGGGGCTCAGAGTAGGCGCCCCTTGTATCTTTGTGTGTTTGTGTGTGTATGTCTGCTGCAGGCCTACTCCAGCCATGCCATGGATGTTCGCAGCAAGCACCCTGTGTTTTCATGTGTGTCCACTGGGGGCCTTCCCACAGCCATGTCGGAGGCTCCGAGCAGGTGCCCCGTGTGTTTGTGTGTGTGTGTGTCTTCTGGGGTCGTGCCCTCAGCCACACCTCGGGGTCTCGGAACAGGCTCTCCTTGTGTGTGTGTGTGTGTGTGTGTGTGTGTAAGTATGTGTGCACTGGGGGCCTACTCCAGCCACGCATTGGAGGCTCACAGCAAGCGCCCCATGTGTTATGGTGTGTCTACTGGGGGGCTGCCCTCAGCCACGTTGGAGGATCAGAGCAGGTGCTCCGTGTGTGTGTTTGTGTGTGTGTGTGTGAGTTTGTGTGTGTGTTTTTGTGCGTGTCTCCTGGGGGCCTGCCTCCTCTTGTGCCACAAAGGCTCGGAGCAGGAGCCCCAGTGTGTGTGTGTGTGTATTTGTGGTGGGGTCCTGCCCCCTCCTGCCCCCTCCTACGCCATGGATGCTCAGAGCAGGTGCCCTGTGTTTGTGTGTATGTGTTTTGGTGGGTGTGTGTGTCTGTGTGAGTGTGTGGTATGTGTGTGTTAGGAGGGGCTTGCCCCAAGCCCAAGCCATGCCACAGAGGCTCTGAACAGGTGCTGTGCGTGTGTGTATGTATGTGTTTGTGTGTGTGTGTTTTTACTGGGGGCGTGCCTACAGCCATACCCCGGAGGGAAGGCTCAGAGCAGGTGCTCCATGTTTGTGTGTGTGTTTGTATGTTTGTGTGTGTGTGTCTGTTTCCACTGTGTACCTGCCCCCAGCTGCGCCATGGTTGCTCCGAAAAGGCACCCTGTGTGTATGTGTGTGTTACCGCTGGGGTCGGCCACAGCTGCTCCCTTGGGTCTCAGAGCAAGAGACCCTTGTGTGTGTGAGTGTGTGTGTGTGTGTGTGCTACAGCTGGGGTCGGCCACAGCTGCTCCCGGCGGTCTCAGAGCAAGAGACCCTTGTGCGTGTGAGTGTGTGTGTGTGTGTGTGTGTGTGTGTGTGTGTGTGTGTGTGTGTCTACTGGGGGCTTGCCAAGGTCACGCTGTGGAGGCTCATAGCAGGCACTCTGTGGTGTGTGTGTGTGTGTGTGTGTGTGTGTGTGTGTCTGCTGGGGGCCTACGCCAGCCACACCATGGAGGCTCGTCAAGTGCCTCGTGTGTTATTGTGTGTCTGCTGGGGGCCTGCTCACAGTCACACCATGGAGGCTCAGAGCAGGAGCCCCATGTAAGTGTGTGCGTGTCTCTGTGAGTGTTTGAGTGTGTGTGTCTGTGTGTGTGTTTTCTGGGGGCCTATCCCAGCCAGGCCTCGGAGGCTTAGAGTAGGCGCCCCGTGTGTGAGTGTGTGTGTGTGTGTGTGTGTGTGTGTGTGTGTGTCTGTGGTGGACCTGCTCCCAGTCACACTGTGGGCTCTCGGAGCAGGTGCCCCGTGTGTGTGTGTGTGCTTGTGTGTGTCTTCTGGGGTCGTGCCCTCAGCCACACCTCGGGGTCTCGGAACAGGCTCTCCTTGTGTGTGTGTGTGTGTGTGTGTATGTAAGTGTCCACTGGGGGCCTACTCCAGCCACGCA